>NW_024062688.1:7252690-8664035 GCF_006381635.1 Hibiscus syriacus
TTTTATTTACTGTTTTTATCATTTCTCATTGCCTTGACATTTCACCATACTCAATATTAAACATCCATCATTGCCACTGCATTTCCATTTGCTACACCATCACACCATCAATCCACATTCACCAGCATACACATTTCCATTACCGTGACATTTGTATATATCAAGACTAACTATACTTAGATAATTTAGTGGGTTGCTTTGGTTAGACTTTCGTAATTTCACCCAATCCTTGTGGATACGATACTCACTCATCATTATATTACTTGAGCGATTGTGTATACTTGCACATTATTTGCGTATATTTTATAGTACTCACAACACGCAACAATTTACTTCACGGTTTTAGAAATCATTACATAAAGCGTTGGAGACCCAGTTGAATTTCAGTACAACATTTCATCCTCAAACCGATGGGAAATCGGAGAGAACAATCCAAATTTTGGAAGATATGTTGAGAGCTTGTGTTATCGAGTTCAAAGGATCATGGGAAATGTACTTACCACTTGTTGAATTAGCGTACAACAATAGTTATCAATCAAGCATCAAAATGGCTCCCTATAAAGCTCTTTATGGAAGAAGATGTCGTACGCCTCTAAATTGGTTCGAGCTTAAAGATAAAGAAATTCTTGGTCCTGAGTTGATCCAGGAAGTGGAAGAAAAGGTCGAAGTAATTCAAAGTAATCTTAAAGCAGCAGCTGATAGACAGAAATCATACGCAAATTTAAAGAGAAAAGTTTCTCAAAGTGTCTCCATGGAAGAAAGTTTTAAGGTTTGGACGTAAGGGAAAACTTAGTTCTAGATTCATCGGACCGTATGAGATCGTAAAGAGAGTTGGACTAGTGGCATATCAGTTGGCGTTGCCACTTGAATTGGAGAAAATTCACAATGTTTTTCATGTCTCAATGCTTCGGAAGTATCGATCTGATCCTTCCCACATTGTGACTCTAGAAAAGATCGAGATTCAACCGGATTTGACTTATGAAGAGGAACCGGTTAAAATCTTAGCTCACAAAATTAAGCAATTAAGAAACAAGACTATTCCATTAGTTAAAGTCTTGTGGAGAAATCACAAGGTGGAAGAAGCGACGTGGGAACGTAAAGAGGACATGAAGATTCAATACCCCCATCTCTTCGCGTAATGAAAATTCGAGGACGAATTTTCTTAAGGGGGAGAGATTTGTAACATCCCAAAATACGGGTTAGTGACTAAATTGTAAAACTTCATAATTTGGTGACTAAAGCAGAATAATTGAATAGTATTGTAATTTGGTATAGGATTAATTTGCAAGGAAGAAAGAATAGAAGGACAAAATGGTCATTTGCAAGGAAAATAATTATTTTGTTATATATATATGGAGGCCACGTGTATATAAGGAAGAAAATATCCAAGCTTCCAGACAACTCTTCTCCTCCTTTTTTCTTTGTGCGTATGAGCCAAGGCAAAGGTAAGAATTCTTATTAGTTGTTTATTAGTTGAGATTTAAGTTTGGTTTTGCTTCTGAGATGCTAATTAAGCTTAAGGAAAGCTTAATTTGCTTTAAAACAATAAGATGAATGATGTAGGAAGAATTAAAGATTAAGAGTTCTTGAATGAAATTTCAAAATAAAACTCATAAGGAGAATTGAGAGTTGAATTTGACTTGCCACCAACTTGATTAAGAAATGTGAAGTGTTAGAATCAGATTTAGAACATGTGGGAATTTGAGTGAAATTCTTAAATACTATAGGGAGAAATGGATTTTGAAGGTTAAGAGATATTGAATGAGTATTAATTAGTTTAAATAGGTGTATAAGAGTTAACAATATAAAAAGGGGTGATATATGAAGAGTTGAGAGGATCAGGAAGGGATTTTCGTGCTCAAAGTGTCATTTCTGGGCTGTGTGCATCGATGCACATTCAATGTGTATCGATGCACTCTCAAATAAATGAACATCGAATGCAATTAGTGCATCGATGCATAAGGAGTGCATCGATGCACCTGTTTAAAATACAAACATCGAATGAGAATTATGTACTGATGCATAGATAATGCATCGATGCACCCGTCAAGGGATGCATCGATACATGGTGTAGTGCATCGATGCATACCTTCATTAAAAGATAAAAATAGATTTCTTTTTAGCCTAAAGAGTGATAGTTTAGAATATATCAATTAGTATACTGATATGTATCAATGTACTACTATGTAGATTTAGAACGTAATCTCGTTCCGGAACAATCGAAGGATTAGAATCGAGTCAAAGCAAGGCTAAGGTGAGTGCATATCCTAGATGAAATGAAATTGATATAAGACTTGCGATAAGTCTATCTCTTATCATTGAATTTATGATTCCATATTCATGTACATGCATATACATATTAATGTTATAGTGATTCCATGCATTTTTCATTCATGATTAAGATGAAATTATATGAATGAATGTTATTATCAGAGAATTCTTCCAGGTATGTGAAATAATAGAAATGATCAGATGAAGTGACTTATGTGGTTATACGGACAGTGATGAAAGAGATTAAATGATAAATGTATTTATAATTAAGCCTATGTTATTTAATAAGAGAGCTATATATATAATTGACATGCCAAGAGTCGAGGGATTATCAGTGGCCCGTCGGGACATAGTGGTTCTTCGGAACAATCAGTGGTCCTTCGGGACATAGTGGTCCTTCGGGATAAATATTCAGTGTCCCTTGAGGGAATTATACGAGCTGTCGTGACAGCATAGTGCACAACCTCTATGTACTCGCATACCTTTGTTCTCAATAATGTACATGGGCAATCCAAAGATAAATTAAAGTGAAATTAACAAGAGAATGTATGTGTTATGTGTACATGATATCATCATATATATTATAGTGAACTAGAGGCATGCAAATAAAGTTGTCATGATCATAAGGAAAGAATGCATGTTCATGAACGCATTGTTATATTTACATGTTTATTTATTGCCTCACTAAGTCTATAACTTAACGTGTAAGTGATTTACACGTAGATACCAAGAATCGGGAAGAACAGGAATATGAGTAGCAAGAAAAATAGCACTGCCAGAAGATCAGATCAGGAATAACTGATAAAGTATGTATTTTGTCGTGTATATTGTCGGCATGTAAGAAAAGTGTCAGTTATGAATGCTCTGATCAATTTTTGGTTGTTTTGGTCATTTCATGTAAATAAACCGCTTTTATGTTAATGAAAGTTTTAAATTTTCCTTGAATTTGGTCAAGAGTCAAAGTTTGAAAAGTCAATGTGATACTTCAGACTCGTATTTGGGTCGGATACGGGTTTTGGATGTTACAAAGATGCTAGGTTGGTACAAATAAATGATCCTGTCAAGACAAATGAGAGGTTTGAGTTTGCTGCGAATTCCATTAGGACCGGAAAGTACTCAATCCTAACATTTTTGCCTAGGAACTTGTTCGAGCAGTTTCATAGAGTTGCCTATATATATATATACTTCCTTGTGATTGCGGTGCTCAATCAGCTGCCTCAGCTAGCGGTATTCGGCCACTTTGCTTCCATTTGGCCACTGGCATTTGTCCTTCTGGTTACAGCAGTTAAAGATGCGTATTAGGACTACAAGCGCCACAGGGCAGACAAGATTGAGAACAATAGGCTAGCATCGGTTTTGGTTGATCATGAATTTGAGCAAAAGAAATGGAAGGACATCCAGGTTGGTGAGATCATCAAGATTCATGCTAATGAAACTATTCCTTGTGACATGGTTCTGCTTTCAACTTGTGATCCAACAGAAGTTGCATACGTGCAGACCATTAATTTGGATGGAGAGTCCAATCTCAAGACACGGTATGCCAAACAGGAGACCCGTCTGAAGATTCCTGAAAAGGGGAATGTTCCTGGGTTGATTAAGTGTGAGAAACCCAACAGAAACATAAATGGGTTTCAAGCTAACATGGAAGTTGATGGGAAACGAGTGTCACTTAGTCCCTCCAATATTATTCTTCGTGGCTGTGAGCTCAAAAATACTACTTGGGCTATTGGGGTTGCCGTCTATGCTGGCCGTGAGAACAAAGCAATGCTTAACAACTCAGGGGCCCCATCAAAGAGGAGTCGGCTTGAGACCCATATGAACTTGGAGATCATCTTCCTCTCACTGTTTCTCAAAGCATTGTGCACGGTTCTCCGTCTGTGCTGCAGTTTGGTTGAGACGCCACAGGGATGAGTTGGATTACTTGCCTTTTCACAGAAGAAAGGACTTCTCTGAGGAGGAAGAAGACAATTACAATTATTATGGATGGGGATTAGAAATAGTTTTCACATTCCTCATGTAAGTAATTGTGTTTCAGATCATGATTCCTATTTCACTGTATATTTCCATGGAGCTAGTCAGGGTTGGTCAGGCTTACTTCATGATTCAAGACACCCAGATGTATGACGAGGCTTCAGATTCAAGATTTCAGTGTAGGGCTTTGAATATAAATGAGGACTTAGGACAAATCAAATATGTTTTCTCTGACAAAACCGGTACTTGGGACAAATCAAATATGTTTTCTCTGTCAAAACCGGTACACTTACTGAGAACAAGTTGGAATTCCAGTGTGCAAGTGTTTGGGGGGTAGATTACAGTGGTGGAAAGGCCAGTTCACAAGATCAGAACGATGGTTACTTTGTCGAAGGTAAACAACAAATTTATCTCTAGTTCTACTGTGTAGAAATTAACATTATTTAAGGTTTGTTTAGCATTTTCTTACTTAACCCTTTTCCTTATTAAGTGGATGGGAAGATTTTGAGGCCGAAGATGGTGGTAAAGACCGATCCTGACCTTCTACAGTTTGCTAGGAGCGGAAAAGAGACTAAAGAAGGCAGTCACGTCCATGAGTTCTTCCTTGCACTGGCAGCTTGCAATACAATTGTGCCTCTAATCGTAGATACACCTGATCCTAATTTGAAGTTGATAGATTACCAAGGCGAGTCTCCAGATGAACAAGCATTGGTTTATGCTGCAGCAGCATATGGATTTATGCTAATAGAGCGAACCTATGGCCATATTGTTATTGACATTCAAGGAGAAAGGCAAAGGTAATCTCAAGTGCTGACTTCTATCTTCTTGGTTTTGTTTCCACCATTTCTGTTTAATTTTTATATTATAATGACCTCTGCCAGAATTAGCTCAGGAATTGCTACTAGATTTGAGCTTCTGATGTCGGTATTTAGTGTAAACACTTGGACAGGGTACTTTAATTATGATAGGAACTTCTAGAGGGTCAACATTTTATCCCACCTTTTATACCACAAAGTAGGCATGTGAGTTTCTTTTATTTTCTGGATAATCAGTGTGCGTGTGTATTTATGAGTTTCATTCGGAGAAGTTTCCTCTACTACTTTTGCATCAATAAAGTGATGGTTTGACGACTACATTCTTAACCTGCACAGGTGAAAATAACTAGTATTTCTTGCCTGGAGCTTAAGATCCTTAGAAATATAGTTTTATTTATGAGTTTATATAAGTTTTTTTTTTCACATATCAATTATAGCTTTATATTATTTGAGGTTATTGGCTTTATTTTATATTAGTCTTTACATATTTCAAGTATGAGGTATGGGAAAGTATTTAAATACCTATTTGAGTTTAGTTTCTATTTTTCCCCTCCTTTTGTTGTTGAATTTCAAAATATTGGGAGGTTGGGATATCTTAAGATTTAGGAACTGACATTGAAAATTCTCTTGCTTTGGGAGAAGAGAAGAATGTATATATAAAAATATAATACTGTATTAAAGATGTGCTGGTTGTGCTCCTGAGCTTCAATTATATAAAGTTCTCTTTGTTGAATAAAAATGTTTTGGGTCATGCAGGTTCAATGTTTTGGGTTTGCACGAGTTTGATAGTGATCGGAAGAGGATGTCTGTTATATTGGGGTTGCCAAACAAATCCGTAAAAGTGCTTGTGAAAGGAGCTGACACAACAATGTTCAGTGTCATAGACAGATCTCTGAATAGAAGTATAATTCGGGCAACTGAAGCCCATCTGCACTCTTACTCCTCAATAGGCTTGAGAATACTTGTCATTGGGATGAGAGAACTGAGTACTTCAGAATTTGAGGAATGGCATTCTTCATTCGAGGTGGCTAGCACTGCTCTAATGGGTAGAGCCAGGATGCTTCGGAAGGTTGCAACCAGTATTGAAAGCAATCTCTGCATACTGGGTGCCCCTAGTATTGAAGATAAACTACAAGGAGTGCCAGAAGCCATTGAGTCACTTAGAACTGCTGGGATCAAAGTATGGGTGTTGACCGGGGACAAGCAAGAAACTGCCATATCAATCAGATACTCCTCGAAGCTGTTGACCAGTAAAATGACACAAATTATAGTGAACAGGAACTCTAGGGAATCATGCAGAAAGAGTTTAGAAGATGCCATCATCGTGTCTAAGAAACTCGCAACTACGTCAGGCACTACAAATGACACCGGGAGAACTTTGGGAGCTAGTTTAACACCTGTAGCATTGATTATTGATGGTACCAGCCTTGTTTATATTCTTGACAGTGAACTCGAAGAAATGGTAAGGAGTTCTTGACTTGCCTTTGTTTTCTGTTTTCAATTTCTAATATCCCACATGCTGATGTGACTTTATTTTTCATCTTTGCTTGTAGCTCTTCGAGTTGGCCTGTAATTGTTCGGTGGTTTTGTGTTGTCGGGTGGCCCCGTTAGAGAAAGCCGAAATTGTTGCCCTAGTAAAGAAGAGGACTTCAGACTTGACACTTGCCATTGGCGATGGTAATCATCATTCTCTTGGTTTTTTATCATCATCTCATGATTATTAAGGAGAAAAAAATGTAAAATTTTATCTGCTTTTTTTTTTCTGGTTTGGGTTTATTTAAGAAATACTATTGGATGTGTCACAGGTGCTAATGATGTTTCAATGATCCAAATGGCGGATGTGGGAGTTGGAATTAGTGGCCAAGAGGGTAGGCAAGCTGTAATGGCTTCAGATTTTGCAATGGGGCAGTTCAGATTCTTAGATACTCTTTTGTTGGTCCATGGGCATTGGAATTACCAGCGGATGGGCTACATGATACTATACAACTTTTACAGGAATGCAGTGTTTGTCCTTGTTTTATTTTGGTGAGTTATTTTTTTTAGATGGAATGCTTGCACAAGTCTTTTGGTACTAACTGGGCCTAAAGCGAGTTTGAGGCAATGAAATGATATATTTATATATTAAATTTACATTGAATGCTTAACATGATACCAAAGCCAAGGTCTAATATGTTGTTTCTGAGCCCCGATGAGGTTAACCAAGTGTGTGCCCTGTAAGCTACACTCGAGGTTAAATGGTGTTATCTTACCTTTGTTGAATACTGGGTTTCTGACCTCTCCACCTATTGCTAATTAGTTTTAGGTTGTGAATTCTCCGTAGAAATATTCTTCCTTCTCTCAGCTGGGTTAAGAACAATTGATTTCTAATCCCCGCTTATTCAAAATCATAATTTACACTTGAGTCAAAATAGTCGTTGAATCATATTTTGGTCAGCTAAAGTGAAATATCAGCAGTGAATATGCAGTTCTTCAGTATGCTCATTGCAGGTATGTGCTCTTTACTTGTTTCACTTTGAGCACTGCAATCAATGAGTGGAGTAGTTTGTTGTATTCTGTAATCTACACATCAATGACAAGGACCTAAATCGACGGACACTTTTGAAGCATCCTCAGCTGTATGGGGCTGGGCACCTAGAAAAAGCTATAACAAGAGACTCTTTTGGATAACAATGATTGATACTGTCTGGCAAAGTGCAATTGTCTTTTTCATTCCTCTTCTCGCATACTGGAGCAGCACCATTGATGCATCAAGTATAGGAGATCTTTGGACTCTTGCGGTGGTTATATTGGTTAATTTACACTTGGCCATGGATGTCATCCGTTGGAATTGGATAACTCATGCAGCGATTTGGGGATCTATAATCGCAACTGTTATTTGCGTCATCATTATCGATGCTATACCATCTTTAGTTGGTTACTGGTAAGCCCTTCTACATCACATTTCTTTTCTGTAAGTTTAATTCTGGTCAAAGAATTAGCTAAGACTGTGTTGGATTCCAATGTGTTACTAAGGTTTGTGAAGAGAAGTATTAATAGGGAAGCGGATAGTTTAGCTAAGGCGGGAATTGAGTAATGTTTACTGTGTTTTGTGGTCTGTTTTTTTGGCTTTTGTTGGGAGTGTTATATATCCTACATGGGATAGGTGTGTTTTATGAGTAAGGTTGTAATCTAGGGGGGTTTTACCTTGGTTGTACTCTTTGATCATATTAATAAATTTTGGGCACTCTTTTCCTCCTTCCAATGCCCGTTAAGATATTTTGTAACTTAATGGTTAAGAAGGGGGTTTTTAACGAGGTCTCTTTCTTATCAAAAAAATTAAGCACATCGATGAACCATGTTGAGATAATTGTTTTTGACAGAAAAAGTATGTTCTGCAAAAATATATGTACTAGGGCATACATATAGAGGTGGCAAATAGGTGTCACATGAGTTCAGGTTGGACTGATTTCGACTTTGAGTTATTTAGGGTTCGGGTTATTTCAGATTATGTGTTTGTATCGTTATTTTTATCCGTCCCAAATTATATTAGGTCTGGGCTCTTTCGGATGGATTTTTAGGCTCGAGTTTACTTTGTCACCTCCATATAACATATAGATGTGCTTCTGTATGTGTGCATACCAATATGGTTATTCCAAAGTTTTGAGTTTCTGTTCCCTTAGCTGTGGCCCTGAGGTTATTATCCATGATGCTCTGATTCATCGCATTTTTCTTTGAAGTGCCTCTGTCAAACATATTTTCGGACATTAATACGATGATATTATCTTTCAAGAATCCTCCAAATACACGGAAAAAAACTGAATCTTCAAAGGAAAATGGTAGAAATTAATGGTAAAAAGCCTGTGCATAATCGATCCTACCGCTCTACGACTAAAGAGTCTGACGTAAGTTAGAATGCCAGCCATGCCTTTTAACATGACAATTCATTTGAGGCTTGTAATTTTCCTTGCGTATATATTTTCTGACCCTTGCCCACGTATGTGTTTTAACAGGGCCATCATTGAAATCGCGCGAACCGGATTGTTTTGGTTGTGTTTACTTTCCATCATTGTCGCCTCACTAATACCTCGATTCGTCGTGAAAGTTCTTTATCAGTTTTACACACCTTGTGATGTTCAGATCACACGAGAAGCGGAAAAGTTTCAGGCTCGGAGCGAGCCTGCAGCCGTAGAAGTCGAAATGAATCCGATCTTGGATAATTCAAGGCCATAAGGTGATTTTGTTTGTATCTCATTTTTGTAAAGTATCATGTTCGATAGGCTTCTGCATAGTATATTAATCTTTCTTTGTTTGCTATCCGAAGGATAGAATTAGTACACCTTAGGCTTGTATTTTACGTCATTAAAATGAATGTAAACTAACATTGTTTATAGCCGAGAGAACCATACACACCTAAAATTTCAGTGAATAACATTTGCCATTTTTTGTTGTCCATTCACGATGGTCTATCGATCTTTAGATTTTGCTTTAATTCTATTGGAACAATTTTAAAAAAGTTTATAATGTTCCAATAGTTTTAAGTGAAAAAGTTATAAATGAAAAATTAATAAGCGTTCTCAATAATTATAGAAAATGTTTTTTAAATTAAAAATATAAATAATTATATCTATAACATATATATACACTATTAATAATTAAATAAAATTATAAATATATATTATTTTATAATTAATCAAAACTAATAAAAAAAATCTAGATACGCTGATTTCCGATCCTATTATTATGCGCTCGGAATTCTATTCGGAATCAAGATGCGGTTACCCGAATCCGCAACACCAGTTAATCTATACTAACTCTAATGTTTTCATGGGGCAACGCTCCATGTTCAATGGTGACGAAGAAGAAGAAGAAATATTCATTTCAATATCTTGACTAGGAGACTGAACCGGCAGGTTCATCCACTAAAACCACGGTCTGCTCTAACGGTTTAAGTGGATGGACCGGAGCTCTACAAAGTGGACAGTTCGAGTGCTATAAAACCAATCAACGTGGAAGGCATGTCTACAATCAGGCAAAACGCGGGATTTCTCGTCGTTCTCGAACTCCAACAAAACGGCGCAAGCAAGCGGAGATTATTTGCTACGTCGGAGTAGATAAAAGTGGGTAGTGTTTTAATGACAGAGGGATCCAAACCTTTGGTAGCAACGACGGAGGTCTGCTGTGGTGGTAGTGGAAACGGGGAGTAACTGCTGAGCACGACGGCGGCTGAAGAGTAAAGGAGCGTAGTTTTTGAAGCAGAGTAGGGTTAATAAGGCTATGAAGAGAAGGATAGCGGTGCAGAGCATGAGTTTTCCATGAAGAGCATAATTAATGTGCTTGTTAGGTAAATCACTGTAGTCATCCATGGAAGGATACAAAGAAAGAAATGGAGGAGGAGAAAGGTGGGTTTTGGTGAAGAGAAAAGAGGGAGATGGAAACGAAATCAAAGTGATAATTAAGGACTAAATACGTGATTTTACAAAGCTCAGCTTTGTTTTATTTTGTTATGCACTCTGCAGTATGCATGTTATGGTGATATATAACCTCTCAAACCCCCCAATGCGCAATTGCGCATTTACCGAATCGTTACTAATTATTCTTAACCTTTTTTCAAGATGTAGTACCATTTACGTCTTATCAAGTTTAGAAATGTCACTTTATTTTTTAATAAACTATGTGATTAGTATATAAATTATTAATTTTAATTTATTTTAATTTTTAGACTTTTATTTTTTTAAATAACATTTAAGGTTTAGTTTTTTTAGTATTTTGCCGTTAAAAACTTAATGAGTGATATGCATATGATATCTTTTTCATAAGTAAATTACATCATTCATCACTTAACTATCGTCTCACTCCTATTTTGATCACTAAAGTTTAATTTTTTTAATTTAATTACTTAACTTTCAAATCATTCCAAATTTAATCACTCTAACTTTCAAATTAATTTTTTTATTTTTAATTATATATCAATAAAATAATAATAATAAATGTCATGTCACAATAATTATTAAAAAATAAATTAGAGTGATTAAAATATAAGCTATCTGAAAGTTGAGTAGTTAAATTAAAAAAATTTAAATTTTAGTATCAAAACAGGAGTGATGAATGATGTAATTTACCCAAAAAATAAAGTGTCGTTCAATTTTTAACAGCGGAATAAATATTAAATATTAAGTATGATATTTTAAAAAAATTAAAAATTTAAGTATGAAAATGCATCAAATTGATAATTTATGTACTAAATACATAATTTATTCTTTTTTTAACATAAATGTGGTGTCTACTTTGTATGATGAAAGTAACAAGCAACAATAAATGAAAAGACATATCAAGTACTTAATGAAAAATAAGATAAATTATCATTTATCTTTTATATATGTATATCTTTATTTAATAAATTAAAAAAAGTGCTTACTCTGACGTAAATGTTACTTGTTCCATATTAATAAAAAAAAGTAAGTTTCAGTCATTTATATTATCATTTTATTAAGTTTTAATCATTGAAAAATTGATTGTCGTTCTATGATGATGTGCTATATTAGTAAAAATAATAATTTTTAATTTAACTATTGTACTTTAGATGAAATACTAATTGTGAACGTAAATAAAATAAGTGAGAATGGTTAGAACAAGAGCGATTCAAAAGTTGAGTTATTAAATTAAACATTTTTAAATTTTAGTGACAAAAATATAAATGATAAGATAATTGAATGATGAATAATGTAATTTATCTTTTTAATTGTTAAAAGTTTCAAAGTTTGGCAACCAACTTTGGAAAATGTTTTTTCAAAGTTTGGTAAATGTTTCTTTGAAAAATGTTTTTCAAAGTTTGGTAAAATTTTGGTAGATGTTTGTTGAAAGTAGGAATGGGTAAATTCACTTTAGTCATTGCACTTTAGGGTATTTTCAAAGATTAGTCCCTAAGTTTCTACTATAAATACCCTTACCTATTTAGCTTCAAAATCATCCCAAAACATTTCTTTCTTCCTATACTAGAGAGCTTTCTTGTGAGTAGTGAGTGTTTTGTAAACACCTGTAAATTTTCTCTCTTAGTAAAAGATCTGCAGCAGCCCGGAGACGTAAGTACAATTGGCTGAACTCCGTTATCAATTTTCGGGTATTATTTTTCCGCTTTTATTTCGCATTCTCACTAATCTGGTTATGAGGAAATTACTTGTACTTGGTTTATTTCCCAACAACTGGTAATCAGAGCTTTTGGTTGTGAATTTTGTCAAATTTTCTGCGAGGTTACTATTCATTACTATTCACGTGAATAGTGAATTTCGTGAATAGTGAAATTCGGTCGGCGATACGAGTTTGTCGACGGTGGTGTTCTAATACACGGTGATTCGCAAGAATTGTCAGAAACGATCCAAACGAAGCCAGATTCGAGTGGGAGCGATGGCTGCAGACGAAGGGAAGGTGAAAATTGAAAAGTTCGATGGTGCGGACTTTGACTTTTGGAAGATGCAGATTGAAGATTTTTTGTACCAGAAAAATCTATATCAACCTCTCTCAGGAAAGCAACCAGAGGGCATGAAGGATGAATATTGGGCTCTTCTCGACAAACAAGCCCTCGGAGTTATCCGACTGACGTTATCCCGCAATGTTACTTTTAACATAGCAAAGGAAAATACCACGGCGGGTCTTATGGCGGCTCTCTCCAGTATGTACGAGAAGTCATCGGCCTCAAACAAAGTTCATTTGATGAGGCGATTATTCAATTTGCGGATGGCGGAAGGGGCATCGGTGGCACAACACCTAAATGAACTCAACACAATCACAACCCAGTTGAGTTCAGTGGAAATTGAGTTCGATGATGAAGTTCGAGCTTTAATTCTCTTATCATCTCTACCAGACAGTTGGAATGCTACTGTTACAGCAGTCAGCAGTTCGTCGGGAAACAGCAAATTAAAATTCGACGATGTTCGGGATCTGGTATTGAGTGAAGAAATTCGACGAAGAGAATCGGGTGAAGCATCAACCTCCTCAGCCTTGCACACGGAGTCTAGAGGGAGAGCTTCAGAAAGAAATTCAAATCGTGGCAGATCAAAATCCAGAAGAGGCAAATCAAGAACAGGAAATAAAGATTTTATCTGTTATAATTGCGGCAAGAAGGGTCACTTCAAAAGAGATTACCGAGCATCGAAGAAAAATACCGGCACACAGGAATCTGCCAACATGACGGAGGAGACAGGTGATGCCATGATTTTAAGCATCAACAGTCCGATTGAATCATGGATCTTGGATTCAGGGGCATCTTTCCACTCCACCCCATGCCGAGAAATCATGGAGAACTATGTCAGTGGTGATTTTGGGAAGGTTCATCTAGCTGATGATGAAACCTTGAAGATCGTCGGAAAAGGAGACATCTGACTAAAGCTGCCAAACCATACCACCTGGAAGCTGACAGGAGTGAGACATATTCCTGGCCTCAAAAGAAATCTGATTTCTGTTGCACAGCTTGATGGAGAAGGATATAGTACAACTTTTTCAGGCTGTGAATGGAAGATTACCAAAGGAGCACTCGTCATTGCTCGTGGTAAGAAGACCGGTACCCTCTATGTAACCTCAAATTTAGAGAATATCATTACAGTAGCAGATGCTGATGGAAAATCAAACCTATGGCACCAAAGGCTCGGCCATATGAGCGAGAAAGGAATGAAGATACTTCTGTCAAAAGGGAAGCTGCCGGATCTAAAGAATGTAGATGTCGGACTATGCGAGGATTGCATCTTTGGAAAATAAAAGAAAGTCAGTTTTACAAAGATTGACAAGACTCCCAAGGCAGAAAGGTTAGAATTGGTTCATACTGATGTATGGGGACCATCCCCTGTTCCATCTCTTGCAGGCTCACTATATTATGTCACCTTCATTGATGATTCAACAAGGAAGGCGTGGGTTTATTTTCTGAAGAAGAAATCAGAAGTCTTTGATACCTTCAGAAAATGGAAGGCCATGGTGGAAAATAAGACTGGTTTGAAAGTCAAGCGGTTGAGGTCTGATAATGGAGGAGAGTACAGAGACAGTAGTTTCAGAGATTTCTGCGCAAACAATGGGATCAATATGGAGATAACAGTTCCCATAACACCGCAGCAGAATGGCGTAGCAGAGCGCATGAACAGAACTCTGAATGAACGTGCCAGAAGCATGAGGATACATGCCGGATTGCCCAAATTTCTATGGGCTGAAGCTATCAACACTGCAGCTTACCTGATCAACCGTGGGCCCTCAGTTCCTTTGGATGGCGGAATACCAGAGGAAGCTTGGAGCAAGAAAGAAATAAACCTTTCACACTTAAGAGTGTTTGGTTGTATTTCTTATGTACACATAAACTCTGCTGAAAGAAGTAAACTTGATGCCAAGTCCAACAAATGCATCTTTGTTGGTTACGGTGGTGATGAGTTCGGTTACCGGTTTTGGGACTACGAAAATCGAAAGATCATCAGAAGCAGAGACGTCATTTTCAATGAAAATGTGATGTACACAGATAGGTCAACCGCAGAATCAAGTAATACCGAAGCTGAAACAAAGGAATTTGCTGAGTTCGAGGAGATTTCTGGAAATGATGTTCAGATCAATCCTGAAGCAGTTCAAGAAGAACCACACACACCAGAACTGAGACGCTCCTCCAGAATTCCTAAACTAACCCAACGGTATTCGCCTTCTTTGCACTATTTGTTGCTGACTGACAATGGTGAACCAGAGTGCTATGATGAAGCAATGCAGGTGGAGGATTCAGTCAAGTGGGAGTCTTCCATGAAAGATGAGATGGACTCGCTTATGTCAAATCAGACGTGGGAATTAGCTGAATTACCACCAGGCAAAAAAACGCTCCATAACAAGTGGATTTACAGGATCAAAGAAGAACATGATGGGAGAAAACGCTACAAAGCAAGATTGGTTGTCAAAGGTTTCAGCAAAAAGAAGGTATTGACTACAATGAAATTTTCTCTCCAGTCGTAAAACTGTCTACAATCAGACTGGTGTTGAAAATTGTAGCTGCGGAGAATTTACATCTTGAGCAGTTAGATGTAAAGACAGCTTTTCTTCATGGTGATTTGGAGGAAGAGATCTATATGAGGCAGTCAGAAGGCTTCATAGAGGCAGGCAAGAAAAACCTGGTATGCAGGTTGAAGAAGAGCTTGTATGGTTTAAAACAAGCTCCTAGACAGTGGTACAAGAAGTTCGATAGTTTCATGAGTAGCAGTGGTTTTACCAGATGCCAAGCAGATCATTGTTGCTACATCAAGAGGTTCGACAATAGTTTCATTATTTTATTGTTGTACGTTGATGACATGCTCGTTGTAGGCTCAAACATGCAAGAGATCATAAACTTGAAGCAAAAATTGTCGAAGCAGTTTGCTATGAAGGATCTGGGCGCTGCAAAGTAAATTCTTGGGATGAGGATCAATAGAGACACAAAGTCGGGGACTTTGATGTTATAACAGGCTGAGTACATCAACAAAGTACTCTCCAGGTTCAACATGCAAGATGCTAAACCAGTAAGTACACATTTAGGTGTTCATTTCAGACTCTCCAAAGACCAATCACCAAAGACAGAGGAAGAACGTGCACACATGGTGAAGGTGTCGTATGCCTCAGCAATTGGAAGTCTGATGTATGCCATGGTTTGTACCAGACCAGATATTGCTCATGCAGTGGGAGCTGTTAGTAGGTACATGAATAATCCGGGCAAGGTACACTGGGAAGCAGTCAAATGGATCCTCAGATATCTTCGGGGTACCACAAACAAAGCACTTTGTTTCAAAGGTGGAGATATGATCCTGACAGGCTATGTAGATGCTGACTTAGCCGGAAATGTCGACATCAGAAGGAGCACTACAGGGTATGTCTATACTCTAGGAGGAACTGCAGTGAGTTGAGTTTCTCAACTACAGAAGATAGTTGCTCTCTCCACAACTGAAGCAGAATATGTCGCTGTTATGGAAGCCAGCAAGGAGATGGTTTGGCTCCAAAGTTTCTTGGAAGAGTTAGGCAAGAAACAAGAAAATAATATCTTGTATTGCGACAGTCAAAGTGCTATCCATCTAGCAAAAAATCCGTCTTTTCATTCCAGGACAAAGCACATACAATTGAGATATCATTTTATCCGGTCTCTTCTGGAAGATGGGATTTTGAAACTTGAAAAGATTAGTGGAGCTCAAAATCCGGCAGACATGTTGACAAAGACGGTGACTACGGACAAACTGAAGTTGTGTTCAGCTTCAGTTGGCATGCTAGAATAACAAGACCAGACATGCTGCTGCATTGATCGAGGTGTGAAGACATATTAAAATTAGTCTTCAAGTGGGAGATTGTTAAAAGTTTCAAAGTTTGGCAACCAACTTTGGAAAATGTTTTTTCAAAGTTTGGTAAATGTTTCTTTGAAAAATGTTTTTCAAAGTTTGGTAAAATTTTGGTAGATGTTTGTTGAAAATAGGAATGGGTAAATTCACTTTAGTCATTGCACTTTAGGGTATTTTCAAAGATTAGTCCCTAAGTTTCTACTATAAATACCCTTACCCATTTAGCTTCAAAATCATCCCAAAACATTTCTTTCTTCCTACACTAGAGAGCTTTCTTGTGAGTAGTGAGTTTTTTGTAAACACCTGTAAATTTTCTCTTAGTAAAAGATCTGCAACAGCCCGGAGACGTAAGCACAATTGGCTGAACTCCGTTATCAATTTTCGGGTATTATTTTTCCGCTTTTATTTCGCATTCTCACTAATCTGGTTATGAGGAAATTACTTGTACTTGGTTTATTTCCCAACATTAATTAACCTAATACGGTAAAATTGTTTATTTTAAGCGAATTTTATGCATCCGAAGACCGAAGTAGCGGTTGCTCTAGAATACGTACATATGATGTGAATTATCTATTGTGACCTTGAGCCTGAAAACTTGTTAGTAAGATTAGACGGATTTTAATTTTTGTTTACGGACTAACGTCTTAACATCAACGGCTCAGCCATTGCTAGACAATCCCTCACACATTTTATCAAATTGTATTGTTCTGGTTGTTTCATGCTTTCACCCTATACGTTAACATAAAAGTAGAAAAAACTCAATGCAACATTGTGCTCTCGATATTGTAGCGGAACCGATCGATGTCCTTTGTCGGAACCCATGAGTACTTGGCGCTCGAGATAATGAGATAACCGTTGCTAATATTGTAGCTCCTGAGTTCCCTAAGCAATCATCGGTGTCAGCATCAGCTAAGGACTTGATTAGTTGATTACACAACTTTTGGTGAAGGACCCTGCTAGTTGCATGGAATCGACAATGAGTGCGATGACAATTAAGCATAATCGATTTGTTTTTTATAAATTTAAAGTAAATACAAGATAATATTTGTTTAAAAACTTTTGATCATTTGATGATGAAATCTCTACATACGCAATGTTCAAGACAACTTTTTGATAGAGTTAATTAGACACTATTGAGATATATAAAACCGCCTAACACCCCAGGCCTACTACTCACGAGGAACTTCTAGTGATGGATAATAGTACCAACTAATACTATTAGTGATGGATAATAATAGCGACAGTTTAGTCGATACAACTTTTAAGATCCTGAATAATGAATTAGTTACTAAATTACAATATATGCGACAAATGAATTAATATAAAAAATCTCATTATTTTAAGAATAATATATATACAATTTAAACAAAATTAATAAATACTTAAAATTGTTAGAAATTACATTCCATCATTTTAATTAAAAAAGAAGAAGCTATTGTTGATAATTATTTTTCACTGGAAAAAAATCACTCAACCAGACATGAAAATAGAATTCCAATCTCAAAGAAAAATATAGTAATCTTATATAAGATACTAATTACAGACGGTACAAAGCTAGCAGATAATAATAAGGTTTAATCAAATAACTTTTTTTATACATTAATAAATTCTTTCAAAGCCATTTTAGATGTAATAAACAAGACATCTACCCTCGGCTTCTTCCATATTTACAAACAGCTACCTTTCATCAGTTTTGACAGGATCGTTAGCCAAGTCCAGGATCTCCTTCTTGCTCTTTTATCACACTCCATTTCCTGTTTGCCCAAGTCCTCTGAAATTGCCATATAACCATAAAGAAGCTGCTCTCCACATCGTCACCCTAGCCTGCTCGTCCCGTTTCCTCGGTGCTGTTTTCGCCATTACTTTTTGATGTAATTTCGATTCTCCCTCGCTTGTTCTCGACAAAATATTTGTGAAGTCTCTCTGCCGTTGCCAGTCCAGTAAAAGTGCCTAAGAACTTCACAACCATAATACTTTGGTCTGCAGGTCTCCCTAGGCAGACGGTGATTCCCCCCCCCCCGGTAAATCCTTTATCTGTCGTCATTCAAGAACCAACATGGGGAAGAAAAAGAAAAAGGAAATCCCACGAAAAGAAGAAAAAAATCATCAGTCCTGTCTTCTGGTCAAAGAAAGTCTTTCATATTCACCAGAAAGTCAAGAACTTTGAACATTATGATTAATTCCATTTACCAGTAGTACACGTCCACACAGCCAATTCAACTCAAACTTTCATCTTCTCTTATTATATTTTGCTTATCATTTTTGTTTGATGATATTAGCAGGCATTAAACATCCATTTTTTCGCTTCCACTCGAACTAAATGCATTCAGCCATTTACTAAACAAATTATCGTGCAAATATCAATCAAGCACCCACCTTTCAGGAAAGCCTTCACCCCTTCGATTGGATCAACCTTCTGTTCTTGAGGATTGTTATTTGCCATGGAAATATTGTGGATGACAACCATTGGAGGCCAGAGAACCAAATTCTCCTTCTGAGCCAAGGCTTCAGCTTCAGGCAAGACCTGGGGAGCCTATGTTATAGTCTCGGGAGGTGCTATGCTGTCCCAACCCAACAACACACATATTGCTTTGTGAAGACCTAGGTGCTCTGCCCTCGGCACAACCTTGTGAGACATGAAAGCATGTATCACCAGGCGTTGGGTATCCATGAATTCCTTTGGGTAGCTGTAAAAGTGCACAGATGTAAGAATAACACAGAGGTGTAAAAGAGCACAGATGTAAGAATAATACAGAGCGTGGAAGAATCATGATTCGTCAATGGCAATAAATTTTGAAAATGAAGACTGAATTGAATAAATATTGATATTGATGTTCACGAATATTAATGCATTCAGAGCCATTAGAAAAAGAAAACAACCAGTACCCAATCAGATCAGAGAGAACGAAATCAAAATCAATAAAATAAAAGTAGCATCCAGTTCCCATCCAAAGTATCTCAGACCAATTTTTCTGCAGTAATTAGAAACAGGAAATAGTGTTCCAAAACCTAAACTCACCATTTCCTTGAGTCAAAAAGTGACCTACCTTGACATACATTATGTTTTTCACCCAGGTTCAACAATAATACACATTTTTTACGAAGTTCTTTAAAGAACATAGTTGATCTCTAAGACTCTAACCTAATACAGAACAGACAAATTTTATCTCTTCGATTTGCCTATCTACACTGCCATTTAGACCAGCTTCACCATGGACCTCTCCATTAAAAGCAAGTAGCAGCATAATTGACTGGAAAAGGCAATATCATCCAGTACACCAGAGACAAATAAATTACCACCGTCACTAAAATTACCTATTAAATCCTTTTTTCCGAAATCCCTCAATCAGACATAAGGGTACTAACCTTGCTCCTTAACAACATCCAAGATTCTGAAAGAGCAAGAACTAATGGCTCAAAACAAACATCTTAGATGCCTGTTGCTAAAGCCAAGCAGCTTTTTCTCACAAATCAGTCAAGAATGAGCAAATAATGCAATAAGTTCTATCTAGTATCCACAATGAAGCCAAGAGGTTCTCCATATTAGCACACTCAGTGTTCTTCACTTGGCATATCAAAATCAACCGGCTTTCAGCAGTTAGCACACTTAAATTGATAGAACTGGATGCCAAAGTTTGATCACACAGCAAGCCAGCTCTTTCAACATGTTTTGACCACAAATGCTGAAATCCAGAATATTTATAATGTTCTATACTTTCCTCTCTATTCTTCTTTTAGTGCACAAAACCATTTACCACATCTAAGGTTGCATGCTATCAAGTATCAACAAATGCACAAGCAACTCCGTATGCTGGTGTATGTGCTTTTGTAATTGTTAAGAAATATTTTGAGCATATACTACATTCCAATTACCATAAGACAATTCTAAATTTTTTATATTTTATTTAAATAATTTATTTTTAACTTTTATTATGTAAAAAAATTATTCATCTTTTTAAAATATTTTCAATAATAATACCAAACACTTCAATTTTAATTTTTTTAAATATACTTTAGGTTTTTTTTATTACTACATTTTTCAACCAACTCACATGTTATTATTTTATTAAATAAATACCCTTAAAATAATTTGAAAACCTAGAAGCGCTGTTTCTGGCGACGGTTAAAAGTTCCTTAGTACCAAAATTTAGGAGCATATTACCATCCTACTCGATTCCTTGGAGCCTACTTTAATTGAAAATTCGAAACTACAATGTCGGCATCTACGCTCTCCATCAGCGCCAACCCGGCGGTGTCCGCTCGTCGCCGACCTGTCCTCCTCGCCGAAAATAAATCCAACATCGAATCCTTGGCCGCCGAACCCAACCCTAATGGCGTTAATGTCGGGGATGATAAGGTCACCGGAGCCGCTAACACTTCCGGTCACAGCAGAGATCTTAGCCACCATTCCATCCGTGGCGAGGCGTTAAAGGACTATATGCAGGCGAGAAAAGTCACTATTGGTCAAAACACGAACGTTGCGCTGCGGCGGACACGGAAGGGAGCGGTCAACAAGTCCGAGAAACCCCGGTGGCATACTGTGGTTTGTATTTTTATCAAGAATTTAGTACTTTTACTTGTTTTGGCTGGGTTAGTTCAGATAGTTAGGAGATTGGCTTTGAAATCTGGGGAAGGTAGTAGCGTCGGAACGCAGGTCAGCTTAACTGAATTTGAGGGTAGGGTTGCTGAGGTTGAGACTTTTTTGAAGACTACTGCTAAAATGATCCAGGTTCAGGTAGATGTTGTTGATCGGAAAATTGAATATGAAATTGGTGGGTTAAGGAGGGAATTGAATGAGAAAATTGATGATCAAAGTGTGGAACTGGAGAATTCATTGAAAAAATTGGAAGAAAAGAGTGAAGGATTTGATAAGTCCTTGAGCGAATTGAAGAGTATGAATTTGTTGACGAGAGAAGAGTTTGAGAAGATGTATGGACAAATGTTAAAAGAGGTTGGAAATGGTAAGACTGAAACTGCTGTGAGTTTGAGTGATATAGGAGCCTATGCAAGAGAGATCGTCAAGAATGAGATTGAGAAGCATGCTTCAGACGGGCTTGCAAGGGCCGATTATGCTTTGTCTTCTGGTGGAGGAAAGGTTGTTAAGCATTCTGATCCCTTTCTTGCTGGAAAGGGAAACAACTGGTTTTTGAAAGGTAGTCAAACTGTGGTTCATCCTGATGCAGACAAGATGTTGAAGCCAGGTTTTGGGGAGCCAGGGCAGTGCTTTCCATTAAAAGGAAGTAATGGGTTTATTCAGATCAAGCTACGCACGGCTATTATTCCTAAGGCTGTAACTTTGGAACATGTTGCCAAGGTAACATTTTAGTTTCGCTTACATTGTTGTAAAGTTTTGTACTGTGTTTATAGTTCAACTTATGCTCATGTCTTAATTTTGGTTTGTGTTGTGATGGAAGTCCAATTATAATTCAGTTTCTTTTCATGTTACACCTAAAGCTTTAACATAATATACATAGGCTTTGAATGTTCAAAGAAGAGCTCCTATAGTCAGCCCCTCTAGCCAAAATAGTTTATACTGATGAGTTATATGAGCTATGCCTCTAAGATCTGGTTCGATCCTTCATCTTGCAATAACAGTCTGTTTCTTACTTTTTTAGGACATCATATTTCCTCTAACTAACAGGTAATAACTTGTCTTAGACTTTTTATAATTAGGAGATTTAGCTTAACTTGAGTAGCCTCGGTTTGACGATGGTAATAATTCTTATAGAGTTGGATGCGCATGGGCCTTATAGAATTGGGGGGGGGGAGAGGAAAGGACAAAAGCACTATTACTTGAATTTCATTTGCAGTCAGTATTGGCTAAGTAGTGTGTAAATACACCTGCATACCTTGCATCTCACCTCCTAAAATATATAGGTGATATGTGTGATTTTGCACTATGTAAATAATGAGGTTAGTAGGTTTTTCTTTCCTTCCATGGTGATGCAGGACCTTATAGAATTAAGAGAAGGGGGGGGGAGGACAGGACACAAGCACTAATACTTGAATTTCATTTGCAGTCAGTATTGGCTAAGTAGTGTGTAAATACACCTGCTTACCTTGCTTCTCACCTCCAAAAATAAATAGGTAATATGTATGATTTTGCACTATGTAAATAATGAGGTTAGTAGGTTTTTCTTTCCTTCCATGGTGATGCAGGAGCATCAAGTTCAATTTAATTATTAAAATTTTGATTATTAGTATTGATTTTTATTATCAGTTGTCATGGTTAGTATTTTTTAGTCTATCTTTTGTGTTATTATTATTTAATAGTTATCTGATTAGTATAGGACCCTTTGTAAGAGTTCTAGTATAACTATTCTACTAGAGAGTAAATAGGATTGTTAGTGAGGAATGAGGATCTTATTATAAATACAATAATAGGGTCTATTAAGGGCAGTTTTTATCATCATTAAGAGAGTTTTAATAAAGCTGGTTGCTGGAAAATCCACAGAATTTTGAATTCCTTATCCAATTACGTTTGTCCTTTTCTTTAAAAAAAAAATTTCATAGCTTTTCAGATTTTCCTCCCTGCACATGGTGGCTTCTGGAAAATAAAATGTTGCTTGATAATACAAATGCTGAGGTTTGAGTGAGGAGTATGCGTCAAATGAGAGTACGTTTTCCATTTATATTTGCTTTTAGCAGAGGCACACTTTTGGAAGTAGTGAGTGAAGTTATAGAGATTTCTGGCACTGCTTTATCTTAGTAGGGCAAGAGCTACTTGTATTTGCAAAAATCCACAGAACCCTTTTGTATCCCTTATCCAATTACGTTTGTCCTTTTTTTTTAAAAATTTCATAGCTTTTCATATTTTCCTCCCCGCCACATGGTGGCTTCTGGAAAATAAAATGTTGCTTGATAATACAAATGCTAAGGTTTGAGTGAAGAGTATGCGTCAAATGAGAATACGTTTTTCCATTTATATTTGCTTTTAGCAGAGGCACACTTTTGGAAGTAGTGAGTGAAATTATAGAGATTTCTGGCACTGCTTTATCTTATTAGGCAAGAGCTACTTGTATTTGCAAAAAAAATGGATTGCTAGGATGGGTTTTCTTCAGTATCAAATATTTAGTTTTCACCAGCCGTTTGCAGCTTAAGATATTGCCCTCTGTTGCTTTGAGAAGATAAAGATCCTTTAAGCAGAATATTATAAAAGTTGCTTAAAAGTCCCTAAAAATATAGTGAAGGCTTTTTATCATCAAAATTCTAAGATAATAGGTATAAACATATTGAAAATGTTGAAGCAACAAAAAGAACAAGCTAATAGGAGAATCGAATAATTTCATAAAAAGTAAAATACACAGCAAGACATAATATGAAAAGAAATAAAACAACAAGAACAGCAAGATTTACAATTTTACATCGTTTTGGTTTTAACCTGTATCCATGCGAAAAGGCAAATTTCTACTAAACAAAACTGAGTTACTTCAATTTCGTACTTGAAACTCACTTAAATGTACTACAAACTCACAATCCAAGAGCAAAAACACTTGCAATTATTAAAAATGATTTAATCACTTCACTTAGGTTGGTGCATCCATTTGTTGTTGCAGCTTAAGCATCATTATATTCAAAGCACTTTATAAAAATAATTGATAGCATGTACCTGAAAATAATTAAGGGGTAGACTCATGGGCTATTTAGCTGCCACTTCTTTGTTTTTAGTAGCTGTGTATGCCACATTTGAATATAGTTGAGGGGATATGACCCTCTCATATCAGACACTTATCCGTAATACTCATACCGATGTCTGAGTAACATAACATAGGGGAATGTTTCTATGAAGTTCTTTTCTCTTCTAATCTATTGTCTAAAATGCTTGGAGTACCCATCTATAGCACATATTAGGACATAGATGAAGGGATAACCGACCAAGAACCCTTCAATTATATGGAAAAACTTACAAAATGTTTAGCATACACATGTCTGACATATATCTGATCCAACACTCACATGGTCACACTTAAGTTCGAGAACATAGCCTAGAGGAACGATTACATGAAATTCTTTTCTCATCTCATATATGATCAAACTTGCCTCATTCTGGTGGAGCACCAGAGGAAACAACTATGCTACTTCTTTTAAAAAATAATCTTCTGTTTCTGAACTCTAAAAACATCTATCATATATTTTGAATCGAATAAAAACATATTTTTCTCTTGCAAAGCTGCAGCTTCTTATGATTGAATGGAAAGGCAGTGCTTGTCTTTGCAGCTTGCTTCATTTTTCATTTAAATTATGGTCAACATATTTAACTATTTTAATTGGACTTGAGTGTAAGAGTCGGGTATAAGTATATTTCCAATATGATTATGTTCCAGCTGTATTTTTTTATTTTTTATTTTAAATTTTTTTCTTGTATTGGGAGGGTTCCTATAAGGTCATATCTCCATATTTATGTTCATATATGTGTTCGATACAAATGTTAAACACATCTACTTTGAGAAAAAATGAAGACCCAGTGTAACTTAGAAAATATATGTAGGGTCGATTTAGGACTTAGGAGAGTGCTCCTGTTCGGCTACCTATCAATATTTCTGAAGTGCTAAGTATGTTGTTCTTGCATTGTGAACAGAGTGTGGCATATGATAGATCCAGTGCACCCAAGGACTGTCGTGTCTCTGGCTGGATGCAAGGTCGTGATCTTAATTTACCAGTTGACACCAATAAGATGTTTCTTTTGGTAGAGTTCATGTACGACCTTGAGAAGAGTGCCGCTCAGACCTTTGATGTATTGGATGCGGCTGGTGTTGGCATTGTTGACACAGTTAGGCTAGATTTCTCTTCCAACCATGGAAGCACTTCACATACCTGCATTTACCGATTGAGGGTGCATGGTGAAGAGCCTGACTTCGTTTCAATGGTAAAACTGCAGCCTTGAGGTACATAACGCTTTTTGTATCTGCATTACTCATGTAATTGTAATTCTCCTCTGTATTTAATTAAATAGTATTTAAGTCATTTCTCTCGGTACAAATTCCTTATATTAAGGTTTTATTCCGTGTAGCAAATGAGTGTGAATCTACTTGTATTTTTCCAGCTAGGGTAAAATTAAGAACAATGATGGAATATGCAGAAAAAAATGAGCTTTGTTTGATAGACTACAACTAGACGTTTTGGGAATTCAAGACTAATGATTCTTGCATATATGAGTACATCCACTGATGTGCATGAATGAGTCTATTCATTTGGCAATTCAAAACTAGATTTTTTTAATTAAGTTGGATAATTGATAGTTCAAAGTGCTAAAATCTAATCATAATGTCAAAACTAACCCCTTGTTTATTAAAATAGTTATTTTTTACTCCTATTATTTTTTTGGTAGTATTTTGACTCTTAAAGTTATATTTTGGGACAAAAAAGTCCATTTGTGGATGAAAATCGTTAATTAACAAGTAGTTAAAGTTCCAAAATATGATTTTTTATCATAAAATGAAATGTTGGGGGATAAAAACTTTAGAAAAAAGAATAAGGGTTAAAGTGATTATTCAGTCAAATAATAGTCTTTTTGTCTTAAAATAAAATATTAGAGGTCAAAATAGTTAAAAAAAAAAAGAAAAAAAAGAATAGGAGAAAGATGACTATTTTGATAAATATAGGGGCTTTTTCCTGGCATTATGCCTAAAATCTAGGGTTTCTTTGAAGTTGTATCATGAATGAAATTTCATGCGGAGTATATGAAAATCCTTTTACATCTCATTAATATAATGTTTAATTAACATTCTCAAAGAACCATTTTATTGACTTGCACCTTCATCTTTTTTTTTTTGGGGTGAATAAAGAAAATTGTCCTAATTTCTAATTACTGTACTGTTTTATCTTCTTATAGTGTGTCTATCACAGCAGTTCGGGGTTCGATGAGTATGTGCACTTCAATGTCCGAGGGCTTGGCCAGTGAATCTTTCCTTTAAGTGGTACATGTTGGTACCTCCGAATATGTAGTAGGATCGAAGGTGAAGCACTGTGTACCGCTTTGCTTTTGAGTAGACGAATAGCGTTCATGCAGTCTAATTCTACTTATATCCTCGATAGACCTGTTTCCCATGCTCTCAGCATTCCTCCTCATACTAACGCTTCCCGTACCGAACATATTCCTATGTATTTGTAGAATCCTAGGATCCACAGTCTAAACTGGTCTCTTAAGAGGCCTCCACATGCTGCATTTCCAGTTGTTTTGTCTCGGCTTTCTTTTTGGGACCCATCAACATTTTGACAAGTCGCTTTCTTTTTTGATCATACAGACGAGTTAATTGCATAAGTGAAGGTTATGGTAATATAGTCAACCAATTTCAGTTATTAGTTATGATATTGAATGTATCTTTTTAACTTTATTTTACCAAATAAACTTTTGTACCTTTTTTTATATTTGAAATAAAAATATTTTGTCGATTGAATTGTCATCTAGTCGACATCTTTTGTATTTGTGTATTTGAATATATATTAGTATAATTATTTATAATTTAAAAAATAAAAAATAAACAAAAATAAGTATTTAAGAGAATTATCTATAGTTTATGCACGAAATCTTACTTATTCAGCAGGTTACCGGACTTCTTAAAATTTCATTTTGCATCTCTGCTGCTTAAGTGAAAAATGTAGTCACTGTGTCAACTAATTTCACTTAACTAAGATATTGTTAGGGTGTATTGGTTCTTTATCTGCAAAGCAAATATTTTTCTTCACCATTCCCAGACTTGAAAAGTAAACTCTTAGATCTCTCTCTCTCTCTCTCACTTGCTCTCTCTTTTAAGCTCAAATCACCCACGAATCGGGTACTTTTGATATTGCTTTCCCCCGTATATTTTATTCCAGTCGATCTCTGTTTGAACGTTACTGGCTTATAGCTACAGTATTTGATTGATCTGCTAATCGTCTGTAAGATCGTGCCTTTTTTGAATTCGGTTGTTGAATCTGCTTCATACTTTTCATGTCTGTAAAGGTTTTTTTTTATCTTTCTGTTTTGAATCATTGCATGGAGCCTTTGTTTGCGTTTGGGGCTTGTCATCATCTGCGCTGCTCAAACTCTTCGTTTTCTTTCGAGTCTTGTTGTTCTTTTCATTAGTTTCACTTCAAAATATATGTTTTCGTAGGTAATATCTTTCATTTTCTTTAAATTCAGGGTTGTTTTTCTTTCCTTTTTACTGGATTTTTATTCTTGACTGTGGTTCGATATAGATCGGGTCAGATCTGGAGATCTGAAGGTTGCTGAATTGATTTTGTTGAACGATTAATTTTTATTATAGTTGATTTATGTGTATTTTGGCTTTTCTGGGGTCAATAAAGATATTGTACTATCTTGTTTTGGGGAAAAAACTCTAGAATTTTCAGTTTAATTTTTTGCGATCTTGTAGTATTTGCATGATTCTAATATTTTCTAAAACTATCGTTTTATGTTTTGGAGCCAAGAAAAATAGTTTTGATTGTTAATTCAAATATTTTCTGAAATTCGTTTCTCAATCCATTGACGTATGTACATCTGTTTACGCAATTTACCTTATAATTGTTAATAAACTTACTTATTATTATTATTAACCTAATTACACAATTTATCTTATAATTGTTAATAAACTTACTTATTATTATTATTAACCTAATTACACAATTTATCTTATAATTGTTAATAAACTTACTAGCAATAAATTAAAATCGTACTTAGTAACCAACTAGGCTTTTTAGTACCCCACAATTCTCTGGCTTTTTTGGTGCATCTTCTGTCTTCTTTGGATTCATTTTTCATAGTTTCTCATAGCTTCGACTATAGATGATTACTTGAGGTCATGTCCTTTTAGAGCCCATGGGGCGTATAGGGGGAGGGCTCGATATAGTGGTGATAAGGAGATTAGACTTAGAGTTTGCTCGTTGAATGTAGGCACATTAAATGCTAGGCTGCTGGAGCTGACCGACGTACTTAATAATAGGAAAATAGATTTTGCATGTATTCAGGAGACTAGGTGGAAAGGGCTAGCGCCAGAGAGTGTAATGGGTACAAGTTGTGGTATTCAGGCGTAGATAAGGCTAGAAATGGGGTGGGTATCTTGGTATCCTCTAGGCTCAAGAAAAATGTAGTTGAAGTTTGTAGATACCGGGATAGGATCATGATAATTAAGGTTATTATAGAAGAGGAAGTGTTGAATGTCCTTTCAGTGTACGCCCCACACGTTGGCCTAGGGGAGGGGGAGAAACGTTGCTTCTGGGATCAGTTAGATGATGTACTTAGGAGCATTCCGGAGGACCAAAGAGTTTTCATAGGGGGAGACTTCAATGGCCTTATAGGTAGTGCAACCGACGGGTTTGACGGTGTTCATGGGGGTTTCAGTTATGGTAGCAGGAACGATGAGGGACGTACGTTGCTTGAATTTGCTATTGCACATGATTTGGTGGTCACTAACTCCTTATTTATAAGAGAGATGCGAACTTGATTACGTTTCATAACGGGGGACATTGTACCCAAATCGACTACATCCTGGTTCGAAATCGGGATCGATGGGCTTGCATTGACTGTAAGGTATCCCCTGAAGAGGCATGTGCATCACAACACAAATTGTTGGTTTTGGTGTTCCGCGCACCGCACGGGAGGAGCACTCATAGGAGGGCTAAACTGGGTAAACCTAGGATCCTTTGGAAGAAGTTACATGGAGCGACAGCTGATGACTTTAGGAGTAATGTTTTGTCTAATACAGGTTTTGGAACTACAAACTCAAATAATGCAGATTTGTTATGGAAAAATATGGTAAATTCCATCAGAGAGATGGACAAAAACACCCTGGGGTTGTCGACAAGAAAGGCCAAGGAACATAAAGAATCGTGGTGGTGGAACGACGAAGTCCAAACTAAGGTGAAGACAAAGCAAACTTGCTTCAAGGAATTTCTACAATGCAATGACGACGAAGAAAGGTCGAGAGCTAAACAAAGATATAAGGAGGCAAAGCGGGAAGCTAAGAAAACGGTGGCTAAAGCAAATGATAAGGCATACGAGGAAATGTACAAGAGATTAGACACCAAGGAATGACAAAATGACATCTTTAGGCTTGCAAAATCTAGGGAGAATAGGAAAAAGGATCTAGGTATCATTAGGTTTATTAAGGACAATAATGGTGTTCTTTTAACGAAAGATCATGATATTAAGAGGGTTTGGGGTAGTTACTTCTTTGGCTTATTTAATGACGGTGCCTCTCCCTGTAGAGATAGTACCGTTGATGGGTCAGCCGGCCATCATACTACGGCTAATGACTACCCTACAAGTAGGATTGAGTTTGAGGAAGTCAAAATGGCTCTTAGAAAGATAGGAAGGGACAAAGTTGTCGGTCCTGATCAAATTCTTATCACTGTGTGGTTGACCCTAGGAGAAGAGGGAGTTAAGTGGTTAACCAACATCTTTAATATTATTTTAGAGACTGCCAATATGCCAGAGGAGTGGAGAGAGTCCACGGTGATACCAATCTATAAGAATAAAGGAGATCCCCAACGTTGTGGTAACTACAGAGGTATTAAACTACTCAGTCATACCATGAAGCTATGGGAAAGGGTGATAGAGGCTAGGTTGAGACAAGTTACTAGGGTTTCAGAAAACTAATTTGGCTTTATGCCAGGCAGGTCTACCACAGAGGCGATTCATCTACTTTGACGACTTATGGAGAAATATAGGGAAAAGTCTAGAGATCTTCACATGGCGTTCATTGACCTTGAGAAGGCTTATGATAACGTTCCCCGAGATACGATCTGGAAGACTTTGGAAATGAGACGGATCCTAACTGCTTATATCCGGGAGATTCGTGATATGTATTGTAGATCTACTACACACGTCAGGACTACAGTTGGCGACACCGAGGCATTCCCAGTGGAAATCGGACTCCACCAGGGGTCGGCTCTTAGCCCTTACATCTTCGCCTTGATTATGGACGACATCTATTGTGCGACACCAGACGGTGTACCATGGTGTATGCTTTTCGCTGACGACATTGTCCTAGTTGCTGAAACAAAATCTGAGTTGAATAGTAGACTGGCTACCTGGAAGACTGCTTTGGAAGAAAAAGGTCTAATGATCAATATTGAAAAGACAGAGTATTTATGTTCAAACTTCAGTGGGGACCAAAACGATGAAGATGTAGAAGTATGCATAGAAGGACACGTTCTCCCCTCAAATGATTGTTTCAAGTACCTAGGGTCTATGATACATAAAGATGGGGGTGTAGATGATGACGTTACACACCGTATAAAGGCGGGATGGCTAAAGTGGAGGGTCGCTACTGGAGTTTTGTGTGACAAGAAGGTGCCTCTAAAACTTAAGGGAAAATTTTATAGAATGACAATAAGACCAGCGTTGTTGTATGGATCAGAATGTTGGGCAACCAAGAAGGATCATGTAAGGAGGATAGAGACCGCAGAAATGAGAATTCTTCGATGGACATGCGGTAGGACTCTGTGGGATATGACAACAAACTTTGCTATTAGGATGTCCTTGGGGGTGGTGCATGTTTCCTAAAAATTGATGGAGGGAAGACTACGGTGGTTTGGGCATGTCCTTAGGCGACTACCGTCAGATGCGGTCAGGAGGGTAGAGTCGATTACAGTCGACGGTGCCAGAAGGAGAAGACGACCAATGCGGAAGTGGGAAGACTGCTTGAGATCTGATTTGATGGATTTAGCCCTTACCGAGGACATGTCATCTGATAGGAAAGTATGGAGACTTAAGACTAGGGTAGTCGAGTAGTGTGGGTCACATCTCTAGGGTGTATCATCTCTGTCTTCTTTTAATGCCTTTGTAGTAATTTCCATAACTTCTACTTTTTATACGTTTCTGTTATTGGTATTTATGAAGGCTTAGAACTAGGCTTGCTATCGTTGACTTCTGTGTAACATTCTCTTCACTTTTAAATTTAGTCGGGTCTTACGTTTCTGTCTATATGCAGAGATTTTTTCGCAGGGATTACTGCCCATTACAAACGCGCATATGATATTAATGACTGCATATGAATACTGTTTAACTATGTATTTACGTATTTATTTATACATGCATTGCATTTTATCTTTATTTTTAATTTTCTGACTGTCGGAGGTCTTCCACGGAAGCTACTCTCAACCTGGCGTTGGGGGCAGCCTACTACCTTACCTCCCCCTTACCCCATTGCATATGAAAATTGGGTTTTGTTGTTGTTGTTGTAAGATATTGTTAGGTTCTTGATAAAATTTTCAGTTACAACCAATTTATATAATTTTTAATTTTATATTAAAAAGTTGTATTTTAGACTCTTCTAAAAAAATTGATTTGTTTTTATTTCTAAGTCACTAACATTATTATCATGGTGACACTGTTTTTGTCTACTTATCGAATGTACAAAAAAAATTCAAGCATAAAATTTACGAAATTAAATAATTTCTAAAAAACGCATAACTAAAATAAATAAACTTACATATTGCAAATTATGCCTTGGCAAATCCAACCTTTTCTCCTTTATTATTTTTTTTGAAAAATGATTTTAGCATGTATTTCCAAATTCAAAATTACTTAGCAAGGTTCATAGTTTTATAAAGAAAATAAAGGTAAAAAATCATATATTTATGGATCGCTGGATTCAAGGATTTTTATACAATGTTGTGAACCCATATGGTGTAATCTGCTTCTGTTTCTAATACTCTGTGCAGTTTTTCCAGTAACCTCAAGTATACTAGCAGCCGGTTCTCTTACTAGTCCTGTTACTCCCAAAGCTATCCCTGTACAAAAGACGGAAAATAAGATATTTCAGATGCCCATGCATGTCTTGCTGATAATGGAAGTACTATGGTTTGTAAAGAGATGCAGTCAACTCACTGCCAGTTGTGTACCTGAGAAGATGCCAGGTAGGCTGTGTTTCTCTGCTTCTTTAATCGGTGATTGGAGGAGGCCAGTAAGTCCCTGAAATGCAAAATATTAGGATAGATATATTGTTTACCTATTATAGGATTTTTATATTTGTATATATACCCACAAGGTTTAAGAATAAAACACACAAGAAAGTATTACCTTACTGATAATCTACATGGTATCAGATGTCCTAAATCAATTTCATGGATTTTAGGTAGAAAATCAATTTCAGGCAGTAAAATTTTTGGCCAGTTTCGTTGTCAAAAACAGGGGGTTATTGCCGTTCTTCAAAGGGCAGGTTTTAGAGGCTCTCCTTCAAGGCGGTAGAACTCGTTCTGTATTATTTGAAAAGTGCTCCTGGACCGTGGAATTCTATATGACAATCATTGGCATTCTAGGATCAAATGTATCTCAAATTATTTCCACATCTATAGTTCTGGATAGATTACAATTCAATATCCTCATTTTATTTATTTACTTCTATAGAAATATTTTCTTTAAAATCGTTGTCCATAACTTTTCTATTTTTGGTTCAATCATTTTCTCATAATGACATAACTTATCGAGATTTATTCGTTATTTCCATTTTCATTTTTCAGGTACCTCAAACTCTTCTAGAGTTGTATTGTTAGTTATGTCTTGAGTTTCTTTATGACTATCCGCCTCTACTATATGACCATCTTATACTACTTTTCATTTACGAGAACTTTAATCGTCGGAACTATCATGCTTCGAGCATGATTCACATTCTTTTGCTCTAACATGTTATCCTTGTGGGATTTCAATTCAAATTTAGATCATTTTCAGCAGTTATATGAGACTTGATTACTGTCATTAGGTTAGTAAATATTTCTAGCAATTAACTTGTAATGAATTATCTTATGAACTTCTGGTTCACATCACTATGTAAGAGGATCTAAATAAAATGATAATTTTTATATATTTTCATCCAACTGATTCATTTCTTCCCTTGATGAAAAAACAATTGAATCTCAAAACATTCAATAAAGTGAGACTTATACTCAATATATATATATATATATTCAAATATCAATTTATGCGTATTTGTGGTGGATTATTATAAATATATAATGCACAACTAAAAAAAATTATAATAAGAAATATGGCTAAACAATTGAATTACTATATAGATACTAGAACTTTTGCTCTCATAGTTTATTTATTAAAATGAGGCAATAAAAAATTTAATAAATTATTTATTCATAAACTGCAGGTGTAACAATTATTTCAATTGATATACAATATAATCTTTAATAGTCTAAAATATAAACTCACTAAGTTTAGCCAGATAAATAGTCTTGTCAATAAGATATGCAATACATTAAATCCCAACTTTAAATAATGATGTTCTAAATTCATTTTGAGAACATATAATAGTGAACTTCAGGTTCTTTAGATTTATGCAAATCTCAATAATCTTCGCATCATTATTGATTGCGTTGGTCTAACCAATCATGCCAACTAATTAATTTTTTTTCAAACTTGTAAACTTCTAGTTTTCCATAAGATGTGATTCAATTTCATCAAAATTTATAAACTTTTGATTTACCATAACATGTGATTCAATTTCATTCAAAATTTGCAAACTAATTTTGATTTATTGATGTGTAGTACAAATAAAAGAAGTTAGACAATTTTAAGATACAAGTTTTCTCAAAACTTGAAAGTACATTATCCGTCATAAAATTGTTCATCTAATAAGAATACATTTAGCTCTTCTGGAGCCTTCAATAAATTTTATATTACAAATATTAATATCAATTTACTATTAGAAACATGACAAATAAAAATAAACCATGGTAAGTGTATCTTGAGGTTGCTAACAATCCCATCACCATGGTTATTTTCGCATAGACTATCATAAACATTAAAACAACCTTCCTTTCATGGTAAAATCATAACCACAAATAAAAATATATTCTCATAAATAAATAAAAATAACATTGAGTAATTAACCTTTACGCTTTTGACTTTTATTACTTACTCAAGAATTGTCATGACTTTTGTCGACGAAATTTCAAAAAAAATCTCTCATTTATCAATAGAATTGTGGTACATGAATTATGGCATACACATGATTTTATATTTGCACATAACATAAAGAGATTTCACACTTACCAGAAAAAATATAATTGATTAATGATCAAAGCATTAAAAAGTCATACAAATCCCATATTTACTGTTAGAGATCTTATAAATCTCACCAATTATGTAAAATATTTGTTAAATATAACAACTACTGCAGAGATACATATATCAATTCTTGAACTATAATATGAATAACTAGCATGATAAGAAGAAAGAAAATTATTTAATATAAGCATAGTAGGACAAGATGTCCAACCTCATGGAATGCAATATCTTAACTTGATCTTGAATTTTGCAATGTCTCGTAGTTTATAGTCATTAAGCGCTAGTTTTCATCAATTTTTTATGTTTTCTTGCAAAAAATTATAGGTCTAAAATTGAATTTAAAAGTCACGTTGAAACTATAAATACGATTCACATAGTTGATATTAAGACCAAAATGAAACTGTTAACTACCAAACATTTTGAGTAACTATAACTTCAGCATAAACATTCCATCTTTCACGTCATATAGGATAGCAAAGTAAGATCGTAAAAATGTTTTCATTTTCAAGTGTCACTAAATATATTTAAAATATGAAAGCAGCCACCAAATATTTTAAAATTTTAAAACATAATTCAACACTAAGAATAATTGTAGTTCTTTACCCTATCAACTGTCAAGATAACAAATTAACTTGCACCACTACAAGTTCAACAGTAAAAATATTTGTAATTTCCTTACAGTCTCATATTTGTCGTTGAATCCTTAAAATTTAACGAGTATAGTTTGATACTATGACCTTTAATCTCAATATAAACGAAGAAAACTTTAATCTAAACGAAGCAATAAGAAGAATACGAAGAAGAAGATATATAAAAATAAAGGGAGATAATTGTATTGTTATCTCAATCTGAGTTGTGTACAATGTTTTATCTAAACAACATATTTATAAACGTAAGGAATATATATCATAAAAAACTCTAACTCTAGTGGATATTAAAGTTCTAATAATAAGTATATCAAAACATTATCTTATAGATATAGATAAGAGATATAAATAGACATCCACATAAATAAATATTCATAACAATTACTAGTTATTACAAGGTTTAAAAATTAAAAAGAGTTTAAAATTATTTTTCTTTGCCCTAAACCTTAAATTCTATTTAAATAATTCAGTGGTCATATTAACACATTTAAAAATAATGATCATTTTAATATCAATTTTATAGTTAGATGACCATCCAATTAGTTTACCCTAGAATTAAAACAATTTTTTAATTTACCTTTAACATCATTAAGGGAAAAAACGGGAAAGTACACGAAAAAACGGAGAGTTTTCACTGCTTTCCTGCGAGAACCAAAAAGGGGAGAAAGGAAGCGCCGTCGTTGCTTGGGTCTTGTAGCCATCGCCGCCGTTCTTGTTTTCGTCGTGGGATTGTGCGCCACCGTTGGATTGTCAGCCTGCCTCTTCTATTTGCGAGGTAATTTTTCTTTGTGTTTATTTCGGTTCATTGTAGTTGAACAGAAAAGTGGGGACTGTGTTCGGGTGAGAGGCTGCCGTGGTGGTTACCACCACAGAGGATTATTGGATTGATTAAGGATTTAAATAACGGTCACTAGTGGAGTAGCGGGTGCTATATCGTGGTAAAGGTGTTGTCCAAAATTATTATTGTGAAAAATAGCGGTGTGCAGCATAATCACACCAATAACAACGGTGGATTCACGATCACAATTTAATGGGTAACGATCAATTGTGACAATAATGGGCCGTCGTTCATTTAAAAAAAACCAGTTCATTTTAAAAAATAAACTCCTTGAAAAAAAAATTCATCGCGATACCCGTAGTGACCTCAATATTCATTGCGATACACAATAAAGAATGCGGACGTAACCTCAATCTAAATACTTGGTGAGTTCGTTCGCCTGTTGGCGTGGTGGCCATTGTCGGAGGGCTGCGGTGGATGACTTTGTCTTTGTCGGAGTGGACCATAGTCCCCGTGTTAGTGTTGAGAGTAGCCATGTCCATTCGTGTGCAGGCATGGGTTGTCGGTGGGCTCTCGAAGAGAAGGGAGTGGCGGCCGACAACCCTTTGTGTTCCTGAACCGATGGGTTTCTAACATTTGGGGGATAACGTGTGAAGGAAAAGTTTAATAATAAAATTAAGTCGGGGTTTTGCACATAAAACAGTAGTCCTTGATCTAGGATTTTGAAATATCATTCGAGTATGTGAGAGAAATAATAATATTTAGTTATTATTTCAATGTAATTCAAATGTTTAAGTGGATTTTCGATATTAACTTATCAAGGATTTGAATTCGATTGAAAAAGTATTAATACACCAAATAATTTTATAGGATCGGACGAGTTAGACTCAACTCTACATCGTTAAATTTTGGAGTTAAATAAGGCGTGTGTCCTACCCCCTTTGTTGTCTAAATAGATCTATATGTTGGTAAATGTTCCGCGTGTGTTCTATTCCCGAGTTTGTTCAGTTAATTTCATTATTAGATAGTCCTTAGATTGCCTGATTGTGGATAACAATATCAATGTTTTGTGTGTTGAAAGTGTGTTTTGATTGAATGTTTATTCTGTTGATGTGATGGTACCTTATGATGATATTCTCTTTATATTTATCGTGGATTTGTATACTATATGATCATACTTTACATATACATGCATTTGGTGTAGCTCCCTTTTGAAGTTCCCTCTAATTTTGAATTATTTGTGTTGTAGCATTACAATCTCGTATTTGCTATAATGGATCCACATAACCTTCCATTTGAAGTTGGACAACTAGTTGAGACAAGATCTTTTTTACATGGTTATCGTGGTGCATGGTTTAGATGCAAGGTATATGGTTATGTTGTATAAACGTGCCTTTTAATTTTATAAATTGTGTCATTGCACATTGGTTTTTAAACTAAGATGGAATAAGTTCTTCCGGGATGATAGATAACAAAATTGTCAAATTAGCTTCATGTATCTTGTGAAAAATTATTACGTCCATATAGCAATTGTTTTTTTTTCCTGTTACAAATTTTAATGTTATCCAATCTTGCTAGAAAATTCTGTCATTTTTGGTGACTTTAAAAGTTTGGCATTCACGTTGTGCAAGGCTTTTTTGACAAATGAAATTAGTAAAAATAAAAGTAAAAATTTGTTACTTCTGATTTCAGCTTCTTTTTATACTGCCCTTCAAGCTTGGATGTATATGTTAAACAAACACAACTTGGATTTTAATTCATCAAAGTTGGTTCTTTGGAGCTTTGGTGAGGATGTCAGTAAGTTGTAGTTGAGTGGGAATGTAATTCAACTGAACTATCCCATTGTTGACTTTCTTTGAAATGAAATGTTTGTCAATCCTTATTTGCTTGGTTCTGTCATACTGTACTAGTTCTTCAACAATACTTATGGAGGATTGATTGCCACTTTAAATTTTGATTTAACCCTTTAATAATCTCTGAATCCATAATCTTTCAAAGATTCCTAGAGCAAGTGCCTGGAATTTTGCCTATGCACTACTCCTTGACACCATAAATTGTTTTTTTGCTTCTCTATGTAACAAGAATTCCCAAAAAAAGAGCAATAACTACTTGTATCTCCTTAGTTAATTTTCCAGCCTAACTTGCATTAGTGTACACTTTTATCTCAAGGCTTTCACAATTTTTAAAGATTAAACCGTGATTTAGTGTCATCTTTAGGTATCTAAGGATTTAGTTTACAACCTAAGTATTCTTCACGTGGATCATTCATATGTTTACTAACAATACGCTTTGAGAATCCAATGTTTGATCTTGTGTGTGATAGATTAACCTGCCTACTAGTCTTTGATATTGTTATTTATCAATTGGTGCCCACTTTATTTTTCCTTAACTTTAGGTTGGGATCTATAGGTGTTTCTATTGGTTTACATCCAAATCCTCCTTCATTTTTCCTTAACTTTAGGTTATGATTCATGGTGTTTCTATTGGCTTACACTTTACACGCAAGCATACCAATCTCAGTAAATCTAAGATTTACTTTCTTTAAGATCAAACTTTGCAACAAGTAATCTTTTCAGTGATGATTTCTTAGGAGTCATCCCCAGCTATAATGACATCATTAACATACACAATAAAGATGGTATTTTTACCTTTTGATGAGGTTTACAAAAAATAAGATGTGATCTTCTTGGCATTGACTATATTCATATCTGAACATTACTTTGGCGAACCTATCAAACCAGGTACGAGATGATTGTTTTAGATCATACAATAATTTTTTTAGCTTGTACACTTGATAGCTATTTGAAGGGTTTTTAGGCCTGTATGTATCTCCATCTAAAAATCCTTTTTTTTATAGAAATAGGCGGCCTCATTAAAATCCTCCCTCATAGTGGTTCCTTTCCCGAAAGAAAACCAACCAGCGGAAGGAGGAAAAGAGTGCCTTAATTTATTAATATAACATCATTACATAAGACTTAATAATTACACCAGAAAACGTATAGGGCCAATTTTTATTTACCGTTAGTGACTATAGTACTCGAAATGTATTCAACTAGGCAACAGGTGCTCATGTTTCTTGATAATTGATTCCATATGATTGTGTAAAATCCTTTGCCACCGTCCTAACTTCGAACTTTTAGACACTCCCATATATTTGAAACTTCATTGTGAACATCCACTTGCAACCTGTTGGCTTATTTCATTGTGGTAACTTTGTAAGGATCCATGTTCCATTGCTGTCCAAGGCTTTGATTTTTTTCTTCTACAACCTTTTTTTTATCCTAGAATCTTTAAAGCTTCTTGAATTGATTTTGCATTCTGAATGCTATCAAGAGATGAATTGAACTCTTTCTATGACAACTTCTCCTAGGCCATGAATCTCTCTATAGGATAGTCGTTGCATGTTCAAACACCATTTCTCTGAGTAATGGGCAAATCTAAATTATTAGTAATAGGAATATGAGGCTCACTAGGTGATTCCACTTGAGACTTCATTGGTGTGTTGTTTTGAGGAGCTGGAGATGGTAAATGTTTTGGATTGACACTTTGCGTAGTGTTATGAAGGTTGTTCCAAACCTAAATTCTCTTTTCTCCCCTTGCATTCTAGATTTGAAGAAGTGTAGTTGGTGTTTAAAATGGTTACATCTATGGATTTGTACATTTTCCTAGTAATAGGTAACACTTGTAGCCTTATTTATTAAAATACATTAGAAAAACACATTTTGTTGGCTTGGGATCAAGGTTGGTTCAATGTTGGCGTATGTGAGCAAAGGTAGAATAACCTAAGACTCTAAGTGGAAGATTGAAAGAAAAAGATCTAGCATGTGGTAAGACTTGTAGTAGGATTTTAATAGGTCTTTGAAATTTTAGCATTCCACTAGGCTTCCCCCAAAAGTGTTTAGGTACAAGATTAGTGAACATGAGCGATCTAGCTACCTTTAGTTAGTGTTCACTTTTCCTTTCGGCTACCCATTTTACTTAAGTGTGTTAACATAAGAACTCACATGTATAACCCCTCTTGTTATGAAATAAGAGCCCAAGGTTGATGTAAAATAGTCACTACCATTATTTGTTTTGAGAATCTGATTTTTACTCTTAAATTTTAATATGAATCATGGAATTAAAGGACTTGAATATTTCCTTAGTTTCAAAATTTTCTTTTATAAGGAATGTTCAAACGGTTCTAGCGTGATCATTTATAAAAGAAATGAACTAACAAACTCTATTAATATTGTTCACACGTGAAGGTTCCCAAATGACATTTTTCAGTTTTTTTTCTTTCAAAAAATCATAGAGAATGGATGTGAAGTCCTGTATTGGATGCTAGGATAGTCATGTCGAGTGTGTTTTGCAAGTACACAAATTGTGGAAGACATGCTATCTTTATTGATGAACAAATGAGGAAGCAACTTTTCAAGTTAAACGAAATTAGGGTGACTAAGGCAAAAGTGTCAGAATTTGACTTGATTTGAAACAAAAGCATAAATAAAAGAGAACTTAGGAATTGATTTTGGGATAAAACTTTAATGATTTTGTCTAGTGGACCATTCCCTTAAAGCATGTAGAGACCACCACACATCTCAACACTGTCAATCATCTTTCTTGAATTTGCTGCATGAAATTAAAAAAAAGGTTTGATTGTAATTGTCATAGTTCTAATCACGAGTGAGTTTATTAATAGACATTAGATGACAATTTTATTTTGGAACATAAAGGACAAATGAGAGGTCCTTTTCTAATTTGATTGATTTGATTGCTTACACATTTTGAGAGTGATCTATATGTTATTTGGACTATAGAGGCTTGATTGTGGGTTGTACTAACCTTACTACTAGAGGTAATCAAACATTTTTTGATCCAATCACTTTATGATATTGCACTAGAAAATAATACTTGCCTTGCAAGTTGTTTTGATCCAATCACTTTATGATATTGCACTAAAAAATAATACTTGTCTTGCAGGTTGTCTGATTGTTTATAAAGTTCAAAATTTGCATCTTAATACTCTTAGAGAAATATTATCTGAGTTTTACTAGGGTTAATTAGTGCAACACAACTCAATTACTTGTATTTTTTTGAAAAGGAATATTTTATTAGAATAATGAGATACAAGACATTGTAGGGGGTCTCATTAAGAAACCTCCCTAACCCTAAATGGAGGGAAAAGAGTGCCTCCAGTACAATGACCAAAGCGAATAAACTTAGGACTTACAACCAAATTGAAAATTGAAATTAAGCGTAGCAGATAACCAATATAGTAGTAGTAGTAGCACTAGAAACACAAAAATAAACAAGACTAACTATACTCCCACTGCAAAACAGCGAAGCAGACCGAACCAACCAAAACTACTGCTCCCTTGCATACTCCACTTGGGCTCAATCTCAATTGATCCCTTGCTTAGCCAGCTGATTAGCCCGAGTGTTACACTTCCTCGGAGTGAATGATGCTACTATGTTTTCTTGCAATAATAGGGTCCTTATAGGATTAACAAACGATGCCCACACTGTTAGAATGGATGAAGAATTCGAAAACCAGTCCACGACCCTAGCACAATTGGTCTCGACAATTAACCCCTCAGACTTATACCACTGTGACTTCATATACAATTTGATAGTGTGATCTATTGGCAATATTTTCGCTTGAACTAGAGATCCGCACCCAATTGGCATCGAAAAAGTCAAAAGCGTTTTACTATTATGATCATGAAGTAACCTCCAATTCCACCAGCACAACCGTCTGACTTCATCGCTCGCCTTTTTATTAATACATGTGTCATCTGCGCGCGTAAGATCAGCAACCAAATCTTCTCTAATTAAGGCAGCATCTGGGAATTTAGCTTTCAGCCAGCAAACTACTTGAAGCTTCTCCAGGAACACCATTTGCAACCCATCCAACTTGTTATTGAAGACAAGGTCATTTTTGTGGAGCCAAATCGTCCAAATAATTGCAAAGGGGAGTCCGAACTAACCTTTGATGTGCTCCAATTTGGAGACTTTCATTCCATGATAATAAGAAGCTCTTAGGGTCATTAGGTAGGACTGTCGAGATACGCCACAAGGCGAGTGAAGCCCCCCAGATTTTCCAAGAGACCTAACACGAAAGAAAGAGATGTTCAAGAGTGTCTTGATGCAGTAAACAAAGAGGACAAATTGAATCCGTCACCACTCTTTTTGCGAGTTCCGACCTGACTGGAATTAGCTTATAAAGTACTCTCCACATGAACAACTCAACTCTATACGGAGCGATATCCAATCAAATAAATTTTCTCTAGTTAAAATCTGCTGCACTACTGGGTACCTGTAACTTAATGGCTGATTTTGTAGAATAAACCGTGTCGCTTGAGCCACTCCATTTTACCCAGTTCAAAGCTGAATATGAGCCTACAAAATTGTTTAGCTGAAACATTGAATCCCATTGGACTCTTTCCCAATCAAAAATGATCCTCTTCAATGGGATAGACCAGCTCCAACTCGAATCATTATTGGAACTGAAATCAGCAACCCAACCATTTTTATTTGTTGCCAAAGCAAAGATTCTCGAGGAAAGGTCTTTGAGGGGATGGTTTTTGATCCAAACAACATGCCAATATCTGATCTCTCTATTGTCCCCCACCTATAACTGGAAGTGGGCCTTCAAATTGAAAGCCCTTGCAGCACCATTGCAAATTTTAAGAATTTCTCGCCAAATCCACGACACCCCATTCAACAACAAATTTGGGAGGAGGATATCGAGGGGGTTGAGATTATACTTGGCAGCAATGATCTACTTCCATGGGCTCCTAGGATCGTTGGCAAACCTCCAACACTACTTGCTGAGGAGACCATTATTTTTGAACTAAAATCCATGATTCCTAGATCTCCATGATCAATTGGTTTGCAGACATCACACCAATTGATCCAGTGGATCCCTTTCCTTGTCGAAGTGTTGCCTTAAAGGTATCTCGAGACACTACTAGTTAGTTTATTGTACATTGCAACTGTTAATTTGAACATAGATAAAAAGTAAATCGGAAGGTTCGATAGTATGACTTAATCAAAGCAATCCTCCCCCCAAAAGATAGACAACAAGATTTCCATCTAGCTAGCCAGTTCTCACTTTCTCGGTTATAGGCTCCCAAAAAGATCTAGAGTTCCATTTGGCTCCTAACGGGAGTCCTAAATACTCTACCGGAAAGCTTCCAGCTGCACATCCAATCTCATTTGCGTAGTCCAGCAGTTCTTGTTCATTTGTATTGATGCCGAAGAGCATGCCCTTCATATTCTGTACTTGAATACTCTGATGTAAGTTCGAATACTTTGAGCACCCTCTTCATATTCTGTAGTTGTGTTTTGGATGCTCCGCAGAACATGATTAGATCATTCACATATTGTAGATGTAATATCTCCATTCCAGATGTGTCGTTTCCCACAAAACATCCCAGGAACATCCCGATTTGTATTGCCTTTATTATCATTAGGTTGAGCGCTTCACCAATTAGGTTAAAGAGCAAAGGTAGGAGAGGACATCCCTGTCTGAGCCCTCTTATCAGTTGAAACATGTTAGTGGGGATCCGATAACAAGCATAGAGATGGATGCCGACAAGATGCAATTGAATATCCACTTACACCATCAAGCTTTGAACCCCATGTCCTTGGGAATTAGGATTAAGAACCCCCAATCAATCATGTCATAGGCTTTCTTGTAGTCGGTTTTGAAAACCACCCTCGATCTGTCGCTTTTCCCTACTGAGTCAATTACTTCAATCGCAATCATGGCACAATCCAATATTTGCCTCCCCGGAATGAATGCAAATTGAGATTTGCATCCCAACAACAATCTCAGGCTGTTGACTAGCACTTTACTCAGCAACTTGTATATCCCTCTGACAAGACTAATTGGTATGTAGTTTTCCAGTGATTGAGGGTTCACTTTCTTTGGTATTAATGCAATGGAGTGATTCAAGCAGTCTTCCAGTTAACAACTAGATTAAATGTGATAAAAAAACCTTATAATCCCCTCCTTGAGATCGGGCCAAAACTTTTTAAAGAAGTTAAAGTTGAACCTATCCAGACCTGAGGCCCGATTCCCATCCGAACTCCTTAACACTTGCAAAATCTCCTCTTCTTCGAATTTGCCCTCCAGGAGGCGTGCCTTCTCCGATGAGATTTTAGAGAAGGGAAGGTTGATGTCTAGAATTTCTAGTGCCGTCTTGGAGTTATACAACTTGTGAAAGTAAGATTGAATCATGTTCTTAACTCTTCCGGATCATTGACGCAAACCCCATTTTCATGCAACACTACAATAGAGTTATGCCTTCTTCTTGAGGATGCAACAGCGTGGAAGGACCCAGTGTTGCGATCATCTTCCACTGTCCATTTGATTCTTGATTTATGTAGCTAGGATCTTTCCTCTTTCTAGTACTCTTCCCACAACTTAAATTTGAGGCTTCAAAGTTTCTAGGATAGATTCTTATCTTCTCCCTTAACTAAAGTTCCCGTTCAACCTTACTAATTATGTTTTCCAATTCACCTATGACTTTCTAGAAGTCGAAACATTGCTCTTCAGACCATTCTTGAGCTGCCAGTTTTGAAGCTTGCAAGACATACTCAATTGAGTTGTTTCCTCCAACTTCTTTTGCTCCATAGATAGCAGACTATTGTTGACACAAAGCTATGCTCGTCCAGCTAGAAATTGGAACACCTAAACGGTTTCTTGCCCCAATTTGTTGTTTCCTCGTTTAACACCGCATTGTGGTCAGACATTGATTTCGACAACAGTTTCTGAATGAATGACTGAAAAATTTGCAAGTTGCTCGAAACTAGAAAGTTGTCCAGTTTAACAAAAGATGCATTCTCCTGATTATTAGACATATAAACGCCTCCTCGATCATTGGTAGGTTAATCAGTTCAGCTCTATGAATGATCTCTCGGAACCACCCAACTATCCTAAAGTTATCTGAAGCATTGATTTTCTTCTTGAGAGAGGAAAGCATTGAAGTCTCCTCCTACACACCATGCATTCTGATGATTGGCCATTACCTCATAGAGATCATTGAAAAATGCTTCTTTATCCGCATCTATCGATGGACCGCAAACGTTGATGAAACCGTCAATAAGGTTCTTACTCAAGACAATACCTATCACAACAACGAACTTTTGTCTTATTATTTTACTTGATTCTTTGAAAAACGAAGGCTCCCACATGCTTTAAATCCCTCTAGCCAAGCCAATGGTAAGACTTGACACCCACTCCAGTTCCTTTCTTCTCTAACTTCTCCTACAGATGGCTTGGTTCACTTCCTCCATTTCAGTTTCTTGGAAAAAAACCATCTTCGCCTTCAATATTTTGATTAATCTATTTGCTGCTCTAACCTTTCTGACCTCCCAAAACCCCTATTATTCCATGTTACCACTGCGAAATTCATTTGGAATTAGAACAACCCCAATAAACACAATTATAACCGAACCTAGACTCTCACACAACCTGCCTTAGCTTCTCTTCTAGGGCACAAACCTTTTCAATTACCGCTTCTTTTCCACCTTTGAATGATAATTTCAAAATATAATTGTCCTAAACAACCTCCGCCTCTTCTAGCTCCCATCGCGAGGAGGGAGTTAGAACAATCAAGGACGGAATCGGTTGAGTTGCATCCCCCTTCACACCTTCTGCATTTTGAAATATAGGAGAGATGAGTCCACTTCTTATGATATCAGCGACCAGGTCTACAGAGTCAAATATTTGTGGAATAGCCAGCCTAGAATTTGGTTATGCCTCCATGGAATAATTGGACCATTTCTTTTCAATATCAGATGGGTCCAAATATCATAAAAATTAGTCGATCCATATTCACTTAAGACCCCATCTTCTAGCCCACATGTTGATGAAAAAGGAGAGGAGGGAACAAATTCTGAAGCCGACCCCACTGATAACCCTCGTGGTGACATTCTTCTGCATACAATGGATGTGTCAGCTGCAATACAAAAATAATTTTCATTCCCAATCACATAATTATTTTCCTTAGCGTTATGCATGTTGAGCAATAAATTCCCATTAAAAACTGCAGCTGTTCTCTCGAAATTGCATCCCAGCACCAAGATTTAAGGCACTGCCAGTTATAGCCCGCTCAGTTTGTTCCATCACAACCGTCCTACCCAAGTTTAACGTCAGAGATGAACTCGTCGCTCCAACCTTGCCAAAAAATGGACGGATTTTTATTAACTTCCAGACCGGGATATGGAATGATCGGATTATCATTTTCTTCTGGTCTTCAATCATCAACAACCTTACCCGAAACTTCTTCACTTCTCTGGTCTGGTTGCTCCATTGCCCCCCTGGCAACTTGACCTTGATGACAAAGTCCCTCCCGCTTGCTCGAACGTTTATGAAATTGGGAATATCAAATATACTTGTCGCCCTAATAATCATTCAGGTAGTGGATAGGTCTTCCAAGTTCCTTGTGGCTTCTACAATGCCAATATAAGTCCCATCTATTACCCAGAGCTGAGAAGAAGCTCTCGTGCCATAATTAGAGAGCAACTCCTTTCAGTTTACAGAAGAAGAAAGCAAGAGCTTGGCTTTAGACATTCCTGAGAGGAAGAAGGTAACTAAATAAAAAAGATATATCGTTTTCCCGCTTGTCCCACGCACCTTCCATCTCATTCATCGATCTGATACTTACAAACAACTCTTTGGAGAATTGCCCTGTTTTGCTAATTTGACTGTTCTACAAGTATTCAAGAAAATTACGAGCAAATCCTTTTTACACTCGATACTTGTTTAATTGAGTAGATCCATTTTGCTTTGTTCATTTTGCTAATACCTTTTTCCATATCACTGTGAGTAGCAAAACAGACAAATGCAAATGTGGAGTTCTTGTATATGGGTTTCCTAATGTTTTGGGGATAAAGACTTGGGTAACCTTACTATAGTGATTAAAGACCTCTCTCAGTGCTCTTCTTGAGACACGTTTGCTTAGGTTGTCAACAAAAACCATCCATACCACTCTGGCGCCGGCACTCTTCGCTCTCTAACTCCCGCTCATGACTGTTCTACAACAAGTATTCAAGAAAATTACGAGCAAATCCTTTTTACACTCGATTACTTGTTTAATTGAACCATTCTTCTTTTTCGATGTTTGGGTTGTGATACTTTTTTTGTTATTGAGACTTAGATACTTGTATAATTTATTGAGTAGATAGTCTTAATTTTGTATGCTTTTGTTTAGCATGTAAAATTATCATTTTATGTTAGCTTTGGAAAATGTGTACAATTGGGTAATCCTTGTGAAAATCAAAGGATACTTTAAAGTAGAGAGGGTTAATATTTTGGTCACTGATTTTTTATAAACTTTTATTCTTAAACTTTAATGCATTTTCAGAAAGAATGTGTTATTGAGTCCATTAACTGTAATTGTTTTTAGATTGGATGTGTTATTCTTGTTAATATTGATGTAAAAGGATTCTTCATAACTATGTTTTCTACCAGATCAAGGAAATTGGTCGGAAGAACAAGGAACTTGGACATGCCTTGGAATATGTTGATTTTCCTGATGAAAGTAAGTTCTCTCTATTTGGCTAAGCTACTATTTTTTAAAATTCCACTTAATATAATTTTCATAAGAGGACAAAACTAGAAGTAGGGAGAAAATAACTATGCTGTGACCTAATGATCAAGTGAACAAGTATCGAGAGGCAGGTAGTTGCACATTGGATTCTAAAAGTGTTTTTCTTTTCTTTTTAAAAGAAAATAAAACTAGTGGTTTACCTCAAAGTTTAGAGTTCTATACACTGTTCTCACCACCAGTTAAACAATTTATAAATGTTAGTTTGCTCGAGATAATCTTATTGTGAGAGATTTAAATGATGTTTAAGAAAATTTCAATGATTTAACTATCTATTTCCCTTTTACAGAAATACGTTGGACAAAGTTATATCAGTGTAGTAAATCTAAGGATAAAAAGCGAACCTTGATGGTGCGACCTCGCTTTCCTTTTGTTTACCGTGAACATCAGATGCTTGATGTCAATATCATCTCAGAGACTGTTGTTATAGTCAATGATGTTTGGAAGGTGGGTGATTTGGTAGATTGGTGGACTGACAATTGCTTTTGGACGGGAAGGATAACTGAAAAGTTGGATGATGAAAATGTTAAGGTAATAAATTTTTATTTATGCTTGATGTTTTGAATTGAATGGATTTCTCAATATATCTTGCTTTATTTTGTTTTTTATAATTGTTGGCTAATATTGTATTAGATGTGGATAATTATAGATGCTTTCTTAAATGGTCGCTAACACTTTTATCCTATTTTGAATTGAGAGAACAATGTTTCTTTGATTTACTTAATTTCACACAGCACAGAAAAGAAGAGTCCTTTTAAAGATTTCTTGTACAAGAATTCTAAGTAAAGTAGAACTCTATTTTTGCACTAATTTAGAGATAAATTAGTGAGTTATCCTTTAGATAGATAAGTCTCCTACTAAGACAAACTAATAATTATAATAGCTAATATACACAACCTATCTACAATCTACACTCCCCTTCAAGCTGGTGAGTATATATTGTAGAGTCCCAACTTAGATGTAAGCTCATCAGAGGTGGTTCTTGGAAGTGTTTTGGTGAGTACATCGGCTAATTGTTTGAGTAGAAACAAAATTGAGCTTAATTGTCCCATTTGTAATCTTCTTACAGATTAAGTGGCGATCTAGCTCCACATGTTTTGTTTTGTCGTGGTGCACTGGATTCTTTGCAATGCTAATTGTTGACTATCACAGTTGAGTTCAAAGTCTGTATTGTAGTTCATCTAAAGTTCTGCCAAAAATCCTTATACCTAAATTCCTTCACAAATCTCTTGTGCTAAAGTTCGAAGCTCAGCCTTTGCATTGCTCTTGGGCACCACACTATTTTTTTCTCCTCCATGTCACTAAATTACCCCAAACTCGATTTCAATACCCACTGGTGGATCTTTTGGATGTGAGCTCTCCTGCCTAGCTTGCATCCATGAAGAGTTTTACTTTTTTGCTCTCGTATTTTTGGTAAAAATCAGTCCATGACTTGGTTTCATCTTTAGGTAACTTAAGATTCGAGTCAATGCCTCTAGATGTTCCTCTTTAGGATCATTTATAAACCGACTTAAAATACTAACTGAAAAAGCAATGTTTGGTCGTGTAAGTGATAAGTAAATGAGCTTACCTACCAGTCTTTGATAACATCCCTTGTCAACAGGAACTCCTTGTCCATCATATCTAAATTTCATATTATTCTTCATAGGTGTCTCTGCACGCTTGCAACCCAACATACCAGTTTCCAAAATATACTTCCTTTGATCAATCACAATTCTAGTTCTTGATCTGGCTATTTCCATACCTAGGAAGTATCTTAAGTAACTGAAGTCCATAGTTTCAAATTCGAGTTCCAAGAACTCTATCAAATTCCTATGGCAAAGGGGCTTAGACAGGGCTGTCCCTTATCCCCTTTGCTGTTTAATTTTATTGTTGAACTCCTTAATTTACTGCTTTTAAAGGGTGTTTCAAAGGGGCTGTTTTCTGGATTGGCTATTGGGAGGAACGAGGGGTCTTTTAATCTATCTCACTTACGGTTTGCGAATGATCTCATTATCTTTAGTGGTGCTTCGAAAATGCAAATTCTAAATGTGAAAAGGGTGCTTCGTGTGTTCCAAGTTATCTCAGGTTTACAGCTAAATATGAAGAAATGCAAGCTATTTGGTGTGAATTGAATGATGAGGAAGTGCATGAGTGGGCTAATTCTATAGGTTGTTCAGTTGGAAGCTTTCCTTCTGAATATCTAGGGCTTTCTTTGGGGGTTTCTAGGAATTCTGCTGCTATTTGGAATCCTGTAATCAGTAATTTTTCCAAAAAATTAATAGGATGGAAGGTTGCCTCTCTTTCTTTAGAAGGGAGACTGGTCTTGGTCAAGTCGGTTCTATGTTCCCTTCCTATTTATTACTTATCTCTTTTTAAGATACCAGCTTCGGTTCTTAAAACCCTGAATTCTATGATGTCAAATTTCCTATGGGGAGGGGGAGTTGATAAAAGTAAGATCCATTGGGTTAGCTGGCCGAATGTATGCAAACCAAAGATGGAGGGGGGTTTGGGTGTGCGAAATCTGAATTTGATGAATAGAGCACTTTTAGAAAACTGGACTTGGAAGTATGCAAACAAAAGGGGGTCTGTTTGGAGGGATTTTATTTGCTCTAAATATAATTTGGATCCTTTTTTGTTACTGTTTGACAGTAAGACTCCAAATAAAGTATCTTGGATTTGGAGATCAGTGGTTAATAACCACTTTAAAGATGACCCTATAGGCTCAAAGTTGAGAAGTATGTGTTCTATTCTAGTTGGAGATGGTAAATTTATTCGATTCTGGCAGGACAATTGGGCTTTGGATTATCCGCTTCTGCTTATTTTCCCTAGACTTTTTTCCATTTCGATTAATAAAAAAGGTAAATTAATTGAGTTTGGGGAGTATAGCACTCTTGGCTGGATTTGGGAAGTGCAGTTTCGTAGGAATTTAAATGACTGGGAAATAGAGCAATGGGCTAATTTGATGGCAGTCATCTCGGCTTATGCTCTAAATATGGATAATGCGGATGGGATGATTTGGAAAGGGTCTGGGATGGGGTGTTTTTGTTAATCTATGCTCATCAGTTTCTTTAGGTTCGGATGAGGCCTACTTTTGGAGTAAGATTGTTTGGAGGGGTCAGCTGCCACCAAAAGTTGAGTCCTTTATGTGGCAGGTTGTTTTAGGGAGGTTGGCTGTTAAAACAGAACTGGTGAAAAGAGGAATAACAGGTATTCAAAACCTATTATGCCCTCTTTGCTTGATGGAAGAAGAGTCTCCTTCACATATGTTTTTCTCTTGTTCGGTGGGGTGGTATGTTTGGAATAAATTTCTCAAATTCTGGAATATGCATTCTGTTTTCCATTATAATGCTAAAAGTTTTCTCTTGGCTTGGGATGCTTTGAAGACTGATTCTACGATTTGGTCTCTCATTCCAGGTGGACTACTTGGAAATTGAGGAATTCAATTGTATTTGAAGGGGGAAAGTTGGATGAGGTTGAATTCTTCTTCTTAGCAAGGTTTAGGCTTGCTTCATGGTTCCTAGCGAAGAATAAAAGGGTGTATATTCTTAAAGACTCTTATTTCAGACCCCTCCTTAGGGATGATTGTTCCATCTATTTTAATATGATTGTGTCTACTATTCCTTGGCATCCTCCTCCGATGGGTTTTGTGAAAATTAATGTTGATGCAACTACGACTAAGGATTGGAAGAAGAGTGGTTTAGGAGGAGTTTTAAAGGATTCCGCTGGAACTACCTTAGGGTCTTTCAAGGAGCCTGCAGGTTCGGGACCTCCAACATTTATGGAGTTAAAAGCTATTCAAAAGGGGCTTCTATTCTATGCTGAGTGCCGAGAAAGGATACAAGACATGTTGATTATTGAAAGTGACAGCAAGATGGCAATGGATTGGGTTAAGGGGGTTGAATTCTGTCCTGATGTTTATGCTTATTTGGTTAGAGACATTGTTCATTGGCTTAATATATTCGATGGTTAGATGGGTAAGCAGGACATCCAACTTAGAGGTTGATGCCTTAGCTAAAGAAGGAATTGGCTGATTGATTGTTGATGTTTATAGGTCACAAGGTTGCCTTGTGTTGACCTGTCTGTCTTAATTTACTTCTAAGAATGTATCTTATGTATATTATAGTTTCGTTCAATAAATCTTAAGGAACTCTTTTCCTCCTTTCGTTGGTTAAGGAGCTTATCTATAAGCACCTTCAACCAAGAAGGAGGTTTATAATGAGGCCTGAAATTCTTATAAAAAAAAGGATGCTTACAATGTTAAGCCTACGGTGGAGGTGGAGAAGTTGGATCTGAATTTTAATAGGCTCTCTGAGGCTCAAGTCGTACTTTTAGAAAGGAATTTCTCGGAGGAAGAAATTTGGGGGGCAATAGAGTCATCGTATAGTAATAAAGCTCCGGGTCCGGATGGATTGAATATGGGATTTTTCAAGAAATTTTGGCCGGTTTTGAAAGGAGACATTCAGAACTTTTTCAAAGGTTTCTTTGATGGGAAGAAGTTTGGGAAAGGTGTGAACCATTTTATTACACTCATTCCAAAGAAGTCGAATCCGGTTGGCATTGAAGACTATAGACCAATAAGTTTGGTAGGGGGATTATTCAAAATTTTGTCTAAAGTCTTGTCAAGAGGGTTAAGGATGTGCATAAACAGGTTGATTGGTCATTCTCATTTTGCTTTCATCCCGGGGAGACAGATTTGTGACTGCTCTTTAATAGCAAATGAAGCATTGATTATTAGAGGAGGAAAGAGAGGGAATGTATTGTGTTCAAAGTGGACTTTAAGAGAGCTTACGATACTGTGGATTGGGATATTTTGATCAAAATTATGGAGTGTATGGGGTTCGGTCAAAGATGGCGGTCTTGGATATTAGTGTTTGAAATCAACTTCAATTTCAATTCTTGTCAATGATTCTCCTACAAAAAGCTGTAAAGTTTCTGGGGGCTTAGACGAGGCTCTTTTCCGACGAATTATCTGGGGTTACCTTTGGGAGCAAGGAGAAATTCTATTCATCTTTGGGAACCGATTGTGAATAAGTTTTATCAGAAACTTGCAGGCTGGAAATCAGGTTATTTATCCCTTGCGGGAAGGGCAGTTTTGGTAAAATCAGTCCTGAATGCACTTCCTAATTACTATATATCGCTTTTTAAAATGCCAGTGGTTGTTCAGAAAAAGCTAGAATCTTTAATGGCCAATTACTTGTTGGGATCATCGGCAGAGAAGAAACGGATCCACTGGGTCAATTGGTCGATTGTTTGTAAAAATAAAGAATTTGGGGAATTGGGTATCTCGGACCTAAATCTAAGGAATAGGGCTCTCTTGGGCAAATGGGTTTGGAAGTTTGGTAGTGAGAAGGATTCTTGGTGGAAGAAAATGATCTGTTGTAAGTATAATGTTGATAGGAGATTTATTGTGTTGGATGTTAATTTGCCTCCCAGTGCGTCTTGGATTTGGAAAGGTGTTCTAAATAACTATCGGTTGAATGACACATTTGGGTTATTTTTTCGAAATCACCTAATGTTGTTGGTGGGAAAGGGAGATTCAATTAGGTTTTGGCATGACAGATGGATTTGTAACTTTCCCTTGAAGACTGAATTTTCAAGGATATTTGCTTTGTCGGTTAATAAGGATGGGGTTGTGGCAGATTTTGGGTGTATTAGTAATGGGAAGTGGGTGTGGGATTTTCAGCTGAGGAGGAATTTAATGGACAGTGAATTTTATCAATGAATGGGACTGATGTGTTTGTTGGATAATGTTCGTCCGTTGTTGAAGGGTGAAGATTGTTATGCTTGGAAAGGAAATGGGGATGGTGTGTTTTCGGTTCATTTTTGCATTAGAATAATTTCAAGCTTATCCGAGTCAGATGCTTCCTAGTCTGAGATTGTGTGGAGGGGGTTAGTTCCTCCTAAAGTTGAGGTATTTCTTTGGCAAATTATTCACCAGAAGTTGGTTGTCAAGTCTGTTTTACCAAGCAGAGGTGTCAAGGGTATTGAGAATCCAAATTGGTTTGGAACCTGAATCGGTGAGTCACTTGTTCTTTTCTTGTAAGCAGGTTTGGGAGATTTGGGTAAAATTCCTTCATTTGTGGAATGTTTTTTCAGTACTGCCCAATAATCCTAAAGGGTTTTTGCTTTCATGGTTGGAGTTAAGGCCTAATTCAGTTATTTGGAAATTTCTACCGGGTGTCGTTTTGTGGACTGTCGTTTTAGAATTGCAAGATGGATAAAGTTAATCTATTCTTCTTGGTGAGGTATAGGGTGGCTTCATGGTTCTTGGCTAAAAACAGTGAATTCTCTATACAGGTTGACAGCCTTGTGGGTGACTTAACCTTGGCGGATGTGCATCGTTCCCCCTCTAAGTTTGGTCTGTCTAAGTTAAAGTGGTGTCCTCCTCCATCGGGTTATTTTAAGATGAATGTTGATGGGGCTGTTAATTTTGACTGGGGAAACAGTGGTATTGGAGGAGTCCTAAGGGATGTTGATAATAAGAGGTTGTTTTTCTTCTCTAGAGCGACAAGACCTTGCCCTCCAATTCTTGCAGAGATTTTTTCGATCAAAGCAGGGTTAGAATTGTTTTTGATTCAGTTTGGAGGGATAAGGGGATTCTGATTTTAGAGAGTGACTTCTATCTAGCTTTGAAGTGGATCAACAACTCGGATCTTTGCTCGATTCACTATGTTGATTTGGTCAGAGACATTCAGAAGGCTGTGTTGTATTTTAATGTTATTACTAGGCATGTCAACAGATGTATTAATGGGGAAGCTGACTGTTTAGCTAAATCAGGAATAGGTTAGTGAGAGGTGAGGTTGTGATTTGGTGAGAATGGGGGTGGTGGGTTGTTGTAATGGATGTCTTTGTATTGTTTGCTTGGTTTTGGTTGTATTTCTTATGTTTGGCAATAAAATTCTGGGCACTCTTTTACCCCTTCCAATGATTATGGAGTTCTACAAAACTCAATAGTTAAGAAAGGGTTTTTAATGAGGCCTAATTCCTATATAAAAAAAAGAGTCCATACCTTTTGCATCACCTAGGGACAATGGAATTGGGTCCAGCTCTTGAGTAGTCCTAGACTGTGTAGTGTCCCGTGGAATAGGCTTCTTTTTTTCCTTGTATAGACACTAAGTTTCTTATTTCAAGTTGAGTTGTTGAAGGAAGACTTTCTGGCAGTGTAGGTTCAATTTGAAGTAAGGGAGGAGTTGAATTTGGTATAGAAGTAGGACTATCAAGAGGTAACTGAATCATTGGAGGCTGAAATTCATCCCAACTCGCCACTTGAATTTCAGAATCTGAGAAAAAAGATTGAAATTTATGAAATGTAACATCCATTGAAACATAGAATTTGCGAGTGACAGAGGAATAACATTTATAGCCCTTATTTAGAGAAGAATAACCTAGGAAAAGGCCCTCGATAACCCTAAGATTTAATATGCTTCGAAATTGCTTATGAATATGAACAAAGGCAGAATACCCATGTACTCTCACAGGCACTGTACATTTAACGGGTTTAAAGAAGGGAAAATTGTCGAGAAAAATTCCTTAAGAGTTCAAAATCCCAAAACTCTATTTGGAAATTGATTTATAAGGTAAGTGGTAGTAATTCCCAAAATAGTTTAGGAACATTGGAAGAAAATAATAGAGACCTAGCAACCTCTAAAAGATGTTTGTTTTTTCTTTTAGTAACTCCATTTTGCTAAGGAATATCGACACTAGTTAATATGGATAATTCCCTTCTTCCCTAAGAAAGTCACCTAAAGTATTTGTAAAGAATTCAACTCAATATTACTCTTTAGGGTTTTAATCTTGCTGTAAAATTGAGTGTCAATCATCATATAAAAAGTTTTAAAGACATCCTCTCTTTCAGATTTCCCCTTCATTAAGTATGTTCAAGTAGTTCTAGTATGATCATCAATGAAAGATACTAACCACCTAGCCTCAATAATATTCTTAACTTTAGAAGGGCCAAATGTCACTATGAATGAGGTAAAAAGGTTGAGACTGTTTATAACAAGATGGAGGATACGTATTTCGTTTGTGCTTAGCAAATTGACACATATCACAATGAAAGATAAAAAAAACTTGGATGATCAAGTCTAAAATGCCATAACATAATCTTTTTTTTATAGGAAATAGGCCTCGATAAAACCCCCCTTCTTAACCGTTAAGCTACAAAGTATCTTAACGGGCATTGGAAGGAGTAAAAGAGTGCCCGAAATTTATTAATATCAACAAAGAGTACAACCTAGGTAAACACTCCCTAGATTACAACCTTACTCAAAAACACACCTATCCCATGACAGGATAATTACAATCCCAACAAAAACCAAAAAACAGAATACAAAACACATCAAACATTACCCAATTCCCGCCTTAGCTAAGCTTCACAATTATTACTTCTCTTTACAAACCTAAGTAGAACATTGGAAACCAACACAGTCGTAGCTAATTCTTTTACCATAACATAATCTCATTAGAGCTTAAATTAAATATATGGGAAGAAAAGCAAAGAGAATTAAAGGTGCAACTTGATTGGAGTTGTCCTTTAGGAAGAGAGTGGCCTTGAAGGATATAAAGTCCGTTACACAGCTCAACACTGCCAATTAACTTCTCTGAATTCATTTCCTAAAAAACAAAATCATGAGAACTGAATTTTAGTGTAATATTGGAGCTCAAAACACAATCTACGAACTGACAAGAGGTTGTAATGGAGGTTAGGGACATGTAGAACAAAATGTAGCACAAGAGCCTTATTAATAAAAATGGATCCAGTTACCTCGACTGCCGTTAAAAACAAATTTTTTTTTTCGCTTTCATATGATCCATGGCACCAGAATCAACCACTAAGAAAACCGAGTAGTGTTGGAGAGAAATGAAAAACTACCAGTCTGACTTGCAGATGCAAGAGTCAGATCAACAGGAGAAATTGTTTGTCGAATCAGTAAGTTTTCAATCTGCTACTTATTGAAGCTTGCTGAATTAGTAAGTTTTCAATCTGCTACATATTGAAGCTGGTTGAATGCTCAGTTGTTGTGATGTTGGCAGAAGACTCCTTTGGTAGCCTCAATTTTTGGGGTTTCTAGTCAGTAGGCTTTCCATATAGTTTTCAGCAATTTCTCCTCAATCGCTTGAAACACCGTATTTACTAACCAGGAATGCTATTTTCTTGAAGCCACTTTTCATACACTGAAGCTGTGTCTGAAGGTTTAGCGACCCCTCCTGAGATGTAGTTGAGCTTCCTTCTTCCGGTAAAATACATCTCCACTGACTGAGACTATTGAAGATAGTTATGGCCAATTTGTGAATTGTGACTGACGAAGTGGAAGACTCAGCCAGATTTGTTGGCAATTGCGAAATTGATTTCTCTGATTTACTAGTTTCACACTTGACAGAAAAAAATAGTTTTTCTTTTAAAGACTTCTACAAGAGTTCCAAGTAAAATAAAAATCTATTTTTAAACGAAATTAAATTAGTGATGTATCCTTTAGATATATACACACTTCTACTCACCTAAATATAGAAATTACTCCCTACAGAAAAATAAATTTAAAACAAAATATCTACAATTGCTTTCGCCTGGCTTTGACGCTTTGAAAAATCAGATCCATTTAAAAGCCTCTGGCGTAGAGGGAAAGGGAAAGCATTCACACCACACTGGAACTCATTTGATTGTTCTAGCTGCTCACCCATCTTTAAGATTGAAAATTCGACAGATGGTTCAAATCTCAATTCAATATTAATCTCATATAGGCTACCATTTTCTTATGTGTTAGTTTGTATGTTTTTGAGAAATAATGTGCTTGTATGTAATTACCATCTAGCTATAGTAGGTATCCATAAGTGCCCATCCCTATAAACAGTTTATTTAGTGACTCAACTTTTCATTTTAACACTTTCTCAATGAGAATGGCTTCTGATGGTTGTTTTTCTTCAAATGTTCTTGGTTTTATTTGTTTGCATAGGTTGAGTTGCTACCACCTCCCGAGGGTGAAGGGTCTTTATATGACGCTTCTTGCAAAGATTTGCGTCCATCATTGGAATGGTCTGTGGATAAGGGCTGGAAGTTTCCCAAGGTTGCTGTCTCACACTCTTTCTCTTCCCTTGCTTATTTATCTGATCTGATTTTATCTTTTATCCTGGCTTAGTATTTGTTATTGATTTTGGTCAACACCCAATATCCATTGGGGCAAGAAAGTATAACAACTTGATATAAGAACAATGTGAAAACAAAGATGACATGATAAATCATGCAAACATAGATAACTTAAGCCTCTATATTTTTATAAATTTCCAATTTGTGATAATTTGACACATGGCCTCAGTATTTTTGTTATGATGTTTCCTAGACATTGACAATGGTTATTCTCTGTATTTGGACTTAGCAGTTCATTGGTGCAAGATATGTGTAACACCCCCAACCAGTATCCGACCCGAATACGAGTCTGAGGTGTCTCATTGACTTTTCAAACTCTGACACTTAAAGAAAACAGGGAAATTTAAAACTTTCATTAAAATAAAAGCGGTTTATTTACATGGATTGACCAAAACAACCAAAATCGATCAGAGCATTCATAACTGACACTTTACTTACATGCCAACATACTATACACGACAAAATACATACTTTATCAATTACTTCTGATCTGATCCGCTAGCAGTGCTACTGTTCTTGCCACCCTATTTCCGCTCTTCCTGATTCTTGGTACCTACGTGTAAATCACTTACACGCTAAGTCACAGACTTAGTGAGGCATGATATAAATGTATGTATTCACATGTATAATCATGAATTTATGAACATGCATTCTTACCATTAATCAGGACATTCCAATGTTCATGTATCGATTACACGATAACATATATGATGATAACATGTACATATAACATATACATTCTCATACCAATTTCACTTTAATTTATCTTTGAATTTCCCATGTACATTATTGAGAACAAATGTATGTGAGTACATAGAGGTTGTGCACTATGCTATCACCACAGCTCGTATAATTCCCTCAAGGGGCACTGAATATTTGTCCCGAAGGACCACTATGTCCCGAAAGACCACTGATTGTTCCTAAGAACCACTATGTCCCGAAGGACTACTGATAATCTCTCGACTCTTGGCATGTCAATTATACGTATAGCTCTCGTATCATATAACATGGGCTTAAATATGAATACATTTCTCATTTCATATCTCTTTCATCACTTTTCATATAAACACATATAATCATTTTCATTAATCAACATACCTAGATTGTTTCTCTTGTAATGGCATTCGTTCCCATAATATCATATTGAAGCATAAGGAATTATGCATGAAATCACTATAAAAATAATACATGTATGCATGTACATGAATATTAAATCATGAATTCAACTATCAGAGATAGACTTATCACAAGTCTTATCTCTATACACTTTAACTAGAAAATGCACTCACCTTGGCCTTGCTTGTTTCGACTTGATCCTAATCCTTTGTTTGTTCCGGAACGAAATTATGTTCTATATCTACATAGTAATACATTGATACTAATCAGTATATTAATTAATATATTCTAAACTATCATTCCTTAGGCTAAAAAGAAAGTTATTTCCAACTTTTAATGAAGGTATGCATCGATGCACTACACCATGTATCGATGCATCCCTTGACAGGTGCATCGATGCATATGTATCGGTGCATAAATCCCATTCGATGTTTGTATTTTAAATGGGTGCATCGATGCACTCCTTATGCATCGATGCATCAATGGCATTCGATGTTCATTTATTTGAGAGTGCATCGGTACACCTTTAAGGTGCATCGATGCACTCAACCCAGAATTGCCATTTTCAACACGAAATTCACCCCTTTCCAACACAACTCTTCTTATTTCACTTCCTTTAAGATTTCTATCTCGCATACATATGCTTACACTCGTTACTACTCAATAACCACTTCTTTAAACTTAAAATCCAATCTTCCACATAGAATTCAAGAATTTCACCCAAATTCCAATATGTTCAAAATCTAATTCTAACTCTTCATCTTCCTTAATTAGGTAGATGAAAAGTCAAATTCAACTTATTCCAATTATAGACTCTATTTCGAAATTTCATTCAAAAACTCCAAATCTTTAAATCCTTCTACACTCTTCATTTTGTTGTTTTACAACAAACTAAGCTTTCCTTAAGCTTAATTAGCATCTAATGAGCAAAACCAAACTTAAATTTCAGCAAACAATTAGCTTATGTAGAATGTCACCTTTGCTATAAGTCTTCACGTTTGGGAGAAAAGAAGAGAAGAAGAGAACTCTGGAACCTTTGTTTTTCTTTCTTCTCTTCCATGTGGAGCTAATATATATATAAATCCCTTCTTAATTATTTTCCTTGCCAAAAGACCATTCTATCCTTCTATTCCTTCTTTGCAAATTAACCCTATATCAAATTACAATACTATTCAATTATTCTACTTTAATCACCAAGTTCTGAAATTTTACAATATAGTCACTAACCCGTTATTGAGGCTGTTACAATATGTCATGTCATCTGTGGACCTACTTTATCCTATCATGTCTAAAGCATTATATGCTAACAAGGGATGTAGTTATTGTATCTTTAAATGCTTATCAATTTGTTCTAATTTGATTGTTATAGGGGAATAAATGTGGCCATTTTTGCGCTCGAATAGTCAAGCCTCTTAATCAAGGTGATAATGCTTCTAAAACTCTTTTGGCTGCTCAGTACTTACCTTTGATAATGTGTATGCATGGAGAGAATGGTTTGTTTTCCTTCTGATTTATCTGTGTTAATCATTGGCGACTTTAATGCTTCTAACAATCTTTTGACTGCTCAGTACCTTTACTTTTGCCATTTTTTTTTCAATTAATGCCAGGAAAATGTTTCTTTTAGAATTTCAAACTAATTTATGTTTGTGTTAATCATGTTACTGTCTATATTATCGTATTTTTTAGGAGTGGCTTTCAATGAGAAGACAATTAATGCTAGAGGAAATATTATATATATATATATATATATGCATGAAAAAATAATAATTTCTAGATTATACACAATGATTACCCTATTCAAGGGAATTCATATAGAAACTTCAATAGAATATACATCTAGAAAAAGAGTAATCGACTATATAGTTATAGTTATTTAAATGTATTAGATTTTATTTATGTTTATAATATCAATAGTCATTTTTTAGAAACTTTTTGTTTGACACAATACAATATTTATTACGGATGTTATTGCTTTCCAGTCTACCTCTAGTCTCTTTCGTGGTTGTATTTAACCATTTTTTTCTATCTTTTGATTTCTTCCAAACATTGTGTAAACATATATGAAAGGTCAAAAATTATTTTTTATCTGTACTTAAATGGGGAATGGTGACTGCAGGGAGTTCTGCAAACGTGATAGATCGCATTGTTAGTGAGAAGGAAAATGATGTTCATTCAACAACAGATGCATCAATCAAGCCTGAGGTTTCTTTATCTTCTCGTATTTCAGCTGGTCCTTTACATTTTCCATATAAACAACAATTGGCAAAGAAATCCTTGAATGAAAAACAAAAAAACACCGCAGAAACAATCGTAGGCCTCAATATAGTGGATCATGTCCCTGAAAAGAGAAATTACTTGGATGGAGTTTCAAGTTTACATATTCAAGATACCTCAAAACAGATGTTGGGAATGGCAGACAAATTTAGTGACAAAGGATTAAAGAAGATGAAAATTGATGAAAGTGTTTGCTTGAATTCCACATACTCTGATACAATAGAGGCTGCAGTTTTGGATTTGGAGGAACTTATTTGTCGGGTTAAATGGCTTCAACGCATCTTAGATTTTGGAACACCATCACCAGATGCTTCAACGTCTTCTTGGAAGTTCATAGAACACCGTTCATCATCTATACCAAAATGATTGCTTGTGCAGAAGGTTAGTTCACATAATTATTAATTATTGAGCATTTTGCCTATCATTTGAATAAGTTCGTTTAAACCTGGATTTATGCATTGCTGTTCACTACAATGATGTTATTGATTTAGTAACGCGCATGGAGATTATTCCTTTTTTTGGTTAAAAAAAGTTGAATAAGCACCGCATAGTTGCATATATAAATTTTCTTTCAAGTTTGTTTGATGTACCCGCATACAACCCATGTTTCGATACATATTTAGTTATGGGTATGAAGGTGGATCTTCCAAATACGTGAAAAAAATTAAATTTACATAACACTAGATTTTTCCACCAGTGTGCAAGAGGTAGAGGAAGGAGAAATGGTATCAAATCCATCAAAGTAGATAATGAAGACATCTCAGATCCAAAATTAATTAAAGCTTCGGTGGTGCACTTTTTCAAGGGGTTGTTTAATCAGGAAAATACATTGGAAGTTGAGGAGATGGACTTGGATTTTTTACAGCTATCGAATCAGCAGAGTATGGCACTCGAGAAGCCTTTTTCTGAAGAGGAAATTTGGGGTGTAATCGCTAATTCGGATTGTAATAAAGCACCTGGCTCAGATGGACTGAATTTAGGTTTTTTTAAGAAGTTTTGGTCAAGTCTGAAGGAAATTTTGCTGCTGTTTTTTAAAGATTTTTATGAGGGAAAGGAATGGGACATGGAAACCAATCATTCTTTCCTCTCTTATTCCCAAGAGGGACAATCCGGAGGGGCTTGAAGACTTTAGGCCTATTAGTCTAGTTGGGGGTTTCTACAAAATTCTCTCAAAAGTTCTGGCTAGAAGGTTAAGCTTATGCATTAATGAAGTTATTAGTCCTTCACAGTTCGCTTTTATACCGGGGAGGCACATTTTAGATTGCTCGTTTATAGCAAATGAAGGCATTGATTGTTGGAGGAAAAAAGGATTGAAAGGAGTTGTTTTTAAGGTGGATTTCAAAAGAGCTTTTGATATTGTTGATTGGAGGATCTTGTTGAAAATAATGAGTAAAATGGGGTTTGGAGCTAGATGGAGTTCTTGGATGTACAAGTGTGTTTCAACAGCTTCCATTTCAGTTTTGGTAAATGGCACACCTACGGAGAAAATTCACATTACTAGAGGGCTAAGGCAGGGCTGCTCGTTATCCTCTTTGTTGTTCAATTTGGGAGGGGAATTGCTACATTTAATGTTGGTAAAAGCAATGAATAAGGGGTTGTTTTCGGGTTTTGAATTAGGCTCTAATGAACGTTCTTTCATGTTATCTCATTTGCAATTTGCGGATGATTTAATAATTTTTAGTAAGGCTTCTATTCATGATTTGGTGAATATTAGAAGGGTACATTTAATTTATGAACTGATGGTGGGTTTGAAGTTGAATCTGTCTAAGAGCAGAATTTTTGGAATTAATGTGGGGGAGGAGGAACTAGTTTCATGGGCAAAGGAAATAGGGTGCATAAGGGGAGTTTTTCCTTCGGAGTACTTAGGTCTTCCATTGGGGGCTAAGAGGAATTCTTTTTCCCTGTGGGAACCGGTTATACAAAAATTTTATAATAATTTGGCTGGTTGGAAGGCCAAGTCTCTATCTTTCGCTGGAAGGGCTGTCTTGGTCAAATCGGTGTTGTGCTCTATTCCAATCCACTATCTTTCTATTTTTCAGATCCCTATTAGTGTTCTCAACAAACTAAACTCTATCATGGCATCGTTTCTATGGGGGGGATCATCAGATAAAAAGAACATTCATTGGATCAAGTGGGATTTGGTGTGTAAGCCAAAGAAGTTGGGGGGTTTAGGGATTCCGAATCTGCTGCTTTTAAACAGGGCTCTTATGGGGAAATGGGTGTGGAAATTTGTTGGAGAGAAAAATTCTTGGTGGAAATCAGTTGTGTGTTGTGTTTACAATATGGATCCTAATTCTTTGATGATCCGGAATACTTGGACAGCTCGTAGTTCTTGGATTTGGAGAGGAATTGTTAAGAACTTTTCAAGTGATGCATTTGGGGACTGTTTTAGGAGAAATTTGTGTGTTAGGGCTGGAAATGGAGAAACTGTTCAGTTTTGGCATGATGTTTGGTTGGGTTCGGCTCCTCTAAAAGATAGGTTTCCAAGGTTATTTGCTCTTTCGAATAACAGAGAGGGTAAGGTAGCAGAATTCACATTGCACAATGATTCGGGTTGGGTTTGGGATATTCAAATGAGAAGGAATTTGGTGGATTGGGAGGTTGAGCAGTGGCGGCTAATTATCTCTCTGTTGAATAGCTCTTCTTTGTCTCTAGTAGAGGAAGATTGTTGGATTTGGTTGGGAAATGGAGAGGGCTGTTTTACAGCAAAATCATGCATGAAAACCTATTTTGATAGAGAGGGTATTGATCAATTAGAAAGTAATTGGGAACGGTATGTTTGGAAGGGAGTAGCTTCACCACGTGTGGAATCCTTTGTTTGGCAACTTGCTCATCATAGAGTTGCGGTGAAAGAGGAATTGCTGAAGAGAGGAGTTTCTGGGGTTGAAGACTCTGTCTGCCCTTTGTGCAGGAAGTACAATGAGTCGGTCTCTCATTTTTTTCTTCACTGTGAAGTGGTATGGGTTTTGTGGGCTAAGTTTTTAAAGTTTTGGAATGTTTTCTTTGTGGTTCCTGGTTCGGTGATGGACTTCCTAATTGCCTGGGATGACTTAGTGTCGCGATCCAATATATGGAAGTTTATTTCAAGAGCAATGTTGTGGTCTATTTGGAAATGTAGGAATGAGGTGATTTTCCAGAATGGGAAGGTTGATTCAGCGCTGTTGTTCTTCATTTCACGTTTCAGAACTGTTTCTTGGTTTGAAACATCAGTTAAGGATGTTCATTTTCATTTTGATTCTTTGATGGGGGATTTAAAACTAGCTGATCAACATGTCAATCTGAATAAGAGGTATCTTCCTTCTTCTAGGTGGAGTCCTCCTCCGATAGGGTTCTTAAAAGTTAATGTTGATGGTGCAATGGTCAAAGGTTGGGATAAGGGTGGAATAGGTGGCTTGACTAGAGATGGCAGAGGGATGGTGCTTGGATCTTTTTCAGAGAAGGTAGGGGGAGGTCCTCCCTTACTCGCTGAGCTTTTGGCGATCAAGAGAGGGTTGATTCTTATTGAGGAAGTTGAAGCTGATCTCTTTTCAAATCAGAGGATCATTTTGGAATCGGATTCTTCTAATGCTCTGAAATGGATTAATAATCCGAACCTTAGTACTACTTTGTTTCATTCCTTGGTAAGGGATATAGCTTCTACTGTGGAGAGGAAGGGTATCATCACAAGGCTCATCTCGAGAGCAGCAAATTGGGAAGCGGATGTATTAGCTAAAGCTGGTATAGGCTGAACTTACGTTTTGTGTAATGGTTTAGGTGTTATGCCTTGGTAGTTCCTTTTTAGGAGTTTCAGGGTGTGTTTTGTTTTCAGATTTATGGTTTTTTGTTTTGTAAGAAGTTGTTAGCTGTTGAGTAGTGGAGGTGTATTATTGTTCTAATTAATAAAAGTTAGAGGCACTCTTTTCCTCCTTCCAATGTCCTTCATGTTATGTTTGTAACATGTAGGATAAGAAGGGGGTTTTTAATGAGGCCTTATTTTATCAAAAAAAAAAAGAATATAGTCTTGTTTCCAACACTTGCTGCGGAGTCCATGAAACATCTATGTTGTGCCAACATTTCATATTCCTTCTTGTATTCGTGTCCTGCACTCATTTTGAAATATATTCGGATATGGATATAGACTCATTCAAGAGTTCAAGTAACATAGATATGTATATTAATATTAATATAAAGAGAAATCAGACGTGCATATCCATTTTGTGGTGAAGTACAAAAATGAATTGCATGTAATTTATTTTGCTGCTCATATAATTAGCCCGGGTCCTGTTGTATACTGTTTTTTGCCATGTGCAGCAAGGTTCTTTTTGCTATCTTGCATTAAAGTAGGATTTGTTATTCCAATTTGCATATGAAGAAAGTTATCTTTATTTTGCTTATCCATTTTGTGTAGTACAGAAATGAATTGCATGTAATTTATTTTGCTGCTAATATAATCAGTCCGGACCCCATTGTATACGCTTTTTTGCCTTGTGCAGCAAGGTTCTTTTTGCTATTTTGCATCAAGGTAGGATTTATTATTCCAATTTGCATATGAAAAAGGTTAACTCTACAAGTATCATTCTACATTTACAATCCGTATTCATCTAATATTGTGTCTGTGGCCCGACAAAGAGTTCTAGTTATCTCTCTTCGATTTTCTCAGAAATTCTGATCCTTTTATATGATTCTTCGTTTATCTTGCAGATATTGGTGAATGTAGTAGTAATTCATACCTGAAGTGGCAGCTCGACTTGCTTTCACAATATTTTTGGTACTTTAGAAATGTTCTTGTGAAGTTGATTGTTATAGAAACAACTAATGCAAATCCCTAGCTCAGTTTTGGTCTATCTTGCTTTCGAGTTAATGCTCTATATCCTGACCTCGGTTGGTTAAGAAATGTAAATACTCAGATTTTAACTTTTAGGTACCTAGAAAGAAGCAAAGTTTAACATATCGGGTTGGATTTTGCCTATTATTTTTTGGGTAAGCTACACGTTTAATACTCAAACTATCACTTTTGTTCTGTTTTGGTCACCCAACTATTTATGTTTCAAAATCATACCTAACGTAATAATTCACTTTGGTCACCCATTATTAAAAAATTTACAGTGATGTTGAGGTAATGTCATGTAAGCATATTAGTTAATTTTTTAATGATAGGTAACCAAAATGAAACCAAAACATAACATTAGAAATTATTTTGAAAAAAAAATGATTGGGGATTAAAATGAAATAAAAATGAAACTGAACTTGTAATTTACCCTTTTTTGTTTGTCCCGAATTATGGACAAGCTGCCCTGCGCACTGATATTCTATATGACTGCTTACGTTTTTGTCAAAGTAGTATGATAGTTGGATTATGGTCGCCTCCCGTTTGGAGTGGTTTTCATTGTTTGCTTTTTCCTTTGGGTGTTTTACTGTGACGAATTTTATTTATTATTTTGAATTAGAATGGACTAAAGTAGTAGAAAAACTCCATAATTAGCTTGTTGCGTTATTGCTATACAAATACAACTAGTGATGAAGATGTTCGACTTTAGAAAGTACCGCAATATGCTTCACCTTGGTTCACTTCACAACTGCTTTTTTATGCATCATGCATGCTTAAGTTGCTGATAAATTTGACCTCAAAACCATGCAGTATCAGCACCGTGAGTAGGGGTGCACAAAAAATCCGAATATCCGATTTTGTGCAAAAAATATCCGAAACCGGATTTGGGAAAAACCGATTTTTTTAAAACCAGATTGGATATTTTAAAACCGGATAGTATAACCGGTTTGGGAAAAAATTGGACGATCGGATTTTTTACCGGATTAAAAACCGGTTTGAAAAAAACTTTATCCGGAAAAAAATTCGGTTTGGGGTTTAAAAAATTGAATGGCCGGATTTTTTATCGGATTAAAACTGGTTTTTTAAAAAACCAGTTTTTTTCAAACTGAAACCGGTTACATCATCCGGCACTCCAAACCGGTTATTATCTGAACCGGTTTTTTTATAAACCGGTGGCTTGGTGAAAAAACCAGATCGGTTTTTATCCGATCCGGATCGATTTTTATCCGATCCGGATCGGATTTAAATCCGGCTATGTGCATCTCTAACCGTGAGCATTGGGAATGGCTTTTGTTCCATTTGCTAAGGGAAAGACAATTCGATAAAGCAAAATTAGATTAAAAAACAAATGATTCATTAAACCATATTTTAATAAAAATAAAGTATTATTGTCATTGCTTCGATAAAAGAAATTGAGATGTAATAACATTTTAAGAACTAAAATGATTTAACCCATAAGACTAAAGGATCAAAATGGTCATGTAGATTTGGTATATACTCTTCATTCGTTTATATATCGAAGAGATTCCTTTCTTCCGTTATATATACATAATTTGAAGATATAATTGTTATCATAGCTCACCCGTCATCACCACCTGCTTTGGAGAAGAGATAAAGAAGCATCTGATCAGAAGCTTGAGAGGGCCAATCTTGCTTTGGAGAAGAGCTTGCACCGAGGCAATGAAGAGTCATTCGGGGTCTCACGATTAAGGTCTATGTATATGGTGGACTTTACAAGATCCAAGAGTCATGGATGGAGAAGGGAAAATCAGGTTGCAATATGTTCAAGTATAAACTGGTTAGGATCCCAGGGCAAACTAGCCCTTTTGCAACTTGGAAATTGATTCAGAAGTGGAAAGGTGTATCTTCAAGGGTCGGACTTATTCTTCCTGACCTCACTTCAGGTGCAGAAAGCACACCTGTTTCCCTTGTAAATGAGGTTGATGATGAAAAGGGACCTGCTTACTTCACATATTTCCCTACTGTCAAGTATTTGAAATCATTCAACTTGGTGCAATCTGCTTTCTGCTGTGATTGTCGTGAATCGTGATGCATGCCAACCAGGAAAATCTAACTGTTATTGCCTTAAAAATAATGGAGGTGATTGCCCTTACACTGCCAATGGTGTTCTAGTGTGTCGAAAACCCTTGATATATGAATGTGGCCCCTCATGTCCATGCGTTCGGAACTGCAAAAATAGAGTTTCACAGACAGGCTTGAAATTTCGCTTGGAAGTTTTTAAGACCAGATAGGGGTTGGGGTCTGTGGTCATGGGACCCTATTCGTACAGGAGCATTTATTTGTGAATATGCAGGTGAAGTTGTGGAAATTGATGAGTACAGTTTTGATACAAACCGACACTATGAATCCTTCAAGTGGAATTATGAACCTGAGTTGGTAGGAGAGGAAAGTTCAGATGCCTCCGAAGATTTTGATATTCCATCTCCCCTATCCATAAGTACAAAGAACACAGGAAATGTAGCTCGATTTATGAATCATAGTTGCACTCCAAATATTTTTTGGCAGCCAATCATGTATGAGCATAATAACGAATCTGATCTCCGTATCGGTTTCTTTACAAAGAAACACATACCTCCAATGACCGAGTTCAAATACGATTATGGTACTCTACAATCAAATGAGACTGAAAGTAACAACACGGCATACGGAAGAAAGAAATGCTTATGTGGATCAATGAAATGCCGGGGTTATTTTTATTGACGTCTAGGTTACAGACCTGTAGACAAGCAAAAGAGGTCTGGAATCTTTCTTATCTTTGTCTCATCATGTAATGCTACACACGCCTTTCCTCTTTAGTTGTTTATAGGTTGTTTTAGGGATGCTGATTATTGTTTTGATGTGGCTTCCATTACATGTAGAACACCTGACAACAAATGGAACCATGCATGATGGTTTCTTGTTTTTTAAGTCTTTAATTTACTTAAGATATGCCAAAGTACTTGGAATTTAACTTCATTAAACTCGTTTAAGAATCAGCCAACCACAAATAATGTCAAGATTAAGACCTGTTGGTTCGGTTTGGTTAACATTGTTTAAGAATAAGGATCAATTATGAATCATTGTTAGTTCGCTATTGTTTGTTTCAAAGTTTCATTGCTCTTGGTAGTAATATTATGCCATATCTAAAGTATGATCTCATTGTATGTAATATTGCATTCTTAACAAAGATGCTTTATAAAGTGGCTTTTAAAAAGGTTGGAGGTTCTAAAGCTTTTCTGTCCGTTCATGTATTTTGTGTTGTGATTGTGTTTAAAGTATTTTATATCTTCATGCGGCCTAATGGTGGAAGCTACCATTTTGGGTGCTCCAATGATCTCACTGTATACATTCTTCATTCACATCAAAGATGCTTTCAAGGTGAGGGAAAATAATATTGACTCAAATCGATGTAGTTACGCTATAGAGAAGGAAAATAATATTGAAAGAGTACCTCATAATATGCATTTAAATACAACAGACTAAAGGTTTTATCAGATTTTTCTACCCTCATTTTCCCTAAACCGTCACTTTCTAATTTCTGCCAAGTAGGATAACTGAAAAAGCCTTCTGTACTACACAGAATTTGAATATGGTTATACACAACAAATTTGAGCATGTCGAGCGAACTGTTATTATGAAGCCACAGATACGTCCCCAGCTGCTATGGCATTAGTTGTTGATTCATTCAACTGCATATCGGGTAGCAACTCCGCTTCTTCATCAGCAGTGGCAGAGATTAGGGATGCTGATTGAATCTTTCCGGCATGCTCTAGTCGCATCAAAATGACGCCCCTGCAAAATAATGAAGTAAAGACAATATACTCATATCACGATAAAGTTAACCACAATTAAAAGCCTATAGTAAAAGCATTTGGCTCAAAACAGTAAGTGCACGGTCACCAAACTCTCGAATGAGAGTAAGCAAAACATAGATGTTATACTTGATCCAAAGTCATCGATAAGCAAAATAATGTCCACTTCTAAATTTTGTAACGCAGAATATGTGAACAAATGCAACATATACATAAACATATTGACAAATATGACCTCACTAAATTAAACTAAGAGGATGTGGAAAAGCACAGAGAACAAGACTACTCAAGACTTGCAAATTTCCACTTCTGAACTATATTCCTAGATAACCTACAAGGGCCTATAAATGATCAGTAAGGAATAAGTCAATTCCGACAAACTATAATGTCTTCATCTAAACAGATGCATTCAATAACCATAAGATTTGTACTTAAGATTTGTAAATTAGACAGATGCATTCAATAGCCAATTCCGAGAAACTATAAGATTTGTACTAAAATACTAACTAAATCCCGAAGGCTTTCCTGCAGTAACCGTAGATAATGTTCATGCAGGACCAGTATGTAGATGAGTCTCCAATGAAGGATGTCATCTGGGACAAAATTGTCCGTTTGAAAATACAACTAAAATATATTTTTAGGGAGAACAGAGGCACATGCGGTATTTTCATGTGTCGGTTACGTATGAGCTCACCAATTGTCAGCAAACTAATCACCGCTTGCACAAATAAACTATCCTACTTATTATACCTTGCATAGCGAGACTGTATTGAGATATCCCGAACTTTAATTCTATTGACAGTACCACTTTGGCTCACTAGAACCACTTGCTCGTCACTTTCACCATCCTCTGAAGACAGAGAGAGAATCATCATAATATGCACTATTAATAATTAAGACCAATTCTGTCAGCTTTTACAAGTACGTTACACGAGAATCACCAATTATGTAATTTACCTGCCAATGAGAACCCAACCACAAAGACAGCTGCCAAGCGATCCTCTGAAGAGAACTGAAGAGAGCAAACATGTGTTATCATTCGGAAAAAAAGAATCAGGCAGAACAAAAAACTATGTAAACACTCAATGTCATGCGGTACCTTGTAACCTATTAAACCAACTCTGTTCAAAGGAGACTGTTTGAAACTACTCAATGGAACTCGCTTGCCATAGCCATTCTCAGAGACAAACAAGAGCCATGGGCCACTGCCACCCTTATCACTATGTGAGGAAAGAAAATAACCATAAATATAATAAATGAAAGCCAATGCCCAATGTTAAACAGAACAACAAATAGAAAGTAAACTCAGCAGGAATGCATTAAGACCAAATGCAACTAAAAAATGGACACAGACCTCATCAAACATGATAAATTGAAAGATAACATACAGGAAATAAACAAAATACATTGGCTGGAATAGATTCAATCCATGACAAAGGAAACTTTAAATTGAGGACTAAAAGCAAAAATGTTAAGCCCATAATTCTGGAGTGAATCCGCACATAGATAAACCCTGAATTTTTTTAGCATTATTAGCTAATTGGCAGACAGTTCTGTAGAGGAAACTTAAAGTTGAGAACATCGGAGGTCCTGTTTAAATTCTAAACAAAAAATTATTTGTCAACCATTGCATGGCCAACATTACCAAAAATGGGTCAGGGAGGACAATATGGAAACAAATTTAGGAGCAGTGCAACAACTTTGCAGCTTTTTGAGATTATTAAACATTTTATGACTTGAATTTACAAATCCCCTAAATCCAACAGGAAACTATTATCTGACAATGTTGGTTAGCTTCACAATTAGAGCCTTAAGCAATCAGAAAGCTTTGTTCAAAATAATTTACTTGCTAATGGAATCTTCTGCTGCCTTATCAAAATCTTTATGCCTTGGAGCTGGTATGATATCCATGCTAGCCATCTTATCTCCTTTCAGTCTCATAGCAATAGCTCCTCTAGTATTTCTGCTTAGTGCTCGGATCTGATCACACAACATCAGGAAACAAGAATAATTACATACTACATGATATATCATAACAAATAAAGGAATACTCCCTGCTATCCTCTAAATCTGTTGTATTTAATCTTTAGGACACAAAAACAAAAATCACCTAAGGACTAGGTGATTAAAAGTCATAAGTTCTCATTGCAGTATCTGAAAACTACTAGAGGGATACCATTACAAACAGGAATTCAAAGATGCTAATTTAAAAAACAAAACAAAAATCCAATTTCATTGATATATAGTGCTTCGAGGCCAAAAGTTCTAAGTTCATTGATATAAAGTGCTTTTATTTTTCCGGCATCCAATATTGGTTAACTAATTCGGATTTGGTATTGCAAAGGCTCATTATGAGGATGACGTTCCCAACCTAGCTTGCTCCATTTGTGATGGCCAAGATTCGAACCCTGGACGTTGTCTAAGGGGCCTAGCATCTCATCCCACTAGACCAGATATAATTGTGCTGCTGGGATTGGAATAGATTTATTGTTTGAGAGTTTTTGCATATCGAGGGAAACAAAAGATAAAAAAAATTTCCTTCTGAGCTGGGAATATCATAAAACTATCTTTACTGTATCCAAAACTGCATTTTGTTCAGAAATTCCATCTTAAACTCCAGAACTGCACTTTGTTTACCAATCCATAGGAAAATATCCTCCACGTAAGTAGGAAGGAAAAGGAGGAGAAGAAAAGAGAGAGAACTATGAAAAATGATAAGCAAAGTAAAGATAGTTTCGAGACTCCAGAGGGCAGCAAAGACGAAGGAAATTCACAGTATATATAAAGGACTGAGGTCTAAATACTCAGAAATCCCAGTTTTGATCCTAATAGTTCCAGTAGGCCTCTTTACTCAATTTTACGTTGAGCTATGCAAAGTACGAATATGAACAGTTTAACAGAAATAGAACCAGAGAAATAAGATAGACAGCCAAAATAAGCCACCGATTTACTTATGTCAATACTCGGCAAATCTTGCAAATATGTTAAAAGCGAATAAGGCAGTCACTTACAATATCACAGGAACTTAGAATGACCATTCCATTTTGTGAGGCCATGGCAACAAGGTCATCATTTGTGCAACAACGAACCCACTTTAACTCATCACCAGGAACCTGCCATATTAATATTTGAGGGGTAAGAGATGTATCATATTTGAGGGGTAAGAAGAAACCTTTGTGATTGGGAATTAGAACAGTGGATTGAATTAATGACGTTGATCGACACTATTAAGCTTTCTGGTTCTGTGGATGATTTTCTGGGCTGATCGGGAAAGGGGGGTGGCTTGTTCTCGGTCAAGTCTTGTAGATTGACGTTATATGGCAGTCTTGAACGGAGTTTTGAGTAGAATAAGTGGGTCTGGGCTGGATTGGCCCCTCCTAAAGTTCAAACTTTTTTGTGGCAGATTTGTCATCGCAAATTAGCAGTGAGAGTGGAACTAAAAAAGAGAGGGATTCCCATGGCGGATGTGCTTTGTCCCTTATGCCATTCCCATGAAGAAACCATAGAACACCTGTTCTTATTGTGTTCTGTTGCTAGGGAAATGTGGATCAATTTTCTAAGGTTATGGGAAATCACTTCTGTTCTGCCCCAAGATCCATCGGCCCTTCTTTGTTCTTGGCGGGACCTTAGGCAGAATTCTAATATCTGGAGGTTTATCCCGGCTGTTGTTTTCTGGTCAATTTGGAAGGCAAGGAATCTGGTTGTGTTTGAAAACGGGAAATTTGACAGATCGGGGCTGTACTTTATTATTAGATTCAGGTTGGCAAAATGGTTTTTAGCAAAACACCCTAATGCTCAGATTCAGACTGACCTACTTATAGAGGATCCTTCCAGGGCTGATAAAATTCATCTTTCTTCTACTCCTAAGAAGGTTATTGGCTGGACTCCTCCTCCTTCGGATGTGTTTAAACTGAATGTGGATGGGGCTGTTAGTGGAGATGGGATGCAAGGCGGAATTGGAGGCATTTTGAGAGACTCTAAAAGCTGCTCCTTAGCCTTTTTCTCTTCTGCAGTAGGGCCTGGTCTTCCTATTTTGGCAGAACTGAAAGCTATTAAGGAAGGAAATGATTTCTTCTACTCGTCTGATTGGGCTAAAAAGGGAAGTCTAATTATAGAGAGTGATTGCAAAAATGCAGTGGAGTGGATTCTAAAACTGCAATCTGCCCCTTTCTTTTTCAGTGATCTGGTGGAGGAAATTGGAGCTGCAATTTATGATAAAGGCTGTGTTCTTAATTGGATTCATAGGAGTTGTAATTTGGAGGCTGACAGGCTAGCTAAGCAGGGGATTGGTTGACTGTGGAAGGTTTTTTGTTCTATTGTTTTCTGATCTTTATTCGGGTTGTATAGGTTATTACTTTGTAATTTCCTCACTAGTTTTGGTAATCAGGACGCACCTTCAGTTGCGAGGGACCTAGCTTTCTAGGTTTAGGCCAAGTTAGTGTTGTTGTTTTTTGGTTGTTTTAGGGCGTTGTATGGTTTTTGATTTACACAGGGGTGTTGTCCTGGATGTATCTTATGTACTTAAGTTGTTGAATGAAATTCTAAGGCACTCTTTTCCTCCTTCCAATGATTAAGGAGCTTTCTTTCAAGCTCCATTAATTAAGAAGGAGGTTTTTAACAAGGCCTTCAATTCTTATCAAAAAAAAAAAAGATTCGTCTTAAAGTTCAAAGCTAAAGCAGACAGAAAGACAGACCAATTGAATGGCTATAATTCCTGTGGACCGAATAGATGAAAAATAATTCAGAGACACTTTCTTGATGTAGCCATTCACCGTAAGCATCACTAGAAACTGGTCTTCAGCAAACTCACTCACAGGAACAATCGATGTTATTCTCTCTCCTTCAGATAAAGAGATGATCTGTCGCATGATACACAAGCTGACTTTAGTCAGCGCTGAAAATAATTATCTACAGGGTGCACTCTATTAGACTGATTCCAAGGGTGTGTAATGGGGAGGCTGATAGTCTAGCAAAGATGGGAATTGGTTGATGTTTAGTCGTTTCCAGTGCGTTTTATCGTTTGAGTTTAGGTTTTCGGTTATGTTGAGTAGCTTAGTCTGTTGTGTTTTTTCAGTATGGTGTCTACGTTAAATCTTATGTAATTTCGGAGGAGTAATAAAGTTTCTAAGGCACTCTTTTCCTCCTTCTTTGATCAAGAAGGAGGTTTTTAAGGAGGCCTGTCATTCTTATCAAAAAAAAAAAAGAGGATAGCAAAACAATAAATACCTGGATCAAAGGTGTTCCAGCAGCAGTTCGGCTACTTTCTGGAATTTTAAATGCATAAGCTGAGTACACTATTCCCCTATCACTGCAAAAAGCATTTGGGTATTATGATGTAAAATTTTTTGTTAGGATTTAGGAGTTAGGAGATGCAGCAGAAATCCATATTAATGGGCAGCAGCAAGACAAGCAAGTTAAAAAACTTGACAACTTTCAGAAACCCATTGTATCAAGAGGCCAATTCCATAAACAATGTACAGGCCAATAGATTCATTGGGATTGAAGCTAAAAGGAGATGACACAGACAAAATAATCAAGCTAAAAGGGTTACTTGTTGCCGGCTTCGATATCAAGACCTTGGTGCTCTCAAGTACTTTCTAGGGATTGAAGTGGCTCGGTCTAAAGCAAGAATTGTGATCTCTCAAAGAAAGAATGTGCTCGACTTGTTAAACAAGACAGGTATGCTTACGTGCAAACAAGCAGAAACTCCCATGGATCCTAATCTTAAATTAAGGGTGAAGGAGTCCAGTCAACAAAGATAAGTCGTCAAGTTAATTTTTCTCACATACTAGACCATATATTGCATACTTAGAAAGCATTGTCAGGAAACACATGAACAATCCACGTGAAGAACACCTAGAGGTTGTCAACCTAATCCTAAGACACGTAAAAATGACTACAAGACACCGATTATTCCTCAAAAAGAATGAAAATCGTGAGATAGAGATATTCATTGATGCAAGCTGGGCTGGAGAAATAACTGAAAGGAGGTCTGGTTAATACTCTATTGTTTGCTGCAACCTAGTCACATGGAGAAGCGAAAAACAGTTCGTACTCTCAAGAAGTATTGCAGAGGATGAATTTTGAGCACTTGCTTCAGGAATTTGTGAATGAATGAGAACTTAAAGACTATTAAAAGAAGAGAAAATCGCCTCAGTGACCAAAAAAAAGTTATAATATACGATTTTAACCAACTTTTTTTGGATTTGCGAAAATGACCAACAAAATCGCAACGCGAAATAAAAATCGCAACGCGATTTAGAAAATCGCAACGTTGAAGAAAATCGCAACGGTAAAAGAAATCGCAACGCGATATTCCAAGAATCGCAATGCGATTAAGAGAATCGCAACGCGATCTTCCAAGAATCGCAATGCGATTCAGAAAATCGCAACGCGATTCCAAGAATCGCAACGCGATTAAGAAAATCGCAACGCGATTCCAAGAATCGCAACGCGATTAAGAGAATCGCAACGCGATTAAGAAAATGAGTAAATTCTTTCAAAGCTATTGTATTGTTTCTTTTAAGAATTTTCTAAAAAGATAGTATCCGCGCGGCGTGTCGAAGACACGTATTACCACGACCACGACCACGACCCGACAGACACGACCACGACCACGACCACGACCCGCGACCCCGACCCCGACCCGACCACGACCACGACCACGACACGACGACCACGACCACGACCACGACCACGACCACGACCCGAGACGAGACGAGACGAGACGGCGGCGGCGGCGCGCGAGAGTCCCCCTTGTTTCTTTCACTCAACAAGGAAATGGGAAATCCAAGCCTTAAATACACTTCCCAATAGTGTTTCCAATACTATGTGGGATTGAGCATTACTCAACACTTCAAAGAAAATATAGCAATTTTGTAGTATTTTCCCACTTAATCCATATCTAAAAATATTAAAACATTTTATCAAGAGAATTAAAAGAGTTGTAGATATCTACATTTCAATTCAAACTATACATATAGTTTAATATGATAAAATTTTAATATTTTTAAATATGGATTAAGCGGGAAACATGCTACAAAATTGCTATTTTCTTTGAAGTGTTGAGTAATGCTCAATCCCAATAGTATTGGAAACACTATTGGGAAGAGTATTTAAGGCTTGGATTTCCCATTTTTGTTGAGTGAAAGAGAACAAGGGGGACTCTCGCGCGCTGCCGCCGTCTCGTCTCTCGGCGTGTCGTGGTCGTGGTCGTGGTCGTGGTCGTGGTCGTGGTCGTGGTCGTGGTAATACGTGTCTTCGACACGTCCGCGGATACTATCTTTTTAGAGAAAATTCTTAAGAAAGAAACAAATACATAGCTTTTGAAAGAATTTACTCATTTTCTGATCGCGTTGCGATTCTTGGAATCGCGTTGCGATTTTCTTAATCGCGTTGCGATTTTCTGAATCGCGTTGCGATTCTTGGAATCGCGTTGCGATTCTTGGAATCGCGTTGCGATTTTCTTAATCGCGTTGCGATTCTTGGAATCGCGTTGCGATTTCTGAATCGCATGCGATTCTTGGAAGATCGCGTTGCGATTTCTTAATCGCATTGCGATTCTTGGAATATCGCGTTGCGATTTTCTTTTGACCGTTGCGATTTTCTTTTCAACGTTGCGATTTTCTAAATCGCGTTGCGATTTTGTTGGTCATTTTCGCAAATCCAAAAAAAGTTGGTTAAAATCGTATATTATAACTTTTTTTTGGTCACTGAGGCGATTTTCTCTTAAAAGAAATAAAAGTTGATTTAAAAGATGACTTCAAGATACAAAGTGATAATCAATCAGCTATAAGCATTGCTAAAAATCATATATATCATGATTGGACAAAACATGTAGAGGTTGACATCCACTTTATTTCAGGAAAAGTAAAAAATGGAACAGTGAAACTAAACTATATTCCTACTCAACAGCTTGCAGATATTCTTACCAAAGCCCTTCCAAGAACGAGCGTTGATGAACTCAAGTCCAAGCTGGGTTTGTACAACATAGACACCCAGCTTGAGAGGGAGTGTGGAAAGCAGTTGTGATTTAAATTAGTTTTTTTTTATAAGATTGTGATTTAAATTAGTAGAAAAGAAGTTCTTCTTCATCCTAAATTCTGAGTTCCAATTTACTTAGGATTATGTTTTATTTATTCATCCTAGATTCTGAGTTCTAATTAACTTAGGATTAGGTTTTCTCTGTTTAAAAATAAGATGAGTTCTTAGGAGAGAGAGGTTAAGAAAAAGATATCTAGTTACATTCTACTTTTGTAATTCTTAGCCTATAAAAGGAGGCTGATTCTTTTATTTTAGATCCAATACAAAACAGAATTTCTCCTCTTTTCATTCAAAATCTCTCTTTCTTTCTTCGTGAATTTCCCTTCCTTTCTTCTTAGAAAAGGCATTCATAGTAACTCAACAACAACAATTTCCATGCAACTCAACCTACATTAAACCTGGAGCAGTAAATATAAAAAATAATAGAAACCATAACATGAAAGCAAAAAGAAAAGGGGCAGGACTATTAGAATAGATAAATCCTAAAACTATTTAAGTATATTAATATTGCAGCAAGGATTTTGCAGCCCATGAAAACAAACAAAAAGATTGCAAAGAAAAGTTGAAATTCATTTATTATTTTCAATTATCACAAGATCCAAATCCACCGACACACCAAGAAAAGAAATAAGCAGAAGCCAAAATTGGGGAAATCAAATGTTAACATGAGAAAAAATAAACACTAATGCTGATAAATATATTTCAAGTCAAAGGTGGGTAGCAGATACAAGTACCTGAAATACAGCACACGGTCATGTGAATGGCAAACTATGAAATCGGACATTGCATCATTAACACGAAGTTTTCCAACAGATTTACCAATTGTTCCACGATTTTGAAGATGGAAAGTGTTTGGCTTCATCCGCTTAACATAACCTTTTTCACTGAATGCCTGAAAAGGACACATAATTAAGAGCAAAAGAATATACTATGACATTGTTTCAAATACGATGTAAAATGACAGACAAGATTCTGTTCACACGGAGAAATCAATTTCATCAGTTACCAGCAGCATTTCTTCATTTGGAATAACATCTATGTCATCAAGTTGGTCACCATCTGAATCCTCTAGCATTGAACGTCTTGGACTGGAGAACTTGTTCTTTAGCTCGATTGCTTCTTGTTCTATTAGCTAAACAACAGGTTGACAAAAATAAAAATAAAAAGACAAGCCAGAAAAATTGCAGAATACCTGAACCAGGTATAGATTAGAGAGTTGTGCCCATTTGGGAAAATACATCTTTAAACCATTATTTCATATCAAATTTGAAAGGCTTCTTCTAAATAAAAAAAACCAATTTTTTTTTTACCAAATAGAACTTCAAAGATAAGGCAAATTGAACAGATATTTAGAATTAATTTTGTTCATAATAGATAGAACAACATTAGATCAGACTATAAGAAAGAAGCAGAAACATAAAGATCTCTTTTGTGCTCTTTTATTTTTTGACTGGCAGGGAGTGCATCATATATACATGTCAAACACATTTCATAGCACGATATGTTTCTACAATCAATTAAATTGTGTTAAATACAACAGATGAGACAAGCTAAATATCTAAAGATTTCAAATGACCAAGAAGTGGCCAACCTAACAGAACCACAAGCACATGTTCTGGCAGTCTCTCAATCGAACTCTACTGTAATTACATTTTCAAGCATCTTAACTATGATAATCAAAGAATAAATCAGAATCATAGCTTAAAAAATAAAAGGTTACCTGCAATATATTTTTTCGGCTTGATAATAGTTCTGGTATCTTTGAGATTTGTTCCATCAATGATGCACTTTCATCAACAAACTTTTTTCTCTGCAGAAAAACAAATATATGATATATTTCAGATTATATTATTAGAAAATAACAACCTACATAATAATATTGAACGAACAAATTCAGAATTTTTTATATAAATTGCAGCTACAGACCTCAAGAAGGTTAAGACGTCTTAAGTTTATATCCAATATGGCCTCTGCTTGTTTATCAGAAAGATTGAATTCTGCTCACAAAAAAAAGAACTATGTCTAGTGACGATAGCTTTCTGTGATATGTAAATTCTTTTGGCCAAAATCTTAGCACAAGGCACATGAAGAAACAGCCTCTTAAATTTGGAGAAAACCCCAACAAAACCCTTCTTTGATGTTAAAGCCCTGACAAAAATTAAAGTTCAAATCCCACACCACCGAACGCATAACTTCATTGATTCCAAAAAGAGAATTTTGCACCATGATGAATTTTTGTACCAAAAACCCAGTCAAAATCAAATAATATCAATTTTCATATTAATTAAGGATAACTAAAACCAATATCAAGCAAATGCAACTCAAATAGAGAATGAATGATAATTAAGGATAACAAAAACCAACATCAAGCAAATGCAACACGAATAGAGAATGAATGATATTTAGCTCTAGTCATTGAATGGTAGTCAACTGATAAATCAAATATCAACTGTGTCAAACAAAGGCCAAACTCTAGAGAGAGAGAGAGCAAAGAAAAAAAAGAAAAAACTAACTTCTATTCCCTGACATAATAAAAAGACAAAACCCTCTTAACTGATAGGAAGATGTTTATAGGGTTACTCTTCTTTCATTCTCTGAAAGTGTCGGGCCTACCACACCTATTCTAGCAGAACTTAAAGCTATTAAAAAAGGCATTGACATCTTTGTTTCTTCAGATTGGGTGTTGAAGGGCAGGCTTATTATCGAATGTGACTCAAAGACAGCAGTGGATTGGATCATTAATCAAGTTTCTGCCCCGGTTTTTCTGTCTAATTTTGTTAAGGAAATTGTGGCTTCTGTTTCTTTAATTCATGCTATTGTCAGGTGGATTCCTAGGAGTTGTAATTGTGAAGCTGACAAGTTAGCGAAGGAGGGAATTGGGTGATTGTAGTCATGGATTTAGTTGGTTTGTATAGGAATAGTGTGTCAGGAGTGTTTTATGTTGGTAGTATTTGGCTGGAGAGTTCTTAAGCTTTATGTAAAAGTTTTATATTTAATAAAATTATGTACTCTTTTCCTCCTTCAACTAGTTGGTTCTTGCCTATGGGCAAGGGTCTACTAAGAGGGAGGTTTTTAAAGAGGCATTCTATTCCTATCAAAAAAAAAATAATTGCAAATTAAGCATCTTTACAATGCCCAAAAATTGGCTAAAAGTCTACCAGGAAGGCAGGAACTGAAACAACATTCCGGCTATTAAAGATACTATAGGTGATGTAAGGTTGTAGGAATCATAGAAATGAGCTGTCAAGAGATTCTGTAATTATTTTCTGTTTTTCAATCCCTTATTTCAAGGGATTACATCTCCTAGGATTAGTATCTTTCCTAACTTAGAGTTTCCTAGTTTAGAGGCATAATTTGTATATAAATATGTAATATGTTTCTACTGAAAGTATGCAAGAATAAATTAACAGACTTGTCTGTTTTCTACAGTCTGTTTTCCACAATACAGTCTGTTTTATTTCTACAATCTGTTTTCTTTCTACAGTCTGTTTTCTACAAGTCTGTTTTCTTTCTACAGTTTGTTTTCTACATGGAATCAGGTTAGAGCGATCAATCCGATTTTCGCTTCTCTTTAAATCAATTCATGTTCAACTCTATTTTTTTTTCATGGCTAATCGGGATCCCACATCATCCGAAATCACTTCCCCAACCAGCCCCTCTCAATCTTTTTTTCAGATTTTCAGTGCAACAGAGGCAAAATCGCCTCTGGTGTGAACATTGTAATAAACCAGGCCATATGATAGATTAATGTTGGAAGCTACACGGAAAACCAGCTGATTGACAGCCCACACGGTCCAGGTTTCAAAAGGAGGCTCATATTGCCTCTCAAGATGATTCCTCAAGCAGTTTTAGCAAGAAACAGATAGAGGAGTTGTAGCAGATTTTGAGTAGTATAACAGCCAAGCCTACCAATGTGACTTATACTGCTACTGATGGAAATAATCCATATGCTTCCTCAGTACAATGGATAATAGACTCGGGTGCATCAAATCATATGACAGGAAATATTGATCTCTTGGAGGAATATAGTGAAAGCAGCTTATCAGCTTCTATCAAAATAGCAGATGGCTCTCTCAATACAGTCAAAGGGAGTGGTTCTGTTACATTAAACAAAAATCTACTACTTCATAATGCCCTCTATGTTCCTAGACTTGCATGCAATTTGTTGTCAGTCAGCAAATTAATTAAAGGTTCTGGTTGTAGTGTTGTGTTTGGTACTGATGGTTGCATTTTTCAGGCACAGAGCTCGAAGAGGGTGATTGGTAGTACTGGGCAGGGCAAAGGATTGTACACCCTTGGAGGTAAAGTATCTCATAATCATGCTTTATCCAGTGCTCTTAGGAAACCAATTTTATCTTCTGATCTCAATATCAATAAAATTATGTTATGACACTCTAGATTAGGTCATCTTAATTTTTTCTATCTTTCCAAAATGTTACCGAACTTGTTTATAAATAAAGATCCATCTTTGTTTTCCTGTGAAATTTGTCAAATAGCCAAACACACCAGAAAACCATATATTGCAACCAAATTTGAACCAACAACACCTTTTTCCATCATCCATAGTGACATTTGGGGCCCTTCTCCTGTCAAAAGTATTTATGGGTATAAGTGGTTTGTGTCTTTTATAGATGATTAATCTAGGACAATATGGGTATTCTTAATGAGAGAAAAGTCTGAGGTTGAGTCTCTCTTTAAATGTTTCTATCAAAAAGTTGAAACCCAATTTGACACAAAAATCAAAATTCTAAGGAGTGACAATGGGAGTGAGTATATGAATAAAACCCTTGGGCATTTCTTTAAGGAAAAAGGCATTGTTCACCTTACTTCTTGTGTCAACACACCTCAACAAAACGGAGTAGCAGAAAGGAAAAATAGACATCTTCTAGAGGTTATTAGGTCTCTTATGTTTGCTGCTAATGCTCCTAAGTATCTTTGAGGGGAAGCTCTTCTTACAGCCACTTACCTCATCAATAGAATGCCAAGTAAGACTTTAGATTTCAAAATTCCTACTAAGGTTTTGTTTCAGCTTTTTCCCCATTTTAAACATTTAAACTCAAGTTTTTTTCCTCTGGTATTTGGGTGTATAGCCTTTGTTCATATCCACAACAAAGGGAAATTAGATCCTAGGTCCATAAAGTGTGTGTTCTTGGGCTATTATTCGAGTTAGAAGGGTTACAAGTGTTACTCACCTTCCACAAAAAAGACCTATGTCTCCTTTGATGTTACATTTTTTGAAAACCAACCTTATTTTTCAAGAACAGAAATTCAGAGGGAGAGTAACAAGGAATTTCAACCTGTTCAAACCAATATTTCTTTACAGCCTACCAATATTTCTTTACAATCTATCATTTCTTTACCTATTACTATCTCTCCAAAGCCGGCTAGAACTGTCCCAGTTCCTAGTGAGGGTGATGGGAATAACCTAAATAACTCTGATGAATTACCATCCTCCTTATCTCAGCACTCTAGTCCGTGCAAAACACCTTCCACCACTACCAAAAATGCACCTAACAATGACCCTGAAACCATATCTCCCCAACCGAAACAACTCATTGTTTACTCAAGAAGAATGAAAGATGTTGCTGAAGAAATCAGTCAGCCTAACATTTGCCAAGAACCAGATTCGGATCCTGTTGCAGCTGAAACAGAAGGTAATGATGGTTACCAGAGGGCTACTGTTGATCTAAATGACTTTCCTATTGCTATTAGGAAGGGGGTAAGAAAATGCACTGCTCATCCCATAAATAAGTATATTGCATATGGGAAATTACAGTCTAATTTCAGGGCCTTCACTACCAGCATTAACAATGTGAAAATCCCAAGAAATGTGACAGAAGCATTGCAATCTCCTGAGTGGAAAAAGGCTGTGGAAAAGGAGATAAAAGCGTTGCAAAAGAATAAGACATGGAGTTTGACAGATTTGTCAGAAGGGAAGAGAGCTGTTGGATGCAGGTGGATATTCACAGTCAAATATCATTCAGATGAGAGTGTGAAAAGATACAAGGCAAGGCTGGTTGCTAAAGGTTTTTCTCAGTACTATGGCATCGACTACCAGGAGACTTTTGCAACGGTTGCAAAATTGAATACCATCAAAATATTGTTATCAATAGCTGTTAACATGGACTGAAAATTGTATCAGCTTAACATAAAGAATGCTTTTATGAATGGGAACCTTGAAGAAGAGGTATGCATGGAGGTCCCCCCCGGATTAGAAGGAAACGTCACTAAGAAAACTGTGTGCAAGCTCAATAAATCCTTATATGGCTTAAAACAGTCTCCCAGAGCTTGGTTTGATCGATTTGCTAAGGCTATGACACAGAACGATTTCAAACAAAGCCAAGCGGATCACACATTATTCAAAAAAATTACACGAAGTGGTAAGATAACCCTCCTAATTGTCTACGTAGATTATATGATTATAACTGGCAGTGATATAAAAGAAATAGAAAAGCTAAAGATCAATCTTGCAAAGGAGTTTGAAACCAATGATTTAGGGAGTATGAGGTCTTTCCTGGGTATGGAAGTTGCAAGATCCGAGAAAGGGCTGGTCATAAACCAGCGTAAGTATGTTTTGAATCTTCTTGCAGAAACTGGGATGCTCGACTGCAAACCAGTTGAAACTCTAATGGAGTCAGGCTTGAAATTTTGCAAGGAAATGACTGGAAATCCAGTAAACAAGGAAACCTACCAAAGGTTAGTTGGGAAGTTGATCTACCTTTCACTGACCAGGCCTGGTATTGCATACTCAGTGAGCATTGTCAGCCAACATATCAGTGATCCTCGAGAAGAACATTTGGAAGTTGTTAACAGAATTCTAAGGTTCTTGAAGTTTACCCCAGGAACTGGACTTATATTTAGAAAAAATCCAGACAGAACAGTGAAGGTTTATACGGATGCAAGCTGGGGAGGTGAATTAACTGATAGGTCAGTTAGTGGCTACTGTACCTACGTTTGGGGTAATTTGGTGACTTGGAGAAGTAAGAAACAAGTTGTTGTCTCTCGGAGTAGTGTTGAGTCAGAGTTTAGAGCAATGGCTCTCGGAATATGTGAAGGAATGTGGATTAAAAGACTGCTCACAGAACTGGACTTAGATGACAAGAAGAATTTTGAGATTTTTAGTGACAGTCAATCAGCTATGAGTATAGCAAAAAACCCAGTGCAGCATGATAGAACGAAACACATTGAGATAGACAGACATTTTATTTACGAGAAGGTCAACAATGGAGTTACAAAACTGCAGTACATTTCGACGAAGAAACAGCTGGCAGATATCTTCACCAAAGCCCTTCCACGAGTGACTTTTGATGAGCTATCATTCAAACTGGGTATATACAACATATATACACCAGTTTGAGGGGGAGTGTAGGTGATGTAAGGTTGTCGGAATTATAAAAATGAGCTGTTAAGAGATTCTGTAATTATTTTTGGTTTTCAAACCCTTATTTCAAGGGATTACATCTCCTAGGATTAGTATCTTTCCTAACTTAGTTTAGAGGCATAATTTGTATATAAATAATGTAATATGTTTCTACTGAAAGTATGCAAGAATAAAATAACAGACTTGTTTGTTTTCTACAGTCTGTTTTCTTTCTACAATCTGTTTTCTACAGATACTTTGTACGGGCTACCTGTACCCCTCATGATAAGCTCAAAACATTCAAGAATTTTTTTTTTATAAGAATTAATGGTAGTCAGTGCAAATTTACTTCTTTACTAGATAAACACTACTCATAAATCAAATAGTAATGCATAAGCAAAGACTAAAATGATACCTAAATGCATTAAATCTCATTAGATAAAGATAAAACCATCCTATAGAAACTGTTGAAATTTAGGTACGTTCTCACACTAAAATTGCCACTGTCGCAGGTACGTTTTCATTATATAAAACATTTACAAAGTAAAACCTTTTATAGGATCCTAAAGTTTTACTAACTAACTAACTAAAAGCTATCTAGAGATAACAGACTGAAACTGCGTAGACTTATCTACAAGTCACACATCCTGTAGCAGAAGTGTTTTGTTTTATTCCATTACATATCAATTATATGTTAAAGAAATGAGACCATTCAATCAGAGAAGAAGAGAACATATAGAAATTAAAGGGCATTACCCTTCCTCAGGCCAGCTGATGCAGCTGCATTACTAGAAGCCTCTTTGATTATATCAATTACTCTGTCCAAATTATCAAGCCCTACCACAATACCCTGAGTGCACATTCCAAAATGAAAAAATTGAAACATAAAAATTTGCTAACACTGCAAAATGGTGATAGTACATGAAACCACTAGCAAAAATGATATATATACACACAAATCATGTGAAAATAGATAGACCATCAACAGATGGAATGCCAAGCACATTATCTTTCTTAGTCTTAAATGTACCCCATTTTGCATACATACCTCAACAATATGTCTTCTATCTTGTGCATGTGAAAGTTTGTATCTTGCACGTCTCTCAACGACAGAGCATCTAAATTCTAAGAATGCCTGAAAAACACATAAAAAGTAAAAACGAAACCAAAGGAAAAGCTGCTAAGATACAATAATAGCGCAACTGCAAGGAAGAAGAACAAGAGTGAAAATTGAAGACAATATAGCATAAGATGCACATAGTAATGCTTTATTCTATATAGGAACTTCAAAAAGTCATAGAAATAGGAGAAGAGTATATTATACATGCAAACAAAAACATATATCAACATATGACCAAACATAGATACATTTAGGAATAGGTAGAGTTGTTCTATGTGTTGTGGAAACTAATGGAAGTAATATACAAATTAGCATGATGGCAGTAAAATATATAGTTAGAGACAAATGATCAGCGAGTCTTGTAGCATGACCAAATTTATTTACTTATCACATACAAACACATATTTGTAGCATGATGTAAGTGCTATAGATTTACAGCCACAAAACCAAAAGTTATGATCCCAACCCTCCAATCTGCATGTTCTAAGCCTCTATTACTTCTCTGGGAGACTTGTCGAAGCTACTGGCTAATTATATATATAAGTCTATTTCATACTTTCAAGGATAGAAACCAAACACTGCAATAAGTTTGTCAAAACTAATAAATATCAGGAAAAATAACACATTTTAGATATTGATGTAGAAAGGATTCAATACCCATATGTAGTTTACAAGACTAGGGGAGAGAATAACTAACAACAAAAGACAATTTTAAATTCAGTTGTAATGTAAGGCAAAAGTGGACTACAATGTAAAGCATAAAAAACTCACCTGAAGCGCTATAATAGATAAGTAGTAAAGAAGCATTCAACACATCATTAGAACAGGAATAGTAATATAGAATTAAAACAGAATCAGTTACAATCATAAACAAGCAATCATCCACTTCAAAAGTCTAATTTTTGTTGTTCCAAAACATTTCACCATATTGGTTGTACAAAGAAATTTCAAGTTCTGCATTTATTTCTACCCTTCACACTAGTATATGTATAATTGTTTTATGGTTCTTAAGATGTACAAGATAAATCTATCCACATATAACCAACCAATTATAGCCAAAGATAACACCACAAAGCTGGACATTATATAAAAGAAAGTGCAAAGATTTTACTGGTCCACTGTGATAGGCTAGTTGATGGACATTCTTGCAAGTTTCGCGAAGCGTTCTATGTATTCTAAATCACTAGTTATTCCCATGCATAATGTTCACGCCACAATAAGTTTCACAACATACAATAAGTCCATTGTATCTACACGTCACGGAACATTCAGAATATCTTTTTTTTATAGAAATAGGAGGTCTCATTAAAAACCTCCCTCTTAGTTGGCTCTTGTGGAAGAGGCAACTAGCGAAAGGAGGAAAAGAGTACCTCGTCTTATTAATAAACCATAATTACATAAGATTACAGCTTACATAATAAACTTCCCGAAATAAAATACAAACCAAAATAACCATAAAGCTCTAAACATCAACCAATCCCCTCCTTAGCTAACTTGTCTGCCTCCCAATTGCAGCTCCTAGTAATCCATCTAACAATAATACCCCTAGCAGAAACTAAGGCCCCAATTTCCCCAACCAAAGTACTGAAAAACGTAGGGGCAGAAAATGGCATCAAAATCCAATCAACTGATGTTTTACAATCACTCTCTAGGATTAGTCTTCCCTTCAATGCCCATTCAGAAGAAAGGAATAAATCAATTCCTTGTTTAATAGCTTTCATCTCAGCTAACATAAGAGGACCAGGGCCCACCGCAATAGAAAATGTAGTTAAAGTAGAACAATTCGAATCTTTCAAAACTCCTTTAATTCCACCCTGCAGCCCATCACCTTTTACCGCTCCATCAACATTGAATTTAAAGAAATCAGAAGGAGGCGGAGACCGGTAGAGAACCTTCTTTTCATCGGATTTAATAGGTAATCTGTCTGCAAGCGATGGGTCCCCCACTAGTAAGTCAACCTGAATATTAGTATGAGGGAATTTAGCTAAAAACCATTTAGCCAACCTAAATCTGGAAATGAAGAACAGAGATACAGTGTCTAATTTCCAGTTTGCAAACACCACTGAATTCCTAGCTTTCCATAAAGACCATAGAACAACTCCTGGAATAAACTTAAAAATAGTAGAATACTCCCTTAGATAAGACCAAGAACAAAGAAGGGGAGAAGGATCTTGGGGCATAACTGAAGTGATATCCCAAAACCTTAAAAATCTACACCACAACTCCTCTGCAACCGAGCAAAATATTTTTTTTTGATAGGAATAATAGGCCTCATTAAAAACCTCCTTCTTGGTTACCTCTTGACAGAAGTATCTAGCGGAAGGAGGAAAGAGTGCCTTAGTTTTAATAAAGAGAGTATTACATACATTACAACAGAGATAACAATTAACCTATCCCATCCTTAGCTAACTTATCTGCTTCCCAATTACAGCCCCTAGGAATCCATCGAATAATAACCGCCCTCCCCCGAACTAAGGCAGCAATATCTAAGATCAGGGAACTGAAAAAATTAGGAACAGAAATAGGTGACAATATCCATTCTACTGCAGATTTGCAGTCACTTTCCATGATCAGCCTTCCTTTTTTAGCCCAAGCTAATGAAACGAAAAGGTCTAGGCCTTTTTTAATAGCCTTCAGTTCAGCCAACGGCGGAGGTCCTGGACCAATACTAACAGAGAAAGACGATAAAATTATACCATTACAGTCTCTCAAAAGACCTCCAATACCTCCAGCATTTCCATCCGACCTGACAGCCCCATCGACATTAAACTTATAAAATCTGTCGGGAGGGAGCCAACAATTAATCTCATCTTGTGTCTTCTTAAGATCAAACTTGTCTGCAATCGAGGGGTCCCCTACCAAAACATCTACTGGAATTTTGAGATGTGGAAACTTAGCTAGAAACCATTTAGCCAACCTAAAACTTAGCTAGAAACCGAGCAAGATATAAAAAGATGTTGAATTGTTTCCTCATAATTATGACATAAAGGACACATAACATCTTCTAGAGTAACCCCTCTTTTCTTCAATTCCACTCTAACCACCAATTTTTGGTGAGTAATCTGCCATATAAATGTTTCCACTCTAGGAGGAGCCAATCCAGACGACACCCACTTACTCCACTGAAAAGAACCTCCAGTTCTACTTGAAATAGTCATTCTACAATATTTTACCGAAAACAACCGTCACCTTTCCCCGACCACGCAAGAAAATCATCCACAAATTCATTCAGGACTATGTTCTCAATCAAAAGCATTAAAGAAATCCACTGATCCAATTCCCACTCACAAAGATTCCTCCTTAGCTGAATGTTCTAAACCCAACCATTATTTTCAAAGGCACCAAATTCAGCCACTTTTCCACTTTTGCTAGTCAAAAGAGCAAAAATCCTAGGGAATTAAATCTTTAAAGAAGATCCATTGACCCAAACATCATTCCAAAAATCAATTAACCTATTGTTCCCCACTTGAAACTTCGAATTGGACCTCAAACACACCCCTATCTCGTCCTTTTTCTCATAGTTACTTAGATACTCTCCATAACAAGAATCTTGAGGAGAAACAGCCTTGCATATTGACAGAGATAAATTACTGACATTATGCGTACAGCAAATTAATTTTTTCCACTGAGAGTCTTTCTCATTTGCATACTTCCAAACCCATTTCCAAAGGAAAACTCTATTAACCAAACTCAAGCAAACCCATTTCCAAAGGAAAACTCTATTAACCAAACTCAAGTCCAAGACTCCTAAGCCACCCTCTTCAAATGGTTGGCATACCGTATTCCAATGAACCCAATGAACCCGTTTCTTGTCTGACTCTTCACCCCAAAGAAATCTAGCTATTACTGAGTTTAGTTTCTGATTTACCTTAAACGGAATTTTGAAAATAGAGAGGTAGAAAATAGGTAAGGATGACACATTTTAACTTCTTACCAAATAGTTCTAGGTAGAGCATCCATCACAAACTTAGATAACTATAACATGAAAAAGCATGCATCATAGAAGAAACTTGAATAATTTATACACATAAGCCAACGACTAAGGTATTCTTCCCAAAGTAGGAGAAAAGAAAAACCCAAAAAACACACACACACACACTTAGCTGATAGTTTAAAAAAAAGCTCAACAGCAACATGGCCTGAATCATATCCATATATAACAGATAAACGACTCACCCCACCATATTGCAGCTAAAACTAGACTGAAGAGCAGTGAGGCGGTAAAGATTATTCAACACAATAGATGAGTCAGCTCCCCGCTTAAGCTGTGGAGTGAACCAAAAGAAAAGGAAAATCAAGGTAAGGAAAGGTGTATTTACCAGCTGGAAATGGAACTGCACAACATCCAACATATCATACCTCAATGACCACACGCATTCCATTGCGATCACTCTCATCACGAATATCACTGATGCCCTCTAGAGTCTGTTAAAAAATTAAAGTAAATGCAGTAACGATAAAGATAATTTACCGGGTTAATTCCAGAACAATACACCAAAATACATTAGGGATAAATATCAAAATTGACACTATGCTATACTCAATGCTGAATTTTGTCAGTATATTTTTAATTTGAATTTTTTTTTGGAAAAATACTAAAGGTGAAGGAATATCAGTTTCTGCAGTAAAAGTTTTGGAGAAGAGAAAACATAAGAATTTTCATGTTGGATGTTTCTGCGTCCTTCATTGTTGTGGAATTGTGAATTTCACATCTCCATTTCTGCTTCTCTAAACTTATTTATATATCCATGAATATTCCTTCACTGTTATTTTTTTTTAAATCAACAAATAAAGGTATGGCAGAAAAATCCAACACAATTGAAGTACTGTGGCGAAATACAAACTTGAGAAGGCAATGGATTAGAAGCTTATGAGACTATTACTACAAATTTAAGGTAAAATGATAATTAATTTGCTATAGACACTATTCTAAGTTCCCTTATGTTTTTAAAAAGGAATAAAGGATAGGACCATTTATGAACAGAGATAATAAGACTTCTGATTTATGCTTCCACTAATGTATGATTTGGACAGATTGAAGCACCTCTAAGTTAATTTCGTTATAACAAACAACCTCCTGTCCCTACTTAAGCATCTTCTTCAGGGAACATTTGCACTTGAATCATGATAGGGATAGAAAATATTTGCAGTGTATTCCAAATTCAAGCTGTGTTATCAAGGACAAACTAAACAGAAGCACAGTACCCAGAGTGCAATAAGTATTTTGTTTAAAATGATATTTCCCTCTGGCTAGTCACTTTGAAAGAGGACAAAGATGTATTTTTCACTTCATATCCTTATTTTTACTCTACTTTTGTAGGAGTATAAAAGTTTTTAAGGGAATAAAACTGTAAAAGCAACCAACATGCCATACTTCAAAGAAGTGCAAATTTCTCACATATAATGATTTGATGAAAGAATAGAGATTAACATTCTTGAATAAGATGGATATACCTTATTCTCGACAAGTTCAGCAATCTTCTCGACAAGCGAGGATTTGTTTGTCTGATAAGGAATCTGCCCCATTCTCAAGATATTATATAAGGAGAGCATACAAGCTACCCATGTACAATGTCAGAAAAATAAATATCTACAGCTGATGCTATCAAAATAATCACCTCTTTAATAATAATTGCACTTCTCTTAGTTTTAGAGTCAAGCAGTTCAATGTCAGCCTTTTCCTCTAACTACAACACGCCCTCGCCCAGTTCGATACGCGTCCAAGATCCTGAACTAAGTAATCAATATTAGAACACTTAATCACACATATTTTGATGTTTTCCAACACAAAGCTCTATATGATAATGAAACAAGCATCAAAGAAAGGGAATCAAAAAGAGCTTTAAGCTAAAGTATCCAACTTTTAATCTTAGTAAAAGTTCTTAAATTACCTTTTCTTTCAAATAATAAAGGTTTATATTACCAACTATAGCAAAAAGCATCATATTTTTAATTGAATTCATGTGAAGGCACACAACTCACAATAATAGCATTTACGTATTTTATTTAATAGTAACCAAAGATTCTCAGATTATTGAAAGAAGCAATAGTATCCTCTAAATATCTAATTGTTTACCAAGTAAATCAACATGGACAACAGTTTAATGCTTTTTACAACATTTGTTCAAAGTTCATTTTTTTATGATAGAAAATCATGCCTCATTAAAAAAACCCTTCATACCAGCAGGCTACACAAAGTAGTATGCCAGATATTGGAAGGAGGAAAAGAGTGTCTTTATTTATTACTAAACTTGAGAAATAATAGAACAATCAAAGAGATACAACCCGAAAGAAAATACATTTAGCCTAAAATCCTCTTCCTATATCAGAAACCAATAGCTTATCCAATTCCTAACTTAGCCAATTCATCAGCCTCCCAATTAGTAGATCTAGGGATGTGCCTAACAATGATATCCCGATCTTGAATTATAGCACAAATTTCTTTAACCAACGATTCAAACAGCGGAGTGTAGGAGCCCGGATTTTTAATCCAATCCGAATAAATTATGTTTTTGAATACAATATAAATACAAGCCGTATTGAAATACATCATCAAGTATCTAATGATGTACATATTTTTATTTAGAATTTATCAAACTTAGTTTGCATGAATTACCAACATCTTCCAAAGGCTTTAACAAAGTCTATTATTTGGAATTTTATTCCGGAAGCTGTCTTGTGGTCAGTAGGGAAGTGTCGAAACCAATTGGTTTTAGAGAAAGGATGTCTAGATCTTAAACATTTGTTCTTTATTTCTAGATATAGAGTGGCTGCGTGGTTTTCGGCGAAATTTCCTAATTTTCCAGTTATCTTAGATTGCCTTGTTGGTGACCTGAAGTTGGCTGATTCAAGAAATCCGTCCATGAAGGTAAACTCCTCATCGGTCTCGTAGAGTCCCCCACCCCCGGGTTTCTTCAAAATTAATGTGGATGGGGCACTGAGAAATGATTGGAAAAGCAGTGGAATTGGTGGAATTCTTAGAAATGAAGAGAGCATGTTGTCGGGTTCCTTCTCGGCATCTACTAGTCCAGGTTCGTCTATTTTAGCTGAGTTGAAGGCCATTCAAGCTGGTTTAGCTATGTTTGTGGAGTCAGAGTGGTGTGGAAAGGGTCGATTAATTATAGAGACTGATTCTGCAATTGCAGTGAAGTGGATTAAGACTCCGAAAGTGTGCCCTGCCGTGTTTTCACAGCTAGTTAAGGAAATTCAGTGTTGTACCGGATCATAGTGTTATTATAAGGTTTGTAAAAAGGGTTGTGAATTGGGAGGCTGATAGTTTGGCTAAGTCAGGTATAGGGTAATTTTTTTGTAACTTTTTGTTTAGATGATGTGTATAGAGGATGAGGTTAAGTTGGTGGGTGATGTTTGTAATATCATGTTGTTGTCTGAGGTGTAATTTCTTTTTGGCAATAAAATTTGTGGCACTCTTTTCCTCCTTCCAATGTCCGTTGAGGTACTTATGTACCACGACAGTTATGAAGGAGGTTTTTAACGAGGCCTCATTTCTTATAAAAAAGGCTTTTACAAATCAATTTTTCAAGTTTCTGGAACCAAAGCCCAAATATCGATACCCTCACCGTGTATCAATACAATTTTTTCGATTCAATGTTTGAATTTTTGAAGAAAAATAATTTGAGTATAGATATCATACAATCAGTAGCATTGCACAAGGAACGATACTTACCCTAAAGTATCGGTATTTTAAGCTTAAAGGTCACAAACACAGGCATTAAATGTCTTACTCTGTTGCAGAAGGTATTACATGCATTGATTCATGTCTATAAACGGCTATTTGCAACTCCGACAACTTCAAATGGTAAATTTATGATAGTGGATATAAATACAACTCCAAGACACTCCAGCAAGGTCAAGAAAGCAAATATCAACAGTCAAGAGCCAAAAATTAATCTTTTTTTTATAGGAATAGGAAGCCTCGTTAAAAACCTCCCTCATAGTTGACCCTTTCCTAATAGAAAGGATCAAGTAGTGGAGGGAGGAAAAGAGTGCCTCATTTTATTACCAAACCAGAATTACATAAGACTTAACAATACAACAGATGATTTTACATTAGACTTAACAACTTCAGCTACTTCAAGAACCTACAGCCATAGAAAAATGAACTATAACTAAAACATACAATCAACCGATCCCCTGCTTTGCTAAACTATCTGCCTCCCCATTACAAGACCTTGGAATTAACCTAATTAAAACCACCTTTTCAGAGAGGATCAACAGAATTTCTCTAACAAGAGGCAACATGAAAACTGGTGCCAAAGCAGGGTGTGAATCCACTCCACTGCTGACTTACAATCACTCTCAACAACCAATCTACTGGCAGCAGACCAACTTGAAGCTAGAAAAATTTCGATGCCTTTTTTAATAGCCTTTAACTCTGTAACTGATGGGGTACCTTGACCAATATTCTCTAAAAAAGTCAATAAAGTGCAGCAATTCCAGTCCCTTAAAATGCCTCCAATACCTCCAATTGAGTCATTTAACCTAACAGCTCCATAAACATTCATCTTTAAGAAATCAACAGGTGGAGGAAGCCAGCCAATAACAGAATGATCTTTAAGTTTAGGAACAAAAATATCATCAGCAAGTGATGGATCCCCAATTAGCAGATCTTCCTGAATAGGGAATTTAGGATACTTGGCTAGGAACCATTTAGATAACCTAAATCTCACAAGGAAAAAGAGAGACAGTCTATCAAGGTTTAAACCTTCAAACACAATCGCATTCCTTGCTTTCCAAATAGACCAAAAAACGACTTCCGGGATAAACTTCCAAATCAATGAATTCAACCTCAAACTCCCCCACGAATTGAGTAAGGAAGGAGGGTCCTGTGGTAGCACAATAGACAAGTCCCAGAAGCTTGCCAGTTTATTCCATAGTTCCCAAACTACAAAACACGAAATGAATAAGTGTTGCACAGACCTCATGTTCCTTGCAGAAAGGAGAGAATATCTTCTTCTAAGGACATTCCTTTTCACTAACTCCATTTTAACTGCAACCTTCTGATGAGCTAACTGCCATAGGAAAGCTTCTACACGAGGCAGAGACAAACCCAACCACACCCCTTTTGACCACAAATCAATACCCCCAACTTCCTTACCAAGAGCTTTCCTGCACGATTTCACTGAGAATAACCCATCACCACTTGCTGACCAAGAGAGAAAATCTTCAACCGAATCAGTGAGTTTTATTTCCTTTAATTTCATCATCAGATCCAACCATTGTTCCAATTCCCAATCAGACAAATTCCTCCTAGTAATAATGTTCCACTGCCAATCATTCAACTCAAAGCTTCCAAAATCAGCAACCTTACCCCATTTGTTAGTAGAGAGTGCAAAAATTCTAGGGAAAAGAATTTTTAAAGGAACCTCATCCACCCATGGATCAGTCCAAAAAGATATGGACTTACCATTGCCTACTTGCAACTTCGAAAATGATCTAAGACACTCACCCGCCGTATCATTCTTCAAAAAATTATTAGCAATACTTCTCAAATTCCAAGAAGATTTTGAAGAAATGACCTTACTAATAGACATAGTATTACTACTAATATTATGCTTACTACATAACACTCTTTTCCATATGGAATCCTTTTCATTTGCGAACTTCCACACCCATTTCCCCAATAATGCCCGATTAGAAAGATTCAAGTCATGAACCCCAAGGCCACAACTGTTCATTGGTTTGCAAACTGTATCCCAACTAACCCAATGGGTCTTCCTTTTTTCCGCACTGTCACCCCATAAAAATCTGGCCATTAAGGAGTTTAATTTATTCCCAACTTTGCAAGGCATTTTAAAGAAAGATAGGAAAAATATTGGCAGGGAAGTCAACACTGACTTTAATAGAACTGTCCTGCCAGCTAAGGACAGAGAAGAAGCTTTCCACCCCGCTAGTTTTGAATTGAAATTTTTAAGGACAGGATCCCATAAAGCTTCAGAATTCTTCTTAGCACCGATTGGAAGACCCAAATAATCTATGGGAAAACGATCAACAGAACAGCCCACTTCTAATGCCCAGTCTAATAAAATATCCTCATCAACGTTTACACCATACAGTTTACTCTTCTTTAAGTTTAGATGCAACCCCGCCATTATACTGAAAATCCTCAACACCCTTTTGACATTTTTAATCCGAGTAAGTGAAGCTTGGCAAAAAATGATGAGATCGTCGGCAAATTGAAGATGAGATAACCGAAGTGAATCCGCAGAATTCCCAATCACAAAACCTTGGAAAAGTCCTTTGTCAACTGCTTTGTCTAGCATCAAATGCAGCAACTCACCTACAATATTAAATAGGAGCGGAGAGAGACTACAACCTTGTCTTAGTCCTTTAGCCATAGTAAACTCTTCCGAAGGGGAACCGTTCACAAGAACCGAAACCGAAGCAGAAGAGAGACACTGTGAGATCCACGAACACCATCTAATACCAAAGCCCATCTCCTTCATTGCTCTGTTCAAAATCGGCCATTCAACAGAATCATATGCACTGCGAAAGTCAACTTTGAAAACAACCCCTTGTAGACCTTGTTTTCTCCAATAATCGATCCCTTCATTTGCAACAAATACACAGTCCAACAATTGTCTCCCTGGTATAAACGCAAACTGGAAAGGGCTAATAATGTCACCAACACAGCTGCTAAGTCTCTTGGATAAAACTTTTGATAGGATCTTATACAAACTTCCTACAAGGCTAATTGGTCGATAATCTTCAACACTTTCCGGATTTAAAATTTTCGGAATTAGGGTAATAAAGGCGTGATTTACTCCATGCCCCCACATCCTTCCGAAATAAAAATCGTTAAAAAATTCCAGTACTTGCTCCTTTAAATCTGGCCAGCATTTCTTGAAGAAACCCATTGTAAAACCATCCGGACCAGGAGATTTAGAACTGTGCGAGGATGCTATAGCTTGCCAAACTTCATGTTCTGAAAACTTCTCTATTTTTGTAGATTGTTCTCTTGACAGTTTAGAAAAATCCAGAAATAAGTTCTCCACTTCCATTGTAGAAATGGAATTAAAAGTTGTCTTAAAAAAATCAGAAATGTGGGTCTTGATCAGAGATGGGTCTGAAACTACAGTCCCATTAATCTTCAGACTAGTAATTGCATTTCTCCTGTTTCTATTTAGAGCACACAAGTGGAAAAATCTAGTATTTCTGTCCCCTCCTTTGATCCATCTCGTTCTTGCTCTTTGAAACCAAACACTTTCTTCAATCCTGTACAACCTCCAGAGATTCGATCTAAACTGCTTCACCTGGTCCCACTCCTGCGGAGAAAGGTTACTACCTTGTGCCTTCAATTCTAACTCATTAATTCGCCCTTCTAAAGTTTTGATAGAGTCTGAAATCCCATTAAATTTCCTGCTTGACCAGTTTCTGATTGACTTTTTAGTTCCCTGTAAAATACTGAAGATTCCCCTTCTATTATTCCTTTCCATCAAGTCAACCATTGAAGATTTAACCAATTCCTCGAAGCCTTCTTCCTCTAATAAATAATTGTAAAATCTGAATGGTTTAGGACCCCAGTCTACATACGAATCCTCCAATGACACCGGATTATGATCTGATATGGACCTAGGCAGTAGCCTTTGAACTACGTTCGGAAAGCAGGTCAAAAAATTACCAGAAATTAAGAACCTGTCAAGCCTAACCCAGGTTGATTCTTCCCTGTTGTTACACCAAGTAAAAGTTCCTCCCACCAACGGAAGATCAATTAAATTTGTTTGCTGCAGAAAATTCCTAAATATATCCACAGAATGCCAATTTTGAGACCTTCCCATCTTCTCAGCCGGATCAAGATACGTATTAAAGTCCCCCCCCAATACAAAGTAGATTCGATTGGGCTTAAACAAACTCCAGTAATTCCCTGTAGAATTCATCCTTTTCAGATTCAGTGGAGGGACCATAAATATTCATAATCACACACTCCTCAACAACATTCTTAAACTTCCCAAATATTGCAATGATCCTGCTACTTAAGTAACTACTGGACACTTTAAATTCATTATCATTCCACATTACCAGCAAACCCCCTGCAGACCCAACAGCTAGTGAAAAGATACATCCCTCGAGAAGACAACCCCCTATCCTTCTCCTTAGTGCCATAGAACAGTTTTCTAGTTTTGTTTCTTGAATAAGTAGAATGCTCGGCTTATTCTTCCTGACCAACTTAGCTACAGCTCTTGTTTTTTCCTTCTTCCCCAACCCCCTTATGTTCCACGAAATAATATTAATGTTACTCATAAATATAACAAATATCCCAAGAACCTCAAATCAAAAAAGCACAATAGCACAACCCCTTATTTCAACAATTCCTACTAACCCCCAATCCTTCCTCAAGATCAATAATTTTGCCTAAAAACACCTTGCCTTCTTTAAATGAGATCCCCAGCAACTTACTAACCTCCCACGTAGCCACTGCTTCTTCCAAAAACATCGAAAAGGAAGGAGAAGAAACTGTGTGTAAACTAGCCACCTCCAAAGCTTCCCTAGTCAAAAACCTTCTGTCGCCTACTCTCTTTCCCTATAACTGCTCGAGACTGACAATCTGATCGAGGCACTACTCTACTCCCTGAATGCTGGTCCAAGTCTCCTACTACACTTTTAGAGGGACCTCCTTCCTCATCGTCCCTAATTATTCCATCTTCCTCTAAAATTGGGAGCGGTTGGGTGGTCAATAAAGAATTGGAAGCTTTTCTATTTTGGTCCAGTACCTCAGCTGGTCGCAACAGCTCTTCTTCTATCTTTGGATCATACCAGAATTTTCTATCTTTTGATCTTCTATATACTCTATTACAAGTTCCTCTATTCCATCTTCCCACCGGAACACTCGTCAAAGCCAAACTTCTGGACAAATGAACCAACGGACTCCAGCTCCTCTGACCATTAGAAAACGTCCCCTTACGTAATTCCATTGGTTGAGTTCCAACAATTTTAATTGAAACATCATCCTTTTCCTCCTCCACTCCTTTTGCGTTCGTAACCTCGTTGTCCAAGACCACTACGTCCTTTATCGATTCTTCATTGGACTTGATCCATTCCCTGTTTAATTGGGGAATAAATCTGCCTTTGGACCCTTCGGCAATCCATTTCAGATTATACGCAGGCCCTGGAGGACACAAAATCTTCATGCTTGATTCAGAAATCAAACTGTTACAATCCTGGGCTTGAGAGTCTAGGCCCAATTCTTCCCTAAGACCAAGTCCCGCACGCTCCCCAGCAGGATATTTTCCTTTTTCCCGCAAATCTGACAACCCAACGTCTAAAATATCCATATTTGACTTTTTTGGTAAAAGCTGCTCCCCATCCCCCTTTTGCAACCTACTCCTCTGTTCCTGATCATGCAAGTTGTCTTTCTTCAGCATAGAGTCTTCAGAAGACTTAAAATTTTCAACTTGTTCCAAAGTCAGACAGCGGACTGTCACGGACTTAATCGCTCAATAAGCCTCGTGCGGCCTTAGCTCCTTTTCGCCCCTCGCGATAGCTAAGTCAGCCTCACTCGAACTCGTGCTAGAGAAAGGATTGGCAAGGAAACAAAGAAGAAAGGAAAGAACTTAGAGAGAGAAAGCTTGTTGAATGCTTGAATGCTTACAACTCTTGGATGATTTACAAATGAGGATTCTACACCTATTTATAGCATCCCACCTCCTCAATGGACGGTGGAGATTGATTTGATCCTACGGTAGGGAGAGATTCTCTAGAATTCTCCATTATTTCCTACCTAACATGGAAGACTCTAGAATGCTTCTAGAATATGTACAAGTCTTGAGTGTTCTAGAATAATCTACACTATTCTATCAACCTCCAAGACCAAATGTGGCCCAACATAGCCCAAAGTGTGGGGAAAAGGCCCAATTTCGTGACATTCTCCCCCACCTATTCTGGCGTCGTCCTCGTCGCCTCGTACGCTTTGAGATGTTCTTCGAACTGCCACAAGTCTTCAGTTAGCTCCCATGTTGCCTCAGACTCTGGTAGTCCTTTCCACTTGATTAAATACTCGGTACGCGGTGGGACTCCTCTCTTGCGGACCGTCCTGCTTGTGAGCACCATTTCCACCTCTTTGTCATAAGACTTGGTTACTACGGGAGGTGCTCGATGCGAATACCCTCGGCTTGGGTCTTCCTTGTCGGCATGATATGGCTTGAGCATACTTACATGGAAGACCGGATGAATCTTAAGTGTACTTGGCAAGTCTAAGCGATAAGACACTTTTCCCACCTTGGCAAGTACTTGGAATGGTCCCTCGTATCTCCGTATTAGTCCTTTGTGAACGCTTCGGAGGGCTTTGAATTGTTGTGGCAAAAGCTTCACAAAGACTAGGTCTCCAACGGAGAACTCTCGATGTCGCCTTTTCTCGTCCGCCCATTTCTTCATCTTCTTTCGTGCTTTCTCCAGACATGCGCGGGCGATGTCGGCGTTCTCCTCCCATGACTTAGCCATCTTGGCGGCCCGGGACTCTTACCCTCGTCAAGTGGCATTGTCAATGTGTGCGGCGTGAGCGGTTGTTGTCCGGTCGCAAGCTCGAACGGACTCCGGCCTGTGGCTTCACTTCGCTGCAGGTTATAAGAGAATTGGGCGACGTCTAGCAATTTAGCCCAATCTCGCTGGTTAGCACTCACAAAGTGTCGCAAATAACACTCCAACAAGGAGTTCACCCGTTCGGTCTGCCCATCAGTTTGAGGGTGAAAGCTTGTGGAGAAATTTAACTCGGTGCCAAGGAGCTTGAACAATTCCGTCCAAAGGCGTCCGGTAAATCGAGGGTCTCGATCACTGATGATGCTCCTTGGTAGGCCCCAATGCTTCACGACATTCTTGAAGAATGCTCGCGCGGCCTCCTCCGCAGTGCAATCCTTGGGGCATGGTATGAAAGTCCCATACTTAGAAAATCGGTCCACGACGACCATGATCGAACCGTATCCCTCGGACTTGGGTAATGCACTAATGAAATCCAAGGTGATCGCATCCCAAGGTCTTTGGGGAACTGGTAAAGGTTCCAGTAATCCCGTCGGTTGTCGGTTCTCCACTTTGTCTTGTTGGCACACAAGACAAGTCTTCACGTAAAGCTCCACGCTATCCTTCATATGGGGCCAAAAGTATGCCGTCTCTAGCAATGCCATAGTGCGCTTTTGACCCGGATGACCAGCCCACTTGGTGTCGTGACACTCTTTGACAAGATCTCGCCTTAAGTTGTCCCACTTTGGAACATAGATTCGTCGTCCCTTGGTGTAGAGTAGACCGTCCTCTACCCAAAACCGTTGGGTTTTGCCATCGCTAGCCAGCTTTACTAATTCTCTTGCCATTGGATCTTGCTCAAGGCCCTCCTTGATGCGCTCCAACACGGTTCCCTTGGCTAGAGAGATCGCGGCGAGCTCCGCCTTTCGACTTAAGGCATCGGCTACAACGTTGGCTTTGCCTGGCTTATATTCCAACGTGTAGTCGAACTCGGCTAGGAAGTCTTGCCACCTAGCTTGTTTTGGTGATAGCTTCTTCTGGGTCTGAAAGTAACTCGTCGCCACGTTGTCGGTCTTGATGGTGAAGTGCGCGCCGAGTAAGTAATGTCTCCATACCCGCAAGCAATGGATGATGGCTGTCATCTCCTTTTCTTGCACCGTGTACCGCCTCTCGGTGTCATTCAGCTTGCGGCTCTCAAATGCTATCGGATGCCCCTCTTGCATTAATACTCCCCCGATTGCGAAGTCGGATGCATCGGTATGCACCTCGAACGGCATGGTAAAGTCGGGTAAGGCCAAGACAGGTTCTTGGCTAACTGCTGCCTTCAGGTTCTCAAAGGCCTTCTGACATTGTTCGGACCACTCCCATGCCTTCCCCTTCTTGAGTAGGTCCGTCAATGGTGATGCTCGCGCTGAGTAGCCCTGTATAAACCGGCGATAATAATTTACTAGACCAAGGAAGGACCTCATCTCACTTACCTTGGTCGGCGGCTCCCACTCGGTTATGGCCTTGATTTTGTTCTTGTCCATTAATAGCTTCCCGTGGCCGATTACATGTCCAAGGAAGTGTACTTCCTCGGTGGCAAACGTGCACTTTTCCTTCTTGACGTACAACTCGTTTTCTCGAAGTATCTTGAACACAATCCTCAAGTGGTCTACATGTTCGCCGATGGAGTTACTGTATACCACGATATCGTCCAAGTACACCACCATGAACTGGTCCAAGTACGGTTGGAAGAGCTTGTTCATGAGCGTGCAAAACGTCGCCGGTGCATTGGTTAGACCAAAGGGCATGACCAACCACTCGTACGATCCGTATCGGGTGATGCATGCAGTCTTTGGCTCGTCGCCTTCTGCTATTCGAACTTGGTAGTAGCCTTTTTGCAAGTCCATCTTCGTGTACACCTTGGCTCCTCCAAGTCTGTCAAATAAATCGGCAATCAAAGGGATCGGGTAGCGATTTTTAATGGTTACCTTGTTAAGTGCCCGGTAATCGACGCACATGCGCAATGACCCATCGTGCTTCTTTTGGAAGAGTACCGGTGCGCCATACGGTGCCTTCGAAGGTCGAATCATTCCCATATCGACTAGCTCCTTGAGTTGCCTTCGAAGTTCCTCAAGTTCGGGTGGGGCCATTCGGTAGGGTGCCAGGGCAGGCGGCTTAGCACCGGATTCCAACTCTATCTTGTGATCCACCTCACGCCTCGGTGGAAGTTTATTTGGTAACTCGGGCGGCATCACGTCCTTGTTCTCCTCTAAGACTTCACGGATGATCAATGGTAGGTCATCTGTTTTCTCGATCTCGTCATCTTCCTTTAGCATGGCCAAGTAAGTAATGTCCCCTTTCTTGATGCCTTTACCAAGTTGTATGGCCGAGAGTTGTATGGCATCTCGACCTTGCTCTTTTGGTACCTCGATCGTGGGGATCATGCAAGGAGACCCTTTCTCCAAGATGCAAACAGAACTAAAGGAAGGCATAGGGATAGCGGTTACCTGTCGGAGAAAGTCTAACCCCAAAACGACCTTAAAGTCATCCATGGGAATGACAGAAAAGTTCACTTGGCCCTTCCAATTGCCTAAGCGTAGCTCGACCCCTCGTGCCGCGCCATGGAGTGGTACAGCTTGTGTGTTTACCGTCTTGAGCCATCCTGTGCTCCCAGTGTACTTTAGGCCCAAACGATTGGCTTCGTCTTTAGACACGAAATTGTGGGTAGCTCCCGTGTCCACCATGGCTCTTGCCGGCTTCTCGTTGATCACCGCTTCCACATACATGAGTCCATTACTTGATGTTGGTGTCAATGGCTTGGCCTTCAAGGCGTTTAGAACTTGGAGTGACCCCATCTCGGCTTGAGACTCTGTGTCTTGACGATCGACGATGGCAGACAATGAACCAAGTTTGGGACAGCTACTCATCGGATGCGGTCCTTTACACAAGAAGCATCCTCCTTTGGGAACGAAGGCCTTTTTCTTCTCTTCATAGTCCCTTCGCCCCGGACGTCGATCACGATCTCCCTCTTTAGCTTGTGGCCTTCGGTGATCTCGGTCTCGGTTGCCTTGGTAATTCTCCCGCCGTTCTCCCCCACCTTTGGCTGGGTACTTATCTTTATTTTTCGTTGCATTGGTGTGGGAGTAGGGTTGGAAGTCGACGAGTGACTCGGCGATGGCAATGGCCTCATCAACCGTTTTAATGTCCCGACGGTGCATCTCTTGCTTGGCCCATCCTTGTAGTCCGTCAATGAAGTAGAACAAGAGATCTTCTTCGGACATATTGGGAATTTGAAGCATAAGAGTTGTGAATTCTTTCACATAGTCCCGCATGATACCCCGTTGCTTCAACTCCCGTAATTTCTTGCGAGCCTCGTAGACCACATTCTCGGGATAGAAGTGCTTCTTGAGTTCTTTCTTGAACTCATCCCACGTATCTACCCGACAAGCTCCTCGCTCAATGTCGGCATGTTTCCTACGCCACCATAACATAGCAGTATCGGAAAGATATAAGGCAGCGGTCTTTACCTTGGCGGCCTCGTCGTTAAGGCCGATTCCCTCGAAGTATTGCTCCATCCGCCATAGGTAGTTTTCGACTTCCTTGGCGTCTCTTGCCCCGTTGAACCCTTGCGGCTTGGGGCACTCGACCCTCGGGGTGGAGACATGGTTAGCGCTCCCGCTAACGGCGGCTCTCTTGCAGAGCGTCAAGTCCTCCCGCATCCCCTCGATGCTTTCACGGACGGCTTGGATCATATCCTCTAGTTGTATGAACCGAGCTTCGACCTCGTTGTTGGTCTCTTCGGCATTTCCTTTGAGTGTGTCAACTTGCTCCAAGACATGGTCCTCCAACGTCTTGAAGTCGTGCTGGACCCTCTCCAGCTTCTCGCCAAACTCTGCCACCATCGGTTCTATGGAAGCGCTCTCGCGGGCCTTACTTTGGTCCCTCTTCTTATTCTTGTTGTTGGGTGCAGCTTCTCTTCCACGTTCCTCAGCAACAGACGACTCGTTCGAATTTCCGGCCATTCCTACAATACACGTGCACGATATTGACGCCTTTACTGGCTCTGATACCAACTGTCACGGACTTAATCGCTCAATAAGCCTCGTGCGGCCTTAGCTCCTTTTCGCCCCTCGCGATAGCTAAGTCAGCCTCACTCGAACTCGTGCTAGAGAAAGGATTGGCAAGGAAACAAAGAAGAAAGGAAAGAACTTAGAGAGAAAGCTTGTTGAATGCTTGAATGCTTACAACTCTTGGATGATTTACAAATGAGGATTCTACACCTATTTATAGCATCCCACCTCCTCAATGGACGGTGGAGATTGATTTGATCCTACGGTAGGGAGAGATTCTCTAGAATTCTCCATTATTTCCTACCTAACATGGAAGACTCTAGAATGCTTCTAGAATATGTACAAGTCTTGAGTGTTCTAGAATAATCTACACTATTCTATCAACCTCCAAGACCAAATGTGGCCCAACATAGCCCAAAGTGTGGGGAAAAGGCCCAATTTCGTGACAGGACGCACTCTTCCTCGGGAAAAAGATTTTCATTGTACCCATAATTTGAATTTTCACCATCAATCCCCCCGGAAAACTCCTCTGGTTTTAAAAATACCGATCCCAGTATGGCTTTGACCTTGTATGATCTGCCGTAAGACCATATTGTGACCATTTCAGGGACATCAAACGGACTGGCGACCCTGATCAACACTCTTGCCGACGATAAATCTGACCTGTTCTTTGAAGAATCCAAGATGCCAATGAACTTTCCCCATTTCTGAACAAGTTTCTCCAAGAACTCTACATTCCAGCATAATAACGGTAATCCCATTAATTCCACGAGACAGAACCCCAATGGAACTCCCTCCTCGTTTAGCAATGGCTCCAGCCAATCAAACCAAAAACAGTATCAGAGTAGTCTTCAATCGATTTAAAGGTTACAACACAGGCATTCCATGCATAGCCCCATCTCGCTATTTTTACCTGAATTCCTTCACTTGCCAAAGCTTTTTGAACAAATTCTTGCGCGAAGGAATGCTTGATTACCCCTGTTAAAGACCTTTTCACCCAAGTCGAATCCTCCGAGGAGATATGCATCTCCCAGACATTCCTTATCCCATTAGCAGCCTTCCTTATCCTTTGACCATCCTCTTTATTGACATTTCCGCAATCCTCTCTATTGGTCGTTTCCACCACCTCTTATTATGATCTACTATCCCTCAGGTTTCTCAAAGATCCAGCGTGCTTCTCACCATTTGTTTTCTCCACCCTTATTGGGATTGGCCCATCCCTCGTAGACCTGCCTTCAGTAACTTCTCTATTCCTGTTGTTCTGATATTTTTCTAACCCGACTGAAACTCTTTTCCCGTTGATCCAGGTTCTGTTAACACACTGAATAGCCCTCCTCCTCCCTTCCTCACTTGCAAACTGGACAAACGCGAAAGTATAGTTCTTGTATTTCGGTTTTTGAGTAAAATTTGGAATGAAAATCCTCACAACTTGATCGTAATGCTAAAATATTTCCCTTAATTCACCTCTTGTAACCCTCTTGCTAAGATTATCAACGAAAATCGTCCATTTCTCCCCCACAGCAAACTGACCATTCGCTCCTTCTCTCTCTAAATTTTTTACTCTTTCACTCATTTTTTTCTCTTCAACACTGGGTGAGCCAAAAATTAATCTTGTTCTTCAATTTTCAATATGTTCATCCAGTTTAATTCTCAAACACTTGTGGCTTCTGTTGTATACAATCCATTCAAGTGTTTGTTGATGGGTTAGTGATCTTGGTTTTGAAAAGCGCGCCTAGGCACAAAGCGCTTGCTCCTGTGCCTTTTGGAGAAGGCAACAAGAGCACCGCTTCTGCGCTTCAAGCCCTCCACTGCTTTTCTTTCTCTTTTGTTATAATAGATAGAGTAAAAAAGACAACTGACAACCTAATATAATAAAATAATTTAATAAACAGAACCTTGCCGCTTGTCTCCGTCACTTTTCTATATTCGTTCATCTTTATCACTTTTTTGTATTCTAATATTTTAATAGAATAAAGGTAACATATAAATTATTAAACTAATATAATAAACAGAATTAAAAAATATGATTAAAATATATAAAGATATTTAATATATAACTGTACTTAATAATTATTTTTATAATTATAATAAATTTTTATAATTAGAATATTAATAAAATTTATTTACACAATTTTTCATCTAAATTTTTATGAATATACTCATATTCTTATATCAACTTTAAAAACAAATCATTAAAATTAATCACTTATAATGAGAAATTTTGATATAAAATATTAATTAAATATTTTTTTATAATTTTCTAAAAAAAGTAATAAAAGATATCAGTACTTTACTTTAAAATTAATTATTATATTCATATATTATAAAATAATTAATTTAATTTAAAATTTAAAATACATCACTAATATTATTTTATACATTAAAGTTTTCATACTTAAACATACAATTATTAGTTTATTATAGTGTAATTCTAATTCTGTGTTGAAGTGTTTTGGAAATTAAGGTTTCGGAAACAAGCAATAGTGAAGGAGCATAGTATGGGGAGTAGATTAAGTGATTTGGGAGTGAATCAACGGGTAATGGGTATGAATATGTGAAATTAAGATGGAAGATGAATACACATTGAAGGAGTAGAAAGAGAGTGAAGAGTGAGTTGTGAAGGAGATACTTAACGTAGTTATTAAAGACTAATCAACAAACCTTCTTCCAAACAAAATTACTCCAACTATTGAAAACAAAGAATAATCTTAAAAATTACTTTGGGCAAAAATAAGATGAGTTCGTTGGCTGGAGGAGTTTCGTGGGTTGCTTTCGTGGATAATCTTAGTAGGCGTGTGCAGAGAAGTGCATTATGGGATCGTTTTAGTCATTGTGGCAAGGTGATTAAGGTGTTTATTCCATTCGTTAACAGGAGACCTTATTATAAGGAAAATACGTTTGCTTTTGTGCATTTTGCGAGCAAAAATGATCTGCATCTTGCAGTTGAAAAGATGAATAACGTATCGTTCGATGGGAGGAGAATATCTGTGTCGATCGCTAAGTATCAGAAGAAAAGTACTCCGCCGAGCTTTAACCGTACGAATGTGAGGTCTTCAGTTGCTGGTACAGATGAGTTGCGGAAGAAATTATCATCGCCAGCTGCAGTTGCAGAGGAGGAGTTTTTGAATAAGTTTTATGATGGAAGGTCCTATAAGGATTCGGTTGTCGGAACAAAAGAAGTTGAGGGCCAGAAAGTGGGGAGAATTTGAGAAAAGGTAGAAGGGAAGACGTCGAGGGATATTTTTATTCCAATGGAGGATAGGACTTGGCTTAGAACATCTTTAACTGGTATTTGCAAGCCAATATTTGAAGTTGAGTTTATGCAAAGGGCGTTAGGATCTGAAGGAATCAATGTCAAAGTGCTTAAATGGGGATATGCAAAAAACGCTTGTCTGGTAGTTTTCCAGACTGTTGAGGAGAAAGTTTCAACGATGGAAAACAAGTGGGAAGCCTTGTCCTTTTGGTTCGATAGGTTGGAGCAAGTTATAGAAGAAAAAGGAATTCCACTACCTTATTGTCAAGTTTCTATGATTGGTGTTCCTCTTAATTGCTGGTCAGTCCCTTTCTTCACTAGCTTGGCGTCGAATTGGGGCAAACTAGTTAAGATACAAGAACAAACTGCTAAAAAAGTGGATTGTAGAGTAGCCCATATGTTGTTAAGGGTCGAAAGTCCTTTTGATATTCCTCCCCATATCACTATTAATGCGTATGGGAGATCGTTCTTGATCAAGATTAAGGTGGAAGGAAGTGAAGATTTTTTTCCGGAGCTTGAGGATTTGGTTGAAGATGATGAAACAGTAAACAATGGGTTGAACTTGCCGGAAGAGAGCCTTGGTGTTGATATCGATGAGCAGGAAGGGAGGTTGAGTGAACAGGCGTTGTCAGACAACCATAACAGTGTACAAGCATGGGCCTTGGAATCCTCTCAAGGGGAGCGCACAATTTTCAATGGACAGTTGGAGGGAAAAGGGGTTTTTCAAAATATAGTGGCAGTTGATGTATGTGCAGAGGAGACAGTTCTTGATGAGGATCAGGGTCAGCAGAAAAAGATGGGGGCTGGTACAGATGAGAGAGAATGGGTGGTTAACAGGGGTGAGGTCCCATTGGGGCTTGACAATGTTAACCAAGTTAATGGGCTCATTGGTACTGTGGGTAGGGTAGCAGTCTTTGGGCCTATTCAGGGTAGTCCAAGTTCAAATAGAGGTGGTTACAAGCCTGATGAATTGGCTAATGCTAGGGGCGAATGTGGAGGTCCTCAGCAGACAGGTTTGAAGGCTTCAGAGCTAGATTTTGCTGCAGTTCAGGATGGAACAATTGGGTTACAAGTCAGTAAAATTCCTACTAGGAGGTGTTCTTCTTCCCCTCCAACAAATCGTGTTTATCCCCCTAAGGTAGCTACCATTTTCTCTGACAGAGTTTACAGCAGATCTAATAAGAAGAATAAAAGAGATGATTTGAATAAGGGTTTTGCCGCAGTTGATTTTTCGATTGATTATGACGAATTGGAAGTAACTTGGCAGGTTAGCCAAATGTTAGGTGTTAATTTTGAGGGGGGTAAGAAAGCTTTCGCTGAGAAATTTTCCGAGTCTAATTCGGTTAGGGGGGAGAAGGGTGGTTATTAACCCTTATATTTGGTTGAAGGTTTTTTATCTTTTTTTAATTATATTTTTATGGTTCGTGTCTCTTGTGTCACTTGGAATATTAGAGGTTTAGGTAGGATGGAAAAGGCTAGGGCAGTGAGGAAGGTGGTTGTTGATAAGAAACCGTCGTTTCTTTTTCTGCAAGAAACGAAATTGGAGGTGGTTTCTGTAGGTTTGAGGAGGAAGTTGGGGGGTAAATATCTAGGTGGGGTGCTGGATTCTCCGGCCGTGGGTGCATCAGGAGGATTGGTTACTTTTTGGGATGAGGATTGGTTTTTTCCTCATTTGGTGAAAATCTCACCAAGGTTTATAGCTTTGAAGGGTATAGTAAAGGATAACCAAGTGGTGTGTTGTTTTATTAATGTGTACGGACCCTCTGTTGAAGCAGATAAAGAGGCGTTTTTTGAGGAGTTATCCAGTTTTATTGCTACATTCGGGTGCCCTTTATGTGTAGCTGGAGATTTTAATGCTCATTTGTCACAGGAAGAAAAGTGGGGGAAAAATCTGTATGAAAATTCAATTGGGTGGTTCAGGGAGTTTTTGTTTCATTCAAGTTTGATGGATCTGCCTTTGGTGGGAGGAAGTTTTACTTGGGGTAACAACAGGGAAGATCCTACATTTGTGAGGTTGGATAGATTTTTAGTTTCTGCCGAATTCTTAGACTTATTCCCGGATGTTGTGCAGCTGTTATTACCTAAGTCAATTTCAGATCACAATGTTGTGGCATTGGATTCCAGTAAGATTAATTGGGGTCCGAAACCCTTTAAATTGTTCAATTACATCATGGAGGATGAGGGTTTTAAGGAAGCTGTGGAAAAGGAAATTTCACAAGCAAAGAGTAGGAAGAGGATAAACATTGAGGAGCTACTTAGAGTTATAAAGGTTGAAATCAGGAATTGGTCTAATGGAAGCAGATTGCAACTTCAAAGTTTGATTGACAGCAAAGAGAGACTAATTTCGAACCAAGAAGCTCTATTACAACAAAGGAATCCTTCCGTTTCTATGGTGGATGTTGCAAAAGAAAAAAGTGAATTATGGACATTATATAAAAAAGAAGAATTAGTTTGGTTCCAGAAATCAAGGGCGCAGTGGATTATGGATGGAGATAGAAATTCAAGGTATTTCCATCAATGTGCTACAAATAGAGGGAGGAGGAATGCTCTTAATTCTTTAAATGTGAGTGGAAATTTGATTGTGGATCTGATAAGGATAAAAGCTGCTATTTTTGAATTTTTCAAGAACGCTTACAATGCCATTCCGACGGTTGAAGTTGAGAAGTTGGAATTGACTTTTTCTAGACTTTCGGAGGATCAAGTTGCTCAATTAGACATGATTTTTTCGAAAGAGGAAGTTTGGGAAGCAGTTCTTTCTTCAGATAGCAATAAAGCTCCAGGTCCTGACGGATTGAACTTAGGTTTTTTCAAGAAATTTTGGCCGGTTTTGAAAGGTGACATTCTTAAGTTTTTTGAAGATTTTTACAAAGGGAAGAAGTTTGGGAAAGGTGTCAATCATTCCTTCATCACTCTAATTCCGAAGAACCAGATTCCAGTCTGCATTGAGGATTACAGACCAATCAGTTTGGTAGGAGGACTTTACAAAAATCTTGTCTAAAGTTTTGTCAAGAAGGTTAAGGCAGTGCATAGGGGGGTTAATTGGTCATTCTCAATTTGCTTTCATCCCGGGAAGGCAAATTTGTGACTGCTCCTTAATTGCTAATGAAGCAATCGATTTTTGGAGGAGGAAAGGAAGGGAAGGTCTTGTCTTCAAAGTGGATTTCAAGAGGGCCTACGACACTGTTGATTGGAATTTTTTAATCAAAATTATGGAGTGTATGGGGTTTAGTAGAAGATGGAGGTCGTGGATTCATAATTGCTTAAGTTCAACTTCTATTTCAGTTCTTGTCAATGGCTCTCCAACTGAAAGTTTTAACATATCTAGGGGGCTCAGACAAGGGTGTTCTCTATCCCCGCTTCTGTTTAATATAGTGGGTGAATTTCTGAATCTACTGCTGTCTAAAGCAGTAGCATTGGGGCTGTTTGAGGGCTTTCAATTAGGTTCTGATAATTCTTCGCCGATGCTGTCTCATCTACAATTTGCGGATGATTTGATTATTTTTTGTAAAGCTTCAAAGGGTCAATTGGCAAATCTGAAGAGGGTTTTGGTTGTTTTTGAGTTATGTACTGGGCTGCAGCTGAATTTGATGAAGAGCAGAATTTTTGGTATCAATTTACAAGACAACATTGTTGGGGAATGGGCAGATTCTATTGGTTGTTTAAGAGACTCCTTTTCGACAGACTACTTGGGGTTACCATTGGGTGCTAAGAGGAATTCAATTCAACTTTGGGATCCGATTGTAAATAAGTTTTACCAGAAATTAACAGGCTGGAAAATGTCTTCTTTATCAATAGCAGGAAGGACAGTCTTGATTAATTCAGTCTTGAATGCTTTGCCTAATTACTATATGTCACTTTTTAAAATGCCAGTGGTTGTGAGGAAGAAACTGGAATCTATTTTGGCCAACTTCTTGTGGGGTTCTTCGGCTGAGAAGAAAAGGCTTCATTGGGTTAATTGGAATACAGTCTGTAAAAATAAAGAGTTGGGGGGATTGGGAATTTCGGATCTAAAATTACGGAATAGAGCTTTATTGGGCAAGTGGGTTTGGAAGTTTGGTACAGAGAAGGACTCTTGGTGGAAGACATTGATTTGTTCTAAGTACAATGTGGGTTCGAGCTCTATTGTGGTAGATGATAATTTGCCCTCTAATGTGTCTTGGATTTGGAAAGGTGTTTTAAATAATTATTGGTCTAACGACTCATTTGGATTATGCTTTCGAAATAATCTCGTGCTTCAGGTGGGAAAAGGAGAATCTATCAGATTTTGGCTTGATTCTTGGATTTCTAATGTTTCCTTGAAGACTTTGTTTCCTAGGCTCTTTGCTCTGTCTGTTAATAAGGAAGGTGTTGTGGCTGATTTTGGGTGTTTGTCGAATGGGGAGTGGGTGTGGGATTTACAACTTAGGAGGAATTTAATGGATAGTGAGTTTGAGCATTGGATGGAACTGATGGTGTTGCTGGATAATTTTCGCCCGCTGTTGAAGGGTGAAGACCGTGTTGTATGGAAAGGCAGTGGGGATGGTGAGTTCTCGGTTAATTCTTGCTCAAGATTATTTTCAAGTTTAGCAGAATCTGACAATTCTTGGTTGGAGATTGTGTGGAAGGGCTTAGTCCCACCAAAGGTAGAGATTTTCCTGTGGCAAGTTATTCATCAGAAGATGGCTGTCAAAACTGTTTTATTGAGAAGAGGGGTTAAAGATATCGAAAACCCTCTTTGTGTGTTATGTGGAGAGGAACCAGAATCTGTCAGTCACTTATTCTTTTCCTGTGTCCAGGTTTGGCTAATTTGGATAAAACTACTCCGTTTGTGGAAAGTTATTTCAGTCTTTCCTAATAATCCGAAAGGCTTCTTGCTTTCATGGTTGCATCTTAGACCCTACTCGGATATTTGGAGATTTATTCCAGGAGCAGTTTTGTGGTCTGTTTGGCTGTGCCGGAATCAGATTGTTTTTGAGAATGGCAAGATGGACAAAGATAATTTGTTCTTTTTGGTGAGGTATAGGGTGGCATCATGGTTTTTAGCAAAAAATAAGGATTTGTCTATTCATTTGGACAGCCTTGTGGGAGATCTTACTTTGGCGGATAAGCATAAATCCCCCTCTAATTTTCGACTGTCAAGATTAAAATGGTGCCCTCCTCCTTCCGGGTACTTTAAGATGAATGTTGATAGGGCAGTCAATTTTGACTGGAAAAGGAGTGGTATTGGTGGAGTTCTTAAAGATGCTGGTAATAACAAGCTGGTTTCATTCTCTACAGCTTTAGGACCTTGTTCTCCTATTCTAGCTGAGATTTATGCGATCAAAGTGGGGTTAGATATGTTTTTTGATTCAGTTTGGAGGGACAAAGGAAATCTGATTTTAGAAAGTGACTCGTTTCTGGCAGTGAAATGGATCAACAGCCCGGATCTCTGCCCGGTTCACCTTGTTGATTTTATTACAGAAATTCAGAAGTCAGTTGGGCTTTATAATGTTGTTATTAGGCATATCAGCAGATGTATTAATGAGGAAGCTGATGGTCTAGCTAAGTCAGGAATTGGTTAGTGAGTGTGGAGGTTGTTTTTAGGAGCTGTGCTTTTGGCATTTTATTTTGGTTATGTTTCTTTGTTTAGGCAATCTTTTGTAATGTTTGGTAATCTTATGTAATTGTTGGTTATTAATCTACTAAGGCACTCTTTTCCTCCTTCCGCTACTTGTCTCCTTTAAAGAGACAACTATGAGGGAGGTTTTTAATGAGGCCTTCTATTCCTATAAAAAAAATGGGTATGAATATGTTCAAGAATTGATTTATAATTTTTATCACAAAAGGTGAGCCTCGCCTACGAAAGGAGCACCTCGCCTACGAAAGGCGCATGCCTTCGCCCTGCGCCTAGGCTCCAAGGACCTTTTGCGTCTCGGTGTGAACCAAGTTAGTGATTGCAAACATCCACCTTGTAAGGCTTTTTCTAGTTTGTTTATTTGTAATCTTTTTGAGAGAGATTCTTAAGATTTTGGATAGAAATTTTGAGGTATTTTTGTATAAGGTTAAACCTTGTCGTCAAAAGTTGAAAAGCATAGTGTAAGGCTAAAATGTAAGTAACTCACCCAAGGTTCCCCATTATCAGCCCTCCAGTAGGAAAGTCAGGTCCGGACATGTATTCCAACAATTCTTGCAACTGAGACAAGAAAATAAGAGAACTGGAAATCAAAATTATTAACAAAAGAGCCTCCATCAACAATAACGGTAATATAAGCTATTAGGATATTTTTTTTTTATATAAATTGCAGGCCTCATTAAAAAACCCCTTCTTGACTAATGGAACTTTTGAGAAAGTTCCTTAATCAGCGGAGGGAGGAAAAGAGTGCCTTAGGATTTTATTGCTCAAGAAACACAGTACATAAAAAACAACCAGCAGACAGACTAAACACCATAAAAATTACAGAACATTTAAAACGACCAGTCCGCCCCTACACAATAGCGAAACTACCACAGTAACTACCATATTGATGTGGATTATAGAATGTGTGCCTGTGAACGTATATATTTAAAGATCATGTATGCCTAAGGGGTACCAAAGTGTAACATATAGCAATCATAAGTACAAATAACTTGGTCACCTAGTGGCGCAAAAATATCAAGTTATGGAAATATTGGCCAACACACGTAAGCATAGTAGAGAACTAATGTCCAATCCTACTACCACAGTTCAACTGAAAAAACTTTTTCCAACTAAACAAAGGTATCAAACACTATAATACCATTAAAGTTGTCCACCTAAGTCTATTACAGACAACCTGCAAAAAATGTTTATCCCAATTTGACTTCACAAGGCCCAGTTAACCCATAATAAAGTTGTCAATTGCTTTGATGCGAAGACAAGACATCTAACATCTATGTAGAACCAAAAAAAAAATCTTTCATCCATCCTTTTCATAAACATTTTAATGTCTGTTGGGAAACAACCATTACTACATACAAATTGATTTTTCAAATAGCAGCCATACTCCATCATAACTGACAAACACAAAATAAAATTATTGGCCACAATATTTCAGGAACAACTACAAAGAACGCTACACAACATAATTCAAGATGCTACCACACACTAAATCTTATTAATTAATGTCATAAGAGGGTCAAGCCCAGAAATTTGTTCATCAAAACATATTGCAAAAGTAAAATTGAAACTAGATACAGCATTGTAAGCATTGGCAACACATATACTCAACAAACAAAGCCCTTTTCCCATTAAGAATAGAACAGAACCATCTTTAACAATTTTCTGAGCCAACCAAATTATAGTTCCTCAACTAACAACTAGACTCTTTAAGCTGACCAACAAAACTTGCTCAATAAGATATTTAACCTTCCTTCAGGCCTCCCAAGATGTTAATCAAACACATCATAATAGGATATTCTTACGAACAAATCCACCTCAAAATTCTTTTTATTGTAATTAATCAGTCAGCAAATGAAATTTCAATATGTAGAACAAAAACAATTTATGTATTTCTACCATTTCGGAGAGAGAAATTGAAACTCACTGAGGCCTCTGGATTATGAATTAATGCACAGAGCACATCTACCAACTCTCCAAGATTATGAGGAGGAATGTTAGTTGCCATGCCAACCTGAAATTGGTGAATCACTCAACTTTAATTGAACAATGTCAAAGTTACTATAACCAGTAGCTGCATTTGAGAAGATATAGGCATATATAAGCATGAATAAAAGGAAGAACCCACCGCAATCCCAGAGGAACCATTTAGCAACAATGTTGGTAGTCTAGCAGGCAATAGTGATGGTTCTTTATGTGAATTATCAAAGTTTGGAACAAAATCAACCTGCAATAAAATTAAAGATTGAAATTTCTAACAATAATGAAAAGTTTAGTATCCCAACTTCAAATGATAATAAGGGTTTAAAAAAGAAAAACTTGCCGTATCTTGATCCAGATCTGCTAGCAAAATTGCTTCTGCAAGTGCCTGCAAGGACAAAATTGAAGCAAATGAAAACAGTGTGCAAGACTTATGAAATCAAGAATATTGAATAAGCAATCCGGCATCCTTCGCTTCACACTTCTAGCAATAGAGTGCAATTAATCTTTAACACTCTTCCGATATATTACAAAGAAAGTAGGTCATAACTATTAACCACCCATTCTAGGTCGCAAATATTAGCGAGTTAAAAAAGCCAAATAATAGTATACTATAAGGCAGCAAATTCAAGATATGAGACTGATTACACGAGTATCAAATTCCAAGCAGCTTTATAAAGAAGCATTTCCTTGACTTCCGGTTCTTTTACTCTAATTTAATTCTAAAATAAACAAGACTCACTAAGACAGAAGAATCAAGCAAACACATAGGCTCAATTTGATTGACACTTCGCTTTCTTTTTTTCTTTTTTCTTTTTCTTTTTTTGGCTAGCAAAAAAGGGCAAAGCACCAATAAAACAGAGACTTTCCCAAAATTATGTTTAAGCAGAAATTTAAAGCATACCTCAAGTCTGCATTCAGTGTAACGCATAGCAGCAGGAGGATCTGCATCAACTGAACCAAAATTTCCATGTCCTTGGATTAGCGGGAACCTCAATGAAAAATCCTGGATGAAAGATAACAAACTGTTGAAACAAATCATGGCCAAAATCAAAAGACAGTTCATAGTTACCTGTGCCATCCGCACCATCGAATCATATACTGCACTATCTCCATGAGGATGGAACTTGCCGAGGACCTGAAACAGGGACGTAAGAAAAAGGAACAGCTAAGAAAAAAAGCAGATAATTCAAAAACAACTTGCTGAGCTGGAATGTACAAAGAAAGCACCCAGCAATTTCGTTTTAAAAACAAAAACTGCCAAATGCTTTACCTCTCCGACAACTCTAGCACATTTCTTGAATGGTTTTCTAGACGAAAGACCTAATTCATGCATTGCGTAGCTGTTTGTGAGGGAACCGAATGTCATGTTAGTGAATATAATTAAAATAAATAGACAAAATATAAAAGCAAACCAAAAGACACGCAGGATTCAACATAAAAAATGGACAACATCAGTTAAAAACGAGTACTAAGAACTAGATAGACACTGAAAAACTCCAAAAAAAATATTACTTACAGGATTCTCCTATGCACCGGCTTCAAACCATCCCTAACATCGGGTAAAGCCCGCCCATGCAACACGGATAATGCATAAGCCATATACGAGTCCATAGCCTCCTTGTGAAGCTCGAATGGAACCACCCGCCCATCACTGCCACCGGCGCTTCCGTCTTTGACAAAAGCCGTCATGCTTCCATTTCCAGCTCCACCGTCGTCTTCCTGTCCCGCACCGCGTTTCGCTTTGACAGGACGGACCACGGTGCGACGAGAAGGGGCGGATGAGAGGAATAGGAGGTGGGTGACATTAGGACGGAGAGCGGAGACACGAGAAGGGGCAAGGAAGAGGTTGTGGCGGAGGAAAGAAGAGAATCGGAGAGTGGAGGAGAGAGACATTGAAGGTGAGATTGAGAGAGGGAGAGATGAAGATAAGGATTTCATTCATGCCATTGAAAGCCAAGAATAAATTAGTGTGGGGTTTAAGGGGGAGCTTTTAAAAACCCTAGAAGAGAGATCACAAAACTTATCCTGGCGCCAATTCTTTTTGATTAATGATTTTTTTCACTATTTAAAATTAAATTATTTATTGTTTGAATTTAAAATTTTTGAGAGAATAACATTTTATTTTAACATTAAAAATCATTTGATGAGTTTTTAAATTATTTATATTTTACTATTATATATAGATGATATTAAAATAATTTATTCATTTATATAATAATAAAATTTAATAAGAAATAATTAAAAATTTGATTTGAATATTAATTTTATATAACAATTTACATAAATAACATTATTTGTTATGCAAAAATTCCAACATTTTATATAGTAATAATATTATCTTTATATATATATACAATAATTAAGTGATTTCAATGATTAAATTAATATTGGGTGTGTTTGGTTAACGGAATGTAAGATTACCAAGGAATGTAAGATTATCAGGGAATATTATTACTATGAATGTTGTTTTTTGTGTTTGGTTGATTTAGCAGGAATGTAAGATTACCGTGTTTTGTTAAAATAATAAAAGATTATTGAAATATATATTTGACCAAATTGTCCTTATTATATATTTGTTTTTAACAAGTTGAAAAATATTTATATATTTTCTTTAAAAAAAATAAATTCATAAAATTATATATATATATTACAAAATTGAAAATATACAAAGATTTAATGAAATAGTAAAATTTTATTTTAACCCCTGAACTTCATTTAAAATTTTAATTATAGACTTTTTTTTGTAAATCTTGTAGATGCTCGTTTTTGTCCGGGGTTAGATCGCTAAACTCGACCCCAAAATCCGTTGAAGGCCCGATTCAAGTCCAATGATCCAGTAGAGCAGCCTCTGTTCCACGTGAGAATTCCCTAAAATAAAAACGGTTATGGGGAGTTAACAAGCATGAATGAGAAGTTACCAATAAGATTGAGGTTTATAATCGTATGAGGAAACTGAAAAGAGGTTTGGTTTTTATTTGGGGGTAACCATATCGAGAGGACCACGAAAAAGGAGAGGAATTTTTTACACCATAACAGGGGGGACATCCATCAGTTATCGCGAGGACAGAACCAAAAATAACCAGGGGAACCACGCTTTATTGTCTTGTAATAGGGGTATTCTGAAACGGAAATGAAGGAGAAGGTTTCCAACAATTGCAAAAGGAGGTATTCTAAAACCTACGAAAACAGGGTGTAATAGGGGTCATTCCCTGTTTTTTTTTCAAAAGCAATAGCAAGTATTGAAGGCAATTTTCCTGCTCATTTTCCTTTTAGTGTGATATGGGGTGTGTTCATGGTTTGAAACAAAAAATAAACAAAGGTATGGATTTCCTTCAACAATTGCATGCAACCATATTTCCTTTTCCATTTATTACTTTCGAATCAAAGTAAAAGAGTAAATAGATTTGGATTTTTCGAGTTACCTTGTCAGTGGGTGTCAATACCGGAGCAAGCTTTGGGGTCTGAGGTTGAGGAGTCTCGTCGGCCGTAGAACTTAGGGGTCGTTGCTTGTAGGTTCCGGGGTCGATTCTTGGGTTGTAAGGGATGAGAGTGAGACGATAGGAATGGAGGAGATAGGGAGAGAAGAGAGCATAACGGTTGTTGGACGATAAATGAGGGCTAGGTTAGCTCCTTACCCAAAATACCAGATATATTTTATGGCCAAAACGGCGCCGTTTAGTGAGTGTTTAGGGATCCTGTTTTACGCGTGGTTATGTGCCGTTTGAGCCATTCAACTTTTTGGTTTCATGCATTTTGGTCCATAAATCATGTTTTCCTGTTTCCAATTTTGCATCTTTATTTTATGCGTTTTAATTTTCAGTCCCAAATATTATGTTATTTAGTTTTTGTTAATTTAGACATTTAACTTCTGAATTGTTGCATGTTCGTTTTAGTCACTAAATCACATTTTTCAAGTTTATAATTTTATCTTCATGTTTGTAAGTGTTTCTTTTTTTTAGTCATCTGTTTATATATTTTTTTTACTGTTTACGCATTTGGCTCGTAATTTTGGTTAATTGGCATTTTAGTCTTTAAATCTAATTTGTTGTGTTTTTAATTTAATCTTTGTATTTCATGCGCATTTAATTTAAGTCACAAATGTTGGTTATTTTGTTTTTGTGATTTAGACATTAGGGCTCCAAGTTTTTACATGTTACGTTTTAGTTCATGTTTAAGTTTCTTACGTGTATGTATGTGTGATTAGTTAGGGTTCGTTCCGGGTGTATACTTATCCTAGGTTTGAGTGATGATGATATGTGTGCATATGTTATTACGTGGTTCATAAGTATGGATTTAGGTGTAACATATATTTTTATTTAATTAATTTTTGCATGATATCATTTTTGCATAATTTACATGATAGCCTCACGTGCATAACTTGACTCTTATTACATAATTTAACTAAGGGTAATATCCTTTTAATTTAAAATTGTTGAAGTGGGCAGTCATAACTGATTTGAGGTCTACTTTTAATGATTTTAAAATAAAAGTGTATCCCGAAAGTGAAACAAAAAAATTGATTTGTCACCTAAAATTTGGGAACGAGAGATAAAGAAATGTTCGTTTATTTAAATATATCGAGAAAAGGTTGTTATATCTTTAAGATCTGGTCTCGATATTTGTAAATAATCAAACATTCTTTATCTTTCTAAAATGACTTGGTAATTTTAATTTAATTCGTTTGAGTGTTCTTGAATGTTTTAAATTTACATTTTTGTTTTATGGGATCAAAAGCCAAATTAAATTCAAATTTGTAAAGTTCATTGCAAAGACGTTAATTAATCGACTAGGTACCGATTTAGGGCGTCGTGAGGGTGCTAATCCTTCTCCATACGTAACCGACTCCCGAACTCGATTTTGGTAACGCATACCTCAATTTGTTGTTTTAATTAAAATTAATTTTTTATTTAAAATGACAACATTTTTGGGTGCCCAATCACACCCTAATTAAAGATTGGTGGCGACTCTTCAAACCGTATTTTTTGATCGTAAAGAAAATCTAAAAATTTTCGAAACGAGAGGTCTTTTAAATCGCATTTGTTTTTAAATTAAAAGAGAAATTAAGAATTAATGTGGTTTTCAAAATCTCACCTTTTAAGGAAAAAATCGTTTCGACAGCTTGGCGACTCTGCTGGGGACTTTTTTTTAGAGAGTCAGGCTGATAGTCGATTAATTAATTGTCTTTGAAATTGGAAATTACAAATTCGTTTTAATTTGGTTTTTGATCCCTTGCTTTGTTTTTAATAAGTTTTGTTTGTATTTTGATTTCTTTAATTTAATTCGATTGACAATTAAATAGTTGTACTGATCTGTTTGCTAATGATTTCAGAATAATTGTGTGTTTTGGGAATTGATTTTGAGTGTTTTTATTGATTGTTTTTTCCGCTTTTCCTCACACACTGCACAGTTGCATTATCATAACATGAGCTAAAACCTCGCTCCGTCCTATTTAAGTAGGAGTGAGAGACTATGCCCTCGTGTGGTTTTCACCTCCGCATGGGATAGTGGATCGCTCCTGGAGCTCACGCCTTATGGTCCTCGTGATGGTAATCACCTCCGCATGGACATAAGGAGGTGTGTTCCCTCGAAATTGAACTCGATCCCCTAAAGCCTATGATGGGCCAGAATTGAGGGTTCGGCATCCCAAGGGGGCACCGGCAAGGACAATTCGAGAACCTATTACTTTAGAACCAAACCCGGCATATAGTAAACATAGAGCCCGAACTTAGGTCGAGCCTAACCCGAACTTTAAGAGTCCCGTGAGGAGGGTACACAAGGAAAATCTTTTTGAGTCATTTATTTTCGTTTTTCGAATAAATGCATGCGAACTAGAAATCATGCGGTTAGGTTTATTTGTCAAGCAAGCATGTGAATTAGATATTATGCGGTTAGGATTTTAATGTTCAAACAAAGCTTGGGTTAGATATCATGTTGGGTAGGATCTACTAAAACATAATTAGGTTTTATTTAATGATTATGATATTTATTATCTTGTTGTTGATATTATGTGTACTAACTCATTCTTTTTTTTCTCTATGTCTATTTTATTTTATTTTGATTTTATTGCATTCGCATCTTCATATCATCACAAGGTGTTAATTCACAAGTGATTGACTAATAAGAAGGCTGGTCATACTGAAACAAGAAATTCTTAACCATGTAGTGAAAATCAGGAGGTTCAAAGATATTCAGATGATCCATGAAGAAGGACATCCGATGAATGAAGAAATCTGAAGCTGATTGAAGACTTCCTTTAAAGGAGTGAAGGCCAAGCTCAGAAGATAGATACAGTTATACCAAGGACAAGAAGACCCTTCACAAAGACATGAACATCACTTTGTATTGAAAGTAAAAATGGAGACCTCAAGATTCAATTTAAAGACATCTGACGTCATCAAAGGTGATAAAGTACGCCGACAACTTTGGGTGTAATATTAGATTCCATGAAGAGTACGACTCAAGGAAATGAAGAAATGAAGAATCACATTTATATTTTGACTACATGGTGTACTGAATTCTTGTTGTCTAAATGAAGGTTGTTCTATAGTGGTCACTTTTAGGATTAACACCTTGTGCATGTGCATTTGCATTTGCATTTGCATTCTTATTAGCATTAATATATTTATTTTGTTATTGTTGCTTTTTGTCATTTTGTTATCTCATTTGTACTAACTTGTTTCTATATTTTTTTTCTTTTTTTCTTCTTTTTTTTTCTTCTTTGTCCGCATTGCATGATCATGACATATTCAAAAGGTGTTGATTTGTGAGTGGTCATCATAGTAAAAGGTTTTCATGACGGACAAAGGGTTTCGTGATCAAGCAGGCTATAACATAGTCAAGAAGTGGCATCCTGTGAAAGCTTCGAGAATAGTGGAGGGTTATGTGCATAAAGATCATATGGCGCACAAAGAGCACAATGAGATAAGAGAGATAAAAGAGCAAATGTCCAAGATGATGGATAGAATAGATGTTTTGTCCAAAGGAAGAGAGACTTCTACAAAAGAAAAGAAAGAACTCAATGAAAACAATCTTGAGGTGTCAGATACGCAAGGAACTACTTTAGAACCTGTTGATTCTAGTCAGTATGAGAAATCACGCACAATCATTGTTCGTATCAACAAGTTGTTTGGAAATGCCAAAGAAATAGTGGCAACTATAGAAGTTCAGAAGGATGAAAAGAAACCATGCGGCCAGAACTCGTTAGTGTTTGATAGTTTACTTCCAACATCAAGGGAAATAAAAATGGAAACTCCAATTCAACCCAAGTTGAGAGGTGGCTCTCATTGTGATTCCATCCCAATATCATAAAAGGAATTGTATGATGAACTGTTAGAAGCCCGAGAAGTGGCACCGCATTATGTAAAACCTTTGCAACCTCCATATCCAAGTTGGTATGACGTCAACGTTCGTTGTGAATATCATGCTGGAGTTCAAGGACATTCTATTGAGAATTGTTCTACCTTCAAACGTCGAGTCCAACTTCTTCTAGATCATGGAGTATTGGAGTTTGAATTGAAAGGACAACCCAGTTTGAAAACAGATTATCCTGTTGAGTTTGAACCAACAGTGACCAAAGGTAAGGGTATCAGTAAGGAAATCCAGGAAGAAAATTGTTTGCCAAAATACGAAGCTCTGATTCGTCATTTAAGAAGTGAAAATGATAAATTGAGCAGAGAGATAGAAGCCATGCGAGATGATTTTCAAAGGATCAATCAGGCTTTTAAATTTGCTGGTATGGGAAATGTACTAGATGAGTGGATAACAGGAGTCGCTAAACTGAGGAATGACGCTGAACAGTGGAGAAGGAATTGTAAGGTAAACGAGGGTCGAGCCGAGAAGTTTTCTCATGATTTACATATTGCAGAAATAAGACGCAATATAGTTGTTGATAATTTGGGAAAATATCAAGCCGAAATTCAGACGTTGAACAGATCCATTGCCAATATGGAAATCTCATATCAGCGCCATAAGCGGGAGAATGACGCTGAGCTAGAAGCCGTTAGAGCCAAGAACAAGAAGTTGATGAAGATTGTGGATGATTATAGTGATCTTATGCAAGAGCATCATAACCACATTGACTTTCTTACAAGGAAAATTCAACAGCAGTGTCTACAGCTCCGAGAATCAGCACTCAAGATAGAGAAAAGGGACAAAGTCATGAAAGAAGTTATGACCCAAGCAAGCAATGTGGCTCAGAAATGGGTTGATTTAGCTGGCTTTGCAAGAGAATTAAAGCAGATTGACAACTCAACCCCCGAGCATGAGTGGAAATTAAATTGGCTTTTGAAGGAGATAGAAAAGTTCGGAGTGAAAGTTGTCCGTTATATGTAAAGTTTGTTTGATGAACCGAAACCTTTGTGTTCAATGAAAGTTGTTTTAAGATGGTCACTCTGGAATGACACCTTTTGTATTTGCATCTGGCATTTGCATTACATGTATTTATTTAAGCATTTTACATGCATTAATTATAAAAACACAGAAATAATTTATGGAAGGTTATGTGACAGTAATAACAATATCATCCATTCATACTACTTCCTCATCGTCATGAATAAGCAAATGGAAATAATGGAGCAATCTCATAAGGGATCACAAGATCAGTTGCAAGAGCAGTTAGTCGGGTCACAACAAGATACGGGGAATCAAGCATCGGGTTCTTTGCAAGGCGTATCGAATCAAATGATCCAGGTACTGGTACCACAGGCTGCTAGTAAATAGAAAATAGAGGATAAAGGAAATCAATCTCATCAGACTGGTACATCAAGAGTGATAATTTGCCCTGGAGCGTCTAACTCAGACCTAGGGACGAGCCTCATCAATTTTGAACAATTTGAAGACAAATTCAGGTGGTTGAATGAAGCCATTGAAGATATGAAGATTGTTAATGCCCCTCACAAGGAGTTAGAAGCTAGAGAACTTTGTTTGGTCCCTGATTTGGTCATCCCACATGAATTTAGGGTGCCTAATTTTGAGAAATATAATGGCACTAGTTGTCCCATAATTCATCTAAAGATGTTTTGTAGAAAGATGGAAGGGTACCTAAATAATGACAATATTTTACTTCCATGATAGTCTTGCTGGGCCAGCTATAGTATGGTATAACCGTTTGAACAAAGAACAGATCAAGACATGGGTCAACCTAGCTGATGCTTTTCTGGGACAATATCAATATGTTAAAGGCTTAGCCCCAAAACGTCATGACCTTCAAAGGATAAGAATGAAAGCTACTGAGAGCTTTAAAGAATATGCCCTAAGATGGAGAGGAGTGGCAGCACAAGTTCAACCTCCTTTGTTAGAAGAAGAAATATCATATATGTTTCACGATTCTCTTCCAGCTCCTTTCTTTGAGTTAATGTTGGGAAAGTCAACGAATAACTTCAAGGATCTTATGACAGCTGGAGAGTTAATTGAGGATGCAATCAGCAAAGGAAACTTGAAAGACACTTCTAAAAACCCAACCGATCAAAAGGAACAAGCTGATGAGGTGAATGAATGTCACGTCAAGAGCTCTCAAAGCCGTAAAAGAAAATGGGTAGCGGGTTACTCGAGATTTCCAAAGAAAGTCCCAAGATCAAAAAATGCTTTGAAAGTGTTCCAAACTCCTATCTCAGATCTATATCCCCATTTGATTGAAGGTTAATACCTCACACTGAGGCCAGTGAAAGTGCAACCAGACCCTTCTGCTCATAGCTATGATAAAGATAGTGTCTGTGATTTCCACTTGGGGGCATTGGGACATTCTACGGGAAACTGTAGGCCGCTGTTAAAGGAGATAGAGATGCTTGTGGCAAATGGGACATTAACAGAGGAATTGGTGGAACAGTGGATTACGAGCTCGAGTGGGGCATCAAAGAGCATTATGTAACATCCGTTTGAGTTAAGTGCCACGACATTAGATGGGTAATGAGGCCTCCTAGATAGGAAGAGATCATTTCATTCTATCATGAAGCTTTATTCCATTTGCAAAATCATGTTTGAACTTGTTTTTCATCATTTCTCAGTTTTTTTGTATAATGATATTTAAATAAATTCATGTTACTTTAAGGATGGTAAGCATTAAATCGAATTTGCAACTTGAAATTCTTTGAATATCAACTGAATTAAAAACTCTTTAAATGATTAGAGTTATAAATCTTTGACAAGATGACAAGGTTGAAACCTGATAAAACAAGGACCTTGACCTTATCCCCAGAAGATACAATCGAACACCATACCTTTTTATTGCAGGGACCGATATAGCCTTCTTCTATCATAATGGAATGAGCCATAGGCTTGGTATTCAGGTATGTATAGGAGCGGACAACGTAGGGCATCTTTTGTGTATGATGTCACGAAACTGAATAGACCAAACTTTTGTTGATGACGTTGAATGATGATTATGATCTTTACGGATGAAATAGTCGAGTAGGTGAATCTAGTTTAGGTCAGTTACTTGGAAATTGAACTCTAACGATGAGATTTTCTGACTTTCAACAACACCTAGACTATGACAGGTTCTTCTTGACAAGCTTAAGAAATTGGACCCGTATACCCAAATTATAATATTATATGTATACAATAAAGCTTGAGCTGTCCCTCTAGAGCAATTGGTTAAACGCCCCGGCTTTATGGACATAATTTAGCTAGCCTAATAAAGGTGATGATATTATATATATACAATAAAGCTGAGCTATTCCGCTAAAGCAATTGGTTATAGAGGAAACTCGAAAGCCCTGGCTTTATGAATAGATTATATTCAAACCATGACCTTGATCGGGTACCTGGCAATTTGGTGTATGCTCCACTGTGATTGTCAAGTCAAAGACTTTGTGATGAGACGAACCCTTCAGCTAGCCCGATAGAGGCAAATTACAATAAAGCTGATTTCAGCTAGCCAGACAATGGCAAATTAAATCAAGTTTTTCTAAATAAGGAGTTTCGGTAAAGATTGACTAAGGGAGTTAAGGAAAACCTGTTATAGTCAACTTCACACGAGCACTCAGGAATTTCATTTTTAGATCGATATTTCTGCACTGCCTTTGTTAGAGGAGTCTACGAGGCTTGAACAAATGGAAGATTTCAGAGAACTGAAATAGAAGTGTTCTATAAAGTCTAGTAATTGATTATGCAAGTTGTGTCATTTTGTCCGTATTCGATTAAAATACCAAGCCAGAAGAAGGGGCATGTTGTGATGTTCACGAAGACCGAGAAAGAAATATAAGTTTGTTGGCTGAAACCTTAAAAAATAGGAAGCCAACTGAAGCCAACCCATCAATTTTGACACTTGTCAAAGAGTTATAACTCTGAAAAATTAAATAGTTATTGATTCTTTTGATATTTTTTGAACTCATGTTTATGATTTGATTTGATTGTGAGCCTGAATTAAGGGGCAATATTTTATAAAATTCTTTCATTCTTTGATCCCTATAATAAGAGAAAAGGGAAAAACATTTTCAAACATGACAGTTTCAAGTGTGAAAGGTCCTTGAAGCTTGTGAGACTCATTATGCCTCTATTAGAGAAAAGGAATAAGCAATGCCAGAACATGAAGCATTCCACGATCTTGAAGTAGATGGTCCAAGAGAACAGAATGAATGAAGAATGAAACTTATAAAATTTCCTTGTGACGTTGTCAATTACCCATCAAAAAGAAGATGATCTCATTATTCAGAAGGGGCACATATTACAGCTTGTATAAAATGCAAGACATTTTGTTAGAAGAATTGGTCACTTCTTAAGTGTTTATGACAATGTGAATAGACGCCTTCAAACTACTTGACAACACTACTATGTAGTGACACGAGAATGAGAACATTCAAGTTATGATATGTTGGGCACAAAGAGATCCAAGAGTACCCACTTTGGGGCATGACCAGAAACCCATATCATGTTGGGATGACAAGATTCAGATCAAGAAGATATTGAGAATGAGCCTCACAACTTGAAGTGTTAGGGGCAGACCGTGAATTTGAGCAGAGCTTACCTTGTAAAGAAAATCAACTGAGCATTGATCAATGTCAGAGTCCTGGAAGAACAACTCTGAAAGTATAATTGAGCCAAGGACGGAAATGAGGCAACACAGTCGTATTTCTTACTATAGCAAGATGTTGAGAGAGAAAACACTTTCTCCGAAATAAAGAAAGAAAACAAAGACGATAAGAAGAAGATCAGAGGGCTTGTCAAAGATGCAAGTAGGAAACTGTGAGTTGCTACACGAGCATATGAAGTAGACCCTTGAAAGAATGATCAAGTAGAAGAAGATCGAGCTTACCATTCTGGAGCCAAGTGAAGATTGATTCAACATTTATGCATTCATGAAAACATCATTTGCATAAAAGAAAATGCATTACACTGATACATTTAATTGCATTAGTATTTCATGCATAAACACATGATTTTTGACAGATCTTCCAGTGAAAAGAGAAGATTCATGATGTCAAAATCCCGACAAGTTTGAAGGGAAAATTTCTAACCTCAAACGCAAGGAGTTACATTTAGAGAGGCATACCCTGAAGAATTGAGAGGTCTAATCCACAGAAGAAGCATTACTCTGAAGTGATGACCATCAGATATAGAAGAAAAACAAAGATTTTTGTGTATAAAGAAGTGAATCGATCGACTGGAAAGACTTGCACACATGAGATTGGAGCAAGTCAATCTTAAGCCTTCACCGAAGAGCAGTGAAGCAAACCATCCATAAGACCTTTGGGTAAGATGTTTTCAAAAGAATTTGAAAATAAAAAATAATGTTTTAAGAAGATGGAATTTTTGAAAACGAAGAATGCGGTTTTCAAAATTTCACAATTTATAAGTCCTTCGGGCCATCAGTAAGTCTTTCGAGCATGATGCTTAAATCTTTCGGGTCATCTGTAAGCCTTTAGAGCAAGATGATAAGTCCTTCGGGCCATCCGTAAAACCTTCGGGTAAGATGTTTTCAAAAGAATTTGAAAATGAAAAACGATGTTTTGAGAAGATGAAATTTTTGAAAACAAATAATGCGATTTTCAAAATTTCACAATTTTTAAGTCCTTCGGGCCATCAGTAAGTCTTTCGAGCATGATGCTTAAATCTTTAGGGTAATTTGTAAGCCTTCACGGAAGAGTAGTGAAGCGAACCCATAAGTAAGTGTCATCAGTAAGTCTTTCGAGCATGATGATGAAGTCCTTCGGGCCATCAGTAAGTCTTTCGAGCATGATGATTAAGTTCTTCGGGTAATTTGTAAGCCTTCGCCAAAGAGTAGTGAAGCAAATCCATCAATAAGTCTTTCGAGCATGATGATTAAATCCTTCGGGTAATTTGTAAGCCTTCACCGAAGAGTAGTGAAGCAAATTCACCAGTAAGTCTTTCGAGCATGATGATGAAAATCCTTCGGGTCATTTGTAAGTCTTTCGAGCATGATGATGAAATCCTTCGGGTCATTTGTAAGTCTTTCGAGTGAGATGATAAGTCCTTCGGGCCATTTTAAGCCTTTTCGGAAGAGTGTTGGAGCAAGCCATCAGATCATCAGATGTGAGAGGAAATTGAAGGTTCTCGAGTACAAAGAAGTGGATCAGTTGATTAAAAGAAAATGTGCACGAGGAGTCATTAACCAATTCAAGGTCTTAGAAAGAGAGATGTTCAGATGGCAGCCTAGTCCAAGAAGATTCTCATATCTAGCTGTTGCGAGACAAGATCCCGCAAGAGAAATGGATTCTCAAAGATTCCCTTAAATTTTAAATTTTTCGAGTATAATGTTTTTCAAATCTGTAAGCATACATTAATGAGTGGCAACGTTTGTTTTTCAGGTTTAACCTTCGAAGTTGAGCCTTCATGAAAGAATAGTGAAGAATAATCAAACCATAAGATTGTTCGCTACTCCCTGAAGCAAGAGGGAGCGAACCCGTAGGCAGAAGATTGTTCGAGTTTTACTCCCTAAAGCAATAGGGAGCGAACCCGTAGGCAGAAAATTGTTCGAGTTCTACTCCCTGAAGCAAGAGGGAGCGAACTCGTAAGCAGAAGATTGTTCGAGTTCTACTTCCTGAAGAAATAGGGAGCGAACTCGTTTTTAGAAGATTGTTCAAGTTCCTTAATCCCTGAACAAGAGGGAGCGGACACATCATTCGAAGATTTTTCAAGTTTCATTTATCCCGAAGTAACAGCAGAGTGCTTTAATCTTTTGAAGTTCTCAAGACCGGACAAAGTCAATCATCTTTTGATCTTTGCTCTATTCTCGTTACACGACAACGAGCAAAGAGGGGCAGCTGTAGATGCTCGTTTTTGTCCGGGGTTAGATCGCTAAACCCGACCCCAAAATCCGTTGAAGGCCCGATTCAAGTCCAATGATCCAGTAGAGCAGCCTATGTTCCACGTGAGAATTCCCTAAAATAAAAACGGTTATGGGGAGTTAACAAGCATGAATGAGAAGTTACCAATAAGATTGAGGTTTATAATCGTATGAGGAAACTGAAAAGAGGTTCGGTTTTTATTTGGGGGTAACCATATCGAGAGGACCACGAAAAATGAGAGGAATTTTTTACACCATAACAGGGGGGACATCCATCAGTTATCGCGAGGACAGAACCAAAAATAACCAGGGGAACCACGCTTTACTGTCTTGTAATAGGGGTATTCTGAAACGGAAATGAAGGAGAAGGTTTCCAACAATTGCAAAATGAGGTATTCTAAAACCTACGAAAACAGGGTGTAATAGGGGTCATTCCCTATTTTTTTTTCAAAAGCAATAGCAAGTATTGAAGGCAATTTTCCTGCTCATTTTCCTTTTAGTGTGATATGGGGTGTGTTCATGGTTTGAAACAAAAAATAAACAAAGGTATGGATTTCCTTCAACAATTGCATGCAACCATATTTCCTTTTCCATTTATTACTTTCGAATCAAAGTAAAAGAGTAAATAGATTTGGATTTTTCGAGTTACCTTGTCAGTGGGTGTCAATACCGGAGCAAGCTTTGGGGTCTGAGGTTGAGGAGTCTCGTCGGCCGTAGAACTTAGGGGTCGTTGCTTGTAGGTTCCGGGGTCGATTCTTGGGTTGTAAGGGATGAGAGTGAGATGATAGGAATGGAGGAGATAGGGAGAGAAGAGAGCATAACGGCTGTTGGACGATAAATGAGGGCTAGGTTAGCTCCTTACCCAAAATACCAGATATATTTTATGGCCAAAACGGCGCCGTTTAGTGAGTGTTTAGGGATCCTGTTTTACGCGTGGTTATGTGCCGTTTGAGCCATTCAACTTTTTGGTTTCATGCATTTTGGTCCATAAATCATGTTTTCCTGTTTCCAATTTTGCATCTTTATTTTATGCGTTTTAATTTTCAGTCCCAAATATTATGTTATTTAGTTTTTGTTAATTTAGACATTTAACTTCTAAATTGTTGCATGTTCGTTTTAGTCACTAAATCACATTTTTCAAGTTTATAATTTTATCTTCATGTTTGTAAGTGTTTCTTTTTTTTAGTCATCTGTTTATATATTTTTTTTACTGTTTACGCATTTGGCTCGTAATTTTGGTTAATTGGCATTTTAGTCTTTAAATCTAATTTGTTGTGTTTTTAATTTGATCTTTGTATTTCATGCGCATTTAATTTAAGTCACAAATGTTGGTTATTTTGTTTTTGTGATTTAGACATTAGGGCTCCAAGTTTTTACATGTTACGTTTTAGTTCAAGTTTAAGTTTCTTACGTGTATGTATGTGTGATTAGTTAGGGTTCGTTTCGGGTGTATACTTATCCTAGGTTTGAGTGATGATGATATGTGTGCATATGTTATTACGTGGTTCATAAGTATGGATTTAGGTGTAACATATATTTTTATTTAATTAATCTTTGCATGATATCATTTTTGCATAATTTACATGATAGCCTCACGTGCATAACTTGACTCTTATTACATAATTTAACTAAGGGTAATATCCTTTTAATTTAAAATTGTTGAAGTGGGCAGTCATAACTGATTTGAGGTCTACTTTTAATGATTTTAAAATAAAAGTGTATCCCGAAAGTGAAACAAAAAAATTGATTTGTCACCTAAAATTTGGGAACGAGAGATAAAGAAATGTTCGTTTATTTAAATATATCGAGAAAAGGTTGTTATATCTTTAAGATCTGGTCTCGATATTTGTAAATAATCAAACATTCTTTATCTTTCTAAAATGACTTGGTAATTTTAATTTAATTCGTTTGAGTGTTCTTGAATGTTTTAAATTTACATTTTTGTTTTATGGGATCAAAAGCCAAATTAAATTCAAATTTGTAAAGTTCATTGCAAAGACGTTAATTAATCGACTAGGTACCGATTTAGGGCGTCGTGAGGGTGCTAATCCTTCTCCATACGTAACCGACTCCCGAACTCGATTTTGGTAACGCATACCTCAATTTGTTGTTTTAATTAAAATTAATTTTTTATTTAAAATGACAACATTTTTGGGTGCCCAATCACACCCTAATCAAAGATTGGTGGCGACTCTTCAAACCGTATTTTTCGATCTTAAAGAAAATCTAAAATTTTTCGAAATGAGAGGTCTTTTAAATCGCATTTGTTTTTAAATTAAAAGAGAAATTAAGAATTAATGTGGTTTTCAAAATCTCACCTTTTAAGGAAAAAATCGTTTCGACAAATCTAAAATAGTTTAAGGATAAATTTATAATTTAATCTTCGTAGAATTTTTATTATTCAATGAGAGAAGAAGGATATTTTAAAAAAAATAAGGGCATTTTAGTCTAAAACGTTGATAATCCAACAATACCTAAGGAAATAGAGGTAATTACATTCCCAGTAATATACCTCAAAACATCTACTATTGGTAATAAAACATTACCAGGAATGAAATTTCCGGCCAACCAAACATGGGAATGTGGATTTCATTCTCATGTGAATCCCACATTCCTTGAACCAAACAACCCCTATAGGTTTTGGATTCTGAGCATAAACAAAATTGCAAGGTACTTAAAGTTCATCATCAAATAGTTGAGTATCTAATATTATTCTTTGAGATTCTGGATTTAAACATCGCATAAAGAAAAATATGTGTTTTCCATTGTAGTTGAAAGTATTTGAACATATTCTAATATTTTTAGAGTAATATTAATATTTTTAAATAATGAAAATTTTGTGTTTAATAATTTATATAAAAAATATTTTTTTTCAAAAGAAAAATTAAGATGTCATTTGACAACTATGAAGAGGGAAGTGCTTTTGGAGTGTAGCGAACAATGGCAAATGCATGTTAGAAAATAGAGCTTTTAGCTTTTAAGTAGCATGGGCGTATCACAGGAAGGTATCATGAGAAAGCAAAATGACAAGCACCCAACAACTTATTTTAGCTTCCATGTTAAAGGCAAGTATACATGTTCTACAATCCATATAAACTGCAGTAAGTTTTAACAAAGCTAATATTGCACACCAATCCATGAAGCAAACCAGGAAACAGATTACGCCGCAGCGACAGCCTCCGAGGGCTTTGCTTCGGCTTCTGTTTCCCAGAAGGTAGTCTTCTTTCCGGTCTTTGATACGGTCTGCAGAACGGTATCGGGTTGGATGTTGCCCTTTACAGTCACTTTCTGCTGCTCCAAATCTATATCATATGATTCTACACCTGAAATGTGTTCCATGACTGATATATTAGTTAATCCTATCAAACCAGATAGAATAACAGCAACTGATTATGATGGCCCATCTCTCCGGCTAAAAAGTTAGAAGTGGAATATATCATTAGATGGGGGTATGATTTTCCTACAATCCGTTTACCAATTATGGAAAGATGACGAATGCAAAATTATGCCATCATAAATCAGTATCCGCTAAAATGAAATTGCTTCCTGTCACTGAGTCCAACACCTCTCTTTTTCCTTTCTCCTTCGGGAAGTGGGAGGCAATATCCATGTTACTCGGACTCAGAGATGGAACAGGCAGCGCTAGCGAGGGAAGTCGTCCCCCTATCTTAACAATTTCAAATTATCATACAATTTAAGTATTTTATTCACCCTCAAATTTCATAAATACGTCCCTAGCATAAAATTGTGTTTGTCCTGCTCGGACTTGTTGATGAGAGGACTTGTTTATGAGCATGAATCAAATACAAATACGTATCCTACATGAGTACTTGTTTTTTATTGACATTGGTGATTGTAAAACTTAGTTTAAGATAATTTGAACACCAAAGGTGATGATTACAGAAAATGAGGGTTAAAACAGACCTTCCATTTTCCCCAGAACTCTCTTAACAGCTCCAACACATCCCTGGCATGACATGCCAACCTTGAGAACAACAGTCTGCAGATTGCAATGAATCAATGAATACCCAGTTAAGTTAGGGTCTGTTTGTTTAGCTGTAATTGGTTTTCCATAAAATGAATTACTGAAATTTGAATTACTGGAAAATGAATTACTGGAATTTGAATTCTGGAAAATGAATTACATTTCTGTAAAATGAATTACATTTCTGGAAAATGAATTACATTTTTGGAAAACATCTGGAAAACGTTTTATGATGTTTGGAAGATGTTATTTAAACATTTTTTCGGTATATTTTAGTGAAATAAAATTTTATAAATTATATTAATTATTTATTAAAGTAATAGTACTATATTATATTTTAAAAATATTAATTAGTATATTTTAATATCTTTACTAAAATATTATTGAAATATATAAATAATATTATTCATTATTAAATATATAAAAAAATTATTATATATTATTAAAATAAAAATATAATATCTTATATTATTATAATAGAATTGATTATTTTATATATATTAAAAATATAATATTATATTATAAATATTAATAATATATTTTAAATATTTTAATAATTAATATTTTGATGAAAATGATATTAAAATATTTTGTTAATATTAAATTCATAAAATAAAATTATTTTGAGTATTTTTGCTTTGAAGTGAAAAGTTCGGAAAATGACTTACGGAAAATGAATCCGTAAGTCATTTTACAGAAAACACAAAGGAAATTCTGTTACTAGGAAAATGAATTACATTCCGGAAAACGAATTACGTGAAACAAACACGGGAAAACGTTTTCCGGAAAACGAATTACGTGAAACAAACACGGGAAAACATTTTCCGGGAAATGAATTACGTGAAACAAACACGGGAATTCGGGGAAAACCAATTCCATAATTCCAATTACGGGAAACAAACAGACCCTTAATTCACCTTAGCAATTAACAACCATGAATCAAGAATGGCCCGACGGGTATGCGGGACAGTAGTTCCTCTTGAAAATTTTAAATTATCATATAATTTAGATCTTTTCTTTATATTTTCTATTAATGATCTATTTTTGTTCCTAAAATTTTATAAGTAATACCCAAACATAAAATTTTTAGCTAGTTAACAAATATTCTAATCTTCAAACATCCTCATTAATACCCCTCCTCCTGCTAACAATATATATTGATTAAATACCTCATGTACTAAATGCATAATTTATTTTTTTGATAAATTACTCGTGTAATAGTAAATTATTATTTTTTTATCCGTTTTAGAAATTAAATTTTAAATTTATTTAAAATTATATATTAAGTTTAATTTTTATTTCATTTTAATATTTTTATTTAAAATTTAATATTAAATTTTAAAAAATAAAAATTTAATATTAAATTTTAAAAAAATAAAAATTTATTTATTAAAATACACCAAAATTAATTGTCTAGATACTAAACTTATAAAATTTTTAATGACGAATACTAAAAAAATCAAACGAAAACTGATAGTTGAAATACTAAATGATTTTTACTCTTTTAAGAAAAAAGTGAAAAATATAAATACATCAATCTTCATCTCCAAAGTATCAATACCAAATCATTCCTATTCGTTTCCTTTTTTAAGTTTTAGCTAGTCATTTTCCCCTTTATCTTTGAAACCTAAATACAAATGAATCAAAATTTGATATGATGAAAAACAAAAAAAATAGATCTTTAAAAAAATTAAAGAAACAAAAAGAAATTTGACCCAGAAAATATTCCAAAAAAAAAAACTAAATAATAGAAACGTTTAAAGATTCAGCCAAGAAAAAAAAGTAGGTACCTGAGACATGGCTTTAAACTTTGGAAAAATGGAGAGGGAGGAGTAGATATTGTTTAGCGTTGGTATGAAGCAGCAAGGTCGAAATTTATAAAAGAATTGTGGTGTTGTGCACGCGCTTTTACAAATATATTTAAGTCTTATCATTTTTTCTTCTTTATAAGAATTAAAAAATAATAAAATATTTCAAATATTTTAGTTATTAAAATTTTGTTCAAGCATGGATTCGTATGGATGTATGGGTAAATTTTATCTAGATATATATAAGTTGTTATGGTAATTCTGCTGTGTAACAATTAATATATATATATATATATTATTTTCATTTTATAATTTTAAAAAAAGTTTATATATATCTTAAATATCAACTTTAAAAATAAATATATACATGAACCATTTTATAAGTGACCTTTGATATTTGATTGGAATGATATAATTTAAATATTTAAGCATCAAATAGGAATCAAGTGATCTCAGTAATCAAAGAAATTATTATTATCCATAAATATTACCTCGAAATCATTTTATATTAGTAAAAAGATATTATCTCGTAATCATCCCACATTTAATACTTAAATAGTTTAAGACAAATAAACGATTCACATATATGAATTTGATTTTTTTAAATAGTTTAAGATAATTAAAAAATAATTATTCAAGATTTTTTAATACATTAACAACATGTGTTATTTTAAAAGCGAGTAAAACTAAAATTTTTAGTTAATGATAAACTTCAAATCATATAAAGCGCATGAATTTCAGTTTATTAAACACTCGCTTTCTTGTTATTCAAGCAACCATTAACCACACTTCTACTTAAATATAGACACGTATAAAAATTCAAAAATAAGAATACAAATTTTTAATGTTTTGTTAAAAAAAATCCTGTAAATAAGTATTTTTTTTAAAAAAAATTATAAGATTTATAAGTGAAGGAATAAATTTTGAACACAAGATATTGATCTAATATTTTTCGGTAAGCTTTCAAAAAAAGTAAAATAAAAAGTGAGATCATTTTAATAAATGAGATATTTATATTTAAAATTTAGAAGAGGAGTGAGAAATTTAGGGTCTGTTTGATTCTAAAAAATATAGTCTATTTTCAATTTCATTTTATTATAAAATATAAAACATTGAAAAAAACATGTTTGGTTGTGAAATTAGAAAATAATTTCTAAAAATTGAAAAACAAAAATAAGTGATAATATAAAAATAAAAAAAAATATGTTTTCAGTATTTTCATTAAATTATTTTGAAAATTTGAAAAATAGGAAAACACAATATTTAGTTTTTTTTTAACTTAACTTGCAAATATTCAAATCATCTTAACAATAATTTTTTAACTTATGGTATCTAAAACCCTCAAAGTTTTTTTTCCAAAAAATCAATATGGTCCCTAAACCTTTTTTACTCTCAATTTGATCCTTAAACTAATTTTTTTTATAATTTTTTAGTATTTCTATATTTAATGTATTAAATATCTTAATCATTGTTTATATTTTATATCTTAAATGTAAATATTTTAAAAAAATTTAATTAAGTCTTTAAACTTTATAAAAGTAACAATTAGGTCCTCGAACTTAGTCAAAAAATCAATTAAGTCCATCTATCACATTGTCATCCATCATGTACTTACTAAACAGGATTGTGAACTATCACATCAATATTGTACGTTGTCATGTAAACTTTGTGAACTATTATGTAAGCATCATGATGGTCAATGTTTGATTCAGTTAGTCAAATGGTTATATTGATTTTTTTTTCTCAATTTAAGGGTTACAATAAGTGTAAAAAAATTCAAGGACTAAAATAGTTCCCCCAAAAAAATTGAAGGCCTTAAATACCACTAAACATATTTTTTTATTTTAATGACACTTTTCTATTTTCTTGTTTACAATAATATTTTTATATATTTTTTTTAATTTAATTGATATTCAATATGCATTAACATTATATTCTTATTACAAATTAAAATAATTTTTGTGTTATAATTTTTTTTTATCAATTTTTTTATTTATTTTTTCATAACTCGCATATTAAATTTATGTAAAAAATTTATATTTTAATATCATTGTTTAATAATTAGTTGTTCATCTAAATTTTAAAAAAATAGACATCAAATATATTTTAATTATTTGTATGTATGAAATCAAGTTTTCATTTATATTAATCAAGCATATTTTCTAATTTTCAGAAAACAAAAAACAAAAACCATTTTCTAAAAATAGAAACAGAAAACGAAAACAAAAATATTTTATAGGACCGAACATGCCCTTATAATCACCGTTTAAGTTTTAGTCATTTCTTTGTTCACCAAAATTTTTTTTTACGGCATTTAATAAATTTTTGGATAAACTACATTAGATACCATCAAACTTTAGGTGTTATATCATCTATATTGTTAAACTTTCAATTTTATCAATTATAGCATTGAACTTTAATTTTCATTTCAACTATACCACTAAATCATTAACGACATGATGACATGGCTAACAGCTACTGATGTGATTGACGGTTGTCGACGTAGACACCTTACCAAAATGACATCGTTTGGATCCGGTTGTTAACTGTTAAAAACATTTTGATATTTTGATATAACAAATTAAGTTAAATGAACTTTAAGATTTTCAAAATGATTTTCTAAGTATATTCGATATAATTATTCGAATATCAAAACATTACTCCAAATCTTTCAAAGATCATTTTTAATCCTTACTCAAAGTGTAAAATTAAGTTTTAATCTTAAAACAATTTCAAAATAATTTTACAAAGTATTTCGAACCATTTCAAAGCCAAAAATTCCAGATTGCTCAGAGGGAACCGATTCCCCCCTGAATGGTTTGGCTCCGAGAATTCCAGTATGCTCGGAGGGAACCGATTCCCCCCCCCCAGGGGGTACCGATTCCCCCCTTGTATAACGGTCGAAATATTTGAATTTTACACTTAGGGAACCGATTCCCCATAGGGGGTACCAATTCCCCCCACGCTCCAAGCTGTTTTATTAATTGTTTTCACACTAAAACGGCTATATGATCTTCACTAATCATCCCCAACGTTTAGAAGTGATTCAAGGTGTATTTAAGCAAGCTTAGAAGCCATTGATCAACAACAAGAAACATCAAGCAATTAGAATCAAGAGAGAATCAAAGAGAAAGCATCAAACCTCAAGTTTTAGCATTTCAAGCCTATTTTTCATTCAATATTCATTTTGCTTTCAAGAACACTTATTGTGCTCAATTGTATTTATTCATGAGTGTTCCTTCTTTGTTATAGAATTGTGCAAACATATTTGCCTTGTGAGGTTTTTCTTGTAAGTTTGCAAATTTGTATTTCTCTTTGAGAAAAGAGTGTTATCAAGAATTGGGGTATATTCTTGAGGGAGTTGTAAGGTTATCTCTTTGGCCTCAAAAGAAAGAACAAATTAGTGAATTTGTTGGAAAATCCTTAGTGTGGATAGCTAAGGTAGTGGACGTAGACTTTGGTTGATAAAGTCGAACCACTCTAAATCGCTGTGCTATTTCTTTCAATTTTCTGCAAAAGTTTCCACCAAATTTTTTATTGCCAATTCACCCCCCTCTTGGCCGATTCAGTCAATCGATTAACTCAACATTAACGATTTAAAAGCCTAGTGATATATTTGAAACAAAAACCAAAGTTTAATGCTATAATTAGCAAAATTGAAAGTTCAGTGACATAAATAATATAATGCTTGAAGTTCAGTGGTATTTGGTGTAGTTTACCCTAAATTTTATTATGCTGATATCTTCACAAGTAATAAAAAAACATGAACAAATTGAAAAGTTATAATTGTATCAAATCAATCATCATGCATAGTTGGATTGAAAATAACAAATCGATTTTGTATTAAGAACCACAGCATGACTTTCGGTAATAAACTTATTTTACAATATTTGATTTCAATCATTAGCGTAGACTTTTTAACCTATTTATGCATCCGCATGCAACCTTTTACTTTCATGATTCTTCTTTAATTAATACAGTGACATCTTATTAAATAGTTATAATAATTTTATTAATAATGCTAAAACATATTAAAATCACTTTAGATATAATTATAGCAAAGTAAAAACTAATTACAACATCAAATAAGATGAAGGGGTTGAGGTCAATTGTTATCTGATTTTAATTTTTTATATAATTTTATATTTTATATTTTTAATGATAATCTAATTTCGTCCTTTAAAGTTTTATAATTTTGTAACTTAAATTTATAATATAAATTATAAAATATAAAGTTAATTTTTTATTCATTGAATAAAAAGTTCAGATTAAATAGATGAATCACAAAATTTAATTTATTTTTTTTACCATATATGTGATATGATAGGCAGGGGCGGATGCATATGGCCACATAGGGGGCCAAATGCACACTCATTATTTTGGATTAGGTATTCAACATAATTCAATATATTAAAAGAAGAAGAAAAAAAATAAGAAAATTTGCATACCCATTATATTGAAAAGAAGAGTATTAAAATTTTTGGACCCCCATTTCTAAATTTCTAGATCCGCCACTGATAATAGGCCAAACCACTCAACAACACTCAACTGTCCTTAGCCTACTATGCTGCTATTCACCAAATCACCTTGCATTATTCCCAATATGGAACGAAAAATAAGCAATATATAAGTTACCTGGTACACCAGTTTTTCTTGTCAAAAACAGTATTAATGAGAAAATACATATATCAATACATACGGCTGCATCCCCTGGGAAACCCTTAACTAGTAACAAGAAGGGAAAGAGATACCTATACCCATACAGAAATGGCCCTCGAAAATATATGATAGACCAGTGTGCATGTGAAACAAGTATCTTTCTTGATTTAGAGGCAATGTAAATAAGCTACAACCTATGGGTATCTGGTCTAAAATGGTTATCATAAAATGAAAACTGATCAGGAGGCACCCCGGTTGATCTGGTTGTGGGTAAGACTGGAAATCCTTCTCTACTACGTATCTGTGGCACTTGATCAGGATAGGAGGGGAAAGTTGGATAACTCTGCAGTGCAGATGAGGGTGGGCCTGGTTCCGAGTAAGGATCAAAACGTGGATTTTGAATGGATCTCAACCCTGTCTCTGCATATCGACTGGTGAGAATTTGATCATCGTTTATATAACCAGATGCAGTTGGGACAGTGGAAAAACTTGATCTAACATCCACGTAAGGGCTACTGTAAAAACGATCACCAGTAACTGGTGGATAACTACTAGAATTACTTGACTGAGTGTTGGTATAAGAAGTGGTGAGCAGATGGTTGCTAGAAGTCGGTGCAATGCCTGCATCAGGGTAATAGCTTGCCAAACTCGACAGCAGACCTGAACTCAGAAAGTTCATTTTTGAGACCTCTGCTGAAAAGTCAGTTGGAACCCTGAAGAGTCCACTGCATCCAACAGGAATCTCTACCCTCTCCCCAACTTTTCTCCCATAAACAGGAGGTTCAATAGCTTTTAGTGCAGATGCACCCTCTATCAGCGGCGATGTATTGATTTTCTGTTGTAAAGACATCCTAGCTTGTTTGAGTGCATCCAGCACATTGGTAAACCTGCTCGGTGTTTCACGTGGCACCAGTGCATAAATCTCATTTTTGTTTCCTGAAGGTTCCGTATCTGTTCCACTCATACCAGATGTAAGGAGTGGCACTGTCTGTTTCCCCGTAGAACCATGTGCATGAGAACTGTGTAAAGGAGAATGGTTTCTCTGCAGACTCTCCTGATGATGATTTCCCTTTGTCTTGGGACCTAGGGATGTTTGATTTAGGGACACAGGAAAAAGGGAGCTGCTACAGTTACGATCCTGTAACTGATCCATATCACCGTGTGAAGGTGGAACATGGTCATGGGATTGAGTTTTAAGTAATTCTGTGGAGAAGAGAATATGTTCCCCCTCTGTCACTTGGACTCGTAAGCTACCTTTCCCAGATGCATAATGAGTTTGAGTCTTGACCTCATCTCTTTCCTCAGTGACATCTGAGTTGTTCCCAGGATCACATGAATCCTAAATAATTTTATCCAAAAAAACCATAATGTCAGTAAACACACGCAAGATATAATGCAAGCGTCAAAGCATTCAATAAACTGTCTAGACAGCATAAGATAGACATGACCGCATTCTTAATGGAGATCAGTAAAAAAAAGTGCATATAGCAATCACAAGAAAAAAAGGAGTAGATCCCAGAGGCAAAAAACTAAGGGACAAGAGATCATGTGACTGGATAAGCATGCCTCAAAGCTTACTTGAAAACTGCACTAACAGTAATGTTAGGACTAAGGGAGAAGAGTGGTTCCCTCTTCTAACTGGTTACTCGAACATGCTCCTTCCAAAGAATCATATCATCCATTTACAAATTATTCATTTTCTTCCAATTTTAAAGGAACTTAAGACATCACCATTGCAAGCAACAGGAATGTTAGGAGTAAGGGAGAAGAGTAATTCCCTCTTTTACTGGTTAGATGTATATGCTCCTTCCAAAGAATCATATCATCCATTCGCAAATTATTCATTTTCTTCCAATTTTTAAAAGAACTTAAGACATCACCATTGCAAGCAAAAACTCTTACATGGAAGCTCAGTTGAAGGAAGCAAGTATCCTCACAAGCCTTTTGTGCTCATCTGAGTGGTTAGTCCCAAATAGATATGGATAGCAGAGGAATTTACATAGGTCCACAATACCATAAGACAGCAAACAAGAATCCATCTTTAGAACCAAATGTCAGAGTTCTTTTAATTTAGATTTCAAAAGATCCGATCAAAAAGTTTGGAGAATGAACAGATTAAAAGTTAGGTTAAGTTGGTGATATATGAAAGATTTGTCAGCTAGCACTTTCAGCAACCGTGCATGTGTTCTCCCAAGAGAGAGGGGGACAGGAAGTTTTCTCATCTCATAAAAAAAAAAAAGATAACCAGTCCAAAGATATAGTTTGCTGTCAAAAAACTACAGTGGAGGTTAGCCAAACAAACTAAAATTTACCCAACTTACGACAACAAAAGAGAGAAAAGGACATCCACTTATACATCTTCCCAGATTCAATACGAGATAAGGTTTTAGATCCTACCTTTCCACTTGAGTAACCAAAGTGGCAACATGCAGTTTTTGTAAGGTTCGATTTCCTCATCATCTGTATGTATTTTTATGGAAATAGATTCCTTTGAAAATAAGATTAAATCGCCTAGGTTTTGAGTTTTGACCTTTGTTTTATCTTTAAATTTTAAATTTCCCAGCCTATATCAATAGAAAACCAGATTCCACTTATCAATTCCTCGACTGAAGTTCTTGAAAAACTAACCACATCAATTATGGCTTGAATTCATGAATTTTATTCAGCTGCTTTTGAAAAAAATAGACACCAACTATTTTACATTTCAGCATCATGTTCAGATGTCAAGCCACCATTAGTATCTAATGTGATTTACCATTAAACTTTAACAAAAAGATTACAGAGGGTGCTGCAGAACCCTGAAGATTCTGCACCGGACACGCTGCACTAAGTAATTCTATCTGATACAATACTGGTTACACATATTCTGGGCATGCATTTTATAAAAGCAACATCTTGCACTATCAGACAATATGCAACTTCATATGACGGTATGTAAGAGAGAACAAGCATCCATAATTACGGAAGCAAGGACGATAGCTAATGCCGAGTATTCAACTAGTAGAAAGTGTTTCTTTTAAAATAACTTTTTGCATTGAACACCTTCATAGTCTAATGTATACTTTAATTCCTTTTGCACCAAAACTTTCAAAATGTTCCACCACAAAAACCTTGAACTTAAACTATCATGGAATTTACTTGTTTCAAACAAATATAAAACTCGTGAAGTTTTAGTATGAAACCATAACCAAGACAAGGAAAAGAGCACAAATTATCTCTATCAAATAAGTTTTTCTTAACATACCGGTGTACTACTATTATTTTCTCTGAACTTCTCTTCCCATTCTCTTTGTGCCCTTTCCATTGCTTCATAACGGTCAATCAGTTGTGCTTGATGTTCTAGTGCCCTTTCCATATCTTTCTCCCCTTCATACCCATGAAACCCAAGACCATAAGCAGTTATACTTTTTTCATTTTTAAGGCATCTGAATGTAGATTGTCCATTGCAGGAAATTCAGAATGCAAAGTTAAAATACCAGACTCACTTTCAGAGTGATTAGCATTAACTTCAGGTGAGGTTATAAGTCCATTTACTGGTGGATCAGCCTTGTCATCATCTGATTTGGGCTCCTCCGCTGCTAATCTGATAAAATAAAGCAAGCAATAGGTAATTTTTTTACTTGACTGATGAAAATTAACACCTCTTAGGATATCCATCTTGAACATGCAATCAGTTGACATGTACCAAGATGAAGAGAATTTTCAAGTACAGTCATTTTAATAAATGAAAATGAGAAAAATAATATCCTTAATTGTAATACTATTCCATTTTTTATCTTTTAGTTCTCGTTTAAGCTCCTCTGCAACTGATCTGATAAATAAGCAATCATTCACAAATATTTGGTTTACTTGACTCATGTGTAAATAACTACAAGGAAATTCATGTCGAATACGAAAGAAATTACTATGTAAGTATGAAACAAGATGAACATTCCCAAGTAAAGATATTTTTATAACTAAAAATGAGAAGAATGATCTTTAAACAATATTTCATTTTGATCATTCAGTTCTAACATTTCCAAAACACATTAAGCTGTACAAAAGTATCAAAGTAAAAAATGTACCCTCTCCATCACCATTTTCTTTCTTCTTTTTTATTTTCAGTTTTTCTTTCTTATGTCCAACCTGAGATCTAATTACACACATCCTTTTCTTTATCATATCTTATTCAGCACTATAATGTTAACATTCTTTGCATCAGAGAAAATAACATATCATACAGGTTTTATCATCCGTAATTACAGAATAGTAAATTGTAACTATTACTTAAAAAAAGAAAAGATAAATGACATGCCACATCTTTCTGATAGAATAAAAGCAAAAGTATCATGTACCAACCTTGATTCCCGGCGTCTTATCTGCCGGCATGATTTTCCCTGGCGGTGTTTTGGGGACGAAAAACCCATAGATGAAAAACTATTTTGCCTTCTCACAAGTGAGTCTTTATACTTTTCAGGAGAATGAGAAGCACTCTTGCGGCCTTTCCAAGACAAGCTTCTACCAGATACTGAAGAAAAATCATCCGAACCTGAATGTTCCTCTGACTCTTTTCTTCTCACTTTCAAACTGACAGAGCTCTCCTCTTCTTTAAAAGGCATTTCCTTGTCAGAGCTTGAATCAAGTTCCTCAGACACATCACTTACCCCATTATTCTCCAAAATGGAAAGAACATCTGCCGTTGCCTTTTCAGCCCTCCTCCTTTGGACAGACACAATTCTTAGCTGTTCTTCCAGTTCAGCTACCTAATTTATATAAAACCCACCACTAAAAAGCATTACAGAAAGTCGATACACTTGAGCATGATATATATATATATAGAGAGAGAGAGAGAGGATAAAATACAACTACCAGACCTCAGAAGGCCTCCTTAGTAAACATTTAAACATACCCTTCTTGCCAGTTCGTCAGCTCTCTGTCTTGCACTTTTAGAGACAGATCGTTCGGACAATAAACGTGCTCGAAGGAATTCAATGGTCATATTGGAATCCTCCATGTTGCAAGTTATCCTGAAAAAAAAGGGCAAAATAAGCAGACAAAAATCAAACTGAAAATCTCAAACCTAAATTAGGTCATATACTAGATTAGGTCACCTAATCTAGTATATAACTTTATAGAAGATCAACTTGTCCCCATCTCTCTCGTTTTTACACAAAAAGCATGCATCATCAATAGTGCAAATCACAGAAAGTAAGGTAAAAAAGTCCAAACTCCAGAAAGCAAGTTGCCATCAATCCATGCACAAAGTATGAACAATTACTAAAACTAATAAATGGATGTCCCTTTTTCCCATATATATGAGGTAAGGGGGAGGTAAGATAGTAGGCTACCCCCAACACCAGGTTGAGAGCAGCTTCCGTAAGAGACCTCCGAATTACATCAAAATTTCAGTTCCTCCTTGCATAAAAATGGATTTAATTATGTGTGTGTGTGTGGGTGCTTATAAGCAAATAGGAACCAGAAAGTGTTGCTAGATAGGCACGGAAATAAATACTTTGCAGGCATCAAGAGGCTTCCAACAGAAAGAACTGCCATGCAAGAGAAAACTTCACTGAGAAACTAAACAAAAATAACAGAAACTAACCATGTTTTAGCTACACTGAAAACAATATCTCCAATTTAGAACTAGACGCAAATATATCCAAATTGAGGGCTAGCATGAGACAAAATACAACTAAGATCATCAAGACCAGTTCCCAAGTTTTCTTAAGTACTTTTTGGAAGCAGATTTTGCAAGAGAAACATCCCAAATCAAATCCCAAAGACCCTCCAAATTCTTGATCAATTCAAATCAAACACAAAACTCTCTGATCTATAAAGAGATAACTGTTTATTAGCCAGAACCAGGTTTCAAATTGGGAAATTAACACAAACATGGTAGCTAAAGAAGTCTGAAATTTTGGCTTCCTAACTCAAGTTCACACCTCCAAAAGCCAAAACAGAAAAGCAAGCAACAGAATACTAATCCAAAAACATTAAAAAGTAGCTGGAAAATAAATACGACCCATGAGCTAAAACTAATTGGAGAAAAAAAAACTAACTGAAATCATTAAAAAAAACAAGGAATTAAGAAATACCCAGATTATATGTACCTTTGATCTTGCGTTTCATGATCAGAATTCTGCATTTTTAGAAGCTGGAGACTTCGACCAGCTACACTCCAAATCTAACCCCCAAAAAAACAGCTTTTTTAAGAATTAGAGTAGGAGGAGTGAGGAAAACAGGCCTTTTGAATCAGAGAAAAGGGAAGCCAAAATGGAATTGGGGTATGACTTTTTGGTATTTTTCTTTCACTAATTTTAAGATTGAAAATGGATGGAGGGCTGCGTTGGGAATGAAGAAAAGAGGCAGAAGTTTCTTTCATTTCCTTTATTTAACCCACCCGCACTCCCACCATTAGAAATTTAAAATAACTAAAATTTAACCATTAAAACACTAAAATTATCCCATCTTTTTTAATCCCATATTTATTTAGTCTTTCAATTATATTCTATTTTTTATTTTAAAATTTGATTTTATATAGGGTAAATTACATAAAAGATCACTAATATTTTAGTGAGTTTAAGTTTTAAAAGTTATAAAACTATAACTAATATTATCGTTTTATAATAAATTAATCATTCCACCACTAATCGTAGTTATACCTGTCACATAAGGTTGATGTGGAAAGTTTACTCGACTTACCTGTTCGTTTGGCCATGTTGAACCAATATTGACAAATAATATAATATAAATCACACACCAACCGAACAAAGTCCAAGTATAAATTGTGTTGAATATCATGATAAAATTCAGTAGATAAGCCATGCAAGATGTCTTCTTCATCAACTCCATGAGTTGCAGACCATTTGTATTAAACAAAACGTCTAGCATGTTTTAATTCTTTAGGTTGTTGGTGATGACTCATCCATTCCTTAGTGTTCCTCCGCAACTCTTCATTCCTTCTAATCTTACTGTGAAGGATTGCAAATAAGAATGTAGCAAAGCACTAATTTCTTCAAATCACCCCTTTTGAAATTAGGGTTATAAATTAAAATAGATTTCTTAGAATAGTCCGACGTGACAACACGATGTCAAATAAACTAAATGAACGTGCCACATCCTATTTTTATAATCGGTGACACTTTATAATTTTTGAATCAGAATAAACGAACATTTATTTTAATGGCCATTTTATAACGATTAGATATGATTTCATTTTACTATTTGATCCCAAAATTTCATTGTTAAGGATATTGATAATCCCCTTTTACTATTAGGACCGCTCGATAAATTCAACCAATAATTTTTATAAATATAGAGATAGACACAATCTAATATCTCTAAAAGGTACAAACTGCACAACCAAATTAACCCATTTGTTTTATTTGTACACAAATATCACTCTATTTGACAAATATATGCATAGTAATCCAGTCATTAGAGCTAACATCACAGATAATCACTTGGCATTGAAAATAATCTGAATCAAAGATGCTTTTAGTTGTTTATCAGTGCATTTCATGACCAAATCCACGTATTCCATGGCTTCTGACGGGAGTAGGCCTTCCAGGAAAAAGTTAAATAAATGTGAATGAGTGACCCTCATTGTATTAAAGCAATCTTCAAATACCCTCATCTCTTCTTCTCCACTCAGCTCCGTTGCCTCCAACAATGGCAGTACATCATTCTCCTCGTCATCAAAATGTTGTTTGCAATGTTTCTGCACCTCAACAACACAAGTGATGGATCAAGCATCATCCAAAATAACAACACAAGATTTTGTACTTCTAAAATTTTAGGGTACTAAAATATATTATCATAGGAGATAAAAAAATACCTAAAATATATGATAATTTAAAATTTTCAAAAACATTTTTCTTTGTCGTCCCTCGGTTTGTCTCTAAAAATAACTATTATATCATCACAGTAAAATTGTACCTGTAACGATTTGAGGCGGTTGGATAGGTTGGAGAGGGCTTCCTTGTAGGCAGGGCTCTCGTAGTCCATAACTCCGACGGATTTCATGTCTTCTTTTATGCCATTCATAACTGGGAGGTCCCTTGCATGTTCCTCGTTTGCAGCTTTACATAGTCCTGCATTCATTTATATTTACAACACCACTTTAAAACACTCAACTTTAGCTTACATATCATTTTGGTCTCACATATACAATAACTACCCTAGCGACCACTGTCAGTCAATTACCGCTAAACATTAATCACTATACGCTGTAAGATAGTCATATATAAACGTTCGTATTTTAATCATCTTTCTTCTTTTAAAATTTATTGTCTGTAAAATTTATTAAAAATTGGAGAAAACTCATCTAAAGATTCGATATTCTAATACTGTCATTGTTCGAATTTTTTAACGAACACCCCAAATCCCCTAAAATTCAAGAAAGCTCTCAATTCTTAGAAAATAACGGGGGATTTTAATTTAATTTCATGAGTTTTAAAGAGATTTTGAGAAAATACAAATTAAAAAAATGATAAAGGATGATGAGACAAATTCATTAGTGTCTAAGGTAATTACAAAAGGCATTAGAGAGTGACGATTTTTCTGAACAACTAAAAACACATGGAAAAACTTAATTTTAATAGAAAAATTAAGGAGATAGAATACATTTTTTAACTTTTACATCAACATATGCTAACACCAAATTATCATATCATTTGATTTTTAATAAACTAGCGACAGAGTAATATAATTGAATTAATTTAAAATTTGATAATAAAATTAATATTAAACATAAAGTTCCATTGGTATTTAGTGCTACTCTTAGGATTCTCTCCCACCAAAAATATGTATGATAAATTTTGTTCAACCTTTATTGAGTGATTTAAAAATCAATCTAACCAAGCAATTATATTTAATCGATTAATCAAGTTGTTTATCTTTATTTTACTATATTCTTTAAGTTATATTTCTAGACTTACTAAGAATACTCCTATTTTTTTCCTTAAAATCATCATTTCTCCTCCTCCAAAATAAAATTAAAATTAAAATTAAATTCAAAATCTGTATAAAAAAATCATTGTCTAACCCCTAATAAATCTATTAAAATAATACGAATTTACATTTGAAGTCAATTAGCATGATCATATATAAGTTCACCGTTCTTTTTTTTAATTTCATAAAAGAAAATTACGTAATATATTTAACAGAATTACCTTTATATCTTGGTCCACACATATAAATCAATTTTTTAGGATAAATTATATGTTTAGTATCTATATTTTTTTTGTTTTAGTATCTAAAATCTATTTTTTTAATTATATGAAACATTTCGTTTAGATTTCATTTTGATATACTATCGTTAAAAACTTAACGATAATGTTGATGTGTCACCATAAGATAATGTCACATCATTATTAAAAAAATAAAAGAAATGACCCATCAATAGTTATATTATTTTTTTAATGGTGGATATTAAATTGAAATTTAAACTAAAAGTTAGATAAGATTTAAAAAAATAAAACTTGAGTATCCAAACAGCACAAAAATAATAGTTTAGACACTAAACTTATAGTTTACCCTTTTTAATGAAAATTAACTAAACATAAATAATTGTCGTTGTTAATAAAATCATACCTTTCAGTCTTTGGCCCAAAATAATAATAATAATAATAATAATAATAATAATTGTTGTTAAAATGATAACTTTAAATTAATGAAACTATTGGCTACTAAATTGCTATCAATTTAAAATAATAAATAATATTAAACTCTTAATTAACATCCAATAAGTTTAAAAGAATAAAATATTAATTTTTAGATAATATTTAAAATTTAATATTATAAATAATAATTAAATTAAATTAATTGCTTTATAGAAATTCTTATAATATTTTATTTAGTATTATAAAGAAAATAATTAAATTATAATGATGGTCTTATAATATTTTATTTTAGTATTATAAATAAAATAATTAAAGTAGAATGATTGTCTCATAATGAATTCATATAATATTTTAGTATTAAATTAGGATGATTGTCTTATAATATAATTAAGAAAATAAATAGGAAGAGAAAGTACCTGGATCGGCCATTTGGAGAAGTGGAAAGACGACTCTCTCCTCCATCTGAGCATGCTCCAACATCAATTCCAGCAATTCAGTGTAATTCTTCCCGAACTTCCGCAGCTCCATCCTCGGACTCCCCACCGCCGGATCCACCGTCTTCTTCTTCCCACGTGTCCTCAGATCCTCCGTCCACCTCACCATCCTTTCCATGTGCCACGTTATGCTCCTGTGTTGCAGCCGCGTTACCTTCACCACCAACGGCGCCGTATCCACCACCATTCCAACCTTCAGCGGCGGATGAGGGAACTTCTCCTCTATGAACCGTACCAGCGTCTCCCGGCTACCCGAAACCCTCTCCGACCCAATCTCCAGCACCAGCGTTTCGCCATCGGACGCCTCGGTGGGAACCAACTGCAGAGACAGGTTCTTGTGGAGCAACGCGAACCGGATGTACGCGGCGATTCCACTCGAAGAACAACCGTACAACCGGACGACGGGTGGCACCGGAAGAGGCATGAAACGCCTGGCGCAATCGCAGGGCGCGATCTCCACCGCCGTGGGTTTCTTTGATTTAGCTAAACAATTCCCCATCTTTAACGGATTACCTTCAGTGAGAGACGACGTCTATTTTTGAAACTACAGTAAGATAAGAAAGGGTGAAATAAAATAAAGCAAAAAAAGTTGATAAGAAGATAATGGCGGTGGTTAAGGATTCGGTTAAGGCATCAAAACGAATTGGAAGCGATGGTAAATGATTAACGATGAGGAAACCAACGATTTTGTTCTGTAAAGTAATAATATGGTATCTCAATAAAGAGAGTCGTTGGAGAGAAGGAAGAGCGAGTTTGAGAAACTTTAGAATGAAGAAATTAGGTTGAGCTTGTAGAGCAAGCAAAATGATAATAATGTTCTCTGGGTTTCTAATGGGAGTGGTAAAGTTGTTGCAGAAATGGCTTTGTAGATGACGACGACTGGCCCCGATGGCGATCGGCGATGAAGATACTATGACATTACATACTGCTCCACGCACTTCGCGTGGATCACTTCTATTGTTCCTGGGTTTAATCTTTTGGTTAAACTTCACCTACTTTTTTCCTATTTTAGTTATCAAATTATATATATTTTCTTAAAGTTAGGCTTTTTATTCTATCTTATCACCAATCATTAAAATATAATTGTAATATGGCTTAATTTTATTGATGAAAGCAATATAATTATGTGAGTTGTTGATGATTCATCTCTTATAATTTTAAAAAAATATCGCATTTAAAAATTATGTAATAGTTGGTCAATAATATAAATAGAAGGCTTAGAAAAATTATTAGAGAAAAAGGGTGAAATGAATCTGGCACCTTCCTTGATTGTTGTCAGATTTATGATCATTGTTATTATTTGTAAGTTGATATAATAAATAAGTGCAATTGTCAATAAATAGATTTGAATCTTGTGGAACAACATTTGATTCCAGAGTTTAATATTATATAACTTTGAAGGAACAATATTTGACTCATGAAGGTACAACATTTGTTCTCATAATTGATTGCAATATTATAAAGTGGCTTGATCAGAGATTTTATATTCGAAGACACTTGTTGTATGTATTGAGTTTGTGTAAAGCTTTGACAAATAAAATAAGGAGGAGATCTCGCTTAATCACTTTAATCGCAATTATTACAAAATCGCGTATTGGACCTGTATCAATTTTCTCCATGCAGCGTCTTCTTTAAAACGAATATGTTTGAAAATTTCAATGTTCGATTAACGTATTTTAAGATGTGTTGGAAAACTAATGAAAGAAGATTCATATGTAAGAAAATAATTTAACCAAAAAGACCCTAAAACCATCCATAAATTCATCGTAACTCGACTAATATTAATGGCTTCAAATTTACTTCAATTTATTTTCTAAAAAAGGTTTGGGGGTTTTTTTAGCCAAATGAAAAAAGGTACTATAGTTGGATCGAAACTATTAGTTGATCATTGATATTTTCAAAAATTACAAACTAGTCACCATAATTACAAACTATTAGTTAGCCAAATTACCATGCCACTTGTCCATATCTTCTTTTTATCATTTTCAAAGTCAAACAAGAACAAATTATTTCATACTTTCCCAATTTACCCTTGAAATTTTCAAAAATTACAAACTAGTCACCATAATTAACAATTTCGATTTAATATAGAAAATCAATCTAAATTCCAAGGATCCATGTCAAATTTCACCATTCTAGAATATAGAAATAATATTTCTAACCTCTTTCCATCATCCTTCAATTTTTCCTAATTTCCCAGTTCGATTCGATTATTCTAATATTTTACAAGACCTTATTGCTTTATAGATTTTAATACAAATCTAAGATCAAAAATCTGATTCCCACGAAAATATAATTCTTGGGGGTGAACTATTCAATTAGGAGATAAAAATTCTTTTTATAAAATTACAACTTTGGTCCCTAAACTTTTCCCATGTTTATACTTTACACCAAACTTTCAAAATTACATTTTAGCCACTATTTATATTTTGGGGTATTAAAATTCTCCCATCGTTTTAAGAAAATTCATCCTCGAATTTTCAACGTGTATTCCATGTAAGCAGATAAGAACACTATTTTTCATCTTATCGTCACTTAATCATACTAAGTCAAATAAGTGATATGGATATTTGGTAATATCCTTGTGACATGTATACACTTTTAATACATTTTTAACTTCGATTTAGGCTCATAATCGACTAAACCTACAACTCTGATACTATTAAATGTAACACGTTTAACCCGCATTCGTATTCGAATACAAGTTAAGGATGTCACATTGTTTTTATATAATATTTCCAATTGATTTTAATCATTATTTAAGCTTGAAACAACTCTATAACATTATCAACACAAAAGTCTATCTTTAATTTATCAAAATCCAACTTGTTCATCATCCACATTAACATCTAAACCAATGATTCAAGAATGGAAACAACTAAATATTATTACCAAATAATAGAGAATTTGATGTATATCATTTTTCTGTTTCATAACTTAATCCAAAAATCAAAAGAAAATGACTAAAATAAAGAAAAAGAATAAAACATACCTTACCTTTCTTTCAATATAACTCATGGCAATTTAAAGAGAAAGAGGGCCAATTTTTAGATTTTTCTTGAGAATGATCTCATGTACAATTGTTAAATAATCATTTAGATGAATATAAAATTCATTTAATGCAAAAGATTTCAGTTTGTCCTTTAAAAATCATGATAATTTCTAAATTACCATGCCACTTGTTCATATCATATTTCTTTTATCATTTTTAAAGGCAAACATGAACAAACTATTTCACATTTTCCCAATTTACCCTTGATATTTTCAAAAATTACAAATTAATCACCACAATTAAAAATATCAGTTTAATATAGGAAAAGGACTAAAAAAAACATACCTTACATTTCTTTCAGTGTAACTCACATCAATTTAAAGAAAGGTGCTGATTTCTAGATTTTTCATGAGAATTATCTCATGTACACTTGTTAAATAATCATTTAAATGACTATAAAATTCATTTAATGCAAAATTTATCATTTTGCCCTTTAAAAACCATGATAATTTCCAAATTACCATGCCACTTGTCCATATCATCTTCCTTTTAGCATTTTCAAAGTCAAACATGAACACAGTATCTTATACTTTCCCAATTTACCCTTTAAATTTTCAAAAATTACAAACTAATCACCATAATTAAAAATTTCAGTTTAATATAGAAAATTTCACTATTCTAAAATATAGAAATAATATTTCTAACATTTTTTCGTCATCCTTTAATTTTTCATAATTTTCCAGTTCGATTCAGTTATTTGAATATTTTACCGAACTTTATTATTTTATAGCTTTTAATACAAATCTCGGATCAAAAATCTGATTCCCATGAAAATATCATTATTGGGGGTAAACTATTAATTTACGTGATAAAAATTCCTTTCGAGAAAATTATCACTTTGGTCCCTAAATTTTTATCAAGTTTCTACTTTGACCACCAAACTTTCAAAATTTATATTTTAGTTACTATTTAAATTTTGGGGTACTACAGGAGCACGAAAGCACCTTCATAAAATAATACCAAAAAGTGAGTAAAATATCTTACAATTTACTTAACATAATTAAGATTTTAAGTGATAAATGACGTAAAACATGACTTTTGGGTCAGAATTTGGCAAAATGAACCGCAGAAACGGACTCAGGACATTGACAAACGTTATAGTAGACGTCTTTAAAAAAATTCAACAAAAAAGGTAAGCGTCAAATGCAATAATTAGTGGGTCAACGGGTTAATGGCCAGTTCAGTCTGGCTGGTTCACGCTTGAACCGACAAAATCACTCACACACGTGCACGATGGCGCATGAAGGGTCCTCCAACGGTCAAATATTGATGAAAACTTTAGAAAAATATGTTGTAATGCACGATGAACTATTTATCAAGGTCGGTTTGCGAAAAAGAACATCGAAGATGATGCTTTTAACGAAACTCAAAACTTCTCCTCTTTCAAAATCACTAACTCTAGAGATGATTAAAAAAATCAGAACTGTAGGATGGATGAGAGCTATACAACGAATAACAGGTTACCGATGGTGCACTTCACAACCAAAGGGATGAAAACCAAAAGCAATTAAACAAAATCTACAATGGAGGTAGTTGGGAGAAAAAGAAATAAAGAAAATACGGCTGGGGTTTGTACGAACAAAAAAGATAGAAAATAGAATGGATGGGATTTTAAAACAATCAATGGGCAATTTAAATTATAAGACATTCTACTTTCGAGAACTTTTAAATCGATACCAAAATTTTAAAACATTTTAATTCAATCCTCAAAAATGGGAATTTGACACTTGATATTGACATAACAAATCCAACTTGTCCAGAATGCTGAGATGGGTTTGACACGTGTTGTAACACCCTAAACCAGTCCTACACACATTTGACCGATGTAGGATTCCACACAAAACCACCGATGTGACTAACCAACTTATTCTTACTTTTATGTACTTTAAAATGACTCTCTACATCTGAGAGCCCTCAAAATATATATATACCTACATACTGACTCTTAGCTGACTTTGCAACTCAATACAACTAAATTCATGAATATACATGCCATTTAAGAAACTTGTTATGTACTCTGCTCTGCACTGGGTCTGGACCTCGGTCTCTCTAAAGCTTCTCAACAGCTATATCTACTAACATTCCCACGAAAACATTCGAAGGTTGAGCTAACTAGCTCAGCGCCACACTAACAACTAAAACATACTAAAAGTTTATCACTGAAATGCTCAAGCTATCAAGTCTATTGTTATAAGGTCTACTGTCTGTTATGTTATGCTTTAGCGAATATACTTGTATACTCACTCTCTACTCTATGGTAGATATCATGGTGCGGTTGAGGGTTATGCATCTCAAAGCTCACACACCCCTCTAGTATACACTGGATATGGCCTTAAGAATTATCTGCATCGAAAACCATACCCTTTACTAACCCACTATTTCTTCTAAAGAGTGTTAAGGCCTCGTAAAACATAGTTAGTCAGAAGGGCCTCGTGCCCTAACTAATGATATATCCGGATTGAATCTATACTTTCAAGTATGCAATATTTTCTAAAGGAACTCGGGTGTCCTGATCGTTTTCCCGAGCATTCAAACAAGGTTAATCTTATTTTACTATACTTTATTATCACTTTCTACATTTGAATTAGACATTAATAAGTGTTCTCACTTGTAGTTTTATTTTAGAGGAATTATAAGTTTTTGAGAAACCTCACTTACCTCTATATTTTCTCTTCACTTAAAGCCCATTTCTCAACCTTGGTATCGATACTAGCCTTACAATATCGATACCCTCACTTGTCTCTACACTTGCTCGTGCTTTAAAGCTCAAACCATATCATTGGTAAAAATACTAGCCTTACCGTATCAATACCCTCTCTGCAGTATCGATACCCTACCAAAGATATATATATATATATATACCCCTACAACTATTTCATCTATTTTAACATAACTTTACACACCTTATATAGTACTTATTCTAGTGTTTTACACATATTCGATCCTATTTATGGTCATATTATGGGTCTAGGGCCTCTGGGGTAACATTTTGACCAAATCAGACTAAAAGTATCGATACTAGCCCAAGATATCGACACTCTTACAAAAGTTTTGATACTTTATACAAGTACTGATACTTTTAAACATTCAATTATGCCAGTTTCGAAACTTTCTGAGAGTTTCAAAACTATGACCCAGAGTTTCAATACTCTTGAAAAAGTATCGATACTCTTACAAAAAAACTCATGAATCTGCTCAAAACGAAGAACAAGTATCGATACTATCCATATAGTGTCGATACTCTACCTGCAAAAGTCATAAAACATATATGAAAATGCTATATTTCAATCCCAAAAACATAGTGAGGTCCCCAAACATTATTCAAATTCTTATGTGATTACAATTAGCATAAATAAGGCTTTATATCATGCTTATAAAATAAATCATGTAATATACCATTAACATATAACACTAAGCTTCATAACTTAATCTCAAGCTAGAACTCATTTCTAATGATCACTAGGAGTATGGAAGAGTTGATAGTGTGTTACCTAGCCTCATTAGTTGCTAAAATATCCCTCAACTCAACTAGGAGTCACTTTACTTTAACTTTTGCTTTAGAACTTCACCCACCCCATTGGCTAATCAAAATAAAACTAGGGGTTACTAACTTGTATTTGACTTGTGTTGAAAACATTTTGATGTTTCGATATAACAAATTAAGTATTATTGAATTTTAAGATTTTATAATCATTTTTAAGGTATATTCGACTCAATTATTCGAATATCACAAATATTACTCCAAGTTTTTCAAAGGTCAATTTCAATCCTTACTAAAGTGTAAAATTTTGTTTTAAAGTTAAAATATTTTTGAAACAATTTCTACAAAGTATTTCGAACCAAAATCGAGCCAAAAATTAAATTTTCAAAGGGATGTACCGATGCACTAATGAATTCATCGATAAACACCTAATTTTATTGAACATCGAATGCTTTTGATATACCGATGCACATACCATGCATCGATGCACTACAGGTTTTTATGAAACATCGAATGTTTTTGATGTACCGATGCACATATCATGCATCGATGCACTCCTGGCTCTTTTGAAACATCGAATGTAATTAGTGTACCGATGCACCCCAAGTGCACCGATGCACTAGGTCTTATAACAGTAGAAATATTTGAATTTTACACAGTGTATCGATGCACCCTTAATGGTGTACCAATGCACACACGCTCGCAACTGTTTTATTTAATTGTTTTCACACAATAACAACTCTATTAACTTCACCAATGATCCCCAACGTTCATAAGTGATCCAAGGTGTATTTAAATAAGCTCAGGAGCCATTGATCAATAATAAGAAATAAGAATTGAGAGAGAATCAAAGAGAAAGCCTTAAACATCAAGTTTTAGCAATTCAAGCCTATTTCATTCAATATTCATTTTTCTTTCAAAAACGTACTCAATTGTATTCATCTTTGAGTGTTTTTTTTTGTTATAGAATTGTGCAAACATATTGCCTTGTGAGTTTTTTCTGTAAGTTTGCAAAATTTGTATTGTTCTCTTTGGGAGAGAGTGTTCTAAAAAATTTGGGGTATAATTCTTGAGGGATTTGTAAGGTTACTCTTTGCCCTCAAAAGAAAGATAAATTAGTGAATTTGTAGAAAATCCTTAGTGTGGATAGCTAAGGTAGTGGACGTAGACTTTGGTTGAGAAAGTTGAACCACTCTAAATCGATGTGCAATTACTTTCTATTTTCTACAGAAGCTTCCACCAAAATTTTTATTGCCAATTCACCACCTCTTGGCGGATTTGTCGATCAATTAACTCAACAACTTGGAAACTAAGTTAAAACACTCTATATTACTTAGTATTACTCAAAACAAACTTAAATCTCTAAGTTCCTATCAAACTCTCAAGAATCCATTTTGAAAACAAATTCCAAGATAAAAAAATGGAGCTTGAAACAAAGCTTGAATGATGAAGAGAAACATTCTTACCTTGGCTAGACAAATTTAATATTGGAATGCTTGAAACTTGGCTCTCGAAAGGAATAAGAGATTGAAACTAATGGAAGGAATGAAGAATGAGAATAATGGTGAGATATTAGGGGGTTGGTTTACGTGAATTGATATAAAAAGATGGGGAAAGATATCAACTTCAAACAAATAGATACACTACACTTTAGGCCCTTCACATAGTAACTCACTTTAAAATTATTTCTTAGTTTTAACTTTTGGGCCTACCTTAGGCCCAACACCTATATAACTTGGTCTTACTATCTTGGGAGGTCTAATTGGCTTGACTTAAAGGTCTTGGGTAGACCCAAACTACTAACCCGAGTTTCAGGGTATTACAACTCTCCTATCCTACACGAAATTTCGTCCTTCAAAATTCCCTAGAGAAAGTTTTACTTTAAAACTCTATTGGACTTTATTACAGGTCTTTACCACTAGAACATCTAACTCCGAGGGCTGAACAATCAAACCCCTATCTTAAAAGCATCGATTAAAACTCTCTCTCCTAAACTAGTTCATAACGGATAGAAGAATCATTATGACTGACAATCTATCTCCAAAATAACGATATGTCACATGTATAAAGTGATGACGTGCCACATACCACATATACATAAATGATTACATGTCATGTGTAACGTGTCCAAAGTGATGACATAACATATTTCATGTGTCCAAAATGATGATATGTCATATATCATGAATCCAAAGTGTTAACATGCCACGTGTACACAAGTGATATCATGTTATGTGCCACATGTCCAAATCGATGATGGGCCACATTCTATGCATCTATAATGATGGCATAGTGTATCTAAATTGATAATGTCACACATGTCACATGTCTAAAAGTGTTGATGTTGTCATGTCATATGTGTATAAGTGATGATGTGACATATTATCATGTCAGCGATAAGAGTTAATTATTAATTAACTAAAAATTTCTATCAAATCTGTGGATATTTTTTCTCCAAAACAAAATATTGAAGTTAAAGAACTTAAAAAAATAATAGAGTTAAATTGACTATTTTTTTCAAACATCAGAAGTAAATTTTGGTATTATGCTTAAATTTTTCATATATATTTTAAAATAAATATTTGATTTTAAATATTTTTAAAGATTAAGAATTTAAATCTAATGAAATATTAAGGATTCATTTTATTATTATACCTGAAGCAAATAAAGAATTTTAATTTGAAAAAAGTTACTACTATTTTATTGATAAATCTGAGATAAATATAAAGTAATATTTGTTCAAAATCTACTAACCAATTGATAGTAAACATTTATGCCTACATCGATGCTCGCACATGAGACCTCTAGGAATAATAATAAGTTCTTAATCATTAAAATCGTCTGAATCGTTATATGGTTGTATTACATTATTGAATTTAGTATTATATATATCCAAATTCAAACATATAATTAATCCTAAAAATAATATAAAAAATTTAGGTAGTTTATGAGGCAAAGAAACAAATATAGTTGGATCTTTGTTTCCGAAAGGAAAATAATTGGGAAATGGCTGTATTATCGCGGTCCTTTTCCCTTTATTCCCCTCTCCATTATCTTAACGTCCCATCCAAGCCTATTTCCTTCTTCCCGCAATATCCTTCTTCCTCCTCTCCATTTCCCAACCATCGGAAGCCTCAACCTCTAACTCTCTTCTCCTGCAATTGGTCTTCAACATCATCCTCCATGGAAGCTCCTCCTCAAGGTTACAGAAAGAATGTTGGCATTTGTCTCATCAATTCCTCCAGAAAGGTCTTTATTACCTTCTGTTTCTACTTTCAATTCTGTTTTTCTTTTCTGGGGTTTATATTATATGATGAGCTTTATTCATTTAATTTTTCGTTTTTTCGTAGATTTTTTCTGCATCGAGACTGGATATTCCCAATGCTTGGCAAATGCCACAGGTTCCCTTTTGTTTTGATTTTGTTTCTTTGTTGTTGTTTTTTTTTGTCTTTTCTAGTGGTATTTCTAGTTAATTGATCTGGGTTTTGATAATTTCAAATGGCAGCAGTTATTTTTATTATTAATTTTAAGAAAGATAATTGTTTGTATTGAGGGGAGTGAAGAGAAAGATGGAGAAGGGCAGGGATGATAGGTTAGGGGGCGAAAATAGATTATCAATAGAAGATGATTTAAAATTTTGAAGGGGATAGGGGAACTGCCCCAGCTGCTTCCCTCGATCCATTCCTGGAGAAGGGGAAACCCTTCACTTTGTTTTGGTGAGTTAGGAAGGAAAGCAATGGAAAAGACACTTACGGAAATTTATAATAAAATTTTGCAGGGGATTTACCTTTACTTATTTCATTGACATTAATAGACCTTTACGGGAGGACCCGTGATAGTGCTCTGGATCTATGGCTACTGTTCCATTTACTTGAGTTGTGAAAAGTGAAAACCATAATAAGTTTTTGAGATTTTATTTATGACATATGCATCGCCTTGGTGATTACTATGGGGTGTTTCCTTCCCGTGTTCAAAAATGAATTCTCTAGGCTTTCTCTCCTCTTCGCTTTGTCTCATTGTTTATCTGGTGATCGTTCAAATCTGTTTGAATTAGCCCCTTCTCCTTCCTCATCTTTGATCCTTTTGAACAACATTCTCGGCTGCCTGCAGTCAAGAGCTCCCCTACTTTAGAAGTTGAACCTTTTGATCGAAGAGCTGCGGTTAACCATACTTTGAACCTTCTGTGTAGTAGTAGCTGTTTTATGAATATAAGAATTTACTCAAATTTGCAGTTCATGAGATTTATGATAAACAGGGTGGGATTGACGACAGTGAAGATCCAAAATTGCAGCCCTCAGAGAATTAAAAGAAGAAACAGGTGTTAGTTCAGCTGAAATTATTGCAGAGGTTTGTTTTAAGACTTCCTTTTTCTTCTTAAGAATTGCATTGGTATATTCTTTTACCCTGCTAACATTACTACTAGTGGAAGAGGATGCTAAAACGCACTCTAGGGACGGGTTGTGACAAGTGCTTCAAAATTGCATTTCTTATCGGAAAGAATTAAGAGTTGAGAATATAAGTACATATGGTTTAATAAACTTTATCTTTCTAGATACTAGTCCTTTCACACCCACACCACTATTCCGGTGAAATGAATGAATAACTTTGTCATTTGATAAATGTTTAAATTATTTATAATTTTTGCAAAAAATATAACAGACAGGAATAGCTGATACACAGTTTCTTAGGTTGGAGAAAAAGGGGCAGAAATGAGACTTTAAAAAGTTGGTCAAAAGACTACGACTAAGGAAACCTAAAATACTAGCATACCTTTACCAGTGGATGTTCTTTCATTATAAGTTACTTGTTTACAGAAGTTGACTTTTGATCCCAAGCATGATCAAAAGTTTTATGTGTGCTGGTGTAGATTGAATATCATATATTTCAAACAGCTGCTTGGGCCCTGATCGGATTTTACAGTTTAGATGCATCAAAATTGTGCCCTATGACCTATCATATTAGTGCGAATGGTATGGGGGGAGCAACTTGATTTACTATAATTCTTTACCCATAAGTTTTCAACAGTTGTCTAGACTAATAAGCTTTGGAATGGAACCTAAATACCTAATTGGGCTCTTATCTTTAGTGCAACAGTGATATTGTAATGTTACTTCCGGAATTGATGTTTGAAAACTCATTCAAAATTGAAAACTGACAGATCATATTGGCAGTTGATTAGGTATATCATTGCTATGGCACACTGAATGTTCTCATACACAAAGGTTGGCAAACTGTTTCTCTAAGTCCTAATTGTTTTGGGATGAAATGGAGAAAAGCTTTTGCCAGGAAGTGCTAACTGTTTTTATGAACCGGTGGAAATCATTTTAAACCATCAATATGAATTTTTTTAGTTATTTTGACCAGTTGGAAGAGTTGTTACTCTTTTCATCATTCTACTTTCTCATTTTTTATATTATACTCATTCTTTGGTGGTTGGAACCTAATGATGCTTGGCTAAGGTGTGACTTAAATCCATAAAATACAGAAAGGGTATTGAGAAAAGGGAGGGTGGGGTAATGAGTTATTTTATAGGCCAGATAACCTGCAATCAGCCTTTTTTATGGATAGAATCTTGTTCATGATTCAATGGAGAAAAGCTCAGCTGTATCTTTCGACCTAAGACACAAAGGATTATAGTTCTTTTATTAGACTCTGACCGACTGAAATATTTGGTCTATATTACTTTTTCTATATATGGAGATTCAGGCAACTGAAAGTTCTAAATATATATAAGTTGAAAGAAAATTGAAGGTTTATATCCTTTTGTTGGTACTGGTTACACGAACATTGAGAAAACATTTTGGTGGCATCTGTTCTCCTTCCTTTGTGTTTCAGTGTCCAACTCTTTTTAACACGTATACAAGGAAGTCCAACATATGTTTAGGTTAAATTATATAATTGCTTGGTGGTACTGGGTTAACGAGTTTTACTATATTTGTGCTCCATCCGTATATATTGCCTTGCAATATGTTATTGACATTTACTTTCTGCTTTTCTTTCTTGTTTCTTACCTGGAGTGTGTCCGCTTATTTTGTTCTGCCATGCAGGTGCCTTTTTGGCTGACATACGACTTCCCTCCGGAAGTTAAGGAAAAACTGAGACGTCAGTGGGGATCAGACTGGAAAGGTCAAGCTCAAAAGTGGTGAGTGCTTGGATCAACCTTAGATCTACCGATAGCTTTCCTAGTTTATTCTTTTAATGTGTGGGCATCGGTTCGAGATGTGGCATGTCGTATTAATGATTTTCTGTTATATTTCTGTTTCCCTATTTGTTTGATTTTCCGTGCTATGTGTACTTCTCTTTTATTTACCATTAACAAACAGGTTTCTCCTTAAATTCACCGGGAAAGAAGAATAAATCAATCTTCTGGGTGACGGACAGAGAAACCCGAGTTTGGTGAATGGTCATGGATGACACCGGAGCAAATAGTTGAGTTTGTGAGTACTCCAGTACTCCTTGTAGCTTTTTTTGAATTAGTTAGGCATATAGTACGGTTCATGTTTATTTCTCATTTTTTTTTTGTTTCAGGCAGTGGATTTCAAGAAACCTGTTTACAAGAAAGTTTTGGAAGCTTTCACTCCCTACCTCCACTAATATGAACATTTCTAATGTTGACAGTCTTAAAATGGCAGTGGCTGAGCATGACGGGACTGATTGTTACTACTAAAATAAATGCTCTAGAATTTTTGATGTGGAGATAATTACAATTAGTTAGGGTGAAACCTACCTCCATTAGTTTTTCATTCATTACCATTAACCATCATTCTTAAATATGATTTACATATTTATGTTGATGATTGATATTATGGAAAAAGTAGTAATGGAATGGATCCCAACTTAAATAGTTCACGTTTATTTTAGGTCCGTTTGGTGTGGTTTTTTAAAAATCACTTTCAGCTTTTAATTAAAAAATGTCAAACGAGTAAAAAAATAAAATAAAAAATTACAGTGAAAACTGTGGTTTCAAGCCAATCTAAAAAATTATGATTTATAGCTTTTATTAACATTCACTAGAAATAATTTATTAAAAAATTACAATCAACTATTTATTGATTTATCGAGTAATACAGTTTCTAATATATATTTTTATCAAACTAATTTCGATTTCAAGTAGTAACTTAGCAGTTCATGACCAAATAAAAATTATAACAACCTAAATTTCAACCCTAACTGGTTTCTCCATTTTTATTTTATTGTTTACTGGATATTATACATGTAATTCATTTAACCATATTCAACACTAATATAACTATCCAGTATTCATTTTAATAACATAAACTAGTTTAAAAAGTATTACAACTAAGTCTAAACTAGTTTATGATCATCTATTACTAACATATATGCGTCAACTAGTAAAATCAAAACACATCAGATAGATGTTGTTACTGATGCTATAGATATACTCATTGATAAGTAGGATGTCAAGTACTCCTCACTCTGATTCATGCTTTTACATACACATGAAAATCATCACAAGCTAATGTCACGATCCGTGGGATCGGGCTCGGGACATTGGAGCAAGAGTCTCTCAAAGAGATTCAATTTGAAGTATTGGGCTTGCCAAGATCACCAGACTTAACCCATAACTTGGAGAATACTAAAGAGTCCGTTCACACTACAAGTACAAATATAAAAAGTTGCATCATATCATAAGATAATACATGAGCTTGGTAGATATGATAAGAGACAACAAATCAAAGAAGATTGTGGAGGAATCTTACGATATCAAGTGTGAACACCCACCCATGGAAAGAATGAGACTAATTGATATAATGGTGGGATTGACTTTCCTTAGATGGGGGATTTGTAATAAATTGTGTTCATCTTAACCGTTGATGTAAATAGATCAAGGCCATTGATTGTGAGGGAGCTCAAGTATAAATAGAGAGCCCCCTTCATCATTTGTAACATCTCATTATTCTATTCTCATTTGAGAGATTAATAAAGCTATGAAGTATTTACTCTAAGTTTTCTTATCCCTTTCAGTTGTTCTAAGTTCTCTTTGTGTCGTTGCCTCTTTAGTGGCTAAGAGTAGGCCCATGGTGTTTACACTTCTACACAACTATCTAACCTTGATGGCTTTAGTTTCCACATTTATTTTAAAGCTTTCGTATCCATTGAAGCCTTGAGGTATTGGTTTCGACCTTTGTTGAGTTTGCATGCTCATAATGTTTGGTTTAAGGCTGACTTAGGCGTAGAACCGATCAAGTAGCATCAAGAGGCGTCTAAGGTCGCGCGTTCCTGAGTTGGAATCTCAAGGGGCGTGACAAGTGATATTTGAGCAAGTTGTTGTGATGAGACAATGAGCGTTTGAGTGTGTTTTTAGATAGTGGTAGACCGAGTAAGTATTTAACCAATGATTTAATCACCAAATTAATCCTTGAAAGATAACAAATATCATAAATAAGTCACTTGTATTTTTTCATAAAATTTTCTTTAAGAAACCCACATGGCCAAATATAATCCATAATCATCCAAAGTGATTTCAAGTTTCAAACAACACACTTAGCATGTATTGAAGTTTCAACCATAACCTTCATCAATTTAAAGTTTAGAATATAATTCCTAAACTTTTCATAAAGTGTCATTTTGGTCACTATTAGGATTCAATCATTTGTCCTCATTTCCAAGCTTGAATAAACATGCTAAGGCATATAACATAATATTCTCATCATATCTAACATAAAAATCAATTCAAAACATCAACCTTTAACTTTTCATCTTTTTTTGAATTGATCCCTAAATGCAAAACTAATGAATTTTTCATCATTTAGAGCATGAAATCAACATCACAACACCTATTTCCATTTTCAAGCCTTGGAACTTCAAATTTCATCATCCCTTCATCCACCCTTTTCATAATTTTAGGGTTAACATGAACAAATGGTATTAAATAGAAAACATTTCAATGGAGAATAAAATTGTATTTCACGCCTTAACCTTAAATCCAATAAAAAAAAAAAAGCTCAAAAATCAATTAAAAATTACCTAGGTGTTCTTGGTAACTCACGGAAGCAGCAAAGAGATTTCAAGAATTTTCTTGAATGATTTTTTTTATTTTACTCCTTTTTTTATTTTTATAACCTAAACAAATTAAAATTCATTTTAATCCAAAATGACTACTTTACTCTTAAGAATCAATGTTCCTAATCATTTCACATGTCAACTTTATCATCCAAGGGTTGAAATTAAACCATAGAGTTAGTAGTTATCAACTTTGCCCTTATAAAGTTTTAAAATTATAATATTGTCCTCTTTAATCCAAAGGCTAAGATTTAACATGGAAATCAACTTAAATCAAATGGTCCACATTAAATATTATCATTTTAAAGCATGGAAAATACATTTTTACCCATGCCCTATCATCTTGCAAAATTTCCTGAGTTTTTTATTTGATTCAATTATCTGAATTTTTTTCGATCTTTCACCCTTTATAGATTTTAACACAAACTCCATACTAAAAATTTGAGTGACACCAAAACGTCATTATGAAGGGAAACTATTCATTTACGGGACAAAAATATAAACTTTTGAAAATTACAATTTTGTCCCTAATTTTTTTTAAATTTATACACTTTAACCATCAAACTTTCATTTTATTCATTTTGGTCACTAAAGTTTTTTTGGGTATTACATAAACTATGAAGCTTAAGGAGTTTAAGAACTAGTGATTTAATTTTAACTTTTTTAGCTTATAAATAATATGCTCACGAACATATAAACAAACACTAAACGAATATGTTCGTGAATGATAAACGAACTTGTATGCAAACATATAAGTGAACATGTTCACGAATATTAAATGAACATATTCGTGAACGCTAAACGAATTCCTTCAAAAAGAAATAAACGAACACAAACAAGATATTAAAAATTCAAACGAACACAAACTGAACTACCGAACTAAATCACAACCTTATTTGTTGAAACTCAATTCATTTATACTCCTACTCTTATTCAACCGTTTTGAAAAATTAAACCTCTATTTCAGCATTTACCTTACCCTATTAGAATTGAAGACTATAATTTGAATGCTCCACTTAATCTTAATTTAATGGACCCGCTACTTATAATGATTATTCACACATACAATTGCAAGCAAATACATTCAGAGTCATTAATTTCCAACTAAATTGATATATTTGCCAACCTATATTCATCACCAGTTTTATATGTTTCATCCAACGTTGTTGGCTTAAACAACAAAGTGAACATATTTCAATGGCTTATTATTTGAAACTATCGTTAATAAAAAAAATCATCTAAGCATAAGTTCGACACAAATACATTTAATTATTCAAAATTTTCTATACATTTAGAGGAAAATACTTAAAAAAGTATCGTATCATACGATATTATATTCCTAAATAAATACCGTACAGAAGCTATGAAGGAAAAAAGTTGACCAACTGTTTTACTATAACAAAGATCAAACCATCTCAATTGCTAAACTATATCAAAATATAGGCTGCCATGTACTTTATGCAAAAACAGATGAACAACTTAACAAGTTAGAGCTGAATTTTGGAAACATGGACAATGGAGGTCTCAATTTCCTTTTTCATGCAACGGAAGTCTCAAATTTGCCTATAGAAGAATTTATAAACAGGGATGTACTGAAAGGGTTAGCGGGGCGGTTACCTTCCTAAAATACATTTTAATATAAAATTCAGTGTCTGTTGACATATTTTTTAACAAGAATACGAGGATATAACATGTCAAGGACCCTTCAAACACAAAAAAAGAACCTTGGAAATTTGACGTACCAGTGTTGAGCATGTACTCGTATCTAACACTCACACCCAAATTCGAATATCATTGAAATTAAGTGCAATTGACAACCATTTCCAGGGACATGGAGCAAATGGTTTCATTTCTGAGATACTTAATTCATATAACCCATGCAAGTCAATTTCAAATTTTACTTTCTTTATATTTTTATTGATAATCCAATTTTGTATTTCTAAATTTTTAATATAAATTTGTATCATTGACATAAAATTCTACGTCGATGTCGATCCCGAGTATGAGAAGAACTTTTGGTTTCTTCCCCCACTTTGGGCTATTGGCAGTAGCTGGCATTGGTGCTCGAGCACCACAAAAAGTACAGATACAACACAAAGCAAGACATCATGCATGTAAACCAAAAGGTCTTTCATGTCGAAAATTTTATTCTATACGTCAATTTAACCCAAAATGAAGCAAAAGGAGCAAAGGGTATTGAAAAAGGAGGAAGAAAATGAAGGTTATTAAACTATAATATGGCGTGGTTTGATCTTTATACACGAGAATAAATATATTTTTAATGTTGTTGACAGTGAATAACTGAATACCGACCAACAAATTTAACTAAACCCAGCTAATCTCAATAAAAAACTACGCCATATAGTATTGCAAGCTTCAATACATTGAGAAATGAGAGCCATTTTAAGTGGTTGCAGGCTTGCCGTAATATCTTTAAAAAGAGAACAATTTATCCAACAGTGAAAAAACATCTTTAGTTAACTAAACTAAAACCCTAACCATAAGCCGGTTTTAATATATAGTTTAAATAATCAAAACAATAACAATAATAAATAAAGAAAATCTTCTTAAATTCCAATTCAGTAAAAGCTGAACAACGTGCATGCCATATACTTGCAAATATTTGTATGCCCCAAGCCTTTAACTCTTAGCCCCCATTGATCACAAGCCATCCTTCCCCGACCATCAATGGCAACTAGAAACAATGCGTCCACATCGAGACCGCCGTTGTCGTCGCGTCCTTCATCCGTGCATGCTAAGTCTACAACTCCGCCCATAAATCCACCACAGCCGGAATCTCTACGACCGATCTCTCTTCAACAACCATCGAATAAGCACGGATCTTCGAAATCGTCTAAGATCTTCAGGCGTTTCCGTTCTGTTTTTAGGTCATTTCCGATCATAACGCCGACGTGCAAGATTCCGATCAGTCTCCACGGGAGCAAGTTACACGATAACCATATCCACGGAGGCACGAGGATGACCGGAGCCCTATTCGGATACCGTAAATCTAGGGTCATCCTTGCCATCCAAGAAAACTCAAGATGCCTCCCTATCTTAGTCCTTGAGCTTGCAATAAACACATGAAAACTCCTCCATGATATGGGATTAGGGCTCGTAAGGATCGCTCTCGAGTGCGAAAAGCGTCCGTATGAGAAGATTAAGATCCTCGAAGAGCCGAAATAGACCTTATATTGCAATGGTAAAATAACTGGAAATGCTGTGAAGAGAGAACCGACGGATGAAGATCTAATGGTGATGCAAACGTTGCATCCTATTTCAATGGGTGCCGACATTATCCCGGCAGAAGCGACCGAGAATCCCGACAGCGAGTTGACGTACATGCGAGCGCATTTTGAACGTGTCGTTAATTATAAAGATTCGGAAACTTATTATATGATGAATCCAGATGGTAACTCCGGCCCTGAACTTAGCATATTCTTTGTTAGGATTGGATGAAAGAATCGAACATATGGCAAGTAATTAGGGTTAATATGTAAATAGGCCCTTGAACTATCTATAAACTGTAGGGATTTCGTAATTGAAATCATGGTTTTAAATTGCGGTCGCGGTCGCGTTTTCGGTTATTTCGGATTTACAGTGATTGCGGCCGTCACGGGTAACTCGGACGGCAGCGAAGCCGCTATATCGCGGCCGAAATTACGATCGCGGACCGTTTTTTAAAATTTTGATTGAAATGATAAGTGGTTTACAATTGAGTACGTACAATTTATTTTCGTAAGCCAATTTATCTTTCAATAGAGTTTTATTAGAGAAAACTATTTGGTCGAAAATGTGACTATTTTGTATTGATCAACCACGGAATCTTAGGGTCTGTTTGGAACGGGAAAAACAATTTACGAAAAATGTTTTCCCCTTTTTCAAGTGTTTGGTTCGCGTAAAACACCCAGGTCAACGGAAAATGAAATCCGGTCAATGGAAAACTGAGAGTAAAACACGGTATTTCGACTTACCGTTTGAAAAAGGGTAAGTCATTTTCCAAATTTCTCGCGTCCCTTGCTCCACACAGAGAACACGGTAATTTCTTTCTCCCGTCCCTTGCTCCACACCAGAAAATCGATCTACTATTTGAAATCCTTCTCACAGGCGAGGCGGGCGGTCGTCTTCTCAGGTATGTATCGTTTCTTCTTCTCCCTTTTCAACTTCTTTGACCTTCTTTTCTTGTTTCATCTTTCCCTAATTTTCCATTTTCAATTTCACCGACGGGAAATCTGTTGTTTATGAGCCGAAAGCTGGAACTAGAAAAGAATGAAAACCCCGAGAAAGCTTGCATTGAAGTTATTTGGAAGCCTAAATCTGGACAAATAGGTGATTTCTTAACACCCCTTTTAATTATTCTTGCATTTGAAGTTTGGTAAACTGGGAAATTTCTAAAATATGTACATTGGTGTTTAGGGAAACTAGAAAAGGAATATGAAATGATATTGAAGAGAACCCTGCAGAGTATTTGTATTTTGACTGTTAATCCAAATACTACAACATCAGTTATAATACAGGTAGGTTATTTGTTAGCTATTTGTGGAAAAGTATATCTTGTTTATGGCCGAGTTGTTCATAAATCAAGTTTTTATGTTTTGTATTGTAGGTTGCCAACGATGATGGTGTTGTATCCTTTATGCATTTCCCTTAGGATTGTTTTACAGTTTCATTTATTTGTGCCATGAGTTTCGGTTTTCCAAAGATTAGGCTTCCAGTGCTTATAGTTTTCCAAAGATTAGGCTTCCATATTTGTTAGCTATTTGTGGAAAACTATACTTTGATTGCAGTTGTTTACAACTCAGTGCTGCTTTATATAGGAATGAATTGAGTTACCTTGGTTTCTTGTAAATTTTGTTTAGATCCTATTTGCTGACATTGATGTCTTTCATAATAACACAAAATGAAGGTATTTGCATATTTAGTCTTCCCAAACTCGGTCCATTCAGTCCTTCCTGAAGGATCACCAAGTGTGCAAGGTGAACCTATTCATTGTTGTCTATTGGTCTTTCCATTTTATTTTAAGTTTACTTTGTGGCTGTAGTCACATGTAATTGCAAAGATTTTCATGTTTTTGGATATTTAAGGCTACTATCAGATAAACTGAATGCATCATTTTCATTGGCTTTCATTATGGACCAAGAACTTGGGAATTGATAATACCAGCTTCAATGAAATGAAGCTGCTTGCCTTTGAAGTCTTTCTTGCATGGAATTTGGGTGTTGTAACAACTATGATGTTTATTTTTGGCCTCTTGAAGTATTAGTTGGGCTTAAATAATATGTGATGCAATATTTGATTCTAATATATTCTTTATTCGAATCATTCTTCCAATGGATGATTATTTTTACTGCCACCAAATTGTCTGATTTTATCGGGAATAACTTGCAACAACAGTCAACTGATTCATGTAAAGCTGGGTGACTTTATAGCACGTTCAGGAATCCCTGGTCTGTTGAATTTCATGTTCTACCGGATATTAGCATTAGCCATAGTTGTACTGATTGATCACTTATTTCCTCAAACTTCCACAACCCTTTTGACCAAATTGTATTAGAAGTTTGATGTAAAGATACCCTTATTGTTTCTAAGTTGTGATCTTGCTACTATCATTTTTGTTTAATGAAAGGAAACTTTTACTTTCCCTGCCAATCAGTTTTTACTAGTCTTTAATGAATCAACCGGTTTTTCATTGGTTCGAAAAATCTTTAGATTAATGATATTTGCCTATTCGGACAGAGTACTTGTTCTTAATTCAATTGGTTATGTACTATTGTTGTTTTAAATTTGTGTACTATTAATTAAACATTCTTAGGATTTATAAATTTTTATAATATATTTTTAATCAATTATTAATATTATCTAAAATACATTTTTTTTATAAAATATAATTATATATAAAAAATGAACCTTTAAAAATAATAAAAAATAAAATTTATCCAATATGTACAGCTTCTTCATTAAAAACAGATTCTGAAAACAGTTTTCAAGAAAATTACTCAAACAGTGTAAAACATTTTACAATGTACCATCCAAACACTGGAAAATATTTTCTGGAAAATGATTTACATTTCTGTAAAACATTTTCCAGATTTCATTTTCCGAAAAACGTTTTCAGCGAACCAAACAGACCCTTACTTAGCAATAAACGAGACAATTGTGTTTTATTGTTTGAAGGCATCGATTTAAACCACTCAATGATAGAGCTAAATTTGTATATATTAGTACACACGAATCAAATTACTTCGGTGGTTAAAAATACAGTTATCATTCAGAGGTTTTATATTTGAGCACACTACAAAATATTTGAGCATTAATTATCAAATGACTAAAAATATTTAAAACAAATACTATTATCTGTAAACCGCTAAATTAATAAAAAATAGACATATTGTTAATTATTCCACTTTTTATTTAATTTTTAGACTTCCATAAAACCTCTTATATAAAGGGATCGGAATTAAAGAAATTTTCTATTGATTTTTTTTTTGATAAAATGTTTAAACTAGGCTGATCTTCTCTAAAGCTCAGCCAAAATCATGGCAATAATTTAGGGCGGTTAAATTATTTAGTCTAATAGAACAACTCAAAATTTATTTTAGGATTTAACTATTTATTATAATGAAGTATAAACTCGTCACGAGAGTAATAAATTTTAAAAAGAATATTTTTTTTATTAAAACTTATTACACCATGTGACGAGTTTTGAGTCACTATAATAATTATCGTAGATGGTTAATTAATTTATGGGTCATCCTATAAGTCCAAATAATTATTCCGCTTAGATTTTTGAGTTAATTTTACAGAGGTGTTGTGTTTGAAAGAGATTTAAATTTACATACTTTTATATATAAAAATATAGATTGAAATTAATACTTAATTGATTATTTTATTTGTATAATAAATTTAAAAGTCTGAGTTTTTTTAAGTGCATGTTTTTATATGAACGATTTGTATTTGATCGTTTCAATTTTTAATCTTATAAATTTGATCGTCTTAAATTCATTAAGTGACTTTAGTTATAATTTTTTTTTTAAAATTTTGAGTTCAAACAACAATATTAATAGATATATATTATCAATAAATAAAAAAAATTCAGATTAAACACTAATTTATTATCATTTTAAATTATTAAAAAAATTCATCGTTATCATTATCCCTCCATCCTAATCTTCACCAAAATTTCCACTCAACAGCCAACAAGCTCCCCTATTTAAAGCCCACGACTCAAAATTGAAAGATTTACATTTTAATTTGAGTGGAAAAATCATTTTCTATCACAATTTTGATAAAAAAAAAAGTGTTTGGTATTGTTTTTGGTGCTAATAAAAACTTTGGGGATGAGAAGCAATATAGAACGCTCCCTATACTAATAACAAACAAAAAATTAGGTCACCTTTGGATAGTTTAATTAAAGGAAAATTACCCAAGTCAGATCCAAATTTAAAAAATTTATAAAACAGTACCTATGCTCATGTAATGACTAACATTTCTTCTTGCTCCAGTCCAGTGGCCACCATCGAAACCCCAGCCCTCGACCGCCTCCGCCTCCACCACTCCCAACCCCGAGCTTAAATTCACAAAATCCTCACCATATACCTTATTCTTTCTAGGACCGAGTCTTCTACATGATGGTAAGCGTAACCCTAATTCCTTGATCTTTTTATATAAAAAAACAAATTTCACTCTTTTTGATGAATCTTCTAGTTTTGCAGCTGAAATTTGTTATTAATTAACTTTCTAGGAAGCATTTAGGGAAGCCATATTGCAGGTTGGCCCGCCGGAAATATTTGCTCTTAAGACGGTTCAAGAGGTTATAAAACCTCAGGTATTTTTTTTTGAATTATAGCATTGGTTATAAATCCTTGATTTTTAATGAACTTTAGTTTTTAATTTATGTTTATTCCATTTCCTTTGTATGAATCTTCCTTGCAATTCTTTGGTTTGTGCATTGCTATTATAGGGTCGTTTGTATAATTGCTATCCGGTATATTGGCATGTCTTATGCTTTAGGAAATACTTCAAATTTGTATGTAATAATTTATGAAAGGAGTTATGGTGGCAATGGGGGTGGAGATGGTGAATGGTTTTGAAATTGGGTGTTAGAATTGTCTCTTGCAAGAGATTTTAAACTGTCAGTTGGGGGAAATAAAGTTAGACACTTGTGCTGTGAGATGCTCATTAGATCCCCGTGGTTATATGCTTCACAGAGTTTAGAATTTATAGATTGTTATTTTCTCTTGTAAAGAAAAACCAAGTTCACTATTAAGCTATTCTTCTGTGATTTTCTCGAGGTTTGGTGTTGAGTTCCTTAAAATTTCTGTAAATTTTCTGATGGCATGAATTCAATGACATGTTGGGACTTAGGTGCAGATAAAGTACATACTGTTGATGCCATTCTTTTGCCTATATTTCCCCCCCTTTTTGGTTGGCATGCCTAAATTTCAGTATCTAGGTGATTGGGCATTTCTTGGTTATTGCTTTGTTATTTATTTATTTATTACCAGAAACAAACAAAGTTAGCTCAAGAAGAAAATCAATTATTGGAGAACATGCTTCGGACCTTGCTTCAAGAATTGGTGGTATGTAATCATATCTAGTACAACATTGAATCAGTACTTTTTAGTCATTCTTTTTGTATGTACATGTCCTTGGTCTTTACCATGTGTACATTATATAATGTCGTTTTACAGGCTACCCATATTTGGGTATTTATTATTTATTCTCTTTAATGTACTTTTAGGTTGTGTGCCCTCTTTGTTTTTTTTTTGATAAAGAGAAGAGGTCTCATTAAAACCCCCTCATAAACATCGTAAAACTTAGTTTTACACGGACATTGGAAGGAGGAAAAGAGTACCTCAAAATTTTATTCATTAGAATCAACACAGCAAGATTACAATTCTGTTGAGAAACCAAAAGCTCAGCAAGGCCTCTCTAAGTACACTCACTCTCTAGTTACAGAAACTCCCTTTAATTACCCTATCCCTGCCTTAGCTAAAGCATCTAACTTCCAGTTCGCAGAACACTTAATATGTCTAAAGATCACATTACGAACCAATGCAATAGTCACAATTTCCTTAATTAACTTTAGAAAAGTCATAGGACAATTTCCAGGATTTTTTTAACCACTCCAACGCTATGGCACTTTCACTTTCCAGAATCAACCGACCTTTATCACACCATTCAGATTCTACAAATAAGGAAAGACCCGCTTGGATGACTTTCAATTCAGCAAAAATTGAAGGTTTTGGGCCAGCAGCATAGGAGAACGACCCCAATAACTTACTCTCTTCATCTCTCAGTAGACCACCAACGCCACTTCCCAACCAATCTTTATTCATAGCTCCATCCACATTTACCTTAAAGAAACCTGAGGGCGGGGGAGACCAGGAGGAGGGGGACGAAACTAAGGCCTTGATGGTGGGGCAAGAATCAACCAAAGTAGGATTCCCCACCAGACAATCGAAGGAGATATGACGGTTTGGAAACTTTGCCAAGAACCAAAAAGCCAACTTGAAACAAGCTAAAAAGAAGAGATTGGGTTGATCCAGCTTCCCATTCTCAAAGATCATGGAATTTTGAAATTTCTAGATGGTCCACAAGATGGCACCAGGGATGAAGTTCAAAATTTCAGACTTTGGACATAAACTTGGCCATGCTTCTAGAAAAACTTTTGCCGAATTAGAAACCACCGAAGAAACATTCCAAAGTCGTAGAAATTGAACCCAAAGACCCCAAGCTACACTGCAAGTAAAGAACAGGTGGTGAACAGACTCTACATCCACACCACAGAACGAGCAAAGGGGGGTCCACAATCCCATTTATGCCTCTCCTTATTAACTCCGATTTAACCGCTAGTTTTTGATTAACTATATGCCATACAAAAATTTCAACTCTTGGGGGCATAAGACCACTCTAAATATTCTTCAACCAGAATGGATCATTTTCAGACAACCCTACCACTAATTTGACACAAGAGTTGGCCAAGTAAATTCCTTCACCGTTTCCAGTCCACACCTCACAGTCCTCCACCAACGAGCCCAGACTAACATTATTCAGGATCGACATGAGTTCCATCCAACTTTCCAGTTCCCAGTCCAATAGATTCCTTCTAAACTAGATATCCCAGCACCACCCATTCGAAGTAGGGGAACCAAACTCCAATACTTTCCCACCTTTATTTACAGAGAGAATAAACATGGTAAATTGAACTTTCAGCGAACATTACCTATCTAACGATAATGCCAAAGGAGAATCGAATTCCCATTCTCCAATTGTACTTTTAGACGACTCCAAACAATAGCACCAAATTCATCATCTTTCCACCAATTATTTACTATCCCTCTCCACAGCCACGAGGAGTTAGAAGGCAGAACTTTATTAAGAACAATCGGCTGAGCATCAACATTATACTTGCTGCACAACATCCTCTTCCACCACGACCCTTTTTCAATAGCAAATTTCCAAACCCATTTCCCTAGTAGAGCCCTATTCACAAGTTTTAAATAAAGAATGCCGAGGCCCCCAGCAGTTTTTGGTTTACACACCTTTGACCACTTTACCCAATGTACCCTATTCCTCTCATATGACCCACTTCATAGGAAGTTTGCCATGACGGAGTTTAATTTTGCTCAACACTTTCGACGACATTTGAGGGAGTTTAATTTGACAGAGTTTAATTCATATGACCCTTTTTCTCTGCCTACTCCATTATTGAGTTTTTCTTCGGCGAGGCGGTGGCCGCCTCCTTTGCGAGGTGGTAGCCGCCTCCACCACCGTTCTTGCTACCTTTGCTACCCTTCGACCACTTCTCCCAAGCTCTCAAAAGTTCAACATAGTGTCGTTGAACATTTTTCATGTTCTTCGAACAAGGGTTTGGTCGGGCCTTGCTCTGGTGTTTTTGGTTTTAGGGTTCGTTTGACTCTCGTTCCCATTTTTTCTTCTCGTTTGTTTGGGTGTTCCCTCCTAGCTTGGTGAGATCGATTCTCTCTCTTTCAGATGTGATTCTTTTCCTATTTCTATTTGATTGTTGTTTTGTGCTTGAGTTTTGGGTTATTTTTGACATTAGTTTCTAAGTTTTTGAGTTACTACGTGGATTTCTAGCCAGTTTTTGGAGTCTGGTTGCGATAGTGATTTCTGCTCGCATGATGCTTGTGTTAAAGTCATAGTGAACCAGTCTTTGCTTGTTTGATTAATCAGTAGAAAGGTGAGTGTTTCAGGTCTTTCCTTCGGATCTGCTCCTTTGTTTGTGGATAACCAATTTGTTTCATTGGTAAGGTTTATGGCAGAGTATGGGTTGCTATGGCGAGGCTCTGTGTGTGTTCTTTCCAGTGAAGAGGAGTCGAGTAGGTTCTAGGGTTGGATTCGTTAATGATGGTGATTCTGATAGTGATTGTTCTCAAGGTTTCAACGTCTGCATAATTGTTTGGTTTAGGTGCGTGACTGTCAGGGGTTGTGGGAGTTTATAGGTTTTGGTTTTGAGGTTTATGTCGTGGTTTGTTAACGCTGTCCTATGTCTGGTTCTACGTTCTTATAATGCTGTGTTGTTTATGCGATCTGATTTATGTGCGATATTTCGTGGTTTGGGGAGCTAAGAGATGTGTGCTTCCTGCTCTTGGTGTTAGGTTTTGAAATGGTGAGGTTGCGATATGATTTATGTGTTGTTGTTTCCATGGTTTGGGTGTGTTGTGATGCCAGTGTCTTGCGTTTTGCAAGAGATGTATTGGGTCAGCTGGGTACGATTCATTTGTATTAGTTCTCGGGTTTGTGTTTATGTCCTGCTCGAGACTTTTGGAAGATCACGTAATTTGGGAGCTGTATTCTCTGGCAGTCCTGCTAGTATTATTCGGTTGAATAACTCCTCTGTAGTTCGAGCTTCATGGTGTGGGTGAGGCGGTGGGCGCCGTTGTCTCAGCTTCGACAGGCGGTGATTCAAAGATTGGGTGCCTGAGCTTTCGGGCAAGCATTGTCTTGGGAAATAGGAGGTTGTTGGAGATGGTGCTCTGACATGCAGGTTCTCGCGTGTTGTTCTTTTTGTGGGAAGCTAGGAGATTGTCGGGTGAATGCAGGTTCTTCTTTGAGCTCCAAGGATTATTTTATTGGATGTGGGTCAGGAAAAGTACTTTTTCTTAGTGCGTTGCCTTTGGTCTATGAGTGTTTATGTTGTTTTGATATGTTGTTTAGTCTTATTCCAACGGCTTTGCTGTCTGCGTATATTTCTAAGTGTGTTCTTTATTCAGATTGTCGGTTTCTCTGTGGTGGTCTGATTATGTATTGGATCGGGGCTTGTGGTAGGGTGGGGGTATGGTCTGAATATTGTAAGAGTTTTATGTGTATTTGATTTTTACCATCTCAAGGCACACTCTTTTTCCTCCATTTAGGATTAGGGAGGTTTTGTAATGAGGTCATTGAGGTGGTGTACTTTGTTATTCTTTTATACAAAGTACCATCTTTCAAAAAAAAATAGTAAATTGGTAAGGAGCTCAACACTGATTTAATCAGCACCAACCTCCCCACAATATATAAGGTGGCCGCTTTCCAGCTAACCAACTTCTGATAGAAACGCTGCACCACCGGTTCCCATAGTACTAAGGAATTCTTTTTTGCTCCAAGAGGCAGCCCTAGGTACTCGGTCAGGAAAACTCCAATAGAACAACCAATAGCTGTTGCCCACCCCTTTAGCGTACTGTCTTCCACATTAATTCCAGAGATTTTGCTTTTATTTAAATTTAATTGTAGCCCCGAACACTATTCAAAGATAAGCAGTAACCTCTTTATATTCTTTAACTGTTTTTCTGAAGCATTGTAGAAAATTAGGAGATTGTCCGCAAACTGTAGATGAGTCAAGAACTCAAGATAAACGGATGGTCCGAGGTGCCAATCTGAAATCCATCGAACAAACCCAACTTCACCGCTTTGGAGAGTAATAGACTGAGAAATTCTCCCACCAAATTAAATAATATTGGCGACAACAAGCAACCTTGTCGTAATCCTCTAGATATCCTAAAAGAATCAGTAGGCGATCCATTTACTAAGACATAAATGGATGCTGTTGATATGCATTTTAGAATCCAGGGTCGTCACCTTTGTCCGAAACCCATGAGTTCCATGATTTTCATCAGTATGGACCAATATACCGAGTCATATGCTCTCCTAAAGTCCACTTTAAACGCCACTCCTTTCAACCCTTTCCTCCTCCAATAATCAATCCCCTCATTCGCTTAAAACACATAGTCCAAAATCTGTCTCCCCTAGACGAACGCGAATTGAGAAGAACCAATCAAAGAGTCAAAACATATCCTTAGCCTTCTTGACAGAACTTTCGACAGAATCTTGTACAGCCCTGCAACTAGGCTTATCGGACGATAGTCCTCTAATTTTACCGGATTACTTGTCTTTGGAATTAAAGTGATAAAGGAGTGATTGACTTCTTCCTCCCACCTTCTCCCTTTATAGACATCCTTGAAGAACCTTAAGATGTCTACCTTGATTGACTGCCAAAACCTCTTGAAGAATCCCATATTTAAGTCATCTGGGCTTGGAGCCTTATTACTATCGGATGAGGCAATGGCTTCCCAGATTTCCTCCTCCGAGAAAGGCTTCTCCAATAGTGATTTATGTGTCTTTGATAATTTCGCAAAATCAAGCTCTATGCTCTCTACATCAATATTTTGTATGCTCTCGACAAAATCAGATTGTTGTAATGGGTGTCTTTGTATTGTTTATGTTTGGGTTTGGTTGTATTTCTAATGTTTGGCAATAAAATTATGGGCACTCTTTTCCTCGTTCCAATGACTATGGAGTTCTACAAAACTTAATAGTTATGAAGGGGTTTTTAATGAGGCCTTATTCCTATAACAAAAAAAACCCTAACACCCCCGCTTGAATCTGGATGGGATCCGAGATCAACGTTTCACCTATTTTCAGTGTCTTCATCGAATTCACCCTACCTCTGTTTAATGCGCACTGATGGAAAAACCTTGAATTTCTAACTCCATCTTTAATCCACCTAGCAAAAGATTTTTGGAACCGTATTCGTTCTTTCCTACATAATTCCCACAATTCTCTCTTTGCTTCCCTAAGGGAATCCACCGAAACTAAGGCAGAACCATTCTGGATTGCCAATTCCATTTCAAAAATGGACTTTTCCAACTCCGAAATCCTTCCTGGAAAGTTCAGATGTTTATTGTTGGACCAACTCTTGATTGCTGTCTTTGCATCTTTTAATTTTTTCACAATACCCCGTCTCCTACTTCCATTCCCCCTTTCTTTTAGATTGAGTTCCATCATTTCATGGAAACCATCCTCCTCCATTAAGTAGTTGAAAAGTTTAAAAGGTTTAGGACACCAGTTGACTCTATTGCTCTCCAGTAAAATTGCATTGTGGTCTGACAATGACTTCGACAATAGAACCTGTTGCAAGTATGTAAATGTTGCCACGAACTTGGAGTCTAGAAGGAACCGATCAAGCCTAACAAAAGAGGGGGAATCCCTATTATTGTACCACGTGAAGCCTCCCCCTGATAGTGGTAGATCAATCAACTTGGCCCTTAATACATAATCTCTAAAGATACCCATTGAGTGTAAGTTCTGAGATTTGCCCTGCTTCTCCTCCAAAGAAAAATACGAATTGAAATCACCACCCACACAAAAAGGGCAGTCCAGCCGATCAGTACAGGATAGTAACTCTTCAAAGAACTCCCATTCTCTGCCTCTATTGCCGGTCCATATACATTAATAAAGCAAAATTGTTTCTGGTCACCCTTGAAATTTCCTCTAATTACCACAAACCTCCTAAAAACTTCCTGCACCTTGATCTCTAACAGATTCTCATCCCACATACTTACCACACCTCCAGCAGCCCCAACCGAGGGAGAAAAAGCCATCCCCCTTAACTTCCTTCCGCCCAACTTTCTTATTATCGATAGACTGAATGCCTCCATTTTTGTCTTCTGAAGAAACAAGACAACATGATTCTTACTTAGCACCAATCTTCTCACCACCCCAACCTTCTCCTTCCTCCCTAAACCCCTTATATTCCACGATGATACTGAGAAATTCATCACAAAATCAAGAAATTAAAACCTTCAAGGATCGAACGGTTAATGAACTCCCTCTCCTTCTTCTCCAGACTAATGACCTTTTCTAGAAATGTCTTTTTCCCTTCTTCGAAAGAAACACTCAACATCTTGCATACTTCCCATGTAGCCAGCGCTTCTTCAAGATACTCCGAGAAAGAAGATTTAGTTGTAGAAGAGGTTACCCTTTCTAAAGCTTCTACTAATAGGTTCCTTTTGGTTTTCCTATGCAACCTTCGAAAACCCTTGCTAGGTTTATCCCGTGAATTTCCTTCCATCAATGGTTGTATTCCTTGTAAATATGATATGAAAGAGAAATAAGCCATTGCTTTATAGTTTATTAAACAATTAAAACACAGGGATGGGTTGGGCTTTAGTAACTTAATCATCTGTGACAGTTCTAGTTTATACTATCCTGGATATTGGGCAACTCTTCCATGCTCAACCTTCATTCGATTTCTCTCTTTTCCCAATAACGTCAAAAATTTCCTTGGGAAGTTTACTCTTTGCTTGAATCATCTAAAACTTAAACTTGTAACTATTGCTTGACATTGGTGCTGTCGTTGTGTGGTAGTGCTACCTGAACACGAGTTGTTTTACTTTTGAATATCTGTATTAGAAGTAGATAAGTTGTCTTTGCAACTGATGGAAATCTTTAGTTATACCTATAAAGCATATGTGTTTGTCTCTTTTCTATTTGAATCCTAATGCATCAAATGATGGGTCACCGTCTACCTTTTCTCCATTTTCAAACTTCAGAAAGTACATCAGGCAATTCACTAGTGGTATCTTATTAAATATTAAAAAAATCAGTTTTTCTTATCGGTTATGTCATTTTAGTTAGGAAGACAGGAAAAGATTAATTTGAAGTACTGAGAATAAAATTCGTGGAAGTGTTTATTAGTTTGGAAATTATATTTACTCAATTCAAGTGGAAGGAGGTTATAAAGGAATGGGCAACGATCGCAGGTTGTGGTGTGGGGGCTCTTCCTATGACATATCTTGGTTTACCGATAGGTACTTACAGAAACTCAGATCTGTTGTGGGAACCAGTTCTGCAGAAGTTCAATAGCAAATTAGAGGGCTGGAAAGCAAAATCATTATCGATGGCAGGGAGATTATTAGTGAAGTCTGTTTTGTCGTCCTTGCCAATTTCCTTCCTCTCTATTTTCAAAATCCCTCTAAAGACTAACCAAAAGTTGAATTCTCTTATGGCTAAATTCCTTTGGGGTGACGATCCCTTGAAGAAGTGGATTCATTGGGTGAATTGGAAAATTGTGTGTCAACCGTATGAGGAGGGTGGTTTGGGTGTCCTGGATTTGTCGATGGCGAATAGAGTGCTTCTGGGGAAGTGGGTTTGGAAGTTTGCTAATGATAAACATTCTCAGTGGAAGAAGATGATCTGTTGCAAGCACAATATTAGTAATTTGTCTCTTGCAATTAATAAGGCTGTTAACCCGCAAGATTCATGGATATGGAGGGGAATTGTGAATAATTATGAGAAAAAGGACGATATTGGGAATTGTTTGAGGTCCAATTCCAAGATCCAAGTGGGGAATGGTAGATCAATCGAATTCTGGAATGACATTTGGACAAATAATTTCACCTTAAAAGAACAATTTCCTAGGATTTATGCTTTATCGATTAACAAAACGGGGAAAGTTGTGGACTTCGGCTGTTATGATAATAATTGTTGGAGTTGGAATATTTGTCTGAGGAGAAATTTATGCGATTGGGAATTTGATCAATGGATATCTCTAATGACTTTGATTGATAATATTGTTTTGATTGATACTGTTGATGATTTTCTAACTTGGTCAGGGAGTGGAGATGGTTTGTTCAAAGTTAAGGCCTGTAGATCAGCTCTTATTCGTAGATCTGGAGGAAATTTTCAGTGGAAGAAATGGGTTTGGTCTGAATTGGCTCCCCCAAAAGTTGAAACATTTTTATGGCAATTATCTCATCAAAAATTAGCTGTTAGAGTGGAATTGAAGAAAAGAGGTGTTCATTTGGAAGAGTTATTATGTCCTCTATGCCAAAAGGAGGAAGAAACAATTCTCCATTTATTTATGTTTTGTACTGTTTCTTGGGAGTTGTGGAACTTGTTCATCAATTTATGGGAGGTTAATATTGTTCTGCCCAAAGATCCCCCGTCTCTACTTAGTTCATGGTCTGTTTTGAAGGCTTCTTCCCCTATTTGGAATTTCATCCCGGGTGTTGTTATGTGGTCGATTTGGAAGGCTAGGAACTTAGTGGTGTTTGAAAAATGGAATTTTGAGAGATCTACACTGTTCTTCATTTGCAGATTCAGGCTGGCCAAATGGTTTCTAGCTAAATTTCCTAAAGCTAACATCCAGGTAGATTTATTAATAGGAGATCCAAGGCTTGCAGATGGTTTAGCAGTTAATTTGCACAAGAAGAAAAAGGATCTGTGCTGGTATCCACCTCCACCTGATTTTTATAAATTCAATGTGGATGGGGCTGTTAGAAGTGATGGTTTGCAGGGTGGAATTGGAGGTCTGTTGAGAGATTCGAATGGCTCTACCGTGATCTATTTCTCTAAGCCTATCGGACCTGGTCCTCCTCTGTTTGCTGAGTTGAAAGCCATTAAAGAAGGAATTGATCTATTTTTACATTCGGATTGGGCGTTGAAGGGAAGACTTATTCTCGAAAGTGATTGTAAAACTGCAGTTGATTGGATTTTCAGGCCTTCTGAGGCCCCTTCGTTCTTTAGTTCTTTGGTTCGGGAAATTGGGGAGGTAATTTCTGGTAGGGATATTATGGTTAGGCTGATCCCTAGGGCTTGTAATTGGGAGGCAGACAAGTTAGCTAAGGAGGGGATAGGTTGAATGTCCTTAGTGTTAGTGGTTATGTTTGGTATTTTATTTCGGGTGATGATGTAAATTATAGTTGTATGTAATTCTGGTTTATTAATATATTGAGGTACTCTTTTCCTCCTTCCGCTAGTTGCCTCTTCTCAAGAGGCAACTATGATGGAGGTTTTTAATGAGACCTCCTATTCCTATAAAAAAAAAATGATAAATTCCACTTTCAGTAATTATAACAGTTCATCTTTCAGTAAATCGACTTGATTTTGTCTGTTCAAAATCCTTAAAGTTCTTACATTTTCTCATGTGCAGTCATCTGCAGTACAGTCAGGGGAGGAGATAATGCTGTATGGGAAGTCAATTGATGATGAGGATGAAATGCAGGGTGTAATCCCACGACTTCTAGGTGAGTATGGTTTCCTGATAAAGTTGTCATATCTGTTGTCTGTAGCCAATTATAAAATTTTTCAGTACTGCAGTGCAGTTCGTGTTACATTATCATTCCTTCGCAAATCCCCATTAGTCTAGGATTTAATGTTTGAAACTTAAGTGAAACTTGGGGAAGTTGTGATTTCTTCCAAAGTGTTTAACTGTATAAAATTTAGATTCATTTTCAAGTTACAGACAGGTTCAAGCGTAGCGCTACAGGTAGGGAGATAGCTTATTCATTCGTTGATGGTGGAAGCTATTTAGCATGTGGATGGGAATTCTAATAAACCTATATATACATGTGAATACATTCAAATATGAATTATAAAGGTTTAGGCTCAGCAAAAATTAAAGTAATTACATTATGTGATTTGACATTGAAACTTTGGCTAAAGTATGTAGGTCTGGTTAATTGACCTTTTAAGATCAACTTTGATTTGGTATGGTGCTTCTGAATTGATAAGAATTGGACTCGTCAAATTTGAAGATTTGAGGGTATAAAAGATACAAAACACATGTCTCAATGATAGAAGAGGATGGTATTATTAAGTTTTGTGAGGCCTGTTTCCATTATGTGGTTTGTGAACACTAACTCATTCGTCAAGTTACATGAGTAATAGAAGAGCTAGAAAGAATGAAATAATGGATCACACATTTAAAGTTCTCTGAGATTCTAAATGGGCCCACATCCTGGTATAAATCATCTTAAATATATCAGACATTACAAAGAAACACATTTAGGAATAGAAACTCTGTTCATAAAGTTGGATTAGGATTTTTTTGGTTGAAGTCATTACTATTAAAATTATAAATAAGACCTAGATCAAGTGAAAGGAGGACATGACTCGTTAGCTTAATTTTACTCAAATAGGGAAGAATAATGTCTAGGGGGTTGAGACAAGGGTGTTCTTTATCCCCGCTACTGTTTAATCTAGTGGGTGAGTTTTTGAATTTGTTGTTATCTAAAGCAGCAGTTTTGGGGCTGTTTGAGGGTTTTCAAATAGGTTCTGATAATTCTTCTTCGATGCTGACTGTTGCAGGAGTAATGTTGTCCAGCTGCTTAACCTGTCTCGTCTACTTTCTCGGATCCTACGTGTGAAACAATCACACGCTAAGTCATCGACTTAGTGAGGCAATGTAATAATAATAACAAAGAAATGTAATGAAAATGTCATAATGATATGAACTGGGATGAAAGCGTATACTTAATCCATGTAGTTTACATCACCAATATCCTTACCTGTAAGCATATAACTTTAACATTCATGAATTTGTATTAATAAAATTTATGGGCCCATGATATCATATTGAGAATCTAAGGTATGTGAGTATTGTGAGGTTGTGCACTATGCTGTCACCACAGCTCGTATAAATGCACCGAAGTGCCGCGTAGAATTGCACCGTAGTGCCATATAATAATGTCCATAAGGACCACATAGAATTCCTTAAGAATCATATACATATACTAGGGATCAAGTATGTGTCTCCTAAGACTTCATACATGTTCCAAAGAATATATATATATCCCGAAGGACCGCGTAGAATTTTGTCCCGAAAGACCGCGTAGACCCTCTACCCTTGGCATGCCAACTATACCTATAGTTCTCATCTACATAATATGGGCTTTTACATTTCACGTAGTTTATATCGCGTAGACATGTAAATTCTTACCTTTTCACATAGCTCATATAACTTTTCCTACACATTCATGTCACATAATGCATTTTATATGAATTCATGTCATGTCTCATAATACAAATATGATCATGTATCAATATATAAAATCTAGACTTATCACAAGTCTAGAATTGAGTATATTTCTATAATCATACTATACATATGCACTCACCTATATTTCCTTGCTTTTTCCTCGATCGATCTTACTGGGCAATTGTTCGTGAACTTGATTAAGCTCTGTATCTACATAGTAATTCGTTGATACTTATTAGTATACTAATTAATATATTCTAAACTATCATTTCTTAGGCTAAAAGAAAAGTTATTTCCATCTTTTAATGAAGGTATGCATCGATGCACTATACAATGTATCGATGCATTCCCTATCGGGTGCATCGATGCACTACCTGTGTATCGGTGCATAAATGACATTCGATGTTTGTTTATTTGAGAGTGCATCGATGCACATTGAAGATGCATTGAAGCACACAACCCAGAAATCCCATTGCAAGCACGAAATTCACTCTTTTCATCTCAACTTCATCTTTCACTCCTTTAATATTCTAACTCTTACACACCTACTTAAACTGATTAATACCCATTTAATACCTCTTAACCTTACAAATCCAAATTTCAACATGTTCTAAATCTAGTTCTAACACTTCATATCATTTACTTCCACTCATGACAAGTTAAATTTAACTTCTAAATCCATTTATACATCCTTATTCAAGATTTCACTTATCCACTTCTTATATTTAATCCTTCATAACTCACCAATCTTTGAGTTTCTATAATATTTTTCATCTCCATAATCTTTCCTAAAGCTTCATAAATCAAACCCATACTTTAATTTGAAGGATTAACCAAAAGAAATCAAACTTACCTTAGGTTTGGGTGCTTCACATTGAAGAAGAAAATGAAGAAGAAAGAAGAATCAAGAGTTATCTGGAAACTCTTATTTCTTTTCCTTGGGTATTATAATACCCAATATCTAATATTTAATTATTACCTTTGCTCAATGACCCTCTTACCCTTTTAATTCTCATTCACTTATTAATTCATCCTACACCAACATCTTTTAATTAATTCCTTCACTTTTCAATTTATTTAATTTGATCATTGAAATTTTAAAATCTTACACTTTAATTACTAACCCGGTATTGAGGATGTTACAGCAAACCCCTCCAAATAACATTTTTCCAGAAGTGAACCTCTTCCGAAGTAGAGATCCCAGAATAACACTGACTTTCACAAGATTTGACAGTAAAAACCCCATCTGCAGTGCTCCTCCAAACCAGCCCATCAGGTGAACCAAAGGAGAGGGAAAAACTTGAGATGATTGTCATTAAATTAGACCACTTCTCAAATTCCCAATCGTTCAATTCCCTCCTCAATTGAATATCCCAAAGCCAACCGCAAGAACTAAATTCTCCAAACTCAGATAATTTCCCAACCTTATTTAAGGAGATAGAAAATAGTCTTGGAAAAATGATCATTAAAGGATGATCCAATGCCCAAACATCTTGCCAAAATCGAATGATACTCCCATCACCAACCAGAAATCTGAAATTGCTTCTAATTTTACTGCCAATAGGGTCATTTCTGAAGTGATTGTTCACCAATGATCTCCATATCCAAGAAGAATTAGACTTTACCTTGTTGTCAAACAACAGTAAAGATGAGTCAATATTGTATTTAGAACAAATTAAATTCCTCCAAACCGAATTCCTCTCATTAGCAAACCTCCAAGACCATTTTTCTAAAAAGAGCCCTATTTACCAATTCAATGTTCGAAACTCCCAGCCCACCTTGAAATTTCGGTTTGCAGACAGTAGACCAGGCCACCCAATGAAACTTGAAATTACCATTTCCACCTCCCATAAGAAGTTAGACATAATTGAATTTAGTGTCTTGAAGACCGAAGCCAGAACCTTAAACAATGACAAATAATATGAAGGAAGCGAAAATAAAACTGATTTAATTAAAACCAGCCTCCCTGCCATAGAAAGAGTTTGATGAAAAAATAGTAGTGCCCCCAAAACATTGGAAATTTTAAATAAAAGCACAGTTTTGCCCCTACAAATTTAGAATTTTAGTGGAAATGATAAAGTTTTACTCCTACAAAATTTAAAATTTTAATTAAAATGATGGTTTTTCCGATTTAAATTTTGAGCATTTAATTTTTTCGAGTTAACCATAACATATTTTAGCCTTTTATTATAGTCTAAGAAATATAGAAATGTGGAGATTCTTATAATAAAATATAAGTGTTCATTCAGAGTTTTTTATACAACTGTTCGTTTAGATAACTTTCCCCCTTTGACCTGAACTCCTGCATGATACACTGATAGCTTGCGGAAAATTCAATTGGTTTGCCCAAATTCATGAGATTATATTCCTTGAGTTTCTTTTTTAGGAAAAAAAAATTCCAGTTCTAAAATGGTGTCCCATGAATTTTGTTTTTGTTTTTAAACAGCTCTTTTATAAGATCCAGCCCTCTTCCTTCCCAGCAAGGTTTCTACTGTTGCACTGAATAACAAACTTGCATCCTGGATAAAAACAAAATTATAAAGATTTCATCATTTGTAATCTTTCTCAGGAATACTTTTGCAACCCTGCTTCCCTTTCAAATGCTCCTATCAAGTGGCAGAAATTTACAGCTAGTTTAATGGTATGCCCTTTTGTGAACGAGGTTTTTTTGGATCTCTGCTTCACTTTGTTGCCCAGTCAATCAATTTTGTTCAGCTACCAAAACTTGGTGATTTAACTAGGCCATCATTTATTTAAACTTTTGAGGTGTGCAGGTTGTGTTGAATACATTTGAAGCACAGCCTTTGAGTGAGGAAGAGGGGACTGAGAACAATTTGGAGGAAGAGGCAACCACTTTCAACATAAAATATCTTACAAGCAGTAAATTGATGGGCTTAGAGGTGAGTGGCATTCAGAAGATAAGATTATTTTATTTATGGAGTACACACTTCTTTAATATGTTGCCCTTTGAGACCAGTTAAAAGATCCAAGTTTTCGACGCCACATTCTTTTGCAGTGCCTCATACTATTTGACTATCTGAAGGTATTTCTATATTGATATCTTTCATGTATTCAATAAGTTATTTTTCTTCCATCCGTTATTGTAATTGATAAATCATTTGTCTGTTGTGCAAGGCTCCTGGAAAGAATGATAAAGATTCATCTGAAAGCATGGTTAGTGATTTCTTTATGTATTATGTTGTGTTTTTGGCAATCTGCTAATGTCTCTCTGCTTTTCTTAACTTACATTCCAGAAAGAAGAAATTAATTCTTGTGAAGATCGAGTGAAAAAACTACTTGAAGTGACTCCTCCGAAGGGGAAAGATTTTCTTCATAGTATTAAGCATATATTAGACCGTGAAAAGAATTGGGTAAAGCCTGAATTCTTTTATGTTCCTTGCTCTTATCCTTGGCGTTGTGAGGGTGGTTATTATCTCATATATTAATTCCGAGTCCTTGTGCTATTAGGTCTGGTGGAAACGTGATGGCTGTCAACCATTTGAAAAGCAGCCAATAGAGAAGAAAACTGTTCATGATGGAGCTAAGAAACGGTATGCGAGTGCAAGTTAATATTTATGTTTATTTTAAACTTTTATCTGTCTGTAGATAGTATATTTAAACCAGGAGGATGCAAAGAAATACATATTTCTTGCTTAGAACTTTTCTGTGTTCTATGATCCATTTTGCCTCCTAGGTTTGGGAACACTTTGCCTGGCTAATCATGTTTTATTTACATAGTTTAAATATTTGCCATGCTTGTGGTCTCACATTTCTTACAAACTATATATCTTCTCCAATTAACAGTCTGCCGAGGTGGAGGTTGGGGAATAAAGAACTCTCTCAGTTGTGGAAGTGGGCAGATCAGAATCCAGTGAGTACTTATCAACTCATTCTCTTTTAATTTTGTTACACAATAAGAGTCGGCAAACTGTTATAACTGTATTAATTAAACAATATTAATCATTGGACAATCTTATTTGTGATCTTGTGTACCGAACTTAGATCCATAACTTACTTCTACACGACTATGTTGTGAAAAATCTTATTTTCCTTAAAAGTACCCATATTGACATATATCCCATGAACATGGGAATTTTTGTTTTTGGTGCTTTGTTTATCCTCCTAATATTCCAAATAGACAAATCATAATAGTTTTATGACTTGAATTCTTTCTTTTTTTTCTTTTGGCTTGTACACAAAAGCTAATGCTACTATACTAATATATGTGTGTGCTGGGGGGGGGGTAATAAACTGAAAAGCTGTTGTCAATTAGTTCAGAAGTTCAAAAGCGACGAGATATTTTTATCAATTTGTGATGTTGATCAATTTATGATTTATATTTTCTTTTGAAAGGAACAAAACGTGTTCCTCATGAAATAATTAACTATTGGAAAGGATCATTCTTTGACATCTTGAACTCTTAAACCACCATATTAGTTCTTCAAATCTTTCTGGCATCCGGTCAATGTCAAAAAAATTAGAAGTTTTGTTACTAGCAACCATAAAGAGTAGAAGTGGTCTGGTCATGCATTTATCTTTCTTAGATTTTTCAGAGATTTACATTTTTTTGGAAGCCAATATCCATTAGACCTTGTATTTTGAATTTTGTTTTTATTCCTGTTAGGTTTTGTTCTTGTTGTTACAGAACTTTTCTCACATATCGTTACTGCAGCTTTGAGTTTTAAATGGTGCTGCATTGATTATTTCATTGCACTTAACCCAATTCTAAGTAACTAATAAGACCTTGTATCAGATATTCTCCAAATAGATTGATAGAACAAGGTTTGATCTGTATTATTGGAGTCAAAAGAGCATTCCTGTATTAGTTTTGAATTTTAAATTATTTTATGTTGCGGTGCATTATTCTATAGACTTCTAAATTTGTAAAATTCTTTTGGCATATCCAGAATGCTTTGACTGACCCTCAACGTGTTCGAACTCCTGCAATCACAGATTACTGGAAACCCTTGGCTGAAGATGTAAGTAAACTTATCTGGTTCTTCAGAGTTGATACTATAATTTGCTTGAACTGTCTTTTAATATATTAAGAGATTATGAGTCTTGTAACTGTTCTCTTGGTGCTGTTTTTTCTTTCAGCATGATGTTATAAAAAAATGATCTCTTTCGTGAAATTGGTGTGCATGTTGGATTGATTTTTATCAATGACAGTGAACCACTGAACATTGGACCTTTTTACGTAAACTAATCAATGGTCATGGAATTATTCATTAGATGCATATGGTTTTACTATTGGTATCGACAAACCTGCCAACACACTCAATTTTCTTATCTTAAAAGAAAAACGATTCTGTTTTTTCTTGAAATAGAAAACTAAGATTTTCAAATGGTTTTATTTAGATATCAATATGAGATCACAATATTGTAATCAGTGTAAACATAAGATACTGAATTACATAGAGAGGATTTTGAAGCTTTCAAATATTTTTTTAAAATGCAGGTTTATTGCTGGAAGGGCCTTCGTTTTTCTGCTAGGCGAGACTTAGAAGGGTTCTCTAAAGTATGTTATATCTACATATGGAGAGTTTTCATATATAATGGGTATATTGCAGATCCTATTAAAATTCACTGTGGTGATTGCAGTTCACTGAACATGGTATTGAAGGAGTTGTTCCGTTGGAACTTCTCCCCCTGGAAGTGCGATCAAAGTTCCAAGGTAAACCTAGTGACCGGTCGAAACGTGCTAAAAAGGAGGAGATGAAGAGTGCTTCACATCAAGTTGAGGAAAGTCAGGTTTTTCCGTCTTTCCATGTATTCATCATTTTCAGAATCAGCATTCTCAGTACTTCTAAACTGCATAATCCAGATGGTCCGAACATTTAAGATGCCTTTGATCTTATTCTTTTTTTGGCTTATGTTCATTGTGATGATTCAGTGTGAAAATTTTCTATAATTATTTTCTTGGAGATGGTATTTCGCAGAATACATTATTTATTGACGGTCAACTATAGGCTTAACACACAGTATCACAGAAGTGGATACAGAAAGTAAAAACACTTTTATGGCGTTCCGAGCCGAAAAGATGAACATTATTTTCATAGGTCATTCGGTTTTATTTTGTTTTCTTTTTACCTTTTTTTAAAATCTATTTTCCCTTATCTGGCTTTCATCTAGATTGCAACACCGGCAAGTGAGATAGAGGGAGAAGGAAACAGAGGTGATATGGATGCCTCTATAGCAGTGATTGATACTGATGTCTCTGCTGCAACGGGAAATAATTCCCAAGGGGGCACACCAACACCAGAACCAGATGAACATCAAAAGCAAAGCCCTGATATAGATGTTGGGCAAGAAGCTGGACAAGTAGAAGAAGCAGATGCTGAAGTAGAGACCGGGATGATAGACGGTGAGATGGACCCGGAAGACGAATCCGATCACGCAGGATGAGATTCAAGGTATGAAGAAATAGTTTGTGCTTTTCTAGTTGTTCATCAAGGGTTCTTAACACTAGATTTTGGGGACTTTCTTTTAAATGGAGTAAATGACTGGATTTCTATCCTAGTTTGAACTTTAAAACTGTAATTATTGTCCTTAAAGATTATTTTTTTGGGGGAAAATTGATGTTTAGAACTGAGAAAATAATTGAGTTAGTGAACTATAATTATTTGAACTAAATTGAATTCTAATTTTTATATGATATAAATGTTTATTTCTGAGTTAGTGGAAATTAATTTAAAACCTTTTCATTACGATTTAATTAAATTTTTAATAATTTAAAATGTTTTTGAAATAATATATTTTTTGAATAGTTAGAAGTGAATTCACATCTTACATACTACTTGAGCTAACTTTTAGAATAATAACATTCGCACAAAAAGGCAACTTTATACCGCCCCACACCCACACGAGTCCCTCACTCTTTGACGTCCCTCGACTTTCTCTATTTTACCTAACATCATCTCCCTTTTATAAATATCAAACATTCATAATATTTTTATTTTTAAAAAATCATATTTTATACAAAATAATTAATTATTGAAAAATAGTAGGTAAATTTAAAAAAAATTAAAGTACAAAAAATTTATATTTTAAAATATTTTTTATTATAATACATTTATTTATTTCTTTTTAAAATCATGTGTTTGTTATTGAAAGCACAAAATAAAATAATGTTTACGAATAAAGTAAATTGAGTTGATAAAATCGTTCTTATCTTTGTAGTATATAATTTGAATTAATCGAATAATAAATCGAATATCAATAATTAAATTCAAAAAATAAAATTAAATAATATCGAAACTAAAAAAAACATGAGATTCAAAACATTTTTTAAATTTAAAACTTCTTTTTTACGAATCTTTACCCAAGAGGGAATCTTCGTCACGGCTAGACGTTAAACAATTTTGGCGGTAAATTCCAGTGGCAGATTATGACGTGTCAAATTGTGATTGGATAGCGACGAATGTCATGTGCATGATGAATGTCTACCATGATGTTATGTTGGTTAATTTTCCCGCGCTAAAGAGAAAAATCCTTTTTTCCCCCAAAAAAACAAAGAGATCCAAAGTTAAAAGAGAGAAAAATACAATAAAATAAAAGATAAAAAAATTAGGGTTCTTTTGTTCTTAACTAAGATTGGAAAAAATTATTATTTTCTTTCTTACTGGGTTTTCTTCTTCTTGATCCGTTCAAAACGCTGTGTTTTGGGTGGTAGATTAGGAGCTAGGGTTTCGCTTCTCTGGATCTGTTACCTCTGTAGATCCCGGATTCCAACCGAATTTAAGCTTGAATTTTGTAAGCTTTATTTTACTTGAGTTTTAACTTTTTCACTTGGCATTCTTCAAAATCAATTCTCCATTTCCTGAACTATAAATGATTTTTATCCTTCCTTTTTATTTTTCCTTGTACGATAGCTAAAAAAATTGAAAATTTTGGCATACAATTTTATTTTGCAGTGGAGGCTTAAGTTGCTGTTATGTATTTGTAGATTTCTTAAAATGAAAATTTTATAGTGAAATTGTGTTTGTATTCTTTTGATAATTAGTGACTTTAATAGCTTGCTTAATCTTGAATATGCTGATTTTAAGTTTAATGTTAGAAATGTATGAGGGATTCAAAATCTACTTTTAGGAAATTGATGAATATGGAAGACATGAAGCCTTCAGTAACAGCTTCTGGTAGCACGGATGGCGATGGCATTGAAGCTAGATTCACTGATTTGTGCAAGGTAGTGATGTGTTCTTTTCAGTAGTATTATTTCAAATACTTATTTCTTTGTGTGTGTGGGTTTTCAGTGTTTTGTTTTCATGGTTTCCAGAATGGGTTATCTATGGATGAGAAAGCTTGCTCAAATGCTACGAAGCTATTCAAAGAAACAAAACACCTTTTATCCTCAAATGTTTCGGCAATTGGTAGCTGGATGGTGGTTTTCTTTAACTTCCTTAAGTAAATTTACAAAAGAGAATTGCATTTAGATGAACTGACTTTGTTGCATTTATTCTGTATTAGATGGAAGAAGCAGAGCAATTTTGGTTTTCATTTGTTTTATATTCGCTCAAGCAGCTGAGTGAAAACATTGAAGAAAGTATGCAACATGAGTCTGACAAAAATGGGTTTTCATTATGCCAGATATTGAGAGCTACAAAGCTGAAGTATGATGCTGTTAATTTTATGTACACAATGGTAGTCTTTCTGATTGGTAACTGTTTCAATGACAGCGAGTTTTTATTTTGTTTTGTAGTATTGTGGATTTTCTTAAAGAGTTGCCTCAGTTTGTAGTAAAAGCTGGTGCTGTTTTAAGTAACATGTATGGTGAAGATTGGGAGAGTAGACTTGAGGTATTGAAAGAATATGGATTTATGTATTAACTTGTTTTCTTTTATATATATATATATTAATTTTCTGGCCACATTTCTGCTATTTGACACTCTGCTTATGGTACTTTTATCAATTAGGCTAAGGAGATGGAGACCAATTTTTTTGCACTTGAGCCTTATAAGCAAGTACGTGCCCTTCTTTATAACCTATTCTAGGTTATAAGATGATATGTCTAAATAGCTTTGTAATGGAATTAGCATTTCTCTTTTTATCTTAATAGAAATAGATTTGCTAAATTTGATTGGATTACTTGTAAATGCATGAAATCACACTAGTAAAGAGTTATATTTATGTTTTACAAGGTTTCAGATTCGCAGTGCTTATGTTTTCTTGAATATGCAAGAGCACCCCCCCCACCCCAAACAATACACACACACGCGGCTAGGACACTAATTCCAGACTCATAAGGATGTTACATGGCTATAATTTACAGTATTTTCCTTCAATCAACTGTATCCTCAAAATCTTATTTTTCTGGTTAGTTTGTATAATTTTCCACTTTGTAAAGTAAATAACATCTGCATCTTTATATTAAATGGTATAAAAGGTCATACAAGCGTGCATTCTGGGAACTCTTCTTGACAAGTGATGCAAATATTGACAAGAAGCAAAATGCTACCAATTTGCCAGATTATTTATCAGAGTGCCATCGTTTTGGGTGGTTACTGTTTTTGGCACTCCGTGTGCATGCATTCAGCCGTTTTAAAGACCTAGTGACGAGCACAAATGGTTTTGTTTCTATACTGGTCAGTTATGCTTTCCTGTTGCTTTCTTACTAGTTGATTGTAGTAAGGCAGACTTGGTTTTACTAAGGAATAACATTTCATCCTTTTTTCTAGGGAACCGTGTTCTTTTTATAGTAGTACAGATAGTGGATTACTTTAATAATTTTCAAACGAAATGCAAACCTTGAAAGTTACTTTTAAATGTGCTTCGAAAGATTCAACTCAACTATGCTCGTCTTTGATTCACTCTATCCTTGAACATTGCTAGAGCATCAAGCAATAATGCAATGGTTAATATTTTCTTACAGTTTATGTGATTTTTAACAGGCTATTTTGATTATACATGTTCCAATTCGCTTCAGGAACTTCAAGATTAGTGACTCTCCACATTTTGGTATTTTCTGCTCTTTTATGGCAGTCAATTTTTTTTTTTGATAAGAATTGTAGGCCTCGTTAAAAACCCACTTCTTGATTATAGGAGCTTATAAGAAGCTCCTTAATCAGCGGAAGGAGGAAAAGAGTGCCTTAGGAATTTATTCAACACCTGAAATTACATAAGATACAACCAGAAAATCACCCCTTCAAAAACAGAAAAACAGAAGACACCCAAAAACAACCATAACCAACACCACTGGCTTGGGTAAACCAATTTAGATACCTGATTGGTTTACCTCTTACAAAACTACCACCACCCTTACAGACTCAAAGCTTGTACTTTGCCCGAGAAAACAGAAAACATACAAACCAAAAATCTACAGACAATCAACCAATCCCCTGCTTAGCTAACTTATCAGCCTCCATATTACAGCTCCTAGGAATCCACCTAAGAACAGCGTCCAAAGCATAAATAAGAGCCCCAATTTCCTGTATCAGATCGCGCAAGGAAGTAGGGGCAGGTTGTTGGTTCTTAATCCAATCCACTGCACTTTTTGAATCACTTTCGATAATAAGTCTTCCCTTCTTAAACCAACCCGATGAATAGAAATAATCAATTCCCTCCTTAATAGCTTTGATAAAGAGAATGCATTGTGATTCTTTGCTGGTCTTTTTCTTTTATTTTTTCCAATATTCTTTTTTTTATAGGAATAAAAGGCCTCAATAAAACCCCCTTGGTGATTAACGGAACTTAAAAATAGTTCCTTAATCCACACAAGGAGGAAAGGAGTGCCCTAGGATTCATTAAACTCAAATATAACAAAGTAATACAAACCAGTCTCCCTCAAGAGATACAAAACCAGAAAGAAACAGCCCTTAACAGAGCATAATTCAACCAATACCCGCCTTAGCTAGGACATCCGCCTCTATATTGGCTGTCCTACTAACCCAACTAATAAAACCTTCAAAAACACTAAGCTTTTGAATAATGTCTTTAACTATTTGAACATAAACAACAGGACAAGAGACCACATCCTTAATCCAACCAACTGCCACCTGACTATCACTCTCAATAATCAATCTATCTTTAACCCTATGACGAGTAGATTCAAAAAAATCTAAACCCTTTAGGATAGCCTTCAATTCCATTAAAGTTGGGGGCCCCGGACCAGCAGGCTCTTTGAAGGAGCCAAGAATCAAACCAGACATGTCTTTCAAAATACCACCTAAGCCACTCCTCTTCCAATCACTCGAGATAGCCGCATCCACATTAAGTTTAACAAACCCTTTTGGAGGAGGGGACCAAGGAAACACGATTGAAACCCGATTAGAATGGGACGAGTAGGAATCCACTATGGACGGGTCAGCAATAATATCATCCTTGGAAATAGTAACATGAGTTTCCTTAGCTAGAAACCATGAAGCAAGCCTGCACCTAGCTAGAAAGAAAATCTCTGCTCGATCAAGCTTCCCTCCTTCAAACACTATAAAATTCCTGGTCTTCCAAATTGTCCATAGAACAGCTCCAGGAATAAATGGCCAGATAAGAGAGTTGGTCTTCAAGTCATTCCAAGCCAATAGGAATCTTTTAGCATCTGCATGAAAAACCGACTGAAAATTCCAATAGCCCAAGAATTTCATCCAAATTGGCCAAACAACCGAACAGGAAAAAAATAAATGCGATGAAGACTCTTCTTCAAGATTACAGAAAGAACACAAAGTATCATTTATGCCCCGAACACCTCTCTTAACCAGAGCTGTCTTGACCGCCAACTTCTTTAAGATAACTTGCCAAAGAAAAGTCTCAACTCTTGGAGGCAACAGACCCCTCCAAACATTAGACTTCCAAAATTTAGCTTCCTCTGAATCGGGAGAACCCGAATAAGATAGATTGACACATGATTTCACAGTGAAAACCCCTTCCCCATTCCCCTTCCAAAACAGTCCATCAGTGGCATCAGCAGAAATAGAAAAATCAGAGATAACAACCATCAAATTTGCCCATTGCTCAAATTCCCAGTCATTCAACTCTCTCCTCAACTGAACGTTTCAAATCCAACCCCCTGAACTGAACTCCCCAAACTGAGATAATCTTCCTTCTTTATTCACTGCAATAGAAAATATTCTAGGGAACAATACCATCAAAGGATGATCCATTGTCCAATTGTCTTGCCAAAACCGAATGTTCCTCCCATTGCCAATTTTAAAGCTATATTTACCTCTGATACTACAGCCCAACGAATCAGCATTATAATGATTTCTCACCACATCTCTCCACATCCATGAAAGTTTAGGAGAGACTTTACTGTCAAACTGCATCAAGGAAGGATCCAATTTATATTTGATGCAGAGCATTTCCCTCCAAACCGCCTCCCTCTCAATAGCAAACCTCCAAGCCCACTTTTCCAAAAGTGCCCTATTCACCACCTTTAAATTAGGAACCCCCAAGCCTCCTTCAATTTTTGGTTTACAAACATCGGACCAGCTTACCCAATGTATCTTCTTTCTCCCATCACCACCACCCCATAAAAAATTTGACATGATAGAATTTAGAGTCTTGTAAACTGAAGCTGGAACCTTGAACATTGACAAAAAGTATATAGGGAGTGAGCATAGAACTGATTTAATTAGAACTAGCCTGCCTGCCAGTGACAGAGAGGAGCCTTTCCAGCCCGCTAACCTCTTATTAAAGCTTTGAACCACTGGATCCCATAGAACGTTGGAGTTCCTATGTGGACCTAGAGGGAGTCCCAAATATTCTGAGGGAAAAGAGCCCACTGAACATCCAATCATAGCTGCCCAATCCTTAACTTCCTCTTCCTTTAAGTTCACTCCAAATAATTTACACTTCTTTAAATTCAGCTGGAGACCAGAAATAATCTCAAACACCCGAAGAACCCTCTTTACATTCAAGATCTGTTTTTCCGACGCCCCACAGAACATAATAAGGTCGTCAGCAAATTGCAAATGAGTTAAATTAAAATTCCTCTCCTCTTTTCTAATGACCAATCCCGAAAAAAGCCCTCCTGAAACAGCCTTCGCTATTAATAGATTCAAGAGTTTCCCAACTATATTGAACAACAATGGAGACAAGGAACAGCCCTGCCGAAGACCCCTCGCCATAGGAATTTCCTCAGTAGGAACTCCGTTCACCAAAACTGAAACAGTCGCTGAAGTGACACATTTCGAAATCCAACCTATCCATCTAGAACCAAAGCCCATTTCCTTCATTATTCTGAACAAAATAGGCCAGTCAAGAGTATCATATGCCTTCTTGAAATCAGCCTTAAAAACACACCCTTTTAAACCATTCTTCCTCCAAAAGTCAATCCCTTCATTTGCTATAAGAGAACAGTCCAGGATTTGCCGACCAGGGATAAAAGCGAATTGACTTGGACTGATCAAATCTGAAATGCAGCTCCTAAGTCTTCTTGACAGACATTTCGAGAGTATCTTATACAATCCACCAACAAGGCTTATAGGTCTAAAATCGTCCAGACCACCAATGTTAGAAATCTTAGGAATAAGAGTGATGAATGTGTGATTTACTCCATGTTCCCATTCCTTCCCCAAGTAAAAATTATGAAAGAATTTCATAATATCTACCTTAAGGACCTGCCAAAACCTCTTGAAAAATCCCAGATTAAAGCCATCAGGACCCGGAGCTTTGTTGCTGCCACAAGAGTTCACCACATCCCACACTTCCTCCTCAGAAAACTCCTGTTCTAAGAACTGCTTCTGCTCCAAGAAAATTCTGGGAAAATCCAGATTCAAATCATCAATTTCTAAAGTAGTTCGTTCATTATAGATCTTAAAAAAATACTCTTTAACTATGGCCTTAATTGCAGTTGGGTCTTCAACTGTTTCCCCCTTGAAGTTTAAAGCAAGTAGAGCATTCCTTTTATTCCTAATCGTAGCACAAGTGTGGAAGTATTTAGTATTGCGGTCCCCATCAACAATCCAATTAGTTCTCGAGTACTGAAACCAGATCTGCTCTTGAATCTTGTGAAGCTTCCACAATTCTGCTCTAAGATTTTTCAATTCAGTTAATACCTCACTGTCAACAATTCCTTGCTTCTGTTGAATATCATCCTCTATCAACGAATTTTTCTTCTCTAACTCAGAAATCAAAGCACCTGGATACTTATCTCTGTTCCCAGACCACTTTTTAATTGCATGTTTGGTGTTCCTCATCAGACTAAAAACGCCTGCCTCATTCTGACTATCCTTACCACTCTGAAAAGAAGAAACAACCAGATCCTCAAAACCCTCCTCATCCATCAAATAATTGAATAATCTAAACGGTTTTCTACCCCAGTCCACTCCTTTATTCTCCAGAACTATAGTATGATCTGACAAAGATCTTGGTAGAAGCGACTGCACAACGCCCGGAAACAGCTCTAGGAAACGACAATCAACCAAAAAACGGTCCAATCTTACAAAAGTGGGATTATCTTGGTTATTACACCAAGTGAACCTACCCCCGTTCAAAGGGAGATCAATTAAGCCCGTATGAAGAATGAACTCATTAAAAATCTCCATTGAACTCCTACTTTGACCCCTTCCCAATTTCTCATCTTCTTGTAAATATACATTGAAATCCCCTCCCACACAAATGGGGTAAGTCTGTCCACTCATAAAACTGCTTAATTCTTCAAAAAAACCAGATTTCTCCTCCTCCACAGCTGGACCGTAGACATTGATGAAACCACACCTGGAATCAATACTCCGAAATTTGCCGAAAGTAGCTATGAATCTCCTGCTAACAAACTGACTCTCCAGCTCAAAAACATTGTCATCCCAACAACACAACAGGCCCCCCGCTGATCCAACTGAAGGAGATTCCAAAATTCCTTTTAGTTTATTAATTCCACTTCTCCTAAAAAAAGACTTCCTAAATTTCTCAGTCTTAGTTTCTTGCAGCCAAAGAAAAGTAGGATTAAAGTTGGAGACTAAATTCTGAACAACCCTTTTTTTTTCGTTTTTCCCCAAACCCCTAACATTCCATGAACATATTAATAACTTTGTCATCTTCAAAAAGGAAATAGGTGCAAACACACTCCTCAATCAACCAATCCTTTATTAATCCCATTTACGCCTTTCTCTAAAGCTATGATTTTATCCAAAAAGGCTTCTTTCCCTTCCTTAAAAGACACACCCAAAAGCTTGCTAACCTCCCAAGTTTCTATCGCTTCTTTCAACAGAATCGAAAAAGCTGAGGAGGATGCTGTATCAATGCTCACCTGGTCGAGGGCTTCACGATACAGGATCCTTTTAGTTCTTCTCTTCCTTCTAATCAGCAAACCAGATTTGGACTTTAAGCAATCGCCTTCTGAAAAGTAACCTTCAATCTCCCTTCCTACACTCCCACCCCCAGCTCCATTGTCAAGATAAGGAAAAAGACTCCCATCAGCAATGTTCTCTGCTGATAAACAGAGCTGAATATTAGTACTGGAATCAACATCTAGCTCCCTCTGCTTAACTACGGCACCCCCTGTTTCAGACGAGATGTTCAACAAATCCCCATACCAATATCTTCTTTCCCTCGACCTGTTGTATACCCTTTTACAATTGCTCAGACTTCTAGTTTCCAGCACATTACTCTCTGTTGTAAACTCTCTTCTAGAGCGATGTAACTGCCTCCCCCTTGAGTTGTTATTTGAAACCTGTTCCATCGGTCTTAAATTTTCTTCTTCGGGCTCTATCTCTACACTAAATGGCTTCTCTACAATTGGACTCGTTTCCAATACCTTGGACACTCCCCTACTTTTTCCTGATAAATGAAGGTTTTCAACCAATTCCCCAAACTTATTAATTGTAAATGCTGGCCCAGAAATAAAACCCGAAAAGTATTTTGACCCAGACTGCCCAGAGTCTTCAGAATGGGCCTGAGATCCATCAGCCGAATAATTTTGACTTCTAATCCCCAAACCTGCATACTCACCAACTTTAAACTTTCCAACAGTCTGACTTTCTGACAGACCACATTTAATATCTTTCCTATCTAAGGAAAGTCTTGCTAGCTGTCTGTCCTCCCTAGCTCCTCCAGAAACACGAAACACTCCCTGGTCAATCCAATTGTCCACTGACAAACGATTTTCCCCTGCTGCGCAAGTCTCACCTTCCCCATGAACTGACAACAATCTGTCTTCATCCTTCTCAGACATCCTCTCTTCAAAAAATATCTCACCGGAATCCTCCACCGGAAAATTACTGAAAAACGAACTAGAATACTCACTAGCTGATCCAATCTTGATACTTACTTTGAATGATCTTCCATACGATCCAAGAGTAATAACCTCTGGAACATCAAAAGGACTTTCCACCTTCAATAAGATTCTTGCCATTGTGAGATCTTCTCTTTTCCTTGTACTATCATGGATATCTACCACACTGCCCCATCTACCAGCCAATTTCTCGAAGAAGGGTTCATTCCAGCATAACAAAGGAACACCTTTTAATTCCGCCATGCAAAAGGCCATTGGTACCCCGGTTTCATTCAGTAAAGGTTCCACTCGCTCGAACCACTGTTTTAAAACTTCTTCCTTCTTACTCCATAACTCCAGCATCTCCTCATGAGATTTAAGAACTATCACACAAGAATTCCAGACATAGCCTCATCTCGCAATTTGAACATCATGGCCTTCTTTTAATAATGTCGTCCGAATGAACTCCACTTGAAAGGAGTATTTGATAATCCCTGTTAACGACCTCTTCACCCAGTTGGCGCTGTCTGTTGGGATATGCATCTCAAATATATTTCCCTTGACATTCCTCCTCTGGATATCCTCAGACATTAGATCATTGTTCCCCCTTCTATTCCCATTAGACAACAGAGCATCCCTATAAGATCTATCATCCCTTCTACTTCTATTAATATTATCTCTTTCTCTTGATTTTGAAGATTCTGCATTAATCTGACCAACAACATTGTTTGAAGAAGAAAGCACCACCCTTGACCTTGAACGTTCATCCTTAAATCTGGCAGGACTAACTGAGATCTTCCTTCCATCAATCACAATCCCGTTCAACTCCTCAACAGCCCTCTTCAGATCCTCCTCCCTCTTAAAATGAACAAAAGCAAAAGTGGAAAATCTGTATTTTGGATTTCTAGTTTGGCTGGGAATAAAGACTCTCGTAACAGGACCATGGACTAAGAATAATTCCCTAAGCGTACGATGGGAGACCCTTTTACTAAGATTATCGATAAACGCCGACCAACACTCAACCGGAACTGACTTTCCTTTCAAATTCTCTCTCTCTACGTTTTTCTCTCTCTCACTCATCTTTTTTTTATCCACTTCAGAGCATTAGTAGAGTCCGATTCCAAAATGATCCTCTGATTTTTTTTCCAATATTCTTCACTATTGTTTAGTCCTTGCCCTTTCTTACTGCTTGACTTCTTCATGTAATCATTCAGTTAAGAAAAGAGACAAAGGTGTCGACTTGCTAGCATCACTTTGCAACACGTATGATGCTTCAGAAGATGATCTGAGGAAAACAATGGAGATGGCAAATAAGTTAATTGAAGATATATTGAAAAAAAAGCCATGTCCAGCGGCTGAGTGCAAAATGGAAACACTGGAAAATATTGATACTGGTATGTCAATTAAGTCACGAATGCAATTTTGGCGGCATGCTTTCGTCAGTTTCACTTTTAGTTTATCTTATATTTTTTATGCAGATGGCTTGATCTATTTTGAAGGTTTAATGGAGGAACAATCTCTTTCATCCAATTTGAATATTTTAGAAACAGATTATGATGATGCAATTTGTAATAAAGGTGATCTGGATGAGAGGGTTTTTGTAAATGAAGAAGATAGTTTACTTGGTTTAGGGAGCTTGTCTGGAGGGGCTATGAATGTTACTGGTATCAAGGTCTGTTTCAAATTTGAGGAAGTGTATTCTCCCCCTTGGTTTTTATGCTTTACATAGTAGTCCTTGATCTAAAAAAGTTGTTTATTCTGTTTTGAGTAGAGGAAACTTGATTCAACGGCCTCACCATCAAAGTCAATCTCTAGCCCAATGTCTCCTCAACGGCCTCCTGCATCTCATGCGAATGGTGTCCTTGGGCCACCGAGCGCGAAGATGGCAGCTACGCCGGTCAGCACTGCAATGACAACTGCGAAATGGCTTCGTTCTGTTATTTGTCCTCTTCCTTCAAAACCTTCAGCTGAGTTGCAGCGTTTTTTATCATCTTGTGATAAAGATGTTACCAATGATGTAATATGTAGGGCACATATAATATTGGAGGCGATATTTCCTAGAAATCATGAATGTAGTGCAACTGGAAGCCTTCAAAGCGTAAACCTGATGGATAATATATGGATGGAACAACGAAGACTAGAGGCACTAAAGTTATACTATAGGGTTTTGGAAGCTATGTGTACTGCAGAGGCACAAATATTACATGCAGCTAACTTGACCTCTTTATTGACTAATGAGAGGTTTCATAGATGTATGCTTGCTTGTTCTGCTGAACTAGTGCTGGCAACACATAAGACTGCCACAATGTTGTTCCCTACGGTACTGGACAGGACTGGTATTACAGCCTTTGATCTGAGCAAGGTGATAGAGAGTTTCATTAGACATGAGGAGTCTCTGCCGAGAGAATTGAGGCGGCTTCTAAATTCTTTGGAAGAGAGGCTTTTGGAGAGCATGGTGTGGAATAAAGGCTCCTCAATGTACAATTCTTTGATAGTTGCCAGGCCTGCCCTATCTGCTGAAATAAATCGTCTTGGCCTATTGGCAGAGCCAATGCCATCTTTGGATGCAATTGCGATGCATGTAAACTCTACTGGATGTACTCCTCCAGTGCCCACTTTGCAGAAGCATGAAACATCAACAGGTAATGGTAGCTTAATCTTATGTGTGTAACATTTTGAGCTTTATTTTAGTACTTTTGGACTCGTATACCATTTTTCTTGTTTAATATAGTAACTTATGTTATGGAATTTGATTATATTTGTTTTTTTCCTCAAGTGTTAAATTTAAGAGAAAATCGCCTCAGTGACCAAAAAAAAGTTATAATATACGATTTTAACCAACTTTTTTTGGATTTGCCAAAATGGCCAACAAAATCGCAACGCGAAATAAAAATCGCAACGCGATCCCCAGAATCGCAAATCAGTTTCCAAAATCGCAACGCGATTCTTGAAAATCGCAATGCGATAGTACAAATTCGTATTGCGATTTTCCAAAATCGCAACGCGAATATGAAAATCGCAACGCGAACACATAAATCGCAACGCGTATCCGTAAATCGCAACGTGTATCCGTATATCGCAACGCGTATCCGTAAATCGTAATGCGTATCCGTATATCGCAACGCGTATCCGTAAATCGTAACGATAATCCGTAAATCGCAACGAGAATCTGTAAATCGCAACGATAATCCGTAAATCGCAACGATAATCCGTAAATCACAACGAGAATCTGTAAATCGCAACGATAATCCGTAAATCGCAACGAGAATCTGTAAATCACAACACTGAAATTTTGGGTATATAACACTGAAATCATAAACTAAATCCCTAAATCGCAACTCATTCCATCTCCATCTATCACTCTCTCCGGCGACATCCGTTCCTATATCCAACGACATCCTTCCCAATCCGGCAACAGGTTTTAGTTTCGCAGCTCGTCTGTTTAGTAAATTAATTTACAACCATGAAATCATCTAATGTTGATCATGTTTGGATAGATTTGTGTTTTGGAGGGTCATGGGATAATGTTCATGGTGTTTTACAATATATGCCTTTACCCATGAATCTTTAACTAAAATTGTCTTTACAAAAGTTAACTTATGAAACTCTAATGCTACGTGTTTCAAATAAATTGAATTTAGAGCCCCTAAGTGGATTTAGGCTATCTTATCAGAGAAATGGTAAAGTTTATTTGTTAACCGACAATGAAGATGTTGAACGATTCATTGCTTACATTAGTGTTTCACAAGATGATGTTACATTGTATGTTGTTGAACCTAGAAGTAGTATTGTTGGGTCAGTAGCGAGTAGTAATCAACTAAGTTTTTCTCAAAACCCACAACCTTTCTCTAATCCAAATCCCAATCAACTTTCAGCACCAAATTCCGATTTTCGTATTGACCAGTTAGACGATGATGAGCCAACAGAAAAAATTGTGAGTACTAGTCAGTATTCGAAATTTGGTCTTGGTCAATATCCGGACTTTGATATTGGTCAATACACGGATTTTGATGATGTTTCAGAAGAAGAAACATACCCTGCGTGTAATGATTTTGATATTGGTCAATACCCGAATTTTGATGATGAAACAGCCGTTGCCGAAGAATGTATTGTTGATGATAATGAGGAGGAAGTTACGACTGTGAATGAACATATTGAACATCCATTCTGTAATTCATATAATCCTGAAGAAGAAAAAGAAGAAAAAAAAATCCCCGAAGAAAAGAAAATGCCACGGGCGTATAACTGGAATATGCCATAATTACTTCAGATACCGGAAGAAGAGTTGGTAAAGAAAGCAGTTGATTGTTACACAAAAGTTATTCGTATCAAGAAAGATGATTGTTTTGATACAAAGGAAGACTTGAAGATAGCTTTGTATACGAAATGTGTGGAAGATGGCTATCAACTAAAAGTTAACAAATCAAGCAAAGATCGTTTCGAAACAAGGTGTATGATTGACAAAAACTGTATGTGGCGAATGATTGCAAAGAGAATAAAAGATTGCGAAATGTTTCAAGTTAGGACTTTTATTGATAAACATACATGTTCAAGAACCCAAATTTTTCCTCACCATAGACAGGCAAACAAAAAAGTGTTGGGTGGTTTTCTGGCTGAGTTAATGTTTTTGAATGGCAGGGTATATCGGGGACATGAAATTATGACTGACATGAATGCTCGGTTCAAGATTAGTATATCATATTCTCAAGCTTGGAGAGCCAAATGTTATGCCTTGGAATTGTTGAGAGGGTCGCCAGAAGCATCGTTTGCCCAACTGCCGGCTTATTGTCACAATTTAAAGCTGAAAAATCCTGGGTCGGTAACTCATATCAAAACAGATAGAGATGGACGCTTTGAGTTGCTGTTTATCGCCATTGGTGCTACGGTTAGTAAATCAATATAATTTTGTTGACTCATTTTTGTTAGTTACATGCATTTCACATTTAAATGATTATATTTCTTGTGTATATTATTTTGTAGATTCGTTCGTTTATTACTTGCATGCGCCCAGTTATTATAGTTGACGGAGCACATTTGAAAGGTCGATACCTTGGAGTAAACTTATTAGCAGTAGCCATGGATGCTAACAATAGGATATTGCCAATAGCTTACGGGGTTGGCAAATCTGAAACCTCTGATTCATGGACATGGTTTATGAGGCATCTTAGGGATTGCATAGGTCCTATTAGCAATCTGACAATCATATCCGATAGGGCAAACTCAATTGACAACGCTGTTAGAAGGTGTTTCCCAGATGCTTTTCATGGACTTTGTGGTGTTCATTTGTATAGAAATCTAAAATCAAGGTCTGCTGGTATAAAAAAGCACAAATGGACATACTGGAAGGCTGTAAAAGCTTATCGGGAAGTGGATTTCAATAAGCATATAAATTGTTTAAGACGTGTTTTGCCTCAGTGTGCTCAAACACTAGAAGATGTCGGGTTTGAAAGATGGTCAAGAGTACATCAACTTGGAGCAAGATATGGTTTCATGACGTCTAATAGTGCAGAATCAATCAACGCTCTAAGTCGTCATTCCCGGAAATTACCCATTACTATGTTAATGGAGTTTTTTCGAGCCTCTATTCAACAGTGGTACTACAAGAAAAGAAACCATGCAGGTATTATTTCTTTGAATTCGTAACTTATCATATTTATATATTTTACTAAGTATTGTTTATTTAAATTTATAGGAACATTGGAACATCGTGTTACACCATGGACTGAAAAAAAGATAACGAAACGTGTTGTGAAGTCAACGTCATGGAGAGTTGAACCATGTTCAAACACTTTGTTTCAAGTACTGGATAATAACTTAAATGTGCTAGTCGATCTAAATGCAAAGACGTGTAGTTGTATGAAATGGCAAACATCTGGTTATCCGTGTGGCCATGTTATAAAAGTTGCTCTTCATTTAAACCAAGATGATTCAAGCGCATACGCTATGGATTGCTACACTACAGAAGTTTATCGACAGACTTATGCCGAGATTGTCTACCCTATTCCACATCCTTCTGAGTGGGACATACCAGATGACTTACAAACAGTTTTGCCACCAGCCATGGACAGAAGGCTACCTGGCCGACCAAAAAGTCACGATCGTATACCGTCTAAGGGTGAAGAGAAGAAGAGATCGACATGTAGTCGGTGCAAGGAAAGTGGTCATACAAGGTTGACATGTGGATCACCAGTGCCATCAAAATCATCTTTTCCTCTACCAAAATATGGATCCTCATCAAAATCACAATTGGCTTAACCTTTTGGGACTGTTAACTTAGGTGATTTTTAAATGCAAACGTTGTATTATGTGGATTTTATGTGTGAACTTTTAACATTTTCAGTTGAATTAATGAAAATCGCAACGAAAGAATCGCAACGCGAAATGAAAATCGCAATGCGATTTTGGTTTCGCGTTGCGATCTTGTCGTTTCGATTTTGGTTTCGTGTTGCGATTCTGTCGTTGCGATTTTCATTTCGCGTTGCGATTTTGGTTTCGCGTTACGATTTTAAGTTTCGTGTTGCGAAAGTAAACTATTTCTTCTTCTGCAAATTGAAACTTGAATGGATTGCATTACTTCAACCAAAAGACAAAACAAAGACAAATACTATTTCACAGTGTTAAAGAATACACAGTTTAGCAGAATTTGCAGCAACCGAACAAATTTACTTTCAACCAAAAGACAAAACAAAGACAAATATTATTTCACAGTGTTAAAGAATACACAGTTTAGCAGAATTGGCAGCAACCGAACAAATTTACTTTCAACTAAAAGACAAAACAAATACTATTTCACAGTGTTAAAGAATACACAGTTTAGCAGAATTGGCAGCAACCGAACAAATTTACTTTCAACCAAAAGACAAAACAAAGACAAATACTATTTCACAGTGTTAAAGAATACACAGTTTAGCAGAATTGGCAGCAACCGAATAAATTTACTAAGCAATCTAAGTGAAATGGCTAATCTAAGTGAAATTACGAGTAAATTTATCATTAAGTTAAATATGGAAAATCTTAAACTTACCTCGTTGCGTAGAGTATGAACCTCATTCTGCAACGATACTATCATCTCACGTAGAGCGGCAACCTCACCACGTAAAGTTGACACCTCCACACGCCATGCACCATCGTTATCGCGTAGAGTACCGATCTCCTCACGCAAGGCATTGACCTCATCACGTAACTCCCTTGACTCATCCCGTTGAGGTGGAGGTGGAGAACAGGGAGATAGGAGTCGTGGCATCTTTGCCGGTCGCCTATCATGAGGTGATGGTGGAGAAGAGGCTCGATGATGTGACGGGATAGGTGATGGCTCTCGTTCTAGAGGTGTATAGTCGGGTCGATCGGGTGATGGCTCTAGGTGAGGTGATGGCTCTCGAATTGGAGGAAGTGGATGCTGCTCATCATCCGTGCCATCAAAAAAACTCTGACTAGCTTGCCACCAATCAGTGGTAAGCTCTTCCTCCGTGGGTGTCAGTCTTTGTAATGGAATGTTGGCCTCCTAAAATATAAAAACTCAAACAAAGTTAAACGTCTACTATTAATAACTTGTTTATATATTATATGAAAATATTTGTGTTAACTTACATTATTTATTGTCGCATATGGTATTAAGTCTTCCCAATCCAACAGAGTTTTCCTCTTCCAGGAAATAGCCCTGGGAATATCATTTGACGTTTTTATTGCATATGTACGCATGCTGGGGAAATCCTCGAATATCCAAATCTACAAACAATATAATAACAAAATTAGTAATTGTTAAATAATTAATTATAATTTTAGAAACATTATATAGAAATTCTTACCTTAAAGGCCCAAACAAAGCATGACAAAGTGTATTTGGACCCATCGCCCCGCAAACTTTTGCGGTCATCAAAGGCAGACGACAACTTAGTCCAGGTAGCTTTCCATATATACGAATCCCACGGAAACAGATTCAATGCATTCAGGTCCTCTACCAATTATTAGCTCCCGATGAATAGGTTGTCTGGCCTCTCTGCCTAAAAAGCCGGCATACACAAGTAGTAGAAGGCATACTCGGACAACATCGACGTCATCCATCCGAGTGAAACCAGCTTTCTTATTAAACAATTTCTTCAGGTCGTCGACATGTAGGTTCGGCTTCTCCATTGACTCATCCGGAAAAACCCGGGATAACCATGATGGGCGGGCGATATGACGAGTGTACCGGCCTACATCATCGTGTCCGAATCGTAGACCAGTGATTAAGCAGAACTCCTTCCGCCCAAAACAAGTATACGCTGGTGGAAAATGAAACCATATCTCTTCCTCACCACGTTGTATACTGTCGGGTAGATTTGATGTCATGGTCTGAAGCCACAAATGGGTCAAATTAGCATCTCCACCCGGATGCTGTACTCTCAGCCATGGCCCGAAGTAGGTTTCCTCAAACAATTGTCTTTGAGCAGGTGAAAGCTTCGAAGCAATTGTAGTGGCCAGGCTGACTTTATTTCTCAAGGTCAATTGAGCCGAAAAAAATTTCTACAAAAACAATAAACATACCAAGTTAGATATACCAAAAACTACACTGTGAAGATATACCAAAAACAATAAACATAAAAAGTAGTAGTTTATTCTTGAAACTAAAATTTGCAACACTGTTTTGTCTTTTGGTTGAAATGAAAATCGCAACGAGAGAATCGCAACGCGAAATGACAATCGCAACGAGAGAATCGCAACGCGAAATGAAAATCGCAACGAGAGAATCGCAACGCGAAATGAAAATCGCAATGCGATTTTGGTTTCGCGTTGCGATTCTCTCGTTGCGATTTTCATTTCGCGTTGCGATTGTCATTTCGCGTTGCGACAGTCATTCTCTCGTTGCGATTTTCATTTATCTCGTTGCGACTCTTCTGCAAATTGAAACTTGAATGGATTGCATTACTTCAACCAAAAGACAGAACAAAGACAAAGACAAATACTAACTTGAAAATCGCAACGAGAGAATAGCAATGCGAAATGAAAATCGCAACGACAGAATCGTAACGCGAAATGAAATCTAAGTGAAATGGTTAATCTATTATTGAAATGACCAGTAAACTTATCATCAGTTTCAATATGAAAAACCTACAATAATGCAAACATTTCAAAATAAAAATAATTAAAAAAACTAACCCTCGGAGGTTGATTTTCCATTTCTGAATATTGTGAGGGATTTCTGACCGTGAATGGTTGTGAGGGATTTCGCCGGAGATGGGGACGGAAATCTTCGGAGATGGGGACGGATTTCTTCGCCGTAGAGAGTGAGAGATAGAGATGGGACTGAGTTGTGATTTTAGGTTTTAGGTTATGAGTTGCGATTACGGGATTTTGTCTTAATATTGGTTTTTGTAATTTGAAAATAAAATACGCGTAGCGATTATAATGGCGCTTTAAATATCGCGTTGCGATTTACGGATACGCGTTGCGATTTTATGTATTATCGTTTGCGATTTACGGATACGCGTTGCGATATACGGATACACGTTGCGATTTATGTGTTCGCGTTGCGATTTTCATATTCGCGTTGCGATTTTGGAAAATCGCAATGCGAATTTGTACTATCGCATTGCGATTTTCAAGAATCGCGTTGCGATTTTGGAAACTGATTTGCGATTCTGGGGATCGCGTTGTGATTTTTATTTTGCGTTGCGATTTTGTTGGTCATTTTGGCAAATCCAAAAAAAGTTGGTTAAAATCGTATATTATAACTTTTTTTTGGTCACTGAGGCGATTTTCTCTAAATTTAATTGTATCCTGCACTTAATTTCATAGTCATGTTATTTATTTGTTTATTTATTTTCAGGACCAAATGGGGATGTCAGGTCTCCCAGGAGACCATGTGCAGAGTTTAGAAGTGTTTTGGTTGAACGGAACGCTTTTACATCACCGGTGAAGGATCATCTATTAGCATTAAGCAATCTTAAGAAGGCTCCTTTACTATCTGCATTTGCTAGGTAATGTGTGTTGTGTGTTATAGGGAGGTAGAAACCTAACTAACTGCATTGGCTTAACTAAATTTTCTTCGGGGTCTTTGTTTTGTAGTCCAACACGTCCTAACCCCGGCAGTGGAGGAGAAACGTGCGCAGAAACAGGAATAAATATATTTTTTAGCAAGGTATCAAAAATACAAGATAAAGTAGACTTTCTTACATAGCTACGGTGTGCCTTTTATATGCTTATACTGGTTCAAACCTACTATGTAAAATGTACATGTCCCGTGATATATTTTTGTCGTTGCAAACTGCCCTTGAGTGCTGACTATTGAATTTGATTTAAGTTCTGCAATTATGATCTACACCGTGTCTAACATGTTGCTTGCTTTGCACTGCTTAGATTAATAAGTTGGCTGCTGTAAGGATTAATGGCATGGTTGAGAGACTACAATTGTCTCAGCAGATTAGGGAGAGTGTTTATTCTCTTTTTCAGAAAATTCTTAACCAGCGGATTTCTCTGTTCTTTAACCGTCATATTGATCAGATCATCCTTTGTTGTTTCTATGTAGTTGCAAAGGTCTGCTCCTCTTATGAGATCTTTTTAGCCACTGTTAAATTTATCTGCATTGCTTCCTCTTACTTTCTTAATGAATGGCCTGCAGATTTCTCAGTTGCGTCTGACTTTCAAAGAAATTATTTGCAACTATAGGAAGCAACCACAATGCAAACCGCAAGTTTTCCAAAGTGTCTTTGTTGACAGGTCATCTGCTCGACTAAAAGGGGTACAACATCTCATCTCTACTTCCTTTCCCTGCTTTTCTAGGAGATTTAACCATTTTAATGATCTATAAACAGAGAACTGGGCAGGATATCATTGATATCATTGCATTCTACAATGAAATATTCATTCCTTCCATAAAGCCTTTGCTAGGAGAACTTGGTCCTGCTGGAACAACTACAGGAACAATCCGAACTGCCGAAAACAACAATAGTAATGATGGTAAATGTTTCATTTTTCCACTATTATACCCCTAAGTTTTGGAGTTATATTCTGTCCTTGTTGTGCAGGCCATTCTAATTTTTCTTATTCTATCTTCATTGCCTAATCAGGTCCATTCCATGGATCTCCTAAAGTTTCTCCTTTTCCAAGTCTCCCTGATATGTCCCCAAAGAAAGTGTCTGCAACCCACAATGTATATGTGTCTCCACTGCAGACATCCAAGGTACTAAAATCCTTTTTTCTCCTCTCCACTGAGTTACTAATTTTCCATGTCTAGAAACCAGACTTGTACATTTAAGATTTTACCAGCCTCCTGGAGCAAGCAGGAAAAAAATTATTTTATTACTTAAAATGATTGCTGCACAAGAAATTGTTTACTGTCTAAAGGTACAGCACTAAAAGGCCAATGAAAAAGAACCTTTAATTTCTGGTATTAAGTCCAATGAATCTGGTAGAAAAAGTTGAATCTCGGGTTATGTTTTTTGATTGACTGAACTAGGTATTGTAGGAAATTCTTTGTTCTATTTCCTTTGGTATTATCTTTATCCTATGTTATTTGGACTTAGGTTTGAGTGTCTAATATGAGTGTTTCTTAAATGGGTATAATCAAAATTTTCAAGTTTTCCATGTATTTTGAATTCCTTTGAAGGGTACATCCTTGTAAACATGTTTAGATATACATGTATGACTATATACATGAGACTGGTGCCGAACATGAGTATTTGAAGAAAAATGAAGAGTAGTTAACATAGTTTGAATCCGTGGTTATGTAGAAAAAGAAGTTTGTGCGCTTTTTTATTAATTAGATCTTGTTTTCATATACAGATGGATGCTCTAATCTTGCATAGCTCTAGAAGCTACTATGCTTGTGTTGGGGAGAGTACTCATGCTTTTCAGAGCCCTTCGAAGGACCTAAATGCTATCAATAATCACTTGAATGGGTATTCTTCTCTTCTGTCCCTGGGTAGTAATTTTTTTTTTTTGAACATAGAAGTTATTCCTGAGCTAGCGATCCCGACAATTGCTTTGTTGCTTTTAGTAACCGGAAGATCAGGGGGGCACTCAACTTTGATGACGTTGATGTCGGCTTGGTTAGTGATTCTATGGTTGCAAATAGCCTGTACTTGCAGAACGGGAGCTCCACATCTTCATCTGGTGCACCTTTAAAATCCGAACAACCAGAATCTTAGCGCAGCACATGTATTCCTTGTAAATTCTGCCCCTCTTCTTCGATTCTACGAATGCAAGTTCATCACACAGGGTACGAATGAGCGGTGAGTTAGCCGCCACCTCCCCTATGTGTATACGAATGTTAGCTAACAGTACTATGAAGCTTGGTGGCCTACTAACAAATTGAATAAAACTTGCTGTAGTCAAATAATAGTGTTTGATCACCATTTATTGGAATAACAGTGGCCATCAGTTTCAAGGGGTAAATTTTAGAATTCAACATCTAATAACAAAAACAGAAGTCCACAATGAAGTTAGATCATGCCTGAGGGAATCGAATAACAAAAAAGATCAATAACCGTTCAATGCTGAATTAGACTCTTGTTTTATCTCAATAGCTAAAGCATTAAAAGTTGGTATAGAAAGGCAAACAGCCGAGTAAAGATATAAGTCCTCTCCTGAAGCAAACCCAAATCTGACTTTTTAAAGTTTTAATGGGCCTGTAAATGGATGCATCCATATCAGACAACAATGGGACCAAAAGGCATTTGTTATTTGTTCCATTCAGAAGAAGAATGCTAGATGCAAAACATCATGGAGGGAGGGACTAAAGCAAATCAACCAAATGGAGGAAGTCTTTAGCAGAATTATCGGCAAAATGCCCCCCCCCATCTCTCTTTGGGGGCAGACCAGGATTTAGTTTTATATTTTATGGTAATTAGAAATCCTACCTCATCATCGCATTAAAGCAATCCCAGGAATTGTTACATCCAATTAGCCCATGCCATAATAACGAATTTAAAAATATTTTTCAAGGTTAATATATATTAATAATATAAAATTTTTATATGGAATTTACCAGCTCGGCCATATACTTTGTCTTGTGATCACAATGCCTATTTGACAATTTTGATAAGATAAAGGTTTGAAAAAATCAACTTGTATGAGATGTTTGAGAATAATTATTTTCTTAACTAGAATGAAATAAATAGTATATGAAGGAAGATGAACGAACTAATTGAGGTTTTTAGGAAGAAATTTAGAAGACACAACGTTTTCTTTTGAGCGTATGTAGTTTGATCATTAACTTTAAAAGAGTATCAACATAAAAGATAGCATATCTTCCGGATGTCTTCTTAAAAACAATTGATAATCCAATCATCTTTCTCCTACATTATTAATTTCACAATTATTGGAAATATAATTCTCTACATAACCATTTTTTTCAACCATATTATCTAAGAAATTTTTTTCATCCTGCTTTAACTGGGATCTCAATGTCTTGATTTCTAGTTGTCTTGGCTAGCCTGCTTCAAAGAGGTGGCATATATCTTCAAAACTTTGATAATTCTTTATAGAAATTACCTAAAAAAATTGAGAATGAGAAAATGATTTACAGACTCTGTTTTGAAAATCGGACCGGACCAGCCGGTTCAACCGAGAACTGTTACTTAGTTCGGTTCAATCTAAACCGGTTGAACCGCTACTAGTGAACCGGCCAAAACCGCTGAACCGTTCGAATCGGACCGGCTAAAAACCGGGAAAAACCGGGAATTTTGTTTTTAAAAAAAAATTAAACCAAACAACGTCATTTGTTAAACGAGCCAAGTCGAACTCGAGTATTACTGAGCTGGACTCAAACTTGAAAACTTTAAAAGTAAGCTCAACTCAAACTCACAAGCTAAAAATTATTAAGTTCAACTCAAACTCGAAATATAATATTGAAACTTGAACTCAAAAAGGCTTGAACTCAAAAAAAAATTAGAAGCTCGATTGAAGCCTAAAATTCGAGCTTGATTGAAGTAAAAAAATAGTTCACTCAATGCTCACCAAAAGGCTCCATGATTTTGAATGTCAAATTACCTCTATTATTTATAGAAGTTAGTTGTGATGCTCTTGTATGTTTCTTAGCAATGCGAGATTGTTTTGTTCTCATATTTTTACTCTTTAGACTTTTGGGATGCTCTTCTATGTTTCTTAGCCATGTATGATTGTTTTTTTTTAAATTAAACCAAACAATATCATTTTGTTATTATTTTTTAACCCTAAATTTATTATTTAATTATAGTTATATAATTATATTTAATATTTAATATATTTTACCTTAAATATTATGTTGTAGTTAATTTGAATCATTTTGTTTTACTTGATTTTATGGTTTTTAACTTATATATGTTATGACTTGCTTTGAATATAACTTGTGATATAAAATTTTTTTTATTAAATATTTTTGGTATTTTTATTTAATTTTTTTAAATAATTATGACGTTGTCCGGTTCTTCCGATCGATCAGACCGGTTCGACCGGTTAAACCAGTGAACTGATAGCATAACTGGTTCGCTAACCGGTCCTATTCTGAAAACCATGTTTACAGGAAGAAGTATAAAAATATCACTTTTAAATAATTAAATTTTCTCTAACTGTACAAATCGGATTTATAAAAAAGAAGAGAAAATAACCTCAGTGATCAAAAATGCTATATAATATACGATTTTAACCAACTTTTTTGGATTTGCCAAAATGACCAACTAAATCGCAATGCGATCGATAATTCGTAACGCGATCTCCGATATCGTAAATCAGTTTCCAGATTCGCAACGCGATTCTGACTATCGCATTGCGATTTCCCAAATTCGCGTTGCGATTTTCCTAATTCGCAATGCGAATACGTAAATCGCAACACGAATTTGGAAAATCGCAATGCGATTACGTAAATCGCAATGCGAATACGTAAATCGCAATGCGAATCTGACTATCGCAATGCGATTTACATAGCGTCATTCGTATTAACGCATATTTTTTTCAAATTCCAAACATGAATATATTAATATATCGGAACACTGAACCATCCACAGTATATCCCGTAATCGCAACTCATAACCTAAAACCCTAAATCACAACTCGGTTTCATCTCCATCTCTCACTCTCTAAGGCAACATCCGTCCCCATCTCCGACGAAATCAGTCCCCACGACGATAACAGTCTTCATCTCCGGCGAAATCATTCACGGTCAGAAATGGAAAATCAACCAAATCAAACACCGAGGGTTAGTTTTTTTTAATTATTTTTATTTTGAAATTTTTGCATCATTATTAGGTTTTTCATATTGAAATTGATGATAAGTTTACTGGTGTTTTCAATAATAGATTAATCATTTCACTTAGATTGCTTATTATATTCATTCGATTGCTGCCAATACTGCTAAATTGTTTAGTCTTTAACCTTGTGAAGTTAGTATTTGTCTTTGTTTTGTCTTTTGGTTGAAGTAATGCAATCCATTCAAGTTTCTTTCAATTTTAGTATTTGAAACCAAGAATGACTATCGTAATGCGATTCTGTCGTTGCGATTTTCATTTCGCGTTGCGATTTAAAGTTTCAGAAACTATTCTTCTTATGCAAATTGAAACTTGAATGAATTGCATTACTTCAACCAAAAAACAAATACTAAATTCACAGTGTTGCAAATTTAAGTTTGAAGAATAAACTACTATTCTTTATGTTTATTGTCCATATATTCACAGTGTAGTTTTTGATATATCTAAATTGATATGTTTATTGTTTTTGCATAACTTTTATTCGGCTCAATTGACCTTAAGAAATAAAGTAAGCATGGCCAAAACAATTGCGTCGAAGCTTTCACATGCACAAAGAAAAATATTTGAGGATACTTGCTTCGGGCCATGGCTGAAAGTACAACATCCGGGTGGAGATGCTATGTTGACCCATCTGTTTCTTCAAACCATGACTAGCGATCTACCAGAGACTATACAACGTTGTGATTAAGAGATATGATTTGATTTTCCACCGGCGTATACGTGTTTTGGGCGGGAGGAGTTTTGCATAATCATCAGTCTACGCTTCGGACACGATGATGTAGATCGGTACACTAGACATATTACACGCCTATCATGGTTTTCCCGGGTTTTTCCTGAGCTATCAACGGAGAAGTCGAATTTACACGTGGAAGACTTGATGAGATTATTGAATAAGAAAGATGGTTTTACTCGGATGGATGACGTCGATGTTGTCCGAGTATGCCTTCTAATACTTTTGCAAGCCGGCTTTTTAGGCAGAGAGGCCCGACAACCTATTCCTAATGATCTAATTAAATTGGTAGATGACCTAAATGCATGGAACATGTTTCCGTGGGGTTCGTATCTATGGAGAGCTACATGGAATAAGTTGTCGTCTGCCTTTAATGATCGGAAAAGTTTGTGTGGCGATGGTTCCAAATACACTTTGTCAGGCTTTATTTGGGCCTTTAAGGTAATAGTTTTTATATAATGTTTCCAAAATTATAATTAATTCTTTAACAATTACTAATGTTTGTTATTATATTGTTTGTAGATTTAGATATTTGAGGCCTTTCCCGCCATGCAGACATATGCATTAAAAACTTCTAATGATATTCCTAGGACTATTTCCTGGAAGAGGAAACAGCCCTTGCAGCAATGGGAAGATTTACTACCGTATACTACAATAAATAATGTAAGTTAACACAAATACTACCATATGTTTATAAACAAGTTATTACTAGTACACGTTTAACTTTGTTTGAGCTTTTATATTGTTAGGAGGCCAACACTCCATTACAGAGGCTGACACCCACGGAAGCTGAGCTTGCCACTGATTGGTGGCAAGCTAGTAAGCTTTTTTTTTTATGGCACGGATGATGAGCAGCCACCACTTCGAGAGCCATCACCTCACCCAGAGCCATCACCTGATCGACCCGAATATACACCTCCACAATGAGAGTCATCACCTATTCTGTCACATCATCGAGCCTCTTCTCCACCATCACCTCATGATAGGCGACCAACAAAGATGCCACGACGTTTATCTCCCTGTTCTCCACCTCCACCTCCACCTCAACGGGATGAGTTATGGGAGTTACGTAATGAGGTCAATGCCTTGCGTGAGGAGGTCGGTACTTTACGCGATGACAATGGTGTATGGCGTGTTGAGGTGTCTACTTTACGTGGTGAGGTAGCAGCTCTACGTGAGATTGTAGCATCGTTGTAGAACGAGGTTCATACTCTACGCAACGAGGTAAGTTTAATATTTTTCATATTTAACTTGATGATAAATTTACTCGTAATTTCACTTAGATTGCTTAGTAAATTCATTCGGTTACTGCCAATACTGTTTAATTGTTTATTCTTTAACCCTGTGAAGTTAGTATTTGTTTTTGGTTGTCTTTTGGTTGAAGTAATGCAATCCATTTAAGTTTCAATTTGCAGAAGAAGAATAGTTTACTATCGCAATGCGAAAATGACTATCGCAATGCGAATTTGACTATCGCAACGAAAGAATCGCAATGCGAAATGAAAATCGCATTGCGATTCTCTCGTTGCAATAGTCAAATTCGCATTGCGATAGTCATTTTCGCGTTGCGATTTTGTTGTTGCGATTTTCATTTCGCATTACGATTCTCTCGTTGCTATAGTCATTTTCGCGTTGCGATAGTCATTTTCGCGTTGCGATTTTAAGTTTCAGATTCTATTCTTCTTCTGCAAATTGAAACTTGAATGAATTGCACTACTTCAACCAAAAGACAAATACTAACTTCACAGTGTTGAAAATTTAAGTTTCAAGAATAAACTACTACTCTTTATGTTGTCATTGAACCTGCACTAAACATATATGTTGTCATTTTAAATTTTTATATAAGTGCTTACTTCTGGAATGTTATCTGATGCATTTTGTGAACTATGATATAATAATGACTTGGGTGAATACCGTGCAAGTTTGAAATATATTTGTCTTTGTCTTCACTGTTTAATATCATGTCTGTTTATTTACTGATTTATGTATTAATTTATTTTTAGCGGCCCGCTAAGGTGGATGCTCTACGTCGGGTTTTTCTTGCAAGACGGAGTTCACGCATCAGACGGCGTGCACGTGCCATTACGTCTCCGTTCACCCCAATAGTGCAAAGAATCCGTAAGAAAAAGCCCGACTCACCTGTCATCGTTCAAGAGGCCTCCCCTATCGTTCAAGAGGCCCCTATCATCCATCAAGAGTCCCCTCTCACCGTTCTAGAGGCCACTGTCATCGTTGAAGATGTCCCTCCCAACATTCTAGAGCCCGATTCACACGGCGTAATATATCGAATTATTGATAAGCCCCCTCACGTGCCGGACATGATGGATGACTGTTGGCTTTCGTATAAGTTACCGGCCAGTACCATTCCGGCAGATAAAGTGGAGAGGAAACAACTACCGGAAACAATTCTGGATAATACCCTTTGGGCTAAGACCGCAGTTGATTTTTATCTACATGAGCGGAGCCAAGGGTGTTACGCTGACATATACAAACTCAACGATGATATGCATTTGTTGATTGAACGGTCTTGGTGGGGTGTATTATTAAGGGTTGAAGACAACGGCTATTTTGATGGGGTGTAAGTCTTATATTTCTTCTTATATTTCAGTTTGATTAATTTTTTTTAAAATTTATGTAATTCACTAAAATATGTCTTTTTTGTAAAACAGCATATTGATGCATGGGTGACACGTCTTCTAATTGTAAGGAAATTGAACAAAAATATAAAAAAATGCGATATACAATTATGCCGACGTCTTTTCACGTAGTTCACTTGAAGAATCAACGACAGGAATCATATGTGTTGGCTAATGGACAAGCTAAACTTTATCCTGCATGGTGGGAGGTCGATAAGGTTAGTATATTTGTTTAAATATTTTAAAGGTATTCATAAATAAGTGCGTAATTTGAATTATTACATTTCGATGCAGGTGTTTATCAATGTTTTGGACCATACTCATTGGCTTCTCGTCGAGCTTCAGCTCCCATCTCTAAAGACAATAGTATATGACAGCATGATAAATTACATATCATTGTCTGATTGGAGAGATATTATTATGGGATGGAGCTCTCATTTGGCTAAATTATTTGATGCAATTAATTATTGGACTAAGTCTGGAAACAAGAAGCCAAAGTAGTTCAATGTTACAGTTATCAGAGACGAGACCGCGCCACAACAAACGAAGGAAGCCAGAGGGGATTGTGGTCCTCTCGTATGCATATGCTTGGAGCGTTTGACGACAGGAAGTACACATTTTCTACCTCCCACCGATAGAGATAGAGGTGCAGTAGGCTTGTGGTTTTGGCATTTTATGGCTAGAGCGATATATGCGAGACGCTGCCTACCTGCATCCGCGTTATGAAAGTGTCCATAAACAATTTGTAAGTCAATTGCAAGTGTTGTTAAACATATATACTCTTTTTGGTTTGAAAATGTTTGGTTAAGTAGCTAGAATTCAATAATTTGCTGTTTGTAGGTTTTAGATGTGTAGAAAGTGTTGTTGATTCAATGTTTAGTTTCTGCAGGTTAATCCTGAAGTGAGCTGCGTGAAATGGATGTATGAGTGCAAAAGTTGATTTCATTATTATTTTTTGATTGTTTAATTGATTTGTAAAAGATGATTTGTAAATGTTGATTTGTTTAATTGATGTGTACATAATATTTGTGCTTGTTTAATTGATTGAAATGTAATAGTTGATTTGTTGATTTCAATCTGCATTATGTTGAATGCAAAATAGACTATCGCAACGCAGAAATGACTATCGCAACGAGAGAATCGCAATGCGAAATGAAAATCGCAACGAGCTAATTTCGCGTTGCGATTTTCATTTTCGCATTGTGATTCACTCGTTGCGATTTTCATTTCGCATTGCGATTTTCATTTCGCACTGCGATTCTCTCGTTGCGATAGTCATTTCCGCGTTGCGATAGTCAATTCCGTATTGCGATAGTCATTTCCGTGTTGCGATAGTCATATTCGCGTTGCGATTTCCGCGTTGCGATAGTCAAATGAATGTCTAATAAGTGATAACAACTGAACATATCATAGCAATGTTCAAACTCAAGTTACTAATACATGCCTAACTGAAAATGTTAAAAGTTCACACATAATATACATATAATACAACGTTTGCATTTAAAAATCACCTAAGTTAACAGTCCCAAAAGGTAAAGCCGGTTGTGATTGGGATTTTGATGAGGATCCATATTTTGGTAGAGGAAAATATGATTGTGATGGCACTGGTGATCCACATGTCAACCTTGTATGACCACTTTCCTTGCACCGACTACATGTCGATCTCTTCTTCTCTTCACCCTTAGACGGTATACGATCGTGACTTTTTGGTCGGCCAGGTAGCCTTCTGTCCATGGCTGGTGGCAAAACTGTTTGTAAGTCATCTGGTATGTCCCACTCAGAAGGATGTGGAATAGGGTAGCCAATCTCACCATAAGTCTGTCGATATACTTCTGTAGTGTAACAATCCATAGCGTATGCGCTTGAATCATCTTGGTTATGAAGAGAAACTTTTATAACATGGCCACACGGATAACCAGATGTTTGCCATTTCATACAACTACACGTCTTTGCATTTAGATCGACAAGCCCATTTAAGTTATTATCCAGTACTTCAAACAAAGTGTTTGAACATGGTTCAACTCTCCATGACGTTGACTTCACAACACGTTTCGTTATCTTTTTTTCTGTCCATGGTGTAACACGATGTTCCAATGTTCCTGTAAATTTAAATAAATAATACTTAGTAAAATATATGATAAGTTACGAATTTAAAGAAATAATACATGCATGGTTTATTTTCTTGTAGTACCACTGTTGAATAGAGGCTCAAAAAAACTCCATTAACATAGTAATGGGTAATTTCCGGGAATGACGACTTAGAGCGTTGATTGATTCTGCACTATTAGACGTCATGAAACCATATCTTGCTCCAAGTTAATGTACTCTTGACCATCTTTCAAACCCGACATCTTCTAGTGTTTGAGCACACTGAGGCAAAACACGTCTTAAACAGTTTATATGCTTATTAAAATCCACTTCCCGATAAGCTTTTACAGCCTTCCATTATGTCCATTTGTGATTTTTTATACCAGCAGACCTTGATTTTAGATTTCTATACAAATGAACACCACAAAGTCCATGAAAAGCATATGGGAAACACCTTCTAATAGCGTTGTCAATTGAGTTTGCCCTATCGGATATGAATGTCAGATTGCTAATAGGACCTATGCAATCCCTAAGATGCCCCATAAACCATGTTCATGAATCAGAGGTTTCAGATTTGCCAACCCCGTAAGCTATTGGCAGTATCCCATTGTTAGCATCCATGTCTACTACTAATAAGTTTACTCCAAGGTATCGACCTTTTAAATGTGCTCCGTCAACTATAATAACTGGGCGCATGCAATTAATAAACGAACGAATCTACAAAATCATATACACAAGAAATATAATCATTTAAATGTGAAATGCATGTAACTAACAAAAATGAGTCAACAAAATTATATTGATTTACTAACCGCATCACCAATGGCGATAAGCAGCAACTCAAAGCGTCCATCTCTATCTGTTTTGATATGAGTTACCGACCCAGGATTTTTCAGCTTTAAATTGTGACAATAAGCCTGCAATTGGGCAAACGATGCTTCTGGCGACCCCCTCAACAATTTCAAGGCATAACATTTGGCTCTCCAAGCTTGAGAATATGAGATACTAATCTTGAACCGAGCATTCATGTCAGATATAATTTCATGTCCCCGATATACCCTGCCATTAAAAAACATTAACTCAGCCAGAAAACCACCCAACACCTTTTTGTTTGCCTGTCTATGGTGAGGAAAAACTTGGGTTCTTGAACATGTATGTTTATCAATAAAAGTCCTAACTTGAAATATTTCGTAATATTTTATCCTCTTTGCAATCATAAGCCACGTACAGTTTTTGTCAATCATACACCTTGTTTCGAAACGATCTTTGCTTGATTTGTTAACTTTTAGTTGATAGCCATCTTCCACACATTTCGTATACAAAGCTATCTTCAAGTTTTCCTTTGTATCAAAACAATCATCTTTCTTGATACGAATAATTTTTGTGTAATAATCAACTGCTATCTTTACCAACTCTTCTTCCGGTATATGAAGTAATTCTGGCATATTCCAGTTATACTCCCGTGGCATTTTCTTCGGGGACTTTTCTTTGGGGATTTCTTCTTCTTCTTTTTCTTCTTAAGTGTTATATGAATTATATAATGGATGTTCAACATGTTCATTTACAGTCGTAACTTCCTCCTCATTATCATCAACAACATCTTCCTTGGCAACGGCTGTTTCATCATCAAAATTCGGGTATTGACCAATATCAAAATCATTACACGCATGGTCTGTTTCTTCTTCTGAAAAATCATCAAAATCCGAGTATTGACCAAGATCAAAGTCCGGGTATTGACCAATATCAAATTTCGAATACTGACTAGTACTCACAATTTTTTATGTTGGCTCATCATCGTCTAACTGGTCAATACGAAAACCGGAATTTGGTGCTGAAAGTTTATTGGGATTTGGATTAGGGAAATGTTGTGGGTTTTGAGATTGTGTTTGGTATTGGAAATGTGGTGAAACAATATTTGTTCGGTGATGAAATTGTGGTGGAACCATTAAATTTTGAGCACCATAAACTGGGGTTGAAAAATTTAGTTGATTACTACCCGCTACTAACCCAACTTCACTACTTCTAGGTTCAACAACATACAATGTAACATCATCACTTAAAACACTAATGTAGGCAATGAATCGTTCAACATCTTCATTGTCGGTTAACAAATAAACTTTATCATTTCTCTGATAAGATAACCTAAATCCACTTAGGGCTCTAAATTCAATTTATTTGCAACACGTAACATTAGAGTTTCATAAGTTAACTTTTTTAATGACAGTTTTAGTTGAAGATTCATGGGTAAAGGCATATATTGTAAAACACCATGAACATTCTCCCATGACTCTTCAAAACACAAATCTATCCAAACATGATCAACATTAGATGATTTCATTATTGTAAATTAATTTACTAAACAAACGAGCTGCGAAACTAAAACCTTTTGCCGGATGGGGAAGGATGTCGTTGGATATAAGAATGGATGTCGCCGGAGAGAGCGATAGATGGAGATGTAATGAGTTGCGATTTAGGGATTTAGGTTATGAGTTTCTGCTGCTGCGTAGTTATATACCCAAAACATTTGTGTTGCGAAATTAAAACCTGTTGCGAATTCAGAAATCGAGTTGCGAATTTGAAATTCAGTATTGCGATAGTCAGAATCTCGTTGCGATTTACGTATTCGCATTGCGATTTTTCAAATTCGCGTTGTGATTTACGTATTCGCATTGCGAATTAGGAAAATCGCAATGCGAATTTGGGAAATCGCAATGCGATAATCAGAATCGCGTTGCGAATCTGAAAATTGATTTGCGATACCAGAGATCGCGTTGCGAATAATCAATCGCATTACGGTTTAATTGATCATTTTGACAAATTCAAACAAAATTAGTTAAAATCGTATATTAAAATACATTTTTGATCACTGAATTTATTTTCTCTAAAAATAAAGACCAAAATCAGAGGAATCGGGCTGGTTAGAGAGAGAAAGTCATAACATCTGAAACTCAGTCACCAAAGTGAAAACAGCTTCATCACTCTCTTTCTCAGCAGCCAAACTGAAACCCAATCTTTATTTATAAAATAAAAAAATCCTTTCTTTATAAAACTCTTATTTCTTCTCTCTGAAAAGCCTCTCTTCTTCTGTATCTTACTAAAAATCTCTCCCTTTTTTCTTTTAATTTTACTAAAAATCGATTTTTTTGATCTCTTTTGTAAACCCTCATTACCCTTTTATTGGATCTGTCATTCCCTCGCATGTATTGATTATTCCCTGTACAAAGGGATCCTTTTTTCATTGATATTGTTACATCCCTGTTTGGGTTCTGAAAATTTTTCTTCTTGTTTTTACTTTCTGGGAAAGTAACGAAGGGAAAAAATGAAGGTACCTTGTTGTTCAGTTTGCCAGACGCGGTATAACGAGGAAGAAAGAGTTCCTTTATTGCTTCAATGCGGCCATGGGTTTTGCAAAGAGTGTCTTTCCAGAATGTTTTCTACTTCGTCGGATACTTCCTTGCCCTGTCCCCGGTGCCGCCACGTGTCCATCGTGGGTAACTCTGTTCTGGCTTTGAAGAAGAACTATGGAATTTTATCTCTTCTTAACTCTTACCCAAGCTCAGGTGGGTCCAACTCGAGGAACGATTTCGATTGCGATTACACGGACGATGAAGAGAGGGAGGATGACGATGAGAATGGGGATTTCTTCCGTGACTTTGCCTGTGGTCGGATTAACCGCGGGATCCACGCTTCTAGTTCCGGTGCTGCTGCCGCCGCCGGATGCGGGCCAGTGATTGAACTGACAGCTCATCCGGAGGTGAAGTTGATTAGGAAGATAGAAGGGAAAGGGGAAGGAAAAGGAGGGAGAGCAGGAGTGGAAACATGGGCGGCGGTGATTAGTGGAGTCTACGGTGGTGGTGGAGGAGGAAGAGGACGGCGGTGCAAGCATAAGGTGGCGGTAAAGAAAGTAGGCGCAATGGAAGGTATGGATGGGGAATGGGTTCAAGGTCAACTTGAGAGTTTGAGGCGTGCATCAATGTGGTGTAGGAATGTTTGTACTTTCCATGGAGTTATTAAGTTTGAAGAGAGTAGTCTGGGGATTGTTATGGATAGGGGTCACGGATCGATTCAATCTGCAATGTTCAATAATGAAGGGAGACTTACTTTGGAGCAAGTTCTAAGGTGTTGTTTCTGTTTTAAACTTTGCCTTTTTTTGTTCTTTCTTTCTTTTGCAGTTGTATCTTTTAATGATCTTTTTTTAGGTGTTCATTGTGTGAAATATTGTTGATTTTGGCAGATGGTGCTCTAAATCTTTTTCTTTTTGCTAACAGAACATAAGATTGATAGGTTGTTTCTAAGCAACAGGAAAATGTTTTATGTGCCGAGATTACTTATTGTTGAGGCTGAATGAACATTAAGCTTTGAGCTTTCGCACGGTTATATTATTTATTTTGTACAGAATGTTGCTTTTAGTTAATTTGGGCAGATACAGAGCAGATCTTAACGTTTTATGCATATTTCTTTTTTGTTGTTGGTGTGTATGAAGATGTTGCGATATGTTGGATTGTGTTATTTGATAGAAAAAGCTAACTTGCTAGATATAATGAAAAATTGTTTTTTTAATAAGAATAGTGAAAATTTGTTGCTTTTAGTGAAGATTGAATTAGATTAAGATATGCGATTCCAAGGTAGGTGATCAAGTTTTTGTTCTTGCATTGGAACTTTCATTTATGTACATTGAATGAAACTTTACACTTTATGGGAATGATTCTTGGATGATTAATCTATTACTATAGTATGGAGCCTAAGGTTGATTTCTCAAATATTTAAGTTCTCTTTACCTTTACTTCTAATGTGTATGTGCAGATTCTGTGCAGATTCTGTGCAGACATTGAAGTGATAGAACATTTACTTTAACCTCTTAAATGAGAATTCTTTGTCAAAGTGCTTGTTGACTTGATATAATTAGTGTACGAATGTTCTACACCTTATCTGCACATAATACCTTACTATTGCTTATGTTCTCTTTATTTTAAATTTAGATTCCTTCGAGTTCTGTCTTGAGAAATGGTATTTACCAGTTTTTATTGAATAGCAGTTTTTATCAGAATATGAACTGGTTGTTTCTCTTGTTGCTTAAAATATTTTTGCAAGTTTCATGAAATAGGCCACTTGACTTTTATAATCTTGATCTCTTTCTCTTTCCTCCTCCGTTCTCTTCTCGTTCAACTGCAGTCGTTTAATTTGCGGATTACATTGCCAATAGATTATGGGCTGAACCAAACTTGTGTTTTTCTAATTACTTTGAAAATTATAGCTTCTTGTGCCTCGATTTCTGGTTAGATTGGCGACACTGTGAACTGGTAGGTAATACAAATAAATATCATGATTGAAGTTTCCAAAGAAACCCATGACAGGTTTGGGAGGGAATGGTTTTCTTTGGGACAAATGGTGGAATTACTATTGTTTCTTGTAGAGAAAGACATTGGAATTTTTTTATTGAATTTTAGTAAGAAAATAAATTGCAAAAAGATAAAGAAAATAGAAAGATGATATGAAATATCAAAGTCGGTGGATTGATTTGAGGAATGAAGTATGCATTTTCATGGACCACAGAAAATTGAATGCAATAATATCATGGATGGAATGAGATGTGTATCCTTATCTTTTTTTTTCTTCCTTTCACACCCTTTTTATCGTTTTTATGCTTGAAGTTCTTAAATTTTGGTATCAGAGTTGGTGTATTTATGCACAAAATATGATTTTCCATGTTTTTGATTTAAAATTTCTTTTCTAATGTTGAGGCTCTTTGCTTTTAATCCTGTTTGTTGACTAATTTAAATCAAATATGGCTGTAATATGCCACTAACTTTTTTTCTCCCTATTGTTTGCAATACGCCCCTTTAGCTTATCTGATGCCTAGATAGCTTATGTGGCTTTATGGTTTAATGAGTATTTGCTAATTTTAGATACGGAGCAGATATTGCACGAGGGGTGGCAGAACTTCACGCAGCAGGTGTCGTTTGTATGAATATAAAACCATCTAATCTTCTTCTGGATGTAAATGGTCATGCCGTTGTTTCTGATTATGGACTTGCTGCAATTCTGAAAAAACCTGCTTGCCGAAAAGCGCGAACAGAATGTGACTCCTCCAAGATACATTCATGCATGGATTGCACAATGCTCAGCCCACATTACACTGCCCCAGAGGCTTGGGAGCCAGTAAAGAAGTCTCTGAATCTGTTCTGGGATGATGCCATTGGCATATCGGCAGAATCAGATGCCTGGAGTTTTGGTTGTACATTGGTGGAAATGTGCACTGGTTCCATCCCGTATGTGGAGCTACACATTTTTTTATTTTATTTTACTGTTTCTTGTTGTGTATGTATTTCAATGTTTTGGTACAGGATATGGCTTCTTTGTGACACAAGTGAAATTCTTTATGCAGTTGGGCTGGTTTAAGTGCAGATGAAATCTATCGAGCTGTTATTAAGGCTCGGAAATTGCCTCCACAGTATGCAAGTGTAGTGGGTGTTGGGTTACCTAGGGAATTGTGGAAGATGATTGGTGATTGCCTGCAGTTCAAGCCATCGAAAAGACCGACATTTAATGCAATGTTAGCGATATTCCTCCATCATTTGCAAGAGATACCGCGCAGCCCTCCTGCAAGCCCCGATAAGTGAGAAAATTATTATTTTCTTCCTTCATCATTGTTTGTACTTCCTAGATAAAATCTAATGGTAGCCTCTTTTTTTTTTTGGAATATTAGGCCTCGTTAAAAACCCTCGACTTACCCTCCATATTACAATAGTAATATGAAGGACAATGGAAGAGGGAAAAGAGCACTTCTTGGATTTAGGTGTTCTTAATCTAAATTTCATGAATAGAGCACTTCTTCAAAAATGGTCCTGGAGGTATGCCAATGAAAGGGAGTCTGTTTGGAGGGCATTTATTTGTTCGAAATATAATCTGGATTCTTCTCTGTTATTGTTTGACAGTAAAATCCCTCAAAAAGTCTCTTGGATTTGGAGATATTTGATTAATAATCACTTTGTGGAGGACACTTTTGGTTCCAAGTTTAGAAGTTTGTGCAGTTTTCGAGTAGGAGATGGAAGCTTAATCCGGTTTTGGCATGATAATTGGGTTTTGGATTCTCCTCTTTTGCTCATTTTCCCTAGATTGTTTTCTATTTCCACTAATAAAATGGGCAAATTATTCGAATTTGGGGAATATAGCTCTTCGGGCTGGATTTGGGATGTGCAATTTCGAAGGAATTTAAATGACTGGGAATTAGAACAGTGGGCTAATTTGATGGCTGTCATTTCCTCTATTTCATTATCAATGGAGATTTCTGATGGGATGATTTGGAAAGGTATTGGGGATGGGGTATACACTGTAAATTCTGGTATGAAGTTATATTCATCAGATTCTTTGGGTTCGGAGGACGTCAACTTTTGGAAGAAGATTATTTGGAGGGGTGACTTGCCGCCAAGAGTGGAGTTTTTTATGTGGCAGGTTGTTTTAGGGAAGCTGGTTGTTAAGACAAAACTTGTTAAAAGAGGTGTTCAAGGTATTGAAGACGTGGTATGTCCTCTTTGCAAGTTGGAGGATGAGTCTTCCTTACATTTGTTTTTCTCGTGTTCGGTGGTTTGGGTTATTTGGAACAAATTTCTGAATTTCTGGAGGATAAAGACTGTTTTTCATGATAATGCGAAAAGCTTTCTTCTTGCTTGGGCTGCTATGAAGACTAACTCTCCAATTTGGTCTTTAATTCCAGGGGTCTTCCTTTGGACAACTTGGAAAATAAGGAATCTAATTGTGTTTGAGGGGGGAAGTTAGATATGGCTGAATATTTCTTCTTAGCAAGGTTTAGGCTTGCTTCTTGGTTCCTAGCAAAGCTCAAAGAGGTTTCTATCCCTAAAGATTCTCGTATTTCAGATCCTTCCTTAGGGGACTCGTGTTCTTTTAATGCCAAACAAATTGTTTCTGTTTCTCCTTGATCCCCTCCTCCTAAAGGTTTTGTAAAACTTAATGTTGACCTACTACTAGAGATTGGAAGAAGAGTGGGACAGGAGGAATTTTAAAGGATTTCACAGGGTTGACCTTAGGCTTTTTCAAGGAAACTGCTGGTCCGGGGCCTCCGACCTATATGGAATTAAAAGCTATTCAGAAGAGGTTGGTGTTCTATGTTGATTTTCGAGAGAGCTTCAAGGATCGTTTGATTATTGAAAGTGACAGCAAGGTGGCAGTGGATTGGGTTAAGGAGGTGGAATTATGTCCTGATGTTTATGCTTTTATGGTTAAAGATATTGTTCATAGGCTTGATGTATGACATGGCGTTGTTAGATGGGTAAATAGGACAACCAATTTAGAGGTTGATGCCTTAGTAAAGAAGGAATTGGTTGATTTAGTGTTGTTTACTATGGGTGTATTTATGTTTTTCATGGGGGTGTTTTGTAGGTTGTATCTTATGTAATTTCTTTTGTTCAATAATATCCTAAGGCACTCTTTTCCTCCTTCCGCTGATTAAGGAGCTTCTCTACAAGCTCCTTTAATCAAGAAGGGGGTTTTAACGAGGCCTGAAATTCTTATAAAAAAAAGAGAGGGAAAAGAGTGCCTACTACTTTTATTAATCAGGAGAATAATACACTGCCATCCCTTACATCATACTTTAATAGCCTTAACCCTAATAACATAAGACTTAAACACCTCTTCCTGCTGAAACCTTAACACTGATTACATAAGACTGAAAACAAAATCCCTGCAGAAATGTAAGGGAGTCTAGCACCCTAACACACCAAAAACAAAGCCTAACGATCATCCTATACCATCCTTAGCGTAGCTAATCTGTCCGCTTCCCAGTTAGCAGCTCTCAAGATTTGCCTTAACATTATATAGACGATCTCCTTCACCAAGGATAGAAACATAGGAGAGCTTAGATCCGGATTCTTGATCCACTTCAAAGCGTTAATAAATTAGTTCATAGCCTTTAATAAATTTTATTGTTGGTTATTCATTTGTGTGTTTGTTCATGTTTGGACTGAGTTACAGTAAAATTAGTTCATAGCCTTTAATAAATTTTATTGGTGTATGTGCAGTGGCTTTGCCAGATTTCCTGGGTCAAATGCTGTGGAGCCACCAGCTGTGGCTGACTTGAAAGTTTTACCTGATAATCCTAATCTTCTGCATCGACTTATTTCTGAGGGAGATGTGAGTGGTGTGAGGTTAGTGCATTTCATTTAAGATACATTCTTATCTCTCATTTGTAAGAATATCATGTCTCTCATGTATTTCATATGTCCTTTTCTTTGTTTCTACAGAGTTTTTCTTGCAAATACTTCATCTGGAAGTAGTGGTAGCTCAATTTCTTCACTTTTAGAAGCAGTGAATGCTGATGGGCAAACTGCTCTCCACTTGTCCTGTAGGCGAGGTTGTGCTGAACTTGTTGAGGCAATACTGGAGTATCCAGTGGCAAATGTGGATATTTTGGATAAGGACGGGGATCCTCCTCTTGTTTTTGCTTTAGCTGCTGGATCCCCGGAATGCGCCCTAGCTCTCATTAGGAGAGGTGCTGATGTTCAATCCAGGTTGAGGGAAGGCTTTGGTCCATCTATTGCCCATGTTTGTGCATACCATGGTCAACCTGACTGCATGCGTGTAGGTCTTACGTTAATCTTATATATATGGCAAATCCTTCTTGCTTGTTTCCAGTGTTTGTGTTATCTGGTTTGTCTCTAAATGTTTAACAGGAGTTGCTATTGGCTGGAGCTGACCCTAATGCTGTGGATGATGAAGGTGAATCTGTGCTTCATAGAGCTGTAGCCAAGAAATATACAGAATGTGCCCTTGTTGTATTGGAAAATGGAGGCTGTACATCAATGGCTGTTTTGAATTCCAAAAACCTGACGTATGTACTATGCTGCGCTCCACGGGTGTGCTTAGTTTTTATTTTTCTATTTTTCTTTCTTTATCCGTATTAGCACTAAACTACTAGTCCCCCCCCAACTGCCACACACTTCTAGGTTGTATAGATTTTCTGTTTAATAGTCTGGAACCACATAAATCGAATCAGTGATTAACTTTGTGAAAGAAGAAAAACCTGCTTGATTGAAAAGAACCTGCTTGATTAACTTAAGGTTAAAATTATCCCCATAAATCAAACTTAAGGTTGTAGCTCTTGTTTTCTTTTCATAAACACGTTACACTTATCATGTGTTATCTGTTTATTGGATGTTAAACTTCTGAACACCTCAAGATAAAGATAGACTTGAAATTATCAATAATCACTGATACCTTTTATGGTCTAATGCAAGGACATGACTGGTGAACAACTTCACTTCTCTATTATGTTGGAGACAGATGAATGCATTGCACAATTTGGGTTGTGTTCTATTATTGTGCCTGTTTATGAATCCAGACATCTATTGGTAGATGTGTTTATCTCCAAACTTGTTCATGATTAACATTAGTTTATTTATATACTTAGCTAGTGGCTTCAGGTCTGGTTTAGGAGATAGGGCTTGAGAAGACTGGCTTGCCCCAAATGTAAATATTCATTCAAAGTAATTCCTTGAGAAAGAAGAGTCTTAGGAATTGTTTCATCCTTCCATCTCCTGGATTTGTGGTTAATTCTTAACTTATCACTGTTTGTCTCTCTTTCTCTCTCTCTCTCACCCCTTTTTATTCTTGTTTTTCTTTGTTGCAAACATAAATTTGTCTTGAGCTAAAAAATGGAAAAATTATAAAATAGACCAACTGATTTCAACTTTTCTAACCTCTTTGCTATCTGTGCTAATACCAAATTTTGTTAGAACATACAACTGCCATAAGCTCTTGGCATTTAATTTTTCATACCATTTCCTGCTGCTCAATGCTTCGTTTCTTCACGTTGTCATTAGACCACTGCATTTGTGTGTGGCAACATGGAATGTGGCTGTTGTCAAAAGGTGGGTGGAAGTTGCATCACCAGAAGAAATTGCTGACGCGATTGATATTCCTAGTCCTATTGGTACTGCTTTGTGCATGGCCGCTGCTCTTAAGAAAGATCACGAAAGAGGTAGTTCAGAACTCATCGTCTTCTTTTAGTTAGTGGTCCGAAATTTCCCTCTTGAAAGTTGTCTAGTCAATTTTTCATTTTAAAGCTGTTCTTCTTTATCTCTTTAATTCAACCTATGCTGCTAACATCTTTTATGAATTACTAAACAGGTTTAGATATATTGTTTACATAAGAGGCTATAATGTTGCATTTCATTAAAGTCACCAAAGACTCAAATTTAGTTTTTTATTTTTTTTATGAATTATTTGATTTTGTTCAGGAATAGGAATTTCTACATGAACTTGCTGTTGGCTATACAGTGAGAGTTATTTTTTTCCCAAAATTTTCTTGGAGTTCATGTATATGTGCTTTGGCTTCTTTTTGCCTTTTTACTAGTTTACTAGCTGGTTTCCTGTCTGGTCCTATTTGTATTTTGTTACTGAATAGTATTTGAATCTTTATAGATATTAGTTTCTCTGGGACTTTAGTTGATAAATATTTTGTTCGATTTAGGCTATACCAACTAATATGTTATGGGGTATCTTTCCTCTTCTTTTGTGACCACAACATTCTGAGATAACTGTTATGACATTGTTATCACATCATTAGTCATTTTCATGGTCGTAGATCATAGATGGTTTTCTGTACTTGTTTTAGCCCTGAAATTTTGATCTTTGTTTCAGCAGAACTGCAATTACTAAACCTGCCGGTTATTTTGTTTCTACCTTTGTTCCTTGAAGGCCTATTACAATACCTTGGTTTACTTTTTTTATTGCTTGGCAATGTTATGTTCGTCTTCTCTTAACAACATGAATTTCCATTATTCAGTAGTGATTAATTTTAAATTCACAAAACTGCTTGTAGAGGGTAGGGAACTCGTGCGTTTATTGCTTTCAGCTGGCGCAGATCCCACAGCTCAAGATGCTCAACATGGGAGAACAGCATTGCATGCTGCTTCCATGGAAAATGATGTTGAATTGGTAAAAGTAAGCTACATAACTTCTTTTTTGTGATCTGCACTTATTTTTTATTCTATTTTTCATTAATTTGATTCGTATTAATGCATCAACGCAATTAAAAAGCATATATTCAGCCAGATTTCTACTTTATACAACTTTTCTAATTCCAAACTGATAAACAGATAATTCTTGATGCTGGAGTGGATGTAAACATCAGAAATGTGCACAATACAACACCCTTGCATGTAGCTTTGGCCAGAGGGGCAACATCATGTGTTGGATTGCTTTTATCTGCTGGGGCAGATTGTAATTTACAGGTGTCTGCTTTAATTACCTCAAGATATTTGCCATGGCATGTTTTTGCTCGTCTTTTCCCAAATAAAGTAAATGGATTACGGACCTTCTGCTAGGAAGCAAATTATTATTTGGTGATATATATATCCCCCTCGTATGTGCATGATTTAGGAATCAACTGTAGCAGGAGTCTATGCTTTATTTTTGTATTGTTGTTTGGGGTTCGCATTTAAATCATTTTTCTGATTATCATGGTCTGATAATGGTTTGATCTAAATTATAATGAATGACTCTTCTAGTTGAAGAGCATGGAAAAAAACCTCTATGAACCCTCAGAATCGGGTGCTTAGCAATTAACGCAAACATCGTTCTTTGATTCATAACCAGTACTCTACTTATAGACGCAGAAAACCATATAAAAGTAAACTGAAGCATTAGACATGGAATGGCCAAATTAATTGCCTAATCTCTGAGTTAGACTTGCTAATTGAAGTTTATGCGGGGATGGGGGGTGGGGAAGTCAGTATAGAACATAGTGGTTCATTTTCAAGTGTTTGATTTGTCTCCAGCATAGTTTGTTTAAGAGAATCAAGGTTCTGTTTGCTTGGAACTTTGGCTATTTGGCATTTGCATTTTTCTATAGGACGTCAAAAGCAAAATATAAGAAGGAAAAAAAAACTGAAAGTGAGCTACAGATGGCAAAAACTAAAAAGCAAAAGCACCCACCAATCCTAGCCTAATTGTTGAAGAAATTAATATGAACATAAGGAGCAACCATGCATCTAATATTTATGTATTTATGCAGTAATTTGGAGAAAAATGATGCTTGTGATTGTCTTGATTGATCTATCAAGTGGTTATTCAATCCTAATTGCTGTCACTCTTTTTACTCATCACCAGGGTGATGAAGGAGATAATGCTTTCCATATAGCAGCAGATACTGCAAAAATGATACGTGAAAATCTTGAGTGGCTCATTATAATGCTGAGAAATCCTGATGCTGCTGTTGAAGTTAGAAATCACAGGTCAGTTCTGATTAACTGCTATCGGTTCTCTTCTTTTTTCATCAACTAATGCATGCCTTTTTCTCTGGTTTGATTTGTTTTGCTTTTTTGGCATCACATTTTAAGCTGTAGAATTTATATGTTAGTCTGTATTGTTACTGACGCGGTGTTAATACATGTGATGAAAGTGGCAAGACATTACGCGACTTTTTGGAAACACTTCCCCGTGAATGGATTTCTGAAGATCTAATGGAGGCATTAACGAATAGGGGAGTTCATTTATCTCCTACAATGTAAGAAGGCTTACAGTTACATCATTTTGCATTCACTCACATCACTTTTCATTTAATGGTGATTCTTGAGTTCTTAATCTTATTCAGATTTGAAGTGGGTGATTGGGTGAAGTTTCGAAGAAGAATCACTGCACCTACATATGGTTGGCAAGGTGCAAGACATAAAAGTGTTGGATTTGTGCAAAATGTAGTGGACAGAGAGAATCTTATTGTGTCATTTTGCACTGGAGAGGTTCGTGTATTGGTAAATGAAGTTGCAAAAGTGATTCCTCTGGATAGAGGGCAGCACGTTAAGCTCAGAGAAGATGTCAAAGAGCCAAGGTTAGGACCTGTTTAATTTATAATTTTTAGTTCGCTGGATTTTTGGTTTGGATAGAAGGCAGCTCGTTAAGCTCTATGCTTTTCCTTTTTTTTTATAGGAATAGGAGGTCTCGTTAAAAACCTCCCTCATAGTTGCCTCTCGTTAAGCTCTATGCTTTTCCTTTTTATTATCTGGAATGGGAACTTTGCAGAACTTTTAACAATGAAGTGTTTTCTTGGAAGGAGTTTGCCATTGCATGGTGTTTGAAAGCTCAAGGCAAAATTAGAAATTGTATGTTTAATCCTAGGACAATTTGAGTAGTAGGATGATATTTCTGTGATCATTTTAATCTTCATAATAATATATCTAAAACTTAGTATTAATACATGAAGATGTACTCTGAATATAATCTCGAGTGAAAGGTAATAATGTCAGCATAATGTTTCAATTATTTACCTTGTTTATCTACTGTCGTAGGCGTGGTTTAGGTGTTGTGATTTCTCATATTTTATATGTATATGTTCTCTTTTTTCTTTTAAAATAATGAACAATATCAAATCATTTTGTATAGTGGCTGCTAAATTTGTGCAAATAGTCCAAAAAATTAATGAGTTAATCAACCTCTCTATTATTTTGGTTCTTTTTTCTTTCTTTCTTTTTTAGGGCTGTTTGTATGTGTATGCTTTTTTTTTGGGGGTGTGAGAATAGTAGACATGTCTTCTGGTAAATGCTTTACCTTACTCCTAATAAAAACCTTGTCGAAGCTCGGTTTCATATATTGTATTTTTGGTTCCATTGCCTGAACTTCATTGCTGTAGCCTTGTACTTGTTGGAGGGAAGAATAGTATACATGTCTCGAGGTAAATGCATTACCTTACATGAGTCAAACCTTTTTGGAAGCTTGGTTTCATATCTTGCATTTTTGGTTCCATTGGCTGAACTTCATTGCTATGGCCTTGTACTTGTCGTGGGTACAGGGTACTTCTTTGCCTTGAATTTACTCTTTGATACCTGTCAAATGGAAAATGAAAGCGCTCATGCTTCCTTGGTCATCTCAATGTTTATGGAAGAGACCGGAAGCCTTTACGACTTTTCTGGAAATTCATGCTCTTGATCATACAATTAATCCGATTCCATACATTAGATGCCATAAAATAGTCTGCCAATTTACTGTTGAAGTTGTACTTCTGCCTTTTGCATGTCTGCAATCCTTTAACTGAATTGACTGGCTTGGCCATTTACAATTAGTCTGCTTATATTCAGGTTAGTTTGGATTAAAAATATATTTGTTATACTCAGGTTTGGCTGGCGTGGTCAATCTCGTGATAGTATTGGTACTGTCTTATGTGTGGATGATGATGGAATTTTACGTGTTGGCTTCCCTGGAGCTTCTAGAGGATGGAAAGCTGATCCTGCAGAAATGGAAAGAGTTGAAGAATTCAAAGTTGGGGATTGGGTTCGTATCCGTCCTACTCTTACAACAGCAAAGCATGGATTAGGATCTGTGACACCGGGGAGCATTGGTATAGTATACTGTATTAGACCAGACAGTAGCTTATTGTTGGACTTGAGCTATCTTCCAAATCCTTGGCATTGTGAACCAGAGGAAGTTGAGCATGTTACTCCATTCAGGGTATTAGAGACTTCAAACTTTCTTTGTCAATTGTGTTGATAAAGCCTTCTATTCACTCTACCTTTTTCTCTTTAACTGAAACATTTTTTGGGTTCGAAGAAGAAGTAATATATTGTTTGATTTTTTTATAGATTGGTGACCGTGTGTGTGTAAAGCGGTCTGTTGCAGAACCACGATATGCTTGGGGTGGTGAGACCCATCATAGTGTTGGAAGAATTAGCGAGATAGAAACTGATGGGCTTCTTATGATTGAAATTCCTAATCGACCGATTCCATGGCAGGCGGATCCATCTGACATGGAAAAAGTAGAGAATTTCAAGGTAATTGCCTGCCATTTTTTCTTAATGTAGTCATTGGACTATCCCATTAAGGGCTTTTCCATTGGTCAGACACTTGAGGATTTAATGGATCTTTATTCTGTATGTTTCCTGTTATGAGCAGGTTGGCGATTGGGTTAGAGTAAAAGCCTCAGTATCCTCCCCAAAATATGGATGGGAGGACATTACACGCAACAGCATTGGTATAATACATAGCTTAGAGGATGATGGTGATATTGGTGTTGCATTTTGCTTCAGAAGCAAGCCTTTTTGTTGCTCGGTCACTGATGTGGAGAAAGTGCCTCCTTTTGAAGTGGGACAAGAGGTTCATGTGATGCCTTCTGTTAGCCAGCCACGACTAGGATGGTCAAATGAAACTCCAGCAACTGTTGGAAAAATTGATAGAATTGACATGGATGGGGCATTGAATGTAAGCGCACTGCTCATGTTTGCACACTTTGTTCTTTCCATTTCTTTTTCTCTCTATTTGGAAGCAAGTAACCTGATCTAATCTTTTTGCTTGTCCATTTTTTGCAATTTCAATTTCGTTTTCGTTGTTTTTTTTTACCCCATTGGGCATTGACTTCTTCGGATGATTTTCCTGGGAAAATGTTGGGGGTATTATATCTTCCGTTACAATGTTGTCATTGTATCAGTGTTTGGGGGAATGCATATGTAATGGAGTGGTTTTTTTTTTTTTTTTTTTGCAGGTGAGGGTTGCTGGCAAGCATAGTTTGTGGAAACTTTCCCCTGGAGATGCAGAAAAGCTTTCAGGGTTTGAGGTTGGTGATTGGGTCCGTTCAAAGCCAAGCCTTGGCACTAGGCCAAGTTATGACTGGAATACTATTGGGAAAGAGAATTTAGCAGTAGTGCATAGTATTCAGGATACTGGATATTTGGAATTGGCATGCTGCTTCCGGAAAGGGAAGTGGAGTACCCATTTCTCAGATGTAGAAAAGGTTTCAAGTTATAAAGTTGGGCAACATGTTCGGTTTCGAGCTGGATTAGTCGAGCCAAGGTGGGGGTGGAGAGGAACTCAACGTGATTCACGGGGCATTATTACTTGTGTTCACGCTGATGGGGAAGTGAGAATTTCTTTCTTTGGTTTGCCAGGCATGTGGAGAGGAGATCCTGCAGATCTAGAAATAGAGCCGATGCTTGAAGTGGGAGAATGGGTGCAATTGGGAGTAAATGCTAGCAGTTGGAAATCTATTGGTCCTGGTAGTGTTGGTGTTGTACAAGGAATAGGGTTTGAAGGAGATGAATGGGATGGAAGCACCCTTGTCGCATTTTGTGGCGAGCAGGAAAGATGGGTGGGACCCACTTCCCATCTTCAAAAAGTGCAGAGTCTCGTTGTAGGGCAGAAAGTGAGAGTAAAGCTCTCGGTGAAGCAGCCAAGATTTGGCTGGTCAGGTCATAGTCATACTAGTGTTGGAACAATTGCAGCAATTGATGCTGATGGAAAGTTGAGAATATACACTCCTGTCGACTCCAAAACTTGGATGCTAGATCCATCAGAACTGGAGCTGGTCAAGGAACAGGAACTTTGCATTGGGGACTGGGTCAGGGTTAGGCCATCGGTTTCAATCCCGACTCACCACTGGGGAGAAGTAACTCAGTCTAGCATCGGGGTAGTGCATCGAATGGAAAATGGGGACTTATGGGTGGCATTCTGCTTTATGGAAAGGCTATGGCTTTGTAAGGCTTGTGAGATGGAAAGGGTCTGGCCATTTAAAGTTGGCGACAAGGTGCAGATTCAAGAGGGACTTGTAACACCGAGGTGGGGTTGGGGAATGGAGACTCATGCCAGCAAAGGCCAGGTGGTTGGGGTTGATGCAAATGGAAAAATAAGGATTAAGTTTCAATGGAGGGAAGGGAGGCCATGGATTGGAGATCCTGCAGATATTGTTCTTGACGACAGTTTTGCATGAACACCACCTCATATTGGCTTTTAAGTTCATTCCTGAAGCTTGGAGAGTCTGGGTTTTCGCCTCTCAGCTCGATTAGAGAAGCCAGGGAGGTATGCACGTTTCCACACTGCATTTCGTAAAAATGATTGCTCGAAACTCTATGCAAGACTGCGGTGGGAGATTTAATTACAGGATTATTTATTGTTACTAACTAGAGGGACGGATACACAGCATGAGAAGAAATGGCTTGCCTTACTGTTAATTAAATATGGACAAAAATACAAAAGCAGCCAATGAAAACAACAGTAGCTTTAGGGTCATGTATCTCATTGATGAATGATGTTGGTAGTTTATATAAAGCTGCCGAGGTATACATATAGAGATGAATATGATCATTTATTACATGTTATTTTGTACAAATTGAATCTTATAATGTTTCAGAGTTGGTCTAGTTTTTATGCTACTTGCTCTCGGGTATGAATGTAATATAATGCTGTGTTTAATACAAGAATGTCTTTTTTTCATATATATGGAGGGCTATATTTGCATATGAACTCGAGACATAACAATAATTTCTTTACTGTTAAGGTTGTATGGTTTGTTAATGAAGTTTTAGTTCTAATAAAAACGCTTGAAAACTCGAATCGAGTGAGTGTACTCGCTTTTTTTTTATAATTGTACTGTTTATGTTAATTACCTGGGAGGTGATGTTTATGTGCATTATTGGTTTACTTAGAGCAACAAAAGGATGACGACATGTGTATTATTAAGTTTTATAATTTTATCTATTAATTTATGGATATGTCAATACACTTTTTAATATTTCTTTAATAGGAACAATTTAATTAGTGAGGTGTATTGATGTACGACATTCGTTCAAGACTCATTTAATTTTTATTTCTCTTTATGTATTCAATTTCTTATTACAAACATATATACTTAGTTGAGACAAAATAACAAAAAGTAAATATCAGATAAAATATTAAAATTCAATTCAATTACTCATTTTTATTTAGATAAACTATCAATAGATCAATTTTATCAGATTAAATAATTTTGACCACATGTTTTTTACTATAGATACCAATAATCATTTTTAAAAAATATTAATATTAATTAATTTATGGAAACTGTGATGGATATTATTTGAATTTCCTTCTGACCAACACTTCGTTTTTCCTACTATCGCACTTTAGTATTAGACATCAGATACCAAACATGTTTTCACCTTGAAACATGTTTTACAGTTATATTTAACATCTATAAATTTAATTTTAAATTTAAATTTAAATTTTAAATGTTTCCTCAGACAAAATTCTTTAGACAATATTATAGAAAGTGAAAAGAGTTGTTCAAATGAAGTGGTGGAATTTTTTTTTTTAAATAGAGTGTTTGCTGCATCCTACAGTAACACTAGGAAGATGTGGAAAGCACATGACGTTTACAGTCAAAGTATTTGATAACGGGATTGTATAGCTCATTGAACTATATACATTTTAAGGAAGATATTGTGTCTTTCGTGTGTTGTTCACAAAACACTCTATGTATTTCTGACATCTCTTTCGAAAGACGTCAAATACTCCCTACGTCTTTCAAGTGATAATGTAACAAACATTCTATTTGAAAAATAAAATTTCAACATTTTAAAATTGTTATCGAAAACTTTTTTTTTTAAATTGACTTTTAAATTAAATCAATAATTTGTATCTTATTAGATGCATTAATCAAGCATTTGATTATAATTTTATATTTTTACAAATTACAATCTGATTTTATCATTTAATGAAATTTAATGTTTTTTTTTAAGTATTGTTACATTCTTGAGATGAAATCTTATCATGATTAACAAATATTTTGAATTCATGGTTCTATTTATAGATCAAAGGGATGAGAGTTTGTGAATGCATCAATAAGAATTTCTTTTTAGTGTTTTACATTCTTGAATAAATTCTTAGGATTAACTTGATTTTATTATTATAATAACATTTAATATTATTTAAAATTAATTAATTATAGGTCTAGATTTGATTTTACAGACTCTTTTACTTTCTAACAGTAGGTATCTTATATCTTCTATTTTACGTTTTAAAAAACTATATTATTATATTTTATATTTCATGTAATTATTGGGATCTAATAATAGTTAGTTTGCCCAAGCAGGTTATCATTTTCTATCTATATTTTATTATTTATTATTTATATTCATTTTTATACTTTTTATTGAATTTGTTTTGTATTTTCATCTGATTTAAAAATTATTTTTCTTTAAGATTGAGTTTAAAATATAAAATGCTTGAGAAAAAATTAAAGAAGAGTAAATATTTATTTAATTATTAATATTATTTATTTATTTATTTATGTGTGTTTATGATATGTTGATAAACTTAAAATAAAACTATATTAAGAGTTGTTAACATGTTACGCGGAATGTGATTTTAGATACTCTTTACTCTTCGTAGATAATTTCGTACAAGATGACAAAATATGTAATAGAGTTGTGCTCCAAGACTCAAAAGAAAATATCATAGATTTTACTACGATTGATTTTTAAAAAAAAAAACTTAAAAAATCATAAAATTGAACGAAATTTTTTAGTGAATGCATAAAATAGAAGTGAAATATTTTTTAAATTTAAAAACATATAAAATGAACTATTGCATGATAAGATAAATAGATCATATATTTATAAGTTTATGATAACCATAAGTTTTTGTATATATAACAAGAAGTTAGACATCAAATTTGTGTATGTTATCAAATTTAAAATTTAAAAGTTATAAAGAGGATATATTATTATTATTTTATTTTATCTTATTATTTTTAATTAATTAATATTAGATAAAACAAAATAAAAATAAACTTTTATCTTTTTAAATTTTGAAGTGATAACTTGTATAAATTTATTTTTTTACTTATTATTATATCTCCTAATTTTTTTTTGTTATTATAAAATTACGAAGGTATGATTTATTTATTTTAACATGTAATAGTTTTTTCTTATATTTCTTGAGTTAGAAGTTAGTTCAATCTTATTTAGTGCTTTCATTAAGGCTTTATATTTAATTTTATGAATCTTTTAAGTTTTTTAAAATTTAACTGTAATAAAATCTATAATATCTTATTTTGAATCTTAGAGCATGACTCCAAGACTAATTTTATTACTTGCACTGAAGCATCCATTGAAGATATGTAATATCGAAAATCACATCGAATGTTAAATTTTTTAATAAATTATTTTTATTATCAATTTATTAACATATATATAAAGAATATTAAAATAAAATTTATATTTAAATAAATAATCATTAACTCTTCTAGTTTTTCTCGAGCATACCTAAATTTTGAAGTGAAAGAAAATTTATTTTCATTTGAGATGAAAAAATAAAAGAAAAATTATTCAAACAAATATCACAAAAAAAAATAAAAACCAAAAAAAATAAATGAAAACATAATTAAAAAAGATAAATCTACTACAAAAAGAAAATGTTAATGTAATTGTTCAAACTAATCATTGTTCAATTCGCTAGCCGAATGAAACACAAACTAAAAGTAATAATAAAAAATTAATGTAAAAATAGAATATATGTACTATTTAAAAATTACAGACTTGTAAAACCAAATTTAAACTAAAATCTAATTATTTCAACTAAATTATCTATAATTTAACATTCTTACATAGTTAGCTTCGACTTTGACTTTAACTTGGGTGCATCATCATCTTCGATGCCAACACATTCTTACATAGTTAGCTTCGACTTTGACTTTAACTTGGGTGCATCATCATCTTCGATGCCAACGCATTCTTACATAGTTAGCTTCGACTTTGACTTGAACCTAGCATCAACATATAATTCATGCAGTATTGGTTTGTCAGTGCCATCTTCTCATCACAACATGAGGTCGCAAGATTATGAAGCATTAACTCGTTCAATGATTTTAAATCTAGACGATATTCAACGTATATTCCTAGTACGAATTACCTGTCAACATCTATGGAGAGACATTCCTATGTTTGTGTTGTCGACTTTGATCTTGGTAATACGGTTCGTGATTGGTCTCGTGAGCGACACACAACTGCTATATTTGTTATCTCCGCATTCGACGATGCAGAACTATTCTAATTTGAAAGGGATAATTTTGACAAAAAATTGACAAGAGAGACTAATCCCGATGATGACAAGGTAGATCCCTTTAATAAAGAAGCAAAAGATCTTGACAAATCGATGAAAGCGAATGACGATGACATTCCACAATAGTTTTACTCATTATCACGTAAGTTAATATTTTATCTTATAATTTATAAGGATGAATAAAAAAAGGTGTATGATAATTTGAATTAAAAAAGAAAAAGAAAAATAAAGAACCAGCCTGACGCAAATTTTCGGTGTTTAATTGGGAAGAATTTAAAGGAACTCAAGTATAAAATTCAAATATTTGAACTAGTAGGCAATACAAAAGAATGTTTTCGTTATTATAACTTACGATACAACGTTTATGTTACTCAAATCTCTCCTCTTTTATATAATGTATGGACAACAAAATCAGTCGTACAAATACAATATTTTCATACATGTTTTATGGCATGAACCTGAAACATTATTACTTAAGCAATATTAAGTTATTTACCATTTAAATTAATTATGTTGGTTTAATATTATTTTATTTATTATTATAAATATTATTATATTTGGTATAAATTTGATACTATTTTTATTATCTATTTTAATTATTACTATTATTATTATTTATCTCAATCTATGAATTGAGAATAAGAATAGTTCCGCTAGCAGTATTTCTGCATCAAAAAGAGAATCACCTATACCACTTTGCTTATCATTCGTATCGGTTAAATAAATCAAACATTAAGTATGGGCATTGAGTTTACTATAATTCAAAGGGTAAATTACACAGTTTCTCATTAAATTTTATTATCTCTCCTATTTTACTCATCGTACTTTCATTTTTATTGTGCTCACTGAACTTTACATATTGAATCATTTTGCTCACTCTGACGTTAACTTTTTAACGATATTATGACATGGCACAAGCATCAAAACGATGTTGTTTTGAAAAACTCAAATATACACCAAAATGACGTTGTTTCGAATCCTTTTCTTTTCCCCAATTTTTTCTCTACTTTGCAAATAAGGTGACCGGTTACCGTTGTCGACCACCACATCATTTTTTATTCTGGCCACCGTCTACCGTCGTTTATGTTGGTCATTCGGTCTCAAAATTCATCATTCGGTTCGTCTTTATCCCTAAGTCCAAATATGATCGTTGTTTTATCGGAAATATCCCATATTCGTGAATTCTATTCAAATGTTTCGGCCTCTTTACTTTTAATCTCCAATTCGTGGACTTCAGAGCAAGTTCCGAAAAAATGGAGGTCGAATTCAGACTCAAGGTATCGAGGCGAAACGACCCATGAAATTTGGGACCGAACGACCACCATTTACGGCAGTCGACGGTGGCCGGCGGTGACATCCGACCACCTTCTGTTTTTATTTTATAGTTGGGTGAGAAAAATAGAAGTGAGAGTAAAGTTCAGTGAGTAACAGTGTAATTTACCCTTTATATTTTCAATTATTTTATATTAAATAATAATAATAAAATGACACATCATCACACTATTAGAGAATTAATGACAGAGTGAGCAAAATGATCTAATATGTAAAGTTCAGTGAGCATAATAGAAAAATTAAAAGTACGATAAGTAAACTATGAGATAGTAAAATTCAGTGAAGAGCGGTGTGATTTACCCTAATTCTAATATTGAGTTATTGTTGTTTGAGTCTAGATTGTTAGATTATACCCGGTTCTACCAATGACGTTTTCTTCATGAATTGAGTAATTCTATATCATTTGATATAGATTAATGTCATACTATGCTGTAATTGAATTGATATCTTTAATTATATAACATGATTAAATAATCTATTCAATTGGAATCTGATTAAGAATTTATTAGTATCAAGATAATGTCCTTAAATCTCTCTGTCACTTCTATATGTCACTATGATTTGTGTTATAAAATGTATGATTTTGGATAAATTATTATTTTGATGGACTTGACTGAATTTTTAAATTGAACTCTGACTCATTTTGATGATCAATATGATATTCGGGATTCAATTGTAATGTTCGGGATGAGTTAGGGGTTACAGTTTTACCGTTAGTCAACTTGTAGGTCTCAATCTAAGACGTAGTATCGCTCTAAATTAGTCTTATATGTCTGAATATTTGGAAAATTTTATATATTTGTATATTTTTTTTATAAAAGTAACTAATTTCATTTAAAATATAAAATATCTTAAATTACAAGAAAGATTTACAATCACAATCATAAATTAAATACATAATTATGACAACTTTCTAAACAAAACTAACAACCTAAGATCACATCAGGACAAGGAAAGATAAGAAATCTAACCGAGAAACTTGAACAAAGATAGATACAAACAAATTTGATCGTATCGACAAACGAATCACAAAATGAGATCAAACTATTTAAATACCACCGACAAACCGTAAATCAAATTCGAGTGATGTGAAAAGTTATTCACGAAAGCAAATCGGGTATCCAAATATAATCCAATGGTCCAAAGTAAGGAAGATCAACAAGATATCAGATAAGTTTCATCTTAAACAATAGTTGTAATGCTAGATATCAGATAAACGTCTTTTTAAATTACGGCCCTTATTATATCATGATTTACTGTAATTATGCAGAAATTTATGAATTTTTTTAACAATTTGTACTCAAGGGAGAAGAAAAGAAAATTTTACTCTTAGTGAGTATTGAATTCGTAATCTAATAGAGAAAAAAATATCAACTGAGAGTTTTTAATTACTTATTCCAAATATTATTATTTCAAATTTTTTTTGTTTATTAGAACAGCTGGTAGGTTACACTTGCCCCTTTTAAACAAAAACAGCATTACAAGGAGAACAATAAAAAGGTGCATTGGGAAAGATTACTTATTAAAACGGAAATTTCTTGCACAATTTAAGATTGATCATAGTTTTCAAATGTCCCATAACATAGTTTGGTCAAGCCGCTAAACTAAACATCAAACCCGTTACGAAAATACAATACCATTCGCATCTATAACAGTGACTTTGGAGGAGTAGGTTTCAGGTACAGCGCTCACGGGCCACGCCCAACCTCGAATTTGGCACGTCGAAAAGCACCCGATGGTTCTGTTGCTGCATATTGGCTATCACATTCAGCACCGAGTTCATGTTGTCCGGTGCCGACGCCATTGCCAAGCATGTGATGCTGCCTGCCGTGCTGTGGATCAGTAGGTTTTCTTGTGGCAGCGTTACGTTCATGCCGGCAAACATGAACGTTATCGTTGGTGACACGATTGGGACGGTGTAACATGTGTCGAATCCTCCCAGGGATGTCACGTTGGCAATCTTAACCCTCCTTCGGAACTCATTCCGGACTGCTACATAGGCTGGTTCTACTAGCCGGGTGAAGACGGTGCCTAAAATTCAATTACCATAGTTTAGTCATATTTCAATAAAGTTACAGCAAAAAGTAAGAGGCAAAATATAAATAATAAAAAAACTATAATTTTTAAAGTAAAAAATTATAATATTTAACTAAATAATTATTTTATTTCTTATTTTTTAAAAGTATTTTGACCTTTATAAAATTATCATTATTTTACCGTATTTATCATTTATTGACTAATAGTTTTAATCCACAAAAAAATCCTTTTGTCTAAGAAAAAGATTAAAGTGATTGTGTAATCAAACGTTAAAATATTTTCCTTTAGTGTAACACTAAAAGAAAAAAAAATCATATTAAAAAATACATTTAAGGTTTGATTAAATAGTTATTTTAATTTACATTTTTTTTAAAAATATATTACATACAACATTTTATTTTAGAAAAAAATGATCACTAGTATTTGACTAATAGTCAAACTTTTTTTATTTAATACAAAAATAAATATTTAAATTATATTATTTTTCTTAAATATGTGTCTAAAATATTTTTTTGACACACATGATGTCTAACGTTATAAACATTACCACTTTATGTATCCAGACCATCAACTATGTTAATTTTCCATGTTAAATGAAATGTGTAACATCTAATAATTTTAAAATTTTTATTTAAATTTAAAATATTAAAATTATATATATTTTTAAAAGAAAGAAAACACAAATTTTAAAATAACTCCAAAACTTTTAAAACTTTCATTTTCACCTTAAACCCACATCGATTATCATCCTTTTGCTCAAAACTCTTTATGAAATCGTGATCGATTGACTATCGATGACAAATCGACATTTTATATCTCACGAACCTTAGGATGAAAATTACAATCACGTACGATTTCGATGGTGTAAATAGATAGTAACTACGATATGATATGACTAAAAGGATGACAGAGATTATGTTAACCGTAGTTATCGTGGACGAAAAGAGCACCAACAAAATTAGAATTTGGGAGTTTTAGAAATTTGTGAGCTTTATTTATAATTTAAGAGAAATTAAATTTTTTTTATAAATATAATACTATTTTTAATATTTAAAAAAATTAAAAATCATTTCATTTAAAATTATTGACGACTTAGATACTTAAATTGATAATATTTATATAGTTAAACATTGAAATGAATTAAAAAATACTTTAACAACCATTTAATAAAAGATATATTTTAAACAATTATTTTAGTATTAAACTTTCTTTCTTTGTGAGGCCTACAGTATTTCATTTCAAGATTAAAAAAAATCTATATTTTGGACCATTAGTTACTTAATAATTTCATTAATGAATGGATATTTTTGTTTAACAATAAAATGTTGGGATTAAAACATTTTAAAAATAAGTATTAAAGTCTTTTGTGATTATGGGAAGAAGAGAAAGGAAACATTACCAGAATCGAAGATGGTGCCAGCACCAGTGGTGGGGTTGAAAGCCAAAGCCTTGGGAGGGATATCAACAACCCTCCTCCCAACCCTAATCCCAATCAGCTTCACAAAGTAGAGAGAGGGCCTTCTAGGGTTCTTCAGCAGCTGTGTGTATTTGATCCTCAACGGCTGACCCGTTGGTCCCAGTCTCAACGACCCTGAAAATTTCGGCGACCTAAAGCTAGGCAGGCAGTAGGAGAAGGTGGATTTGTACAAACTCTGGGTTTGTGATAAGAGCGATAATGGGCCCTCGGCCCAACCCCATTAAGCCCTGTCGTGGGACCGAGCTGCCGGTCGTCTTTTGCAGGCAGCCGAATACGTAGCGTGGGATAGGGTCGGCGGCTAGGGTGATTGCGTCTCGTGAGAGGTTTGCTGCTATTGTTGAGCTGCCGTAGGTCATGTTGAACACGCACGCGCCTCCACCGCAACTGGGATTTTGTACCTGAAAGATCATCACGTGATGTGCAAAGTGGTGAAATAAATTGCCATTGTTTCTTGTTTTGGACAGCAGTTTCTGGTGCTACCCCACTGGTTTGAAAAGAAAGAATTCTCAAATCTTGAACCCTTGTTGTTTATCTTAGTGTACAATACTTTATCATTATAACACCCCAAATGTTGTAGTTGGAATTTAGTTGGCTATGTAAAATTTAGTTAAAGGTTAAAAGAATTTAGTATAAATTACTTATTTATTCACTCATTTATTACTTAATTTCTGTTTTAATCACTTAATAATTATATATTTTTAAAATCATATCTAATTATATTTTGTTTTTAGTTTGATTATTCATTAAAAAATTAACGATGATACTGTCTCGTAAAATAATGTGAAACCAACATTGAAAAATAATTAAAAAATATTACATCAATATTGACATTAATTTTTTAATAACAGATAAACAAAATAAAAATAAATTTTAATATTAGATATAATTTTAAAGAGAATAGTAGTTGATTGATTAAAACATAAAATAAATTATAAGTTGGTGAGTAAATAAATAGTTTATCCAAAAATTTAATATTCTCTACTATTTTTCAATAAATGTTTACTGTATATCAAGTACAATAATGCTACAAAGAATTAAAGCGTTGGGGGAAAATGGGTTTAAAATACTAAAAGTTTAAATATATAAGGAAAATAAAGTTATTTTTACCAAGCAATCGGATCTTTAGGAGTAAAAGTTCGGTTGCCGTTTTGCTAACGTAATCGGAAGAGGACAACCGTTGCTTTCGGGTTACAAAAGCAGCTTTTGACTTGTGGTTCCCACACGCGCCCCAGGAAGGCGCGTAGGTTAGTGTTAAGTGAGTGAGACTGAGAAGTGTAAAATGAGGATAATCAGGGATTACCTGCTTGCACTGAGGTGCATGGCAGCCAAGGGTCTTGAAAGTGGTGGATTTAGCGGCGTTAAACACCTTAGAAGAGCAGCCAAGGCAGCCGTTACAAGGGATCCAAGCAGCATCATTGCTGGTATCCATGGCCATAAGCATGGTTTGAGGCGGTGTTCCAATTATGGCCCTAACAATGTAAGTCGGACTTTGCACCATCTGCCTGCCTGAGGCTACAGGCACCACAGATTTCTTAGCCACCACCAGGGTCGACAAATATTGCAGCCTGGCCTGGTCCTTGGCCAGAGTCGACAGCATATCGTCTTCCCACGAGAGTGGCTTGGAGGGTTTGAAGGGAGAGCATGGACTGTAAATGTGGAACACTCTGAGGGTTGAGCCAAGGTCTTGGGTGTTGCATTTGGGGTTCAGACCTTGTGACTGGGAAATGAAGAGCAAAACTAGGCACCCAACTAAGGTTTTCATTTTTGTGTGGGGAAACTGAAGATAAGCTTTGCTTCAAGGTTTACTTGTGGAGATAGGTTGGGGAGTGTATGTCTACTTATATGTATTTTTTTAATGGCGTGATGCCAAAAATAAATAAATAAACTTCACCATATATCATTAAACTATATTTGTTGTATCATTTATGTTACTCAACTTTAATTTCTTTAATTATAGTATTAAATTTTGGTTTTAACTTCAATTATGTGGTTAGACCATTAAAATCTAAACAATTTGATAATATGGATAAAACCATGTTGTTTTAGCTGCGGCTATTGACGCCCAAAGCGTCGTATTTTGAATTTTCACGAAATCTATTCAAAATCCATAAAATTAAACAAAAATATCTATCATTTTTAAGAGTTTGTGGACTCTCTTAAATTTGAGGGATTTAGGATGTGGCAAATATTAATCATCAAAAAAGTTCATAATATTAGCACAATAAACTTTTAAATGAATTTTCGTCGATTTTGATTTAGTTTCGTGAAAACTCAATCCTAAGAGAATAAAAAGGAGTGGAATATGAACATTTTAGTATCGATCTTGTTGTTAAAGACAAATGGTAACAGGTGGTGATTGGTTGTCGGTTCCAACTAAAAAAGTGTGGTGTCAAAAATAAAATTGTTTAAAAGTTAGTGGAGAAATTAATACACTCTCAAAGTTCAATGCCTAAAACTAAGTTGTTTTGGGATCAATAGTTGTCACCAAAATGATATTATTTTTTTCTGTGTCATCACAGTGACAAAAAGATATGTTTATGTCATCACGCCGTTAAAATTTAACGACATATTGGCAAAATTGAAGTTAAAATCAAAGTTCTATAATTAAAAATAAAAAAGTTAGTAGTATAAACGATATACCACCTAAAATTTAATAGTATCTGATAACATTTGATTGTTAAAACTATTTTAAGCATTTGATACTTTGCCAAATGGTTAAGAGTATTTAGAACATATATTACTTTGTAATTACCTTAGCTTAATAAAAAAATCTATGTATAACAAGACGGACCTCTTGTTATTAATTTTTTTGAAAAATATTGTTTTAACTTTTAATTACGAAGTTTTAAATTTTTATTAATTATTATAAATATTTGACTTTATTCTATCTTAACATATCATACTAAAAAATTAATTCTTTTATATAAAAATATGTCATTATTTATAAGGATTTGATACATGTAATTAAAAGTTCTGTTTTAGTCACTGTAATTAAATTTCCTTTCAATTTGGTCCTATGGTGCAAACAAAAACTGCAATCAAACCAAATTAGTTAGCAACTGTCACTATCTCTAACATTGTCACAATTATAAAAGAACGAAATCAAAGATTTAAAACTATTAACAAAAATTAAAAAATTTAAACACAATTTTAACATTTCTAAAAAAATTAATTTTGATCCTTTTAATTATTATTTCCTATATTTATATTTCAAATATCAACATAACTTAAATACCTTCCTCAAACACACTGTTTCATTTTATTATATAGTCAATTTTGTAAAAGTTTCATTTTAATTTATGTAGTTTTAATTTTATTTTAATCTAATCGGGAAATATAAAAAATAGAACAAAATCATCAACAACTAATAATAATTTTAGCAAAATCGATTTTAACTTTAGATAACTTTAGTATTTAATGTAACATTCGTCATACTTCAATAATTTCTTAAACTTCTGTTCAAGCATAATATTTTATTAATTTAACCACTATATTTTAACGTTAACAGTGGAGATTTTAGACTCTGACAAAAGTTAAAAGGATGAGCCTAGGATTAAAGGACAATTAAATATAAAAAATGTAAGTTGGGTGGAAATTGGGTGTTAGATTAGTGGGTTAATTCTGCTAACAGGCTGTATTCCATTTACCTTTTTAGGCTGTACCTCCCACTATTCCTACCCAATTCTACCTTGAAATAGTATCTGTTTGTACTAGTGTTTACCTTTTTTGCCTTTTCCATTGTCAGTAATATTTTTATGACAGAGAAGAGATATTCTGGAGCATGATTTAGGACAAGCTTTATTGTAAAATCCTATGTTTTGAAAATCGGATCGGATCGATCGGTTCAACCAAAAATTATTACTTAATTCGATTCAATTTAAATTGATTGAACTGTTATTAGTGAACCGGTTAGAACCGCTGAACCGTTCGAATTGGATCGGTTGAAAATCGGAAAAATCAAAAAAAAAAATCGGAAAAAATAGGGATTTTTGTTTTTTTTTTTTAAAAATTAAACCAAACAACGTCGTTTGTTAAACGAGCCAAGTCGAACTTGAGTATTGCTAAGATCGACTCGAACTTGAAAACTTTAAAAGTAAGTTCAACTCAACTCAAATTCACAAGCTAAAAATTATAAGTTCAACTCAAACTCGAAAATAATATTGAAACTTAAACTCAAAAAGGCTTGAACTCAAAAAAAATTATAAGCTTGATTGAAGCCTAAAATTCGAGTTTGATTGAAGTGAAAGAATAGTTCACTCAATGCTCACCAAAAAGCTCCATGATTTTGAATGTCAAATTACCTCTATTATTTATAGAAGTTAGTTGTGATGCGTTTCTATGTTTCTTAGCAATGTGAGATTGTTTTGTTCTCATATTTTTACTCTTTAGATTTTTGGGATGCTCTTCTATGTTTCTTAGCCATGTATGATTGTTTTTTTTAAAAAAAATAAACCAAACAATATCATTTTGTTATGATTTTTTAACCCTAAATTATTTTTAAATAGTATATAATTATATTTTTATTTAATATGTTTTACATTAAATATTATGATGTACTTAATTTGAATCATTTTGTTTCACTTGATTTTATGGTTTTTAACTTATATATGTTATGATGCTTGAATGACTTGCGATATAAAAAAAATTTATTAAATATTTTTGGTATTTTTATTTAATTTTTTAAATAATTATGACGTCGTCAGATTCTTCCGACCGATCAGATCGATTCAATCGGTTAAATCAGTAAACCAATAATATGATCGGTTCACTAACCGGTCCGATTCTAAAAACCATGGGAAAATCCTTTTTAAAATTGAAGTGCATTATGGGAGGAAACATAGTTCAAGGTGGGGGATTGGGCAAATCTCAAAATATTCTCATTGGATACTGCAAAACAAATCTCTAGATTTTCCTTGATGCTGTATAGTTTGAGACCTATGTATAGCTTTATATGAGTTAATTGATGATGGGTTTTTACTTGTATTTTCTTGTATAATTCTGCTAAATCAACTATGGCTGTTCAATAGAAGATTTAAGGGTGTTGATTGTCACTTCATGTCAACAGAAAGAGTGGCTTTAGTGAAAATCGGCGTTTGGAGTGGCGACTTTAGTGATAAGCTCTAGGGTTTCTCGGTCGTGGAGAGAAAATGGAGAGAATGAGAGTTTTGTCAAACATGAATTCAAATCAAACTCAGAAAGTTCACAAATCAAACCCAGAGATCTTTACAAAATTCTAAGAAAATGTTTGGAACATACATATAATGCTGAATGAACTAGAAGTGAAGTGAAGAAAGTAAAGTTATGATTTCAAACTTTTGATCCGGGAATGAGGAGCTTTACCTTCCATAGCTTCTGAATTTTCTTTTTTCTCCGGATACCCTCTTTTTTTCTTCAAAGCTTTGACCTTCGATTAGAACTCAAAATAGGAACACCAATTTTTGCAAAGAAAAATCTGGGTTTTCCATTACAAAAGCTTTTACAAGTCATGAATTTGCCTTCCCACTTCCAAACTTCTTCCTTGTTTTTTACATTATCTTACTGTTCTAATTAATTCGTCACTAACGAGATCAAGATTTTTACATCACCAAACCATTTTTGTAACTTAAAATCAGAACTCATGATGTGGTGTTGGGGGTAGAGAGAAGAGAAAGCAAAAATGGGGGGATTACGGTGGAGGTGGGAGAAGGGAAGGGGAAAGGGCATTTTTGGTACATTATAAGCTTTATTTTATTTAATAGAATTTTATTTATTTAGATAAAAAATATTAATAGATGACGTGACGTGTTCTAATTCATCAGTGAGTTTTTTTTAACAATGTTAAGAATTTTGAGAAAAAAGAATAACGATTTATAATTAGAAAGATAAAATGTTTCGAAAAATATTTTAAGGATAATTTTAGATAAATAATATAATTTAAGGGGTAATAGAATATTTAAGCCAAGATATAAATAAGGATATACAAGTATTTTAGATGAATTAAAAGTGTTACCTCACTCTCAAATTGCCAAATACTAACTTCTCTTTTACCTTGTCCTCGAAGGTCTTTCTCATTTCTTTAACTAATAACTAACAAGAAATGAGTTACTAATTCATTTAAGGACTCAAGGAACTACGAAAATAAATTTATAATAATAAAAATATACTAAAAAGTTTGTCGAGTTTAAAAAGCTCAAAATCTCTCATAAGGTCATTTTTGTCAACTACGAAAAAAATGAGCTTGAAAAAGCTCTATAGGCGATGATTGTAACTCTTCTCTCTACAAATTCGTTTAAAAATTACTTGTCAATAAAGTTTTCACTTTTGATTGCTCTATTTGCTAGGGAAAAAAGAAATAAAGAGAGAACAAGAAGACAAAAGAATGAGATTGGAGGGAGGAGGAGGGAGTCAACTTTTATCATCGGGGCATGAATTGTCACATCACCAAAATTGAATGAAAATCATATTTTTACACATTAAAGGGTCTAATTTCAACTTTGGTCCTCCTCGCACCGAGTTTTAAAAATATCTTTTATGACTATTTGAGTCTAATTTTTCGCTAATTAGGCTCAAATCCCAATAATCTGGTCCACTCCTACATATACTCAATCCCAATAATCTGATCCACTCCCACATATCAAATGAGTGGGAGCCAAATGAAAATTTATATGCTCTTGAAAATTTTATATATTTTAAAACTTGAAATATTGAAAATAAAATTTTAATTATAATTTAGGGAATAAATGAGATATTCCTGATTAATTTAATGTCACATGTCATCCCTTACAATAACTAACGACAACTAATTGTGCAGTGTCTATTTTATAATAGAATCTAAAGTTTAACTTATATTTTATATTTTCTAAAATTTTAATTAAAAACTATCGTTTTGAGAGAGTTTAGTGACATTTCTAAACTTTATCAAAACATAAACCCAATTTAAATTTCTATGTTCGAGTTTCATCGCAGCTAGATTTATTTAAAATTATTTTGATTTGTACGAACCAATTGATCTTAATGATAAAATAATTGTTGTTATTCATTGAGAACTAGGGTTTGAGCACCATAGATATCGAGGATGTGAGTGCTCAATGTCGAAAAGCTAAAATAAAAAATTATCTTTAAAAAATATTATCTTGTACTTATCTTATATTAATAAAAAAAAGTGGTTGACTTATATTCGAATATATTAAAATTGTTAGTGTTTTTTATTATACTTGTACATTAAATTTTTTATTAAGGTTTACATCAAATTAAACAATATTGCCATAAATCAGCCAAACCGTGAATATAGTTAATAGTAGCATATATCTTCGTAAATGTTTTGGCTGTCTATAAAGTGGGAATGTAGTTGTCAAAGCATATTGGCTTGTTGTAACGGTTGCAGAGATTTGTCTTCTTCTTCAATCAAGTTTCGAGCCACACTTGACATCATCATGGACAAACATTCGTTTTCTTTATCAGATACGAATGTTTTGGTGGAAAACTGACAATGGCATTCCATTCTCTTTAGGACCAAATCGAATATCTCCTTAGAGCATATCCAACGCTGTGCTAAACTGGTGCATATCTCTAATGATTTGGGGGGGACATTTAAGTGTCTATTTTTATAATATTCTTTGCTTTAATGTGATAATCTGTTCTTTTAACTTAAAATAAGATCTTGCTTTAACATTTTTATTTAAAAAAAAGGTATAAATGGAAGAAATTAGATTGGGAACATTGATAATGGAAAAGTGATTTGATTTATTGAGATGCTCGCATCAAATGGCTTATTTATATATTTCTATCCGTCTTGCCTTCCACATTGAGATGTCTCCACTGTTTTTAATGATTAATTAACAATAATGGTGGGTTCCACTAGCAATCTCATTTAAAAGACACACCATGGATTCTTCCTCGTTCCTAATTCTTCTTACCATAATAGTTTTTGTGGCCACCGAGCTCATCATCATCATCGTTATTATTATATTATTATTATTATTATTATTATTATTATTATTATTATTATTATTATTATTATTATTATCTCTACACGCACTATTATCATTTAAATTAGATGAAATGAATCGTCTCACGTTATTATTATTTTTAATTAATTTAGATGATTATACGTAATTTTATTTATTTTAAATATTTTTAAGGTTAATTTGATGTAATTTTTTAAAATGACTTTCAAAAGTATTGTAGAAACGAATTTTTAAAGTGTTGTATAAAATTACAGTTTAAAAATTAACTGTTTGATATTATTGTTAAAAAAATTAGTTTGAAAAGATAAAAGATTCATTATAAACGTCATATTATAAATTAAAGATATAATATTTAAATTATATTTACACTTATTAATATTATGTTATATAAAAATATCAACTAAAACTATAATGAAAATATAAAAATATTTTAAGATAACTCATTAATGATATTTTATATATGAAATATTTTTATTAAAAATATATTATCAATACTTTTTAACACGTGTACATAAAATTATTATGAAATAATAATTTAAATATTATTTTTGAGAAAAAATATTATAAAAAGCATCATGAATTAAAATAAATTATTAAGTAATAAATTTTTTTTAAAGATGTTAGTATCAAATTATTAAAATTAAATATAAATACATAATTGAGTGGAGCTCATGTATTACTAATAGAAAATTATAATTTCTTTCAAAAGCAAAGTTGAAACTCATAAAACTATAATTTCTAGCTTTTGCGGTTGATTTGAAACCACTGTTTTCACTATATTTTTTTTTCCTTTTTTACTCATTTGTCATTGATTTTGTGGTCGAATCAGTCTTTTAGAAAATCACACTAAATAGAACTTAATCATCTGAGAATTAATGTTCGAATACCCTATAATTACTGATGATCGCAATCAAAACTTCTAAAGATAATAATTATTCATTTAACTATTGAAGTATTTTTTATTCATCTTCATATATTATTATTTTAAATTAATATTTATATAATGAATATGGATCAAATATAACTCATTCTAATAAAGATTTTTCTCAAAAATCATAAGATAGAAATTTAAATTCTCTCTAAACTACATGTTTAGTATCTAAACTATTACCTTTGTTTTATTTTGGTATTTAAACTTTATTTTATTTTACATCATTGAAAAATAAAAATTACCACATTAGTAGTTTTGTTAATTTTTTAACGGTATAATACAAATTAAAACATAAACTAAACATGAAATATTATTTTTAAAAATAAAAAAAATAAAATATTAAACGTATAATTTACCTAAAAAAATAATTATAACATCATCTAATTCATTTGTCGGTTCGTTATTTTTCTTAGGTTTGGGTTTTTATTTGTCTGTTCGTTGTTTTTCTTAGATTTGGATTTTTATTTGGCGGGATGGGGACGTTTCTCCAAAAATATTAAGTAGATAATAACCACTTATCATTTAATAAAAATATTTTAAGCTTTTCAATTTTATTTATTTCAATTATATTTTTATTATAATTCATATTCCTCAAATAATTTAATTATATTAAGTATTTAATTTTAAACAAAACACCTTATATATTTTTATAATTTAAATTCAGCAAAAATGTGAATTTTCAATCAACCGGAATTTGAAATGAACAATTTAAAATGATTTGAGAATCTTTATAGAAATATTTTTGGTTTAAAATTCTATTTAAAACACAAATATATATATATATATATAAAGCATGTATACAAACAAGGTTGCGGGGCTATGGGCCCTGCGAGGTTGGACTCTCTGATAAATATCGTTGGCTATATCCTCTTATATTGGGTAAACTAATCGTGGTATTTCTTGTTTTCATTTTGTCTTATTTTGGTTATTAGATTTGAAAAGGTTATATTTTGATTATTATTATTATTTATCTATTTTATTTTTGTCACCAACCGTTAATTAATATCAGTTTAATGTATGCTATATTTGTAAGAATGGTTAAATTTTAACTTGAACCTTAAGTTTTAGATGAAATATTAATTTGACCTTAAAATTTAAATAAAAGATTAATTTGACTCATAAATTTTTAAAAAAATTTATTTAACCCTCGAATCCAGTCAAATCCTTGTCTCTTGCTTTCATTTCTATTTTTTTTATTACCGTTGGCTGCCATCACCAATCACCACCGACTGTACTCACCAATGATTGTTAGACCTAAAATTTTTACTTCACTTATTTTTAACCTCTTAAATGTGAATCTAACGTATTTTTCATAATAAAAACTAAATTTTTACAAATCTAGCCTAAAATCCTTCAAATTCCTATAAGATTAATTGCAATAATAAATTTATTATTATATTCGTTTAAAAATAAGTACATCAAAAATTTAAGACTATATCCTAATCTAAATCTAAATTTATATTATAATATAATTATATTATAATAATAATACTTTACTTTACATAAATTTTGCTAAATTTCATATTATAATTTTGATAAAATTATAACTTATAGTTTATAAAAATCCACCGATAAAATTGATACGATTACATGTAAATATTTTTCATTATTATAAATTTTGATTTTTTATATTTTTTATTTTAAAAAGAATATAATGATAAATTTAATATTATAATTTAATGTTAAAAGGTTCTAAACTTGGTTTGTAGAATTTAGAATAATTTTTAATGAACCCAACATCATATTTCTGTTGAGAAAGTAAAACTTTATTGAATTGGAAACAATCATCTGACGATAACAAGTGACAGTGATAAATAAAAAATATATTAACATTTCAAAAAACATATTACTTCAACCTTATATTATGCTGCTTTCTTAGACGTCCCATAAGCTAGTGCCTTCCCCACTTCAAAAACAAGAAGGAAAAAGAAAGCTTCTTTATTCATTATTCTATTCTAGATTTCCATTGGTGCACAAATCTGACCGTAACTATCCAGTTAATCTAATCACACCATCCAAACTCAAACCTCATCACTGACGTTTCTTCTGTTAAATCTCGCCCTTTGACCCTTCTATATATATATCAGTCGTAAGTACGTTATCCAGGGCGACCGGAGAGATTTTAAGAGATCGGAGAACAATGGAAGCTGTTGTAGCCGCAAACCCGGTGATCAAAGTGGCTGCCCTTTGTGGGTCTTTAAGGAAAGGTTCTTTTAACAGAGGCTTAATTCGAACGGGTAAGTGTTTTCGGTCCATCTTTAATTTGTTTCTTTCGGCTTTGGGATTTTTATTTGGTTCTCTGGGAATGTTGATTTTTGTTTTTGTATTTCAGCTTTGGAGATTAGTAAGGAGTCCATTAATGGGATTCAAATGGAATACATAGACATTTCACCACTTCCAATGCTCAACACAGATCTGGAAGCTGATGGGAAGTTTCCCCCTGTTGTTGAGGCTTTCAGGAAGAAGATTTTGGAGTCTGATAGCATCCTTTTTGCCTCCCCGGAATACAACTATTCGGTTACTGGTATATTCTATTCGTCTTCCCTTAAAATTTATAAATTGTCAATGAATCAGATGAACAGCTATTCATATTTATAGATTAACCACTCTATACCAAAGCAAGCCATATCACATTAAGTTATTATGTACCACATTCTAGCACCTCTGAAGAATGCAATTGACTGGGCTTCAAGACCACCAAATGTATGGGGAGATAAAGCGGCTGCTATCATAAGCGCCGGAGGAGGCTTCGGTGGTGCTCGGTCGCATTATCATCTTCGCCAAATCGGGATTTATCTTGATCTCCATTTCATCAATAAACCCGAGTTTTACTTGAGCGCGTTTCAGCCTCCAGCAAAGTTTGATAGCGATGGCAACCTTATCGATCCATCGTCGAAGGAGAAGATAAAGGAAGTTCTTCTATCCTTGCAAGCATTTACCCTGCGTCTCCAAGGTAAAAACTAAGTAAACAAATCTCCATCTCGATTGTTCCTTTGTTACTGTGGTGGATTAGAATTTTCTGTGGTTTTTGGATTTCCTGTTGTAATGGTGCAATTTGATGCACTAATAACCAAATGCTACTTGGACAAAGGAAAAAACAAAACTATACACATTTGGCCAGTCCATTGTTTACAAGCATTGCCTAAATCTCTGTTGAATAGTTTGCTCGGTTCGATTTGATTTTATACTCGACTCGAAAAACGTATTTTACATATTTTACAATCCAATCTGTACAATTCTTATTGTATCCATCAATCAGGGGTACCTTTTTACCTGAAAATGTCAACAAGTACATCCCCTGTCGTCGATATCAACTCTAAAAGGTCTTGGTGAGACTCGTCGTACAAAACCAACGGTTTACCCCAACTCTAAATGTACGATTGAAAATGAAAAATAAGGTTAAAATATACAAATAGTATTCATATATTCCGTTAACTCTCTCGTTATTAAAAATTATAAAATGATTCCTTAAATATATGATACTATTTTATTGAGTTTATCGACTATTAAAACTTACATGATAATCAGTTGGTTATTCATATATTTCAAATTCATATTTTTTTACTAAAAATTGACTGACATCTAAGTTGAACCTTAAACTATTGATAAATGTATGATAAAATAATATTTTAATGACGCTACTAGTAAATCATTACTTTCAAATCTCTAACTCGACGATATAATATTTCAAACATTGATTCAACAATATAATGTAAACGAAGAGTTCGATTCACAAAATATATTTTAAGTGATTATGAGATAAAATTTTAACATATTTCAATCAACAAGTTAAATCCAACTTAGACGACGACCATCAATTTTTAACGAAAAATGACGAATTTAGAACGTATAAATAATTATATGATCATTTTGTAATTTTTAATAATAAAAAATTCAACAAAATAACATATGAAGAAAAATAATTTGTGTACTTTACCTAGAAAAATAACATGATTAATAATTTCGCCAAACGGTTAAGTGAGCAGTCTCCCCCACCTAATTTACTCAAATTTGACTCTTATGAGAGGTAAAATTTAATTTTAAACGTGACATAATCTAATGAATTTTATAAAAATATTAATTGTAATTCATTTAACAAAAATCTAGTATTATATTGCATAGTCGCATTTAATAGTAGAAAGTATTAACATTTAGTTAACTAATAATTTTAATTTAAAATATTTATTTTAATTAAAAACTAAAATATTGAAAATAAAATATTAAAAAATATACTTAAATGACTACTCATTCCAATATTAAAATTCATTTTAATATATGCCAACTATTTTATAAAAAAAATTATAGAAAAATACAACAACATAAAAGAAAAAAACAATATAAGAAGAAGAATGGAGTTTTAGTTAGCGACAATGAAAGAGTAATGTACTAAAAATTAGTGCTAAAATTGGGAGATTTTCAGACTCTAAAAATGGCGATCAAATGATTACCACCCTTTCTAATGGCTCTCCAACTGTTTGGTCTGGCAGACATTTTAGGAGCCAAATCCGTAAATCTAAGAAATTAGGTTTTTGTTCCAACCAAACCAGAAAGCACCCAGAAACAAAGAACCAACGAAAAAGCCATTAATTTTACCAATCTTACTTCAACCCAACAGCTCCCGTCTCTTTGTAAATTTGTTACTTTTTTCCCCCAAAATCTGAAAAACACCCATTTCTTAAAATTTAAAAAAACAGACAAAAAGCTCAGAACTTCCAAAAAAGAAAAAAAAAATACTACTAATGAAGAAGATTTGAAGTTTTCTTCTTCTTCTTCTTCTTTTTGTGTTGATTTTGTTTATGTAGACGATTACATTTCCCTCCAAGTTTCTCATCTTCAATGTGAGGTTCCAGAGGTGCTTTCCTTTTTCTTTGTTTTGTTGGTCTTCCTCAAAACCCCACATTGAGAAGAAATACGAATAGAGACAATTTTTTTTTATCATTTTGTTATTTTTTGAAAGAAAAAGGAATGCAGGTTTACTCATAGAATGAGCAAAAAGCTTGGCTTTAGAAAGGCCCTGGAAACTAAAGTAAAGAAATCACAAGTAGCTGCAAAGAAGAAAGCAATAAGCATATTTACAGCAATGTCTGTTGCTCATGTCGATGAGGAAGAGGCTGGTTCCGGTGAAGTTCGCTATGTTGAAAAAGTCCTTCCAAAGGGTGACTTTTATATAGGTGAATGGTGTGATGGTTTGCCTCATGGCAATGGAAAATATTTATGGACCGATGGATGCATGTATGTTGGTGAATGGTTTAAAGGGAAGATCATGGGGAAAGGGAAGTTCTGTTGGCCTTCAGGTGCCACCTATGAAGGTGAATTCAAGAGTGGTTTTATGGATGGTCAAGGGACTTTTGCAGGTTTTTCAGGTGACTCTTATAAGGGTTCTTGGGTTATGAACCTTAAACATGGACAAGGGGTTAAGAATTACTACAATGGGGATTACTACGAAGGCGAATGGCGAAGCGGATACCAGGAGGGACAAGGGAAGTACCAGTGGCAAAATGGGAATCATTATGATGGTGCATGGAGGAATGGGTTAATGAATGGGAATGGAATATTGGTGTGGAGTAATGGGAACAGTTATGAGGGTTCTTGGGAGGATGGTTTTCCTAAAGGAAATGGGACTTTCATATTTCCAGATGGGAGTTTTTATGTTGGCGTTTGGAGTAAGGATGGTAAGGATATGAAGGGGAGTTATAATCCTTCGGATTCTTCGACGGAGAATCCGGAATGGGATCCTCGAATTGTATGTTCAGAGTATTTAAAAGATTGTAAGATATGTCCGGGTGAGAGGATGTCGATTTTGCCATCGAAAAAGATGCCACATTGGCCTGGAATGAGCAAAAGTACTGATGGGAGGCAAAGGAGAATGTCGGATGGGAAGTTGAATTGTCGGAGTTGGATTTCTGATATGCCTGATGTTTCAGCTACTAGTGAAGGGGATTCCAAAGATGGTGATGATGGAATTGAAAGTCTTTGTCTAGAAGATTCAAGTTCAAGAGGGAGTTGCATACAGTTTAAGATGCCGACGAAGAGGCAGGGGCAAACAATATCGAAAGGGCACAAGAATTATGAGCTAATGCTCAATTTGCAACTTGGTATCAGGTAATGTACTTTCCTCTGGTATTGAAATTCTAATGTTGTTCGAATGTTGGGTTTTCTAGGTAAGTGCATTGCCTTAATGTCAATATCACTTGTTTTTGGCATGTGCATTGCCTTTTAAACTAAGCATATCAAGTTCATGGAGTCTTTATTCCCTTATTTACTGTTGTCACTTGACTCATTTTGTTTTCTTTAGAGGGTCGTCACTTGCGGTTCAGTTTGAATTGAATATTTTTCGATCTCCAACTCATTTCAGTATTGAGATGTATTGGTTTATGTTGTTATCATGCATGTATTGATTCTCTGGTTGCATTGTAGACACTCAGTGGGAAGACCTGGTCCAGCTATATCCCTTGATCTGAAGTCCTCGGCTTTCGATCCTAAGGAAAAAGTATGGACCAAATTTCCGCCCGAAGGATCCAAGCACACTCCGCCTCATCAATCTAGCGAATTCAGGTGGAAGGATTATTGTCCACTTGTGTTCAGGTTAGACTGGATCATCTACTTGTTCACAACAGAATCATTCTTTGCAGAACAATTTAGTCTTATGGTACAACTACTTTAGGCACTAATGTAGTTTTTAAGCAAATGGAAACCTACTAAGCAATTCATTACATGATAATGAAACTAGAATTGTATCATATGAATTTGGAACCATATTATGTGGTTACAAGTAGTCCCTAACATGTAATTTTTTTTACATTTTCAGAACGCTTAGGAAATTGTTCGATGTGGATGCAGCTGATTACATGATTTCGATATGCGGGAATGATGCCCTTCGGGAACTTTCATCCCCCGGGAAAAGTGGAAGTTTCTTTTACTTGACCAATGATGACAAATACATGATAAAGACGATAAAGAAGGCAGAAGGAAAAGTAAAGAGTTTATTGTTCTTCCTATTGCACTTTTGCTGTTGAATTCAGAAATTATAATGTAGCTTTGTATTCAGCTGCAATTTCTCGTAGATTTGTATTGGAAACAAAACTTTTATGTTTCATAAGGGTCACCATACATCTTTAAAACTTTTTTCTAGATGACAATAATTGGTCTCTCCCTATTCATTACATCATGAAATTTCAAGTGCTTTAAATGTTTACAATTCCTAGTGACGACACTTTTCAGGTGCTCCTAAGGATGCTTCCGGCCTACTATAATCATGTTCGGTCCTTTGATAACACTCTAGTCACCAAGTTTTATGGTCTTCATTGCGTGAAATTAACCGGGACAGCTCAGAAGAAGGTAATGTCAATGTTACAAAACTTTAACTTACAGCATAATGCCTCAGAAACCATTCTCATCCATTGTTCATTTGGGATCAATGAGTCAGGTACGGTTTGTTATAATGGGGAATCTGTTATGTACTCAATACACCATTCATAGGCGCTTTGACTTGAAAGGTTCATCCCACGGTCGCACAACTTCTAAACCTGAATCAGAAATTGATCCGTCGACAACCCTCAAAGACCTTGATCTCAATTATTTATTTCGGTTGGAGAAAATGTGGTTTGAAGAGTTCTGCAGGTGATTATCTTTTCTAAATCCTATTTCTTTTATAGATATCATCATTTCTTTAACCTATGTTACTTGGACTCGGGTGTGAGTGTTGGATATGGGTCTGTTTACGAGTTTTATCAAAAATTTCAACCCCAAACTGTTGTAGGATATTGCAGAGGGTTGAAATTTTTAGTACCTTCATAACTCTTCGAGTGTTAAGCATGGACTTTTCGAATGTTCTTTTCTGAATCAAGTTTCCCTTCATGCAGGCAAGTTGATAAAGATTGTGCGTTGCTTGAACAAGAGAGAATTATGGACTACAGTCTTCTGATCGGTTTTCACTTTCGAGAAGTTCCCACACCTCTTACTTCTGGAGCTGTCTCACCTACTGGTTATTTCTAATGATCTCTGGTATTAAAATGTTTTGGGACTTTCATACCAATGTCTGCTTAACCGATTAGGATATGTTTCTGGATCTACTTGCAGGAAATGGAGACCATGAAAGTGAAGAAGCTCCTCGACTATCTCAAGCCGGACAGGATCAGACCAATAGTGAATCCCCAGGGTAAGATGAATGATTTTGTTTTCGAACACTCATCTATAAGTCACACATTTTCAAATGGTTGCAAATTGATGGTTGATCTTTCAAATTGACAATGCAGGAGATCTATTCGATTAGGTATAAACATGCCTGCACGGGTCGAAAAGATAGTGAGGAAAAGCGATGAAACTCAGCTTGTTGGGGAACCAACTGGTATATGCTATGACGTTATCCTCTTTTTCGGTATAATCGACATCCTACAAGACTATGATATTACCAAGAAGCTCGAGCATGCATATAAATCAATGCAATACGATCCAACTTCGATTTCAGCTGTTGATCCAAAGCAATACTCAAAACGCTTTCGGGACTTCATCTTCAAAGTTTTCGTAGAGGACACATGAAAAGATACATTTGACATAGACCTTCAACTTGGAACCAGTGTCCATTCATGGACATTTGATTGTTTTTCGGAGATGCGAGTGCTTAAAAGCAAAAAGGTTATCGCTTTTCGATCATGTGAACGACCACGGAGGACGATCTACGACGACATAGGACACACCTTCATAACTCGGGATTAGGTTATTGTCCTCTCTTCATCTCCCTTATTCTACAGTTGCAGATAAAATATATACATATATATGTTATGTTATAGTGAAAGGTTTAGGTTGATATAAACCAGAGTTACTAAAGCTTGATTCAAATGTAAATGAATTGAAATGGTGAAAACATATACATTGGGATTGAATTATTTCTTGGAACTGAAAATTATTTGGGTTCAGCTTCAAATAATAATGCACAATAATTGAAAGGGGGAAAAATCCAAAATTTTAGTTTGCTTATATTGAAGATGCTTCTCTTCTATCATATTTAATGCCCCTTTAAATGCCATTTTTTACCAAAATTCAAAGTTGGTATTTCTTCTCTTCTCCATTAAGGCTACTAAAACCCTTAATTGAAAAATCCATTCTTGGGTTTCGAAACTCAAAGCCCTAACAGCACCAAATTGGACTTCTTATACCACAAGAAACCACCTACTTGCGTTTCAAGTTTCTAAAACATCGAACATGCATGTTATATCCAACAAACAAGAAACATACAATCATAAACACTTTCCACAAGCATCAAATGATTTATCATACTAGCTAATTCTCTTTTAACATTCATCATTAACAAACCACCAATTTAACCTACAATGATTACCTATTGGAACTCTCGTTAAACACATACAACAAACTATTTTACAAGCATAAAAAATCATACACCCCATATTTGATATTTCACAAGCATCAATATAAGTTCTCGGATATGAGAAAGAAGAATCCGTGGATTCAACCCCATATTTCACAAGATACAGTTGTTTTGAACTTCGAGTATCTTCTTCGATATAAAGTTCCTACATGCAGGGCCAAGCTTGGTGAAGTAGTTGTTCGACAAGGACAAATTCTGAAGTGTTTGGACTTTACAAACGATTTCGGGTACTTCCCCAATAGAACTCATTGTTAGCCAAGTTGAGTGGCTCGATGCTTTTCAAGCACCCGAACGAGTGTGGGATCAGATCCATCATCGAACACGGTTGCTTGACTCAGGTTACCAATCTAGTATGACAAACATCCTGTAAGCTGATTGTTCAGGAAAAGCACTTCGACTAAGTTTTAAGCTTTACAGATATTTGTCGGAATCGGATTACTGAACTTGTTGTCTGCAAATGTGTGGTATAAAACCAGCGTGTTGCCCAGATTCTGGGGTTGTCTTGATTGGGATGTACTGAAGTAATAAAGTTACAGATACAAATTACTTGGTTGTTGTGAGCATGACTATCAATGGTGTGAAAATCAGTGGTTTTTTTGAAAGATGATGAAAAAAGAAAAAGAAAAAAAAGGTGGAAAAAGATAAAGGAGTTTATTAAAAAAATATTTTTTTTAAAGTTGAAGTATAATAAATGTGACGGTAAATTATCACATTAGTATTCTATTATCTTTAGTAGTGATTATTAATAGTAAGTAATCAATTTGTTATAAATTAATAATATTAATGATTAATTTATTAATTTTAAAATTTTAATGAAAGATAAAAATTACTCAACCTTTAATGATGAGTTGTATATTTTACTATTTTAATAATTAAATTAAACAATTTTAAATTTCAATAATTGAAACAAAAATAAAAAGGATAATTGAGTAATAGTTATTTAAAAATACATAATATCAATTCCACGTTTATATTATAAAAATATCAAATCTAAGAAATGACCATCCAGTTCAGTTGGTAGAGTACAAGGTTTTTAACCTTGAGATCGTGGGATCGAGTCCCACGGAGGACATTTCATAATTCGGAGGTCTCTTATGAAAGCTGCTCTTAACCTGATGTTGGGGTAGCCTACTATCTTAACTCCCTTTACCTCTCATATATATATATATATATATATATATATGAAAAAAAAGACAGCCAATTTTTTTTTCTCAAACCCTTGTTATCTGACAACCTCACTTATTTTAAGATAAGAAAAAGAAAGGCACGGACTTCCACATACTTTTGACCTTTTCAGTGGCCACTTTTCAAACGTTGTGGATGTAAAAAATTGTTGAATTTTGAAGAACCCCAGATTTGATCAAACCAAAAATTTAGGCCAAGAAGAATGAGTTCATCAAAGAGAACGACGAAGTTGGAAGTTGAATCACCAGTGCCAGCTGACATAGATATTGCAAACTCGGTTGAACCATTTCATATTTCTGAGATTGCTAAGGATCTTAATCTCAGTCCCAACCATTATGACCTTTATGGCAAATACAAAGCCAAAGTCTCTCTCTTTTCCCTTTCTTTGTTTCTTTATGGTTATTGGATTTTGAATTATGCTGTTCTATGCTTTTGTTATTTGTTTTTTTTGTTCAAAGATTATCAAGATATGGGGTTTTGGATTCTTTAATGATTGATTTAATCGGTTCATGCTGTGATTTTGATATGTGAAAATTTTATTTTTTCCTTTGATTTTTCTTGGTATTTTCTCATCTGTCAACAATAAAGCTTTTCCCTTTACTTTTTGTAATCCCTGAACTCCCAATATTGAGATAATGCAGGAAATGGAAAAGAAGAGAAAGGGTCAATTTTTTTTTCTTGATTTCTGGCTTATTTGTGATGGAATGGAAGAGTATTGAATGAAGAGATCATTTATTTTATATGCTTTTCCTTTAATTTTTTCTTATTAATATTGGCCACTGAGTTTGGATTTCAATTCTAATTACTGTCTTGATTTGGTTTGTAGGTGTTGTTATCCGTACTCGATGAACTTGAACAAAGCGACGACGGATATTATGTCGTGATTGGAGGGATTACTCCAACTCCTCTTGGAGAAGGCAAGTCCACTACTACTGTTGGGCTGTGTCAAGCTTTGGGTGCTTATCTTGATAAAATGGTATTCGTTTATCTTTTTACATAGGCAATACCAAATAAAATTGTGTTGCTCCTGCACTTGTAGGGCTACAAGATCGAATTGTTTTCACTTATTGAGTGTTTCGTATTGTGTTTGAGATCCTCTTTTGTTGTTGTTTCTACCTTTTGCAGCATTGACACTGAATAAGTTTGAACCTTAAATCTCTTATTTTGTTAAATGAACAAGATTGCTGCTGAATCCTGGCACTCACACTTTATGGTCAATAAATAATGGCTGAAATTGAGGCTCCACGATTCTTGTTGATTTGAATTGCTTATTCACAAATTACCCTGTTAAGCAATCTCGATCTTTGAAGCTACCCTTATGGTTGGAAACGGCTTTTCAATCTCTTTGTATGTAATTTCAGTTTGAAAGAATTCCAAACCGAGATTTACTACATTGATTCAACTTTTTTGTAACTTTTAAAACTTACTAGATGAAACTTACACACTATGTTTTCCAGTTCTCCCTGAAAGTTTGTTTTTAAGGAGCTACGACCCTTCATCATTTGACATGAATGCAGAAGTTTCGAATTTGAAAATCTGATGTTTTAACTACTTAAAGCAATCCTGATACTATATATTGTTCTCTATTGATAGGTCATTACATGTCTTCGCCAACCTTCACAAGGACCGACTTTTGGAATAAAAGGCGGTGCAGCTGGTGGAGGCTACAGTCAGGTGATCCCGATGGATGAATTCAATCTTCATCTAACCGGAGATATTCATGCAATAACGGCTGCAAACAATCTACTTGCTGCTGCCATTGATACTAGGATCTTTCATGAATCAACCCAATCAGACAAGGCTCTTTTTAATCGATTATGTCCGCCAAATAAACAAGGAAAAAGGAAATTCAGTGATATCATGTTTAGACGACTGAAGAAGCTTGGTATCACTAAAACACAGCCTGAGGACCTTACACCTGAAGAAGCTGCAAAATTTGCTAGGCTTGATATTGACCCGAATTCTATTACGTGGAGAAGAGTGATGGACGTAAATGATCGCTTTTTGAGGAAAATCACTGTTGGCCAAGGCCCGGAAGAAAAAGGGATGGCGAGGGAAACAGGATTTGATATTTCAGTTGCTAGTGAAATAATGGCAGTTTTAGCCCTGACAACATCTCTCGCTGATATGAGAGAGCGGCTCGGAAAAATGGTGATCGGAAATAGTAAGGCTGGTGACCCTATAACTGCTGATGATCTTGGCGTCGGGGGTGCTTTAACAGTGCTCATGAAGGATGCCATTAACCCTACTCTGATGCAGACCCTCGAGGGAACCCCTGTTCTTGTACATGCCGGCCCGTTTGCAAACATTGCTCATGGTAATTCATCTATTGTTGCTGATAAAATTGCATTGAAGCTGGTTGGACCGCAAGGGTTTGTGGTCACCGAAGCAGGTTTTGGTGCCGATATTGGAACAGAAAAGTTCATGAACATCAAGTGTAGATACAGTGGTCTAAGACCTCACTGTGCTGTTATCGTGGCAACAATAAGGGCCTTGAAAATGCATGGTGGCGGACCAGAGGTTGTTGCAGGGAAGCCTCTCGACCCTGCTTACTTAAGCGAAAACATTCCTTTGGTTGAAGCTGGTTGTGTTAATTTGGCCAGGCATATTGTAAACACTAAGGCCTATGGTGTAAATGTTGTTGTTGCTGTGAACAAATTCTCAACCGACACTGAAGCAGAAATGAATGCTGTTATACATGCATCTATGGCTGCTGGAGCATTTGATGCTGTAATCTGTACCCATCATGCTCATGGTGGTAAAGGAGCGGTTAGTTCCTTCTCCCAGTCTATTAGTTTCCGTAAAAGCATAGTGATGCAGTCAAAGGTGCATATAGTACCTACTTTGTCTTGCACATGGCATCTCTTTTATGTTATTCGTACTCTGGTGTCTAGGATATGAGTTTATGTCCAACAGGTGTGTCGCATATTCCCATGCCAGCGACCGTAATATGTTGGACATGGGTAGTTAAAGAAAAATACGAAGAGTTGGGCAAAGAACTAATGCTCTATGGTTTCAATCTTTTAAATCTGCAATTTCTTACTGTGCTATCTACTCTAGACATTGTTCGAGATCTGACTTCATTGTTTACCTCCGAGACACCGGATTTCTTTGTGAAATTCCTCCAGTTTCTGGGTCATCTTATTTTACTAAATCAAAAAGCGACTTGGACCATTTGAAATATGTGGTTTTAAGCTAAGTAATGAGTTTAAATCGTTCAAGCTTTCTACATTTGAGTTACAGTTGGAGTTCGAATATATTTCCCTTTCCACCTGTAATATTATTCCGAGTTCTTAATTTTTAGCTTTGTATTTAGTTATGTAAAACCAGTCTCATGAAGTTGACTTGAAGTTTTCAATGAGTAACAGATTACTTTTATTTTTGTCAGGTCGAACTTGGAGTTGCAGTTCAAAAGGCCTGTGCGAGTGTGAATCAGCCGCTAAATTTCCTGTATCATTTGGATATTAGTATAAAAGAGAAAATCGAGGCGATTGCAAGGTCATACGGTGCCAGTGGGGTCGAATACTCCGAACAGGTAAACTCCTAATACATCTTTAATCGATTTCTTCCACGACAACCCTTTCAAGTTAACATGGCTTTGATCTTGCCCACATCATTACTCGAATTTAGTTACTGTATTTCAGAGTTCTTGTCTTTTTAGTTCGGATGAGTTCTGTTCCTTATTCAGTTCGGATTTGTATTGCATATTAAATGTTCCAACTCACTTCAGGTCTGTTTTTTGGATCACGGAGTGAAAAACCGATAATATCCGAACTGAATTCGGGTTTAATGACCAAGTATAGTCAAAAACTGATCAAGAGTTTCCCCATTGACATGAATATTTTTTTTGTCCTCAAATCAGGCTGAGAAACAGATTGAGATGTACACCAAACAAGGGTTTTCCGGTTTACCAATCTGCATGGCGAAAACGCAGTACTCATTTTCGCACAATGCGGCACAGAAGGGTGCACCAAGCGGATTTATCTTACCGATAAGGGATGTGCGAGCCAGTATAGGAGCCGGCTTCATTTATCCTTTAGTTGGTACAATGAGCACGATGCCAGGACTACCAACAAGGCCATGCTTTTACGAAATCGATCTCGACACCACCACCGGAAAGGTTATTGGTCTTTCATGAAAGCTCCGTTGAAATCTCGCGAGAGACCAGGTTTGATTCTCTAAGAAACTTTGCCTGAGGGCTCGTTGAGCACGTGCATTTGGTTCTTGGTATTTCTGTTGGTTAGTGTTTAGAGTTGTTATCCGTGTTACTTTATCGCGAGGTTGAACACTTGTGAAAAATACTGAATCTGGGTTTTAATCATCTCTTTCAGTCTGGAATAAAATCTGTCTCTCTCTCTCTCTCTCCCTCTCTCTCCATGGGGTTGTAATGATTCGGTAAGCTTTGCTTCTTATTGTTGGCAGTGGACATCTATTATTTTATCCAAGTTATAAAAATGAATTGCTTTTGCAGTTCATATTTGGAATATATGCTAGCGCTTGTTAGGGAGTCTAAAATATAAGGAGTTCATATAAGCTTTAAAAAAAAAGTTGTAATTGACTGGAAATCTTATTAAGGGTTGGTTATCTATAACTTTTGAAAAGTAATTTTTTTAATAACGTTGTAAAAACGAATTTTTAAAAGCGTAGTATAAGAGTGAGATTTAAAATTTAATTGTTTAGAATTATTGTTAAAAAGTAAGTTTGAAAATATAAAATATTTATTATAAATATTATACTGTAAATTAAAAATATAACATTTAAATTATATTTGTACTTATATATATGAATCGTATCAATTTAAACTATAATAAATTCAAGAAAAATTATCATTATATAAATTTAAATTATAATCAAAATATATTTTATATAACTCATTATTAATATTTTAATATATAAATCACAAATTTTATTTATTTTAAAATAATTAATATAAATTATTAAAAATAATAAATTATTTTAAAATATGTTAATATTAAATTATTAAAATAAAACATAAATACATAATTGAGTAGAGTCTATGTGTAACACCCTAAACCCGAATGGGCCTAAAGTGTCATATTGTGTTGTCGAGGCAACCCTTGATTTTCAAAATCTGTTTATTTTCATTTCAAATATATTGAATGGTATCATAAAAAACATAAATAACTGTTATAAAACATTTTATTAATCGGAGCTCAGTAACGCATAATTTAAAATCAAAATAATACAAACTCAGAGTTAATAAACCAAATACATAAGTAAGGTCTTATGAATACATATGTCCACTAAAGCTATAGTACGATACTCTGAAGGAGATTCTTAAGCCTCGTCATGAGTATACCTCTAAAGGGTCTATAACTCTAATGACTGTACCTGCTTTGCATTATCTAAATGTGACAATGACATTCTTTTGCATTATCTAAACACAACAATGACTCTGTTGTGTATTATATAAATGCCACACAGACTAGTATCTGATCTCATATAGCCATCAGTTACTAGTTAAATGAGGGAACCCAACGTCACATATGAAATTCCCACTAAGTTGCTGAATAATTTCTTGGTCCTCGCATAATTATCATCAGGTAGATCATGGAAGGGAAATCCAGTGTCACATAACATCAGTACAATTCCCACTCAACTGAAGCATTGACTCAGTCTCACACAATCTTCAAGTCAAGTTCTAACAGTATCTGTTGTATTGGATTGACGTAACTATACATATATATCTAAGGGCCCCAAGGTCACACAATTATGACATCACTAACCCACTCTTTGTGAGTGTTCGAGCCTCGCGTCCTAGTTAGCTACTGAAGTGCCTTGCACACTGACAATACCCGACTATAGTAACTAAGGTAACCTAATTACACTCTAGCATAACTAGACACACTAAGGTGATTTCATCCTCTCACTAAAAATTCATTATAATATAATATTTCGATTATAATTAAAATTATTATTAATGTGACTTTCAATGAAAACACGCATTGTGGGGTAGAAAATGTTGACCAAGTCCGGATAAATCAGTTGCAAAATTAGACACCGATAAATGTAGGCTTATTGACTGGGATTGTCAGCTATGTAACACTTGGCATCTAATAATCTTGCGCTCATGCAAATTTCTTCGATCTTGAAAGCTAAATACAGTATTGAATCATCTAGAATTTCCCAACGTGTGATACGTGTCAGCTGGAAGACTATGAATATAATATCGTTAAATATCGACTCAAATTCTAATTAAAAATAAGTCAAAATTATTTAGTGATTAATTTTATTTAATTAAAATTGTTTATGTAAGAAGGATTCTTAGTGACTGATTTCGTTTCCTGCAATGCATATGAGAGGTTTCTTAACCTTTAGAAGTAGAATCACGAGGGAATTATCGTGAAGAAATGATATTTTGTAATATTTATAACTTTTGGAGTCTATACGGGGAAAAATAATTTTTGTATAGAATTTAGAAAGTATTTTGTAGTATATATTTTTGTTATTATGATATATGACATTAATTATTTATATTCACATGATCTCTATATTAATAATAAATTATTATTTTTTTCATTTGTAGAAATAAATATAATTGAATTACATTAAAATGTCTATTGCACATATTTTATTTTAAGTTTTCGTTTTAATTATTTTCTTGTTTGTAAATATAAAAAGATAGTGAATGACAAAGAAGAAAGATGGAAGACACGAGATGTTGGAAACCTAATAATTTGAATTTCCTCAATAAAAAGGACCCACAAATGTCCCCTTCAAAATAAACGAATTATTGTATTAAATCAATTGAAAAGGCCCCACATATATTTTGTTTTCTTTTGTAATTCTTTCTCCAAAGATCACATTCCTTTAAACACAATTAAATCAATTCGAGAATTTTAATTATAAATTATTAAATAATATTGGAAAATTAATTTCATGTCATTTTTTTATTTTTTTATTTTTCAATAATGATGTGGTATCACCTTGTTATGACACGTTAACATCACTGATATTTCTTAAACGAGGAGTGATCAAAATGAAATCAAAACTAGAGATTAAATATGATTTTGAAAGAAAAAAAATAGGTAGATGACCAAAATAAAATAAAAGTGATAATTGGACACTGAACGTGAATTTACCCAATAATAATAAACAAAGCTTATGTATAAAATATAGGTTGTTAGAGAGAGACACGTGCATGGAAAAGTCTGAAACAGTAGCCTTCCATGTAGCGAAAAGGCCACATAGATTTTCTTATATCCATAAGCACTAATGGAAGGGTCAAAGAGAATATTATAATTAGTGAGAGAAAAAGAGAAGAAAATGATTAAAAATGGAATACAGGCCATCATCTTTACTTGTTGTTCAATTCAAAAATCAACCTAGAAGATCCTGCAGATTCTGTATGATATCTGCCGGATCTTGCTTTCCAAACTGTCAGATTTTCTTCCATGGCCAACCTTTTTAAGACTCACCTTTCTCCTTCCTCCATATCCAACCTTCTCCTCCTCCTTTCTGGGTTTTCTTCGTTCAACAATCATGGCCATGGGAATGACAACTCAGTCTCAGACTCAGTTCCATGTTCTTGCTGTTGATGACAGTCTCATTGATAGAAAACTTATTGAGAAGATTCTCAAGACTTCTTCTTATCAAGGTAAACTTTTTGGTTGTTGCAGAACAGGTTTTTAACTGAACTTGTTTGATTCAGACACAGAACATGGGCTGTTTGTTGATGTTTGTGCTTTATTACAGTTACTGCAGTTGATTCTGGAAGTAAGGCTTTGGAGTTTCTTGGATTGAATGATGAGAATATTGACAATGAAGATGAAGATGAAGATGATCAACAAGTGGGAGTGAATTTGATCGTCACAGATTATTGCATGCCTGGAATGACAGGCTATGATCTCCTCAGAAGAATCAAACAATCTTCATCTTCTAAAGACATACCAGTTGTTATCATGTCATCTGAGAATATCCCATCAAGAATCAACAGGTTTGTATAAAAAAAATTAATCTTTTCTTTCTCATGTTTGATTGATCATAATCTGACATGAACTTGATCACAATAGATGCTTGGAAGATGGAGCTGAAGACTTCTTTTTGAAGCCAGTTCAATTATCAGATGTAAACAAGCTGAGGCCTCATCTGATGAAAGGAATTGGATCTGAAGAAACGCAATCAAACATTAACAAAAGGAAGAGTATGGAAGATATTCATCCCCCTGATAGAACAAGAGCAAGATACAATGAATTGGAAGTTGTGTGATCTGCAAACCAGTTATTTTCTGGGGAAAATTTTATTGGTTTTTGGATACAAACTTATGAACCAATGCTACACAGCTATGGGATCTTCCTTGTATCAGACTCTGGTTTATACAAAATCAATGTATAGAATTTTGATTCATGTTAGAGATAAGAGAAAGCTACGCCTACCTGATTATGCTTTAGAGTTACATGGAATCTATGTTTCCAAATGTAAATTAGCACAAGGGAAATTGTAAACTCAATTTTGTTGGTTCATTAACAGATTTGCTTTCTCGAGATTTATGCCTGAAGTCTATCTTTATGTTTAAAATGTTCTAATTGACATATCTCAACAAGATGTTCAATTTTGGATTCGATGTTGTGTATGAATATTCTCGAGGTATTTTAATTGCTCTCCTTTTTCAGTTTCTCATGTAACCAAACACTATTTATATGCTCTGTAAAATGCAACAATCGGGGAAAAAGAGAAGTTTAAAAAGGATTCATAGGGAGGTTTTTCAAGAAATAAGAAATGGTAAATTAGTATTGATTATTGATTTGATTTTACAAATTTCAAATAACATTTGAACCGCAAAACATGACACCCCAACTTGAAACTTTCTGACTTGATCGAATACTTTTCCCCAATTATTTTCATATAAGAGAGCTACCGGTTTTCACTAATGCTACTAATTTTCCAGGTATATATGTGGTTACCATATGCTTTAATTTAACATTTGATCTATGCAAACACCGATAGGTATTAATAGTATAAAAGAATGTCTTGAATTCAAATAGTTATATCTACAAAATGTATTTCCATTGTCAATTGGTTAAGAAAATTTATTTTGAATAGATATTATATTTACATTATAAAAAAAAGGCATTTTTAACAAGTAGCATTTACATTGAGTGTGGGTCTAGAAACCCAATCGAATTTCTGCCATGAAAAAGGACTGCCAGAGTTATATTACTCAAACCTCAGATATAAATCTCATATACTTTACCTGTCTTATTTAATTTAAAAAATTGACATTTAAAGAAAGTAGCCACATCTGAACACTACTTAAAAGAATTGAGTCCAAATATCACAGGTCAAAATGATTAAGCTTTCAAACATTCTAAAAAAAATACATTATTGTAAAACTCAACAAATACCATTTGCTTGGCAACAAAACTATTCTAGCGAAGACTAATTTTAAGGCTCCCAAAAAAAGTAAACAAAAAGCAAAGGCAACAAAACTAAAAGGAATAGGCAAGTGACCTGATGCTTTTCCACTTAAGTTAAATGGCAGCATGACTTATAAAAATTTCTAGAAATCATCGGTTTATGGAGGCAGTTGGCCGTGCGGTGGATGACCTGATGATTGTGGTGGAGGCAGCATACCAGATTGACCACCTGACTGCAAAAAGTGTAAGAACAACAGGTTAGTATTCTTATGAACTCAAGTAAAATAGCTGATTCAATCAGGCTGCTGCAATGTGGAAGAGTATGGGTTGTATAACAACCAAGGCAACAGAATCAAATATGTGCGATATTGTCAAACATAGAACAATTAGTGTTGAGGCATGACATTGAAGGAAATAGGATGCCTACTACCTCGATTATTCACTTGGTCGAAATGGCTCAAACAAAAGGCCAATCATTCAGGACTGTTATAGTTTTCACTAAGCTATTCATTTTCTCAAACGAATTGCAAGAAAGGGAGCTTTGAGAAAGAGACAAATCACTATAGCTATTCATTTAGCTAGTTTGAGTAATGGGTGGCAATCCAGATAAATTAAAAAAGGAAATGGTTTACCTGGTAAGGATTGAACCCTGGCATCATTGGCATCTGCCCACCCTGTCCGCGATTGAATGCTCCTCCACCCTGGGGATACATTTGCCCCCCACCCACATTTGCTTGGCCCTGCATATTTTGCATACCATTTGGAAAACCTCCAACTGAAGGGGCACCACTATTTGGTAAGGATCTCGGGTGCATTGGATTAATCCCCCTAAAATGGCCTTGGGGCATCGGAGGAGGCATCTGATTCATTGTACCTTGCACACCCTAAAATTGTGAAATATTTTTTGCCACCTCAAAATTCTCCCCGATAAAAGAGTGAACATAAAGAAATCATTTAGACCACAATTTACAGAAAAATTTACCACATCAGCACAATAAATAACTTCAGCATTCTCATATCTGAGAAAATTAAATCCTTTCTTATTCCACTTCTCAAACCATAGATTATAGAATGTCTATTTGAGAACAAATATTAACCACTGGTACTGGGAGCCTAATGATTTGAAACTGAAAACCATTGCTAAAAGGAATCATATGATGTAAAACTATGTGAAAGATCATACCATTGGACCAGGCATTGGCATTTGATGTGATGAATGTGAAGGCAAAGATCTTGGAATTGATGATGGTCCAGGTGAAGGAACAACATGGGGAGGCATTTGTGGTTGAGGGCGTTGTAAATGAGGATGTGGAAGCATGGGCCTATGAGATCCAGGCTGTAGCTGTGACATATTCGGAGGTACAATAGGCCTAGGAGGCATTTGCTGTTGTAGTGACTGTTGTTGAATCTGTTGAGGGGTTTGTTGATATCCATGCTGCTGATTGCCTGCAAGAAGAGATGGATGTGGTCCAGGAGGAAGAGGAGGAGCTCCAAAAGGCATGGAACCTGGAAGAGGCTGCTTTTGGTCTCCTTGAGAAGACCCATCAAGAGACATCGCAACTCCAATACCAGGTATTGTACCCTCATTTTGAGTCAATCCAGGTGCAAATGGTCCTGGAGTTGTTGGGCCTTCAGGCACAGCAAAATTACCAGGCATACGAGCAACTAGTGCTGGGTTTTGCTCACCATATCCTAGATAAAGTTCATATTAAATATAGATCAAGATATAAATGCTCCAACAAATTTACAGAACCATAATGAGTTTAGCATAAATTCAAATATCATGAGTGAATTATTCAGGTGAAGTGGATAAAATAAATAACTGCTTAAACTTATTTTCCTTGCTCAGTATGGGGAAGAGATTAAAATGGTAAAGAGCACTGCAATAAGTAGAAACCTTGGTTCTGTCCCATGTTATATTTATCACGAGCAGTATCTCCTGGTCTATTTCTGCACCAAAACTTTGTCATGTGATCATTGCTACCACTGCATGATTATGCATATGAGTTAAACACCTGAAGGTCCGCATGGCATATAATATGCAGATGTTCTCAAATAATTTCATTAAATTTCTATCTCAAAAAATCAAATATGATACATATCCAACACTTGTTAGCATTCAAAAACAGTCCATATCAACACCAACAAGCATATGCATCTATAAAACTCTCTTAACTGTTAAAATTATAACAATGAACTACAACGAATTCATGCAAGCAGAATAATTATGTTGTAGGCTGAGTTTACCTGCATAGAAGATATCCAATAGGATGCCAAGCAATATCCCATACGCTATTATCATGTGCATTAGGAATTTCCACCTGTGGAGTTTCACACCTGTACGTCAAGAATGATATTTGGCAATTGTAAGTTAAAAAAAACCATGCATCAGTAATTACATACAACTGCAATAAATGTATAATAAATATTCGAAATTAAAGAAAAACCAAACTAGCTTTATGATACGGAATTGCGTGTTGAATCTTGTGCAAGAAAGTTTAGGTAGCAGATGAGCATTTCCATAGGCAAGCATAAAATGAATTTCAATATTAAAAATTAGTTGAACAAGAAAAGATAGCAAAGCTGCCTTTAGTGAAAATTTTATTATTTTATGGTATTATCAAGCTTACATAGTTATAGCTATGATTTTAAACTCATCGTCTACAACCTGTGAAGTTTTCACATGGTTTGATGTCTCTCCTAATTGGTCTCACGGACCAACCTAATAATCTGATCTGACTATATATACCTCAAAAGACAAACATCCAAGGTAAAAGTAAAGCATATAGAGGCACACAGTCTTTTGACGTGAGTATAAAATAATGGACAAAACAAGGAAACACAATGATGCAGTGACCGACTACTCTGAATCAGAAAACTTACCCAACAACCCAATGGAAAATGGATCCACCAAAACTCCCACTGACAAAATATTCTTCATGGAACGGGTGCCAAGCCAATGCTGGAAAAATTGGAGATCAATATATTTGAGATTAATCCTAATAGAAGTCATGACGGGAGAGAATGTAATGATCAAGCCAGATAAAAACTATAACCCGCAATCTACTTCGTATCTCAAGAGTTGTATCCCAATGGTGAATTGAATAAAAACTCAAGTCAAGAATATAGCAGATGGGTCAGTCTTTAAGTAACACGAGTCCACTTAGAATGCCTGACTAACCAGTCACATCCTTCCTGTGGCCTCGGAAAGATTCAAGTTCCTTCATAGCTCTGATATCATAAAGCTGAAATGGGAAATACAACAAAGGTGAATATGACAACACAATATTTACTCCCATCAATTAACTAACAGCTTTGCAGAAAGAAAGATGCTGACCTTTATGATCTGATCCTTTCCAGCAGTCAACACCCAGTTACCATTTTGATTCCATTTGACACGAAGTACTGTATTTTTGTGGCCATGACTGCAAAAGACTTGCATTACTACTCAAAATAATCAAAATGTAAGAAATACTATGGGTTTCACAAAATATGCACTCACAAAGAGCAAAGCTCTCTCCCTGTCTTAGCATCCCAAAGCTTCACAAGGTTGTCTTTTCCGCCTAAAGAAAAGCATACCAAGGAATTATGTAAACAAGTTGCAAAACGATCATGCAAAAAGAAGCTGGAAAAACAAACGACATACCTGAAACCAATAAGGATTTTGTAGGGTGCCAATCTACACTTTTGACATCCCAACCATGGCCTGCCTGAGTTCAAATCATGTATAGAACTTTAAGTTAATTCATGCAAGCAAGAAAAAATATACATGAAATTAGATTTTGAATTTAGCAGCCTAAACATTTATTGTTTTAAAGAAACCAACTGTAGTGGACACATTTGTCAGCAAGACATACAAGAGGCACCAACATAAGTTGCAAACAATCAACAATGGAGAGGAACACTGACGACATCACATATTATTATTATTTTAGGAAGACATCAGTTTATTATTATTAGGATATTTTCTTCAAAACGTATCTTTATGGTATTAGGCGTCTTTCTTCATTTGGAGCCCTTGCTTTAATTTCCTTAGTTAAGTCTTTTATCCAAACAAGTAAACATTAGCAACCTCTAGTTAGGCTGATTAGCAGCAATAAAAATTTTTTTTGATAGAAGTTGGAGGTCTCATTAAAAACCCCCTTCGTAATTGACCCTTTCGAAAAGGAAAGGGTCAAAAGTGGAAGGAGGAAAAGAGTACCTCATTTCATTAATAACAGAAAGATACATTAAAAAACCTTTACAAAACAGCCTGTTCTCAGCCAATCCCTGCCTTAGCTAACTTATCGGCTTCCCAATTACAACTCCTAGGAATTAACTTCACTATCAGACCCCTGGACATAACATAAGACTCAATTTCGTTAATTAAATTTCTAAAAAACACCGGAGAGATACTGGGCAACTGAACCCAATCCACTGCATTCTTGCAATCCGTTTCCAGAATTAATCTGCCCTTAGAAGCCCAAACAGATGAATAGAAAATGCCAACAGCTTTTCTAATAGCCTTCAACTCTGCTAATGGGGGAGGACCTGGACCTAATCTCTCTGAAAACGTCGCTAGAACGAAACCATTAGGATTTTTGAGGATACCCCCAATGCCACCTATCAACCCATCCTTTCTAACAGCACAATCGACGTTAAATTTAAAAAAATCAGCAGGTGGTGGGAGCCATTTATGAACAGTCTTGCTTGTAGTCTGTAGACCCTTATAACCATCCGCTAAAGTGGGATCAGCTATTAGCGAGTCCACCGGAATCTGCACTTGATGAAACTTAGTCAGAAACCATTTGACTAACCTGACCTTGATGATGAAGAAAAGTGAAGATCTGTCCAAAACCATATTTTCGAAAACAATAGAATTCCTATAATTCCATATTGACCAAAGAACCACTGCTGGAACAAAATTCCAGATCATTGAATTAGCCACCAAATCAGACCAGGAACTAATAAGGGAGCAAATATCCCCAGGCAAAACTGTTCTAACGTTCCACAGATTGAGAACATTAGTCCAGACCTCGTGAGCCACTGGGCATACAATAAATAAATGTTGAACCGTTTCTGCACTTAACAAACACAACGGACAAAGCTCTCCATCAGCTAACTGGACCCCCCTCTTTTTCAACTGAGATTTAACTGCCAATTTTTGGTGTGAAACTTGCCAAAGAAAGGATTCTATTCTAGGAGGAACCAAACCTGTCCAAACACAATTCTTCCAAAAAGGATTCGCCACTTGGTCAATCCCTATAATCCTTCTACAAGAGCTCACAGTGAACAAACCATCTCCCTTCCCTGTCCACGATAAAAAGTCGTCCACTTCCTCTGTTAGCTGAAAATTGTTCAATTTGATCATTAGTTGCAGCCATTGCTCCAACTCCCAATCACATAAGTTTCTTCTTGTACGAATATCCCAAATCCAGCCATTCGAGACATAATTACCAAACTCTCTAACCCTTCCCGATTTATTCGTGGACAATACAAAGATTCGCGGAAACTGGAATTTCAGCGGAGTACAATCAGCCCATACATCATTCCAAAAAGAAATAGATTTACCATTCCCCACTTGGATTCTAGAATGAGATCTTAGCCTCTCACCAATTACATCATTCTTCAGGAAACTACTAACAATTCCCTTCCAAATCCAAGAGTCTTGTGAAGAATACACACTATTAACCGACATAGTCGAACTATCCAAATTGTGTTTACAGCAAATAAAATTCTTCCACAAAGTGTCCTCATTAGCAAATTTCCAAATCCATTTCCCCAGCAGAGCCCGATTAGAGAGATTTAAATCTAAGACCCCTAAGCCTCCTTCATCTTTCGAACGACATACCGTTTGCCAATTCACCCAATGGATACGCTTCTTCTCTGAACCTTCTCCCCACAAAAAACCAGCCATCAACGAATTCAATTTCTGACTGACTTTACACGGCAATTTGAAAATAGATAAGAAAAAAATCGGCAGAGATGATAAGACCGATTTCAGTAAGACCAACCTACCAGCCATGGATAAAGTCGAAGCTTTCCAACCTGCCAATTTATTGTTAAAACTCTGTAAAATTGGTTCCCACAAAACCTCTGAATTCTTCTTTGCCCCTAACGGCAAACCTAGATATACCGTTGGGAACGAACCCACAAAGCACCCAATGGAGGATGCCCAATCTATTAGGGTAGCTTCTTCAATATTGATCCCATATAAATGACTTTTCGATAAATTTAGGTCTAGCCCAGCCATCAAACTAAAAATACTCAAAATTCGTTTAACATTTCTGATTTGCGCAATGGAAGTAGTGCAGAAAATTATTAAATCGTTTGCAAACTGAAGGTGACCCATATTTACCGCTTTAGTCAACATTAAATTAAGTAACTCCCCAACCAAATTGAACAAGATTGGAGAAAGGCTGCAACCTTGTCTTAAGCCTTTAGACATCGGAATCTCCTTTGTGGGTGTACCATTCAACAAAACAGAAACCGACGCAGTAGAAAGGCAATACGAGATCCACGAACACCATCTTTCACCAAAACCCATCTCCTTCATGATTCTGAGTAGAATTGGCCATTCAATCGTATCATATGCTTTGCGAAAATCTGCTTTAAAAACAACACCTTTCAGACCTTTTTTCCTCCAATAATCTATAGCTTCATTAGCGATAAAAGCACAATCTAGCAACTGTCTTCCAGGAATGAAGGCGAACTGCGAGGAGCTGACAATGCCTTCAACACACGATATGAGTCTTTTGGATAAAACTTTAGACAGGATTTTATACATGATTCCAACGAGACTAATCGGTCTATAATCTTCCAAACATACTGGATTTTTTTTTTGATAAGAAGATAGGCCTCGTTAAAAACCCCCTTCATGATTAATGGAACAAAAAAATGTTCCTTAGTCAGCGAAAGGAGGAAAAGAGTGCCTTAATAACCATTAATAAACAAGAGTTACATAATGTTTAACAACAGAACTCTCCCTTACAATAATAAACCCAAATGCTGAAAGAATCCATACACACTGAGAACTAACCGATACCGGCCTTAGCTAAGCTGTCAGCCTCAACATTAGCTGATCTAGGAACCCATCTAATAATACCATTTAGATCTCTTAACAAAAAACCAATATCTCTCACTAAAACTCTATAAACAACAGGACATCGATCATAGTTCTTGACCCACTCCACTGCTAGTTTGCTATCAGATTCAATAATAAGACGATCTTGAACCCTCGGAAGAAAAGATTCAAAGAAAGATAAACCCTTCTTAATTGCCAAAATCTCCACCAACAGCGGAGGACCTGGACCAGCCGCCTCTAGGAAAGAACCCTTCACCGAGCCATCCTCCAATCTAAGAATGCCACCCACACCACTTTTCCTCCAATCACCACTCACTGCTGCATCCACATTAAGTTTTATAAAACCCTTTGGAGGGGGGGACCAAGACACAGTTTTGATTATCGAGGACCTTGAAAGGGAACAATAATCCCCAAGAGTAGGATCCGAAATAAGAGAGTCCTTCATAATAGAAACATCGTTGAATTTTGCTAAAAACCAATTCGCCAATCTGCACCTTGCCAAAAAGAACAGATCAGTCTGATCTACCCTTCCCCCATCGAACACAATGTCGTTTCTACTCTTCCAAATGGTCCATATAACCACTCCCGGAATGAAGGGCCAGATTTTAGAGTCTAACACCATATCATTCCAAGCAACCATAAAACTTTTAGCATTGTCCTGCAAAGCCGAACACACTCCCCAGAATTTCAAAAATTTGTTCCAAAGAGTCCAAGCCACTACACAAGTGAAAAATAAATGTGAAAGAGATTCGGCCTCCTTTTTGCATAAGGGGCAAGCAACATCACCGATAGAGGAGACTCCTCTCCTTAGAAGTTCTTGTTTAACAGGCAGTTTGTTGTGCACCACCTTCCACAAGAATACCTCCACTCTAGTAAGTAATTGAAGAATCTGAAAGGTTTAGGGCCCCAACTCAAACGATTCTCTTGAAGCAAGACCGGATTATGATCCGAGAGAGACTTTGGAAGAAGACTTTGAACTATGTTCGGGAAAGAAATCAAAAAATCTCCATTAATAAGAAAACGATCCAATCTAACCCACGTTGGACACTCCCTATTGCTGCACCAAGTGTACCTGCCACCCACTAATGGAAGGTCCATTAATTCAATTTGTTGAACAAAGTTCCTGAACAGCTCAATCGTGTGCCAATTTTGAAACGCCCCCAACTTCTCATCCGTCTGTAGATAGGCGTTAAAGTCTCCTCCAATACACACTGGGACATTTATGTCTACCACAAACTCCTTTTAACACATTGAAAAAAGCCTCCTTATCCGCCTCAATAGAAGGGCCATACACATTCAAAACTGCACACTCCACCATTGACGATTTAAAAGGACCCACGATTGCTATGAATCTGCTGAAAGAAAAAATTTGTTTAACGACAAACTCATCCTCATTCCACATGCACAATAATCCTCCAGCAGCACCCACTGATGGAGAAAAATTAAACCCTTTAAGCCAAGACCCCCCTATTCTTCTTCTTAAGGCAAGCTGAAACTGATCACGCTTGGTCTCCTGTAACAACAAGATAATTGGTCTGCTCTTCTTTACAAGTCTGGCTACTGCACTGACTTTTTCTTGTCTACCTAGACCCCTAATATTCCACGATAACAAGCTTATATTCGACATAACAGAAACTAAAAACAGAAAACACAACCCAGCAGAACAAAGAAGAAGCCTAAAACTTCTTCAACCCCTCTTTAACTCTAGCTCCTCGATTTTATCCTCTAAAATCTGTTGCCCCCCTTTAAAGGAGATTCCCAACAAGTCACAAACCTCCCTAGTAGCTACAGCTTCGATTCTAGCTTCAACAGAAGCTTGAGAAGACTGAGAGGTCGCCCTGAATTGTTCCAAAGACTCCCTGACCATACTGCTGAGCACCCTTCTATAAACTCTATCAAAAAAACTTATAGACACTTCACCCACGGAGCTCGCACTTCCCGAATGACATGGAGCAATTCTAAGCTTTCTATGGTTAGTTAAACATTTTGACCGAGACAAATTTTCTGAAGCCGGAAAATTCTCCTCAGCCAAAAATTTACCATCCAAAAAACTTCCTGAAGAAATTCCATCACGATTAACATTTCTTCTGTCTTTAACACTCATATTAGAGAAACTGCCCTCTTCAAAACTGACCATATTATTCTCCATAACCATCTTCAGTTTCTTTGAATCGACCTTATTAGTAGCAGAAAAGTTATTCCTCTCTAAGTCCATATGCAACTGTGAACCCAAAGCAAGAATCCCATGAGGACTCCTCTGACCATCCGAGAGCTCCTTAGCCATTTCGCCAACCTGCTCCCCAATTCCCATTTCCTTCTCCCCTCCTGTAATCATTCTCGACTGCCTAAAAATGTCATCTTCCGCGACTAACAAGGAGTTGGCTGAAATATGATTTGGATGAAGTGAAGAAATACCCCCTGTCCTTTTAAAATTATAATCTGGCCCATAAGGGCAAGATGATTTAGTCGATGAAGAAGAGCCCATGTTATCCTCAGATTGGGTCTTATCATCCGGGTCAGTATTTCTCAAACCCAAACCCACGTGACACCCATTATCATTCTTCTGTCCTATCGACTTTGGATTAAAAGCAGGCCCAGAAAGAAAGATTTTCTTAATTGGAGAAACAGCTGCCCCATTATCATCTGAAATGACAATATTGTCCGAGACCGTTATATCCCTCAATCCCAGACCCACGTGATCCCGCTTCTGATTTATATCTGACAACCCACAGTCACTAACTTCTTCAGTTGACTTACTCGATGCAACTTGTTCCCCACTAACTCCATTCGCACCCCCATTTTGACTACTTTTCAGCCAAGATGCTACTTTTTGTCTGGACTCCTCTGAACCATCTCGATTATTAGCTGCTGCCAGATCTGGAAACTGTCCATCCCCCTCTACTGACAAGACAAAATCACTATTCAGATTATTTGAAATTTTTACTTCCATCTTCCCCCCCCATTACTTCTGGATTAGAAAACACAGACCCCAGGGATATCTTCACTTTGAAAGTTCTTCCATAAGAATCTATTTTGATCAATTCAGGGATGTCAAAAGGACTCTCCACCCTGAGCAATACTTTCACCGACGAAAGATCCAATCTGCTCTTAGATTTGTCATTAAGACAAATATATTCTCCCCATCTCCCAGTAAGTTCTTGTAAGAATGCCTCATTCCAGCACAGTAAAGGCAAGCCTAATAACTCAATCTGACAAAAGGCCATTGGAACTCCTTCATCGTTCAAAACTGGAGCTAACCAATCGAAGCATAAGCACAACTCTTTTTTCTTATTTCTCCATGCAAATGATAGCTCATCAACTGTATTAAAAGTAATGATGCAGGCCTTCCATGCGAAACCCCAACTCGAAATCTCAACTGACACTCCTTCGAGATCCAAAGCTTCCTTTATCGCAATCAGCTCCAAATAAGGTTTCATTATCCCTGTTAAAGATCTCTTGACCCAATCCGAACGGTCCACCGGAATATACATCTTCCAATCATTTCTAGCACCAGATGCTATCTGTTTTGAACCCACCGAGTTTCCCCCTGTAACTAATTCTTTTCTCATATTAAGGCCAGAAATCACAACATCCTTAAACGATCTTCCATCCCTCCTTCCTCTCGCCAACTCCACATTCTTCCCTATCCTTGCAGAATCTTGTTTTCCATACTTTTTTTTTTTGATAAGAATGACAGGCCTCCTTAAAAACCTCCTTCTTGATCAAAGAAGGAGGAAAAGAGTGCCTTAGAAACTTTATTACTCCTCCGAAATTACATAAGATTTAACGTAGACACCATACTGAAAAAACACAACAGACTAAGCTACTCAACATAACCGAAAACCTAAACTCAAACGATAAAACGCACTGGAAACGACTAAACATCAACCAATTCCCATCTTTGCTAAACTATCAGCCTCCCCATTACACACCCTTGGAATCAGTCTAATAGAGTGCAACCCCTACAATCCTCTTCCCATCAACAACATCCCTCCTCTTAGCCTTCTGGTACTTAGCAACCCCTACAAAGACTCTTCTCCCATCAAACCACTTCCCATTAACAAACTGGATTGCTTTCTTCCTACTTTCCTCGTCAGCAAATTGGACAAAAGCAAAAGTAGAGGACTTGTATTTTATTTTCTCTAAAAAACGTGGAATGAAAATTCTCAGAATCTGACCATAAGGGCTGAAAAATTCCCTTAACACACGTCTTGACACCCTCTTACTAAGATTATTGACAAAAACAGTCCATTCCTCAACGGAGGCACTGGACTTTCCCAAATTTTCTCTCGCTCTCTCTCTACCTAACGCACTCATTCTCTCAGTTTTTTTATATATTAGCAGCAATAAAATTAAGTCATATTAATTAAATTGTAAGAGTTTAAGACTCTCTCTCTAACGAGATAATGGAAGGGACTTCCTTAGGGTATCAGTGAGAAAGAAACAGAAACAAAGGGAAAAGTCCAGCTTAAGTTAGACGCTTTCCCTACAAAACGTTCGGTGACTCAATCTGTAATGCGAGACTGTAACACCAATCCGCAATCAATGAGGAAAAAGATTATGCTGCCTTTGTATGCCGCCAGGAAAACATCAAAATTGCAAACAAACTCATGCTTATAGTTGATAATTGATAAACAGTCAAGAAACATTACCAGTTAACGAACGCTCCTCCTGGCACCGGGCAAAGTCCCAGACTTTTACAGTAGTATCGTCAGAACATGAACAAAACTTTAAATCTGTCCTACAAAAACTGTAATGAAGAGTATGTCATAAATTATACACAAATAACACTCTTAGAGGGAAAACAATACTAAAAATTTAAAATGTGTACCTTAAGTCACGAACTGATTCTTTGTGAGAAGATTTATTGATCTTAATATTATTCATGTTATTCTGCCAATACCTAAAAGACAATTCCCACATAACACTTACATCAGCATAAAATTATGCCTATGTCAAACAAATATTCACAAGCATGAAAGCAGAGGAATAAATAACACAAGAGAACATTAAGAATATATACTTTATTGTGCCCCCATCATCACCAGAAACCATCCAGTTGTTATTGTGACTCCAGACCATAGATCTGATGGCTTGATCATGGGCCTAAGTATTTAACGGAAAAAAAGGTCCAAAGATATCAATGTGGATTCTCTAATGAAAAAACCTAGTTAAATAAGATAAGCATCTCAATTAATGGAAATATACCTGAAGGATCATTTCAAAATTAAATGATTGTCCATTCCATAAAGTAAATTCTCCACTTTGAGAACCCGTGATGAGACGTCTACCAGTGGGAGTCCACTAAAAAAAGTCTAGTAGCTAAGTTGATTTATGACTTGAAATAAGCATTCCTTAATACACATAAAAAGTCATAAGGAAATCCAAGAAAAAGCACAGCTAATAGCAATAAAAACAAGCTAAGTTTCTTCAGCAACATAGGATCAACTTTCATCTAAGAGATAAGCATGCAAACATGGAGGTATAAACAATGTGGCTTCTATTAGGTCCACTCTCTACAACACCTGAAAGTGAGATGGGGATAAACAAAATAAAGGTAAGTTGGAAGGTTTTCATCCAGTTCAAATCCAATTGTGGACAGACTCCTTTATTTTCAGTTTGTTGGATAAACGATGATAAACACAAAAATTTAGAAGTTAATTTGATTGGATGGGTATTTAATCACAGGAACCACATTAAAACAACACACTGAGCAAAAAATAAACAGAGAAGTAAAAAGATTGTAATATATCTCACCAAAACACGATTAATTGAACACCGGTTTTTATTTAGAGATGTATGGACAAATTTAGCAGCAAAACTTGAGGACGGATTATCTAAATAGGCAGCTGTAGGCAACATCTGCATGAAAGACCAACAGAAATACATTTGCATCAGGCAGAAAATTCATCCGGGAAACAGGAGAATGAAGATAAAGGCATGTTTACTAACATCGATTGCTGATGCTGGAGTAGGCTGCAATGTTGTCCTGTCCATTAAGTTCTGCTGCCACGTACGAACCTGCACAATCATTGATTTTTTTTTATACAAGTCAAAATCCATCAGATGTTTATAAGTTGAAGAAGGATTAGGTTGGCATAAGAGAGGAGAACATGTATGCCAAACAAAAAAACATAGATGTAATAACAAGATGGTTGAGCTACTCATGATCTTATCTGTTTTTGTAGGATCTACCTGTGACTCATGAATTGAATAGGAATGATAGGTGTCCTTGGTTTTAAAAGGCGCAAGACGCACCTAGGCACAAAAGGTCCCTAGAGCCTAGGCTCAAGGTGCAAGGAGTAGGTGCGCGCCTTTCGTAGGCGAGCACACTTTTATACAAAAAAACCTATTAATTAGTTATGGAACATAGTTTATACTTGAAACAATTTTATAAACATATCTATGCTAAAAAGTTTATAAATTACTTGTATGAGTATATTTATACTCATTACCCACCGATTAACTCTAAAATACTTGTCTACAATGTATTGATTTATAATTAAAGTTTTTAATATTTAAAACTATTATTTTATTTATTTTTATAAACATATTTTAATCCCCTTTCACCAAAATCTACAATGTTATTGATTTATACTTAATGTTTTTAATATTTAAAACTATTTTTCATTTATTTTTAAATGATACAAATTTATTTTATTATCAATTTAAAATTTGTAATTATTATAAAAAAAATTAATTTTTATATTTAATAAAATTTATTAAGTAATTAATATTTAATTTAATATTTTATTAGTTTAAAAATTAAAATTAATTATGTATTATTAAATAACTAAAATTCTAAAAAAACATATACTTTGGGTTAAAAAAGACAAAGGATGGAAGTAGTTATAATGGTTTGTTACAAATAAATAAACATTAGAGGAGAGCGCGCCTCTTGTATCTAGCCTCGCCTCATCCCAGGAGGGCGCCATCTTCAGCGCCTGGCTGCGCCTCGCGCCCAGGCGCGCCTTTTAAAACCAAGTAGGTGTCATTGACATATATCAATACAAAATGTAATAAAGGAAGCAAAGGAACAGAAAATTGAGTTTGGCCTCCATAGAAGATAACATGCATGTCAAAGGAAATAAACATGAAATAGAAACAACTACGGTTGAGACACTCATAATCTTTTCCATATTGAAAGGACCTACTCATGAAATGAAAAGGGATGATAAGCGTATTTGGTTAATATTGGTCCCAAAAAAGCAATAAAAGGGGCTAACTCTGACTAACCTGCAAAAACAGCACAAGTATTCAGGACCCCAACTTAATATTGTTGCCTTGAAGCAAAAAAGGCACAGCCAAATACCATAATGAATGGAATGAAGTAAATCTGTTTTGCCTCTATATTAAGATGGATTCCCCAGAACCAGTAGAAAACAGTGAAACACAACTTCATTGTTGATATCTTAATCTACAATGCAGGTAGAATACTAGAATTGTGCATAAGAATAGTGCCAGATGGGTTTATAAACTTTAAGCAAGTGACAAGCATATTTAAAAGTAGGCAGATTCCTAGGTAAAGAAATCAACGAAGATGTTGGTTAAGAGAAAACATAAAAAATAACAAAGATAAAAGAAATATATAAGCCATCTAACAACAGGCATAAGAATCCATGTCAATGAGATCAAACTGACAATGCAATATATAAATATATGTTTGAAAGCACATGAAAACAACCAAACTTAAAAGATTACCTGCATATATCGCACAACAGTGCTCGTATAATCGACAGCCCTCCTTTGGGTCATCTTTCTCATTCTTTTGGCGGCAAAATTATCACCATGAGCTGAAAGATTGAGAGAGACACAGAAAAGTGGCTTTCAGAACAACTAAAATTCAGATAGCCTGATTTCAGGAAAACATCAACTCATTGTCTCAAAACGCAGTACTATAATACTATTAGACTACAGGATTACCATAAAACAATGTTCATGATGCAAAAGGAACCTCAAAGTGGGAGTCCATGAAGCTTACAACCATGAGCAACAAAATTGAAATAAAAACCTATGATATAAGAACTTCAAATGTCTTCACATATCGATTTGGTAGACAATGCTTCCTAGATTTTGGAAATCGCCAATTTTAACTGAGGTACAAACATAAAATTACAAAGGAGAGGTTCTAGCATTGCCTTATAATGCAGACAACCAATAGCTAATGAAAGCTCAAGCAAATATTTTTTTTTTTTGATAGGAATAGTAGGACTCCTTAGGAACCTCCCTCATAGTTTACATTTGATGTAAACTGATTGAGGGAGGAAAAGAGCACCTCAATTTATTGATAAACCAGAATTACATAAGATACACAAAACATCCTGATCCTGAGAAACACAGGATAAACATAACACTCTAACCCTCGAAAATACACCATGACCATAATACAAAAAGCGATGGGAAAAAAACACCCATCAGCCTAACCCCACACCAACACTATCGTAACGAACAACACTAAGCCTTCAACACTCATCCGATTCCCTGCTTAGCTAACCTATCTGCCTCCATATTGCAACTCCTAGAAACCCATCTCAGAACAACACCCTTTGTAGAAACAAGAACTCCTATTTCCTCCACCAACTCACTGAAAATAGTAGGGGAAGGACTCCGTTTTAAAATCCAATCTACTGCATATTTGTTATCACTTTCAAAAATAAGTCTTCCCTTGTTGGCCCAATCGGATGAAAAGAAGAAGAGCAATCCTTTCTTAATCGCTTTCAGTTCAGATAGAATAGGGGGACCAGGGCCCACTGCGGAGGAAAAATTAGCTAAAGTGCAGCTGCAGGAGTCTCTCAAAACCCCACCAATACCACCCTGCATCCCATCTCCAGTCACTGCCCCGTCGACATTGAGTTTGAACATATCAGCTGGAGGAGGAGTCCAGCAACTAATCTTCTTAGAACTCGAATTAGAGGGTAATAAATCCGCCCGCGTAGGATCCCCTACTAGAAGGTCTGTCAGAATCTGAACCCCCGGGTATTTAGCCAAGAACCATTTAGCCAATCTAAATCTAGTAATGAAGAACAGAACAGTAGAGTCACATATGCCATTTTCAAATACAACCTCGTTTCTGGCCTTCCAAATAGACCAAAATATAACAGCCGGAATAAACCTCCAAATAAGGGAATTATTCCTAAGGTTCGACCACGAACACAAAATTAAAGAAGGGTCTTGAGGCATCACCGTAGAGATATTCCATAACCTTAGAAATTTACTCCACAATTCCGAGGCAATAGGGCACGTTAGGAACAGGTGCGCAACAGTTTCATCCTGATCATGACACATAGGACAAAGAACATCCGAAATCTGAAGTCCTCTTCTCTTCAATTCCACTCTCACTGCCACTTTCTGATGACAGATCTGCCATAATAAAGTTTGAACTCTTGGAGGCGCCAATCCATCCCAAACCCACTTCTTCCATACAAAACTCCCTTCCGACCTATCTTGTAACGATAATCGACAAGATTTGACCGAGAAAATGCCATCCCCCTTTCCTGACCAGCCCAAAAAATCATCCACACATCGTGACAGCGACGACTTGTCAATCAAAGACATAAATGCAATCCACTGGTCCAATTCCCAATCACACAACATTCTTCTAAGTTGTATATTCCACACCCAAACCTCATCTTCATACTCACCAAACTCAGAGATCATCCCCCATTTGTTTGTCGACAAAGCATAAATTCTTGGGAATTGTCTTTTTAAAGGCAGATTAGTAATCCAAATATCATTCCAAAAAGCAATCGACCGCCCATTCCCTACAATGACCTTTGAATTATTTCTCAAACATCCACCAATCTTATCATTCTTATTATAGTTACTGAGAATACCTCTCCATATCCAGGAATCAAAAGGTGTAGACGCTTCTGAAATTGAGAGAGACAAAGTGCTAACGTTGGATTTGCTGCAAATCAGATTCTTCCACTGACTATATTTTTCATTAGCAAATTTCCAAACCCATTTCCCTAGAAGGACCCTATTAATCACCCTTAAATCCAGTATACCCAGACCACCCTCTTCGATTGGTTGACAAACCGACTTCCAATTCACCCAGTGGATTCGTTTTTTCTCAAGATCATATCCCCAAAGGAAGTTGGCCATCAGCGAGTTCAACTTCTGAGACACTTTGTGTGGAATCTTGAAAATCGATAGGTAAAAAATTGGCAAAGATGAAAGCACCGATTTAACCAAAACAAGTCTGCCCGCCAACGACAGTGAATTTACTTTCCACCCAGCTAACTTCTTATTAAAATTCTGGACAACCGGTTCCCACATACCCACTGAATTTTTCCTAGATCCAATCGGTAAACCAAGATAAGACATTGGAAAATACCCCACTCCACATCTTGCTTTCCTAGCACAATCCTGAACCCTATCAGCATCCATATTAACCCCAAATACAGTACACTTTGACAGATTTAAATGCACCCCAGACATCACACCGAAGACCCTCAACACTCTTCTCAAGTTTAGAAATTGCATTGTTGAATCGCTGCAGAAGAGTATTAAATCATCAGCAAACTGCAGATGAGTCAACTGGAAGGAATTGCCAATCCTACTAATGCTAAACCCTTGAAACAGCCCTTTATCAACTGCCTTAATCAACATAAGATTTAATAATTCCCCCACTAAATTGAATAGGAGAGGGGAAAGGCTGCACCCTTGTCTCAACCCTTTACTAATATTGAATTCCTCGGTAGGGGAACCATTAACTAACACCGAAATAGATGCCGTTGAAACACAACATTTAATCCATGAGATCCATTTATCCCCAAAACCCATGTCCTTCAATATCCTGAATAAGATAGGCCACTCAACCGAATCATAGGCCCTACGGAAGTCAGCTTTAAAGACAATTCCTTTCCTCCCTTGTTTTCTCCAATATTCGATTCCTTCATTTGCCAAAAGTGCACAATCTAGCAACTGCCTACCCGGAATAAATGAGAATTGTGAAGGACTAACCAAACCTTGAATAACAGAGACTAGTCTTTTCGAGAGTATTTTAGAAATAATCTTGTAGAGACTGCCAACGAGACTAATGGGTCTGAAATCTTCAATTCCCTGTGGGTTAACCTTCTTTGGAATTAACGTAATGAAGGAATGATTCACTCCCTTTTCCCATAATTTCCCTCTTTGAAAATCTTGAACAAACTGCATGACAAGGTCTTTCAATATAGTCCAGTATTTTTTAAAGAAACCCATAGTAAATCCATCCGGACCAGGTGCCTTAGCACTGTCCGCCTTAAAAACAGCATCCCACACTTCCTGTTCAGTGATACTAACCTCTAATCCAGCCTTTTGTTCCACGGTCAATTTGGCAAAATTCAGATTACATTCCTCCACCTCCAGAGATGATATCTCATTGTAATTTACTTTAAAGTAATCAAAAATAGCCGATTTAATCATGTTGGGATCAGAAATATCAATCCCAGCCACTTTCAAAGACGAAATAGCATTCATTCTGCTCCTATTCAGAGCGCAAATGTGATAAAATCTGGTATTTCTATCCCCATCCTTGATCCATTTATTACGTGATTTTTGGAACCAAATACTCTCCTCCTTCCTATGCAGACCCCACAATTCATTCCTCCAAGCTACTAGTTGACCCCATTCTTGTGTTGAAATTCCCCGACCCTGAGACTTTAATTCCAAGTCGTTTATCCTATTTTCGAGCTCTGAAATCTTTTCTGACATCCCCATATTATTGTTGTATGGCCACTTCTTAATGGCTTTCTTCGTTCCATGAAGAATACTCAACATACCCCTTCTTGCATTCTCCCTCTTTAAAACACCCACAGCATCATGAACCAACCCATCAAACCCTTCATCCTCTAGTAAATAGTTAAAAAACCGGAAAGGTTTAGGGCCCCAATTGTTGTGGTCGTCTTCCAGCATTATAGGGTTATGATCAGATAAGGATTTCGGCAACAATTTCTGGATAACTTTTGGAAATATCTGGAAAAAAGCACCACTTAATAGAAACCGATCTAATCTAATCCACGTTGAAGCTTCTCTATTGTTGCACCAAGTAAATCTCCCTCCAACTAAAGGAAGATCCATAAGGTTAAGATTAAATACAAAGTTGGAAAATAACTCCATAGAATGCCAATTCTGTTGGACTCCAATTTTCTCCTCGGGATCTAGATAAGCATTGAAATCCCCCCCTAAGCATACAGGCAAATCAAGCTGTTGTGTAAAACACATTAGCTCACTTAAAAACTCCTCTTTATCAGACTCAACCGACGGCCCATACACATTAATAACCACACAATCAAAGTTAACAGTCTTAACCTTTCCTGATAAAGCAAGGAACCTATTATGCTTAAACTCCCTGCTCACTTCAAACAGATTTTCGTTCCACAGACAGATTAGACCCCCTGCAGAACCAGTAGATGGCTGAAAGCTAGACCCTTTTAGGAAATTTCCCCCTATTTTCCTCAACAATCCCTTTCGACATTTGTTCAACTTAGTTTCCTGGAGAAACAGAATCATCGGTTTGATTTTTGAAACTAATCTAGCAACAGCTCTTGATTTTTCCTTTTTTCCAAGCCCTCTCACATTCCATGAAATCAATTTGATTTGTGACATAATTAATAAAAGCAACAACCTTTACTATCTTGAAAAAATCAGTCAATAGCTTCTACTATTCTCACTAAGCTCCATCTTCAATATCTCCTTTTCCAGAATTTGATTACCCCCTTTGAAAGAGATCCCCAACATATCACAAACATCTCTAGAAGCAGCAGCCTCCAGTCTTGCTTCAATACATTTGTTTGGGGGCGCTGAATTAACACTGGTTCGATCCAAACTTTCCCTATCCAGACCTCTATCAAGTCTTTCATAAACTCGATCATGAAAACTAAATGACACTTCACCCTCCAAACCAGAACTATCAGACCTCGTTGGAGCAATCCTTAACTTCTTTTTCTTTATAATCCGCCCCTGGAAACCAGTTAGTATAACTGGCTTCTCAACCCTTTCCACCTCTGTTCCGTCCGTATTACCCCCTCCTTTATCCCGAATTACTCTTTCCTCCATCAAGACCTCATTAGAAACAATATTCTGTAAACTGACTTTCGTACCATCCTTAAGCAAAAATGGTACGCAAAGCGGCGTAGCTCTATCCCGACCCTGCCTATTTGAGTAATCCATCTCCTTTTGCTGTAAGTCTCCAAGTTCCACCACCCCAGATTCTATTAGATTACCACAGCCCAGCTGCTTTAAAATAACAACTGGACCAGCCGTAGAAAGTCTAATGGGCTCACTCAAGTCCTCTGATTGGGCCTTATCATTTTCATTAGAAAAAATATTCCTAATCCCAATACCCTGATAATTCCCTCTCAAATTCAAATCCTCTGCTGGAAAGTCTGACACCTTTACTCCACTAGATTGACCTTCTCCCTCCTTCCACAGTACATTCTGACCTGCTTCATCGCCTACTAAAGCTGAACTTCCATCCCCTACTAACCATCTGTCTACTCTGTCCCTAGAATCCTCAACTGGCAGGTCTGGTCTACCACCCCCAACAGCGCACTGTTCTTCTTCATCCTCTGAAAATTCATCATCTCTGGACCTATCCTCTCCGGCAACCATTGAATTTCCTACCAAAAAACTTTCCTGTTTAATAAAGACCGACCCCACGTTAATTTTAACTTTAAACGATCTCCCATACGAGCCCAGCGTAACAGACTCCTGAACATCATAGGGACTGGCCACCCTCAGTAAGGCCCTGGCCACCGCCATGTCCTCTCTTTTCACCGTCGAATCGTGGATACAGACTAGCTTCCCCCACTTTGAGACAAGTTTCTCCATAAAGAGGACATTCCAGCATAATAACGGGATACCAATTAACTCTACTGAACAGAAAGCCATCGGTACCCCGTCATCATTCAGAAGGATATCAATCCAATCAAACCAGAAGGACAATTCCACTAATCTGCTCGACCACGCCTCCTTAAAATCTTCCTCCGAATCAAAGGTTAATATGCAAGAGTTCCACGCATAACCCCAACTAGCTCCCTTAACCTTGAACCCATCACTTGCCAATCCCTTCAGCACTAGCTCCAGATCAAAGTGAGGTTTGATAATCCCTGTCAATGCTCTCTTTACCCAATCCCTTTCATCAGAGGGAATTTGCATCTCCCAAAGATTTCTAATTCCATTAACTTTACAAGGGTGACCCTCCCTACCCTTTTCATCAACCGGGACTTTCCTCATCCCATCAGACGAGGTTAAAGCAACCATATATGACCTCTCATCCCTAAACCGACTAAAAGACTCAGATCCCGCTCTACTCCTCTGTTTCGCACCCTTAGTCGACTTATCTTTATCTTTTCTGGACTTACTTCCACCAACTTGCAAGGACCTCTGCCTCCGATATTTAGCTACACATACCGAAACTCTCTTCCTGTCAATCCAAGTACCATTGACCTTCTCTATCGCCTCCAGCATTTCTTTTTCCTTCGCAAACTGAACAAATGCAAATGAATGATCTCTATAATTTGGTTTGTTAGAACTATTCGGGATATAAACTCTCAAAACACTCCCATGGTGACTAAAAATTTCCTTTAATGATCTCCAAGTGACTCTTTTGCTAAGATAATCAACAAACACCGTCCACTCCTCGCCAGAGTGCGGACCTCCTAAGACTCTCTCTCTCATTGTTGTTTATCTTTTTTTGTTTCTTTATTCAGGTTGGTCATGCATATGGTCCTTCAAGAATTGATAAAGTTGCAAAAGAATGTAAAAACACTGGGATTTCTTACCAAACTAAATGTTATTTGCTTTTTCCTTTGCCACAAAATGTCACGTTCTGGGTGTTTCCTTGATGGTCCCGCTCAAGCAAATATTTTAAAATTCAAGATTATTAAAAACACTGGACTCTCAAAATTGTTTTTCCTTAATGTAGGACATATAAGGTGTATTCACAAGATAAACTCATATTTTATGCTTTTCAAGTATTGATTTCATTTTCTAAAGATCTAAGAGTCGAGGTAGAAACTTTTTGGGAGAAGTTGCAAAGTTTAAGTACCAGGCTCTTATTTCTGTACTCAAAAGGTTTAGAATTTAATCTATGACAATTTTGGTAGTTGTCCATACTTGATTCTGTAGGACTAAATTTTAGAACTTATATCAATTTAAGCACCATTAAATTGATGCCTTTGCTACTTGCATTTTGCAATTGGCGTTTTGCATCTTGAATATTTGCTAAAGCCAAAGAGAAAAAAAAGTTACAATAAATAATGAAAATCAACACCAGTTATAACATAACTCAATTTATCTATAATCTTCCAAAAAACCAATTTCCTTCAGTAATCATATGCACTTTCTTCGTTTCTTTATTTCGCTTCCGGAATTTGAAAGCAAGTACCAAAAGCACAAAATAAATGGATCCGAAAATCTTGTTCGTTAAAATTCCAGTAGCAATTATGCTTTCTTTAGGCATCTTTAAACGAACCCTAACCCAGATGTGACGCCTCCTGAACCTCAAGTACACATTCCCTTTTTTTACCAAATTATAGACGTGTTTAAGGTATGCAATAGCCAAAAATATGAATTCCAATAATTTATTAACTAGTTTTCAAAAAAAAATGGCCATAACATTTGAATTGAAAAAAATACAAAAATTGAGAAATCGATCATTATTATCCTACCCTCATAAGGAGGAATCTGAGGAGGATGACCAGGGTGGTGATACTCTGAGTTAAGAGTAGTGGAAGAAGCAGAGGGCTGCCGCATCATTTGCGGAAGCGATGGAGGAGGACCTCTCGGGAATTCCCCACCTTGCGGCAGCGGCGGCTGGTTCTGCTGCTGTTGTGGATCACCGTACATCATTGTGAAAAAACCCTGATGAGAGCCCTAAATTGTTGGGCGGGGAACAACTGTAGTGAATGGATTTGCACAGCACTGTATAGAACCCCCTAAACCCTAATTTCTGGTAGATTTGGGAGCGGGGGAAGGATATTTGATATTTTAGTTAAAAGAAAATTGATTGCATCACGGGATTTTGACCATATCGTAAAAATGGGGTTATTACGTTGTGCAGTGCGGTTTAAAAATAACGTAACTGATTATTGATCAAACGAAAAATTCAATAAAATATTAATTAAAATGTCATGCACTTTAATTATTACCTGAGTTTTAAAATTAATTCCAACTTCGCATTAAACACAACATTTTAAGTTATAATAAATAACACTATTCATTTTACATAAGTAGCTATATTTTTTAAGTTATAACCTAAAATATTAACCCGAACAACAAAAAAACGCTATATGCTTTAATAATAGTTTTGGTTTAGAACTTAAAATATTACGTATAGATATAGTAATATTGAGAAGACAAAATTGTTTTAAGTACCGACAGACCCATAGACTCTCCTTATTTCAAAGAGAGGAGGACAAATTATTCATATTTCATTTGAAGGTCAGAGACGAATTGAAAGCTAAGCAATAGTAATTCTAAAGATTCCCCTGGTGTAATAGAGATGTCTCATACGTTACGCATAATATGTGGAAGCATCAACTTAATTTCATAGAGTCATTCGATCTTAATGCTACATGCAGTACATAAGACAGATGACGGAACGAGAAGACCTAGGATGTAGAAGATCATAACATGAGTGGTTCGATAGATTTGGATTAAGTTTATAAATTGATTCAAACTTAATTTGAGTGATTCCAACTAAAAATACTACCCCTTTTACATATTTTGTGATAATTTAGATAACATTTTAAGTTTAACCGTAAAAATTATCTATTGAATATTTTTATGATTTAAGGTAATGTTTTAGATTGGAGCTTAAAACATTATCTATCAAGCCTAAAATGTTATATATTTTGATAACATTTTCGATTATAACGTAAAATATTACATAAGTTTCTAAATTGATTCGAACATAACCTTGAGTGTGTTGTGGGTTTCTAAACTTGGTTTTGAAACTTTAATTTGAAAATACTTGGAAATGTCGACATTTAGTTGTGTATCGAAGTTAATAATGCAACTTAATTCTAGATTCATTCAAAACAATTATTTAGTAAAACGTTGCGGTTACTTTTTGACATAATGCTCAACATAAATTATGAATATGTCAGTTTCGTGTACTTTATTTTAGAGAAAAGGGGATTTTTGAACCCTGTTCTTCCAATAGGCAAAATTGATTAAACAGAAACAACAATAGGATAAATCCCATAACCTAAGCTTCTGTTCTTCATTTGATAAAGATCATACAGTCCCCAAAGGTTATAGCTTTTGTTATAATTTCTCTATTCCTTTTAGTTGAATAACTAATTGGGGGCGGGGAAGAATGGCTATAGATTTCCAGGTTTCAACATACATTAATTAGCTTATAAACTTGTAGGAGCCGACGGAATACGAAGAACTTGTTGCAGTAAGCGAGCTGCAAGTCGCCGAGTGATTTCACCAACTACACGGCCGCCTAGACTACGTGCCTCGGGTTGTTGAAGTACCTGCTCAAGAACCAGTCAGCCAGTTCCATTGGATATAATTATAATTGTGTAAAGAGAAACGGTTTGGGACTAAATGAAACATCAAGAGTTGGTTCCTCATTCAACTGCTGGGTATTTGGATTTCAAAAACTAGTTCATGCAAATTCAGGATTTTCCACAGGTTCAGGTATCCACTGCTAAACCATTAACCCGTACTGGAATCAACACAACAACTATACTGCTCGATTCAGCTAGTGACAGCATACGTTCTGAAAACCGATATTGCTTTGACTCTTCATTTTCATTTAAATATCCATGTTAGTCATATATTTGGACATCGAACAATTTAGATGAAATTAGACATAACTTTGTCGAACATACACCTATACCCGACACTAACACGCAAATCCAAGTAATATAGCTTAAATAAATACCTTCCTCTACTGGATCCATGAAAAATGGTCCATGGTGAAGAGCCAAATACTTTGCCACTTAGGCAATTTTAAACTATATGTTAACAATTAATCTTTGCACTCAAATAAAGCATGTGTATCAACCATCCAAAATATTTTGGCAAAAGGAACTGATGTAAGACACGAAAATCAATAAAATAAATTCTAACAGTAGCTTGTAACATTGGTGCTTTGATTATGACTTCTGTATTTGCATCTGTGTATGTTCACTTACTTGTAAAATAGGTTGCAAAAGAGCTGGATCAAAGCTTTTAGAGGATTGTAGAAGCCCCCAGATTTGAAAAACTTGGTCCCGAAGCTCCATCATGCTTTGCAATTCATCACTGCTCATTGCATGCGCTCTGTTTCCATTGCCATTGAGCATTAGAGAACGCATAAAAGATGGTACAGCGTTGTATGTATCAACAACTGAGCCTAGAATTACAGATTCAGTAACACGAACAGCCTCTTTAATGACCAAAGTCCTGAGTTCTTCACCATCTGGTCCCAGTAGTAGCTTTAAAACAGGTTGCAAAGCATCTTTTGCGGAGAAATCTCGGTCCTTGCTTCCCTGAACAAGAAGGTTTTCTAGTCTATTCCACCTGCAACAAACCAAAATTACATATTTCAAGTTGACAGATTTCATCAAGAACTGAATACACAAAAAAGAGAGGATGTATGAGTTATTCGTACCTAAACCTCCCATCCTTAAAGAGCAACTCTATAAGAGCATCTCTCAGATATGGATTTGGATCTGTGAGAAGCCTTTTAGCAAAGTATGGGTATGAGGCAGCTAGCACCTTAAAATTTGGATCGGCATAAAGGGCCAATCCTTCTAACACAGTAAGTGATCGCAATATCAATGCATAATAGGGAGGTACTGCATGCAAATTAAAGAAAATACCATTAAACGACATAAAAAGAATTCAGCCCATATTTTCCGCTCCCTCCTCACTCAGGCTTTAGAGGCATGTTAAATAAAATAGAGGTGTTTTTTTTATTAGAAATTGGAATTTGAAGATATAAAATGACGATAGTGGTGGAGGGTTTAAAGAAAACTACAACCACACATATATATTCAGTTTATATCATCAACTTCCATGTATTTGGAGGAACATTGAAGATCATATTCTTATACCCATGTTCGAACATGGATAATCAAAAGAATGAACAGTCAGGAGCAATATAGACTATGGTAAAACAATCCATTTAAGAAGCATACACTAACTACACTAGAGGATAGGGCTCAAAGTTATATGGAAAAAAATCAGCTCACCATTAAATGGGTATTGGTATAAAACAACACCCAAACCATCAACTATTGTTTTGAAGTTTAGTTCGCTCACAGTGTAGCTAAGAGCATCATCAAAGAAGTCCCGAAGTGCTGGCACAATTGGGGAAATGTCTACATCAGTTGACAAGAAATTAAGAGCATAGTAATCACGGGCCATAGCTTCATAATCCCGGTTAACCATGTGTACAACATGACCGATTATAGCAAATCTTGCTTCCTCTGGGGTCTCACTCATCATTCCGAAATCTAGAAAAGCAAGCTTTCCTTCAGGTGTTGCCAACAGATTACCAGGATGGGGATCCGCATGGAAATATCCATACTCTAGTAGCTGCCTGAGGCTGCACTGAATACCTGTGGTCACTAAATCCAAAACTTTCAAACCTTGTCTTTCAATGGCGGCTTGTTCATTTAGTTTCACTCCATCAACCCACTCCATTGTCAATACTTTGCCACTCGTATAATCCCAAAAGATATCTGGAACGAGGATATCCTCCTTGTCAGCATACAACATCTTGAATTTCCTTGCATTTTGTCCCTCCTGCAGGCACCTGTCAAAATTAACACTCATACCCCGAAAATTGGCACAGAGAATAAGAAAGTGCACTTCTTTTTTTTTATTTTGTTTCACAAATTCAGAAAAGATGAGTATATCAATTCTTAACTAGTTTGTACCTAGCATATGCCTTACATTATCAGAATTTATATAGCAAAGAAAATCTAAATCCACTTCCTCATATTAATTTTTCCAAACATAGAGAAAAAGAGAAGCATGTTTCTGGATGATTGAGGATATTAATGTTTTGAAGAAAAAAGTGGATTGCATTAGGATGTAATAAGATCTGCGACCAAAAAAACTAACCTGCACATAGTTGAGCTCTTGATAAACTCGACTGGCAAATTCATCAATGACGGCAACAGCATCAGTAGCGATTATGTCAACATACTTGTTAATGAAAAATCCTAAACCTCTTATGAGGTAAAAATCAAGTTCGATGACCTCTTCAATTCCAGGTCGTTGCACCTTAACAGCAACAGTTTGGCCCGAAGTCTTAAGTCGAGCTTTATACACTTGACCTAAACTAGCAGCTGCAATCGGAGCAGGGGATATAACAGAGTAAATGGAGTCCAGTGGCAACCCCAACTCTGTTTCGATGCATGAGAATGCATCTGCATCAGGAAATGTAGGCAAAGAATCCTACAAACATATCAGAGTTAGTAAAATCGACCCAAGGAGCAAAACCCCAAGAAAAGTAGACCTCACAATATCAGACATAGCACAACACAATTACATGTTCATTGACGAAATAATGCAAACACGAGTACATGAGTGTCTCAGAATGCTAATATTATTAACATGTCAACATTTATACAAATGTAGAATATCTAAACATGATTATGAGACAATAAAATACACCAATACCTGCAGCTGAGCCAGCTCCTCGAGATATTCCGGTGGGCACAGGTCCGGCCGAGTGGATAAACCCTGACCCAATTTTACAAAAGTAGGGCCTAATCTGGTGAAGATGGTCCTCAATTCAGCTGCTCGTTTTCTCTTGTTTTGATCCAGTGTCCGATTCTTTTGATCCAAAAACAGTTTGAAAGCAAAAAAACCCAAGGACACCAAGATTTCCAAAGTCCTTTTCGCTGCCTAAATCATAGCAATTTGAATTCTTCATTAATAAAAAGTTAACCCAGACTAAATTCGCTTCTCTTTATTAAATCATAAATATCAAAAAGTAAATCATCACCTTGACGGGACGGGACCCATACTTGTTGGCAAGAAATTCGGGGCTGTAAACAGACGCACCGGAAGCTCGAGCAAGGGCCCGAGCCTCCGATTGTAGGTCCTCCGCTCGGTCAGCAAGTAACAACCGCATAGAAATGGGCGACGGCGAACCGTTGACCCTGGGACTGGCTTCCACCGAAGCAGCTCGTGGACCCAATTTGTACCTCTTGGATTTGGATATTGAAAACCCTTTACCGGCCTGTAAATACAAGGAGTGACCCCCAGCTGAAGCAACAAGACTCATGACGGCCACTGCAACTACTCCCCCGTTCAACCAATGGTCTCCCTCTATATATATATATATATGGTGGAAACTGGAAAGTGTCACTTGTCACCCTTTTGATCGACTCAATGAAGGTTGGAACTATTATCTTCTTTAATTTTTTTTTTTTAACGAAAGGCTGATAGAGAGAGCTTCCATAAATGGGTTTCGTTTGGATTTTCGATAGCCCTTCTGGAAATTTTCCATTCTATAGTTAAGGACAATGTTTAAGCGAGTAAAAACCGCCATTTCTCAGTAGTCCAACCAATTAGGTGGGAAAGATGGCTATGGAAAGTTAATTCTGGGGAATTTTTTTATCATCTGATTTTTTGTTACACCTATATAAAATAAGAATAAATTATACTGATTATCATTCAACTTTATTAGTTCTCTTATTTTATTTATTATATTTTAAAATCATTTAAGTTTCTCATTAAATTTAATGTAATTAGTTTTTTTATCGTTAAGTCGTTTCTTCCACTAATAAGTTATTATGACTTGGATTTTTTATTATATTTTTAAGGGTAAAGTATAGTAATGGTCACTGAACTTTTCTAAAGATTTTATTTAGGTCCCCCAACTTTTAAAACTTATAATACAATCCCCCAACATTTAGTTCGTTTGTAATATTGTCCCCCAACAGTTACTTTGGGGACCATATTGCAAACAGACTAAATGTTGGGGGATCATATTGCATACAGACTAAATATTGGGGGACTGTATTGCAAGTTTTAAAAGTTGGGAGACCTAAATGAAAGCTTTAGAAAAGTTTAGTGACTATTACTATACTTTATCCTATATTTTATTAACGTGTGAAAATTATTCAGTAGTCTCATTCCATGGTGGTCGAAGGACAGCATCATCGTTTTCATGCAGGAGAAATGGTGGAAATACACATTATAGCACTTTTAAGCCAGCTAAAAAAACAGATGTGCTTTACTAGTGTGCAATAGTTTTCAAGTCTTACTAATAGACTGGCTTATGCTTAACCGATAGTTACAGCATTGATATTAATTTGTTTTCCCATTAATGGATGTCCTTTATGAATTATTTTGTTTGATAAGGTGGTTGATGTCAAGAAAGCTGTTGGAGCTGGAAAAGAGAATGATCGTAGTGCAAGTGCAATACGTCGAGAATTAATGAGACTGCCAAATTCTCAGCAACCAGATATGCCCGATCACTATAGTGCAAAAAATACTGATGACTTTATAGCATCAGAATCAGATAGACAAACGCTTCTTATAAAGTAGGGTTTTCTCGATTTGCTCTTTATTCGTTTCTTATTTATTAGTTCTCGATGTGATCCATTCTCTGATTTTGCTAGTTTTCTTATTGTCATCAACTTGTGGTTGTAGGCAGCAGGAAGAGGAGTTGGAGGACCTTAGATCAAGTGTCCAGAGAATCGGAGACGTCGGGCTTACTATACACAAAGAACTCTTTGCACAGGTGAGTACTTACCTGTAATCTCCCCGGTTAACATATTTGTGAGTGAATTGCAACTGTAGTCAATAGATATCATCTGATATCTGCATCGGTTCGGTGTTGTCCATTTGACATGCTAATTGGAATGCCTTGGTGTTTTAGGAGAATATATTAGATGGGTTGGGAACCGAAATGGACAGCAGAAAAAACCAACTGGATTTTGTTCAGGTAATTTTTATTCACAATCTGCAATTAGAAATATTAAATATTTGATCTTATTTTTCTGAAACTTGAGTTGAATATGCAACCCTTTAACTGTGTTACTTGTCTATTCCTTTAATGCCAAGAGAAAAATGGCTATTATTATGAACAAGGCTGGCGCTAAGGGCCAAATAATGATAATAATATTTTTGCTAGTTCTGTTCATTCTGGTCTTCTTCGCTTAAAGAGCCGAGTTTTATAATGTTCAAACACGAACACGAACAAGATCCAACATTTTTGGTAATAACTCTCTTGGTTAGTGTCTTCTCTATTGTTGAATAAATGATGACTTGAAAATGCTAAACAGAGCAAATTTTGTGTTCTTTTGGATTTTTTAACACTTCGTAAAAGATATAGTCTTACATCATTACCTTATTCTTTACTGTTTAGTTATTTGCAAATGTGATTGTCTATGATCTTAAAGGCCTTTCTTTCGTTTTCTTTAGTAAATATACAAGAGGGGATAGCTGAAGTAACAGATTAAATTAAATTGATTTGATAAAAAAAAATTGGTTTATTCAGTTTTGGTTGATTAATTCGATTTGGTTATCGATTTTAAAAATTTAAACTAAATAAATCAATTACTTTTCTTAATAAGTCTTAAAAAATATAGGGAAAAACAGTTATTTTACATAAAATTAATTTACATGTTATTTACGGTTTCTCCCATTGTACCAACTACTAGGTTTCAAGATCGTATATGTAACACCCCCAACCCGTACCCGACCCGGATATAAGTCTGAGGTGTCACATTGACTTTTCAAACTTTGTCTCATGACAAAAACTCGAGAAAATTTAAAATTTTCATTAAAGTCACAGCGGTTTGTTTAACTCAATCAATTAGTACATGCCAACTATATTCAATATACAGAATACATCTAATTCAAGACATCTTTTCTGATCTGATCTTCGGTAAGAAGTAACTGACCGGTCTTGCTCCTCTTCACTTTTCTTATAGCTTTCCGGAACCTACGTGTGAAACACTCACACGCTAAGTCGATGACTTAGTGAGGCATAAAAACATATAACCACTACTAATGCATTCATAATCTATACTTATTATATCATACAAAATCATACAATCTGTCATGCAACCACTATCCACTTATACACACTCATCATTCACATATTCTTATAACAGGTTTCATAGCACAAAACATGTAAATCATATGTAAGGTATTTATTATTATCTCTTTATTAGTCTTATTTTCGTTCTTTATCTTTTTGTCATATGTTCTTGCATCAATTCCTCTTAACCAAGCTATATACACATCATCATATCACATATATCACTTCACACCATAAAGATTACAAACCAATAACATACTATCATGCAAGGTTCTTTTATATTATTTCCTTTATTAGCCCATGTACACATGTGAGAACCATAGATATGTGAGTCTATAGAGGTTGTGCACTAATGCTATCACCACAACTCGTATAATTACACCGAAGTGCCACGTAGAATTGCACCGGAGTGCCGCGTAGAATTGCACCGTAGTGCCATATAATAATGTCCATAAGGACCACATATCATTCCTTAAGAATCATATACATATACTAGGGATCAAGTATGTGTCTCACAAGACTTCACACATGTTCCAAAGAATATATATATATCCCGAAAGACCGCGTAGACCCTCGACTCTTGGCATGCCAACTATACCCCTAGCTCTCAAGACACATAACATGGGCATTTTCTTTTATACTTATCATTTCACATAACACATAGTTCACTTTCACATATCGCGTAGCTTATATAACTTTTCGTGTCATTTTACATTTCTTGACACCTTGCTTACATTCTATTATTATGACTTTTCATAATTACATATACACATAATCTTATAGTTCATTCACATGGCTCATCATAAATTTTCAGAAGATCACACCCATTCACGTAGTTCATTTCCATGTAATTCACCTGTACCTATTTGGTTTCTCATATAATCACAGAGTCTTATAGTATTTCATACGACCTCATATATCACATCACCTAGATACATACTCAAATACTCATAGTTATATAGTACTTAAATTATTCCTATTCACATCATTCATGGTCATATTTATAAACATGCATTTTATATTCTATGTGCATATCATCACTTTATATCCAAATCTCCTAAGTGATATATTATTCTCATTTCCTTTTATAGTTCAGTCTTATCTAGTTTTCCTCCATTCTCCATAAATCTTATAACGCTAATGCACAATTTCCCATAATTGATCATATCACTACTTACTTGTCTCATTTATATTTCTATTATTTATATAACCTTTACACATGTTTACCTAATTCAGTTTCACATACTTATCGCATATGCAAATCTTATAATAAATTATCATCAAAAGCTCCTATAACATCTTCCTATAGCTTCATAGATCTTTACCATATAATTGGTCTTACATATCCCTATAACAAGTTCTATCAATATCTCCTAATATATATATATCTATTAATCTCATATTGTTCTATAGGTCAATGTTATTTAACTTATCTTACATTTTATTTTATCCCTTAAGTTGATTCCACCAATTCCCTTATATCTAAATCAGGTAATTTATATATTGTTCCATATTTTATGTCACTTTCTCTTGTTAACACATAAGTCGTGGTTACCTTACATAATTTGTGATCCTATAACTTATATCACATGTTCATATAACAATTTTCCTATAATACATAAATCATTTTCATATAACTCATATCATATAAATTCATACCACATAACATATAATACGAACAAAACATATTCACACAATATCAAACATAATCATACTTCTACTCCTACAATCATATTGGAAACAGACTTGTCGCAAGTCCAATTTCCATATTCAATACGTATATTATAATAATATGCATTCACCTGGCCTCACTAGTCAACACCGATCTCTTATCTTTTCCTTGATCGATCTTACTTGCCAAATATTCCGGAATTGTTTTACGCTTAGAATCTACATAAATGTACATTTTAAGGCAATTATTAGATACCTACACCTTGTAATTGGATACTAGCAACTTATACGAACCTATTAAACCAATATTCACAATTTTCCTTTAGGGGGAATCGGTTCCCTCATGTGGGGGTATCGGTTCCCCCATGACATTCTGTAAATTCTGGTTCGTTTGAGGGGGGTATCAGTTCCCCTTGAATGGGTACCGATTCCCCTTGCCCAGAAATCAAATTTTGAGCTCATTTCACACTTCCTATTTCACTTCCTTTAATATTCTTAACTCAAATATACATACTTAAACTAATAAATTTTCATTCAATATCTCTTTAACTTAAAAAATCCACTCCTCCACATAGCATTCAATAATCATACCAATTTTTCCATGTTACCCAAACTTAATTCTAACACTTCTAGCTTCTTATTCTCATAGATGACAAGTCAAATTCAACTTCCAATTTGAGTAATGAACTCTATTCCAAAATTTTATTCAAAAACTCTTTATCTTTAATCTCTCATAATTCCACCATCCTTTGTTTTTAAGATGATTTAAGCTTTCCTAAAGCTTAATTATCATCCAATAATCATAACCAAATCCTAAATTCAGTAAATATCAACTAACAAGAGATCTTACCTTTTCTTATGGCTTCACGGTGGAAAAGAAGAGAATGAAGAAGAGAAGTCTGGAACTCTCTCATATTTCCCACGTTTTATAATACTAAAAAAGGGAAGATAAAAATCTTTCCCATGAAAATACCATTTTGCCCCTTTAGTTCATCCATCTTTGTTATTTAATCCTGTTGAGTTAATCGAATGACGAAATTGGCCAAGAGGGGGGTGAATTGGCAATAAAAAATTTGTGGAAGCTTTTGCAGAAAATTGAAAGTAATTGCACAGCGATTTACAGTGGTTCAACTTTCTCAAACAAAGTCTACGTCCACTACCTTAGCTATCCACACTAAGGATTTTCCAACAAATTCACTAATTTGTTCTTTCTTTTGAGGCCAAAGAGATAACCTTACAATTCCCTCAAGAGTATACCCCAACTCTTGAGAACACTCTTTTCTCAAAGAGAAGATTACAAATTTGCAAACTTACAAGAAAACCTCACAAGGTAAGATGTTTGCACAATTCTAGAACAAAGAAAAGAACACTCAAAGATGAATACAATTGAGCACAAAAAGTGTTCTTGAAAGCAAAATGAATATTGAATGAAAATAGGCTTGAAATGCTCAAACTTGAGGTTTGATGCTTTCTCTTTGATTCTCTCTTGATTCTAGTTGCTTGATGTTTCTTGTTGTTGATCAATGGCTTCTAAGCTTGCTTAAATACACCTTGGATCACTTCTGAACGTTGGGGATGATTAGAGAAGATATTATAGCCGTTTTAGTGTGAAAACATTTAATAAAACAGCTTGGAGCGTGGGGGGGAATCGGTTCCCCCTCATAGGGAATCGGTTCCCTAAGTGTAAAATTCAAATATTTCGACCGTTGAACAAGGGGGAATCGGTACCCTCTTGGGGGGGATCGGTTCCCTCCGAGCATACTGGAATTCTCGGAACAAAACTGTTTAGGGGGGAATCGGTTCCTCCTATGGGGGAATTGGTTCCCTCCGAGCATTCTGGAAATCTCGGAGCCAAACCATTCAGGGGGGAATCGGTTCCTCCTATGGGGGGAATCGGTTCCCTCTGAGCAATCTAGAATTTTTGGCTTTGAATTGGTTCGAAATACTTTGTAAAATTATTTTGAAATTGTTTTATGATTAAAACTTAATTTTACACTTAAGTAAGGATTAAAAATGATTTTTGAAATATTTGGAGTAATGTTTTGATATTCGAATAGTTATATCGAATATACTTAGAAAATCATTTGGAAAATCTTAAAATCCATTTAACTTAATTTGTTATATCGAAATATAAAAATGTTTCAACAATCTCCCCCTTTTTGATATAACAAAACATTTTAGTAATTTTAAGATTTTTGAAATCAAGTTTTGAAATTACTCCCCCTTACTTTAACACTTCTTCAATTTATCATGTAAAACATTTAACACCTATTCTTCTCCCCCTTTTTGTTAAATCAAAAAGACATTGTAAAACAAGGTTTTGAAATCATTTAGCCAATTGATTTATTAATTATAAACTTAAGCTGCTAAGATCACAATCAAAAGAGAGGTTAGCCATTAGTTTAATAAATCAATATTCATAAATAATGTGAAATGGCAAAATTGGTCATATTGCTAATGATGATGTAAATGATGCAAAAATGAATAAAACACCAAACATATAAGTTCACACCATTCATAAATCCAAAATCCAACAATCCACAAAATCAAACAATCCAAAATATCCAAAATGTTGAAACAATATTCTTTTTGTTCAAAGTCTTAAAACTAAACACATAATCAAACATCCGGATCGGTAGGAGGAAAACGGGCTCGCATAGCGGCCATTTCGTGAGTGAGTTCATTGATACGAGCGTTGGTTGATTCATTGTTTGCACGTATCTCCCGAAGAATCTCTAATTGTTGAGCTCCCATTGTGGATAAATGAGACTCTATAGAGGAAAAGCACGAGTCCATGGTAGCGTATTGGAAATCGAATGTCTCCATAAAGGATTGAAAATATGGAGGCATTTGATGCGTTTGTTGTGCTTGCTCCTCGGGATGCTCTTCGGGCTGATCAGGCTCATCTTCGGCTTCATCGATATCTTGCATTAATTGCTCAAGCTCGGGATCTTCGTCAGTTTCAGGTGGAGCTTGTGAAGAACTAGCTCCCGGAGTATGTGTAGAAGATCGAACCCATTCACCGGTTTCTTTGTTCTTTACCCATCCCGCTCTCGTTAAGGAAAGAAGATTGATTTGTTTCTTAAGAGGAAAAACGGCATCTAGACCGACTCTAAGCCCAGCTTTGGAAAACAGATTACTCAAAAAGCAACCGTAAACTAGAGATGAACAGAGTTTCTTGTTAGGAACAAGATTTACGGTTTCAACAATTTCAGCAAAAATAATCTGAGGTAGGTTAATTTTAATACGGTTTTCGAAACAATGTAACCACCAAAGATCCAAAGCTCTAAGAGTAGAATAACGACCTCCGGATGGTCGAAACCACCAAGAAATCATTAGATGAAGAAAACGCTCATGTAGGTCTAAGACACTCGCACTATCTCTTCTTTTATAACGAGAACCTAAAATTTGTTTTTCATTCGAAATACCATCATTATCTAATCCAAATGTATTGGCTATATATGCCGGGTCAATATATAAGAATTGTCCTAGAAGGTAGGAACGAATTCCTATGGTTTCGGTTTCATCTTGATTTTTAACACAAACGGCATTAGAGTAGAATATACGAACAAGTTGATGGTAAACTATGGGTTCAAGATCAAATAGTTTATCAAATTTCCATTCTTGTAAAATGGGAAGATATTTAAAATCGATAGCTAACATAGCTTGACGAGAAGGAATACGTTCTTCCCGGATTTTGTAAGAATCGAAATATTGATAATACCAAAATCGGTGATTTCTAGACCCAGGATGATTGAAACACGAATTTTGGATAGTCAAGTTAGGATCAAGATTTGGAGTAAGATTTTGAGGAATAGGAGGAGGATTTGGTTGACGACTAGAATGACTAGATGAAGACCTAGGACGTTTAGGATTTGACATGGTGAAGGAAATCGGAATAGATAGAATAACCTGCAATTTTAAAACAAATGTATGCAATTCAATTAATCCCAAAACTCAATTGAGTCCTCAATATTTCAAGGTTCTCTAAATCAATCCTAATGGGCAAAGTTTTTGAGAAACTTTTGAAAAATATGGTTTTGAGAAACAATATATGTATAGTTTTCATAACAACATAATTTAATCAAAACACAATAATTTGAAAAATAACATTTTTTTTATTTCGAAAATTTAAAAAATTTTGAAAAATTCTTGTGTTTTTGATGAAATTAGTTGTAACATCTAGTTTCTAATCACTAAATAATCAATGCACGATCACTATTTCAACCTAGAACTAATTGAAACTAATCCTATGTTCAAAAACAATGAAATAGAGAGTTTAGAAAAATTTACCTTGAAAGATGAAGATTGAGGGGATTTAGATGTTGTTTGCACGATTTTAATGATTCCAACAGGTTTAGAAGATGATATTTGAAGCGAATTCCGATTAATATCGATGATTTGAAGCAAGAAAGGAGATTTGAGTGTTTGAGGAGGGTGAGAAACGGTTTGAAGAAAATATAAGGGTTTTGGGAATTTGGGGGTGTTCTGCCTGATTTTAACAGAACCCCAGGGGGGTATCGATTCCCCTGTGGGGGGAATCGGTTCCCCTTCAAAGGGGGAATCGGTTCCCTCAGGGGGGGGATCGATTCCCTCTGCACCAAAATGCTAAAATCCGATTTTTAAGCACAAAATGCTAAATTAATCTTTTCTAGTGGTATTGGCAACTCATATATCAAAAATTAATTATGTTCAAACAATTAAATTAATCTTTAATCGATTTTTGAACATAAAATTAATTTTCACTAAGAATCACAAACTCCCCCTAACTAATAGCATGAATGCAATCAAAAATTATTATTATAAGCATTTTTTTTAAGATTTATTAAAAGTGCTAAAATTATTTTAAACACTAAGTGAAGATAGGTTGGTCAAACCTAATTCTCTCCTAAGTGTCCAAAATCTTTCCTTGTCTAAGGGTTTTGTAAAGATATCCGCTAATTGGTGCAAAGTATCAACAAATTCTAGAACTACATCTTCCTTAGTGACATGGTCTCTAATGAAGTGATGTCTTATTTCAATGTGCTTAGTTCTAGAGTGTTGGATGGGATTTTTAGTGAGACAAATAGCACTAGTATTGTCACACTTGATAGGAATGGTACCTACTTCAATTCCATAATCAAAAAGTTGTTGTTTCATCCATAAAACTTGTGCACAACAACTACCAGCTGAAATGTATTCGGCTTCAGTGGTAGATAATGCAACACAATTTTGTTTCTTTGAAAACCAAGAAATCAGCATATTTCCAAGGAATTGGCAAGTACCGGAGGTGCTTTTCCTATCTAATTTGCATCCTCCATAATCCGCATCAGAAAAAGCATGCAAGCTAAAGCTAGAGTCTCTAGGATACCAAAGTCCTAAACTAGGAGTGTCCTTAAGGTATCTAAAGATTCTCTTAACAGCTAGTAAATGTGATTCCTTAGGACATGATTGAAATCTAGCACATAAGCAAACACTAAACATAATGTCCGGTCTACTTGCAGTTAGATAAAGCAAAGAGTCAATCATTGACCTATATAATTTAACATCTACACATTTACCTCCTTCATCTAAGTCAAGCTTTGTTGAAGAGCTCATTGGAGTGTCATGAGGTTTCCCATTTTCCAGTCCAAACTTCTTGAGCATATCTTTGACGTACTTAGCTTGATTAATGAAGATGCCATCTTTTCTTTGCTTGATTTGGAGTCCCAAGAAAAATGAGAGCTCCCCCATCATGCTCATCTCAAACTCACTTTGCATTAGCTTAGAAAATTCTTGGCAAAGAATATCATTAGTAGAACCAAATATTATATCATCAACATAAATTTGAGCTACTAATAAATCTTTACCTTTATGCTTTAAAAACAATGTAGTGTCAACCTTCCCTTTTGAAAAACCTTTTTCAATTAAAAAATTTGACAATCTTTCATACCAAGCTCTAGGAGCTTGTTTTAAACCATAAAGAGCTTTTGTCAATTTAAGAACATGATCCGGAAATTTTGAATCTTCAAAACCTGGAGGTTGTTCCACATACACTTCTTCCTTTATAAAACCATTTAAAAATGCACTTTTAACATCCATTTGATATAATTTAAATTCATGAAAACATGCAAATGCTAATAACATTCTAATTGCTTCCATCCTAGCTACGGGAGCGTATGTTTCATCGTAGTCTATGCCCTCTTCTTGAGTATACCCTTGAGCAACAAGTCTAGCCTTGTTTCTCACTATATTACCACTTTCATCAAGCTTATTCCTAAACACCCATCTAGTACCTACAGTAGATTTATTACAAGGCCTTTCAACTAATGTCCATACTTTACTTCTCTCAAATTGATTTAATTCTTCTTGCATAGCCATAATCCAATGTTCATCATTTAATGCTTCTTTAATATTCTTAGGCTCTGTGCATGAAATAAATGCAACATAATCACAAATATTTCTAAGAGAAGATCGAGTTGTTACCCCTTTGGATGGATCACCTATAATCTCACCACCCTTGACATAGTTGTACTCTCTTGGATAAGATACTTCCCTTTCTTCAATGTTTGGATTCTCAAGAGGATCATGAGTTTCCTCATTTTTCGTTTCTTCCTTTGATGATGGTTCTCCAACTTTATGTCTAACGTCATTTGAATTTATAACACCTACATCATCATTCACACAAGAATCCTTCCTCGGAAGGGGATTATCATCGAAAACAACATGTATAGACTCTTCTACAACTAAAGTTCTTTTATTAAATACTCGATAAGCTTTAGAATTTAAGGAATAACCCAGAAAAATTCCTTCATCACTTTTAGCATCAAATTTGCCAAGGTTTTCTTTACCGTTGTTTAAAACAAAACATTTACATCCAAAAGGATGAAAATAGCTAATGTTAGGCTTTTATTTTTGAGAATTTCATATGGAGTTTTCTTTAAAATTGGCCTAATCATTACTCGATTTACAACATAACAAGCAGTATTTGTGGCTTCCGCCCAAAAATATTTTGGCAAATTATTTTCACAAAGCATGGTTCTAGCCATTTCTTCTAAAGTTCGATTTTTCCTCTCAACAACTCCATTTTGTTGAGGGGTTCTAGGTGCTGAAAAATTGTGGCTAATACCATTAGAATTACAAAAATCAATAAATCCAAGATTTTCAAATTCAGTGCCATGATCACTCCTAACACTAGTTATAGAGTAACCTTTTCATTTTGGATTATTTTTGAAAATGTGATGAACTGTTCTAATGTTTCATCTTTAGTACTTAAAAATAGAACCCAAGTATATCTAGAATAGTCATCTACCAAGACAAATGCATATTGTTTTCCACCCAAGCTAGTAGTCCTAGTTGGCCCAAAAAGATCTACATGGATCAATTGTAATACTCTACTAGTTGATACGTCATTAATGGATTTAAAAGAAACGCGCTTTTGTTTTCCTTTAGCACAAGCATCACAGATTTTATCATTATCAAATTTAAGCTTAGGCAACCCTCGAACTAAATCACCTTGAATTAGCCATTGCAAAACACTCATACTAGCATGTCCTAGTCTCCTATGCCATAACCAACTATCATGTTCATCCTTAGCAACTAGGCACAAATTAGTCATATCAATAGAATCTAAATGCACCATGTAAATGTTTCCTATTCTATGACCAACAAGCATAATCCGATTAGATGCAATGTCAATAACTTTACAACCATTAATTTCAAACAAGACATTGAATCCCTTATCGCATAATTGACTAATACTCAATAGATTATGCTTTAATCCATTCACATATAAAACATTTTTAATTTGTATGGAAGAGGTATTACCTATTGTACCAATACCTTCAATGTGACATTTTGAATTATCACCAAAAGTCACTTCTCCTCCATTTTTGACGTTAAGCTCTATGAACCGGCTTTTGTCTCCGATCATGTGTCTTGAGCATCCACTATTAAGGTACCATGAATTTGAATTTGTTTCCCGTGCCTTGTAGCAATGCTCCTTTCCCTACAAACATATATTAATTTTTGATTTTTGGTACCCAAATTCTTTTGGGTCCATATTCATTAGTTTCCAAAATCCTAGTTCCCTTAGGTATCCATTTGTGTAGGATATCTTTATCTTTAGTAGTAATGAGTCCTTTAGGAACCCATATACTTCTAAAGATTTTACCATTTAAGGTTCGTTGAGGATTTCTATGATTGTAGTTTCTAAAATCTTTTCTAACAAAGTTGGATTTTGAATTTTCTCCTTTTTCAAAACGTTTTGTTCCAACTTTATCAAAAGAAGTTTTAAGATCATCAATTTTCTTTTGATGATCATCATTGACCTTTGAAAGTAAATTTTGCAAATCTAAATTTTTCTTTTCAAACTCTTCTAGTTTGATTTGCAAATCTTTGATTTTACTTTCAAGATCATTGTTGGTTTTGGATATGAGTTTATTTTCATTTTTCAACTTTGAAACATCATTTTTATATTTTAAAAATAATTTCTCATAATCCGAAGCCAACCCATTATATTCCTCTAATAGCTCATCATAAGATAAATCATCAAAATCAGATGAGTTAGAGGTTACCTTAGAATCTTCCCCAAATGCCATTAAGCACAAGTTTGCTACTTCTTGTTCTTCTTCATCGGAACCTTCATGTGTGACTTGAAGCTTGTCCCATATTTCTTTGGCGGTTGTACACGATGAAACTCTTCCGTATTCATCTGGTCCAAGAGCACAAAAGATAATATGGATGGCTTTGGAGTTGAGCTGGAACATTTTTGTATCTCCTTCACTCCATAACCTTGGATGAGTGATAGGCTTAATGTATCCTTCTTCTACGACATTCCATGCTCCCATGTCACTTGCTTGAATGAAGTACATCATTCTATTCTTCCAATAGGCGTAGTTAGCTCCATTGAAGAAAGGAGGCTTGTTGACGGGCATCGAATCGAGACCGGAGTCGTAATTTGAAGTGGAGGCCATTGATGACTTGGTAATCGATGTAACTCTTCCCGAATCGACTCAAGAGGCGATTAAACCTTCAAATGAGTTAGGCTCTGATGCCAATTGTTGAGTTAATCGAATGACGAAATTGGCCAAGAGGGGGGTGAATTGGCAATAAACAATTTGTGGAAGCTTTTGCAGAAAATTGAAAGTAATTGCACAGCGATTTACAGTGGTTCGACTTTCTCAAACAAAGTCTACGTCCACTACCTTAGCTATCCACACTAAGGATTTTCCAACAAATTCACTAATTTGTTCTTTCTTTTGAGGCCAAAGAGATAACCTTACAATTCCCTCAAGAGTATACCCCAACTCTTGAGAACACTCTTTTCTCAAAGAGAAGATTACAAATTTGCAAACTTACAAGAAAACCTCACAAGGTAAGATGTTTGCACAATTCTAGAACAAAGAAAAGAACACTCAAAGATGAATACAATTGAGCACAAAAAGTGTTCTTGAAAGCAAAATGAATATTGAATGAAAATAGGCTTGAAATGCTCAAACTTGAGGTTTGATGCTTTCTCTTTGATTCTCTCTTGATTCTAGTTGCTTGATGTTTCTTGTTGTTGATCAATGGCTTCTAAGCTTGCTTAAATACACCTTGGATCACTTCTGAACGTTGGGGATGATTAGAGAAGATATTATAGCCGTTTTAGTGTGAAAACATTTAATAAAATAGCTTGGAGCGTGGGGGGAATCGGTTCCCCCTCATAGGGAATCGGTTCCCTAAGTGTAAAATTCAAATATTTCGACCGTTGAACAAGGGGGAATCGGTACCCTCTTGGGGGGGATCGGTTCCCTCCGAGCATACTGGAATTCTCGGAACAAAACTGTTTAGGGGGAATCGGTTCCTCCTATGGGGGAATCGGTTCCCTCCGAGCATTCTGGAAATCTCGGAGCCAAACCATTCAGGGGGGAATCGGTTCCTCCTATGGGGGGAATCGGTTCCCTCTGAGCAATCTAGAATTTTTGGCTTTGAATTGGTTCGAAATACTTTGTAAAATTATTTTGAAATTGTTTTATGATTAAAACTTAATTTTACACTTAAGTAAGGATTAAAAATGATTTTTGAAATATTTGGAGTAATGTTTTGATATTCGAATAGTTATATCGAATATACTTAGAAAATCATTTGGAAAATCTTAAAATCCATTTAACTTAATTTGTTATATCGAAATATAAAAATGTTTCAACAAATCTAATATTAAAATTCTTTACTTAACTCCCGAGACTTTTAATTTATTTCTAAATTGATCACAAAACTTTCAAAATTTGTAATTTAGTCACTGACCCTGATTTGGGATGTTACAAATCTCCCCTCCTTTAAAGAAAATTCGTCCTCGAATTTTCACTGTATGCCTTTATAATATCATGTCTTCTAATATTTTCATGTTGCTTCCCTTAATATTTCCTGCTATCGCTAGCAACTTACCATTTTCCCATACTCAATTCTTCATATACGTCCACATCTTTATAAGTCCATATAATATTATTCATTATATAGACAGCAACCCCAAATCCTTAATCCTCAATATTATAGATCAATTGATCTTTTCCATCATTCTCTGTGCTTTGCACATAAATCAAGTTTTTGCTCATTTCTTAATCCTTGTATGTATTACTATATACACAATCTTTTCATATAACCCTTACGTATTTGTTCAAAGAATAATCACCCATTCTCGTTCTTCTAATAATTGAAAATTGTATTATTTCAATATCAAACTTATAACTTATATCTCAATATACCTCTTGACTTACTTGATTGTTTAACCTCCATCTTTGTCTTTTCCTATCCCTTTATTATTTCATTCCTTCCAAAATCAAAATCTCCTTATAACATAGATCACATCATTTCTTCAGGCTCTCATACTCTTTTCATATCGTTTATACTTATCCCTGATTACTGATCTTCATAACTTTAATAATCCGTTTTACTTATACAAAACCTCATTTTTTACCAAATCTTGTACTTGTGTTTTCTTCCTCAAAGCTCATTTTTAAACATACAAATACATATTTCCTTGCCTACATCATATCTATATGATCAAAACCATATCCAAATCCACATCATACTTGATTAACTTAACTTTATCTTTTCTTCGAATCTTATAACTTTATTATCCATACTATTACAATTAATCAGTCACAACTTTTCCAATTTAGGGCATAAGCCCTAATCTGACTAATCATATTCATCTTCTCAGTTGAAATCCAATCAGTACAATTTACTCACTTATCCAGCCTACACTCTTATTCGTATACAGTATTATTCTCTTGTTTTTTTCTATTACCTTACATTTCCGTGATCAAAATACATAATCGTGTCTCAATTCACACCATACTTAGTTAATTTACCCTGACATCATCTTCTAATCCTTTACCTTTGATACACTTACCATCACATAATTTTGTTAGTCATCACCAGTCCTTCTAATCCAAAGCATAAACCTTCATCGAACCATTCATATACATTCTTTCCAGTCAGAATTATCTCAACAATAGTTTACTTAACTTATCAAATCCACATTTATTCTCATACACCATGCAATTTATGTTGTTCCAACCCAACCTTCTAATTCATTTATCTTATAAATTGATCACTGATGTTCCCATTCTCAAACTATTCTTAACAATCCTTAGCTTTATTCAAACATACGAATCATCATCTTCTTCACTATATCACAATATTATGATCAAAATATACAAATGTATCTAGATCCACCTCATCTTTGGTTATCTTATCATGACAATATCTCAAAATCTTATATTTCTATACCTTTTCCATCATATAACCTGGTTAGCCAACGCTAACTCTTTTTATCTAAAATGCAAACCCTTATCATATCCATATTCTTGCTTAAACATAGTACTATCATTTTATCTTAAATTCATAAACTCTATCTCCATATCTCTTATACACTTGTCACTGATGCATCTATTCTTGAATTCTTATACAAATACTTACCACACCCTTTGATCTTTTTAACAATCTTATGGTGACACTTGTTCACCATATTCTATCTTATCCACGTAATAACAAAACTACTCCATATCGTGTTTCCGATTCAAAACAATGAAAACTTTCTATCATTATTCAGATATGATTTTAGCTTTCTGAAATCAACTTTTGATCTTACTAGGCATTTCCTGAGGTGTCCGCACTTCATCCTGCCTGGCCAGGGCAGATGAATAGCTATAACAATCAGGAATATCACCTTTCCCTTTACTTCGGAATTATCATGATCAGATTTCTACTATATTAAACTAATCTTATTATATTAGGAAGACAACACACTTCTTACACTATCAGATCAGAAATTTTCACTCTATGTTGATATGTACACATCTTTAAAACTCATTTGACTTCGGTTTAAGCCTAGAATCGGCTAAACCTTAGCTCTGATACCATTAAATATAAAACCCAAACTCGTACCCGACCCAGATACGAGTCCGAGGTGTCACATTGACTTTTCAAACTTTGACTCATGACAAAAACTCGAGAAAATTTAAAACTTTCATTAAAGTCACAGCGATTTGTTTAACTCAATCAATTAGTACATGCCAACTATATTCAATATACAGAATACATCTAATTCAAGACATCTTTTCTGATCTGATCTTCGGTAAGAAGTAACTGACCGGTCTTGCTCCTCTTCACTTTTCTTCTAGCTTTTCGAAACCTACGTGTGAAACACTCACACGCTAAGTCGATGACTTAGTGAGGCATAAAAACATATAACCACTACTAATGCATTCATAATCTATACTTATTATATCATACAAAATCATACATTCTGTCATGCAACCACTATCCACTTGTACACACACATCATTCACATATTCTTACAACAAGTTTCATAGTACAAAACATGTAAATCATATGTAAGGTATTTATTATTATCTCTTTATTAGTCTTATTTTCGTTCTTTATCTTTTTGTCATATGTTCTTGCATCAATTCCTCTTAACCAATCTATATACACATCATCATATCACATATATCACTTCACACCATAAAGATTACAAACCAATCACATACTATCATGCAAGGTTCTTTTATATTATTTCCTTTATTAGCCCATGTACACATGTGAGAACCATATATATGTGAGTCTATAGAGGTTGTGCACTAATGCTGTCACTACAGCTCGTATAATTGCACCGAAGTGCCACGTAGAATTATACCGGAGTGCCGCGTAGAATTGCACCGTAGTGCCATATAATAATGTCCATAAGGACCACATATCATTCCTTAAGAATCATATACATATACTAGGGATCAAGTATGTGTCTCACAAGACTTCACACATGTTCTAAAGAATATATATGTATCCTGAAGGACCGTGTAGACCCTCGACTCTTGGAATGCCAACTATACCCCTAGCTCTCAAGACGCATAACATGTGCATTTTCTTTTATACTTATCATTTCACATAACACATAGTTCACTTTCACATATCACGTAGCTTATATAACTTTTCGTGTCATTTTACATTTCTTGACACCTTGCTTACATTCTATTATTATGACTTTTCATAATTACATATACACATAATCTTATAGTTCATTCACATGGCTCATCATAAATTTTCATAAGATCACATCCATTCACGTAGTTCATTTCCATGTAATTCACATGTACCTATTTGGTTTCTCATATAATCACAGAGTCTTATAATATTTCATACGACCTCATACATCACATCACCTAGATACATACTCAAATACTCATAGTTATATAGTACTTAAATTATTCCTATTCACATCATTCATGGTCATATTTATAAACATGCATTTTATATTCTATGTGCATATCATCACTTTATATCCAAATCTCCTAAGTGATATATTTATTCTCAGTTCCTTTTATAGTTCAGTCTTATCTAGTTTTCCTCCATTCTCCATAAATCTTATAACTCTAATGCACAATTTCCCATAATTGATCATATCATTACTTGTCTCATTTATATTTATATTATTTTTATATAACCTTTACACATGTTTACCTAATTCAGTTTCACATACTTATCGCATATGCAAGTCTTCTAATAAATTATCATCAAAAGCTCCTATAACATCTTCCTATAGCTTCATAGATCTTTACCATATAATTGGTCTTACATATCCCTATAACCAGTTCTATCAATATCTCCTAATATATATATATATATCTATTAATCTCATATTGTTCTATAGGTCAATGTTATTTAACTTATCTCACGTTTTATTTTATCCCTTAAGTTGATTCCACCAATTCCCTTATATCTAAATCAGGTAATTTATATTTTGTTCCATGTTTTATGTCACTTTCTCTTGTTAACACATAAGTTGTGGTTACCTTACATAATTTGTGATCCTATAACTTATATCACATGTTCATATAACAATTTTCCTATAATATATAAATCATTGTCATATAACTAATATTATATAAATTCATACCACATAACATATAATACGAACAAAACATATTCACACAAAATCAAACATAATCATACTTCTACTCCTACAATCATATTGGAAACAGACTTGTCGCAAGTCCAATTTCCATATTCAATACATATATTATAATAATATGCACTCACCTGGCCTCACTAGTCAATACCGATCTCTTATCTTTTCCTTGATCGATCTTACTTGCCAAATATTACAGAATTGCTTTACGCTTAGAATCTACATAAATGTACATTTTAAGGCAATTATTAGATACCTACACCTTGTAATTGGATACTAGCAACTTACACGAACCTATTAAACCAATATTCACAACTTTCCTTTAGGGGAATCGGTTCCCTCCTGTGGGGGTATCGGTTCCCCCATGACATTCTGTAAATTCTGGTTCGTTTGAGGGGGTATCGGTTCCCATTGAATGGGTACCGATTCCCCTAGCCCAGAAATCATATTTTGAGCTCGAAAATCACTTCATTATCAGTTCCACACTTCCTATTTCACTTCCTTTAATATTCTTAACTCAAATATACATACTTAAACTAATAAATTTTCATTCAATATATCTTTAACTTAAAAAATCCACTCCTCCACATAGCATTCAAGAATCATACTTGTAACACCCCCAACCCGTATCCGACCCGGATACGAGTCTGAAGTGTCACATTGACTTTTCAAACCTTGACTCTTAAGAAAAATCCCGGGAAATTTAAAACTTTATTTAAAACAAAATACAGACTTTATCAGAGTGCTCGTACTTAATGACTTATTACATGCCAACACTTTATACATAACCAAAAACATACTTTGTCAAATATTTCTGATATGATCTTTTGGTAAGGAAAACTGACCTGTCTTGCTCCGCATCACTCCTTACTCTTCTCGAAACCTACGTGTGAAACAATCACACGCTAAGTCGAAGACTTAGTGAGGCATAACAACTTAATGCACTTTAAAACCTATATTGATACATGCATGTTCTGTTCTATCATGTTACAGCAACTTCATGCATTTTTCATATCGTATAAAATCATATCAGATTAATTGCAGTAAATACATGCATACACATAGTTCATCATTAACAGTTTATCATATAATCACATACTATTTCAATCAAACACTATACACACACCCAACATCATATCATTTCTATAGCATTTATCATACCACTAACTTATATTTGTTCATATTTCTGGATTAGCCCATGTATATATGTGAGAACTATCGATATGTGAGTCTATAGAGGTTGTGCACTATGCTGTCACCACAGCTCGTATAAATGCACCGAAGTGCCCCGTAGAATTGCACCGAAGTGCCTGTAGAATTGCACCGAAGTGCCCGTAGAATTGCACCGTAGTGCCATATAATGATGTCCATAAGGACCACGTAGAATTCCTTAAGAATCATATACATATGCTAGGGATCAAGTATGTGTCTTTCGAGACTTCACACATGTTCCAAAGAATATACATATGTCCTAAAGAACCGAATAGACCCTCGACTCTTGGCATGCCAACTATACCCCTAGCTCTCATGACACATAACATGGGCGTTATCATTTATTTCATTTCAAATATTCACATAAACTTGTAATTCACTTTCACATATCACGTATCACATAGCTTCTTTTCATATGATCACATAGTCCCGTAGTTCACTTGCACGTAGATCATTTCCATATAATTCACATGTCACATATGTCATGTTTGCATATAATTTCTATCATTTCTCACCCAATCACCTTTATTCATATAAACATACTTATCATATCTTGTTCACATAAGATCATATACTTCATATAATATATCGAAACACCTAGAACACTTTCACGTAGCTTATAGTCATAAGTCTTATCTCATAACATATACTTGTTTTCACATATATATATTTCATAGCATTTCTTATACCATCACATAATTCCTTTAACATACATAACATATCATGTAACATTATAATAGCAATACTTATAAGTCATATTGCTTATATCTTAATCTTATGCCTTCTCTTAAACATATATACATATATATATATATATATATATATATCACATGTTCAGGTAATTCACCATTTCATCACATAATTGTGTATTCATATAACTCATTTCATTTCATTTCATATCTATCTATATATATATCCTCAAGATTATCCTAATATAAATCATATAGCACTCTTATATTTCGTATTCATCTAGGGCAGACTTATAAACATATCTCACTTCTATTATTTCTATATATATAATCTAATCTGTTACTTAATTCAATTTTCATATCACTCTTATAATCTTCTCATATAACTTCACAAATTTCTATCATTCAACCCATGTGTTATAGTTTTATTTAAACCTATGAATCTTTCCCATCTAGCTTATCTTATACGTTCATCTTATCATTTATGTTCAAATCCCCTAGTTAGTGTACTATTTTCACTTCATCCTATAGATCAATATTATCCAGCTTATTTCACTTATCATATAATAATATAATTATATTTTCCTATGATCACATAGTTTATATCTCATACTTTGCTTTCTCATGTTCACCTATATCATGTCATATGGCTCATATCTTTCTCATGCAGTCACATAGTTCAGTTTCACATATGTATATATATACATTATATAGCACATACTTCTCATAACATTACATTCAAAAGCATGTCAACACATATATTCATGCATACATACAATTCATGTCATTCATATACGTATAATCATATATTCATGCATTCTAACATAGGAAATAGACTTGTCGCAAGTCTTGTTTCCATTTAGCACCATAAACTAACTAATATGCACTCACCTGGCCTCACTAGCCAATTCCAATCTCTTATCTTTCCCTTGATCGATCTTACTTGCCAAACGTTCCGGAATTGCTTTATGCGTAGAATCTACATAAATGTACATTTCGAGACCATCATTAGGTACCTACACCTTGTAATTGGATACTAGCAACTTAAACTAACTTATTAAACCCATATTCCCAATTTTCCTTTAGGGGGAATCGGTTCCCCCCTATGGGGGTATCGGTTCCCCCATGACATACTGGAAATTCTTGTTCGTTTGAAGGGGTATCGGTTCCCCTTGAATGGGTACCGATTCCCCTTGCCCAGAAATCATATTTTGAGCTCGAAAATCCTTCATTTTCAGCTCAACACATCATACTTCATTCCCTTTAATATTCCTAACTTTCATACACATACTTAAACTCATTTCTACTCCATAATCACTTCTTTAAACTCAAAATTCTATCTTCCATATAAGATTCAAAAATCATACCAAATTTTCAATGTGTTCTAATTCCCATTCTATCACTTCATATCTCTTAATTTAATCCTTGACAAGTCAAATTCAACTTCACAATCTATTAACTCCTTCCATATAAAAAAATTCACTTAAAAACTCATTTTTCTTAATTTCTCATAACTTGTTAATCTTTGAGGTTTAAGCCACTTAAAGCTTTCCTTAATCTTTCTTAATATCCCAAGAATCAAAACAAGCTTTAAAACGAAAGAATTAACCAACTAAAGACCCACTTACCTTATACCAAGCTTCACGGTTGAGAGGAGGAAGAAGACTGAAGAATGCTCTGGACTCTTCTTCCTCCGTGCTTATTACCCTTTAAAAAAAATTATAAAAAATCTTTCTGGTCAAATGACCATAATACCCTTAATTTCCTTTAATAAATACCAAATAACCTTCAATATATATATATATTCAAATAATCATTGAATTCTTTCATTCTTCTACTTTAGTCACCAAATTCTGAAACTTTACAATTTGGTCACTAACCCGGTATTGCGGATGTTACAATACCAATTTTTCCATGTTACCCAAACTTAATTCTAACACTTCTAGCTTCTTATTCTCATAGATGACAAGTCAAATTCAACTTCCAATTTGAGTAATGAACTCTATTCCAAAATTTCATTCAAAAACTCTTAATTTTTAATCTCTCCTAATTCCACCATCCTTTGTTTTAAAGATGATTTAAGGTTTCCTAAAGCTTAATTATCATCCAATAATCATAACCAAATCCTAAATTCAGCTAAATATCAACTAACAAGAGATCTTACCTTTGTTTATGGCTTCACGATGGAAAAGAAGAGAATGAAGAAGAGAAGTCTGGAACTCTCTCATATTTCCCACGTTTTATAATACTCAAAAAGGGAAGATAAAAATCTTTCCCATGAAAAGACCATTTTTCCCCTTTATTTCATCCATCTTTGCTATTTAATCCAATATTAAAATTCTTTACTTAACTCCCGAGACTTTTAATTTATTTCTAAATTGAGCACAAAACTTTCAAATTTTGCAATTTAGTCATTGGCCCTGATTTGGGATATTATAGTATAAACTGCAGCCTTGAGAGTATCGTGCCCATACCAACACAATTTGAAAAACAAACGGGCACCTACGTTTCCACAGCTACCAGTTTCGCTGATCAGTTTCCACATGGACGTTACTTAAGAGCCATTCTCGTCGATCCAAAGAAAAGAAACTATCACGCCATTCCAAAGGAATTACAGACGACCATAGTTGCTTCCTTTCGGGGCAGTCACGAAATGCATGCAAAACGAATTCCGACTCTCCACATAAGGAGCAATGTGGTAATCAATCTTTTAGTACGCTCCAAGTCAGTCATAAGCTTTCCTTGGAGTATTGTCCAAAGAAAGACATGAACGTGTTGTGGTAGTTGCAGTTTCCAAACCATTTCCCATTTTGTATCGCCGTCAAGGTTGCATAGGTGGATGAAACACTAAACATTTGGTCAGAGGTGTTCAATTCCGCCATATACAGCTATCATCAACGACACTCAGCAGACATGATGCCTAAAATATGGTAAAGTTCAATACAGTTAACCTTAAAATTAGATCACTAAACTTTTAAAATATGCCTAAAAGAGGGTAAAGTATAGTAATGATCACTAAACTTTTCTAAAGCTTTCATTTAGGTCCCCAACTTTTAAAACTTGTAATACAGTCGCCCAACATTTAGTCCGTTTGCAATATAGTCTCCCAACATTTAGTTTATTTACAATATGGTCCCCCAACATTTAGTCTGTTTGCAATATGGTCCCCGAAATAACTGTTAGGGGACCATATTACAAACAAACTAAATGTTGGGAGACTATATTGCAAGTTTTAAAAGTTGAGGGTTCTAAATGAAAGCTTTAGAAAAGTTCAATGACCATTACTATACTTTATCCTATTTTTAATTATCATTTCCAAGTAAAAAAAAGAAGAAAAAAAGTTTAAAAAAGAGTAATTGTCTTTTTCCTCCACTAGATCAACCATCACCACTCAACTCTTCTTCTCCTTCTCCATCCTCTCCTCCACCCTTTTCTCCTCTCTATCCTTCTACCAGCAACCTATTAAATTGAAACTAAGGTGTTTTTATGTAAATTCATATTTATGTTTTAATATATCTTGGTAATAGCGGATAACCAAGGCAATAAAAAGAGAGTCCGAGAAGAGGCTGAGGATACTGAGTCAGAGGCTAACTCGATTCCCAATTTAAAATTCGCACGAGTTGATATGGACAATACGAATGTCACTTCCGGATCTCCCATGGCTACTCATGTCGAGCTCAACCCATATGATGGAAGTGTTTAGTTGTCGGAGACAAAACATGTCCCGAAAGACTTAGTGAACATCTTAGACGATTCCGATCTGGTCTCCAAACCAGTGCGATTCAGGGACTTGACGCAGTTGGGGCTCAATTTTCTGTTCGAAGCTTCGAATGATGATATGGGTTTGTCTTCGAGTTTCTCGTCGGTAGAGGCGGAGCAGAAATTTGAAATCGCCTTCAATGTGGAGGAAGGCGGGGGTTTCAGGTGACATTGGATTTGCGAAAATGATGAGGAATGAGTACCCTATTCTGATCTACGACTCGTTTGAATTCGGAATCGACAGTGATTCAGATAGCAGCAATAATATTCATAGTAATAGTGGTGATTTTGTGACTTTAGGAGGTTTGTTTGAACCGATAATTGATATTTCGGAGCTGACATGGCGGCCTGAATCGCTTCCCACCTTATAGTGATTTCAAGCGATATGAAGAGAAGAGAGGAAAAAAGAGGGTGAAGGAGAGGATAGGGTAAGTGGAGACAGAAAAGAAGAGTTGAGTGGTGATGGAGAAAGACATTTACCCTTTTTCAAACTTTTTTTTTATTGACTTGGAAAATGATAACTAAAATATAATAAAAAAATTCATATCATAACGTGGTTAGTGGTGGAAATAAGCTGAGCGGCCATGGTTTTCAGAATCGGACCGGTTAGCGAACCGGTCATGCTATCGGTTCACTGGTTCAACCGCTCGAATCAGTCTGATCGGTCGGAAGAACCAAACGACGTCATAATTATTTAAAAAATTAAATAAAAATACCAAAAATATTTAATAAAAAATAATTTTTTATATCACAAGTCATATTCAAAGCAAGTCATAACATATATAAGTTAAAAACCATAAAATCAAGTGAAACAAAATGATTCAAATTAACTACAACATAATATTTAAGGTAAACCATATTAAATAATAAATATAATTATATAAATATAATTAAAAAAATAAATTTGGGGTTAAAAAAATCATAACAAAATGATATTGTTTGGTTTATTTTTTTTAAAAAACAATCCCACATGGCTAAGAAACATAAAAGAGCATCCCAAAAGTCTAAAGAATAAAAATATGAGAACAAAACAATCTCACATTGCTAAGAAACATAGAAGCGCATCACAACTAACTTCTATAAATAATAGAGGTAATTTGGCATTCAAAATCATGAAGCCTTTTGGTGAGCATTGAGTGAACTATTCTTTCACTTCAATCAAACTCAAATTTTAGGCTTCAATCGAGCTTCTAATTTTTTTTGAGTTCAAGCCTTTTTGAGTTCAAGTTTCAATATTATATATTTCGAGTTTGAGTTGAACTTGATAATTTTTAGCTTGTGAGTTTGAGTTGAGTTGAGCTTACTTTTAAAGTTTTCAAGTTCGAGTCGAGCTCAGCAATACTCGAGTTCGACTTGGCTCGTTTAACAAACGACGTTGTTTGATTTAATTTTTTTTTTAAAACAAAAATCCCAATTTTTCCCGGTTTTTTCCGGTTTTCAGCCGGTCCGGTTCGAACGGTTCAACGGTTCTGGTCGGTTCACTAATAGCGGTTCAACCGGTTTAGATTGAACAGGACTAAGCAACGGTTCCCGGTTGAACCGACCGGTCCGATTTTCAAAACAGAGTGAGCGACCAAATAATTTAATTACATTAAATGTAGTGAGGAAAATTAACGGTTTTAAAACACGATGAGTGAAATAAGAAAGAGTAAAGTCCAGTGATAATCAGTGTATAAGTTAAAAGTGACCGATTTAATTTTAATATTTATATGTAATGCGGTATTAATTTTTTAATTTTAAAATTACGCATTTATCTTTTTAATGATAAATTTAAGTGTATATTTTTTAATGATATAATTAAGTATTTAATTGAATTTGTTGGGTGGTTTCAGAGATAAAAAATGCTTAAAATAAAAATGGTACTTAAATTATGTAATTTTTTTGTTTTAACTACATAAAATATTTTTTTGGTCAAACTAAGTCCTTAAACTATAATATTTAAATATTTTAAGTCCCATCATTTTTTCCAGTTAAAAAAATATTTTCTACCAATAAGATGTTGATACGTCACACAAAATTAAATATTTATTTTGACCAAAAAATAATTTAGGGACTTAAAGCAAAAAAGTGACATAGTTTAGGAACTTATTTTAACAAAAAAAAAATTATATAATTAAAATGATTACATATAATAGTTTCATGACTTAGTTTAACCAAAAAAATAGTTTAAATACTTAAAACTAAAAGGACATAGTTTAACCTGTAAATACCTATTTTTAATTCAAGCTATAAAAATATTATTTGTTAGGGAATCCGAGCTCTAGCAATTGTATTTGCATAGTATGAGTTTGTTATTAATAAACTAAGAAAATTTTGTAATTCCTTACAAACCTACTTGACTAAACTATTATGTACTTAATTTTAACAATAAAAAAGTTGGATATCTAATTGAATAAAAATGAGTATCATGTTGCACAAAATGTTAAAATTATATTTATCTGAAGGCCTCATACTGACTCAATCACACTATGTGGACAAGATTCTTAAGAAGTTTAACAAGGATGATTTTGGTATAGCTAGAACTCCAATATATTCTTGTTCATATTTGTTTAAAAAACATGGTGAAAGTGTTCACTATGTGGAATATGCAACGATCATAGGTAGTCTAATGTATTTTATGAGTTGCATTAGACCAAACATCACTTTTACTGTTGTAACACCCTTAACTTATATATGTCTCGATATACGAGTCAAAAATATCACATCAACTTAAAAATATTTACTGAACTGAAATTATCTAAAAAAATATTTCATTTTTAAAAAACTTCTATTTTAACTTTAAAATCTATTTTATGAATATCTTAACTTATAAATAAATTCTTTGTTGTAGAAAAAAAATCCATTTGCTAATCAGTAATTTTACCAAATTATATCTTTTCGTAAAATCTTTCTAAATCATAATAATATAAATATTCTTTTCATGCATAAATATCGATAATACCAAGTAAAATAAATAAAGTAGTTCTAGCTTACTATTACATATTATTTAAAATAAATATAATAAATAGAAACTACTTACATAATTATACATGCCACTAAAAGTCGAAAGTAACATTATAAATATCTTACTGATACTGATGATAGGTATGTCTTTCTAGAAAGATGCTTCATTGGCTCCTCACTGATCGTACATATCCTTATTAGAACCTACGCATGAAAATCATCACAAGCTAAGTACAACTTAGTGAAGCAGTAATAATCTAAGGTGAGAAAAAAAATCTGAAAATATCATAAACATAATTAAAATAATTCAAATTAAAACATTAAACTTGCAAAGCAACTTATACAAGTCGATTTTTTCACTGAGACCTGAAATTTCTTTTAAGTCATGAACTCATGAATATTCTAATAAATCATATCTGATAAAATAAGCATAACATGATTTCTGTCAACTGGAAATCATTCACAACTTGTATATTCATTTTCATAACCCAATGTATATTTATGAAAACATAAGATATGTGAGTAAGGTGAGCACTATGCACAACACGGTGCAAATCGTAACTGATACTGAGATATGATGCACTTCAATGCCATCATAACTTGAATGAGCACCAACGGTGCTAGACACTGGTACACAAATGTACCAAAGCTGATATGATAACATTGATACACGAATGTATCAAAGTTGATAATGGATAAATACTCAACTAATGGCATGCCAAGTGTACTAACAATTCTCACTATAACACACAATAAGCTGATGTATCATAATAAATCCATCATAAAAATATCATGCTTGGACAGTTCATACCCTAAATCATTCATAAAACTGATATAAGATATTATAAAAATATTATTTATAAACTTTATAAAAATACTATACTCAGAAGTATTATACTAACGTCGGATTCGAGCTTTTAATCTATGCATTGTTCCGAGCATGCCAATCTTGTGCTTTCAGAATTCTAAAATATAATATTTGTTAGCTTCGATTTTGTTTGCTTCAATATGTTCTACAAAAAGTATATCCAAGAAATGGATATATTCCCTAAACTTATAGAGCACTCTAAAATGTTAACCGGACACTTCCATCGCCTCGGATGTTCTCAAATGGGTAGGTACAACTTATAGACTGCTCTCACATCTTTACCATGTTTCTTCCATGATCATGATCAAAATAGAAGGCCATAACTTGCATTTAAAACAACATTATTACTAACTCACTATCCTAGGCCTCCCAGGATATTTCACTTAAATTGTGATTCGAGTAAATAACTGTGGCATTCCGCTTTGTCAAATCGAAACATATAAGCTCACTGCTCTGCAGTCAAGCTTCCATTTTGTCTGATTGAAATCAAGCTAACTTACAATAACCATAACTAACCTAGTTCCATTGGCTAAGCCTACTAATTCATGCACGCAACGCAACAATATCATGCATGATACTAAAACAAATACCATGAATTCATCCAATTCTATGCAAATTATAATACCCAATCTCATTAACCAATAACCAAAGCATTCACATAAATTTTCTAATGGCCGAATGCTCCTATATGATTTTCTACTGGTTTTCCATCCATTTTAATGTTTGAATATGATTCCACAACCCTCCTAGCTTTAAAAACTAACCTTATTTCATTGAAATTAAACTTTCCCTTCAACCACCATAAATACCCACTTCACCATTTAGGCATGAAACAATGAAATACCTATACCAATTTGTAGAGAATTAAGTGTAGAACATTTTCCTATTTCACACTTTAGTCCAAATTCTCACTAAAATGGATCAAAAATGAAAAATAAAAACTTACTCACCTTTGGCTATGGAGTCACGGTAGAATGGAGAAGATGAGCTGAACTTCTTGAGATTTCTCACAAAATATCTCTTTAAAAATCCAATTTAAAATGAATTAAAAATTCATTTTAGACCAAAAGTCAAAATTACCCTAATGAATCCTAATTTTTACCACCATACCATCCTTTTATCTCCATTTAATATTATTAAATAGTTGTAAAATTCCCATCTCTCAATTTTTCTTTTTGATCCTTCAATTTTTCAAAATTTCATTTTAGTCACTAAATTGCACTATCTCACTTTATAATGCAATTCTTACCAAATTCCACCGATCCAACTTAAATGTTCACTATTTAAAAATATTTATATAATTTTTCCAACCCAAATATGCCTCCCTTGAAATTTTTATAAACTTATGTTCGATCCGGATATCCAAATAATATATCAAACTTTGACCTTTGATACGCTTTTATGCAAACTCTAGATCAAAATTCTGAAACCCAATAAAATAATTATCTTGAGCTAAACTACTAATTAACAAATCCAAAATTTAACTTTTAAAAATTTACATTTTAGTCCTTAAACTTTTACAACTTTACAATTTAGTCTCCAAACTTTCAAAATTTACATTTTAGTCACTAGATAAAATTTTGGGGTATTACAACTGTAATCAATTTAAATAGATTTACAAGCAATCCAGGAAAATACCACTGAAATCGATAACGAGGACACTGAGATATCTTAAATACACTCGAGATTATGGATTGCATTGTTCCAAAGAACATGTCATTCTTGAAGGATACTCTGCTGCTAGTTGGATATCAGATATTCAAGATACTAGAGGTACAAGTGAATATGTATTCACTTTGGGAGGAGGAGTTGTATCAGAAAATCCTAAAGACAAACGATTATAACTAGATCCACAATGGAATATGAGTTTGTAGCTCTAAATAAATTTGGAGATAAAGCATAGTGGCTTCGGTATTTTCTCGAGGACATACCTTAATTTCCAAAACTTGTGCCCAAATTATGCATATACTGTTACAACCATGCAATGATTGCTAGAGCCCAGAATTTCATGTATAATGATAAATCGAGACATATGCGTCGTCGACACAATACTGTTAGACAATTGATCTCAAATGGAGTTATCTCTATTGATTTTGTAAGATCAAAGGATAACAACGTGGAATCGTTAAGTAAAGGGTTAAATCGAGATCAAGTTGATAAAACATCTAAAGGAATGAGACTAAAGCCCATGAAAATCTAAAGTTGTTATGTGAAGGAAAACCTTACCTTATTAACAGGAGACCCCTAGATCTAGGTTCAAAGGGATAACCTAATTACATAAATCGTGTGCGGTCACTGTGGGGGTTTATTATCTCAAGTTCATTCCTATGATGTAAACAGTGATCATATTGGTATAGGCTAAGTAAGGCTTTTAATGACTATTGTGTGCTTCGACGAGTCGAGCAACATATGTCACATATGTGAGAGTGAAGTGGGTCCACTTCAAAGAGACTTTTAGGCATAATTCTCTCAAACTCTTGCAAGAACTAGGCGATGTCCACGGCTATAAGGACATACCCATGAGAACTAATATGCTTTTTATAAAAACAGTTGAGTGAAGTATATTATCATTTACTCAAACGACAGAATAGTTCAAGGACATCACATCCACTGATTAGCCAAAAGTAAATATACTCACAAGGGAAGGTTCAAATGAGGATGCCTACCTATTCTATACAGCTATCGTTCGTAGGGTCTATCACCACATCGAGTCAAAATGTTTTGATAAAATCATCAATTTCATTCATGCGAGGGATTGCTGGCAAAAATGTGATAAATTGGAAACTTCGAGGCATATTTTCTAAGTGTAAAGATAGAAAATCGAATAATGAATTTATTGATTCATATTCTACGATATGAGATCTTTACAACGATATCTCATATGCTCGAAACGATTGAGAAATTATTTGTTTAAAATTTAATACGACGATTTTAGCTTTTATCATAATTGTATATCTTTTTAAAATTTAATACGATGATTATTTATTTTATCTCCAAAAAGCTACTAATAGTGACATAATTAATTTTGAAAAAATGAAATTTGTCACAATAGTAGAAATTTTTTGTAGTGCCACAACAAATTAAATATGGTATGACTTACAATTCAAGAATATGTTCCATTTGATACGATATTAAATGATTATTTTCGAATTAATTCGGATACTCATTAATGACATTGTTTTTTCGGAATATATTATTTCCAATTTTCTCCTATATGAAATCACTATATATATATATAGAGCTAACCTACTAGGTTATACGCAACTCAAAATATTTTTCTTCTTTTCTGTTTTTCAGTGATATTCTCTATCAAGCTAAAGTTCGTGGTATCGCAAGTTGTGCTACTGTGCACTGGCCATATCGTTGTTGTATCTTAGGAGACAAACAACCAAGATATCTCGAGCACCAAGGAGTGGCCGGAAATTTGTCTTAAGGAAACTGCGTAATTGCAGGCCTCAACCAATTTCAAGTTCGATATTCTTCTAATATCCAGGTGATTCAATCTTAAAATGTATCTCTTCCTTTCTAATAATAAAAATTCTATTTTTTTTTATTTTTTCGTCTCGGATTGTTTAACAATGACTAGGGCTGTAAATGAGACGAGACAAATCACGAGCTACTCGAGATCGATTCGATCAAGGCTTGATAAATACTTGGATCAAATGGACTCGACTCGAGCTCGAGCTCGACTCGAGTTCTTAACGAACCAAAACAAGCTACTCGATATTTGACTCGAAAAGCTCGAGAGCAACTCGAAAAAAATGTATATTATAATTTTAGATTTTTTAAAATTACATTTTTAAAAATATATTAAAAATACATTATTGATAATTATAAAATTTGAAAAATATATTAAAATTTCTATAATACAACTACCCTCAAATTTTAATTTTTTTTTTAATTAATCAGCCCAAGTCCAATTGTTACATTGTATATTACTAAAAGAAAAATAAAAACTCATTTAATTAAGCACATGTTAGATTACACGTGTTTGGTTGATTTTTTTCTTTCTTTTTTAATTTTTTACTGCACAAGTACTTGACAACTTAGAAAAATAAAATAAAAAGAAAAAACAGCCAAACAATAGAAAAATTAAAAATGGTTAAAATTATTTTTGAATAAATATTCTTATATTTATTTTAAATTAATAAAAAATATTTATCTAATGACAAATATTTAATATAATTCTAATGATAATATTTTTAATAACTAATTTTTTAAATTGTTGTTATATTTTGAGGTTTCGGGTTCAAATATAATAAATATCAAGGGTTTGAGCATTTAATATCAATATACTATATTGTATTTACCTCATAAATTGATACCAAGTCGATTAATTAATATATTTGTAATGAACCCTAAACTCTAAACCCTTAATCCAATTATGTGATAGGAGTTAAGTTATGCACATGAAGGTAACATACAAATGATACAAAATGTTGTTATGTGACTCCTAAATAAATCATTCGCATACTTATACATAAACATATCAACATGTAAAATAAATATACACAACTTGCTGTTTGATAAATGATTTTATCATATCTTAATGACGACTATCAACACCGTCATTGCTTTCAAGCACGGACTCACCAACATAATATTTCAAGAACTGACTCGATGACATAATGTAAACGGAGATTTGATGTACAAATACAACTAAAACAATGGGATCATTTTTTACCATACCCTAGTCAACATGTTAACATCAATATCATACGATCACCAATTTTTGAATGAAAAATGACGAGTTTGAATCTTATGAATAGTCGAGTGACCATTTTATAACTTTTAATGGTTGAAGGACTCAACAACATAACATCCTATAGTCGTGGGACTATTTTATAACTTTTAATAACCATGTGACTATTTATGTACTTTACCCTATTATTTTCATATGATCTTTATTTTCAATGACTTGATAAAATTGAATTTAAAAATATTATATGGAATTAATAATCAACCGATGTGCAGATTAATAAAAAAATTAATATATTTAGATGGAAAAAAATTTAAAAAATATTATATAAATTATTGATAAAATAATATTTTTGCGTACTGTTTCCTTATGGAACTAGTGTCCTATGTGAGTTGATATCTCACATTGGTGGTTTTTGGGGAATAAGGGGTAAAGTCGAGTGTATAAAAGGGGATGGGTTTTAGCAAATGAAAATTAACCCGTCCTGGTTCAATCGAGCTTGAATCGAGTTTGAATAGATCTCAAAATCGAGCTCGAGTCTTGAGCTTCAATCGAGCTCTTGAATTTTTTTTGAGTTCGAGCTTTTTCGAGTCGAGTTTCAATAATATATTTCGAATTTGAGTTGACCTTAATAATTTTTAGTTCGTGAGTTTTCGAGTCAAGTCGAGTTTACTTTAACAGTTTTCGAATTCTAATTAAGCTCAACAATATTTGAGCTCGACTCGGCTTGTTTACACCCTCAATGACAACCACACATACTAGGTTTGAATCTCAATGAGAGAGTGTTCGCTACATCCTCTGCCTCTGTTCCTACAATGAGACTCCAATGCCTCGATGTACTCAAAGCATGACAAGGCGTCGGCTTCATAGTAAAAAAAATTGCCGGTCGATGAAACCTACGACATTCTCCGACATATTGATTTGTCTAAAATTGACAAACAATTCCAACGAGGACTTCTTATGCTCAAAATACCAAGAATTCCTAATCTTCGACCCCAACAACAATCAGCTGAATATAGTACCGAACTTTCTATAAAGAAATCTATTTTATTAGCAGCCAAACAATGAATCCCAGATTTGCATGGGGAGTTTGAAATTTCAAGGCTTCTTACAGCTTCTGTTTTTGTGAAAGTCTGAAACTACGGAATACCCAGAACGTGCAAATGGTGATTCCCGTGGTCTATGTTTATAATAATAACTTTGAACTAATATTCTTTTGGACGACATTTGATATTACGTATTAAAGGCTTTTAGAATATGGCTGAATTCTCTGTCGAAAAAAGGTATAAATCTCATCTTAAAATGAAGAAGTACCATACAGTAAATAAGTTCCGATAAGAGGCTTTTGCGTTTTGCATGTTTTAAAAGATGAAGACGACGGTGGCAGTGGCGAGTAAAGATGAAGAAGAATAGGTTCTGGTTTGACCATTAGTGACGGATCAACGGGCCAACTAAGAGGTTAACGGTCTAACTCAGCATTCCGTCACCTTTTGTAACGTTGAGTGACCGATTTATTATAAATCGGTGACGTTAATGACTAATTTGTTGCATTTTAAACTTCAGTGAGAAAAACGAAAACTTAATCAAACATTAGTGACCATTTGTATAATTTATCTTATAATTTATCTAATTTATTTAATATTTATTGATTTTTAAAAAACATTAAAATCAATTCACATACGGGTAATTTTAATGAAAGGTAGGATGACTAAACACACTTATAATATGTATTACATGATTATCATTCTTAAAAGTGATGTGTTATTCCTAACAAATTACCCTTATAAAGACTGAAATAGTAGGTTTGGAATTTTGTGTTTTACACGGATAACATGCTTGTAATATAATTGAACAAAAAATTAATTAATAACCTTTAAAATATAATTGAACAAAAAAAATCAACTGATGATCTGTAAAATATAGTTGAACAAAACAAAAAATGTAAAGCATTGCATATGGAACTTTAATACCATTTACTTTTAAAAAAAAGGAGAAATTATGGGGAAAATAGCAAAATTGGACTATTTTAGTAAAATGTGTAACTCAAAACCCCGTTTTCTATTTTCAATTAGTTAATAAAAACAAAATTTTACTTAAAAAGGGTAGGGTCAACCAGCAGGGAAGAATGGTAAACAATCACCCATCCAATCTGTGCAAAAAACAATTGCAAGTAATGGGATCTTTTAATTCATATAAAAATATTTTTCAAGTCATTTTAAAATGTAAATTACAAATGAATCCTAAATAGTTTATGTAAAATTAATTTGGAAGCCAAATCCTTGCTTCTCTTCCCTTCCCCTCCACTCCATTTTCGTTTCTCACAAAGTGTAGAAGAAATTCATTGAACCCAATAAAGATTCAAAATCTGAATTTTTATTATTATTTTTCTCCGTGAAAAACAAAATAAAATTGATTTTTATTTTCTCTGGATCGATGGAAGAAATGGGGAAGAACAAGATGAAATCATCATCCTCATCTGGGTTTTTAAATCGTTCCTTTACGATGCATGCGCCATCCAAAGTTGATTCTAATCATCCAAAAGCTCATTTCTTCCTCAAGAATCAACACTCTCAAGATCGACCTGCTCCGATTCCCAAATTCCACGACTCGCTGGATTCCGTCAAAGGTAAAGTTAAAAAGCTTTGCAGTTTATTCGAATCTGGCAAAGATTCATCGTCCTCATCCAACTTGCCCAGTCCTAAAGAACCCGCCTCTAAGCCCGTTTTAAGACCCACAAAATCGATGATTTCGTCGGGTTTTATTAACCCTTCGATAAGATTACCGGGAACCGAAGATCGCATCGTCGTTTATTTAACCAGTTTACGAGGAATTCGAAGGACTTACGAGGACTGTTACGCCGTGATGATGATTTTTAGAGGGTTCAGACTTTGGGTCGATGAGAGAGACATTTCCATGGATGCTGCTTATAAGAAAGAGTTGCAGAGCATCTTGAAAGTGAAGAAGGTAACTTTGCCCCAGGTTTTTATAAAGGGAAAGTACGTGGGCGGTGCCGATGTGATCAAAAGCATGTTCGAAATGGGCGAACTGGCTAAGGTTCTGGATGATTTTCCCAGGAGAAAACCTGGGTTTGCTTGCAATGCTTGTGGGGATGTCAGGTTCGTGCCCTGTGGGAATTGCAGTGGCAGCCGGAAATTGTTCGACCACGACGAAGGCTTGATCAAGAGATGCTTCGAATGCAACGAAAACGGCCTCATACGATGCCCTTCTTGCTGCGATTGAAGCTTTGGTATTGCTACAAGGTGTTAACGGTACATAATGAAGCTCTTGTTCTTCATCGATACTGAGGATCATGCTACATAATGAAGCTCTTGTTTAACCGGATATTGGCAATAAAATAGTATGGTGAAATCAAAATATCATAGCATTTGAATTGTTGAGCAGATTGTTTTCTTTCTTTCTTACCTATCTATGCTATTGTAAATACTTGGTGTTATCTTAATGTAATGGGTTATAAGTGATGGATTGGGATGAGAATAGACTACTATTATCTATGCTTTACTTGTGATCTTCTCGATTTCACTTTTGTCATCAAACAAAATTCTGATGCATATTTCCCCAAATTTTCATTCTGTCATGGGGAACCAAGAATTCAGGAATTGTTCCTACTTAATTTTAGTTCTTGATGTCCGATTCAATAGATGTGTTAGAAAAACAATCGAAAGACATTCGATTTTAAATTTTTTAAAATGTGCGAGAGAAGCTCATACGTAAAAAGAATATACAAATCCCATTCGAAAAGGTCATTGCAAGTCGATTTACGTTCCACACTTGAAAATAACTTAAAATTTCTTATCCAAAATAATTTTTTTAACCTCGCCTGTGCTCGTATCATTCCGCCATACAATGCGCACCACTTGAGCGACTTGAAACTTGGTTCAACCTTATTTTCAAATACCGTATAGTGTTTCAGAGCTTTGAAAGCGAAAATCAAACAAATATTATTTTATTTGGTTCAAAGGAAAAGAGAGAGACAAAATTTCCTCTTAAAATACGTTTTAATTTTTTTATACTTTATATTAATAATTTTCGTCATTTAAAATTTTATAAATTCATCTCCCTTTCAAATTTTAAAAGATTACTTTTTTAACACAAAATTATCCGTTGGTTCGTACATAAAATTTAATTTCTCCCATGGTTCCTTTGATTCTAGACGGATAATTCTATGGCTTTTATATTGGATCATAACGTGTAAGGAAACCCCGAAAGGCTTTTTGAGAAGAAGTAAAGTGAGCTTTTGACGGCAAAAAGAGGCAGAAAGACACCGAACCATATTCATCTTAGTATATATATATTATTATATATATATATAACATGGTGTATATATTTATATCTTAATGTATAAATTCTTAAATTTATAATATTATATATATATATATATATTAACTTTAAAATATTTTTATATTAATTTATTAAATATATTTTATTATTAATTTAATTTAAAAAATATTTTATTTTTATTTTTATTTAAAAATATATATTTTATGTTAAATTTTATTTAAAATTGAGAGAATATATAAATAACAACGATCAAATGTATAGGTATACCAATTATCACTTTACATATTCTGTTAAATATTAACAACAATTAACCTGTGATAATCTCATCTTAATTAAAAAATAACTATATCTTAATTAAATTAAAACAAAAATATTACATTTTATTTTTTAAAATTAAGAACAAAAAAATAGATAAAATACAAATATAAGTAATTATTCGTATAGTTAACCCTAAGAAAAAATCATAGTCAATTTCATCTAAAAGCAAAAAAAAAAAAAAAATTATCCGTTCATTTGGTTTATTCCAATACCCAGACAAAAATCCATTTCCATTAACAAACTCAAAAGCATCAAGTTGTTCAATAAATAAATAAAAAAACCTTTTCAGCTTTGACTTCAAAGAATTGTTTTCTTTTTTGTCTGCTGAAAATTTTTGCAAAATTCAAGCTTTGGGTCTTTCTGTTTTCAATCAGATCTGATTACGTTGAAGGTCAAATATTGATTCGATACCTTGAAAAACAGGCCCTTGGAATATTGCAATATAATCATCAGCTTTTTGTTTGAATTGTAATGGATTTGGATGATTTCAGATCAGTTCTTGAAACAGCTGGTGTTGATGTGTGGACTTTTTTAGACACAGCAATCATGGTAGCTTCTTTGGATTATGGCCAAGAGTTGAAGCAAAGGAGGGATGGGATAGTGGAGAGGCTTTATGGTACTTCCATGGTTACCAGGTGTAAAAGCTGTGATTTTGGTGAGAGATCAAATGGATATCAAGTAAATAAAGAAGATAGCCCCCATGAATCTAAAGGAAGAGGAGGAAAAGGGTCACCTTTTACTCCTCAATCAGATAAAGATGATGATTTGGACCCTTATGGAGGCCTGTTTGATGATGAGCAAAAAAGGGTTCTTGATATTAAGGAGCGTCTTGAACTACCAGATCAGGTCTTTGAATTTTTTTCTGCAATTCTATTGTTGATTTGATGAATTGTTTTGGATTTTGATTTGAATGAATATATGTTTTTAAATTGGTTGTGCAGTCTGAAGATTCTTTGGTTGATTTACTTCAAAGCTTGGCAGACATGGATATAACATTTCAAGCTCTCAAGGTAATAATTATGTGGAACACTTTATTTTTTGGTTTGATTTTAAGACAATTGCCATGTTATGATTCTATCTTCAGGAGACCGACATCGGTAGACACGTTAACAAATTGAGGAAGCATTCATCAAATGATGTTAGGAGATTAGTGAAGCAACTTGTCAGGTTTTAATGGACTTATGGAAATGACATATATGTTAAAAAATTTATCAATGAAAGTGTGTGATATGATTTGATTCTTTGTCTCTTCAGGAAATGGAAAGAGATTGTAGATGAATGGGTGATGGTGAATCAACCCGGGGAAGCTGAACCTGCTGGACTTATGGGTAAAATTGTTATCTAAACTGTAATATGAAGAATTTCGACATGTCACTAAAGTTAAAATGCGTTTGAATGTTGTATACCAGCAGATGGAGATTCACCGCAGCAAAAGCTCCCTCAAAATGGTCGCCAACAGGTTAAAGAAGATGTTTTTCCATGTGAAAGTTGTTTTGAAATTCTGCCTTTTTTTTTTTTGTATCTTTCTGAGATTCTGTTCTGTTGTAGGTTCCTGATTTTGCATACTCTCCAAACCCACACAGTGAGTATAGTATCTGATTCAAAGTTGGATATGATTTTTGTATCTTTCTTTTGTGCTTCAATTAATCAACCTTCTTTTTAATGTCTTTCTATATGACAATTGACAGATGGGAGTTTTGGTTTAGACAAGAATAATTCAGAACCTGAAAGGAAGCCAAAGTCGATCCCTCCTCCCCGAAAAGATCCTCCATCAAGACATATTCACTCAACCCCTCCACGAAACGTACAGGTATTAGTACATACCTAATTGTAGCTTCTAATTACATCATTTCTTTGTTGACGGACATGGAGGTCTGATACCAAATTTAGATAGCAAATGCTTTTCAAATGATTTGTTGATGTGAAACCGGTGTTTTGACAAATTCCCATGATCTGAGTTTTTTTATTCTCAAGGAATGAGAAGTTATTATATTAGCAGAAAGGCAAAGGGAAACCTCAACTTAATTTAACTATTTTAGTGTTGCCGATTGCCCAAAGGGTTTGGTTTGATGAGCTTATATTTGTATAGACTTTGTCATGCTATTTGTTGAATCACCTTTCTGGGGGTTTCGTAGAGGCAGAGAGAACCAAAGGAAATCAAGTTTGGCTCTGAAAGGCTGGCTTCTGCAAGGAAAAGGCTTCAAGAAAGTTACAAAGAAGCTGAAAATGGTTTGTTTTCTTCTCTTCTTCCACAATTTACTTCATCTTGAATCCCTCACTTTGGGTTCATACTAAATGTGATTGTCTGCACTTTTTGTGTGCTTTTTGAAGCCAAAAAGCAACGAACGATACAAGTGATGGACATTCACGAGCTACCAAAACCCAAGAATACCTTCTTTGCCAAAAACAAGGGAGGTGGTTCTCAAGGGAGGCACTGGTGATTGGGTGAATGAATTCAGATTAAACAGCATCCTATCTTAGGTTGTTCATTTCTATGCTGTGAATGTTGTATAAGATGGGAGTACTCTTCCTATCTTTTATAGGCTATCTTTCCATGTTCTTTCACGGGTATGTACTGAACTATTTGTCAATCATTTGAAATTCTTGAGGGCCATGGACATCCATAACCATTTTATTGGGGCTGAACAGTACTTCTTTGTTTGACACTTTGTTACCCTTTCCCCCACCCCAAATGTTTGATGTTTTTGATTTGTAATATATGTTAGTTTTCTTAGAAGGTAACTCGTCTTGGAAGTATGTTTCTATCATTTTTTATCAACTCAAGCTGACTCAACCTCGATGATAATAGCTGATATAATAGGCAAACTGATTGTTTAAGTTAATGCATACTCCTGGTAGCAGTACTTTGTGGGTATGGTTACAAGGAAACTTGACTTTTGATTTATTTATTTTGTGCTACCTTTTAAAAATTCTGTAAGATACTCGGGAATAAGGACTTTGATTCAATTGCAAAATACCATCTGTCAGACATTGATGGTTTGCGCAGAGAAACTTCTTTTTTTTTTTCAAAAAGTTTTCCATCATGTTTATGTTTAGGGCCGTCTTTTCTCGATTTCTAGCTAGGATCCTCAAGTAGCAGGGAAACTTTTGGACTTATTATACGAAACGTATTATGAAAATGGCTTGGGGCTAACTAACTCATTTGTTCAGAATTTGTGACCAGAAACCTAATTAGATTATGGTTATGGAGAGTACAATTGATGTTACGTTTCATTTTACTGTTAATCCTTGGTTGCTACATGATAAGGCTATTTAAATTGCATCTGTAGAGAGGATCAAGGGGACTCGTGCGATTCATACAAATGTATAGGAACAATGAGGTCAATCTATTGTATGTAACCTCTTCTGTGGTCATGCATTTTCATTGATAACTTTTAGCTTATTTGTTTCCAGTAGTTGTTTGTACTTCTAAGGATGCTTCAATCAAGCTTGTTATTACCCCTTTAACTGCAGCATTTTTGCAGTCATCCTAGTACTTTTGTTCCCTATTTTGCTTGGACTCAGTGGTAGGTGTTGGATATGGGTATTTGTCCAACAAGAATATACCCCCGTATCCTTGTCCAAATAAATGTCAGATACGGTTGTCGGACATGGGCACTTTATGGAAAATGAAGAGTGGAAGCAACATAGTTTGTTCCCCTTTCTGCAGTTATATTCTTTTTATATAGGTTGCAAACTTTTTCTCGGTGATCTCATTTTGTGAGATTTTTCTTACTTGAAACTGAATGCTTAGGAACACATGACTTGTGTTCCCATCCGAAACCTCCAAACCGTAGTATTCCTCTGAAGCAAAACAAAATAAAAAGAAGAAATATCAAACATACTTCCGCTTCTCTCCGCCTTTCTGTTCTCTCTAAGATGATGTTTCGTTAAACCATTTTTCTTGTTAGTTTTGCTTGCAGGTGGTGCACATTAAATGGCCATCCTTCACTATGTTTTAAGAGAGAGAGAGAGAGTAATAAGCCTCTTTATAAGTGCTTTGCATCTTGATGAAGCGGTCAATTGTGCTTCAGCCCTTGTTCTATGATCATAACTGACAAGAAGTGGCCTTCAGCTTGTTGTGCTGGTTAGTGCATGTAATCGATCAAATTCTATGGTACTCTCACTATAATCTCGGTAAACTTCTTTTCTTTGATGAATTCTTGTTTTGTTTTAAGGTAGCAATTTAATACTACATTTTGCTTAAACTATAAATATGCATGAGCAAGATATGTTGGGTAACCTATGGATGACATCCATGATTTATAGATTTTATGAAGTTCGATGCATAAGATTGTTGACGACTTGAACTTAATTACACGAGTCATCTTTTATATCTCCCTTCAGGTTCTAATGACTTGCACTGGACTGATGATTTTGCACAATAAATATTACTCAATTATTTTCCCTTCAGATTCTTATGACTTCATGAGGAATTGAAGTTCTAATATAATATCAGTTGCTCATGTTCTTTCACAAGAAATATTACTCAATTATTTTCCCTTGTATTTTTCTTATTCTTTCCTTATTCCCTACAAATTTATTTTTGCAGATTAATCCCTTGTCAGAGTAGGGTTCTATATAAATATATTTTTCTTTTTGACAATTGTATATATGTGTAAGTCAATCTATGTTACTTGGACTCAATCATGGGTGTCAGACATGGGTATATGCGTCCAATAAGTTCAAAATTTTTCAAGATTTTTTATGTATTTGGAGTCTTTGGAGGATCATGCCCTGACAATCATGTCAAGATGTGTTAGTTTACTCTTCATGATAAAACATAACATTTTTTGACATTATAAAGTACTAGCACCTATTGTTGAATGTCTGATAGGATGCAGGTATACTCGTCTTAATCTGGCTTCGAATCATGTTTATTTCACTTTTCTTTGAAGAAAGTGAAAAAGAAAACTCCTCGAGTTAGATTTTCTGAATTGCTATACTATCATACTCTTGTTCCTCGAGTTTTTCTAGGCTTGCAATTGCTAATTGTTTCTTCTTTGACAGTGGATCCCCAACAGGTGCCCATTATTCTTGCTTAGATGTGTCTACTGGATTGACTCTCGACACTTTCTGGATTTCGACACAATCAGGGAATGAAGTCATCCTTTGTTCTTGTATGGATCTACTTAAGCGTGTACCACATATTTAGCGTGTGACTAGCCCCGTTGCAGCTATGTAGGGCTTGGTCAAATTGTGCTGAGCTTTGTTTCGATGTTTCGGGAAGCTAAGTGACATTCTACATGGAGAAATGATTCAAGTAGAGATTAAGGAATCGTGCTATGATGGTTTTGGTAAGGGAATCAACTTAGAAAAATAAGGGGATGCATGTGCAGATGTTGAGCAAACTTTGCTATGGCTTTGATTGAAACTTTAGAATTGCATGATATAGGAACTTGTGTAGCATGCAGGACTTGGAAGTTACTTACATCGGGTAATATATGTAAATGTGATGTTTTCCGGATTCTTTTTTCTGTTAGTTGTATAAACATAAATACTATAAATATATTATATGTTTTTGTCACGATCTTGTTGGATTTCTGCAGGGAAAAAAGAGCTATGCTCCCATGTATTGAAGGAGAACAATTCTGAATCGTGACCTCGGCGGTAAAAAAAAATGTTATTTTTCTTAAAAGATCTGATTTTTTTTAATAAGAATAAGAGGTCTCGTTAAAAACTTCCTTCATGCTTCTCGGCACACCGAAAGTTAGCCAAAAAGTATCGGAAGGGAGAAAAAAAGTATCTCATTTTTATTAGTGAGTCATAACCATCGTATAAAGTTCGAACAAAACAGAGATTACAAACCAGAATTAAACATTTCAAAAACTAGCAAAACACTCCTAACAGCGTCTCAAGGGCAAACAGAAGCAAGAAGCCTAGGAAAAAATGAAGTCCCACTACCCAATTCCTTGTTTAGCTAGCCTGTCCGCTTTGGAATTAATACACCGACTGACGAGACGAAGAATAACAGCGCAAATCTTGACAGCAGAGCCTATTTCCATAACTATATGAATAAAAGGACCCGGACATAGCGAAGGGTTAGTAATCCAATCAACGACATACAGTCGCATTCCAATATCAGTCTCCGCTTCTTGCTCAGGCCTAAGTTAAGAAATTGATCAAGGCCTTGCTTGATTGCTTGCAACTCTGCCAGCACGGTGGCCTTGCCCAACAGCCATAGAGAATGAATCAATCACCTTCCCCTCAGAGTCGCGAAGGACAACCCCAATTCCTCCCGCACTTCCATCACGAATCATTGCTCCATCCACGTTATCTTTTAAATAACCGGTGGGTGGGGGTGACCAACACACAAGATCAGTCTTCGATGTATTGCAGAATGAAGACAAATCCGCTAAGGAGGGATCACAAACCAGGTTGTCAAAAGGGATTCAGGAAGGCAATTTTGATTTAAACCAAGAGACAAGCCTGATCTTGGCTAGGAAGAATAGTTGGGGGTATCAGCATGACATTTATCAAAAACAATTTCGTTTCTATACTTCCAAATAGACCAGATAACGACATATGGGATAAAAAACCAAATCGAATCTGAGCAAGGAGCCGGGGTAGCATCAAACCAGGAGGCAAGAAGGAATTAATATCTATTTGAAATGCCGGAGAAATGTTCCAAAATTGAAGAAACCTGTTCCAAATGGCCCTGGCCACCTTGCATTCGAAGAATAGGTGGACTACAGTCTCGGTTTCTAATCTGCACAGAGGACAAAGGAGATCCAAAACTGCCTATACTCTCTGTTTCAGCAATTCGGATTTAACAGCAACTTTCATATGCACCACTTGCCAAACGAAAATTTCCACCCTAGGTGGTGCTAAACCCAACCATAGGACCCTACTCCAAAACTTATCGTCAGGACTCGACTTTGACAGAACATAACCAAAGGATTTATCTGAAAAAAATCCCATCTCCGCTTCCTTTCCATGAGATCCAATACAAAATCGATCCGCTTGATCTGAAATCATTCAGCAACTTAATTAAATCCTCCCATTGCGTCACTTCCCAGTCGAAGAGCCTTCTAAGGGAATATTCCATTCTCACCCGGACAGTTTTCTAGTTCCATACTTTGAGATTTTGCATTCTTGTTGCTAGACAAAGCAAAAATTCTTAGATACTTTTAACTTCAGAGAAACCACACATACCCAACAATCAACCCAAAACAGTAATGAAGTCCCATTTCCCACCTACACCCGAAAATTATTTCTATGGCGGCACCCTATTAAATCCTCCTTGAAAAAAGATTTTTTAATGTCTCTCCACAGTCAATAGCCTTAAGACGGTTGAATGTTCTTGGGCAGGATGTCATCAGCTCCCATGTTATATTTGGAGCAAATAATACCCTTCCACACGCTCTCCTTCTCATTCGCGAATTTTCCAAACCCATTTACTAAGCAGGGCGCGATTTAGCACATCAAGACCCTGCACGCCTAATCCACCCTTCGACTTGGGTTTACAAAACGACTCTCATTAATCCAATGGATCCTATTCCTCGCTTCAGTCCCGCGCCATAAGAAATTATCCATTAACGAGTTCAGTTTCGAATAAACCTACTTCGGCATCCTGAAAAGTGATGAGAAATAAATCAACGAGGAATTATGGATTTAATTAGAACAAGCCTACCAGCAATTAAAAAAGAGCAAGCTTTCCAGCTCGCCAATCTTGTATGAAATTTCTAGATCACTGGCTCCCAAAGTGAAAGCTAATTTCTCTTTGGCCCAAGTGGGAGGCCGAGATAGGATGAGGGGAAGGAGCCAGCCCCGCATCCAATAGTTGCTGCCCAAGATTCCAAAACAGATTCTTCCGCGTTAATTCCGTAAAGCTTGCTCTTTGTGAGATCCAGCTCTAGACCCGAAGCGACTTCAAAAATCCTTAATTTTTTTTTTGTTGATATTCTTCACCTGACCAATCGAAGAACTGCAAATTATGATCAAATCATCCGTAAATTGTAGATGAGATAGCTCAACCGGATTCTTTTTGCTGCCGATATGAAAACCATTGAACAGACCCATTTCCACTGCTTTTAAGAGCATCAAATTTAAAACCTCACCAATAAGATTAAATAATAAAGGAGACAGGGAACGAAGACCTCTCGCCGTCTAAATACTCTCCGAAGGTTTACAAGGATCGATGTCGAGGCAGTAGAGATACGCATTGAAATCCAAGAGCACTATCTACTTCCGAAACTCATTTCTTTCATCACCTTTAATAGAAACTTCCAATCGACAGTATCGTAGGCTCTCTTGAAATCAATTTTAAGAACCACCTCTTTCAGCTCTCTTTTACGCAGATAGTCAATCCCCTCGTTCGCGATAAAAGAACAATCAAATATCTGTCTCCCTGGTATGAACGCGAACTAAGACTGACCCACTAATGAGTCCATACATGATCTGAGTCTCCTCGTAGGACCTTTGACAGAATCTTGTAAATCCAAACTAATAGGTCGATAATCCTTCAACTTGTCCACATTGATTTTCAATTCCAAAGAAAACCAATCTGGACAAGTCTAGTTAATTCAGTTAATTAGTTGGTTAATAGAATTAATTAAATTTATAAATATTATATATTAATATTTAATAATTTTAATTTATTCGATTAATTCGATCGGTTAATTCAGTTAAAACCGAACTTTAAATACCATTAATCGATTTCGATTAATTAATCAACAGATAAATAACATATGATAATAATTAATGGATTAATCAACATATAAATAAGACAATATATTAAATATTTAATTATTTCAATTAATTTTATTTATTAATCAATTTCAAAAACTAACAATCGATGAAAAAACCATTAACCATTAATCGATCAAATTAAAAATTAACCGATCGATTAACTAATTGAAATTTCGATTCGATTGATTCAATTTTAAACGAATTATAAACACCCCTACTAATTTTAGGATATGATAATCATTTAAGAATGATCAAATTTTATCATATCTCAACCAACAAGTTAACGTTCAACTCAACGTATAAATAATCAGGTAATCATTTTGTAACTTATAATGGTTGAGAGACTTAACAAAACATCACCTTATAATCAAGAGACCATTTGTGTAATATGCCCATAATTTTATGAGAATTTCGATTTTCGAAAGTGTACTTTCCATCCAAGCTTTGGCGAGAGCTGGTGATTTCAAAAGCAAATAACATACAATCCAATCTGATGGTGATGGGAAAATAACATAAATAACATACAATGCCTTCGGCTATGGCTACATTGGATTTTGATCCTTACACAAAAGCAAACATCCAGGAATTGAATTGAATTCCTTAATCTGCATAGTGTGAGTGACCGAGATATAGAATTGCAATTCAATCCAGTTATTTGCAATCAACATCAAACCAGAAATAGAGACTAGTTCGAGCATAAATCACCCGAACGCGCTGTAGTGCCAGATCTCCACTGGTCAAAACAGCCTTTGCACCTCCTTCAATCCGAGTGTGAGATACAGAAACGCTATCTCCACCGCTCTTCAAGTTGCAAGGGAATATCCCGCTACCGGTTGTACTCACAATCGGGCATGATAGATAGTCCAACGGGTTTGACTCACACTGAAGTATACATTCATCTATAATTAGCCTTCCGCTCCTATGAAGCAAGCAACAACCTAGCTCCACCTTTACTGTTAAGTTTGACAGCTTGCAGGTCGATAGAAACTCCAATGCACTGCTCTAGCAAAATGAACAGCACATACACATGGTTGTTTTGCTCGATAAAGGGGGGAAATGGATACATGTGACCTAATGAGAGCCATCTCCAGATTGCTGAATATCTATGTTCTTTCATAGGAGCCAGACATGCAATTTGCCGTCTTAGTTTTATTATAAATCATTGGAAAAAAAAATTCAGCCGATCCATTCTTAATATCATGGCTGCCGATTTCCAGCAATATGGCGGTAGCTCAAAACAACGTTTCTAGATATAAGTTGTATCAACCTCTCAACAAATCGCCATTCAATATATACGGCAAAAACATATACGGAAGTTTTGCAAACCTGTCTGAACCTCGCAAACAGACGAGAGTTGTTTCATCAGGAAGCTCACCTCCGCCGATCTGAAGAAAATTGATGTAGACTTGTGAAAAAAACAAAAAGCTTTTTGCTACGATAATAACAAAGTTAAATATTCATTCTCTTCTAATGGCCTTGATGTCCCTTTACCAGGAGACAATTACATAGCACTGAGTAGGGGATGGGGAAAGAGACCTTTAAGAGAATTATGTTAAATAATCAGAAGGGTTTATAATTTAGTCCAAAAGGGATTAAAAGAAGGTAGTAGTCTGAAAGTTACCATACGCCCAATAATTGAATCAAATAGGCTGTTATTACTAAAATGCAGTTTTAAGACATCTCAGGCCAAACAGTAGGAGCTTCTAGGCCTATATATTTTGTGTCTATACAGGACTCACCCTTCGGGCTATCAGTGATCATATAAATGGTAACAAAACATTTGGCATGTAACAAATATTGAGGTGTATTTTAAATAATACCAATGAGAAACATCTTTAAGTGCATTTTATAGAAAAAAAATCATATGCGTTAAGAGTAAGATATTGGCATTATCAATTAAATGGTATCGGCATTAAAAAAAAGAGACCATATATAGGACAGCATATTCAAAGCCAATGCTTAAGGAAGTTCTCTGTTACTCAAACTCAATGTGTGTTTACAGAAATGTGTAAGACATAGGCATGCTCAACCTTTTAGTAGTTTTTCATGTATTAGAAGGGTACTTGGAGGGTTACATTCTCATACTTGCGTATGAATATGTGCCAGCAATTGGTGTTGGACACGAGTTTTTTTTCTAAAAAAATCATAGTTCAAAGAGTAAATATATACCAAGGACACAATTTATCTATAATTAACTTTTGCAGAGAATCCTTAAGACATACCAGGCAGAGTGGTTTTTTAATCTGAATATTAGAGGCAAGATGACTGCCGCCAGCCGCAATTAAAATAGTGTCACCAGGTCTGAAAGGGGGAGTTTGAAGATAATGGTTTCATAAATATACCATATAACCACCAAACCGCAAATTAGAAATGATAGTTTTACCTGGCTGCAGACACAGCTTATTCTATGTTAGGGAAGACACCAGGTCCAGAAAAATCCTTCACGGATCTATCAACTACCAGCCAAAGTCGAGGGTGGCATGCCAGATAACACCATCTGTGGCAAACGAGGGCGATGTTATACCGATCTGCAACTCAATAGCATTATGTAAAAGAGATTGCAATTGGTAATGGGATTGAAAAGCAGCAGAAATGACCATGCCTACTAAAATTATTTCAATTCGCTAGAATGTGAAACTTCCGAACACCAATCTGGAGACCACTGGTCCTCAAAGAATGAAAATAAAGAAAAAGACACAATAAGAATGCTATTGCAAAGCAAATTACTTGAGATGCACTTTTTTTTGGACCTTTTTACTTCATTAGTACCAAGTTCTCTTGCAAAACAACTAAGTGTCCTACTATTACCACTGCACAACTAAAGATACAAGAATACCACTTCAATAAGAGAAAATTTTTCGATGACTAAAAAAAATCTGCACATTTCAGCCACCATTTCACCGTCCTACACGAAAAAGTTTTGTTAAGCCTCTGTTTTAGTATAATTAGTCAAAGTCCCAGATACCACGGGATCCATCGATTACATTAAGTAGAAACGGAGTACGTATAAATTGCTCCATACAACGAAGTCCAAGTTCATTTCTTTGTTGGCATGAACTAGAGTAGAGTTTGGTAGGTAAAACACAAACTGAGGGCGTCGTCAATAGAATGGAAGTGAATCGAATTTCAGATTGTCGGTTTTCTGAATAACAGCAGTATTCTGAATCCAACAACCCTAAATTAAGGTATTTGGGATTGAAAACCAAAATGAAAGCTCAGGTTCTTTAATCTAACCCAATATTGAAGCACAAACTAGATTCCTCAGAAAAAAGAGCTATCAGAATCAAATACATTACACGTGCCTTCTCATTCCATCATAATAATCACCAGAAAATAAATGAATTCTAAAAAGTCAACTCCACACTAAATATTATTATACCTAGAATTAACCTTCAGTTCACTTCCAATGAATCTAAAAATAACATTAAGTCTTACCGACAAGGTAAAATGCCTAAAAGTAATAAAATTGCTTCATTAATATACCCGCCGCCGGGGGGGGGGCTACAAGCAACCTTAAGAAAATAACACAATTCTCTTGTTGCCCAGATAAAAAATACAAAATTGAAGATAAATATATTATCATACCACCAAATGAAGCCATCTTTTCAGACCTAAATGAAAAATATTCATTAAGAAAATGGTTTATTAAAAAACAACCTGGAGTGGGAGATAAGAAGCTGAAAATATGAATGAGGCAACCATCATCAAGATTATTAATAAGAGCAGAAGATGAAGATGAAGAAATCTTTCTGGGCTTTCTCTTCTCTTGCTCCAACTCCATGGCCTGCCTTTTTTTTAAGACGAAGAAAGAGATTTCTCTATTTTTTGCTCTTTTTTAAAGATATTGTAACTGAGTAATTTTATGTAATAAACAGAAAAACCGACACGACTGTCGAACACGAGTTACTCTTTGGGTTGATTCTTTTATTCGGCGTTTGGTTGGATGAATCGGGAATTAGAATCTAATTCTATTAATTTCTTATGTTTGGTTCAAATTTTCTAAGGGAATTGAAATCCCTCATGACTTCAACTTTCCATCAAATGAGGTAAAGTGAATTTCATTCATTCTATGATGGAATTCAATTCCCTTGTTGGAGTGAATTGAAATTTTACCATACTACCCTCATCAATCTTTTGATTATTCATATATTGAATAAAAATATTTTTTTTTATTTCGGGTCGGGTTTCTAATTCATATATTCGGGTCGGGTCGGGTGAAACTTTATTTTGGTCGGGTCGGGTTTTTTAAGTGTAATATTCGGGTCGGGTTGAGTTCGGGTTTAGGGTGAAAAATACCCGACCCGAAAATATATATAATTTTACTTTATATATTTAGGAATAATTACAATAATACCCCTCTATATATAATTTTTTTTCAATTAAGTCATTGTTTTTATTGAATAAAAATATTTTTTTATTATTTCGGATTGGGTCGGATTTCTAATTCATATATTCGGGTCGGGTCAGGTGAAACTTTATTTTGGTCGGGTCATGTCGGTTTTTTTTAAGTGTGATATTCGGGTCGGTACAGGTTTAGGGTGAAAAATACACAATCCGACCCGACCCAAATAATATATTTTTACCTTATATATTTATAAATAATTACAATAATACCACTCTATATATATATATATATTTTTCCAATTAAGTCACTGTTTTTATTGAATAAAAATATTTTTTTATTATTTCGGGTAGGGTCGAGTTTCTAATTCATATATTCGGGTCGGATCGAGTGAAACTTTATTTTGGTTGGGTCGGGTCTCGGATGGAGGTTCCCTTGTTCTCAGGTCGGGTGGACTAAAAACCCGACCCAACCCGACCCATGGCCATCCCTAATTGAGATGATTTTAACTTATGATGTTTATTAGCATGATTTTTATAATTTATTAAAATGAATAATCAATCAATAAAATTAAAATTTATTTTTTTAAAAATTTTATAATATATTGTTACATGTAATTTATAAAACAAACTAAAATTAAGCAAAAAAACAAGAAGGGCAATTCTGTCATTTTACATTACTGAAATCAAATTCATCTTACATGTCTGCGAACCAAACAAAATATGGAATTTGATTATAATTCCTGACAGATTCTAATTCATTCACAGATTTCAATTCCCTCAGAAACATTCCAGCGAACCAAACGCCACCTTAGAGTATAATTCAAAGGTAATTTTCGTCCAATACCGAATATCGGTTAATTATTTAGTTTAATACGATATATATTTAATTTATTTAGAGATTTACTATATTTATTATAGTGGTTTAAAGTTTATTATGTCGATATAATGAATTTTCATAAAAATATTTTTACTTTAAATTTTTTATCTTGATGTGATAAAATTTAATAAAAAAATATATTTTATTAGAATTTATCATCTTAACGTAATAAGTTTAAATAAAAATATTATTTGAATAAACTTGTCACCTTAACGTAATAAGTTTCTTGAATACTATAAGAAATACCATAAATCCTAAAATAAACTTTTATATGTTATATTGAATTAATTAATAAAACTATTTATCCTACTAGAGAAGGAAAAAAAAACTGAACTCAAAGGATTTACAGGCCGAAACTCGGATAAAGATTTCATAGTCTTAGCCCATCTTCATATTTCATGCTTAAGTTAACGCGCTCTTCTCAAAATAGTGAAAAAGCCCATCATGTTTCTAATGCCTTTGCTACACTTCGTGCTGAAGGTGGTTTCCGTCATCTATAAAATATTCTTTTAACTTTTAATTTTCTTCAATTTTAGTATAATAAGAAAATAATATATTATTCTTATTTTTATTTATTGTTTAAAATAAAACTCCATATCATACACATGTTTATTTTCTTAATTTATTTTTAATTATATTTAAGGTATTTTTCTAACAAAAGAATAAAAAATAATGTATTTGAACAAATTTAATAATTTTTCTTTAATTTATTAATATAATATTAAATTAATTGTTCAAAGTAACTAAATATATTGGAGTTATATAAAAGCCTACTTTGAGTGAATTTTCACTCAAAGCCTCGAAAATATTTGAGACGATGGCAGTCGGAAACGCTGCCGGAAAGTGGTATTATACAAGTTGTAACATTACAACCATCCATAGAGTGGATTTTTACCCCTCTTAACTCCTTTTAAGCATAGTATAAGTTTGAGTACATTTAAGAAATACCACATACATTCCATAATGCGTATGCATATATATATATACACTTGCCTACTAGTACAGCCATTTATTAATGTGTTCCAAAAGTTCTCCTTATCATTGCATCCAATGGCATTTATCATCACCATCCCCGTTTCTTCCATCAATAGCAAGCTCAAATTCTGGCATCAACAAACGCCCTTGTAATCTCAACACTGAGATGTGGATTGCTGGAAGCGAAAACTTCATATTTCTGCGAGGAAACTATGCTCTTCATGTTCCGCACGATGAAATTCAGAGTTGTATCCTTCAGCTTCTTATTCGGATGTGAATCTGAGATCTCTAGGATATCGAGAGCGTTCGACTCGTTCAAGGAATTCATCATGTAACGCTCGCACGACTCTTGTAAATACAGAATCTCATACTTATCAGCTGCAACATATAATGTGAAAACATGCCTCTTAAACTTATCCTCAGGCAAATCCCCAGTGTAAAGAAACTCTAGGAGGGACTTGAGCTCTTCGGTGTTTAACTCCGGTAGAGTGATCGTATCAGTATTACTCGGTGGAGCCTTGTAGTTGTCCGAGCTTAATATGTTTTTAAAGATTTCTGATCTTGCTGCCTACACATAAGTAGATTCGTGATCAATGTTCGGTTGAACCAACATAAACAGATAAAGAAAAGATTTAATTAAAGCATAGGTAGGGAGTTTTTACCAGTAGAGATTTGTGTGCTGATATGGAGGGCCCATCGTTAGGCTCAAGCTTGATATCAGTGTGAATTTGTTCCTTGAAAGCCACCATAAATCCACTGAGGAAACTTATTCTCTTTTTCAAATCATCTTCAGTATCAGTCAATGGTTTCTTGAGACATATAATAAGAGGAAAACAAGATTTACAACGACACAAATGAGAAGGATATTAATCATGTCACAAAATTTGGAAAAGACGAGACTTACCTCGTTTGCTGGTGTAGTCACAGTTGACTTGTTCCTGAGATAGTCAAACAAAGAAAACAGCATGAGGGCAGAAAATCATGGAGGAAATACACACATGTATGGACTCCATGGGGCTAACATGACAGATTCAGCCTCCCATGATATCAATTCTAAGGCAAAATGCATCATTTCTTTTATCTTTCCCATTTTCGGAACAGACTAGTTATCACTTTTGTTAGCCAACAAGCAATTCAGGAAGCTTAGCAAGGATAGCAGAACAAAGGAAACAGATAACAAACATAGGAGAAGCAATAGAGCAACCAGGCAATATCAGCCTCTGTTACTCAAAACTTGAGAATGATGGCTGATTACTTATATGTGCCTGAAATATGTAAGTTCATATTATTAATTCAATATACATATAAATCGAAATTTCAAGTCGGTTATATGTATGTGCCTGACACGAGCACATTCACCTTGTTTATAACATTTTCTTACTATAAGAGGGTCTGATTTGAACCTCCATATACATGTCCATCAAATATTCACTGTCAAAAACAGAAACTTCAAGAAAAGTCATCTTATTAATCCCCTATATACATATAAATCTCTACTTCATATTTCATATTGACTGTGTGTATGTGTTTAACACAAGCATGTTCAACTTACTTTAAGCTTTTCCACAATTTTAGAAGGTCGAACTCCGACCTCCTCCATAGTCCTACCCAGTTTCACTACATATGTGTTAGACACAGGTAATTCAAGAAATATCACCTAATTATTCCCTTAAATATACACATAAAATCTCCATTTCTTAGTGTATCAAAACTTATGAAAACTTATGAAAACTACTGATTTATAGACATGGGAATTACAGAATGAAAAGCATAAAAAACAATCACAGGAAATTTCAGAGGACCAATCAAGCAGCTGAAAAGGGATTCTATTAGTTGGAATCAAGAACCCCATAAATAATACCTTCTACTTGGTAATGATACAGGGGTAAAAGTACTACCCGAATTTGGATCAGGGCAAGATAAACTTCCTGCAGACACACAAACATTAGCTAAAATCACTACTATATTCACTATTTACTAGATATTTTCCAATTAATAAAAGAAAAATAATAATGATAAAATTAAAAAAAAATCATTCGGGTTTCCCAAGAGAAACCAGAGAATCATGTGATGTTGTAAGGCAAAAGCTAGTAAAAGGAATAGGAATCTGAAGTAGGACCGGTGGCGTATGCTGAACCAGAGAAATTCAGCCTAGAAGATTATTGAAACATGTCCTTTTTTAATTGTTTTTTTTAATATAAAAAAACAACTCTATGCGGTAGCCACTGCGGTGGTGGGGGGTTTTATAAGCGAAGGGTTGGAGATTGAGAGGCGTTGTCCCACATTAATAAAAATATTTTTTTATTTGAACTATAAAATTTTAGATAAAATAAGAGCCTTTTTTTTATAAATTTAAAAATTATTAAAATAACTCTATATACAAAATATGAGACATGGTCGGTTTTGACTATTTTCTTACTCAGTACGAAATTAAAAAAAAGGCTCATAATTCAAAAGAATTTTTATAAAAATTCTATTAAATTAAAAAAAAATCATTATCATTTGTAAAATGTCAAAAATATATTTAAGCATACGAATACTTATAAAAAAACATTTCCTTCGACATTTTTATGTAAAATTATTGATGATAGTGTCAACATCAATACTTTCCAACATATTTTCTCAATACATAACATATCATTTGAAAATAAAAGAACAATATTATCTAGAATTTGAAAATATATAAAAAGAAAAAAGAAAAAATTTGGAAACATGATTTACCTAGAATTTTAAGAACAATATTTAATATGATTCAAGCACCACAATTGACGATAAACGATTGTGACTTTGTGCTTGTGAGATATATGAGGAATTGAAAGTAGAGTAATAATTTTCAAAGAAATTGTGAAATATGAAAAGAAAAGAAACAAGCTAATTATACTTCAAAATTTTCTCTGGTTGAGTTTTGAAGAGAAAAATAGCGTTAATAAAATTTTCCATTGATATGAAAAATTGGGAAAGAGATTTAGTGCATCCATGGTGAGAATTTGGAAAGACTAAAATTAAAGAGATTGAATTGGATATCTTTTAATTTTGAGAAAGAAAGATTGAATTAGAGTTTTATGAGAGGTGAATCGATTTACTAAAGTTAATATAAAAATTCAATAATGACAATTAACATGTTAATAAATTATGGGTTCTATTATTTTATTTTATAACTAAAATAATATATTAATATTTTTTTAAAATTTATGGACCATGGGTGGATGATTCTCATGTCTTGACCCAAGGTCGACTCTGATAAGATAAAGTGATGAAAGAAAATTATTAGAATTTTTCTTTTGCATTTTTAAGCGGTGACAACTGTTAAAAATTTCTTAATTATTTGATAATTAATCTTTATGTTTTATATGTAATGTTTAAACATAAAATTTTAACAATAAATCTTTTAATAACTAAAAATTTTTAATTCGTGAGATTTTAGTAGCATTTGTTTTCCTTTTAATTACCGATTGATAGCGTGTGCTCCTTTAACAATTGCCTACTTCATTCCATTGTTGTTAGTGCTTTGACATGCATATTAATTTTTCCTTCCTTGCTAAGGAAAGCTGATAAATCGTCTTTTCTTACTTTTTATTTTCTTTTGTGTGTGGGGATGTTATCGATCTAGTACCTTTTTTAACAATGCGTAAATTATTATCCGTACTTTAATTGGGTTTTTTCGAGTTGGTGCCACGCAAGGAAAGGTGCAGATCATCATCCGCACCTTAGCTGAACCTCTAATATTTACAGAAGGTACGGATCATGAAGCACGCCTTCGATAGGTCCACATCATCCCTAAAAGTATTTAAAAAAATATCCTTTAAAAATTAAAAAAATAAAACTATAGGCACTAACATCATAATTTAATACATATTAGTTCTATGAATTTAATAGTTTAATAGGGTTAACTTATATAGGCACATTGGAGTGTTTAGGTTATATTTATTGACAATGTGAGATAAAAGCTAAAAAATATATTTCTTGACAATGTGTTTAGGTTATGTTTTCATGAGTTGCCTTCGATCGTTTTCATTACATTTTTATTTCAATTATATATATATAAATGTAATAAGAAGTTGATAAATTATTATTTCTTTAATTTTTTTTAAGTTACCTTACATCAACCCAAAAAATAAAATTGAAAAAACAATTGATTAATTACTTATATTGTGAAGTCTAACTAAAAAATATATTTTCTACCATCTTGAGGTGGACTAAACTACCACCATTTTTAATGGGGAAATACACTACCCCCATTAGAAATTATATTTTCTACCATCTTGAGATGACTAAACTACCAACATATTTTATGAAAGACGCGTTTTATGATCCGTATCTTTTGTATATGTCAAGTTCAGCTAAGGCGCAGATGACGATTAATAAGAAATTATATATAATTATTCCATAAGAAATTGTTCTATAAGGACAATATTCGACACCTTATTGAAATATGTGAATCTATAATAAGAAATTATAGTTTTCTTAATATATTTAATACATAAAATATAATTATACTCCATTCATTTCAATCCATTATTTACAAGGATTAAAATAATATATTTCTATGTATTCAATTTTAATTATGAAGTGATTAATTTCTAACACACCCAAAAATAATCCAATACGGAAGTACTTATCCTGGTCGTAATTTTCAATTTCTAATTGTGTTCATTATTAAAAATGATTAGTGGTGTCAAAACGGGTCATTCGGATCAGGTTTGGGTCGACTAATTTCAGATCTAGATTAAATTCAATTTAATTTTGTTCGGATCGAATCTAGTTCGGGTGTACGGTGAATCGGATTGAGTCAGGTCAATTTTCGAGTAAAGTGATTATTGGATCGATTGTTTTCTGGTTCAAATCAATATTGAATCAATTGATTTTTGGATCTGGTCAATGCATTACCATTTCTTGTCATTGTTGATAAACATTGAATTGTATTACCATTTCCTTTTATTTATAAACATTGAATTGTATTACCATTTCTTTTTATTCCTTTTTTTTGGGGTTGTAAAGCAACCCCTATGCTCTTTTAGATCCTCCTACTGAATTCACCTCTCTATAAGGTACATCGTGATACTTGTTACCTAATAATGTTAGCAATTTTTATTTATTAATTTAGGGTTAAATAGTATTTTAACCTTTTCATCTATACCTTATTATCATTTTGGTACACAAACTCTTTCTTTAACTCAGGTCAATTTCGAATTTTTCTTCCGTCAAACATGTTATTTCAATATTTTCTTCCCTTATACGAATATCATGTCACTTTAGGCACGTGTCATCTGAATGTCATGACACACAATACATTAAACATGAAATCTTTAAAAAATTATAATAATATTAATGTTTTTAAGTTTTGAGAATTTCTAGAATTTCCCCTACTTTTTGGTTTTTAAAAGATAATTTCATGAAAAGTTTTAAGTTTTCGAATGTAGCATTTTAGATGATATGCTCTTGAGTGTTACATGACATTTTTGTAACCAAAGAGCGTTATAAGGTATCAGGCTTAATTAATAAAATTAAAGTTTATGGTACAAACTAACCACAAAACTTTTTAGATACTAAAATAATAACACGGTCTAACTTTTTAGCTAAAAAAAATACAATTTAATCATTTAGTTTATTTTGAGATCGAGATCGTGCTGCATGCCGACGTTCATAGTGGTGATTTGGTCGAGCACTAGCTTTCAGTTTTATGTTGAGTTAATTGCATCACGTGTTATCAAAGTATAATTTTTATTTTAAATTGATCCCTAGACTTTTAAATAGTTTAATTCCATCCTTAAATTATGACTATCATTATAAATTATGACTCAAACTTTTGAATATTTCAACTTCATCCCCAAACTATGACATTCATTCTAAATTAGTCCCTAAACTTTTTGAACATTCCAATCTTGTCTCAAACTATACTTATATACTAATCATATCTTTTGTTAATAAAATTGTTACGCCAAGTTTTATTATTATATGTTAAAATAAAAAAAGTCTAGGTTAAACTATGGTTGAAACTAATTACATATTTAGATGAAATTGGAAGAATCAAAAGTTTGGGGACCAATTTAGAAAGAGGGTCATAATTTAGGGGTGAAATTCGAATTCTTGAAAGTTTAAGGACTATTTTGAAATGAAAGTCATAGTTTAAGGATAAAATTAAAATGTTTAAAAGTTTACAGACCAATTTTATATTGAATTCAACCAAAGTCTCCCGTTGTCATCACTCACCACCATTGTTGCGATCAATTTACCAAAAATGAAATAAAATTCTATATGATACAATTAACTATTTGGGGACACATGGCTATTTAATGCAATCAATTTACCAAAAATTTTCTTTTATTTTTTTGAGGAAAAAAAAAAGGAAATTCACTCTCATTGAAGACCTAACTACCACGTGAACAGCCATGAAAGCAAGGACAAGTATGGTGGGAATATCTTTTAAAATAAAATTTCAAAAATAAATATTTAAATAATTATTAAATAATCAGATTAATCGATTAATAAATCAAAAATTAGTGATTATATTAAAAAAATAATTACTGAATAGACTATAAATATTCAGTAAACAAATGAATAAATATACACTTTTAATACAATATTTAAACCATCCGGTAATAGAATTTTATTGAAATGTTTACACAAATAACATAAACACCATATATTCATAACCCCTTTATTGCTTTATGCTAATATATTTTTCACAACATGCATCGGATTTTAATGAGTTTGAACAAACTGTTCATCGATGAAAAATCATTCATCTGAAAAACACCAAGATCAAGATCAAATCCAGAAATTAAGAACATTTGAAAGTGAAAGGTGTTTGATGAAATTAATTACTAGTACCTTGACCAGAACCATGGCTTACCATTGCAAGCAACTCTTTCTTTACGTTCATCATCGACTGACATCCTTTAAACCCATTCAGATTCTTTGGTTTAACCCCAAAACACAATGTCGAAGTTGGTGATCCAAGCCCTTCACCTTCATCATCATCATCATCATCCATGCAGTTATGAACCGGCGACCTCGAGCATGAAAAATAGCTGATCCGCCTATGAAACAATTTACGGTTCGTTGAAGAACCAGGATCATGCAACGATGACCATGACGATGAAGATGATGATGTAGAGGAGCGTGAAGAAGAAGAGGAAGCCTTGGTCTTCCTGGGAAAGATGGAGCTCAAAAGGGTGGATTTGAAGCCCCTTTTGTGGTTAGATTTTGAGTTGAAAGAGGAATAGTATGAAGGCGGTGGAGTGAGAGGAGGAAGGGTGACGTCGGAGTAAGGGTGTTTGGGGGTTCCGGGGTGAGATTCCCACGTGAAGGGAACGGCACCGGAAGCTCCGCCGTAGTAGACCCTGCAAGAAGAGTTGGCCGTTGAATTTTCTTTGGACATGAGCCTGTTGAAGAACTTGTCATCCTGCTTGATTTGCAGACTTTTCTGATGTAGCTCGTCGCTCAACATTTTTGATCTCGGCAACTGGTGTGGGTATCTTCAGTTGTCTGCTAAGCTTAGTAGATCTCTAGTTTCTAAACAAATCTCAAGATCCCAAGTTGAGACCTGATAAATGACTTCTTTAAGTCTACTCTGCTGGTGTATAATTAACTTCTAGCCAATCATTCTTTTCTTTGATGTTATCCCTCTCAAACATGGTAGCATGATTTCATATTAGGAAGCAATTTATAAAATTTTGACTGCCGTATATCTTATAAAACTTTAGAGATTAAAGACATAAATTTAATAAAAAATTTAAAACATATAAAAAAAAATTAAAATTTTTAAGAGGATAATGTTCCTACCCCATCCCTAATCCTTCTCGACAATAATATTATTTTTAACCTAAGTTATATTCTTAAAACAAAAGCCAATTATAGAATAGGTTTAATCTCACTTTTCCTACTTGTATTTAGGTAAATTCTACCTTACTATTTTTCTTGTTCAGTTTGCTTTACTACTATTTTGTTTAACATTGTACCCCTTTACAATCATACTTAGAAAAGTCATGTGACAACTAGAGCATGCAATGTGTAATGAAGTTTTAGAGAAAAATACAATTTCTGAAGGAAAAAAATCAAAATTGTAACGATTTTTAATTATTAGCTTTAAAATTTAAAAATTCATATCAATATTAAAAATGTAAAATATCATTATAAATTAAAAAAACCCAAAAAAACTAAATAAGTTATTTTCTAAAAACTAATTTTTTATTTTTTAAGATTTTTACATTTTAAAGATTTTATTTAAGATTTTAATAATTTTTCCTAAACTATCGAAGTGTAAAAGCTAGCCCCTAAAGAATATATATAGTAGCAGTGTTTCATTGAAAACAATTTTTAAAAAATATTTTTCGTAAAATGAATTACATTTTATAAAAAATATTTATAAAAAAATGTTTTGTGGTGTGTACATATTTTTAATTGGTAATTTTTTTATAAAAAAATTATTGTAATATTAAATATAATAAATAATATTATTTATTATAAAAATTAATATTATTATTTTTAAAATATTAAAATAATTTATTCATTATTGATATTAAAATATTTTTTCTTTAACTTTCTAAATAAAAGTATTAAGAATATTATATTATATTAAAATAAAAAATATTATAAATAATAGTAATTATTTATTAAAGTAAGAATATTATATTATATTTTAAAAATTATTAATAAATATATGTTAAGTATGTTTATTAAAATATTACTAGATTATTATATTAATAATAATACATAAATAATATATTATTCATTACTAATAATTTAATAATATTATTTTTATGAAATTAATAAATTATATAGATTTTATTAAATATTTATCATATATTATTAAAATAAAAATATAATATCATATATTATTATAATATAACTGAATATATTATTATAATATTAAAAATATAATATTATATTAGTAATAATATTAATAAATATATTTTAAATTTTTTAATAATAAGTATTTTTATTAAAATGATACTAAAATATTATATTAATATTAAATACATAAAATACCATTATTTTAAATAGTTATTATTTGAAATGAAAAATTCAAAAATAACTTACAAAAAATCATATTGTCAGTCATTTTTAAAAAAATACAAAATAAATTCTATTGACCAAAAAAATGTTTTGCATTAACCAATTAATTTTATTTAGATCAAACACTTAAAAATAAAATTTCTGAAAAATATTTTACATTAAACAAACTAAACTATAAATGTCAAATTTAGCACTTAAAGAAGAAAGACGTATTACAAAATCATGCAAAAATGTGATATAAAAATAGAAAATAATATAATTAAAAGATATAAAAATACGACAAAGTTTATGACATGGTCTGAAAGAGGAGAAAAAAAACTGATTGTCGACGACTATCTATATCATTAATGGTAAAAATATTAATTTTTAAAAAATTATGTAAAAAATAAAAAAAGAAGCTCAAACCTGCAAAACTTTTAGTTTTATATCATTTTAATATCATTGAATGAGAAGAATTCAAAGATTGAGATTAACTTCTTCCTTTTTTTCAGTTAATATATTCTCATTTTCTACTGCTAGTTTCAATTTTTAATTTCTCATCGTCCAATGATCCTAAAAAAGTATAAAACTTTTTTATTTTACACTATATATAAAATAAAATTATATAAATTTATTTAAAAATAAAGGATCAATTTCTTTTTTAAGAGGTGATGCCATTTTTTTTGTATAACCACATGTATTCTATCTATTAATCAATTAATTCGGATCGGATACTGCAGAGGCAAGAACAACCATCTCAATCCAGTTTACTCCATTCACAGTCGTCAAGATTATAACTCCTGACATTGCTTAAGGGATCTAGTGTCTCATCCAATTAGATAAACTGGTAGTTGATAATGTCATTTACTTTTATTTATATAATAAATATATAATTTTGACAAAAGGATAACTTTTGTCCCTATCGTATTTTCGCATCAATTTAGTCCTCAAATTTACTCAATTGCATAATTCTATACACTACCCTTAACTTAAAACCCTAACTTATAAAACATAAACCCTAAATCATAACCATATAACCTATAAACTATAAACCCTAATCTAAACTATAACAAGGTTTATAATTTAAGGTTTTAAGTTAGGGGTAAGATATAGAATGATGCAATTAAACAATTTTGATACAAAAATACGATAATGGCGAAAATGATAAATCGGGTGTACTACAATGGCAAATGTGAGCTTTAAGCCTATAAAATTTATAGAAATTTTGATTCTTTTAAAATTTTGGGGTGTCATTTGACACCCCTCATCCTATATTGGCTTCGTTAGTGATTTAGATGCATTAAATCAACTTAAATTTATATGGGGTGTGTATTGTTAATAATTTAAAAAATCATAAATAAATGTTATCTTTAATCACCTCAAACTATTAAAAATTTTAAAAGAAAAATAATTATAATTAAAACCTTAACATATTATCATTAAAAAGGAATATTACCAAAGATTTTACTGTAGATTTATTTCAATAACTAATATAATAAAGATTTTAAGTATTTTTAATAATTGCGTTTAAGTATATTAAATAAAATATACGATGTGATTTTAAAAAATTGATAGAAAATCACTAATTTTATTAAAATTAGAAATTATACAAAATTAGAATGAAGATTTACAAGTGTAACATAAACCTAAAATATAATTATGACATTTTATTATTATCAATGAGACAAAAATTAGTTACATAGATCACATAAGGACTAGTGAAGGAAAATGTTAAAAAACCTAACCAAAAAGCTCGAACAAAATAAAGATACGAATAAATCTGACTGCATCGGTAAATCAACCACAAAAATGAATAGAGCTACTGAAAGATCCGACAAATTGTAAATCAGAGTCAAGCGACGTGAGAAAGCTATCCACGATCGCAAAACGTGTATCCAAATCAATCCAATGGTCCAAAACAGGGAAGATAATCACGATAACAAATAAGCAACATATTGATAAGTCGTGGCGATGTAAAATACAACCATAAGAAGAAGAAAAAGATAAACGAAAACAATGACAAAAAACCGTAAGCTACCAAAAGACAGAGAAAAGCGTGCCACAAAGACAGAGATAAACGTGCCATAAAGACAGAGAACATGTCACGAAGACATAATTACTCTTATTAAGAAATTAAAATCAAAAAAAAGATAACCAGCGGGCGACAATCAGCATCAAAATTAGTGTCGTCGTCGGTTAAATAAAATTAAAGAAGAAAATATTAAATTAATCAATAAAATTGATAAAGTTGTAAAGAAAAAAAAAAGAGAAAATAATTTTTTTTTAAAATTAAATAAATAAAACATTGAATAATTAAATACTATCCGCATTTGACATATGTTTATATGTAACTAGCAAGTAATATAAATACACTTTCATAAAAATGACGAAACTTATGAGAGGGACAGGTATGGTGGATGGAGAGGGTAGGGGACATTTAATAGGGTAGCTCTAACTTGCTAATAATTTTTTTTTGGGAAGAATCCAGATCATTGATGAGGCTGATTATGTGGGTTAACGTGGACCGCCAACTGTAATCTTAATGATGAGAAACAGTTGAGCAGTGAGGATATTTTGGTGCAAAGCCCTAATGAATAGAGCTTATCGTTGTCCATCATCTAATCGAAAGCTGCTCTCTTAGAAGACAGATATAGATTGCTTCAGAGAATGGTTAACCTCCAAATTAATAAGGTTTATTTGAGATTTATTAATCCATCTAGTGATTTAATATTCATGTTATTGCATCTTGTATAAGTCCGAATTAAAATAGATTTTTGAAATGTAATACAACATATTTAAATGTGATTAGCATATCTATTAGGTTAATAAATGGACCACCTGATTTTGGCACTACAATTTGCCCACCAGAATTTAGGCCGAGTGTTAAATAGACACAGCAATTTGTATTCATATTTTGTTTTTATATTTTTACATGTTTTTGTCCTATCTAAGGTATTATACAATTTAATAGAATATTATATTAGGTTCGTCTATGCATATAACAACTTCATTAATTTCTGTAGCAATAAAGTTTGTAGCACATGAATAAATTGAATTCAGTTTAAGTGATTTTAGTGCTGGTATAATATATAGAAAATTATATGATTAAATATATTTAAAGATGAAAAATATTCAGATAAATCAGAAGTTGTATAAAAAATTTGCAGCACATGCAATTTAAGAGCTACTTATCCACTATTAAACTGTAGATAATATGATTGTCCCTTGTTCTCATATGTAATGAGGTAAGGGAGAGATAAAATATATAGCGCTAAAAGAATGATTAAACGTATAAGAAAAGACGAGTCAATAATTAGCTTCTATAATCCTCTTTGTCCGTAGTTACTTTTACTATAAAACAACAATTTTAAGTTTAAGTTGTCTTCCTCTATGGAAGTTCTCATATATATATATATATCACAACAGAATTTTGAATAATTTGTTCATATCTCTCATCCCTTAGCTTGGGGCACCAAAAGGGTTTGATGATTTTCTGTCTTATTAGTCTTGTTGACGGGAAGAGTGGAATTGTGATTGATGCAAATAATCTTATCTCTTTTAATTTAGTTAAAGAGTCGTAACCGTTAGTTTAATGGATTGAAGTGATAATGAATTGTGATTTACTCTCGTATTTTTATTTTGGTCATAAAATTATTTAAAAAGAAGTATACCTAACGTAAGGGTGGCATCGAGGCGGAACGGAAACGATTTTGCATTACCAAATCTATCATCAACACTTGTGGGTACGGTTTTGAGAAATCCCCATTGTATGCTTCGCGGATTTTTTTTCCTCATACCAATCCCTTATGGATTCCTGCGGATTTTGATTAATCCCCAACCTAAAAAATAAACAATTTTTTTTGAAACCAATGCAACACCTAAAACTTGTAAGATATATCATATTATCTCAAATTTGTCTCTATCTATAATATGAAAGTTTAAATGTCAATATTCATCTAACACCTAATGTATACGTACAATCTTAACTATTTTAAATCTTAGCAAATCAATGTATGTTAAATGAGAAAATATCTAAACTTCAATTTTAATTCTTTTGAGATGTAACAGTGGCAACAGATAATCTCACAATCTTATCATATATACATTTTTATTAAAATATATATTAAGGGTATATAGATAAATTATTATAATATATATTTTACAATTTTATAAAATATCAGGGATCTCTACGAATATTTTTCAGGGATCCCCAATGTTATTCGCACGGGTACGGTTCGATTGTCTCCGCGGTTCGAATATAGCAATCTCCATCCCCATCCCCATTTGAGCTTCAGGGATAAAACTTTCCTCATCTCCATTCCCGTGGGCGAAGATTTCAGTTATTCCTCATCCCGTCGATTCAAATCCCCACGGTTTTCGATTTTCCCCACTCGATTGCCACCCCTAACCTAACGTTACATTTTATTTCTATTTTGGTACCCAATCATCAAGTTTGATAATTGAATTAATGAAAATGGTGATGTGGAAAATGATATAATAATAATTTTAGTCCCAAAACTAACACACTCTATCAAATTATTGTTAATTCGAAATAATTCAATAAACTTTCAATATTTAAAAGTTATTATTATATCAATAATAAATTATTTTTAAATTATTATAAAATTAATAATAAATTGCTAAATTATTTCAATTTAAAAAGGATCAAATTGATAAGATTTTTAAATATTGAAGATTTATTGAATTATTTTGAATTAGGACCAATTTAATAGAATGTGTAAGTTTTGGAACTTCAATTGTTATTATAACATGTGCACAACACCATTTCTCTAAGTAGTGGTCAAACTTAATGATGGGATACCAAAATAGAAATAAAATATAATATTATATATTTTAAAAAAGATAATTAAGTGACCAAAATAAAAATGTGAGAATAGGTGGATACCAAAAAAGTAATTTACCCTATTATGCATATATATAAGAAAATTCAGTGCGTTCAAGAAAACCATAATCTAATTGTATGAGAACACAATTACGACAGTGTGATAGTTACACTCGTGTAATTATAAGAAATTTTAATTCTTTGAACAGATTTGTTGGACATAATATAATCACATTATAAATTTTTATCATGTATTCTTAGTACAAATTTAATTACACTTACGTAACTGAATAAGTACATTTGACGAGTTGGTACTATTTATCTTTATTCTATTATATTCTATTAGGTCATTGTCTCATAGATTCTAAATCTGCTATGAGCATTTCTCTTTTTTCTTCTAAAATTCCCCTTCCACTCTCCGCTAGATAAGATTATGATTAGATTTAGATTTAAAATTTATAAGGAAATTACAATTACATAAGATAAAGTTTTAAAATAATATTAATTATGACATTGAAGAGTAAACAAAAGTATAACTATATTAATTTTTATTTTATTTTTGCAAAAAATAGAAAAGTATAATTAGAATTTTCTAATTATATTCGATTTAACAATATTTAAAAACTATGATAATAATGAAAAATACACAATAACTATATAATTACATTTAAATTCCAATATATAACAATTTGTAGGATATAATCCGTTGACACTCTTACTAAATGGAATATAATCTTCAATTTTGATAAAAACTATGGCGTTTAATTTTATGATTTGGCGTTGCTTTCCCTTTCCAAACAGCAAAGCCTGCAATTCCCAACATACCTTCCCATGAAAACCGCGATCAACGACCAGATGCTTATAAATCCACCCCTATCATGTAAATCCAAACTCATTGTAACATGCTGATTTGTCATCATGCGATTGGTTTAAATTCAAAACCATTGACCCACCAGCTCTCTGAATCATAACCCAACAGTCAATGTCCATCAAACACGTCACTAAACATCAAGCATCCGACCTCATTGAATCACCCAAAAGAAGAAGAAAATAAAATAAAATCATTTTGTGCCACCTTTTCTCTTTCACCTAGTGGGACAATGGACATAATCATGCATGGTTCTTGATTTCTCATAATGTAAGGTTTCCTTCTTTTTTCTCTTTCCCTCAGGTTGAAGCTAAGATATGCACACACACTTTAAAAACAGACAATTATTTTTCATTGACATTCAAGTTGTTATATGCAATGGCAGCAGAGACTCAAGGCTCCCCCATGGTAGGGGTTCCGGTACACCGGGAATCCGGGATGTGAGACCCGAGTCTGGCTCTGAGAATTTTGCTTTTTGCACCGATCCAAATACGGGAATACGGAGGGTTAGTTTGAGAGCACAGATTGACACCTCACCACCTTTCGGGTCGGTTAAGGAGGCAGTAACCTGGTTCGGCAGCAGCGGACCTTGGGTGCCGTTGTACAAGTTTGGAGAGGCATATGTAAGTTCTTGTTTGTTTTTTAGTAAGTTAATTGTTGTGTAACACTTATGTATGCATGGGATGAAAGTAGCATAGATAGCTTGAGATCTGTCAACGTCCTGTTAATTTTAATGTATACGAGCAGAATGGAATTGAAGAGTTTGACATAAAGAAAGTGGCAGAACAAGCAGCGAAATTGGAGAAAGATCTGATTGTGAAAGAATTAGAGACTCTGGATGTGCTTCAAGAACTCGGAACTACAAAAAGGATTGTGGAAGATTTAAAGAGACAGCTCCAAAATGAAGCATTAAAATGCACGGCCACTCCTACTCCATATGAACACAACATGCCATCTCCTGCTGCTATCAAAGAAATGAACAAGGAACACTACCAACAGATCCCGACCGGGAGTTCGAACACCTGCCCGCTTTCGTCTCCCGATTTGATCCTGATGGAATTGAAACAAGCGAAACTGAACCTTGGTAAAACCATCAACGATTTTGGGGTGATTCAAACTTGTGTTGAGTCTCTAAATAAGAAAATGAAGAAAGAGAAACGTTTACTTGAGAGGCTAACTTATAAGTTTGCAGGGGTGAAGGTGAAACCACAGGTTGACAACGATTCGAAGATCGAGCAGTTTAAGGAGATGGTCGACATCGATCCTGCCAAAACTGAAGTTTCAAGATCAATGCCAGTTCCAGGGAATGAACACAATAGGACATACAGCAAAGCTGCTGAATTGAGGTGGATTGCAGCCAAGAAGATGCAGGAAGCAGCCAGGACAGCTAATGAACTTGCTCTAATTGAAAGGAATGTCCTTACTGGAATGAAGGGTTTGTCAAGCAATGACAATTCATCCGGATTTTTCCTGCCGGAACTGGAACCGTTGCCTCGACCCTTGAAAGTGACAAGGGCTGAAGAGGTTTCTAGCAGGAAAGTAATCCATGCAATGCACAAATTTGCTGAGGGAAATATCTCCAAACTGTCAATCCTGAGGAAGCTGGAGGAAGCTTCAGAAGAAGTTAAACATAGTAAACAAGCATTGGAAGAGGCTCTTAACAGAGTCGAAATCGCAAACAGAAAGCAACTCGATGCTGTAGAAGCTCTGAGGAGATGGATTCCAGAAGAAGAAGAAGAAGAGAAAAAACAGGTGATTTATAATGCCACAAGGATCAACCATTTCCACCCACCACAGCATCAACACCAGCGTGTTCCTCGATCACCCTTACATGAACTGATGAACAAGAAAAACCCAACTATGGATGATGAACCAAAGCCTGTTTTAAGGCCAACGGTTTCGATGAGGGATATTCTGAGTAGGAAACAACACGTTACTCCTGAAGAATGTGTGGTGAAAAGGCCTAATGAAGAGAATAATACAGAAAAGCAAAAGGTAGCTTTGAGTCAAATGCTTAATGAACTAAGGGAAGATCTGACATTTCCTCAAGTACCTGGTCATCAAAAAGAACATGGAGATGATCAAAAGCAGTACTTAACCCAGAGGAGAAAGTTTGGGTTCATCCACATATCTCTTCCAACGGCAAAGCAAAACAAGAAGAAACCATGAAGTTAAACAAAAAAAAAGCAGGACAAATTTTATGACCATATAGAAGTAACATCGGAAAACAGGCTGCTTTGGGGTGATTCTTATTTATTTTTTTTTTCTTTTCACGTTGTTGGCTTCTTTGGATATTTGTTTTGAAATTGGTCTCTGCTTTGAACTCTGGGTTATATTCAGTATTCAATAATTCAGCCCTGAAATATTTCTTGGTAGAATTTCACGTTCTTTATATGTCAAAAGGCATTGAAATTGTGATGATTGTTTTGCTTGACAATATTTTATTTTGCTCGACAGTATTCTACGAGATATATATATATATATATATAAATTGTTGTTATTATGATGTCTCGAGTTTTAGCAATAAGAATGTCAAAGTATGAACATTTAATGTTAAATGATTGAGAGCGTTTAATTTAAATTTCTTCTTTTTATTTTATTTTTGTTAGAAAAATCGGTAATCCGAGAATAATATAAAAAACAATAATGATAATAAAATTCATATCATTATAAAAAAGAATGATAAAGAATGAATTTACTTTATTAAGATTGTTAACTAAAATAATAATCGGAGACTAAATCACACCTAACAAAATGAATCAAAGAGAAGTTAAACTTCTTAAAAGGTAATATAAAAATATATTAAAAAATAAAATTACTCATTTTTATTAATATATCAATAAAAATAGTCAAATCCTATCGTTACATACTTTTTTAAAGCTTATTTCCGACCACTCCTTTGATGCTTGAGTTCTTTGGTCGTTTGTCTTCCAAGATACAACAAGTAAATGATCAACTACAGTAGCACAACTGCAGGGATAAAAAATTGTCATTCGTCTATCACCATAAAACTAGTGGAAGAGAAATAAATTTTCTTTCAAAGTTCTTGAATTTTGAAATGTCAAAACTTGTTCTAAATTGTTGAACAAATATGTTTAACCTAGCAAATTAGCGCTATAGGAGATTTTCAAGAGATATTTACTTAAATCAGTTATATTTTAATATTTAAATTTAAACAGATAATAATATCTTTTAATTTGAAATATTGAAAAGAGTTAAATCGTTCGACACAATATTTCTTAATTTTATAATTTAATGTAATTTAATAGTTTTTTATAATATTTATGATCCGAAAAATATTGAACTCTCTTTTTGGCTTTACCTCTTTTATTTATGATTCGAAAACTTCAAATGCATAATTACAATTCAAAATTGTGGTTTTACCCCAATTTTAGCATATATTCCTCTTGTAAGAATAAGGTCGTTGAATGATTGCCTACTTGTAACACCGAAAATGGGATATTCATTGTTGGAGATGGACGAGCTTAAAGGATTGCCCACTTGTAACACCAAAAATTCTGGACACAGATTTAAATGATCCGATTATGTTATTCGAACCCAATGTTAGATTTAGGCCATAAATTTCACCCCAAGTTATCAAATTCCATAACTTCTAGGAACAGAGGAATCCCTCTCACTTTGAAAATGATACATGTGTTGCGGAAGACGGCTATCGAATAGAGCAAAATTACAATTGATAATTTGAGAAATAAAAATGAAGATAAAAGACAAAATTTACGTGAAAAACCCCTAAATAATATAGGATAAAAACCACGGGCAACGGTAGAAGAATTTCACTATGAGAAAATATGAATTACAACTTCTCTCGATCTACCAAGGAGAAAACAATGATAATTCTCTCTTGATAAAAAGAATAAAACAACTCTCAAGAAACTCTCTAAATTCTATAGTATTGGAAGAAAACTAGAATGCTTTGGGATGATTTTGAAGCTAAATGAGATAGGGTATTTATAGTTGAAGCTTAAGGACTAATCTTATAAATACCTTAAAGTACAATGACTAAAAGTTACAATTTTACCATTTAAAAAATTCAAGAATACCAGGCTGAATTTTTTTTTCAAAATTTCGGTGCATTGATTGGCACCGAAAGCCACCGATTTTTTACTTTCAATAATCTCCCACTTGAAGATTTGATTGGAACAATCATATCTTCACACAATTCTTTCTACCTTGTACCATCATGTTGCTTACGTCTCTGACAGGTCACAAGAGGATCAACACCAAGTAAATTTATCAGCATTGATCGCATTCGTCATGAAATCTGCTATGTTGTCTTTGGTATAGATCTTCTGCATATCTATTGTACATTCTTCCACTTTTTCACGAATGAAATGGTACTGAACTCGTATGTGCTTTGTCCTTGAATGAAATGTTAGATTCCTTGCTAGATACAAGGCGTTTTGACTGTCACAAAACATAGAGACATACTCTTGATTGTGCCCAAGCTTATCCAATAGCATCTTCAACCAAATTGCTTCTTTACTGGCTTGTGTAGCTACTACATATTCTGCCTCTGTTGTGGATGTAGCCATAACTGACTGCAATTTTGAAACCCAACTTACAGCTCCACCATCAACTTTGAACACATATCCTGTAGTATATTTGCTTTTATCCAAATCCATATGCATAGTCAGAATCTACATACCCATTGATTAGTAAATTTGATCCTCCATAACATAATGCAACAGTTGAGGTTCCTTTGGTGTATCTCAAGATCCTCTTTACTTTATTCCAATGCTCTTTGCTTGGATTCGCCATGTACCGACTAATCACTCCCACTGTTTGTGCAATGTCTGGTCTTGTGCATATCATAGCGAACATTAAACTTCCCACTGTCGATGCATATGGCACTCGAGACATCTTCATCCTCTCTTCTTCACTGCTAGGACTCATACTAGAGGATAATTTGAAGTTAATAGGAAGAGGGGTAGAAATTGGCTTACAATCTTGCATGTTGAATCGTGACAAGATTTTCTTTAAGTAATTCTTTTGTGAAAGCCAAATCTTCCTATTACTTCTGTCTCGGTGAGTTTGTATCCCTAGAATCTTGTTTGCTGATCCCAAGTCCTTCATTTCAAATTCCCTAGCTAGTTGTGCCTTCTATTATTTAATATGATATTTTTGAGTCCTACAACCAACATGTCGTCCACATACAACAACAATATAACAAAATCGTTATCGCCAGACCTCTTGAAATAAGCACAAGGGTCTGCATTAAGTCTGTTGTATCCAAGGCACATAATGAAGGAATCAAATCTCTTATACCAACACCTCGACGCCTGCTTTAGACCGTACAAATATTTGTTTAACCTACAAACCAAGTTCTTCTTTTCGTCTTCTTCAAAACCTTCAGGCTAGAGCATGTAAATCTCTTCTTCAAGATTCCCATGAAGAAAAGCTTTTTTAACATCTAGCTGCTCTAGATGTAAGTTCAATGTAGCACACATTGCCAAGACTACACGAACTGTTGTTAGTCGAACCACAGGAGAAAAGATTTCATTGAAATCAATACCTTCTTTTTTAGCATATCCTTTGATCACCAGTCTTGCGTGATACCTCTCCACTTGATCGTCGCCATTTCGCTTGATTTTGAAGACTCATTTGTTACCAATTGGATTCCTTCCTTGTGGTAGTGACACAAGGTAAGGGCTTCAATTTCTTCTTGTATCGCCATCATCCATAGTGAAGCATCTGAGTTGTTTATTGCTTCCTCGTATGTTGATGGCTCATCATCCTCTGTTAAAAGGCATTATGCAATATTTCCTTCTATAACATAATCTGAGTGCCAATTGTGACGTCTTCTCACACGATCTAATTGACGAGTTGTTGAGCTTCAGAACTCTCTGGTTCTTATTCATCATGTGTTGGTTCTACTTCAGAATAATATCTTTGTTCAATCTCATTTTCCACATGTATCTATGTAGTCTCTGACTTTTCAGCGCTATCATCGTCTTCTTTTCTTTGTAGATTATCTTCTACAAAGATAATATCTCTGCTAATGATCACTTTGTGGGCAATGAGATCCCACAAGCGATACCCCTTTACACCATCAGCATACCCCAAGAATTTGCATTTCATGAATTTTGGATACAACTTTGAAATTTCTTGGGAGTTGTACATCACGTACACAATACTTCCAAATACATGGAGGTTTGAATAATCAACTGGTTTACCAGTCCATATCTCCATTGGTGCCTTCGGCTCTATTACAGTTGATGGAGCTCGATTCACCAAATAACAGGCGGTGTTGACTGCTTCAGCCCAGAATGATTTTTCTAGGCCTGCATCCCTCAACATTGCTCTTGTTCTTTCTAACAAGGTTCTGTTCATCCACTCTGTCACTCCATTTTGTTGAGGAGTGTTTGCCACTGTGAATTGTCTTTTGATGCATTATTTCCTGCAAAAGTCATCAAATTCTTCGCTTGTGTATTCTCCTCCATTATCTGTTCTGAAACACTTGATCTTATTTCCAGAATCAAGTTCCACCCGCGCTTTAAAGATTTTGAAAGTGGAAAACACATATGACTTCTTCTTAATAGGGTACACTCAACATCTCCTGGAGTAGTCATCAATAAATGAGACAAAATATTTGCTCCACCTAGGGATGTAACTGGTGCTTGCCATACGTCAGAATGAACCAATTCTAGAACACTTTTGCCTCTAGAATTTGACGTGTTAAATTTTAATCGTTGATGCTTACTTGTTATGCAATGCTCACACAAAGGAAGTGTTACCTTTGTTAAGCCTGGAAGTAGCTTTTGCTCCACAAGGACTTTCATTCCTTGTTCTGACATGTGTCCAAGTTTCTGATGCCATAGCATTGCAGAATCTGAACTACATGAGGCAACAGAGGCTTCTACTTCTAGCAAAGTCTCTCCCTTCAGCATGTACAAGTTTGCAACTATCTTTTTTCCTTTCAGCACCACAAGCGCTCCACGAAATACCTTCATGATTCCTTTTCTTGTTTCAATTTTGCATGCATTATTATCCAACAATCCATAAAATAATAAATTTTTCTTCAGGCCTTTCACGTGCCGCTCGAACAACTTTAATTGTTCCATCATACATCATCAATTTGATGGTTCCCGCGCCATTGATCTCTAAGGCATGATCATTGCAACTATACACAGATCCTCCTGAGACATATTCATAATGATGGAACCATTCTCTTCTTGAGGTCATGTGATATGTTGCTCCTGAATCAATGAGCTATATATCAGCAAATTATTTTCTACCTTCCACGATGGTTGACGCTTCACAACATAGAGCATCTCCATCATCTGAAGTGTTTGCGGTATTGCCTTGTAGATTAGAGTTTTTATTTAGACTCCAACAATTCTTCTTCAAGTGACCCTTCTTTCCACAATTGTAGCACTTTAAATTCTTCTTGCTTCTCGAGTTTGATCTACCATGTTTGTGACTGCTGCTTTGGCCACGTTCTGTTGATCTCCCTCTCATCGTTGTTAACGCTTCTGTTTGTTGCAGATTTACTTGTCTGTCTTCCTTATTCTTGCGCCGATTTTCTTCTTGTAGAACAACAGCTGCAACATTATCGAAGACTAGACTGGTGACATTACTGTTTGTCAAGTTGATGATGAGTTGATCATACGAATCATGTAGATTTTGAAGTAGAAGTTCAACACGTTCTTGTTCTCCTATTGTACATCTTAGGGATGTAAGCTGAGAAAATAAAGTGTTCAACGTGTTTAAGTGCTCCGTCACTGAAGTAGATTCTGGCATCCAGAGAGTGTACAATTTCCTTTTAAGGAAAATTTTATTGTGCAGCGATGTGGCCTCGTACAGTTTGGTGAGATGATCACATATCTCCTTAGCTGTCTTCTTCTCCTCGATGCTTTACAATACTTCATCTGCTAATGCTAGATGAAATTTTTCCATAGCATTACCGTCCATTTCGACCCATTTGTTGTCATCTGTGAAATCTACCGGCCTTTCACTGATAGCTGCTAAACAACCGTCTTTCCTCATGATAGCCTTCATCTTCAATTTTCACATTGAGAAATTTCTCTCATTGAATTTTTCAATATCAAATTTCGTTTCCATAGCTTCTATTACAGATAGCTCCCACTATTTCACTATCGTGAATAGTTCTCTGGAACCTTCAAAGAATGGGTAATAACTTTTTACTTTCTTATGTTGGAGGATCCACATTTTGGTGGCAACCACAAACCATAAAGACAATAAGTAGATATTACACACTCTAATCTGGCTTGGATACCAATTGTTGCGGAAGACGTCTATCGAATAGAGCAAAATCACAACTGATAATTTGAGAAAATAAAAATGAAGATAAAAGAGACAAAATTTACGTGGAAACCCCCTAAATAATAAAGGGTAAAAACCACGGGCAACGGTAGAAGAATTTCACTATGAGAAAATAGGAATTACAACTTCTCTCGATCTACCAATGTGAAAACAATGATAATTTTCTCTTAATAAAAAGAAGAAAACAACTCTCAAGAAACTCTCTAAATTCTATAGTATTGGAAGAAAGCTAGAATGCTTTGGGATGGTTTTGAAGCTAAATGAGCTAGGGTATTTATAGTTGAAGCTTAAGGACTAATCTTATAAATACCCTAAAGTACAATGACTAAAAGTTACGATTTTATCATTTAAAAAATTCAACAATATTAGGCTGAATTTTTTTCTTCTTCAAAATTTCGATGCATTGATTGGCACTGAAAGCCACCGATTTTTTACTTTCAATAACATGAAAGAAAATAGGGGACTGAATGTTGTGCAAATGAGAGAAAAAGTTTAACCTATATAGTCTAATTAACCCAAACTCCTCCCGATTTCTTCATGTTGTGAAGACCTTAACCTCGTAGCATTACCAACATCCCTGTAAGTGACGGATTCAAAAATTTAAAATGTATCCAAAATTTTAGTTTATATTTTTAAAATAATTTTTTTTTATTTTCTCTCATTCTCTTAATACATTACACTATTTTTGTATACTTTTTTAAAAATAATGGGATGCACATATTCTCTCATGGGCTTAGTGCGTCCACCCTTGCTGTATGCATCAATCACAATTCTATAATAAACTTGCTAAATCTCCCTATCAACAACCCCTCTCGGCCGCTAATCATTAAACTAATTTTTATATGTTTTTTTCTAAAATAATGGAATGTAAATATTCTTTAGAGGCTCAGTGCATCCACCCTTGTTGCATGCATCACCCAGAGTTCTATAGTGAACTTGCTAAATCTCCCTACCAACAACCCCTCTCGACCGTTAGTTATTAAACTGATTTTTATATTTTTTCTAAAATAATGGGATGTGCATATTCTCTTAGGGGCTTAGTGCATCCACCCTCGTTGCATACATCACTCACAATTCGATCGTAAACTTGTTAAATCTCCCAACAAACAACCCCTTTCAGCCACTAGTCATTGGTAGCCCCCATATGCAATAATTACCATATGAAACATTAAACAAGCGTAGCCCAAGAAGTAAGAGTTAGATTAAGAGAAAACAATAGTCGGATCGAGATGTAGAGAGAAAGGGGAAGAAAGATTAGAGAAGAATAAGTTTATTTATGGTCGCGGTGAATTTCCCGTGACTGAAATATTAAATAAAAGATCTCATAAGTGAATAGACTTATATCAACGAGAGAGAAATCATATTTGAGAATCAAACAATCGGAAGACTAGATTATAAGATCCAAAAAAAACTAAATAAGAGTTTTAAACATATCATTTTAACCACTTTGGGTAGATTTCAAAGCCTTTGGCCCACCATCTTCCACTATCTCGTATTTTGGCATAATAGTCCATTAAGGAATCCAACTTAAAACTCTTATTACCATAACTAGTTTAGGCTAATTCTCCTATAATTTATTGTTTTAGGCACCTTTCAACATAATTAAACATAGAAGACGATTTTAAATATTTTATCAATAAATATAATACACGTAAATGAAATTTTAACAAATTTAATGCATTCGTCAATGGAATCGACATTAAAAAATCAGAGATATTACAATATCTTTTATAATTAAACATAATTATACACGTAGTTTTGATAATCTTTTATGATTAATTTATCTATATAGTCAAATATATTTGTATATATTTTTGTTCGAATTTTTTTGGTTAAATTTTTAATTCTTTTTCTTATATTGCCTTAAGTTTCGTACGTCAATGGTTATAGTAAAATATTTTATTTATATGTTTAGTTTATAATTATAATTATAATTATAATTATAAGCGTTCATTATAATTCTAAGTGTTTTTTATTAAATAAAAGTAGCTACTCTTATTAAAATAATAATAATAATAATTTTATGATAATTCAATTATCAAATTTAGAATATTGAACTCCAACATCAAATTCAATTAAACAATTCCTAACATGAAACATTAACATGTGATGCAGATAAAAAAATGGAGTCATTCACTCAATCTAATTATTATTTTTTATTATAAAAAATATTATTATTGCTGGTCAAACATTATGAAAATAAGATATATTTTATTACATTTTTTGTCCAAACAAAAAAAATAAAACAGAAACAGACAAAACAAAACAAAAGCAAAAAAAGGACATAACAGAACTGAAAAAGAGGAAAAAAGAGTGTGTGAGACAGAGAGATTGAGATATGGTGGACAACGCCAGAGAATTCATTTGTTTATCTTATGATCTGATTGGAAATGGGTATTTCCAGAAAGTCGCATTTGTAGCATTAATATATTTGAGCTGCTTCTCCATAATCCAAGTGGATGCTTCCATCCATGAATACCAAAACCAAAGCTTTTTCCGCCGTTCTAATTCCTTCTTCTTCCATGGCGGAAGTGAAGGCCTTTACGCTTCCAAGCTTCATGTTGATCCCAACAAAAAGCCTTCGCCTGAGGAAAATCATCTCAATGGCAAATCTTTTATCAGGTCATCATTGCGTTTTTTTCCTTTTTTTCTTGATCTGTTTTTCTTTCTTAGTTTCAATGACGATCATTAGGTTAATGTTTTTTAAACTGATTTGAACAATGTTAATAATATCATCAATTTCGGTGGATTTCCCCCTTTTCTTGAGTAAAGTGGGTTGCTCATTTCATGATTAGATTATGTTTTTAATGGATACAAATTACCATAAATGATATGGTGGGATAATTGTAAACTAAAAAAGTGGTAGCTTTTTTGTACTTGAATCATGTTTCGGGTTTTAATTTTTTGTGTTGATAATGAGTCCATGTATCATGTACTCGCATAGATGTTTTATTTCTTTGACACAAATTAAACAATTCTGGAACTTCTCTTGTACCTTTGATGGTATTGTTGTTTTCAGGTTTGAGTCAATCATCTTTCGAAGAACGAAAGAGTCTGCTGAAAAGAAGAATGATATGCAGCAAAAAACTGGATTGGTTGAGGCTATAATAGTTGAGGTAAAAGACCGGGAGAATATTGGAGGTTCATATTTGCATTCTGCCGCAATATGTTGCACTCCCGATCTGTCTAAGGAAGGATCGTGCAATGTAGGGGAGGTGATCATCCACGAAGATCCAAATCACCCGTATAGTCCACAACGAATACAAACCTTCTTCGAAGGAAAAAATGAGGAGACTACCATGGTGCTACAAACAGTTGAGATCAATCGTACTGGGATGTACTATTTGTATTTCATGTTTTGCGATCCGGAACTCATGGGCACGACGATCAGTGGAAGAACTGTCTGGAGAAATCCTGGAGGTTATCTTCCGGGAAAGATGGCACCCCTAATGACATTTTTCGGCCTAATGTCTCTAGCATACCTTGGCCTTGGTCTTGTCTGGTTTTTGTGGTCTGTCCAATACTGGAAAGATATAATTCAACTGCAGTACCACATTACAGCAGTGATTGGACTGGGGATGTGTGAAATGGCTCTATGGTATTTTGAGTATGCAAATTTTAATTCAACCGGAAGCAGACCGATGGGAATCACACTTTGGGCTGTTACCTTCACTGCTGTTAAGAAGACCGTCTCCCGTCTACTACTATTAGTGGTTTCGATGGGCTATGGTGTTGTGCGACCGACCCTTGGAGGTGTAATCTTCAAAGTTCTCCTCCTTGGTCTGACCTACTTTTTCTTTTCAGAAGCACTTGGGTTGGTTGAAAATCTGGGGAATATCAATGACTTAACTGGAAAAGCAAGGCTATTTCTGGTTCTACCTGTTTCTCTGTTGGATGCTTGCTTCATAATTTGGATCTTTTCTGCATTGTCCCAAACTCTAGAGAAGCTTCAGGTAGCACCATGCATCTCTTTTTTTTTATTATAACCCCATAGAAAATAGCTTGGAATGTCCCTTAATATGTTCTTTTAGTTTCGTAACACACTAGATCTTAGCAGATGCCATATTTTCCTCTTATATTGCATGTAAACCTTGATTTTGCGGTGCTATAAATGTAACTTAAATAAAACTCCTCGCTCATATTCTCTTGTGGACTTGTTTGGTGAAAGGTCAATATGTGAATCCTTTCTGCATATCGATGATTGTAAATTACGTTTTTTACTTGTTTTAGGCAATAGTGATAATAGCTTGCAGCTGTGCTTTAGCAACATAGGGAAGATTTATTAACTTTCATTTATGAATCTGGTATATTTGGTTGATTTAAAATTTGAAAGGGTTTATTCATTTTCTTTCTGTACAGATTAGAAGAAGCATGGCCAAGTTTGCGCTCTACCGGAGGTTTACCAATACACTAGCAATATCAGTTCTGCTCTCCATTGCTTGGGTTGGTTATGAGGTTGTTTAATATACTTCTCTGCCATCATATACAAGTTTGCTTCATTGTTTTATGTCTTTTATCCTCCTCGACTCTCAAGTCCATGTTTAGAAGAAAGCTAGTTACTCTTGGATCGTATGGATCTAAAATTCTCCATTTTCCAACTCCTTTTAACCATCATTCGTACTGTTGTATAGCTCTGAACATTCAAATAACTATCAGATTATATTTTCCATATAGAGCATAGGTGTATTCATCTAATCAAGCTTCGTTGTTCAGTTGTACTTTAATGCAGCTGACCCATTAAGTGAACTGTGGCAAAGGGCATGGATTATCCCAGCTTTCTGGAATCTGCTTGCGTTTGTACTTTTGGTGGTAATATGCAGTCTTTGGGCTCCATCGAACAATACGACAAGGTAATCCCTGGAAAATGGAAACTCGAACTTTCTTTATTAGGTAGAGCTTGGCAATTAGAGATTTATGTGCAGTTCATTTGGTGATGAGAATTGTTTTCATGTTGTTCTTCGAAAGGACAATGCCTAGAGATCTGGTAGAAGTGTGGATGCTTTATTGTATTTGGATCTGGGGTTGCAAGTGCTGGGGATCGAATCCCGGCCTTGTGGGAATCCACCTACTAAAAGGAGTAGGAGTTGGATTTATATGAACCAATCTCAGGGTTTATTTGTTTTATTAAGCATGAGCAGTTTCTTTTCATATTATACGAGCATCTATCGAGGCGTACTGCATTAGGCAAATTACATGGAATCAGGGACTTACTCGAGCTAGTCAGCTTCACTTCAAATGCTCTAGAGCAATCTTTTAGAAAATCCCGAGTCACTGTTTGCATCTAGAATATCATCGTTATGGTACTCGACCAGAGTAGGTTTCACATTCTCTACACTTCAAGCTTGTGGCTTGACAATGGTGCTTGTAAGATTGGCCATTTTAATATACTTAATATGTGTATATAACCATGCTTCATCATAATAGTTAAATTGTTGTATTTTTCAGATATGTATATAGCGAGGAGACGGGCGATGAGCTTGAAGAGGAGGGTATATCACTCACTAGCAGTGGTGTTTTATTGGCCGGAGAATCGACAGTTAAGCTGGAAAGGAAGGAAAGGAAGGCATCAAATGCTGATATATTCAGGCTCGGCGAAGAGCTCGAGGAGGATAAAAGAGAATAGCGAGCGTTTTTCGTCCCATATCCCAACAGATTTCAGAGTTCATCTAGCATGCTTATGATGTCGCCTTTTTTGCATCTCATATGATTCTCCCTCCTCATAGTCCGTCATTTTATCAGAATTCAAAGTGAACCTTGACCTGGTATAAAAAGAAATGCTTGCGGATGTAAAGATTCAAACTTTAGGCAACAAATGATATTTTTTTTTATATATTTACAACATGCAGAGGCAGAAAATTAATCATTTGAAACATACTTCAAGCGTCGTATATCATCGTTCAAGTTCAATGACCCAATTTTCATGAAGAAAAAAAACTAACTCATAAATTATCATTCTATTACTTTGAACAAGAAAAATAACGATGCTTTATAAAGGGATTACATGACAGTTAAATAATAATACAAGCAATTCATCAGTTCTATAAAAACTGTGAAGAGAAGCACAAATATGCTCTAATAATGAGATTTGCATTGTATAATTCATGTTTTACTGGCAACTTTCCTCTTCTTGAATACACCTTTCTGCTTCTGCTTCATATCCCTCTTCCTCTTTTTCGTTTGGTTTTGGAATGTTTTCCCAACCAAGGATGGCTGCTCTCTTAATGCAAAACTTTTTGCAACATGTCCCAAATGAAGTTTCTTCACCATGAAAATTTGTTTCAGGTCTCCACGATGCGCCGTGTATGCACGAACCCAAGAGCAAAAAGCATCCTTTGCCACTTTCTTAATCTTTGGCTGTGAAAACAACACCAGGGAAAACATTATTTTGAAGCAGATAAAGACCTAAAATCATCTTTCAAAATCAAACAAATTCGAAGGCAGTGAGGAAAGGAGGACAAACAAATAGTTCACAAAAATATAGGGGCTAAATTAGGATCCATATGCATAAATCATACCTCTGCTGAAATATATGATTCAAGCTCCTTCTGAAGTGATACAACCCACGGATGTGATTCTAAAGAAACAAACTTCTTGACACGGTGCATTTGACCGTGCAATGGGAAAGAATCTAATATTTTGATGAGTGGATACTCCGTTAGTGTGACACCATGTTTCTCGAGGTCTTCCAAGTAATCTGCTTCTATTGGCTGTAGAAATAGCAAGGACTCTCCTCTTTCACCCAATCGAGCCGTCCTACCTACTCTGCATCATAGATCAAAGGTAGCTTTAAGCTTTGATTGACCATATACATTAGTTCCACAAGAATTTGAACATGCGACCATGACACATGTCGGCTCATCTAATATGCTCAAAAGGTAGTAGCACAACCCATTAGAAAACAAGTTAGACTGTTAAACTAATCAAGACAAGAATTCACAAATAAGCAGTTAGAAATTTGTTCAACAAGAAGCATCCATGCTAAAATTTCTTTATAATGCTCTTGCTCAGAGGAGATGTGCATAAATGAGGACTTAGAAGCTAATCAAACTTCGAACAGCAAGTAAAGGTTTGTAGACTCCAAATACACAGAAGAAATAAGATTACGGTCAAAATCGATCAAGACAAATCAAAAACATGCCAAGTAAATAATGCTGTGAACTAGCAGAATAGAGAGATACTTCCAAGAAAATAGCCTCTAAATACCTATGCACATATTCAGTGGCCTCCCCTGGTGAATCATACTGTATGATACATCTAACTTTTGGAAAATCTAAGCCCCTAGCAGCAACATCCGTAGAGACAAGAAGAGCCGACTTTTCTGTTTTAAAGGCACTGAAAGTGGTTCTTCTATCTTCTTGCTTCATATTCCCATGTAACCTAAAAGTTTTGCATTTCAGAAACATCTGCTTATGTTCTTCGTCAAATTGCGAGTAGGGTGACCACTGGAATTCACTCAACAGCATATAGTGAAAATCCACTGCATCACAAGTTGAAAAGAATACCACAACCTGCAGAATGATCATTTGAATTAATTAATCGAACAAGTATAAAATAGTTAAAATATGTTATTAGAAGTAACTTTCAGCAGCAAAGTAAAGACAACAGAGGCAATGAACAAATCCTTTACACTTGAACAAGGTACTATAAACAGTATAGGCAGTAAGCACACGAATTTCCACTCTCTAATTGCAGTTATTCAGGAAATACAAACTAAAGGAATCCTCTGATGCAAGGTCACGAATATAATCAATATAAAATTGACTAAATTTTATGCATGGAAACTCGCATCTTCTACTTGCCATTTTGATTCAGTGAATAATATCTTAAAAAATGTTGTAGGAAACAAAATCTAACAATATTATACTATTACATTACCTTTTGGGAAGCTTCTCTGTCGAAAAGATGTTTTAGAATAGAAAGCAGTACAGAAAGCCTTGAACCACACGGCACTGTAAAAGGTTTCAATAGTCACGTATATCAAAGCTCAGCAAGGTCAACAAACCAGAGAGAAAGAAAGAGAGCATTCAGAAAATGTATACCTTTAACATATCTCTGAACTAATTGAGCTGGAAGCTTATAATCCCCACTTGAAGAATTTACAAAGTTGCCTGAGTAATCGAGGTCCTCATCTACATCAGAACTCAAGGATCCCGTTTGGTTAACTGACGAATCTGGTTGTGTCTTCATGTTGTCAAGACCAATCATTACAGGATTTTCTAAACTAATTTTGGCAAGATGGTTTACTTTTTCATTTAATGTAGCTGATAATAGCAAATTCTGCCTTTGAAATTCTGAGGATTTTCCCTTTCCAACAGATTCGTTTTCCCTAGAACCCAACAGATCCAATATCTCTTCAATATCTTTGCCAAATCCCAACTCCAGAATTCTGTCAGGATATGCAGTCAGGTAAAGATTTATATGAAACAGAAAGTTAAGATCCACTCATATGAAACCTTAGACATCACGCCAAACCTGTCTGCTTCATCGAAGATAATCCACCGCATATTTGTGTGCATGAAAGATGACGTGTTTTTTAAGTGATCCAACAGCCGTCCAGGAGTTGCAATAAGGATAGAAATGCCTGAAATGAATCATATGAAACATTCATGAACTAAATTTAAAGATTAAAAGATAAAAAAACAATTATAAGGAACATCTGAAATGACCAGTCGATATTAAGACACTGGACACACATTCATAGGTCTACCAAATTGAATTTGTGGGAACATGAACTACAAGCTTTCTGAAACTGAGGAGTTCAGCAAAACAAAGAAAAATAAAATTACCTTTTCGCAGCCTGGCTTTCTCTTTATTCCTGTTTTCACCACCCATTACATAACCGGGAACAATCCAATGAAAACGATGCAATAAAGTCTGCAGAATTTCATAAACCTGCAAGCATAACTCACGCGTCGGTACAAGGACCAACGCTAACACAAACATATCAAATTTTATTTATTCATGCTTAAACAAACAGAACAGAAATATTTTACTCATTCATTCTAAAACATAGGCCAACAACAATTAAACCTCTCCAAGATCTGATTTCAGCTCCCTGTGAGTGAGCAACAAAATTTCACATGGCAATGGAAACAAACATTATAGACTTTCAAAAACAATAAGTATGATAACACATCCCGTTAAAAGCATAAAACATACCAAAGTACCATGAGACCGCTCAATCCGGGGACTGTAACCCTGCAAGTGATGAACTATAGGAGCCAAATATGCGATTGTTTTTCCAGAACCCGTTTCTGCATTAACAAGTCTAATACAATCTCCAATCAAGGATCCCAAAATCACTTAAAAGAAGGGCGGGGGGGGGGGGGGGGACTAGAAAACGTGAACTAAAAAATCCAATTTTGAATAGAAGAAAACTTCCGACTTATAAATGCTAAATAGACAATCATGAGGCAAAAGTGGTAGTAGCAAATACTAAAAAGAGAAACAAAAAACACAAAACCTTGAATTAAAGATAACAGAAACAACAAAGCAATTGAGCAGAATACAACTTGTATTAAAAAGGGCTAAAAACAACCCCCGATTCAGGAAACAGGAAAACTTGCAACACAACAAGCCCAATTACAAATTAAAGATAACACCAAAATCGATAAAGAAAACAACCCAACAGTGTGTGTGTGAATGAGAGAGCTTAACAAAACAGTACAAAAATAGAGAAGTGAAGGATACACATGACGACCAGAGAGTATAACAGGAATAGCTTGAGCTTGGATATGAGTTGGAGATTCAAAACCCAACCTTTCTGTTTAAGAAGAAATAGGTTTTTTTTTCAGAACACGAGAGTTTAAAGGGTTAGAATGTAAAATCAATTAGAAAGACAATCATAAGTAACATGTCTGTAAAACAAAAACAGAGGGAGGCAACCTCGTAGCTGGTCAGAGAGAGTGGAGAGGAGGCCAAGGCTGGAGAAGGAACACGAAGCGAATATCTCCGATTCCTTGGTTTGGGTTTTGGTGTTTGATTTGTTACTCGCGGTTTCTTCTTTATCTTTGTTTGCTTTCTGGGTTTTCTTCATCTTTCTTCTCAGCTGCTGGCCAAGGTTTAAGGTTTTCGGGAGCTTTGTTTTCTCCTTATTTTTCTTTTATATTCTTTCCCTCTACCGCTTCCTCTAGGGTTGGGTTTATCACACTACTCACTCATTGATCACAACGTTCAATGACGGAAAAATTAAAACCGCGTAACCGTAGTTAAATATCTCTATTATGTTCCTTGTGTCACGTTATGGTTATTTTAGAAATTTATTTTTTAAAAATAAAAATAAATTTATTAAAGAAAATAGCCCCCTCCCACGGGCTCCCTTCCCCTTCTCCCTTTCTCTCTTTCCCCCTTCTACCGTCTGTCAGCTAATCGATCGTGATTGTTAGTGCCAACGTCATTAGTATCGGTGTTGACTCCTGATTAAATTTCTGTTGATTTTTTGTTCTAAACTGACGTAATTTATCATGGAGAAGCATTTAAAGGTTTGTCAAATTTTAAACTATAGTCTCTGTTTTTCATTGATTTCGACTGATTTCTAGGTCTATAAACCACATCGCCACCATCATTCGAACCACCATGTAATTCCGCTCAAAACTCAATCATTCGGCGATGACGATAATGGTCAAAAATAATTTGCAACCGTGGAGGGAGGGAGACAAAGGAATGGGTTGAGGTTGATTTTTTTTATCTTTTAAAAATAATATTTTTATTATTAAAAAAATAAAAAGATTAAAAAAATAAACAATAGTCACTTATGTTGCAACCGTCTTTCGGTTGGTTCCCGGAATCGGGCTTTGACTTAGAAAAATGTGGAAAATAGATTGGAGTCGCCACCGATTATTTATTTAAAAATAAATAGGTTAACCGGATACCTTATTTCTTACCTGATCTGCGTCTTACCAAAGATATGTCGGATTCGGGAGTCGGTTACAGTCAAGGAAGGATTAGCACCCTTGAACTGCCCTTTCGGTACTACATAATTTCCAGTTGTCTTAAATTAAGAAAATTGTAATTTAAATTAAAAGGTAAAATATCGATCCGAGTTACTTACCGTAGATTGCTTAAATTGTGCCCTTTGATAATAAAATGTTAGATAAAAAGGTCGAACCAAAAAAATAGAAAAGGGTTAAATTACAATGTTTCAAAGAATGTATACGATGAGGAATTAATTGAAATAAAGATAAAATGTGCATATCAAAATTCATGAAAGATAATAATAATTAGGAGGAACAAAAATAATGCAAAGAAAACAAGTTTATTAACGCAAAAAAAACATGCTAAATACGAGATTTAGCCATAAAAGGACCACAAATAATGAAACAAATAAATCCCCGAAAATGGTTAAGAAATAAAATAATAAAAGGAAGCAAAGTAAAATAAAATAATAAAACAGAACGGAATAATAAAATAAATGAATATAAAACAAAACAAAATGAAGGGGGGAATGAAAAGAAAATATGCATGTGGGGTTTAAAAGATAAGTTAGAATAAGATATTTATATACATATAAAACATGATGAAAAACAAAAAAGGAAAGAGAATAAGAAAAACAAGATAATGGGCCCCTATGTCATCAACGGGAAAGACATAGTGAAGGGGAGGTTAGGAAACCAAGAGCCTAGGAAGAAGAAAAACTTAGAATGGACAAATTAGTTAGGTTACATATATATATATATATATATAATATGAAATTAATCAAAAGTACACAAGAAATGCATATATATATAGAGACATTAGGAAAATAAAATACAAATAAATAAATAAATAAAATATATATATATTACGATATATAAAAAATGGAAAAAGATTAAACGAAATATATATATTCAAATAAAATAATAATAGGCAACAAAATAAAATGAAAATAAAAAAAAAACATCTACATTTATATGCATAAGAAAAAAATGGTATAAAATATATATGTAATGGGAAAGAAAATAATATTACATGAATAAATAAAAAAATATAGTAAATAGATATAAAAATATAATTATACATATATAAATAATAAGGATTAAAACAATAAGAAAAGCAAATCGAGTAGCCAATTTAAAAGAGAATCGTGATTTAAAAATCGGATTTGGGATCGAAATTATAGACCTCTAAGGAATGAATGACCAAAAGAGTGGTTTACCCTAATTGCCTCAGGAACCCGCGGATCCTCCCCGGGTCAGGGTCGACACGCGGGTCACCGCTCAGGTCAGTATATAAGCCAACGTTTTGGCCTTGATCCTCATTTCTCTCCTCTAAAAAAACGAAGACTCCTCCCCATCTCTCTTTTCTCTGCCTTGTTCTTCAAGAATGAAGAACAAGCGCCACATTTCCCAGAAATCGGCGGTTGCTCCGCCTCACCGTCGCCGTTGAACGGCGACGGCCGCCGTTCATCGGCGGCAAAACCACAAAAAAAAATTATTTTCCAGGAGCTTTTCTCCTCCTCGTTTTGAAAATCAAGTTGTTGTTTTTCAAAAAGGCCTCGGGTTTTCGTAGATCTACAAAAATAATCTTTGAACGAAAACCCCTTTCATCGGCCAAAAAGCGACTTGTGAGTTCGATCCGCACCAAATAATACAGGAAATACAACATGCAAAGCAAGAAACCGAATAAACAAAGGTAAGAAAGAAAAAAATGCTACCTTTTTATTATCTCTTTCGAAAATCTTTACAAAGGTTTGGATCTTCTTGGCTATTGTGTGGGAGTGCTTGTTACACAGTGATCTCGTGGTTGAATCCAGTGTAAATCCCCCCTTTTTACTGTGTGATTACATTGAATATTTATAGCCTAGAATTTTAAGTATTTCATTCCTATTATGACTCTAACTTGGTTGTTTGGTTGTTTGTTGGTTGTGGGTGACTTCGGGATAACCTTGCACCGAACGGCTCGGAGTGGGGGGCGTGTGGCTGTGAAATCCGTAGAGGAAGTCGTGAGGCGTGGGACTCTTGGCCAAGACTCCATGCGGCGCTGGTTGCTGAAACGAGAGCTAGGGTTTTACACGGTGGGCGGCTGGGGTGTATCAGGTCACGTGGGACTTGGGCTTGTATTTGGGGCCTGAAAATGTGAAATAATAAATAAATAAATAAATAATAATATATGTTTATTATATATATATATATATATATAACGAATGAATGGATGAAATGAGGGGTGTCTACAGCTGCCCCTCTTTGCTTATTATCGTGTAACGAAAATGGAGTAAAGATTAATAGACACAAATTTCATCCATATCGAATGTCCTCTGTCGTAGAGTTAAAATCCGATGTAAGACTGGTTTGTCAATCACAAAATGACCTCATCGTTGTGAGGTTGAGTTCAAACTGAGCCCGGAAATCCTTCATTGTGAAGTCGAAATTGAACTCGGAGCTCTTGGCAAGTGGCCTCTGAATCATCTTCTGGTTCAAGGTACTTCGTCGTGAATGTGACCCTTGATCTGAAGACTGTGGTGTTGTGGTGTTACAGATGACTCCTTCGTCGTGAAGTTGGGTCAATCTGTTTGTGAAGTTGGAATTATATATGGCTCCTTCGTCGTGAAGTTGAGCCTGAGAATTGGATATCCCTCGTCGTGAGGTTGAAATCCAATGCAAGTTGCGTTGTTTCGAGGCCAATATCCTTCGCCGTGAAGTTGAAATTGACTCTGAAACTGGAAAGTGTTTGTTGACAACCAGCGGCCCCTTCGTTGTGAAGTTGAACTTGTGTTGTCTCGAGTCTAATATCCTTCGCTGTGAAGTTGAAATTGGCTCTGACATTGGGAAGTTGTTTGTTGACAGCCAGCGGCCCCTTCGTTGTGAAGTTGAACTTGTGCTATCTTAAACTGGGAAATTTTGTTGACAACCAGTGGCCCCTTCGTTGTGAAGTTGAACTTGTGTTGTCTGACACTGGCAAATTTTGTTGACAACCAGCGGCCCCTTCGTTGTGAAGTTGAACTTGTGTTGTCTTGAGTGGAACGATATCCTCCGTCGTGGAGTTGAAATCGCTGATGGCCCCTTCGTCGTGAAGTTGAGCCTTGACTTGAATATCCTTCGCCGTGAAGTTGAAATCCAAGTATTGTATGTGGCGGGTGGACATGATTCCCTTCACCGTGAAGTCGAAACCGTGGGGACCCTTCTATCGTGAAATTTGGTCTTGAGCTAGATACCCTTCGTCATGAAGTTGAAATCTGCTCTCGAGTTGATTGTGTAGCTTTGAGCTCAATATCCTTCGTTGCGAAGTTGAAATTGACTCTAGCTAAAAACCTGAAGAAATTATGCATGTGTGATAAGATGGATGCCATGCCTAAAATGCATATGCAACATGTGTTATTTTTGGGTTCCGAAGGGAAATCTCAATCTCCGGTTGTTTTTCTGGAGCCTTGATTCTGGAATCTTCGAGTTCTGAGTTCTTCAAATGTTCAAAACAGACGTGCACATTCTATTTTTGACTTGAGAAATGCTGCTCGGCCATCCCGAGTATGTGCCTGAGCCTTGATTGGCTTCCAAGTACCTGTACTTTTCAATGAATCTTTGTACAGTAATATGCGACTATCTTTTGCAAAAGTAAATAATCATTAAGTTTAAGCTCAATCCAAGATGCTCAAAAGGAATTGGTTTAGAGAAAAAGATTGTCTTTTATTCATGGAAAAAAGAACAAACAATTCATGACAAACATTCTGGGAAATGATGAGGCGTAAATGAATGTCTTAGATCTCGATAATATGGGCACTTCTGAGCTGAAAAAGCCGTTAGGTGACCTTGAATGCAGCCTTTGCCAAAAGGTCTTTGAAAATGTGACAATGTCTAGGAGAGTACAACCTTCCTCCGACTTGCTGAGACTGGTAGAAGATTCAGATGCCGGGATATTTCCACTGTATGGATTTCTTGAGTTAATATCCAAATCGCCCTTTCGGGTTTTCCATTCGGACCCGTCCTTAGTTGCAATACGCCCTTTGCGGGTTTTCATCTTGAACCCACCTTGTTTTTTCTTTTCTTTTTGTTCTTTTTTCTATTTAGGGCGCCCTTTCGGGTTTTCACCCTAAACGTCCTTTGCTTTTTCTTTCAGTTTTTTTGTTTTTTTTTTTGTTTTTTTTCATCTTTGTCTTTTCGACTTAGGACGCCCTCTCGGGTTTTCATCCTAAGCGAAGTATTTCTTGACTGCATCCGAATTGACGGGGTATGGCAATTCTGGTCCGTCCATTTCAGCCAGGACAAGCGCTCTTCCGGAAAAGGCTTTCTTCACGACATAAGGTCTTTCCCAATTTGGCATCCATTTTCCTCGGAAATCTTTCTGGACTGACCAGATTCTCTTCAGCACCAGATCTCCTTCACGGAATATCCTTGGGTGCACCTTCTTGTCATGTGCTCGAATCATTCGTTTCTGATAGATTTGACCATGGTGAATGGCCTTCAGCCTCTTTTCATCTATCAGATTTAACTGATCGTATCGAGATTGCACCCACTCTGCATCATCTAGTTTGACTTCTGTCAAGACCCGGAGTGATGGGATTTCTACTTCGATGGGTAGAACTGCTTCCATTCCATAAGCGAGTGAAAATGGAGTTGCCCTAGTCGAGGTTCGTACCGAGGTTCGGTAGGCGAACAAAGCAAAAGGCAACTTCTCATGCCAGTCTTTGTAGGTTTCAGTCGTCTTCTCCGCTATCCTTTTAATGTTTTTGTTTGCTGCTTCTACTGCTCCATTCATCTTTGGTCTGTAGGTTGTAGAATTGTGGTACTTTATGTTAAATTGCTCACAGGCAGCTTTCATCGTTTTGTTGTTCAAGTTTGTAGCATTATCGGTGATGATCCTCTCCGGTAGACCATACCGACATATGATCTCTTTCTTTAGAAACTTGCAAATGGTGGACTGAGTGACACTGGCATATGATGCAGCTTCTACCCATTTTGTGAAGTAATCGATTGCCACGAGGATAAACTGATGACCATTTGAAGCATTTGGATGTATTTGCCCGATAACGTCCATCCCCCACATAGAGAAAGGCCAAGGTGACGTCATCACATGTAGTGGATGGGGTGGAACATTTATTTTGTCTCCATAAATCTGACACTTATGACACCTTCTAGCGTAGTTGACGCAATCACTTTCCAGTGTGGACCAGAAATAACCGCATCTCATTATTTGTCTTGACATCATGTGTCCGTTCGCATGTGTTCCACAAACTCCGTCATGTATTTCTTCTACAATCATCTTTGCTTCTTCTGCATTGACACACCTTAACAAGACTTGATCATGGCTTTTCTTGTACAAGACCTCCCCGTCAAGGACATATCCAGCTGCCATCCTTCTAATGGTTCTTTTGTCAGTTTCAGTGGCTTCTTCTGGATAATTATGATGCTTGATGTATTGCAGAATATCATGGTACCAAGGCTTAGTGTCTTTCACCTCCTCGATTTGGTAACAATGAGCTGGGTACTCATACGACTGCATATCAACTGGTGTCATTTCAGATTCCCCGCCAGCCTTGAATGCGGCTGCCAAGGTGGCTAAGGCATCAGCCATTTGATTTTCTTCTCTTGGTACATAGTGGAATGTGACTTCATTAAATTATTTGAGCATATCTAGTATTAGCTTCCGGTACTCTATCAGCTTTACATCCTTGGTTTCCCATTCTCCACGGAGCTGATAGATTACTAAGGCTGAATCTCCGTATATCCGCAAGGTTTTTATACTTTGTCCCAGTGCAGCTCGAATTCCCAGAACGCATGCTTCATACTCTGCCATGTTATTGGTGCAATCGAAGTTTAGTCTGCTGGTAAATGGGTAGTGACTCCCTTCCGGGGAGATTAATATTGCCCCGATGTCGTGTCCTAATGCATTTGATGCATCATCGAAATACATTCTCCAGGAATTGTCTGTTGAAGTGTCTGCTTCCTCTAAGGATATAGCCATTAAGTCTTCGTCTGGGAAATCAAAGTCCAACGGCTCATAGTTCTCATCGGTTCTGCTTGCCAAGAAGTCTGATATGGTGCTTCCTTTTATGGCTTTCTGGCTCACATACTCGATATCAAATTCTGACAAGAGTATCTGCCACCGGGCTAACCTTCCAGACAGAGCAGGTACACCCATCATGTACTTCAAAGGGTCTAATTTGGAAATCAGCCACGTAGTGTGATACAACATGTATTGTCTAAGTCTCTTTGTAGCCCAGACTAAAGCGCAACAAACCTTCTCAATGGGAGGATATCTGACCTCGCAATCTGTGAACTTCTTGCTCAAGTAGTAGATGGCTTTCTCCTTTCTTCCAGACTCATCATGTTGGCCTAGGACACAACCCATCGAATTCTCGAATATAGACAGGTATAAGAAAAGAGGCTTGCCCGGGATGGGGGACATCAAAATAGGAGTGTGTGATAAATACTCCTTTACTTTCTCGAATGCAAACTGACAGTTTTCATCCCATGCTCCAGGGCTATTCTTTCAGAGGAGACGAAAGATGGGGTCACACTTGTCGGTTAACTGAGAGATGAACCGAGCTATGTAATTTAGTCTGCCCAGAAAACCTCGGACTTCTTTTTGGGTTCGTGGTGGAGGTAGATTCTGGATAGCCTTAACCTTATCAGGATCGACTTCAATGCCTCTCCTGCTGACTATAAAGCCTAATAGTTTTCCAGATGTTACCCCGAAGGTACACTTGCTAGGGTTTAGTCTCAGTTGGAACTTTCTCAATCTCTGGAAGAGCTTCCTCAGATTCTCGACATGTTCATTCTCGGTTTGTGCCTTAACAATCATGTCGTCAACATAAACTTCGATCTCTTTGTGCATCATGTCGTGGAACAGGGTCACCATAGCTCTCTGATAAGTTGCCCCAGCATTCTTTAACCCGAAGGGCATCACTTTGTAACAGAAAGTTCCCCACATTATGACGAAAGTGGTCTTCTCCATGTCTTCAAGATGCATCTTGATCTGATTGTACCCCGAAAATCCATCCATGAATGAAAAGTATGCGTTCCCGGCTGTATTGTCCACCAGAGTGTCTATGTGTGGTAGAGGAAAGTTGTCCTTGGGACTTGCCTTGTTAAGGTCCCGGTAATCGACACACATACGTACTTTCCCATCTTTCTTCGGTACTGGCACTACGTTGGCCACCCACTCCGGATACTTGGCCACTTGAAGGAAACCGGCATTGAATTGCTTCTTGACTTCTTCCTTGATCTTAAGGAGCATTTCTGGTCGCATTCTTCTTAGTTTTTGTTGCACATGTTTGAATTCCGGTTTGATTGGCAGTTTGTGAACTACCATATCTGTGTCTAGCCTCGGCATGTCTTGATACGACCAAGCGAACACGTCTCTGTACTCCTGAAGTAAGACTATCAGATTTTGTCTTGCTTCATTCGAAAGTGTGGTGCCAATTTTAACCTCCCTTCGATCTTCTTCAGTCCCTAGGTTCAAGGTCTTGATCGTCTCTTCATGTGGCAGTATTTGTTTATCCTCTCTTTCTACCATTCTCAACAATTCGGTAGGCAAGTTACACTCTTCTTCATTTTCGCACTCATCAAATTCCCCGAGACAAATGGCTGATTCAAAATCTACCTCCGGATCAGGATCATCAGTGCCTACATTATCGTTATCTGGAGACCTGAGGGAAGAGAAAAATTTGTAGCGTGAGAGAAAAATATCCCACACGAAATGGTCAAGAATTAAATTCGAGAGCAAAAGGTAATGAAGTATTGGAATGAAAGAAATAGATAATGAATTCAAAAAGAACTAAAAGAATGATTTGTTTGCCATGAAAAAAAAGAAAGAAATAACATCTTTTATTAAACTTAAACAAAATGTTCATCCCCCCTTATAAAAGATCACCTATTGCCCCGGGTATAGGCAAATAGGGATAATTCGAATATTACTCTGAAAGACTCTTGTAGACCACAGGTAGTTCTTCGACCGACCAACGACTAGGCATGAACCCAGGTGGCAGAGGGCACATCCCAAATCTATCTCCATTATCGACATTTCCAGTGGTTACGGCATTGATGCTCAGATCTTCCAAAGCCGCTTCTAAATCTGTTGAGGTAGTTTCAAACACATAACCACCTGACTTGAATGTATGGTAAATAGGCGAGAATGTCATGGGCTCCCATTGAAGTTCATTTCCAGTCAGCCTGGCTATTCTTCTATCTCGGTTCTTTTGGATCTCCTTCCTCTTCTCATGATGATTGGGCTGAAAACCAAGCCCAAACCGATCCATCTTTGTAATAGGAGGGACTGGATTGATCCTTCCTTGTAGAAACTTCCCAAATCCTCTTCCGATTTTGGCACCACGTCCCAATGTTTGTTTGATCTCCATCTTGGTGCATTGGGAGAGTCGGGGTATAGGAATATTTCTTCATTCTGCCACGAACGTGGCGTTCACAAATTCTAAAGAACGGAATGAACATTCTACCGCTTCCTCATCTACCTCGATGTATGGAGCATCCGTGGACGCACTTGCCACGATATCTTCTTCTGCATTTATGATCACCAAGGTTCCATCAATCACAAATTTTACTTTTTGGTGCAGCGTGGATGATACTGCACCGGCTTGGTGGATCCAAGGCCTTCCCAAAAGACAGTTGTAAGAAGGCATGATATCCATCACCAGAAACTCGACATTGTAGGTGGCTGGTCCAATGGTTAGTGGTACCTTGATCTTGTCGATAACCTCTCTCTTGGTGCCATCAAATGATCGGACCATATTCTGGCATGCTCTCATATGTGAGGTATCTATTGGCAGTCTTTTCAATGTAACCAAAGGCATTACGTTCAGGGCTGATCCGTTGTCGAGTAAAACACTTGGTAAAGCATGCCCCTTACAGTAGGTAGTAATGTGTAATGCCTTTGTTTGTCCTCTCCCACCGGATGGAATCTCATCATCTGAGAATGAGATGAGATTATCAGCTTGAATATTATTAAACAGTCGATCCATCTTGCTGACTGGTATGTTTTGTGGCACGAACGTTTGATTCAGGACTTTCAACAGTGCCTCCCGATGTGCTTCTGAGTTTAACAAAAGTGCCAACATTGAAGTGTGTGTTGGCAAGTTGTGGAGCTGTTCTACAACACTGTACTCACTATGCTTCAGAAATTTGAGGAATTCTTTAGCTTCCTCCTCTTTTATAGGTTCATTGATAGCCAGTACGTCTTCCTTGAACGGCTCAAGTGGCCTTTGCCCCCCTTTGCTATTACATCCTCCGGAAGTACTCACCTGACATTCGTACTTCCATGGCACTTGCCGATTGTCCTTATATTGAAAAGGCCAAGGTGCTGAGATTACCACATTGGCTGGTGTTATTACTGTCATGCTTGCCTTAGGGGTAATTATCAAAGGACTACCCCTACCAAATCTTTTGTCTGATGATTCTCCAGTAGCACAGATGTCTGCTTCCGGGGAATCCTGAATTTCTTCATAGAACTCCAGCTCTTTCTTGTCCATTATGAGCTGGACTAATGTTTTGAATTCGGGGCAATCCTGCACTTTATGCCCCTCTTTGTTGTGGTAACAACAACGGTTACCATCTTTATTTCTCGCTGCATCGGGATAGGGTACAAGAAGCCCCACCTTTACCATTTGGCTCCCTACCCAAACTAAAGGAGTTTTAATTTCCGAAACACTGGTTTTGATTTTCCTACCCCTTTCAGTAGTAACTGCATTGATTCCTGTCTCTTGATGATTGGGCAAGGGGTTCTGAGCGACGTTTGGTGCTCCGGAGTCGAAAGTAATCCAATTCTTGTTCCGCATCCGTTGTACTAGCCTCTTAAATGCGAGACAACTTTCAATAGAATGCCCCTGCACACCGCCATGATATTCGCAGTTAGCGTTTTCGTCATACCATTTCGGATAAGGGGGCTTCATTAGATCCATAGGATAAGGTGACACTGCGTGAGTGTCAAAGAGCTGTTGGTATAGCTCTTTGTATGTCATGGGAATGGTATCGATTGGTTCCCTCTCCCTTTCCCTTCTCGGTTCTCTTTGATTCTGTCTGGAAGTACCGGATGGCACAACTGCTGTGGCATTTGGACCCGAGATCGTAACTCCCTTGTTAGCATTACAAGTGCTGACGTTATTGATCTCTCGCTCCTTGTTCCTCATGGGAGGCTTCTTACTAGAATCTCCTCCCTCAATCTTTCCTTGCCTGATGGCTAATTCGATCATCTCACCAGCCATGACTAAATCTGAGAAGCTTCCCGATGTAATTGCCACCAGGTGCCCGAAGTAGGGTGCCTTCAGGGTCTGTACAAATAGTTTTCTCGTTTCCTTTTCATCCAAGGGTGGATGAACTTGCACAGACAAATCCCTCCATCTCTGTGCGTACTGTCGGAAATTCTCATTGTGCTTCTTCTCCAGATTCTGCAGCATAATTCGGTCTGGTCTCATATCATTAATGTGCTTATATTGTTCTAAGAAAGACTTGGCCAAGTCTTTCCATGTTTTGACATGAGTTCGGCTGAGCTGGTTGTACCACCGGATAGCTGAACCGGATAGGCTCTCCTGAAAACAGTGGATCAGGAGTTGGTCATTTCCCCCATATCCTGTCATTTTCCGATATAACATAGTGATGTGGGCTGAGGGGCAGCTGTTCCCATCGAACTTCTCGAACTCAGGGATTTTAAACTTTGGCGGGAGCACCAAATCTGGAACCAGGCTTAGCTCCATCGCATCTACCCCATAATAGTCATGATCCCCTTTGACTATCTTCAGTTGGTCTTCTAACATCTTTATCTTCTCCTCCATCTTTTTGGCTTTGTCCTCCTCATCGAAATCTGGGATATGATAATCATCTGGATGATTGTCAGGGATGATCGTAGAAGTTTGTATCTTAACAGTAGGTGCAATTTTTGCTTTGGTAGCGGATGAGTTCCCGGGTAATACAAACTTCCCTTTAATAGCGGATAAGTCCCCGGGTAATACTCCGGGTGAGATAACCACTTGCGGGGTTGGTGATATGGTTATCCCCTCAGAGGAACCTGCCCCTGCTGCACTAGCTTGTTGTAAACCCGATAACTTGGCCACAATTTGGTCGACCAAAGACTCCTGGTTTTTCATGATGGACTCTAGGGTGCTTTTACTGTTCTGAGCCATTCTATCTTCTAGTTCTTTTTGTAGTTTGGCCATGTTCTCTTCAAGTTTTTCCATTCTGACCTCCATTTATCTCGTTTTTGTTCGGGTATTGTGCGGATGATGTGTATCTTGAGCTTGTAGAGGTATGCTTGGTGTCTGAGACATGTTCTGTTGGTTAATACAAATGTAAAAATATAGAAAAAATTGAAATATAAAATGCAAAATATGTGATGCATGATGTATGCAATTTAGAGGCACTGATCCAAAAAAATGTCCATTATTATAAATAATCTTTATTTAGACAAAAATATTTTATCTTGTAAGAGACATAAAAATAATCAAAGGTACACTCGGACTAAATCCTCTAGACCCCGAACAGCTTATAGCAGGTTGACAAGTCTTCTGCCTTCATCTGTCACTGGTTGTATACCTTGTCGGACTACTCCCGCTTCCCTTGCCAGGCCGTGTAGGTGGCGAGCTGCCTTCTGTACTTGATCCAAGAAATCTCGGATGACAGCGTCTCTGGCCTTCACCCTTTGTTATGCTTGCTCCCAACGGAAACGCCACTGCAAACCCCCATCGAAGAGCACTATCTGATGCTCGCTTGCTTGCTTTTTGAATCCATCTACAATAGCTTCTAACTCAGCTATTGTTTTACCATCTCTCTCATGTTGTTTCTCCAGATCAGTCACTTGGATTCTCAGGCATTGGTTTTGATGATGACAGTCTGCTAGGCGCCTCTGGGCAGTCTTCATCTGTTCCTTCCACGTTTTCTCATCCGGCCCCTCGAATTTCCTTTTCAGGCTATGAGCTTCATCTTTCCAGTACTCAAAGGACATTTTCAACTTGGAGTTATCCTTGACTTTATCTTGGTATCCCTTCCTCAAGTCTTCAAGCTCAAAACGGACTATTTTCTGCTCCCTTTCCAACTTATCTGCTCGATCTTTATGAGAGTCGGCATCTAGCTTCCATTGGTAGCGCTCAGCTTCAAGTTGCTTTACCTTCTGCTTCAGCTCGTTATTCACAGCTTCAAACTCTGTCTTGGCTATCTCAAGTTCAGAAGGGACAGACCTGAGATGTTCCTCCATGGCCCGAGTGTCTTCATGGTCTGGCACCGGGATGTTATCATTCTTTCTCAATCTTCGCCATTCTACATAATCCGGAGTAAGCATATCTCTAGCAGCCACGACATCCATTCGGAATACTTTCTTCCATGACTCGGCTACTTCCTTGATCATTTTCTTATAGCTGTCACTGTGATACATAAACTCTGATGTAGATACTCCGTAAGTTGTTGGGACAAACTGACGTGCCCCATACTGCCTGAGTGCCAACAAAGGAGCATACCCAACTGCACCCCAAAGTCCAAGTAAGGTCATAGTGTCAGAATCCCCACATCGGAAAAGAACGTCACTGAGGAACAACCAGGGGGCTCTCCAGATAATATCCCGATCCTGAAGATGTGTGAAGACCTTCATCCATTTTTCCTTTGAAGCGCCTTCATGCCATTTCATAGTGATGAACTCTCCTAATGGTGAATAGGTAGTGCTGAATCGACGGTAGGCAACCCCGCTAGTCTTCCAGAAGTGGCTGTGAATCCAGACTTGAAGGAGTTGAACACACCCAATGAACCTTCCTCCACCAGTTCTTCTGCAATGATTAAGGGATCGAAAGGTCTCGGCTAAGATGGTCGGTGCTGGGTTGACTCGCCTTGGAAGTTGTTCAAATAATTCTACTACGGCTGCGTCAATGCATCCCAAAACCTTCGGAAAGATGATCAAACCGTACAGACCCAGTGCAAAAAGATCTATAGTCTTCCATTCATCAGGGTGGTTCTTCATTAGTTGCTTTATATGGATCCACTCGATTCCTTCCCCGCTACCTTTGTGCCGGAGTCGATCAGTCACCCACTTTTCATCAACCCCTGCAATCTTGGCCAGTCCGTTCTTGAAGGGCTGACTCTTGATATGTTTAATATATGCCCTCTCTAGTTTGATGCTTTCGCAGTGCAGTAGAGTAGTATACTCTTCGATAGTAGGCACCATGTCTTCCTGGTTAAAGGTGAAGCAACTATATCCCGGGTTTCAGAATTGAATTAATGCTCGGAGTAAGGGCTCATCAGTCTTGACATGGAGCAAGAGGGCGATATCACCATATCGTTGGCTGAACTTCTGCTTTCTGTCATTCTTCCAAATGTCCCAAATGTTTCGCAGCTCTTGGACATTATTCTGTTTCAGGCTGACAGCGGCATAACTAACTAGTTCTGACACATAGTTTCCCTGAAGACTGTCTCCCTTCTCTTTCTGAGCCTTCTCGGACCATAGTCGTGCCTCAGCGTTTTCAATCTCTTGTATTATAACACCTTTGTCCATTAATTCGAATTATTTTGTGTATAACAAACACTTTTTAGGAATCAATAGCCTCTTGTAATGATGCAAATGCTAGAAAACAAACACAAAGGCAAAAACGTTAGTAAAATAAAAATACAAATAAAAAATGACGGAAGGAAAAAGCGCAAAAAAAAAAACATGGTTAGGGTAAAAATATCCTAGGTTTTGGAACGTGGTTTCGGGGTAGGCTCTAATTCTTCATGGTCTCCCGGTTTAGGTTTTTAAAAAAATGGTACCCGAGTTCTCCTTGTCGGTGCCCCCTTGGGCTTGCCAGACCCTTAGTCCTAAACCCATCACAGGCTTGTGTGGACTAAGTTAAACTCGAGGGGACACATTCCCTTATGCCCGCACGGTGAATAAATTCACACGAAGACATAAGGTATATGAATCCCGAAGGCTACTTGCTAGGCCCGCACGGTGAATAAATTCACACGAAGGCGTCGCTTTCACCCCCACTTAAAATAGGAATTGGAGCTCGGGTATAGAGCCTTAGATGAAAAAAACTTTGAAGTCTGAAATCATGAGAAAACGATTAGTCCAACTATTTACTCGAAAATATTAATCAAAAGTAAGTAAAAAGGATCGAAATATTACCTTAAAATTTAAACTTACCCTTTTCGTTAAAAAGACAACTGGAAATTACCTTAGCCTGACTCACTTACCTGTGTCCCCAGCGGAGTCGCCAAGCTGTCGCAACCGTCTTTCGGTTGGTTCCCGGAATCGGGCTTCGACTTAGAAAAATGTGGAAAATAGATTGGAGTCGCCACCGATTATTTATTTAAAAATAAATAGGTTAACCGGATACCTTATTTCTTACCTGATCTGCGTCTTACCAAAGATATGTCGGGTTCGGGAGTCGGTTACAGTCAAGGAAGGATTAGCACCCTTGAACTGCCCTTTCTGTACTACATAATTTCCAGTTGTCTTAAATTAAGAAAATTGTAATTTAAATTAAAAGGTAAAATATCGATCCGAGTTACTTACCGTAGATTGCTTAAATTGTGCCCTTTGATAATAAAATGTTAGATAAAAAGGTCGAACCAAAAAAATAGAAAAGGGTTAAATTAAAATGTTTCAAAGAATGTATACGATGAGGAATTAATTGAAATAAAGATAAAATGTGCATATCAAAATTCATGAAAGATAATAATAATTAGGAGGAACAAAAATAATGCAAAGAAAACAAGTTTATTAACGCAAAAAAACATGCTAAATACGAGATTTAGCCATAAAAGGACCACAAATAATGAAACAAATAAATCCCCGAAAATGGTTAAGAAATAAAATAATAAAAGGAAGCAAAGTAAAATAAAATAATAAAACAGAACGGAATAATAAAATAAATGAATATAAAACAAAACAAAATGAAGGGGGGAATGAAAAGAAAATATGCATGTGGGGTTTAAAAGATAAGTTAGAATAAGATATTTATATACATATAAAACATGATGAAAAACAAAAAAGGAAAGAGAATAAGAAAAAACAAGATAATGGGCCCCTATGTCATCAACGGGAAAGACATAGTGAAGGGGAGGTTAGGAAACCAAGAGCCTAGGAAGAAGAAAAACTTAGAATGGACAAATTAGTTAGGTTACATATATATATATATATATATATATATATATATATATAATATGAAATTAATCAAAAGTACACAAGAAATGCATATATATATAGAGACATTAGGAAAATAAAATACAAATAAATAAATAAATAAAATATATATATATTACGATATATAAAAAATGGAAAAAGATTAAACGAAATATATATATTTAAATAAAATAATAATAGGCAACAAAATAAAATGAAAATAAAAAAAACATCTACATTTATATGCATAAGAAAAAAATGGTATAAAATATATATGTAATGGGAAAGAAAATAATATTACATGAATAAATAAAAAAATATAGTAAATAGATATAAAAATATAATTATACATATATAAATAATAAGGATTAAAACAATAAGAAAAGCAAATCGAGTAGCCAATTTAAAAGAGAATCGTGATTTAAAAATCGGATTTGGGATCGAAATTATAGACCTCTAAGGAATGAATGACCAAAAGAGTGGTTTACCCTAATTGCCTCAGGAACCCGCGGATCCTCCCCGGGTCAGGGTCGACACGCGGGTCACCGCTCGGGTCAGTATATAAGCCAAAGTTTTGGCCTTGATCCTCATTTCTCTCCTCTAAAAAAACGAAGGCTCCTCCCCATCTCTCTTTTCTCTGCCTTGTTCTTCAAGAATGAAGAACAGGCGCCACATTTCCCAGAAATCGGCGGTTGCTCCGCCTCACCGCCGCCGTTGAACGGCGACGGCCGTCGTTCATCGGCGGCAAAACCACAAAAAAAAAATATTTTCCAGGAGCTTTTCTCCTCCTCGTTTTGAAAATCAAGTTGTTGTTTTTCAAAAAGGCCTCGGGTTTTCGTAGATCTACAAAAATAATCTTTGAACGAAAACCCCTTTCATCGGCCAAAAAGCGACTTGTGAGTTCGATCCGCACCAAATAATACAGGAAATACAACATGCAAAGCAAGAAACCGAATGAACAAAGGTAAGAAAGAAAAAAAAAATGCTACCTTTTTATTATCTCTTTCGAAAATCTTTACAAAGGTTTGGATCTTCTTGGCTATTGTGTGGGAGTGGTTGTTACACAGTGATCTCGTGGTTGAATCCAGTGTAAATCCCCCCTTTTTACTATGTGATTACATTAAATATTTATAGCCTAGAATTTTAAGTATTTCATTCCTATTATGACTCTAACTTGGTTGTTTGGTTGTTTGTTGGTTGTGGGTGACTTCGGGATAACCTTGCACCGAACGGCTCGGAGTGGGGGGCGTGTGGCTGTGAAATCCGTAGAGGAAGTCGTGAGGCGTGGGACTCTCGGCCAAGACTCCATGCGGCGCTGGTTGCTGAAACGAGAGCTAGGGTTTTACACGGTGGGCGGCTGGGGTGTATCAGGTCACGTGGGACTTGGGCTTGTATTTGGGGCCTGAAAATGTGAAATAATAAATAAATAAATAAATAATAATATATGTTTATTATATATATATATATATATATATATATATATATATATAACGAATGAATGGATGAAATGAGGGGTGTCTACAGCTTAAAAGTGTAATTGAGAAAACGTTAAGCACCTATTTTTAATCAAAAATTCTTTAGGCATTAAAACGTTTTTTCGAGATATAATTTAAATATTTTTTGTATTAAGGGGTTTTTTTATTTTAACTACTGATTTTTCTAATTTTACTAATAATATTAGCGGCAGTTCGATAGGATTCAATATCCATTCGAATTAAGGGCAGTTCGATCGGCCTGGTACATCACCAGACGGTATCAATGGACAACAAGTGGATGCATGATGTTCCGCGTGCAGAGAACACATTTATTGGGATCTTATACAACCTATTTTTCTCGACATTTTTGGCCGTAAAACATATGTCAAATTCATGTCAAGGAGGTCCAAAAAGAACGAACTATAAATTTTAAGGTCCATTAATCACGAGAAATGATAGTGGTGAGTGGAAATCAAAATTTTAAATTGTGATTGGGATGGCGTTTGTTGTTGCGTTATATTTATCGTGATTACGACAATAACATGTGCTATTGTGCTCATTACAAGGATTACGGTCGTGCAATAATAGTTTTGGATGATACATTTACCTTTATATAACAACGGTTATTTTGATAGTGGAACACTATTTATATCCATGATGGACTTTAGTCGAATTTAATGGTCAAATTGATATTTTATCTAAAACAAAATGATAATTTATTTAAAATTTAAGAGTAAAAAAATGTCTCTTTTACTGATGTATCGTATCATCAACAAACATAAATTAATAATTGGAAAACAAAAGGTCCCAGTTCTAGGGTTAGAATTAATTCACAACCCAAAGAGCCCAAAATCAATCTAATAACTAGTTTGCATAATGAATATTGATGTTTGCAGAATAGATTATGGATAACAGTAAGAAAGACAAATCTAAAGTACGAGCCAAAGTTAATCAGATTAACGAACACGATACGTTCTCCTTTGACAACATAAAATCACAAGTCGAATAAATGGAAGCCGCGGCTGCCCTGATAGCCAGCTCCCTGTCGAAGCCATCCCCGATTCCTGATCTGCATCACATGTTCATGACCGTGATGTAAAATGATTAATCATATATAACAGTAAAGACTCTATATGCTGCTATCTGCTAAATTATTGAGCTATATTGAGCCGTGTATTAGCATATATAGGTCTTTCATGGTGGTTTGCAATAAACCGGATTTAACCGATAAGGGTTGATATTTCAGGCCATCAAGAACGATGAACTGCAAAAATGCTTTAATCTTAGCACAATAGCAAAACTACTTTGAGATACTCAGTTCCAACATTTTTTGTTGTCATAATAAGTTATTACTCACGGGAGGTTCCGATGGATATAAAAATGTAAGGCTTATCCATTATTCAATCATCATAACAAAAATACATGAGAATAAAACTGTACTCAAACCTGATATTATTTTCTGATGCTCCTAGTTGTGGTAAACCATAAGGCAAATTCCAATGCATATGTTGCAATCCCTGATCACAATGTAGTTGCATCCCTTTTATTTGGTTCGACCAGATTTCCTGGAATATAAGCCGGAAAACAAGATAGATTGTATAAATGCTCTCTTCGCACACATAAAGACAGTAAGTATAGTATTTTTCTAGTGAAACCTCAAGTACATTCCTTTAAATAAGGATAAACATGCCAAGTTGTTTGCAACTTACAAGCTGCTTCTCTTCTTCAGAAAGAGCTTTATCCATCTGATCAAACAGTGCACTCCATCTGGCTAGATGCATCTCGGCAGTAGCATCGTGTGGAAACCCATCAATAGAAGCTATTACAATATTAGGATCACCCCCTTTGTTAGAGGAGAATTCTTTTGATACTAAAAAAGGTAATTCTGTGGTAATTACAGCTCGTACTTTCTTCTTGCTACGCCGCAATGCTGCAAGTGCAACGAACAACACAAGAAACAAGGTAAATAAGTTGATATTCTATATTAAGAACAAATTAAGTGGTAGGAAAATACCTGAAAGACGTCCTTTAATATCTTGCTGAAGAAGTTCCAACCATTGAGATGCAACAGTGGCAGCTGAAACATCGATGTATTGATTATATCGTGAGGGCACTCTTTTCTTTGTTACAATCACCATATAAACATGAATCATCTTTAACAACTGAAAAATACAAATTCTGACCTTTTACAGAAAGTGTAGAGTCACTCGTAAAGTTCGTTGATTCCAAATTAGACAAAGAGCTAATGTTCTCAGATACTTTAGTTGATGATGATAACTTCAATGCCAGTGCATCATCCTCACTGACTGGTTTTACAATGCTTGAATCACCATCTCCACTTCTTTCCTCTGAAATTGAAGAAAATGGCTGATACATTGACATTGGATAACTTATTGCTTTCTTATTCGTAGTAGTAGTAGTAGTATTTGGAGGCCCATCTTCATGGTAACGATGGAGACGATGAAATCCTGATCCATCCATATTTCCATGGTCCCCCTTACCATCATCATCTCTGGTTCCACTTTCGACATGACTTGCCTGCTTGCTTTCAGAATGCAAATTTTCAAGTTTTTCAGACTTCACTAAGGCTTCTATTATGGAATGGACTTGTTTTCGATTTCTTACATGATTTATAATTCCGGGGTTTAATCCATTGAGCAATCCACTTGGGGCAGCGATTTTTGTGAACCTGTCTACCTGTTCTTTCTTTGCAAGCTCCATCTTCGTGAGCACATCATTCTTACTTTTCCTCCCACGTCGCTTGGGCACTGGTATTCCCCCATGAGATGATGACAGTAAACCATTTTGCATAGACATACCTCCTCTATAAGATGAAAGCAAACCACTTTGAATCGATATACCCCCATGAGAAGACGAAAGAAAACCATTTTGCTTCATCTCTTTCCAAACTCTTAGCGAGTCTTTCTCCTCGGCTGGACCGATAGAACTTCCACACTCTGAAACATCCTTTGGCTTCATATTCTTGATATGCCTGTGACGAATTGATTCATGGTTTATCGAGCTAGAAACATCTTTCACATTCAGATCCAAATTAATGCCTTTCGAGGGTAGACATTTACTCTCTTGTGAACACAGTCCGTCAAATTTTTCTTCGCTTTCTGAATTGTTATCACATGATTCGTTGATTCGAATGTCAGAGTTAAGATCAAGAGGCTGACTGATAGGATGGGCCATTGGAGATACTTTTACCCCTTCAATTCTTTCAACTTGAGAAGAATCAAAATTGAAGGTTACCGGAACCTCAGTAACTTGAGACACTGCTGATCCGCTAAACTGCCATTGGTGGCTAGAATCTATTCGTTTCATAGATTTTGAATTGGGGCCATTGATTTCTGTTGAACAAATGGGTAAAAAAACAAAAACACTTACATTCTTGTATAACATTCCAAATTAGTTTTACCCCTCCTTAATTCAAGCACAACTAGGAAAAAGATAAGGCTGCAAAGTAATACTCAGTCCAAATGTTTTAAGAAGCTCAATTTACCAATAATTCAAGTAAAACAAGCATAAAAAATTACCCTCGAAGCGTATGACAGAATCAAAATCTCTCATTTTTATTCCCTTGGGGGAAACATCATGTCTTTCTTCCAATTCATGAATGCTTCTCTTCACGCCCACCGTCTAAAAAACAATCAAAAACCAAGAAAATCAATAATAAAGTTTTAACCAAACCAAACCAAAAAAAAAAGGAAAAGGAGCAAAAACCCAACCTTGGAATCAGATACAGGCATCAAAACGAAACCTTTAGAAACCATGGCAGAATCGGCTTGGTCTTCCATCCCTTTGAGAACCCCAAATTTAAAATTTCAAAAGATCGACAAGAACCGAGTTCCAGCGGGAGAGGGGTTGAGAAAGAATAAAAAAAGCTCCAAACTTTGGAACAAATCGAGAAATTGCTGAAAAGGGTTTTCGAGATTATGTAAAACTGAAAGGAAAGTTCAAAGTGAAGAGAGATTGATGACTTTACTGAGGATCAGATCTGCCGGGTTTTATTTTAATGCTATTGTTGGTTCAAAAATTGAGATTTGGTGTCTGTTTCTTTTGGATTTGAATTCGTACGAGAGGGAGGGAGTTAACAAACGATTTTGTCTCTGAAATTTTTATATGTAAAAAGTAATTTGGATATTTTTGAAGTGAAGTTCATGTGTTTTGGGTGGTTCAATTTCAAATACGGGGTTTAATGGAGGGAGGGAGGGAGTTTCCGCCCCCCGCCTTTGTAAATCACGTGCTCACTTCTCAACCCTTTTGCGACTTATCTTTGTTTACTTTTTTTTATTAAATTAAGACAGATCATAAAATAGTATCAGTTTTGAGTATTTTTAATTATTTAACAATAAAATTTAATCATTTTTACAATTTGATGATGTCTAAAGTCATAAGCTTTATAAATGACAATACTTTTTTAATTATTAAGGTAATTTGATTTTCTTTTACATAAAATATTAGATAGCAATGTATTTCCGCACGTTAGTTTTATATATTTTTAGGATAAATATTTAAATAAAGGTTTCATTTTTTTAGAGTTGTTTACATAAGAGTTTTATCTTTCAAAAATAGTTTTCGAAATTATTTTGTGATTGCTTTAAAATATTGGCTGAACGTATTTTCAAAATATAGAATTGTCATTAATTATTTTAGATCAGATACTATTAAATACATATAAAATAATCGTTTAGAAAAAGTACATCTTTAGGGTGTGTTTGGTTGGGAGAATGTGAAATTCTCATGGGAATGGAATCTACAGTCCCCTGTTTGGTTGGCCGGGAATGTCATTCTCGTAATCTTACATTACTAATAGTGGATTTTTTTGGGTATATTACCGGGAATGTCATTACCTCACTTTCCTTATGTATTGTTGGATTACCAGCGTTTTGGACTAAAATGCCTTAAAAAATTCTTTCAAAAATATTCTTATTCTGTCATTGAATAATAAAAATTCTACAAAGGTTAAATTACAAATTTATCCTTAAACTATTTTAGATTTACAAAAAAAATCTATAATTAAAATTTTATATGAAGTTCAGGGGTTAAAATAAAATTTTACCCTTTCATTAAACCTTTTTATATTTTCAATTTTGTAAAAAAAATTATATAAATTTTATGAATTTAAATTTGTTAAAGAAAATATATAAATATTTTCCAACTTGTTAAAAAAACAAATATATAATACAAACAATTTGGTAAAATATACATTCCAATAATCTTTTATTCCTTTAACCAAACACGGTAATCTTACATTCCTGCTAAACCAACCAAACTCAAAATACAACATTCTCAGTAATCATATTCCCTGGTAATATTTTATTCCCACTGGTAATCTTACATTCCTTGAACCAAAAGCACTCTTGGGTTTAAGTTTAAACCTGGAGTCAAAGTTGAGTTTAATAGTTTATTGCGTGCAAGAAAAGTTAAACTACTCGCGTATAATCCAAAAACTAGTATCTTGTCCGAAAAATACATATTGTATTAACGGTAATTATAATAATAAATATTGATAGTACATACACTAAATAAGTAAATAAATAATATTAGAAGAAATTAATAAATAACATGTTAGGTATAAATTACAATAACTAAAACTTACAATAGTCAAAAGGGCAATTGATATGAAAAAAATATTAAATTGAAAAAATATATAAATTAAGGTGGAAAACACAATAGGAAATTATAAAAAAATAAAGTGAATTATACATTAAAGTAGAGGGGTTAAAATTGCAATTAGCCCAAAGCCAGAAGATGTGGATCCAAAGTGAATTAGGCCGAATCAGTCACAAGTTAAACACCAGATTGAACATCCAAAATGATATCATTTTCAGTCTAAACAGTGTCCAAAATGATATTATTTTTTGGAAGATTTAATACTATATTTTTAATTTATATTTTATCTCTTCTTTTATTTTTTATCTATTTTTTTCAGCGTCCCGTGTCTCTAAATAAGATTTAGGATATGGTGGAAAACTATCATCGGTTGTCATGTCTTCTTTTAGAAATGGTCGTATCGGCGAAAGTTATCGATGGTCGATAAAATCTAAAAGTAAACAATATTTATATTTCAATTAGATAAATGTTTTATTAAAAAATTGCTTTAAATTGTGTGATTATGTATCGAGATCATTCAAGTTTCCTTCCTCCAATTTATGTTGTCAACCATGCGATATAATTATATGTCATATATGTTGTTTTATTGAGGTTTAAACTCCTTGCAGTTTGAATTAATAAAATAAAGCTTTGATCAAAGAATAAACACTATATTTTATCTCCTTTGATTTGTGCTCATTGTTTTCTTCTATCCATCATTTTCTTTCTTCTCTCCTTTTCTCAGGTTCTCCTGTCCTCTCTTTATTAGAAGCAAGGTTTAAATAGAAGAATTTTAGGGTGCTTGTTGAATGGTTCATGGTGGTTTAGGGAAAGGTATATACAAGGTAGTATTGTTCGAAGATATCTCTCAATAATTTGGCATTGAACGATCATACCCTTAGCATTTATGGTACTCAAACTCGGAATCTTAAGAAATAACAATAATACTTTTACTACTGAGATTTATTGGTTCATGTGAGAAGTTTAATTTTGGGGATTATTATGTCAATGTAGATAAAGGATTATCAGAAGAATAAGAGATGATAACTCTTTTGTTGGGTTTGGATCATGGTTTATTAGAATTCAAGTTTTAATGTTGGGTTGATTTGTTTCCGACTATTTGAATTGGGCTTTTAGGTTAGCCCGTAGCATGTCTAGGCTTGGACTAAGTGAAAATTGGTGTTAACTAGGGATTTAAACAGTGGTATGTGATAAAAAAAGGTTGTTATATATTGATAAGCGTATCATACGAAATTGTCACATCACAATTATGAAACTCACGATGACTGTAATAACATTTATTATTGTCAGAATCGTAATAAACTTAACGTAATCAAAAATGCGGAATTTAAATTCATGTGATAATAGTTTTCCTTTGGCCTATTGTTGATTAATAGTGGTAGAAACAAGATCAAAAAGTAATGAATTTATCTGATCACAAATTTGATCCGATAACAAGGTGATGATGATCCACTCTTCTGCGCCCGAAGAGGTAGGATTCTAATGATGACAGTTCACTCCTCTATACTTAAAGATGTCAGACTCTAAAGTCGCTTCGAGTGTGTCATGCTTTTAAGATGATATTTCACTTCTTTGCCTTCGAAAGAGGTATGATTTATTAAAGATAATATATTCATTCGTGAACTAATGATATCAGACTCTAATTGTGATATTTCAATGATTTGCAATTAAAGATATAAGATTTGTTGAAGATAATATGTTTATTCACATACGAAGATAGCAGTGAGTAAAACTTTGACATAGAAAATTATTACCATCTTTATTAACTTTTTAAAAGTTAAATTTTGACACGATTGTTTTAAATATTTTAACCGATTAAATTTTCTAAAATACATATTTTAACCGATTTACCTAAGTGGTTAAAGAAATCGTTGTTATTCCTAGAGTTCACGGTTTGAGCATCAACGGCTGTAGCAGAGTGATTGAACGTTGATTATCAAATAATTGAGAGTATTTAAAACATATACTACTTTGTAATCACCTTAGTTTAATCAAAAAATAAATATATTTTTATCGATAATAAATTTTAAACAATAATAAGTAAAAGTTTTAATAAAAAAATCAACAATAAACATATTTAATAAGATAAAAGAAGCATCATTTATAAAGAGTAAACTCTTTAATTTGTAATTAAAATTATTTGTATTGTTCTTTTATATATTTTTCATCGTATTTTTTCTTTCATTTGTAATTAAAATGATTCGTATTGTTCTTTTATATACTTCTCATTGTATTTTTTTTTCTTCTCAAGTGTATATATTGGGCGATTAAAACTTGATTTAAAGTTTGGATAGAAACCATAATAAATAATTATGAGGTCCAATATAATTTTCTAATTCAAATCGAGTAACAAATTCATATGTAATTCTTTCAGCAAGAGCAGATTTTTGACTTTATTAATTGAATTCAAGAAATATTTAGATATAGTCTATGGTGGACAATCATTGGGTGGAACAAGTCATTATCTTCCCTTGGGGCCTCATGAGATGCTTAACTTGACCACAAAAATGGAACCCCCCACGCGAAATCCATGCATCAGAAAGCTGACGGAGATTTGATTTCTTCGAAAACATTTGGATTGAATTGGCCGGAAATAGATTCTTAATATTCAACTTGTTTTGTTTTTATGAAACATGAATCTATGGGGATTGCAGGATCAAATCGAAAAGAAAATCATTCCTGGCAACTTTCTTTTGATCCAAACATGCAGTGATGGTTAAGAACCGACCAATCTAATTTTTGAATTCTTGATTTCTCTAAGAATCTGAGATGAATCAAGAGGACCACAGTCACACATTCAAAGGCCCTACAAATTACTACCAATAATACCTTATTAACAGAGAAAAATTAGAAGAAAAAAGAATCAAATGTGTTCATTTAGGTTGAATTCCCCTGCAACAGCCAACAATTCTTGAGCTGAGAAAAAGCAGTTTCCCTGAAACTCTGAACCTTCACCAAACAAAAATGGGTGCAATTTACCCCTAGCCCCGAACTCGCTCTACAAGTCTTCAACAGATAGCAGGCCGGAGCAAGCCCACGCCCACGCCCTTGGCCTTGTACCACAATCCCCCATGCCCTGCAACACGCATCGCCCTTTTCATCATCATCTTCTTCTTCCTGTATTTGCTCTACAAAAATCACCCCATCAGGCATTGGACTCTCACCTTTCTCCCATTTTTGTTTCACCGAAACCCAGTTGCTTTCATCGGCTTTTTCCGTTCTGGTTCTCGTCGTGTTGTCGTCTTCGGAGTACACGTGGACCAATAGAGGCGATTCCGATAAATTTTTGACGATATCGGCGACTGAATCTCTCATCCACTCGTCGATCTTATGGTAGAGCAATTCGTTACTTTTCTTCTCTTGTTGTTTGGGCAACGGTTGGAGATTTACCTTGGATGTGGAGATCTTGGTCGGCGGTCTCGGTTTCAACGATTGTGGATTTGAAACCATGAAAGAACTTGGACGTGCGTATGGGTTATGGGAGTTGAAGAGATGGGAGGGTTCTTGGCGTTGAAGACAAACGTTTCCACCGCAAGAAACGCCGCCTGCCGCCGCCATTATTGATGTTCTTGTTCCCCTGGGAAATTAACCCTGCCGTGTCCAAGGCAACAACAACAACGATGAACGGAGATTGAAGAAATCAATTGGTGTTTAATTAGATTGCACGATTGTAGCTTTGATTGATTTATATAGAGAGAGAGTTTTGGATTCGGCGGATGGAAAGAGGTTCTCTTTACTTCAAGGTTGTTTTGGCTTCCACGAATTTACCACTCGGGGTTTGATTCTCTACTCCTATCCACACGGAAAATTCGTGCAACCCATTACTCAAAATGTGGAATGTTTAATTAAAAGTGACAACTACTTATTAATACGGCGATAAATAAAAATTATTCTTACTTAATATACTTAATTTCTTTTGAAATATTTGATTTGTTTAATTAAATCAGATTCATAAAAATAATATAAATATAAATTTTATTTATATAGATATTTATTACGATCTAAATTTAATCTATTAAATGTGATTTTAATGTACTTAATTTTTAGGATTTTAAAATTTATCAGAATTAAAATTTTATATAAAACTTATTTTTCATACCTATAAATAAGAAGTTGAAGAAGATTTTATAAATTTTCTCCTCCTCCTCGTATTTCTTTTTCTTTTTCTTGTTTTTTATTTCATAACAGAAAAATCAAATTAAAATATATAAAAATGCTCTGAAATTAAAACATGGACATTTAAATATCTTTAGGGATGACATGATCAAACGCTAAAATTTCTGATAAAAGATTCACTTAAATTGTTGAAAAAATTCCCTCATATATTGTCAAGTCAAGTAAGAAATTTATAAGCTGGAGTTAATTCATATTAAAACATAAGTTTTTAAAATAATTTATGTAACATAAATTCATTGATATTTTGTTTTCTTATCAACTCTGTTATGGACATACTACTCACAGAATCAAATTCAATAAAATTATAAGTTGAAAAAGATTGATAATAAAGAAAGTAGAAACATATTGAAAGCATATATATATATATTAAAAAAAGAGAAATTATAATTATGGACTCTAGCCTGATATATATTGGCCGATAGTACAAGTTAGAGAAAACGTAGAGGATAATTACCTAAGTGGCAGTACCCAAAAAGGCGGGTCCTTTTCTGTAACTGAAACGTTCTTCATGATGTCTGGTCACGTATGGCTGTGGGATAATCACGACCGTTGAAGTTTGATCAGACGTTGGTAGATGGAGAATAGGACGGTTGGTTATGGCACGTGGTCGCACGCCTTCGTTGCATGCAGAGTGTACGCGGGCACACGCACCGCCCTCCCCCAAATCGTTTTTCTTAAACGTTAGCCATGTGACTTCCATGTCAACATGATATTTAAAATGTGCTCTTTTATATGATATTTAAAATGTTGTCTTTGTGGTGCTGTTGAGGAGATTGTCATGCATTCTTGCGTGTGACTGTTCGGTAATTCGACCGATCTTCTTAATGGTAGGCCTTCTTTCTTTTGTGACTTTCAGCGTGTTTGATTCATGTGAGACTTGGCTCGAAACATTGAACTCTCTTTTGAAAACACGGTTGTTTACACTTACCATCGTGCTTTTTTCGCAAATGCCATTAAGTCAAAGTCAAAGTCATTAAGAGCTCGCCGGTGACATATCCATTTATATATATATATTGTTTATTTTAGGACAATGATGGTCTTAATTGGCAACTGTCAATGTCAACGATCTGTTTTCTGATTCAACGATTATTTACATTATCAGTTTCTCGTAGTTTGATTATTATGGTCATGGATGATAAGTGTCGCCTTTATTTTATGTATGGTTTGAAAGTTGCAATCGAGTTTAAGTACTCTGTTGCCAATGCCATGCTCTGTGAATAGCACCAAGCTTTTGTTGTATTGACAAGGGATATTGCTGTAGTATCTTGGATTTGATTCCCAATATATCAAATATTGTTCTTAATAAGGTTCATTTGAAGCTTCTTCACAGGGGTCCAAAAATTAGGAAAATAAACAAAAGGACTTTGGGTTAAATAATGTTTTAAAAACAGAGAAAAAAAAGGACTCAAATTGGTTAACTAAAAGGCAAACACTAGGAACAAAGTATAATGAATTATTGTTAGGCTCAAAAGCTTACTAGAGTGACTTCAACTTCAAGTCTCGTGCGTTTTTCAATTAATAAACCAATGAGATCCCATCACCAATTTTAAAGAAAACACTAATCATGTTCATCCAAGTATTAAAACCCAAACAAAAAATGTATTCAAAATTGACATGGTATTTCATAATATCAAACAAAATATTCAGGATGGAAATCATCATATATAAATCGAGAAACACCAAATTCAAGTAAAAACTAAAAACAAATCAAACACAAACTTAAATGAAAATAACCACTGATTAAAGGAAATAGAGTGTATCACTAAAATCTTCCCCCACACCTACCTTTACATGCTTTATCAAAAACTAATCTTACCTTGAGAATTTGGAACTTTTCTTCTTCGTTAGGTGTGGTGGCTTCAGCTTCATCATCGAAACGCCCTATCCTTCTTAGAGATCTGTCCATTGCATCCACTCTTGATGAAAAGAATACGAGTCAGCAATGACTCTTTGAAAGTTTAACCTAAAAAGTTAAGACCGACTGCTGCTGGCTTTCTGTGACTTAACCGCCACACCATCAGTTAAGACACTATAACTTTATTCTTACAGCAAAATTCCTAAACTAAATAAGATAACTAATTCATCAAGTAACTTCATGGCAAAAGAAAATATTAAATTTTAATTTTTTTTTGAATTAAAACAGTTATATTTATAGAATATGTATATTATCGATAGATTAAAAAAATTATGATCACATATTAATTTGTAATCACACATACTATTAAAAAAAATAAGAAGATAATTAGACAAAAGATTTGCGTCACATGAAACAAACAGTTAATAGATTATTAGCTGAGCAGTTGAAATATTGTTAGATATTGGGATAACGATAAAGAAAGACCCTTAAATGCACCCATCAAATTGAAGCTTACTGTTGCAGTCACCATTTGGAAGGGATGAGCTCGGGATTTAAATTGTGGTCTAAGGTCATATTTTCGGATGCGTTATATTTATTGTGGTTGGAAATGTAACATATGCTATTATGGTCACATTAAAATTATATATTTAAAATCATATATATATTAAAATATATTGTTAGCGATATTAAATAAAGTTTTAATTTCAATAGAGAGATTAAATGAAATATAATTCATTTAACATATAACAATGAATGATAGCTAAATGTGTCATGATTATTTTATAATTAAATTAAAAAATAAATAATTATTTTAAAATTTAATTATTAAAAATATTTTTATATACTTTAGGATAAATTATACTATATTTTTGTTCCGTTTTGTCTATTTAAATATTTTTTAAATTATACATAAAGTTACGTTTTTATTATGTTTTAGTCATCTATCGTAAAAAATTAATAGTAATTATGATGTGTCACCCTAAGATAATGTAACATCATCATTTAAAAAATATCACGTTAATATTTATGTTAATTCTTTTGGATGCACGAACCAAACGACCTCTGTAGTAAAAGAATTATTGTTATTCCTTGAGGTCCCGAGTTCGACCACTAGGAATGTTAGGGGTGTGAGCGTTCAATGTTAAATAATTGAGAATCTTTGAACATATACTACTTTGTATTTGCCCAAAATTAATAAAAAAAAATTGGATGATCAAAATGAAACTAAAATGTAATATCAAGATGATTTAAAAATAATAATCGAGTGATTAAAATGAAACAAAAGTGATAGTTAAGATACTAAATATGTAGTTATCCCCGTAATTTTAACTATCATCTGTGATTAAGAAAAAGCTAAAAAGGAAACTATTTCGGTCAGCTGTGTTACTCTCAGAGTTCTCCTTCACAGATCTCAAATCTACGAAGAAACAGCAGAAATGCAGGATCCGCAAAATATGAATCCGAACCCCGATCCACAAATTCTCTCGAATACACCATCAACCCCGCAAAATATGCCGTCTTTTCCTATACTACCCGCATTTCGGGGCTCTTACCACAGGCGAACCCAATCCGAAGTCCAATTTCGGATTCCAGACGACTTGGATCTCGTCTCCGACCCGTTCGACGGGTTAGGATCCGAAGACGACTTGTTTTTTAGTTACATGGACATTGAGAAGCTAGGGGGTTCATCAACCGGAGTCGACAAAGGAGAGGTAGCTGCTGGGTCTTCCTGCAATGGATCGGCTCAGAACCCGAAACGAGAGGAAATGACCGGTGGGTCCGACCACGGAGAGAAGAATAATAATGGAGGGAATGGAAGACATAGGTATAGTAATTCGGTTGATGGGTGCTCGATAATGGAGTCAATTGAAGCTAAGAAAGCCATGGCTCCTCACCAGCTTGCTGAATTGTGGGCTGTTGACCCGAAGAGAGCTAAAAGGTTTGGGAATCACTTATATTCCCCCCCCCCTTCCATTCTTTCGGTTTTAATGCATTTGGTTTAAGGTACTTATGAGATTGAAGTTGTTGTAAATTTGTAGCTTTTAGTATAAAGTTTTTTTTTTTTCTTGTTTTTTTTCGTTTCTTTAGAGTATACATGGAAACTATTAGAAGAAGATGATGACGTATTCTTGTTGAAAGAAATTGTATTTTTGGGTTATAAATGTTTATGGTAAATATATTTAGCTCTTTTTTCCCCCAGGAATTATGATGGTTTTGTTTAAGTGTTTGCTTATCATGATGGTAAAGCTGACTTTTTTTTTAAAATATTTTTTCCTTCTTTTTTGGCTGTTTATAAATGGGGTTTTGGGCAGTTTAGGTAGTAAGTGAGGAACGAAGTTGAAACTTCGTTTTCAATTTAGAAAGAATTTGAGGATTGGTAGAACTTCTAAAAAGTATTTCTTTTATTTAATCAATTCATGTCATTATATGAGTTTTTTTTGCCTAATTATAAGTGATGCTTTACGAATTGATGTTTCTTATCTCAATTTATTGTTTCCACTTCACTTTTCTCACCCCATGATGAAAGAAATTTTGTTATCTTAGGAAGTTTTATTTCGGAGAACTTATATGTATGCAATTTTATGAATCAAATTCATGTGAACTACCACTTATGGTTTACTTTCTTTTTCCATTTCCTTCCTTCGGAAATCCGATCTAATTTTATTTTTCCTGCTTTGATTATCGTTTAATAGATGTCATGAATACCTAACGGATTAATATTATCAGTGAATTAGATCAGAATTTGCTTTGCATAATATCTCATTACATTACCATTAGCATATCACAAATTACCGACCTGTTCGATATCACTCAAACAGTCAATAAAATGACTTATTGGTAACTATGGGATTCGTTAAAATTATAATTGGAATTTTGCACATTTGAGCACTTCTAGTTTCATTAAGTTTAATTTAAAGCAATGAGCTGTTCTTTCTAAACTTCAGAATTTGTTGTAGTGGGGATTGGTAAGGAATTGCACTCTGATTTCCAATATCTGGAATGCTATAACATTTTCTGTTGTTCATTTTCTCATATATAGTAATGATAACTTGTATCTTACCTTAAAAGCATAAGCGTTTGGTGAGGAGGCTGACCTTAAGAGGGATTCTCATCTATCCACTCAACACACCTCGCCTTTAGTTGGAACAAAATATTCTAAAAGTAAATTTGGCAAATCTCATCATGTGGTGGGATTGGGTTTGCACTGAAGTTTTCGCTAACCAAGTACATTCTTTTTTTTGTAGGATCATTGCAAATCGGCGGTCAGCTACTCGCTCTAAAGAAAGGAAAGCCCTATATATGTCTGAACTGGAGAGGAAAGTCCAAACACTTCAAACTGAAGCAACTACTCTGTCCACACACCTAACCGTATTCCAGGTTTTTGTCAAAGACTTTCATGTCTCATTACATAATTTCTGGGCATGTTTTTGCTGCTGTTTGCATTCCGTATGAGAATCTCATATCTACATATTAAACAATCAATATTCGGCAATTGTATTTTCAAATAAATCGAAGGATTTTTGCAATTGGGGCTTTAGTTCTTATCACTTCCTGATTTCAAATGCTTCTAATCTGTTGAAGGCATCCAATTCTCCGGAAATGCCATTATTTTTTGACATGCCCTTGTAATATCTCACATTTAAGGATCTAGTCCCTTCTTCTGTGATTTCAGTGAATTTGATCATTGTACTTTTATTAAATGTGACATAGGTCATGGTGTGAATTTTTTCTGTCAGATTGAGTAATGTGGCATGAACAAATGCAATTTTTCGGCCAGATGGCCACTTGCTTCTGTACTCTTGAATACATTTTTATTAAGTTCTGTTATTTAATTATAATAAAGAATAAAAACTAAAATAACCACATGTGTCATTCCAGGTGGCCACAATTTTCTCATGTGAACTTATATATAACAATAAAAAATCTATACTGTCAGTATTTGATAAAGGATAAAGTATAGGTGTTCGTATGAGGATTAATTCTGAACCCTTAAAAGTGGGATAGTAGAGGGATCAGTCTTCCTTGTTGACCAATTTATGTTTTATAACATCTGAATATTAACAGTCTAAATTTGTGCGTATATTCTAGAGAGATACAACAGGCTTGACTTCTGAGAACACTGAGCTGAAGCGTCGGCTGCAAGAAATGGAACAACAGGCTCACCTATGTGATGGTACGTTCTGTCCAAGAGGCGTGCTTTCAGGATTATATGCTCATTCATATTCATGTGCATGTTCATTTCCTACAGAAGTTGAACGTTAGTAATGATAATAACTGGATTGAATTAGGGAAAACTATTGATGCCCATTTTAAGTAGTGTTCTTGGCATTAATTTTAAAGCTCAGGCTTTAGATAGCATTAAATTTAATATTGTCTGTAGGCAGATAAGTATTCATGATTGTATCAATTCCTTAGTATTTCATTTATAGTTTTTCTTATAGTCCGTTTTTTTATTACAGCTCTGAATGAATCGTTGAAGAAAGAAGTAGAGAGACTCAAGACTGCTACCGGAGAAATAACGACAGCGACAGATACCTTTAATTTAGGAATGCAGCATATATCATACATCCAATCATCTTTCCTTCCTCCCCAGAATATACACATGCCACTATTTCATCCTTTCCAATCTAACTTATTGACTCCATGTCCATCTATGGTAGCTGCCTCCAACTCCAACATGCATTCCTTTGCCGATATGATGCATCGAGATCCTCTTGGCCTCTTGCAAGGGCTTGATATCGGCAGCAGGGGTTCGACTTAGTGAAACCCGAAGGCCCTTCAATTTCTACCGCCGAAAGCAGTGGAACAGTATGATTACAAATTCTATGATCTACACCTTGCCCCCTCCCCTATTTGTTGGACTGTTCATAGACTGACCTTGTTGACATGGAAAGGTACTAATCAGTTGAATTCAATTCCTTTAATGTGGTTCTTTTGTTGTGAGTTTCGATTTTTTTCTTTTTCTTTTGGGAGAAATGATATGGGGTTACAAGTTTTATCCATAGGAGTTTATCAATGCAACATCTCAAACCAGCATCTCTCATTGTATTGTTGATTAAATATTGTTTTAAGTTGTATTGCTAGTGAATTTCTTCAGATTGTTGTTGTTTTAGTTACATGTTTGTATTTTTTTTTCATGTACAAGAAGATGTTCTTTGTATCTGTTTGTACGAAAATATAGTTACAAGCCTCATTTGGTTTTTATATGCCAACAACGGAGATGAAAAGTCACGATATTAAAACTCAGATAAGTACAATATAATATTTATTTAAAGATAACTATCAAACCATTTGATGTTAAACATTCACACTCTTAATACTAGAATCCTGGACCTCAACAACAATAATTACTTTACTATCGAAATCGTTTGGTTTATGCAAACAGAAAATTGATCGATTAGCGATTCAATCTTTTCATCATCATTGCTACATCAGTTTTGCATCAGGTTGAGAGAGGATTCTGATAAAGATTCAAAAGAAATTTTAAAAAGTCAGTAATAAAGTAGACAGTTCAATGAAAACAACATCAAAGCCACGAACCAAAAGATAGATCGTGAAAGAATAATACTTGAAAACAAAATTAAAGTTGGAATCGAGGTTGATGTTTTTTTTTTACTAAAAACTTGTCTTTTTAAAAGGACTTTCAAGTCGCATTTTTACAAAAGATGATTTTATAGATGATTAGTCATATCTAACCTAAATGATCATATGACAACATTTTTTTTCTTAGATCTTGTATTTCTCAAAAATTAAAACACACGTATTTTTTTTTTTAAATATTGATAATTACAGTAAAGGTCATCAAAAAGAAGGGGTAGGGGGTATAAAAGCGTGTACATCCAAGGTCATCATTTCCCTTTCACATAACAAACTCGATCATAAATACATTGTGGTAGAAAGGTGATGTTTTTTACCAAATGGAACATATAGTTTGAATAGTATACAAAATCAGGGGTTTGGGACACCAAACTTAGCAAGCTTGCCACCTTATAAGGGTCAAAGCAGCCCTACAACCATAAATGCACATGGGATGGGAAGGGGTTCAACCTTCTTAACCTCCCAAGTGGGTTCTATTTTGTGGCTGAAATGGATGTGCAATTGACTATTCACTTACCTTGATTGGTCCCCATTCCAAGAAATGGACATTTTGTAGGGAAAATGAGATGATGTTAGGCTCTTTGCAGGTGGGGCACTATGAGACAATCCCTTGTGAAGGGTACTCTCAATGGCTCCCAACACACAACATTTGGACAATATATTTCCCATGGCTTTTCTGTGGATTTCATTCTCATTTCAAGCTTTGCTTAATGTTGTCCCCATAAATATTGGGGTGGGGGCTTTTTTCTCTCACGAATCTTTAATCCAATTCATGTAGTAACATAAATTTATATAGAAAATTTTGAATTTTTTTAAATAATCTAAGATAATTACAAGATATTATATATTTATAATCTCTGTTAGTTATTGACAACACATCCTACATACATAACTGCTCGAACCTAAGATCTCTAAGGATAACAACATTTCTTTCAACCACTGAAACCAATCAATAGGTTCGATTTGAAATGCTTTTTTTTAATAGTAGTAAAAATTACGATTCCATTAAATAAAAGACAAGGTTGAATAAAATTAACACAATTTCAACATGAAAAATCAAATCAAACCTTTCCTTAAATACATGTTTTATTTAAAAATATATTTCAATAATCTTCCTGTCATATATTTGAACTTAGACACAATATTGATGTAGGTAGAAATTTGAGACAACCAATTTGACATATTATTTAAATAAATTGACAAATTATTGTCAAAATGATCTAACTATACAAGATCATCAACTTTACCTTGTTAAGAATTGAGTCGTGGTATATATAACATAAAATGTCAAACTATCGTAACAATAAAAAAATTATGTTATAAAAATAAATAAACAATTGTATTATAAAAACAGATAAAGATATTTTAAAAATATGTGAAGAAAAATTAAATTGAAAATCTATTTATTTAAATCTAAATCATATTACAAAAATGTTAAAGAAAAAGGGTAAACATTTCATATTCCATATTAACGATAAACGGTTAGGCTTGTAAACGAATCGAACTTTCAGCGAACCGTTCGTGAATTGTTTTATGGAAAATTCGTTTATGTTCGTTTATTTATTAAACGAGCGAACATTAACAAGATTTGTGTTTATTTAATTAAACGAAAGAACACGAACATAATGCTCGTTCGTTCATTTACGTTTGTGAACGTTCGGTAATATGTTCGTTCATTTATATTAGTTTATGTTCATTCATTTATGTTCATTTATGTTCGTTCGTTTATGTTTAGTTCAATCTCTCTAGACCCATTTATAGTATTAAAGCCCTATAAATTTTAATTTGACACTCATAAATATTTTAAAATTCAATTAATTTTAAATAAAAATAAAAAACCCAAAACAATTAAATAAAATAAAATCCTAAAATTGTTAGGAGAGAAAAAAATCTTTTTTCATTTACGTTGGTTTATGTTCATTTATTATGTTCGTTTACTTTCGTTCGTTTGTGTTTGTTTACGTTCATTCGTTTGTGTTTGTTTATCATTTAAATGAACGAACATGAGCGAACACGAACAAACTAGATTCCTTAACGAACGAACACGAATAATAAATTTTTTGTTCATTTATGTTCGTGTTCGTTCATTTGTTCAATTAAAGTTACACGAACGAACATGAACATACTTTACATGCCTAAATAAGATGAATAGCTATGAAAATATTTCCTACTTACCTACTGATGTGAAATATATTATAAATCAACATCATATTCATGTGTCAAATCTAATTTTTTTATTTATCTCATATCAGTATCGGATTACAATTTGAAACCATATAAATTCATATGAAATGATGCTTGGACCGTGAACCCCGGGGCTTCCATGTGCTCCCTAACATGGTAGGGACCCTTCCATCCCTAATCAATTCTTTTCTTTCTTTTTTTAAACAGAATTTGAATTAATTTCATCTTTTTATTTAACTATTAATTCTATATCTATTTATCGTTAATTTAGATAAATTTTATAAAAATATATTTTTAACTCAATTTATTCTATTTATATATGTCAAAATTTAAATCTCTGATCTTTATGTTTAAGGAACCTAGTATATAATCTTAATAGTAAAAAATATTTTTTTCTAAAATTATCAAATTTAAGTAACTATATCTATAAAATGTATACATTATAAATAAATTTAAAAAATATAAGTATATACTTTATTATAATAATCCAGAATTATGAAGAAAAAAATTAATAATTAAACAAAGATGTAATTTAATCATTCTCATAAACTACGAAGCCTCTCAAGTTTATAAAAGAATATTAAATCTCCCTCGTATGCTAATGATTTTAATCATCAATCAATGACGATCAAATTGCCGACAAATGATTCTTTTTACTCTCTCTCTTACTGCTTCATGGATATATAATGAAATTTTATATTTTAAATATTTCAACGGTGTCGTGTAGTATTAGAATACTATTAGGTTTTAAGATGAGAAGATGCTCATTGCATTGAGGTTGGCAAGCTTTCCCTGTTTAGATAGCTGAAGATGAAGGTCCCAAATGGGAATTTTTATTTTTCTACAATCAAAGCCTTTGAAGCAACATTAAAAATACATTCATATTTCAAGACCAGACATGTCCTTGTTACTGGTTTTCCCATATTGAATGCGTTGGTTGATCGTTGATTCACCAAAACCTGCATTTTTTCTACGAGTGAGTTTTACAAATGGAACAGCTTCTACTCTTCAAAATAAAATTATTACAATGTTCCCTTATTTCATCCCCCTGTAGCCTACCAAAGTAGACCAGGAAAAGACAAGCCCGCAGCCCCACATCAAAGGCAATAAAAGATTTCTCCAGGGAGAATATTACACAAATCTACTGAGTAAGCGATAGCTGCAACAACAGAAGTTTATATCATCAAGGCTCTTCAACTTTGAAATTGTATTTATTTAATAGTTTAAGTTGATTAAAATATAATATTTATTTAATAGTTTAAGTTGATTAAAAGATAATATTTATTTAATAGTTTAAGTTGATTAAAAGATTATATTTATTTAATATTTTTTAATCAATTGATAATATGTATATATTCTGTAGATGTAGTTATTCGGATTATAGCGGTAAGAGAATAATAATGAAAGTTTACATCATCAAGGGTTGTTTAATATTTTTTAATCAATTAATAATATGTACACATCATTTAGATGTAATTATTCCCGTAAGAGAATAATAATGAAAATTTGCATCATCAAGGGTCTTTTAACTCCGAAACAGTACTTTAGATGGTGCATAATGGACGTATGGAACCGGTATAACAGTAATCATAATGTTCTGGTTCTTATTTTTGGACAGTGAATGAGACAAGACAAGAATAAGATAAAAAACGGGAGGAGAAATGCATGTGGGAGGTGGGGCACATGAGAGGGTTGGTAGTGTAACTGGAACATTACCATGTGCAAGCTTTGATCCCTTGGTAGATGACCTCAAAATATGTTTCCTTCCCTCACCTTTTCTCTTATCAACGTGAGACGTGCTTGCTTGTCTCTTCTTTCTATTCAACTCCACCGCCCCCTACACTTTTCCCCCATTTATTTCCTATATAAGCCCCCCTTCTCTTTTTCCCCTAACCCACAACTCACAAACCATCAAACACAACCCTTTTAGTTAACATTCACAATGGCAATGACAACACTGTCTGCAACTTCTCTTCTGCTATTTGTCTTCAACTTTTGCCTCCCAAGCGTCTTCGGTGACTACGGTGGAGGATGGCAAGGTGGCCATGCTACGTTCTATGGCGGCGGTGACGCATCCGGCACAATGGGTGAGTTTAAAATGTAGTGAAAAGATTTTTTTATTATCATAGAGTGATTATAAGATAATATTTATTGGGAAAACTCTTAATCATTTAGTAATTTAACACTCAAACACACTTTACAAATGACGGTCTCAAACCCGGAGCCTTAAATAACAACCGGCACTTAACCAGTGAAGTTGCTTAGTACGTGCAAAAGTAATGAAAAGTTAAAGCAAAGTTTGAATTCCCAAAAGTGCAGTAATTAACATCAAATCGCTTATTGCTATGCTATTTTCAGGAGGTGCTTGTGGATACGGCAACTTGTACAGCCAAGGGTACGGGACCAACACCGCAGCACTCAGCACAGCCTTGTTCAACAATGGGTTGAGCTGCGGTTCGTGCTATGAAATGAGGTGTGACAATGACCCCAAATGGTGCCTGCCCGGTTCCATAATCGTCACCGCAACCAACTTCTGCCCACCAAACCCGGCATTGTCCAACGACAACGGTGGGTGGTGCAATCCTCCCCTCCAACACTTCGACATGGCGGAGCCTGCCTTCCTGCAAATCGCTCAATTCCGCGCCGGAATCGTTCCGATTTCATTCAGAAGGTTAGCATCCACAATCCACACCCTTTTTTGAGTAAATCCATAAACATTCGTAATAAAAAAAAAAAGCATGCATATTTATGTTGGCGTGAAATAAACAGGGTCCCCTGTGTGAAGAAAGGAGGGATCAGGTTTACAATCAACGGCCACTCTTACTTCAACTTGGTGTTGATCACAAACGTTGGAGGTGCAGGAGATGTACAATCTGTGTCGATCAAGGGCTCCAAGACAGGATGGCAATCAATGTCCAGAAACTGGGGCCAAAACTGGCAGAGCAACTCTTACCTGAATGGACAGAGCTTGTCTTTCCAAGTGACCACCAGTGACGGAAGGACCGTCAGCAGCTACGACGTGGCGCCTGGGAATTGGCAGTTTGGACAAACATTTGAAGGTGGGCAGTTTTAGAGGAGTTACTGGAAATTGCATTAGCCATTGTTGGAGACAGGGGAAGGTATTTGAGTAGCTCCGTGTTTCCAAATGGTGGCTGTCTATTGCTGAGGTGGTTAATTGGGCACCCGCTAGGCCTTTTTTTCTTAAGAAATTGTGATCTACATAGTTTTTAAGTAAAACACTAAATATATGTATTCCATTGTTTTGGCTTCTGTTTATTTTATAGCCATCAACTAAATATCATATGGAATATTGCAATGTTCAATGGATTTCATTATAGATCCCAAGCGTCGACTCTTTTTTTTTTATTTTAGTTAATTACCAATTGAAAATTTTAATATAATCTTATGGTATCATTTAATTATTTTTTAATTTGGATAAACTTTCATACACATTTTAAAGATTGATACTGAATTCGAATCATTTATGAGGAATATACTACCCTTTACCACAAGAAACTCTTAGATTCGGCTTAACTTGATTCTTAAAACGCAAATTCAAGTCACTCTAATGTTTAATTATACGGTAAATTATCTGTTTACTCACCCGCTTATTACCGTGTTTTTATTTCGGCCATTCTACTAGTATTTTTTAAAATCACACCAAACATGTATTTCGTTTTTGTTTCGGTCACTTGTCGTTAGGTGTGACCAAATTACACATTCTATCAAATTAGTCTTAATTTGAAATAAGTCAAAAATCCCCAACTTTTAGAAATCTTTCAATTAGATCCAACCTAAAATCCCAAAATCCCTCTCTCAAGTCCTAATCGCCGTGGAGAGGGATTTTAGGTTGAACTAAATTGAAAGATTTTCAAAAAATTGAGGTTTTTAAAATTATTTCAAGTTAAGACCAATTTGATAGAATATTTAAGTTTTGAGGACTAAAATTATTATTATTATATCATATTACTTCATTACTTTTGGTAAGTCAACAATCAAACATAATGTAAGATGACCGAAACAAAAATGAAACCTAATATTAAGTAGTATCTTAAAAAAACAATTGAGTTATAAATACAGAAACAAGAGAATAAGTGAGTGACTAAATAAGTAGTTTACCGTTAGCTCTATTTGTCCCAACCTATGCAGCCGACCGTGTAAATGTTGCCGGTGAAGTCGAAGCCAGTCTGAGGTAGGTAGTTATAATCATCAATATATATTGGTGAAGCCCGTTGGTTTGCGGTTTGTGAAAAGAGTAATTGCACGCACCTAATTATAACTTGTTTTCCTCCACAACTTTAAGGTTAAAAAGGACGAAAATGAATAACTAAACAACTGTAATATTTTAGGTTGAATGTAACTTAAATTGTTATATTTTTTAAAAAAAATTAAATAATTTAAAATTTTACGAAAAAATATTGTCAACTAAAAATGTTATAGAGACAATAATATTTTAAATTTAATTACAAATATTAGAAAATAAAATTTTAAATTGTATTTAACTTAAAATGTTATATTTTTATTACATTTTTAATTACGTATATTTTCATCATTAAATTAAGGTGTCGTTGTTTAGTATTTCTTTATTAAGTTTGAACTTATTTATTGGGTTAGATTTGGGGAGTAAATATGCACTCTACCCTAAGCCCTAAACTAAGCAAAAGTTTAAGTGTGCAAGTCACAGAAATAAGGCATGATGGCATGTGCCATGTTTTTTTCTTACTTAACCAACAGACATAAGATTTTATGTTAAGAGGATGAATTTTAATTTATAAAATTTTTGGGGAACGAATTTAAACTTATATAATTTTAGGAGTGACCAACTTAAACTTATAAAATTTTAGAAGGATAAAAACAAATTTTTAATAAAAAATACATAAAAAGTTTTAAAATATAAAGTAATTTTAAAATTTCAGGAGAGGCGACTGCCCTAACGGCCTCTCGATACATCTTTAGCTGTGGATGGCCATTGGGTTTCACAATTTATCACTTTTTTCAATCCATCTTCAAACAACACCTTTTCTTCTCATTCATTAAAACTGAAATTTGTTTGTAATTATTGTCCTTCTAGGTTACGAAATAATGTCCTACTTCTATGACTTTATGCATCTTCTCCCTCGTATAAATAATGGATCCTTTTACTTCGTATATCACTTATTTAAGTGATTTTGCTTCTAACTAGGCCAAAGTTTGATCTTTCTAAACATGATATTCATTTCTATAGATTGTTCATACGAAATTTTAATTCAAAATGGTAATTTTTTTTCTTTACCAATATTTGATATCTAAATGATTTTATACTTGTTAAGAGATTTTTAAATTTGCTTTGACAAATTAAAATGAGAGTTTTAAAATAAATATGGAAGTTCTTTTAATATTTTCTTCCTTTAATACACTAAACTAAATTAAACATATTTTTTTAAAATATTAGTGTATAATTATTTCCTCTAGGACTTAGTGCATATACCCTGAATATAATGTCCTTTATTAACTTGTGAAGAACATGTATCTATGTTTAGAGTCGTACATAATGATTTCTTGACGACTCTTTTAATCTACTGATTTTTTGAAAATTATTCCAGTAATTTGTTTAATTAAAGTGTAATTAGAAATGTTAATAGGGACTTGTTAAACTGGATTAAATTAGTTGAGGGAGTCATGTGTTTGTTGTGATTTGAAATATCTTAAACAGGACATAACACTGCACGTTGCTGGTAAAATGACTCAACTACCTCACCCGATCCTGAACATGCACGGTCTGCTCGCCCATTGTTTTTCTATGACATTACAGACTCGTGATTTACTTAAAGCTTTGAACAAATTTATATATAATATCATGACTTTAATTTCTTTATATAACTATTGAAATTTAATTAATTAATCAATTAAGATCAGATATGTTGCTTAGTGCATATTAAATGCTCCGATTCAATATTATTTATTACGTATGAGTTTTGTAAAAAATATATAATTATAATAAATTGTTAAAATTATAATTTATAAAATATTTTTATATTTTTATAATTTTAAAATTAAAATCTGATTCTTTATATTTTTTTATTTTTTTAAATTATGGCTTAGAAATTTGAAAATTAATAAAATGAAATTTTGGTTAGGTTGTACCTCTTTTGGATATGTGTCGAAAGTCACATTTATATTGTTATTTCTTCAAACTTTCAGAGTTTCTCAAATCATTCAAAATTAATGTATAATTCGAACAGTTACAATATTTTGATATGATCATTGGTAGGTCTACATGATCTGCAATCCATTATCTAACAATTAAATATATTTAACTGCCAACCTCTAAATAGTCATCATCACCTTAGGTCTAGTATTAAAATTAAGAGTCAATATATAAGTCAACATGTAAGGCTAAAAAAGATGACTTTACTCTCTTCTTTCTCTCTCTTGACGATTATTCATCATTGTCTTCGGTCTATATACTATTTGTTTACACTCCATCAAATAATTGACCGTAACTCTCTTTCTAAACCGCCACAAGCCACCATAATCCAAATTTTCTCATCAGCAAGCTATAAGTTATAATTGAGGGGATAAATGATATATTTTTCATTAATTTAACATATTAGTCACCCCTTAAACAACATTTAACAATGTATCTATTTTATAACAAAATTTAAAATTTATTTTATAATTTTTAAAAATTCAATGTCCAAAAAATCATTTATCATACTTTAATAACCATTTGAAAATTTTTGTTAAAATCTAGTTTTGATACTTTAGGCTGAAAAGTTTGGTCGATTGGATAATATTATTAAATTTTAATATTAAACCTAAAAAATCAACAATTTAATAGTTTATACATAAAAATTAATAAAACTCAATAGTTTAAATATTGATGTGCAACAAATAATGAACAAAAACTAGTAATTCTATAATGTCACGTGTTTAACCATCAAGACAAGTGAATTAAATTACTTTTATAAAATATGAAGATTAGATCCTTACAAATTCTCAACATCTGGTAAGAGATGAGATTCATATGTAAACTTTGTTTCATGTCTAATGGATCTGTATCCAGTTACAGAAATCGTAGGCGGTAAACTGCAGAAGGTTTTTTTAAGCCATTACAGTATCAAAGTGAAAGAATGATTGTTAAGTTGTAGGTATGGGCCATGGGGGCATCATCTTCTGAAAAGCATGGGCCAATTGCGAGAGTTGAGTGTATGGACCGATGCAGACATCTCCTAGAGAGATTGATGGGTCCACTTTAAATTCCATTTGGTTCTACAAATTAAAGATTAATGTTGGGTTTGTTCCTTGGACCTTGGCAGACTCTTTGGAATGTTCAACTTTGGGAGTTGATTGTCGGATTGATAAACTTTTTTTTTTTTTTTAATGTTTGTACATTATTGTTTGTCAATTTTTTAAAAAAAAAAAATTATATTGTAATTATTTATGTTATCGATTTGTTAAATTTTGGTCAAATGTGCTATTGATTATTACATTTTTTTGCTATTGAGCCATTAATTTATGTTAGTTTGATGACATGGAATGCTAGTAAGTTTATTTTTTGTTTGACCCCTGAACTTTAGAAAAAATATTAATTTAACCTAAACTTTAAATAAAATATTATTTTAACCCCTAACTTTAGATAAAAATATCAATTTGATCTTTGAATTCGACCAAAGTCTCCCGTCGTCAGTCGTCACTCACCACCATCACCGTCAGTTATCATTGACTGCCATCGTGGATGATTGTTTGACCATAAAGTTTACAATTCACTCATTTTCAACCTTTTAAACGTAAATTTGGTATTCTTAAGTGACCAAAATGTAGCATCGATAACGAAGTGATCAAAATTTAGTAAATTGATAACATAAATGATTGAAACATAATTTTTTAAATATTTGATAGCTAAAAGTGTACAAATATAAAAGAGATATCAGTCCCATGGTTTACCTAAATTTTGTTGGTAGTAGGGTGAGATGAGCATTCCAGGCTTTACCAGATATTGTTTCCTTTGGTAGAAATAATTAGAGTGAAACAATTGTGGTCTCACACTAATCAAAAGAAAAGAAAAGAAAAAAAAAAGGAATTGATGAGAGTGGGTGTAATGTTGAAATGCTAAAATCAACTTTGTTGGAATACAAAGTTTGACCATCTATCACGTCCGAGGTTCGAACCGATCAAATTTAGTACCGACGCACATGATTTGTGGGCTTGATGGCTGTTATCATGATTATGGTGGCCATACTTTTTATGAACGCAATAATACTAATTCATCTCATTATAATCATGATGCTACCAAATAAGTGCCCTACAAAGTATTCAGCTGGCTATATCTTACGTCCCTTCAGAGCTAACTTGTTCATATTAATCCGAAACTGAGCAGTTCGCGAGATGGCAAAGAAGGAGCTGATGCTTTTGAGTTTTGATTGCACTACTGTTTGTAGTGTCCATTATGTTTAGCAGCAACAAGTTTAGGTGGAGTTGTGAGCCTGCATCTGCATGCCACATGGAATCAACAAGAAGAAGAACGAGGCTTTTCGATTATCCAGGATATGTTCAAAGCCCTGATGATTATGATTACAATGGTTTCTACAGGAGACAATGTGATGTTCCAAGCCCAGGGATTGGTCATTGACCTCAGCATTATCAGTTAAGACTGCCATGACATGTCATCTCAAGTTTTCTTCTTCTTCTTTCTTCTCTTTATCTTTTTTTTCTTCTTCTTAATCATCTATCACTAACTATTAACGTCAAATGACATGATTGATATGATTTAAACAATCAAGTGATTTTATTGACAAAACTAAAATATTGATAATCAAAATAAAATTTAATTATAGTTAATGATCATACATGTAATTTACTCATAATTTAAATAGTATATAAATTATTATAAATTGGATATATTATATCGTTACTCCCTAAACTTACTCTCTCTTCTGTTATCTATCTAACGTTGGGATGATGTGTCATTTATTATTATTATTTAATATAAAATAATTGAAAATAAAAAACGTAAATTACATCGTTCCTCACCGAACTTTACTCCATCTCCTATTTTGCTCACCCAACTATAAAATAAAAATAGAAAGTGGTCGGACGCCTTCGTCGACCGCCGTAGATGGTGGTCGTTCAATCCCAAATTTCATGGGTCACTTCTCCTCGACACCTTGATTTCAAATCCAGCCTCCATTTTATCGGAACTTGCTCCGAAGTCCACGAATTGGAGATTGAAAGTAAGGAAGCCAAAACGTTTCAATTGAGATTTACAGATTTTGAGATATTTTTCAGTGAAACAACCACCTGATTCGGACTCAGGGGTCGAGACGAACTGACCCATGAATTTTGAGACTGAACGACTACCATCAACTAAGGTAGACAGTGACTAAAATGAAAAATGACGTGGTGACAGGCAGCAACAACCTGTTACCTTATTTGCAAAGTAGAGAGAAAATGGTGGGAAAGAAGAGGATTCGAAATGACATCGTTTTTGTGTATATTTCATTTTTTCAAAATAATGTCATTTTGATGCTTGTGTCATGTCATAGCTCCGTTAAAAAGTTAACGACAAGGTGAGCAAAATGATTCAATCCGTAAAATTCAGTGAGCAAATAAAAAAAATTGAAAGTAAGGTGAGTAAAATAGGAGAAAGAGTAAAGATCAAGGGAATGGTGTAATTTACTCTTTTAAATTTAAGTTTGTATCAGCATGTAATTTCCAAATGTCAAACTGAAAAATAAAGGCTATTTAAAACTGATAGACAAACGTACCAATGAAAATGCCATTGATGCAAATATTTGTCAAACTTCGTCCACAATTTGGAATTGTACACATCCTTCCCTTGCTTATTTTATTATTATTATTTTCGACTTTTGGGATTAGCCCAAGGTGCAAGAACTAGCTATCCTACTGTTACTAAAGCTATCTTCCTGTAAAACTTCACTTTCTCAAACCCACTTTATATATCTGCTTGCAAAATCAAATTATCTAATGCAATTTTGAATATTTATCACTTTTACTTGATTATTGTGCAAACTTGATGTATTGTAGTTTTCTTACATCTTGAATTCAAATTACTCTAAATTGGGGTATGCTTCCATGAAAATGATGAAATAAGGAGGACAAAAGAAGAGAAAACATTCATGTCTTGCACTTCATATTGCTGCCTTGAACTCGATGATTTGCATTTCAAGATTGAGCATCGGGAAAGACCAAATTCCAAAGGCTATAATTAAGTGCCAATATTCCCACTCATGTGAGTGTTTCATTTACTATATTATTTTTTATACTAATCCATTTTCATGGAATCAGATCTACGTTCTCTAATCATTTTCCATTTTCTTATCTCAAAGTTTTGAGAAGCATTCGCTATTGTCGGTTGGTACACGGCTTTTGGTGTGTTCATTTAACCTTCAAATCAATCCAGAACAGCTACTCGTGCTGTCTTCAATGCTAAAACTTCACTTCCTTTCATAAAATCAAATATTTTCACATGCTTATTATACCGATAGGCCTCACACATCAGCTGCTTTATTACAAGTACCAAGTTTTTCCAGACTCTATTGCTTAAATGAAAAGGGTTAGGAAGGGCTAGTGAGTCAATCAATGCATTTGCATATGAACAGTTCACGTGAGTAAATTCTTTTCATCTGCTTTAGAGTTACTACCAAACTCCATTAATCATCAGGAGCAAGTTTAGCTTCCTTTTAACTGCCAATGAACAGTTTCCTAGCTTTATTAAGGGCGGATGAAAATGAAAAGTTCGCTCAAAGTGAGTTAGGTAGGAAGTTGGAAAAAAATGAAAGATGTGGGGTTGTGGGATAAGTTAAATATATTGACAAGCTTATAAACAAATGGTCCTTCAAATCAGCTTTATTTCCGTGTGCACTTGCTGGTATGATAAATCGTCTTTGAAAATCGTTGAAACACGTGATTGTGGTTTCTCTCGTTGCCATCAATCAAGATTCCTTACTTTGTTCTCTTTGTCTCTTTCATGGCCTGTAGAAACACAGGTCGGTAAGCTCTTGCATTTGCTCGTAGTTGTATGCATATGTATGTTTTTATGTCAAAGTTGTATTGATTTTTCCTCATCTTTTTTTAATCTTCTACTTCTTTGTCCTTTGTGCGTTAATGATGCTGTTATAGTTCAAAGTTAGGTTTTTGGAAAGGAAATAAATGAGGGACCTTGTGCATTTAAGCATCTGTCTTGAAGAATTCTAGTGTAGTTGAGCTACAATCCTTTTTAAGGTTTAATACGTTTTCTAGTAATTGGAATCTGGGGTGTCATTGGAAATTTCATCTTCAAATTTTATTGGTTTATTTTGTTCTTTCTTTCGAATTCATGGTGTTGGATTGTGCCACTTGAGTTTAGCATATCATTTCAGTTTTGATCTGCAGCTAAATTCTGTTCACTTGCAGGAAACTCAGGCTGAAGATTGAGGCATAATTATCATGGATTTTGAGTTTGGGAAGTCCTTGGATACTTCAAAGGTTTGTTTAACTTTCAAAACTCATATATCCGACCGTTCGATGTTATTGATCATTACGATTTTGATTTATAGGAATAGGTAGATTTCGATTCCGTGGTAAAAAGATTTATGCAGTTATCCATTGAATTACATGGTATTGTTTTCGGTTAATTAGCCAACTTCAAGGAGAATTGCTTACTCTGGAATTTTGTTTTGTTGCAGAAGGATTCTTGGAAGACCGCATTGCTTTTAGCATACCAAAGCCTTGGTGTAGTCTACGGGGACCTGAGCACATCTCCTCTTTACGTCTACAAGAGCACATTTGCTGAAGACATTCAACATTCAGAGACAAATGAAGAGATTTATGGTGTTCTATCCTTTGTCTTTTGGACTCTTACTTTAGTCCCCTTATTCAAGTATGTTTTTGTGGTTCTTCGAGCAGATGACAACGGAGAGGGTAAGCATTTAAACAATTTTGTCTTCCATATTGTTTAGCCATTCAATCGAAGCGTTTTATTCATAGTTTTGATTCTTTGCAGGAGGTACTTTTGCATTATATTCTCTGATATGCCGCCATGCAAAAATTAGTCTTCTGCCCAACAGACAGGTCGCTGATGAAGCACTCTCTACGTATAAACTCGGGCACCATCCCGAGAAAAAGATTAGCTCAGGAGTAAAACAATACCTTGAGAAGCATAAAGTCTTGCACACAGCTTTACTAATCTTGGTTCTCCTCGGTACTTGTACGGTAATCGGAGATGGAGTTCTCACTCCAGCAATTTCTGGTAAACCACTTAGCAGTCAGTTGCTTAAATTTGAGACTGATTTTTCTTAGTCACCGACTAATTAATATAATCTTATATTGTAGTTTTCTCTGCTGTTTCTGGCCTTGAGTTATCCATGTCCAAGGAACATCACCAGTGTAAGATCCTAAACTTGCTATACTCGGTTATTTTATTTGTAGCAATACTCGGTTTAGACATATGCATAGTTTATTCCTATCTTTGCTCTAATGTACTACCCTTCATCTGAAATTCTTGGCCTCATTTACAGATGCAGTTATTCCAATCACTTGCTTCATTTTGGTGTGTCTTTTTGCACTTCAACACTATGGCACGCATCGCGTTGGATTTTTCTTTGCTCCAATTGTATTAACGTGGCTACTATGCATAAGTTCCCTTGGGTTATTTAATATAATCCACTGGAACCCGCACGTCTATCAAGCTCTTTCTCCATATTACATGTTCAAGTTCTTGAAGAAGACTAGGAAAGGTGGGTGGATGTCTTTGGGAGGCATACTGCTCTGCATAACAGGTGCGTTTGGAACATACATACATGTGACAAATTTTCATGTTGCATTGCGACTTTTGGGCCATTTCACAGCTTTTAGGTTCAATATAGTCTCCTTACTCAAAATAATCCATGTTTGGTGCATAAGTTAACTTTTGCCCGTGTTTAAGGTCAATTCATGGTCATGATAAGTTGATATCTTGATGTTCGTTGATCTAGTATTTTTTGCAAAGTGGGGTAACCTTTCGAAAATGATCAAAGAGTTAACCTGCTACCGAATATCCAGTCTTGGTACTTTGATCTGGCTGAGTGTAAATCAAAAGTTTTACTCACATTATGCCAAAGGAAGGATTCCTGTCATTTTGAGCAGAACATTTGGCATGGTTTAATTTTCCATGTCCAAAGTACTAGCCGCAGTACTTCAGATTATAAGAAATCTGTATTCTATCCGTTTATGTCGTCTTCAAGCTAAATCGTTAGTAGACTATCTGAAAGTCTCTCCAAAACTCGCTGTATACGAATAACTACCATCATTACCTTGAATTTGATTCTTTGTGAAAACTGACAAACCAACAAATGCCATCCATGCAGGATCCGAGGCGATGTTTGCTGATCTTGGTCACTTCTCTTATTCTGCAATTCAGGCAACTAACATAAGTCCTCTTCTGAGTTTTCATTTGATGATGATATCTATTCACATGAGTTCAAAACTAGCTACTAAAATGAAATTTAACTGTCTTGCTGCAGACTGCTTTTACCTTTCTGGTTTATCCAACTCTTATACTGGCATACATGGGCCAAGCTGCGTACTTGTCTCAACATCATCATACGAGTTACCAAATCAGCTACTATGTCTCGGTTCCAGGTATACCTCATCTGTTCTTAATACCAATAAAACTTGGTAGGAAGCTGACTGATTAAAATAAGGACATGTAAAAGAAAAAAGTGCAAATGATGAACGCACTGTGCATGTCTCTATCCAGCCTGAAAGGAAACGCAAGATCACTGTAGGGTACATTACATATCTAAATTCATGGTTATATACAAATAAACTTGATTTCTCATTTGTTTTGTTTTGTTTATGTGTACTGTACAGAAAGTGTGAGATGGCCTGTGCTCATAATAGCAATTCTCGCTTCGGTTGTGGGAAGCCAAGCAATCATTAGTGGAACATTCTCAATAATCAATCAGAGCCAGTCACTTAGTTGTTTCCCTAGAGTGAAGGTCATTCACACTTCTGATAAGATACATGGCCAGATTTATATCCCTGAAATCAACTGGGTGCTCATGATCCTCTGCATTGCTGTGACTATTGGATTTAGAGATACAAAACACATGGGGAATGCATCAGGTAAGATTGATTACCTCGTAAGTCGTAAGTGAACCTATACTGGAAATAACATTAAGGAAGGACATTTTATGTTAGAAATAACCGAAAGCTCGATGCGTTAGAATTGTGTTATTCATTTCAGGATTGGCAGTGATGACTGTGATGCTGGTGACGACGTGCCTCACTTCTCTGGTTATTATCCTCTGTTGGCACAAGCCCCCAATTGTAGCTCTTTTGTTTCTTCTTTTCTTTGGTTCCATCGAGTTGCTTTACTTCTCGGCTTCGCTCACCAAGTTCACTGAAGGGGCTTGGCTCCCTATTCTTTTGGCCCTTTTCCTCATGACAATCATGTTTGTATGGCATTATGCCACCATCAAGAAATATGAATTTGATCTCCACAATAAGGTATCACTAGAATGGCTATTAGAACTGGGTCCAAGCTTAGGAATTGCTCGAGTACCGGGTATCGGCTTAGTTTTTACCGACCTCACCTCTGGAATCCCGGCTAACTTCTCTCGTTTTGTCACTAACCTTCCTGCCTTCCATTGTGTTCTTGTCTTTGTGTGTGTAAAATCAGTACCTGTCCCTTTTGTGCCCCCTGCTGAGCGTTATCTCGTGGGCCGTGTAGGTCCTTCTGCTCATCGGTCATATAGGTGCATTGTTCGTTATGGTTACCGAGACGTGCATCAGGATGTCGATTCTTTCGAATCAGAACTAATATCCAAACTGGCTGATTTCATTCAGTATGATTGGCATCTAAGCCATAACAGTCCCCGTGCCGCCGAGGCTGATGTTGTCGTCCACTCAAACGAATCAACAAGTGAAAGTAGATTAACCGTAATAGGGACGATTGCATTCTCTGGCACACCAGCTTACGAGATTGAGGAAAGCATGCAACCAGCAAGTGTATCTGTTGGATTCTCAACCGTAGAGAGTGCCACGGATGTCATTGAAATGGAGCCTGTGCGTGTCGTCGAAAGAAGAGTTAGATTCGCCTTCGACAATGACTCCGAATCCGATGTCCGGACCGACACAGAGTTGCAGTTTCGAGAAGAGATACAAGATCTGATAGGAGCCCAAGAAGCCGGGACTGCATTCATACTAGGCCATTCGCATGTTCGAGCAAAGCAAGGATCATCGGTTTTGAGGAGACTGGCCATCAATTTCGGGTACAATTTCTTGAGAAGGAACTGCCGTGGACCAGACGTGGCACTCAAGGTTCCACCAGTATCTTTACTAGAGGTCGGCATGGTTTATGTGGTGTAAGCAAGTCTATGATGTAAGTAGTTTTTGTAGCCTTGTACGCAACACTCAAAACACCATTCAATTACCCTTTACCACAAGTGGTGTCTGATTAATCTACAATCCATGCCTGTTGTTGGCCATGGAATTTTTATTAAGATATTTCTGCTTTGTTAATATATGCTTGTGAAAGGGCCACGTATTGAACCTCTAGCCACCAAATTCACCAGGTGACTATGATTCTATATGTATAAAAGGCAAGCTTGGTTAGCCTCGTGGAGGAGGCCATTGCCAAAAACAAAGCAAGCATGGGATTAAGGGCTCTTCCATTGTCACCTTCACAAAGCATTATACCTAAGCAACATATTGTCAGCCAAAGGTTAAGAAGCAAGAGTTCCCCAACATTGTATTGGGTTTGGATAGAAAGGAAGAAGATACCGGTGGCATGGCCGTGGAAGGAGCAAGCAGTAGCGGAATTATCAGCATCGGAAAACAGGGTTTTGCACCTCAAGCAACGCTTCCTCCATTAGTGATTAGTTGTTTGAGCTGAATCTGAACAAACTTGATTTTAGCAAACTGATAGTTGTAGACGAGGGTGTGTGCCAGAGCCATTAGTGGCTTAAAACAGATATTATCATTTTATGAGCCTCATCTTTAACTCATCTAAACATGGCTCATGAAAAACGCTCATATTCCCCTTTTAACCCAACTAATTGCAAAGCCCAAACCCACCAAATAATGAAGCCTTCTCTTTCTTTTTTTGCGTCTGGGAAAATGGAATCATAACTAGTCCCTTCCTCCATTAATTTTATATCATGCTTAATTAAGCATATAGTTTTAAGAAATTTATTTAATTACGTGTCAAATTATATAAAATAAGACACAAGATAAAATTATCTTAAAAAATAAAATTTTATTTTCATAAGTATAAAAAAATTGAAATAAATAAAGGGAAAAACGAAAATATAGATGTTACTTATTAATTTTTTAACAAGACACATTTTAAATAAATTAATTTTAAAATATAAAAAAATAAATTTAATAGGAAAAAATAAAAATTTATTTTATACATTACAATGGACAAAAATATTGAGATAATAAATTTAATTTATCTCATGCTTAATTATTTATGAAATGCGTGGTCTCTATTCTAATGAGATATTATTCTTAATTTTGGAAGGAAATCAAAACTACAATTAATTTTGGAATATGTGGTTTGGCTTCCAACTGTATAGTGACTGACTTTTGACTATAATTATTGTCATATTAATTTCTATCACAATTTATTCGTATATTAATTTTTCAATTCTATTTTAGAGTACGTGAACTCAGATAAATAAAATAAAGGGTACATCATTTATTTAATTATTTATTTTTTATATTTACATTTTGATTATTTTTTTAAAATCACTTAATGTTACTTTTTTATTTGATTTTATAATTAAAAATTAATAATAATGTTAATATAACATCCGTGTGTTCCCTGCATTTAAAAATTTATGATATTACTGATATAATATTTATTATTGTTTTATTTTTACATTATTTTTTTATCATCAGTGATTTAAAATTTATTAATAATTTTATTCGTTTAATAAAATAATGACACATGTCATCATCTTATAAAAATAAATAAAGGTAGAGAATTATATTTAAATTATATTACATTTGTAAAATAAATACTTTTTGTTGAATTTAAAATTTTGACCTAAACTAGGTTAACCACTATAAGATTTTGGAGACAAATAAAATACTGCTCATTTAACAACAATTACTAGTAAAATCTTAAATTTAATTCATTTTACAATTTTAAAATTTCAACATCTAAAATAATTATTTTGAAATAATATAGTAACCATTTTTTAAATTACCCTAAATGAAAATATACTTGTTTGGCCACATTATTCGGGTAGGACCGTAAACGAGTTGAGTCGAACTTGAACATTATTGAGCTCAACTTGACTTGAAAACTTTAAAACTAAGCTCGATTCGACTCAAAAATTTGCAAGTATTATTAATCTAATTGAAAAATAAAATAAAAAGAGATATTATCTCTAAAAATATATAAAAAAAATCATAATATTATGTTGGATTAAATTAAAATTTTCACTCTAAATTTAAACTCTTTCTAACTCAAATCGAATCCAAATTTTGACCTCAAGGGATATTTTCTCTAAAAGATATTACCCATGTAGACGTCGTGCTTGAGTTTGAGACCTGAAGGGATAACAATGATCCTTAATCATTGAGGTTGCTTGATTCGTGCCAGGATATCATGTTTGAATAGTAAATATTGTTGTGTTATGTGTAATACTATGTTATGTTTGCACATGTTGAGAATGTCTAGTCCTATTACGTTCGTGCATTTTTCGTGTCATCTAGATTGCAATATAGATTTCAAACATACACACTTGTGAGATAGGTTAAAATCAATATAGACATAGTGCATTATGTTTAAATGTTTTGGGACATTTTAGTTGCATAAAAATGTTACATAAATTATTTGGTATGTCAAATTCTTCTCAAATACTAAATGTCTAATTGTACGTTTTAGACTGATTATCATGTTATAATTCATGTATCACGTATATTTGAAAATTTAATTTTAAAATAAATAAAAATTTAAATTAGTTTTATAATTTCAAAACCATAAAAACCTAAAAAGCCTACAATTTTAAAAATTTATAAAAATTATTTAAAATTAACAAAATAATAAATTCTATAAAAAATATAGTATTTTTATGATAATTTTATATTTTTATTTAATTTAAAATTTTATAAATTTTTTAAAATCATTTAAAAGTATATTTAAATAAAACCAATAACCAGTTAGTCTAGTGGGAAGATGCACTAAATTCTTTAAACAATGTTAGGGGTTCAAATCCTAGCGATTACGAATGAAGTAGAGTGGGTTGGGAGGGTCGCCATTAGCTCCGTAGTATCCGATTAAGATTAATCAATCAATAGATCATATACCGGTGGTTTACCAAAAAAAATTAAATAAATATAAAAGATAATATACTATTTTTTAATGTTTTTATTTTTAATATATAAAATATTTTTTTTTGAAATTTCATATATTTTTCTTTTTTAAAAATCATTTGAATTATTCAACTTGAGTGTTAATGCGACTCTTTTATTATGTTTTGGTATAACATCTTTAGTTAATTGCACTAATATATTTGGTGAAATAAACTTCAAATATCAATGAGAGTCAAAGAAATAAAATGTAACACCACAGCTCGTATCCGACCCGAATACGAGTCCGAGATGTCACATTGACTTTTCAAAACCATTTTCTTACAAAATATCAAGACATTTGAACTCTTTTTAAGAAAATACGATAATATATTGTTGAATCATGTTTGTTATAACAAATTCAAGAAAATATATGTTTTATAAACAATAAAATACGATATGAACAGTGAACAGTACTGTGAACAGTACCATGCTACAGTACCCCGAATGTTAAAATTTCCAGATTGTAATAGGGGAACTGATTCCCCTCAACATTTCAACGTCTTCCTTCTTATAAAATAATCACCGACATACCTATTTCTTTAAACTCTTCCAAAACAATAATCACATCAATGAATCTTATATTATTCTCATTATAACCTTTGTTTACCATACTTTAGCTCAACTGCATAGCAACTAAATTACTTCATCTAAATTCTCCACTTTAGAATAGTGAATATCCTCTAACATTATTCAATTGCACATTTAATTTTCTGAACGAAATCCTTAACTTTTTAATCTAGGGTACAACCCTTATTAACTCAATCATATACCTTCTTTTTAATCGAAATTTTCCTCAACAATATCTTACTCAACTTTTCAAACTCGAACTCTTACTCACATGCAGTATTATTCATCTGTTTCAAAATCAAACGTTATAACTTCCTTTATCTTATAAATTGTTCACTGACATACTCATTCTCAAACTTTTCTATTACTCTTTATCTTCTCTTGAACATTTAAATCCTTATCTCCTTCACTCCATCATATTACATAATTAAATATACATTGCATTCGAATCCACTTCATATTTGGTTATCATAACCTCACAATATCTTATAATTCCAATACATTTTCATCACATAATTTTGTTAGCCATTGCTAACTCTTTCCATAACTTATCAAGCCTTCATTCTCATTCGTCCATAATACAATTCCTTTGGTTCGAATTCAACCATTCTATTTACCTTTTTATAATCATCATTGTCTTATACATAACTAAATCATATCATGTCATTTATACTCGCATGCTCTTGTGTATCACATATATTTATCCTTAACTATCACTCCTTATCATATTTTCATAAATTTGATTGTCAGCTTTACTTGCACAGAACCTTATTCTTTATCATTCTTATACTTGTGTTTTCTCCACTTGTTTCAACAATTACCAGATCTCAATACTCATTTCATCCCTTTAAAATAATTTTATTGCTTCAATTTTCATAACTTTTAACAGAGCTTTTAACCCAATTCACAAAGATTGTCTTTAACCCTGACTTATTATCAATTAACTCCTTATTTAATCTTTCAAGATCAAACCCTACTGCTTGAGTCTGCGGACTCTCATATGATTTGATTCTCTAGCGGAGAATACAACTAATTCATATATGGTTTAAAGTTGAAAACCAGAATCTCTATCTTTCTTTGATGGTGCTTAACTCTATGAAGCACTAATTCTCTTAATCATCTGAGATTTTTATTCTCCAACCTTGTATTCTTAGCTCTCTCTAGAGCTTTAACACGATTAACCATTTCTTGAAATGAGAACAATTTCAAAATCAGTAACACTCCTTTAATTTAAGGCGCAAGCCCTAAACAACCAATCACATATTCTTTTTTATCCTTCTTAATCAAAATCAACTCAACAATAAATCTGTTTAACTTATTAAACTTATACTCATACACATGCATGTGTAATTTCCTTGCTTCAAGCTCAAATATTCGAGCTTCATTTGTCTTATGAATTGATCATCCATGTACTTATTCTTGAACTCTTCTACAAACAATAACCACGTCACTTGATCTTTTAACATTCTTATGGTGACATTTGTCCACCATATTTCTAGATTGCCCACGTAGTAATGAAACTACTCAATTTAACTTCTCCATTTTGGAGAAATGAAAACCTTATAACATTATCTTCATATCATTTAATCAAATGTCTATAATAATAGAACATTTCTCAAATTCACCCTTGAACTCGGGTGTTCTCAACTCTTTTCGATACATTCATTCTATGAATTATAAAAGTATAAAATTGAAAACACATCATAATATCATTCATCATCATGAAAAATTCTCTAATCTTGTACATACACGCCCTAAGGTTTTCGCTCTTCTCAATGCCTGGCCAGGGCAGGTGAATGCTATTACCTTCAGTCTATTGCCTTATGCTTCACTTTGGAAACTCTTATGATCATACATCTAATATAACATATCATTTTAATTCTATTAGCAAGACAATACACTCCTTACCCAATCATATCAGAAAAGTTTTCACTTTATGTTGGCATATATACTTTTTACAATACTTTTGACTTTGTTTTTAGCCTATAATCGGCTAAACCGTAGCTCTGATACCATTAAATGTAACACCCCAACCCGTATCTGACCCGAATACGAGTCTGAGATGTCACATTGACTTTTCAAAACCTTTTTCTTACAAAATATCAAGACATTTGAACTCTTTTTAAGAAAATACGATAATATATTGTTGAATCATGTTTGTTATAACAAATTCAAGAAAATATACGTTTTATAAACAGTAAAATACGGTATGAACAGTGAACAATACCGTATGAATAGTAGTGAATAGTACCATAAACAATACCCTGCTATAATACCCCGAATATTAAAATTTCCAGATTGTAATAGGGGAACTGATTCCCCTGCTACAGGGAATCGATATCCTACTACGCTGCCCCTCTTTGCTCATTGTCGTGTAACGAGAATAGAACAAAGATCAAAAGATGATCGAATTTGTCCGGTCATGAGAACTTCAAAAGATTAAACCACTCAATATTACATCGGGATAAGTGAGACTTGAAAAATCTTCAAATGACGAGTCTGTTCCCTATTCCTTCAGGAAGTATAAGACTCGAACAATCTTCATAAAATGTGTCTGCTCTCTATTCATTCAGAGAGTATAAGACTTGAACAATCTTCAATAAAACAGGTCCGCTCTCTACTCCTTCAGAGAGTATAGAACTCGGAAAATCTTCAATAAACAGGCCCGCTCTCTATTCTTTCAGAGAGTATAGGACTCAATTTTTAACAAACGTGTTCGCTCCCTATTCCTTCAGAGAGTATAGAACTCGAGCAATCTTCATAAAACGGGTCCGCTCTCTATTCCTTCAGAGAGTATAGAACTCGAACAATCTTCAACGAACTTGTCCGCTCCCTATTCCTTCAGAGAGTATAGGACTCAATCTTCAACGAACTTGTCTGCTCCCTATTCCTTCAGAGAGTATAGGACTCAATCTTCAACAAACTTGTCCGCTCCCTATTCTTTCAGAGAGTATAGGACTCAATCTTCAACAAACGAATTTGCTTCACTACTCTTTCGTGAAGGCTTATAGATGATTTGCTTCAAAGGTCAAACCTGAAAATCAAACATTATTCATCATGAATGTATATTTGAAAAATATTATACTAAAAAATTTAGAAGTTGAGAAATTTTTTTGAAAATCCATCTCCATCGTGAAAACTTGTCTGGAGCCATTGGATATTTAAATCTGCTTTGACTCAATTTTCGTATAAACATCATTCTTGTCAAAATCTCAAGACCAGTTATCTTCATCTCGATGCTTTCATATCTTCAATCTTCAACTATCCCTGGGAAACCTGTAGATATTTAAGCCATCATGCGATTATGAATGCCATGATCCTACTCATGCCTAAAATGTATGCAATTATGTAATTCAATGCGTTTTCTTCTTTGAAGGAACTCTATCTCCTTTTGATCTCGATGGAACTCGGCTTCATCTTGGGCACAGAACGTTTGATCAGTTCACCCCAGTTGACAATCTCAATTCCATATCTCTCGCCTTCACAGTACCTTGACTTATTTCTTTCTTGAAACCCGTCAGTATCCCTGACCAACTTCTCGACCAATGATAACCTCCTTGGGTCATCTTTTAATGGCTGAGATTTTCTTTGAATTTGAGGATTTTAGTTTCCCATGGCCACACAAGCTTACATATTTAAACCATTGTCAACTTCAGAATACCTGCATTTTCCAAAATCTTTTGCACAATAATACAAAATGATCTCATGTACTTCAAGTTAAGCTATATGTTTTAACCTTTCAAAATAAGATGTTTGCAAAAGGGAAATTATCAAGAAAAGACATCTCTTTATTTATATAAATACAAAGAATTTTAGGCAACTAAATGGCAAACTTTTAACTGGAAACAGCAAAAGAACAAAAGAGTAGGCGCCTTCAAATATCAATAATGCAAATGCTTTTGAACTGGCACGCCGTTAGAATGTCTCGAGCGTAGCTTCTGTCAAAAGGATTTCCACAATTGTGATGCTTAAGAGTATGAAGCTACTTCTAAACTCCCAAATCTCTATCATTAGATGCCCTAAACCAGTATTGAATCTCATGTGCATTCAATTTCTCTTGGTTATTTCAATCGAGACTCATTAATCTTTAATCTCATCCCTGATCACCAACTGTCATTGTTACTATCCATATCAGGAGCTCTTTCCACTTCCAAAATTGATCCAGAACCTTCCACCATGCACGAATTCTGAATTTCAAATTCAACTCAAGTCGCCCTTTACGGGTTTTCAACTTGAGACCTCCTTTGGTTCCAAGACGCCCTTTTCGGGTTTTCGTCTTGAACCCTCCTTTTATTTCTCTTTTTTTTCATTTTTCTCTTTTTATTTTTCTTTCTTTTTTTCATTTTTATTTTTTCTCATTTTTTCTTTTCTTCTTTTTCTTTTTCTCATTTTTATTATTATTTTTTTTTCATTTTTCGTTTTTTCGTTTTTTTTTTAATTTCTTCTTCAAGCGAAATATCTCTTAACAGCGTCGGAATTCACTGGATATGGTAATTCTGATCCGTCCATTTCAGTTAGGACTAGAGCTCCCCCTGAAAAGGCCTTCTTGACAACATAAGGTCCTTCCCAATTGGGCATCCATTTTCCTCTGAAATCCTTCTGAATAGGCAAAATCCTTTTAAGCACCAAATCTCCCTCATGGAATTCTCGAAGGCGAACTTTCTTACCATGTGCCCGTATCATACGTTTTTGGTACATCTGACCATGACAAATAGCTTTCAATCTCTTTTCTTCAATCAAATTCAACTGGTCATACCTAGCTTGGACCCATTCTGCCTCATCAAGCTTTACCTCTGACAAAATCCGAAGTGAGGGAATTTCCACCTCAATAGGTAAGACAGCTTCCATCCCATAAACCAAAGAAAATGGTGTTGCCCCAGTTGAAGTCCGTACTGAAGTTCGATAAGCAAACAGAGCAAAGGGCAACTTCTCATGCCAATCCTTATAGGTCTCAGTCATTTTCTCTATGAGCCTTTTGATGTTCTTATTGGCCGCCTCTACTGCCCCATTCATCTTTGGGCGATAAGTGGTGGAATTATGATGCTTTATTTTGAACTGTTTACAGACCGAGTCCATCATCTTATTATTTAAATTCAACGCATTATCGGAGATAATCCTCTCGGGCAAACCATATCTACAAATGATCTCCTTCTTCAAAAATTTACATATTGTAGACTGAGTAACATTTGCGTAAGAAGCTGCTTCTACCCACTTGGTGAAATAATCTATGGCTACCAGAATGAAGCGATGACCATTTGAAGCTTTGGGCGAAATTTGTCCAATAACATCCATGCCCCACATTGAGAATGGCCACGGAGCTGTCATTACGTGCAACGGATGAGGAGGAGTATGTATCCTATCTCCATAAATCTGACATTTGTGACATTTTCGGGCATAATTGATACAGTCTGTTTCGATAGTTGACCAATAATACCCAAATCTCATAATTTGCCTAGCCATAGCATGCCCATTAGCATGGGTACCACATATTCCCTCATGCACTTCTTCAAGAATCAATTTGGCTTCTTTCGCGTCCACACATCTTAACAAAACCTGATCCAGGCTTTTCTTGTATAGAGTCTCACCATCAAGCACATACCCTAATGCCATTCTTCTAATGGTTCTCTTATCATTCTCAGTAGCATGTTCTGGATAACTCTGATACCTTATATATTGCAAGATATCATAATACCAGGGGTTTCCATCTTCTTCTTCTTCAATATTAAAACAATGGGCTGGATACTCATAAGCTTTCATTTCAATGGGCATCATATTTGTATGCTCGTTCATCTTAAACGCTGCTGCCAGTGTGGCTAAGGCATCTGCCATTTGATTCTCTTCTCTGGGGAGGTAATTGAAAGTTACTTCTTCAAATTCTTCAACAAGTTCCATAACCAACTTACGGTATTCTACAAGCTTGGGATCTTTTGTCTCCCATTCTCCTCTGAGTTGGTATATTACCAAAGCTGAATCTCCATACACCTTGAGCATTTTTACTTTGCGATCAACAGCAGCTCTAAGACCCAGAACACAAGCTTCATACTCAGCCATATTGTTAGTACAATCAAAATTAAGCCGACTGGTGAAAGGATAATGCTCTCCCTCTGGTGAGACCAAAATTGCCCCAATTCCATGTCCCATGGCATTTGAAGCACCATCGAAGTTCAACTTCCAATATTTGCTAGTGGATACAACTGCTTCTTCTACCGAAATAGCCATTAAATCTTCATCTGGGAAATCAAAGCTCAACGACTCATATTCTTCCGAAGCCCTGCTTGCAATGAATTCCGCTATAGCACTTCCTTTAATTGCCGTATGGTTTACATACTGGATGTCAAATTCGGACAATAAGATCTGCCAACGAGCTAATCTTCCAGATAATGCAGGCACACCCATTAGATATTTCAAGGGATCAAGCTTAGATATAAGCCAAGTAGTATGATACAACATATATTGCCTAAGCCTTCGGGTAGCCCATACTAAAGCGCAACACAACTTTTCAATGGGTGAGTATCTTCTCTCACATTCAGTGAACTTCTTGCTGAGATAATAAATAGCCCTTTCTTTCTTCTCAGTTTGGTCACGTTGCCCCAGCACACACCCCATTGAATTTTCATAAACTGACAAATAAAGAATCAAGGGTTTGCCTGAGATGGGTGGCGATAAAATCGGAGTGCTCGACAAATATCTTTTCACTGCTTCAAAAGCTCTTTGACAATCCTCACTCCATTCTCCTGAGTTATTCTTGCGAAGAAGGCGAAATATGGGATCACACTTTTCTGTCAGCTGTGAAATAAACCGAGCTATATAATTCAATCTCCCCAAAAATCCTCTGACTTCTTTTTGTGTTCGTGGGGCTGGCAAGTATTGAATAGCCTTTACTTTATCTGGGTCTATTTCAATTCCTTTTTGGCTTACTACGAAACCCAATAACTTCCCAGATGTCACCCCAAAAGTACATTTATTTGGGTTGAGTTTTAACTGGCATCTTCTTAGTCTTTTAAAAAGTTTTCTCAAATTCCCAATATGTTCTTCCTCTGTCTTAGCTTTGACTATCATATCATCGACATAAACTTCTATCTCTTTATGCATCATGTCATGAAATAACGTCACCATGGCCCTTTGATATGTTGCCCCGGCGTTCTTCAATCCAAACGGCATTACTTTATAACAAAACGTTCCCCACATGGTAACGAATGTCGTTTTTTCCATATCTTCAGGGTTCATCTTAATTTGATTGTAACCAGAGAAACCATCCATAAAAGAGAACAAAGAATTTCCAGCAGTATTATCCACTAGAGTGTCTATATGTGGCAAAGGAAAATTATCTTTTGGACTAGCTCGGTTGAGATCCCTGTAGTCAACACACATTCAAACTTTCCCATCCTTCTTCGGTACTGGGACAATATTAGCCACCCATTCAGGATATTTGGCCACTTTAAGAAACCCGGCATCAAATTGTTTTTTCACTTCCTCTTTAATCTTGAGCAGCATCTCAGGTCTCATTCTTCTCAGTTTTTGCTGTACCGGTTTACATTCAGGCTTTATTGGCAGTTTGTGAACAACCAACTCTGTATCTAAACCCGGCATATCTTCGTATGACCAAGCAAACACATTCTTGTATTCTTGAAGCAATTCTATCAAATCTTGTCGACCTCCAACTGACAGAGTGGTACCAATCTTTACTTCCCTCTTATCCTCATCTGTCCCCAAATTCAAAATCTCAGTAGACTCTTTATGAGGTAGAATCTGCTTATCTTCATTCTCCACCATTTTCAGCAATTCAGAAGGTAATTCACATCCCTCATCATCATCACAATCTTCGATTTCCCCTTGACATATAGGCTTCTCGAAATCAATCTCCGGGTCAGAGTCATTGGCATTCATATTATTGATATCTGAGCTCCTGAAAAAATAATGAAAGAGAAGATATATATACATATATACATATGGGAGGATCTTTTCCCATATAAATAAATAGAAAGAAATAAATACATACATATATACAACAAAGAATGAATGAATGAAATGAATGGGAAAATGTTTGCTATTTGGAACTAACAGAATGCATCTTTTATTGAAAGCAAGAAAGAAAAAAAAACAAACAGCTTAACCCTTTACATAAAATCACCTATTGCCCCAGGGTATGAACAACAGGGAGAAAGTTCCAGTGCATTACTCTGTAAAAGATTTGTAAACTACAGGCAGTTCTTCCACGGTCCAATTGTTCAACACGAAGCCCGGTGGTGCAGGATAAATGCCCATAGCTCTCATTTCCTCGGATTCATCATCAGTTATAACGTTAATGCCTAAATCTCCCAAGGTATCCTCAACTATCACCTCGGTGTTCCTTGAATCCCCTTGAAACATATGTCCCCCAGACATGAAAATACTACTCAACGGCGGGAAAGTCATGGGTTCCCAGCTAAGGTCTTCACCAGCCAATTTGGCTTTTCTGATCACTTGGCCCTTCTTAATTCCCCTCAACTTATCCCTCGAAGTTGGCTGATATCCCAAACCAAATCGATCTTTTTTAGTAATAGGGCATATGGGATTCACCGGTCCTTGCAACTGTCGGCCTAAACCCTTTCCAACTTTTGCTCCTTTTCCAAGAGTCAATTTAAGCCCCATCTTGGTACAGTTTGACAATCGAGGCTTTGGTATCTTCTTGCCTTCGGCCACAAACGTAGCATTGACAAACTCCAACGATCTGAAAGAACACTCGACGGCTTGCTCATCAACTTCAATATACGGAGCAGTAATAGAAACAAAAGCAATAATGTCCTCTTCAGCATGAATACATACCAACCTTCCATCAATCACAAATTTCAGTCTCTGGTGTAATGTGGATGGAACTGCACCGGCCTGATGAATCCAAGGCCTTCCCAACAAACAATTGTACGTAGGCATAATGTCCATTACGAGAAATTCTACTTCATAAGTTGCTGGACCAATATTCAGAGGAACATCAATCTTGCCCAACACTTCTCTTTTAGTCCCATCGAAAGCTCGAACCACACTTTGACAGGTTCTCATAAGTGTACTATCTAATGGAAGCTTCTTTAGAGTCACTAAAGGCATCACATTCAAAGCTGAACCATTATCAACTAAGACCGGGACAACACATGCCCTTTACATTTAACTGTAATGTGCAAAGCCTTCTGACTACCCATCATCCCAGAAGGGATTTCATCCTCAGAAAAAGATAAAAAATTATCAGCTTGTACATTGGAAACTAACCGATCCAACTTTTCAACGGGCAATTCTTTCGGAACAAAAGTCTGGTTCAAAACCTTTAATAGAGCATTCCTATGGGCCTCTGAACTCAAAAGTAATGATAAAACAGAAATACGGGCAGGCAACTTGTGTAACTGTTCCACAACACTGTATTCACTGTGTTTCAGAAACTTCAAAAATTCTACCGCTTCAGTTTCGGTTACTGGTTCATTGATAACAGGCTTATCCTCTTCTATCTGCACATTAACTTTTTTCCCTTTATCAACTACAACCTTCTTCTCAGACTCTTTAGGTGGATTAAGAGAATAACACCTACCACTTCTAGTAAAGCGTCCCACCTCATTTATTTCCTCATTCTCTTTTGTTACATCTCCCATCTGGCAATCATATCTCCAAGGCACTTGTTTATTATCCCGATATGGGAATGGAGATGGAGGTGTAATAACCACTTTCGGGGCTACCTTCTCAACAACTCGATTTTTGGGAGTAATAATTAGGGGACAACTGGCATTGTATACTCCTTTAGACGATCCTTCTGAAGCGCAAACTTCCGCTTCCTCTTTTTCAGCAATCTCTCTAAAGAACTCAATTTATTTACTGTCCATCATGTCTTGTACCAAATATAGGAAGTCAGGACATTGCTGAATATTGTGTCCCTCACTGTTATGATACAGACATACCTCTCCACTGTTAAATTGTTCACCCATCAAACTGGGCTTCAACAATCCTACCTTGACCATCTGGCACCACACCCAACTCATGGGTGATATCACCTCACCAACATTCCTTACAATTCTCTTTCCTTTCTCTTCAGTAATCGCATTAACTCCTGCCCCTGCATGGCTTGGTAACGGATTCTGAGCTATATTTGGCTGCTCACTGTCACCAAAGTTGATGACATTCCTCGTTCTCAAAGCTTGGACAACCTTCTTAAAAGCAGTACAATTCTCAATGGAATGCCCAGGGTTCCCTGCATGGTACTCACACTGAGCACTAGCATCATACCATTTGGGAAAAGGAGGTTGCATTGGTGTCACGTGATACGGCAAAACCACATGCCGATCATACAAAATCTGAAATAATTCCTTATAAGTCATCGGGAAAGGGTCAAATTGAGGTCTCTCTCTCCTCTGGTCCCTTGCCCCTTGTCTATTGTCATTTTGTGTCGATGACCCTGCTCCTTGAGGACGGGAAACAGTGATGTTATTAGAATCGTACTGCCTCACATTACTGACTTCGCCTTCCTTTTTTCTCGTTGGTGGCCTCTTACTATACTCTCCTCCATCGAGCTTCCCACTCTTAACAGCCATTTCAATCATTTCTCCTGCCGTAACTACATCAGCAAAACTTCGATAAGGATTACCAATAAGATGAGAGAAAAAAGGAGCCTTTAAGGTGTTGACAAAAAGCATATTTGTTTCTTCCTCTTCCAATGGCGGGTGGACTTGCACTGCTACATCTCTCCATCTTTGAGCATATTATCTAAAACTTTCGTTAGACTTCTTTTCCATTCCTTGCAACATCATCCTGTTGGGCCTAACATCCTTCACATGTTTGTATTGCTCAAGAAAGGATTTAGCCAAGTCTTTCCACGATTTAATATTAGCTTTACTCAGCTGGTTATACCACCGGATTGCCGAGCCAGTTAAGCTTTCCTGAAAGCAGTGTATCAACAATTGATCGTCCCCTATATATCCGGTCATCTTCCTACAAAAAATTGTGATATGTGCAGAGGGGCACCTGGTACCATCAAACTTTTCAAAGTCAGGAACTTTAAACTTTGGAGGCAAGACCAGATCGGGAACTAGACTTAACTCCTTTGCGTCAAATCCATAGACACTGGTATCTTCCTTCATGGCTCTGACCTCTCTTTCTAACTGCTTCCATTTCTCTTCCATCAGATTGTTTTGATCCTTCTTGGCTTCTTCATCAAGGTCCGGAACTTGATGATATTGATGTTCTTCCTGATACGAACTAGATCCAGGCTGTACGTTAACAGAAGCACCGACTGGATTAATGTGCACATTCCCGACATGAACAGGGGTCACTTGAACATTCTGAGATTGTTCTGGGGTTAACCCTGGATGATGAAGTGGGTCTTCAGTTACACCTTCTGGCATAGGGCTTTTCCCATGTTCTGGATTTCTTCCATCCAACATACTCGCAAACTTGGCAAACATCTCCTTTTGGGCATTCATCATAGCTTCTTGCATTTTCTTGATATTATCTTGTAACTCCAACTGAGCCTTCTCAATTTGGGCAAGTTTGTCTTCCATAACTTTCTTCCTGGTTCTGTAGATATACTTGGGATTTTCCAGTATTACTCTGTCACAGAGTCATTTTGTTATCGCTGATATTTATTAATGAATATGAAACATATGATTATGAATGAATAAAATGTTATGTAAAAATTTAAATGTATTAAAAATGCATATGCAAAATGCAGGGTGTTGATCCTGGAACGACTCCTTAGAACAACTCTTTATATTAGAACGACGTTCAATTACAAAGTTGAAACATATCACAAATAAATTTGCACCATCTCTCCTATTTCTTGTACGTGTGCTAGCAACTCCACGATCTTCTGGTTTTCTTCAGCCTCGGGATCCAGTTCTTCAGTCACATCAGCAGCTTCCTCAGATAGAATGACCAAATATTGAGATATTCCCTGCGCGTGGTTTAGGTAACAAGCAATAAAATACTCTATTTGCTTAACTCTCGCCTGAGCTCGCTCCCACCGAAAACGCCACTGTATATCCCCCTCATAGGGAACTATCGATAGCTCACTTGCTTGCCTCTGAAAATCTTGAACCATGGCTTCAAGCTCACTCACTTGTTTTTTCAGACTTTCAACCTCCCCCTGGCTCGAGCTACCTTCCTTGTTTTGGTATCGTCGTAATGCAGTCTCTAAACTTGAAATCTTCCCTTTCACTTCTCATTCTGGGCTTGACTCTTTTGTAACCGCTGCTCTAAAGAATCATTTTCCTTCGATAAAATCTTAACTTGGTGCCTGCTTTGCTTGAGCTCTTCTTGATTATCTCCAGCTACTCTTTTGAGGCTCGCCACCTCTTGCCTCAATTCAACAGACTTACTCGAGCTAGAACCTGTCTGAGCTTTTACCATTCGCTGATAAGTTGACCGAAGATCGTCAAAGTCTAGCCGAAGTTGTTTCTCTACTTTTTCAATTCGATCTGCTCTACTCTTCTGAATGTCAATCTCCAATCCCTTTTGATACACTTCATCTTCTAGCTTCTGTAAAATCATTCTCCATTGTCTCCGTTCTGCTTCAAAATCGCGCTTGGCTAACTCTAATGGAGATGGCACCACTCTCAACTGTTCCTCCATCGGCTGAATATTTTCAGGATTCATTATCGGGATGTTATCGTTTACTCGACCGCTTCTCCACTGCTCGTACTCTTGAGACAACTCGAGATCATAGGTAAACAAATTCACGCGACGAGTTTGCTTCCAGGCCTCAGCAACCCCTTTAACTTTACCCTTATACTGATCTCCTTTGAATGCAAAATCCGACCCTACCAAGTCCCATGTGGCTGGGATGAACTGCCTCGATCCATACTGTCTGGAAACTAGTAGCGGTGCATACCCAACAGAACCCCATATACCTGGCAAAGGAACCCAATCTCGCTCTCCACATCGGTAAAGTATATCCGAAGAGGTATTCCACAAAGCTCGCCACAAAATATCTCCATCCCTGATATCTTTGAAGATGACCATCCATTTTTCTTCGGTAAAACCCCCAGGCCACTCTTTAGAAAGAAAATCCTTCAAAGGTGAGAAACCGTCTAGAAACACTCGTCCTGGTGCTCTTTCAACATGTTTAAAATGATTCAGAATCCACACTAGCAGCAAAGGCGCACATCCTATAAAGCGTCCTTCCCCTTCGCGCCTACAAGAACTCAAAGACCGAAACGTCTCAGCTAGAATAGCTGGAACAGGATCCACGTGCTTGTCTAATCTTTCAAACATGTCAACAACTGATACGTCTACATATCCTAGCACTTTTGGAAAAATAACAAGCCCATAAATCCCTAAAGCAAACAAGTCAAGCTTCTTTCTTTTATCAGGATGATGAGCAATTACTTCTTTCAGAGCAGCCCAAGAGATGCACTCACTGTCTCCTTTCTTCTTAATGTTTCTGACTACCCAATCTTCACTCATTCCGGTCATCAATAACAATTTCTTCTTAAATGAAGGAGTGACTGACAGCTTGGTATATATTCTATCCATTTGGGACCTCGGACAACGGACCAATGCTTGATACTCCTCTATTGTTGGTGTCAGGTCTACTCTACCAAATGTGAAACAGCTATAAGCCGGGTTCCAGAACTGTGTCAATGCTCTAAACAGATTCCGGTCAATAGAAACATCCAGAAGATAAGGAATATCGCCGTACAACTGATAAAACATCTCCTTATCGGCTACTTCCCATCTTCCCCATATCTCTCTTAGCTCACTCAGATCATTCTGACGTACGTTGATGTGAGTGTAACCAAATAACTCTGACACATATCCAGGCATCACGCTGTCTCCATTGGTCAACTGGGACTGTTCCGACCACCTCAGAACATCTGCATTGTCCTCAACTTCTTTCCGAACCGTTCGTTCCATATTACTGGCCTTCTATATGGACATCGACCCCAAATCAACACCATGTAATGGACAATGCAATGCAAAACAGAAATGAAACAAGGCAAAAACAACAAAAGATCGGTTAGTAAACATGAAACAATTAATTCAGGATAATAAATTGTTCAAAAATCCTACCCACATATGTTGACTACCCCATCATGCTTTATCAGATCCTACCCAATATGATATCTACCCCCATGCTTTGTTATCCACAAAAAGAAATCCTAACCTCATGATATCTAATTCGCATGCTTGTTCAAAAAATACACCTAACCGCATGATATCTAGTTCGCATGCATTTAATCGAAACAAACGAAAATAAATGACTCAAAAAAGCTTTTCCTTGTGTACCCTCCTCACGGGATTCTTAAGGTTCGGGTTTGGTTCAACCTAAGTTCAGGCTCTACGTTCACTATATGCTGGGTTAGGTTCTAAAGTAATAGGTTCTTGAATTGTCCTTGTCGGTGCCCCCTTGGGCTGCCGAACCCTCAATCCTGGCCCATCACAGGTTTTAGGGGATCGAGTTCAATTTCGAGGGAACACACCTCCTTATGTCCATGCGGAGGTGATTACCATCACGAGGACCATAAGGCGTGAGCTCCAGGAGCGATCCACTATCCCATGCGGAGGTGAAAACCACACGAGGGCATAGTCTCTCACTCCTACTTAAATAGGACGGAGCGGGGTTTTAGCTCATGTTATGATAATGCAGCTGTGCAGTGTGTGAGGAAAAGCGAAAAAACAAACAATAAAAACACTCAAAATTTCCTAAATTCACACAATTAATCTGAAATCATTAACAAACAAATTAGTACAACTATTTAATTGTTAATTGAAAAAAATCAAAATATAAACAAAACTTATTAAAAACCAAACAAGGGATCAAAAATCAAATTAAAACGAATTTGTAATTTTCAATTGCAAAGACAATTAATTAATCGACTATCGGCTTGACTCTCTAAAAAAAAGTCCCCAGCAGGGTCGCCAAGCTGTCGAAACGATTTTTTCTTAATGGTGAAAATGTGAGATTTTAAAAAAAACCACATTTTTTCGTAATTATCTCTTTTTAATTTAAAAACAAAATATGATTTACAAGACCTCTCGTTTCGAAAATTTTTGGATTTCCTTTATGATCAAAAAAATACGGTTCAAAGAGTCGCCACCAATCTTTGATTAGGGTGTGATTGGGCACCCAAAAATGCTTTGTCGTTTTAAATAAAAATTAATTTTAATTAAAACAATAAATTGAGGTCTGCGTTACCAAAATCCGAGTTCGGGAGTCGGTTGCGTGTGGGGAAGGATTAGCACCCCCACAACGCCCTAAATCGGTACCTAATCGATTAATTAACGTCCTTGCATTGAACTTTACAAATTCGAATTCAATTTGATTTTTGATCCCATAAAATAAAAATGTAAATTTAAAACATTCAAAAGTACTCAAATAAATTAAATTAAAATTACTGAGTCGTTTTAGAAAGACAAAGAATGTTCGATTATTTACAAATGTCGAGACCAGATCTTAAAAGTTATAACAACCTTTTCTCGATAAATTTAAATAAACGAACATTTCCTTTTCTTTCGTTCCCAAATTTTAGGTAACGAATCAATTTTTTAGTTTCACTTTCGGGATACACTTTTATTTTAAAATCATTAAAAGCAGACCTCAAATCAGTTATGACTGCCCACTTCAACAACTTTAAATTAAAAGGGTATCACCCTTAATCCAATTATGTGATATATCGAGTTATGCAAATGAGGCTATCATGTGAATTATGCAAAAAATATGTCATGCCAAAATTAATTAAACAAAATTAAAAAATAGCATACAATGTGATATACAAAAAATTATGTACATATCTTTTAATTAAAAAACCATAAATTACGCATATTAACGCCTAATGTACAAAATGTGACTCAAATATAAAAATAAAATCATAACATGCTAAACTATAAATTTTAAAAAGTGTATATATATACATCAATGTAGTGACTAAATTTAAATGAATGTAAAATTTGACATACAAATTAAAACTAAAGTATGGATTAAAATGGAACATGTGCATATATGAAGAATCTACACTCAAATAATCTAACAAAATTATAATTAAAACTAAAAACTAGACAATAACTAAATCAAGACAAAAACAAAGGATTAAATTTAAAAGCAATCCTAAAGGTGACTAAAGTGTAAAGTAGTCTTAAAATTAGGGACTGGAAACCTGATTTACCCTAAATATCTAAAATGAAACTTACATTTGTCTAAACCTAAACTAAACTCACGCACACAACACCCACCCAGCCGCACACTTCACTCTTCTTCTCCAAATCTTCCTTTATCTCCTTCTCACGCACACACTCGGCGTCACTCTCATCTATCACCATTATTCAAGCCTTTCCACTCATCTCACGTAATTGCAGACCAGAAAAAAAAAGATCGTTGCCACTCCTCTTATTGCATGATGATTGGTCATTTCACGCTTCCATCTCCGGCGACCTTGAGACTCTCTAAGGTAAACGTTCCCTTTCCTCTCTTATCTAAACCTTTAAATCAAACAAGATGGGATTAACAGTAACAACAATCTTAGAAAAACTAACAACCGATGTCTCTAGGTTCTTATCTTATCGACCCGCAATTCCGGTGGTACCCCAACAACACTCTCTACTCGACTTACATTTCCAGCAGTACAAGTAATTTACAAAGGTTAATCACTAAGCTTATCCCTTTGGTTTTTTTAATAAATCAATAGAAGTTGACGGATGAATCTCATTTTCTATGATTTTCACTTTTCATTGATTTTGAAATGAATCATACACATGTTTAAGCACTGGAAATGACTTTAATCTAAGGTAAGCATGCTTCTGTTTTGGTTTCGATTCGAAACACATACACACAAGAACATTATGAAAGCAATGGAAAATGAAAATAAAATGCATACCCTTTTTGCTTTTGTGTATTGCTTTGATTCGACGAAAATGAGGGGATTCCTTTGTTTCCTTTGATCTTAGAATTCTTTTTGCACAACCGTTTTTATCTTTGAATACCAGGGAAAAAATGGTGTTTACATTCACTGTTTTTTTTATATTCTGTCGTGTAACACTAAACAACGAGAAAAAAAATGGAGAGCCCCTTTCGTGTCTTTCTCCTCCCTTTTCTATGCTTTTTTATGATTGATAGTTTCTAGTGGTTAAAACCCCCTCAAAACTGACCCTTTACAGTTTTTTAATTCCCCACTATCTAATTATTCCAACTGCTAAAAACCAACCTGGATCTCTTTCTTTTTCTGCATCCAACTGCTGTCAATTGGTCTTGAGCTGGACCTTCATCTGGTTTGGGCTCATCTGGGCTCTCATTGCTTCGGGTCTGCTCCGACTTGGCCCCGGACAGAAACGAGCATCTACAAGTACCATTACACTACTGCTACAGTATTGCTACAATACTTTCGTAAAATACGTATAAATTTATAAAAAAATCTAAGGTTTCATCCGTATAAAATTTCCCTTTACATATACACATTTAAAACATATAAAATTCAATTATATGATTTTTCAAAACCGATTAAAACATATCGGGTTCAAATATTTGTTTACATGCTAACCACTATAAGTATTACAAAATACATACTATTAATTTCTTTTCTGATCTGATATTTGGAAAGGAGAAACTGACCTGTCTTGCATAACTTTTATCAATCTTCCTCTTCTCGGAACCTACGTGTGAAACAATCACACGCTAAGTCGTTGACTTAGTGAGGCATATAAACATATAATAAAACCATAAAACATTTCATATATCAAATCCACACATGTATATATATGATTATCTTCTTCCTTATCATTATCCTATTATTATTATTATTACATTTTATCATATAATCATATACTTATCATATTTACACATCATATACCATTTCATAAAGAAATACACTTAACATCATATAATTTATGTGATACAGTTCATATAACTACAAACATACATCTTTTTACATAACCAATACATGAATCATGTAATTTATTCCATGTAACAAATCACATATACATATCACATTCAGTATTTGTTTAATCTCTTTATTAGCCCATGGTACACTGGTGAGAACTGGAGGTATGTGAGTACACTGAGGTTGTGCACAACTATGTTGTCACCACAGCTCGTATAAATGTCCCGAAGGACCTATCCAAAGGTCATAAAGAACCTCAGCAACTGTCCATAGGTCTCGTAGAACCTAGGTAAATTGTCTATATGTTCCTTAGAATATAGGTATACTGTCCATATGTCCCGAAAGACATAGGTAATTCTGTCCATATGTTCCGTAGAACATAGGTAAACCCTCGACTCTTGGCATGCCAACTATACCACTAGCTCTCATATTACATAACATGGGCATTATCATTTATGACAGTTCACATATTCACATCATTTATTCTTTCTCTTCTGTCACATACCACATGTATGAGTAACCATATGTTTCATATCATATCACATGTATCACGTATTGCATATTCATATGTCACATAGTTCATATCACTTTGTATGGAATCACGTAGATTGTTTCATAATATGAAATGAATCATATATCAAAGTATTAAATCTAGACTTATCACAAGTCTAAAACTGAATATACTACTATAATCATGATATGCATATGCACTCACCTTAGCCTTGCTTTGATTCAATCCAAATCCTTTGATTATTCCGAAACTTGTTTAGGCTCAATATCTTTGCCTAGCTTCCACGGTTGGAGAAGAAAATGAAGAAGAGAAAGAAGAAGATAACTCTTCCCCCAAGGGGAAAAAATATATTTCTTGTCAAATGACCAGTTTGCCCTTTAATTCTTTGGATAATCACTAAAAACTTTTAGGAAATATCCCCAAATAAATCATTGAACTATTCAACTATTTTACTTTGACCAATAAATTCTGAAATATTTCAATTTGGTCACTAACCCGGTATTGAGGATGTTATATAAAATATTAGATACTAAAGTGAAAAGGGATACTCAAGAAAGGCTAATTTTTTTATATAAAACTTTGAAAGGTTAGTTTCATATATTTGGTGATATGACATGTGCTACATATTCACATTAAATGATATGATATATATTATATTATTATATTTGATGATGTGACACATACTCCATTATTATATTCGATAACGTGATATGTGTTGCATCATCATTTGAATAACATAACATACGACACATTAGTAGTTTAAAAATATGATATTGTCACATCAATAATATATATTGACCGTTAGTGAATTAATAATTTTCATTCAACATGGATCATTTAGATTAAAAATATTAAAATATTATGACCTAAAATACCTTACAAAAAATAAAAATGAAAATAATCATTCGAACAAATATTAAGAGGCTTATTTAAACATTACACCTTTTAAAATAGATAATTTATCTTTATTAAAATGATAATATATGTGTCTTTTCTTTTATATTTTTAATATTTTATTGATGATGTGCAATAAAGGACAAATTAGATGATGCCGATACTTTCATAAGAGTAAAAGTTGTGTTAAAAAAATTTAAATTCATTAATAAAAAAGAATGATTATTAAAAATATTCTGTCGTATAAAAAAAAGTGAAGGGAGGAAATTAGTAACAAAATTGTGCGGTCTTATGTCCATGGAATCCAGAAGAAGAAAATGTCTCTAATTTCCAATTCAAGACCCAATTAATGGTCAAAGCTTCAAACCAAAGAAAATTCGTCGATCTTCTAGGTCTTAAAGGTGGTTTCAATGAGGCAAGGTGGAGATGAAGACTCTGCCATTGCCAATGGGCCAAGGATGGTCGAAGGGGCAAAACACTGTAGGAATGGGCATGGGTCGGATTTTTGATCCACCCGACCCGATCTGACCCGACCAATATAAGATTCTACCCGACCTGTTATATAATTTAAAAATTCAACCCGAATCGAAATAATAATAAAAATTATTTTTATTCAATAAAAACAATGAATTAATTGAAAAAAATAATTTATAGAGGGATATTATTGTAATTATTCTTAAATATATAAGGTAACTTTTTTTTGGGTTGGATCGGGTCATATATTTTTCACCTTAATCTCGAACCCGACCCGACCCGAACATCGCATAAAAAAACCTAACCCGACCCCAAATATTTTAAAAAAAACCTAACCCGATCGGATCGAGTTGTAACCTTTCGAGTTCGGATCGCATGCCTATCCATACAAATCAGAGCTAGACTCGGTCGTTTTTCAAACTCTTTTTTTTCCTTTTTAATATACCGTGTAGAAGGAACGTTAAATACTTTGAAAAATTAGCACTCATCGGCAGCAGCTTAGAAACACACCAGAAAAAGCACACAACATTTAAATCCCATTTCACAAGCTTAAATCTTCCCCTTAAATTATGTTCCACTTCAATCCCAGAGCAAAGCAAAAGACCCCATGGATCCCGTACAACTGGCCTTGTCTCTAATCCTCCGTGGCTGCAGATCGGCTAAAGAGCTTGAAGCAAGGCTCGGGGATTTGGCCAACCAGCCCGAAGCACTTTCCAAGTCATGCGATGAAATCATAAACATGTTTGCCAGTGCCAAAGAAATGTTGAACAATGCTCATCCTCATCAGGGTTCATCTCAGCAGCAGACTGATACCAGTCTGCACGAATTGTTGAATTATGGCGTCATTAGACAGGCAATGGATATGATTCAATCTGGCAGAACCAGCATTAGCATAGGGGCAGAAATCCAGGCCATGGAGGTGTCGGATTCGGGTAAAGGTTCATCTTCCTCGTCTCAACGTTCACATAGAAGGTTCGAAACTTAATTTCCCAGATTATATATATATATACATACATACATGTATGTATCATATTGATTTTTTTGTTCATTACTTATAATACAACAGCAGGAAGCATGATCAAGAGAAATGCAGAATGAGAGTGCCGGCTCCTCAGATGGGGAATACCGACTTTCCTCCGGAGGACAACTACACTTGGAGGAAATATGGACAGAAAGAAATTCTGGGTTCGAGGTACCCTAGGTAAATCAATCATTTCATTCAAAACTTCATTATTTTTGCATTTATAATTCAAATCATGGCATATATATGCATGCATTTTTAAACATACTAGTTACTTGAAGATTCAAAACTATGATCAGGTAAAAGAGGTCGTTTAAAATTGGACCTGGTCTCCTCTTATATAAAATTCTTAAGATTTGACTGCTTACTTCTTTTCCCGGGAAAATAAAATTAAATAGTTGACTGCGTCTATATATGAATCTTGATAAAAGGTTCACCATTTTATTTGCTAACCTATGTAGAGATAATAAAATGGTGGGTGGATGTTTCATAGTTCATACCTTTAAATGAGTGATGATGATCTTGCATTATGCATGAGGAGGTGATAGATTTAAAAATATTTTTGAGGGTAAATATATATATATTAATAATAAAAAAATTATTAATATACGTATATATATTAATAAAAAAAATAATATAAAAAATTCAAGACGGTAACCAGATATGAAAATAATTAAAAAAAAAAAGAAGTGAAAAAGTAGGTAAGATGATAAACAAGAAGGGTTGGTTTTCAGGGCATACTACAGGTGCACACACCAAAAGATGTATAACTGCCCGGCAAAGAAGCAAGTCCAGCGTCTAGACAATGATTTTTACACATTTGAAGTAACCTACATTGGTCAGCACACGTGTCACATGTCCTCCACCGCCCCCTCCATTGCGCCGCCGCCGTCAACCCCGCTGATTCAAGACCCCATGGTTATGGTTTCTCAGCCTACACTACCTCCACCAACTTCTTCTTCATCAGTAGCTCCTTTGGGAACATGGCTCTCAATGGAATTTAGTCTGGGTCCGGGTTCGAGTTCTGGTGGGATAGGTGGTGGCGATGCAGGTGCATCATCGGCAGCCGGTGGTGGTGGAGCTTCCATGGGGAGCCGATACGGAAGGGATGTTGTCGAGTTTCCAGCAGTGGCGGATATGGCTGATGCAATGTTTAATTCAGGCAGCAGCAGCAGCAATAGCATGGATTTTATTTTTCCACATATGGAAGACAAATAGATTAGATGTGCAAAAGTAATTTAAGAATAGAAAACATTGTTGATGATGGCTTAATGGCCATCTTTTTCTTTCCTTGTATTCTTTTTCTTCCATTGTGTCTCATCAGACAATAATTTAGCTCACGTAGTGACATAGATTACAGACTGGTTCTGTTGTTTATTTGTGTTTGGTTTTTGTAGCATTGATTACACCTTGTTGGGTATGAAAACACACATTTACTCAATTACTTCTGCCTTCATTTCTAGATGAAAAAAACAAAAACAAAATTTTGATTCTTTACATCTCACATATGCATCAAATGACACATGATTAAGTTCCTAATGTCAAAATTCAATCAAATCAAATTAAAAATTAAATATAATCACATAATTTTATATAAAATGCTACCTATATCATCATTTTATAAATAATTATGTGATGTTTTTGACATACATCACATGTTTTTTTTTGAATAAAATTATATAATATTTCTGGTATTTTTTTTCGTTTGACTGACATCTACTACATCAGTAAAAAACATGTTTTATAAAAATTGTGATTTTAAAAGATGTTTACTATATAAATCGTCTTTATCCTATCTAACAAATAATGTTAATTTAAAAATAATCAAATTACGTATCATAATAAAAGAAGAGTTTTTAATAAGTAATATTAAGAAAACAATACCTCTATATTTTATTTAAAACATAATAAATCCCTAGATTCTTCTTAACTTTTAGAGTCAAGTGAAAATTAAACTTTTTATTTATTTATTTATTTATTTATTTATGTATGTATATAGCTATTCTCCCTAGTACTTTCTTGTTTCTAGTGGGTGATTTTTGTTTTTGTTTACCGTACGAATATAGATGTCATCACATTAAGCTAGAAAACAAAGATTGTTGGGCCGAATCATTGGGCCAACTGTGACGGCCTTTTATTTCCCTCTCTATAGGTTCACACTTGGATTTTTCAGATAGTTCGGCCGTCAATCGAAGAAACAAAGAAAAAGAATGGGGAAGCAGCCGGTGAAGATGAGGGCGGTGGTATACGCCTTGTCGCCGTTCCAGCAGAAGATAATGAGTGGGCTATGGAAGGATCTGCCTTCCAAGATTACCCACAAGGTCTCCGAGAATTGGATCAGCGCTACCCTTCTCCTCGCCCCTCTCGTCGGCACCTACACGTAATTTCCCTCTCCTTTTCTTTTTGGTTTTCGATTTCTCATCATATCTTTGAATTATATGTTCAATTTCTATTTAATTTGATGGATTGTCTTCTTTTTCTTTTATGGATTATTTAAGCGTTCATACACAAATAAATCGGTTCAATTTCAAACTCAAATAAAGAAAGATATAGACACTGGGTAAGTACCTTTTGTCTGGGTTTAATCGTATGTATAAAATCGCAGATTAAGTTGCACTTGTTTTTTAAGCCTAGGAACACGCCTTATCTGTGCAACTTAGCCAACTCCCGTTGACAATAAAATATTAAGTAATTCACCTATTTAGCTATAGGTCTTCCTCTTGAAGGAACACGTGTAAAACAAGAAAGAGCAATACATGTGCACAATCATATACCCATAGACGGTATATTTTACTTGTGAAATGTTACGCGATTTCTTGGGGCATTGGCTAAAGAGATATTTATAGGGGGGGAAATTATGAATGTAATTTATCCATCTTTTTTCTTGAGTTAAAGTTCAATATTAATTCCAAAATATCTTTTCCAGAATGGGGAACCTATTTCAGTTTTGTAATATTTAAATTAAAACTAAACCCTTCTTACTATTTGTTGTAAATCATTGTTTATATTTGAGCATGAATCTCTATTGAAAAAGTATGTGGTGTTCGGGAACGGACCTAAAAATTTACACTAAGGGTGCGAACTTAAGAACTAATATTAGAAATTTAGGTGGTGCGAAATTACAAATTTTCAGAGGTGCAAAATTAGGTCATCAATAGAAAATACAAAGAAGATATTTAAATTGTATAGGAAGGGGTGCAACTGCACCCCTCTGCCCCTCACTCGTCCATCCCTGATGGTGTTAGAGAGCTTATTTTCTGAGGAGAGCAGTAAGTATCTGGTTCTCATTATGAATATTTCTGTTTCGTGGGATCTTCTAGCCTATGATAATGTCTTATTGTTTAGAGGAATGGATGATCTTGCTCATGCATGGTAACTGTTTCAATGCAATTTGATTAGTACTAGCAGCATGGCTTGGAAGTATTTTGATATTTTACGTGATTTTTTGTTTTTGTTAAAAGTATTGTTGTCCGATCCATGTTTCAAACATAGATACGATTGTATAAAATTCAGAAGAAGAACAATGAGCATATCTGCATCAGAAATATATCCATATCCAACATATACCCTTAAGTCCAATTAACATGAGTTTTTTTTAGATGAATCACCTGAGCCTGCTGAGAGAAACACAAAAGTATACGTATGCACAGAATCCACATTTGGTTAAGCACGTTGGCCGGCTTTACATATATTTCATTTGTCTATATAATTGGGTGCAGGTATGTCCAAAATTTCAAGGAAAAAGAGAAGCTGGAGCACAGGTATTGAACCATTGGGAAGCTTGCGTTTTATGAGAAGAAAGTCAAGAGATTGTATAACTTTAGATGCTATTTTACCAAGGTTTCTTGCAATGACAAGCCATGTATTTTGGTTGTGTTTAATTATGGACATGGGATGATGAAATTGGAAAATTACCATCATCTTTAGGGTTAAAACATATTTATCGATTTGCTCTGCATTATTGTGTTTGCAAATCAGTGGTGATGGGGTCTTTTGTTCATTTGTGGTCATAATAACATGTGATATTTGGGATGTTTTTTCTTTTAAATTTTCAACTTTTTTTTTTCATTTTAATAAGACATTTCAGGATTAAAATCAAAACTTTTTTTAAATTATCCAAAAAAAAAACTTTTTTCAATGATAAAATCAACTCACTGCTCATGAACATACGTCATCATCGTCGCTCAATTCATACTCGTACGAACATGTTTCTAAAAAGTATCGCTCATATTTTAGATAAATTTTGTACAATTTTTTTCACATTTTGACTTTTTTCATTTTCTTCATTTGACCATTTTTACTAATTGCTACAATTGTACTACTAAATAAATGAAAATTTAATCTATACAAGGTCGGTTTTAACTTTTTTTGGCTCAAGGCAAAAATAATTTTGAAATTTTTAAAAAAATATGTAATATAAACTTTTATTAAATCAAACAAATAGTAATTCGTTACAATATCAAAAATGACAAAATATATTAAAGCATATATATATTATCTTCGAGCATTTCTTGATACTAAATAATAGTGTTAATATCAATGATTTTCAACAATTTTTTTCAGTACATAATATAACATTTGAAAATAAAAGAACAATTTCATATAGAATTTGAAAATATATAAAAATAAAAAATTGAAAACATGATATACTTAGAATTTTAATAACAATCTTCAATATGATTCAAACACCACAATTGATAAAAAACAATTGTGACTTTGTGCTTGTAAGAAATATGGTAAACTAAAAAGTAAGAATAATAATTTTCAAAGAAATTGTGATACATGGAACAAAAAAGAAACATGCTAATTATACTTCAATTTTTTCTCTCATTGAGTTATGAAGAGAAAAAAAATAATGTTAATAAATTTTCCATTGATATGGAAAATCGAGAAATAGAATTGGTGAATTGATGGTGAAAAATTGAAAAGACAAAAATTAAATAGATTCAACTAAATTTTCTTTTAATTTTGAGAAATAAGCATTGAATTAGAGTTTGACGGGAAGTTGAACAATTTATTAATGTTAATATAAAAATTATTGATGAAAATTGACACTTTAATAAATTCATTAATCCCATTATTTTATTTTATAATTTTTTAATTTATTATAAAAAATAAAATTATTTTTTTAATTTGTGGCCTTGAACGGGTGTTCTTCCTGTCCTAACCCATGATTGACCCGAAACCTATAGGACATACTTTTAAATACATTTTTAATATGATGCGTCTTTATCTTATGTTAGGTAAAAAAATATCGATATGAAAAATAATTTAAAACATCCGTTAATCTATAAATTTTTAAAATCTAAAATGTCTAATCCTAAACCTTAATTACTAATTATCGCCATAAAATGTTAAATTCAATGCCGGCCACCATAATGCATTGCTTTCATGCTGTGGTCTCTCAATCGTTGATCAATGTTGATATTTTTTATATGTGGGTTTGATGTTAGTTTTTATGTTTAATAATAATATTTTATAAAATAAAATAAAATAAAATATTCAAAAACATATAAACACAACATTTGTTAGATAACAAAAATTTAAGATCAAACACTTCAATGATAATATAAAAAATTATGTACACTTACCCGAGAAAGAAATATATAGACATTTTGTATATTAAGCGTAATATAATAGGCACGAGAATAAAACGTATCTAGAGTTTGGGCTATTTACTCGGTTAATGGGCTAAGCCTGAAGCTCATGTCTTGAAGTTGAAATGAATAAATAAAGACGCCTAGGGTTTCTTTGGCTTCATTCGAATCGTCGCAGTTCTCGTATTCTCAAGACCAGACGACATGGGGAGAAGTAAGTTTGTATCTTTCCTTCCCTCCCTCTCTTGTCAATTTCCATAACTGTTGTTCTTCAGATCTTTGCTGCTTTAATGTCAATTATCCTTATGCTTGTTGACCTTTATTTATATTATTTTAATAACTTTGGATGCTGTTTGTGTTCCTTTCGTTTTTTTTTTACTTCATTTCATATAATCAGTCTTTACATTTGCAGCACCCTTTTTGTACGCGAAATACCTTGTAAGAGCTCTTTTATTTATCTGTTACACATTTCTATCATGTTTTTCATGTCTGGCTGAGTTAATTGCTTGTAAATGCTTTTAAAATATCTTTGTGAAACATTTATCATGCCTACTTTTTTTGGCAATGAAAACCCTAGCTAATGTTAAGGTTTTTGGGAATTTCTTCTGTAAACAGATGCGAGTTGTTTATGTTTATACAAGGGATTCCATGAGAGGATTGTTGTATTATGTCGACTTTGACTGTCGAACTTATTTTGCTGGTTTTTCTGAGCTTCTTCCTTGTAGGACCTGCAAGGTGTTATCGCCAAATCAAGAACAAACCATATCCGAAGTCTCGATACTGCCGTGGTGTCCCAGATCCGAAGATCAGAATTTATGATGTTGGGATGAAGAAGAAAGGTGTTGATGAGTTTCCTTTCTGTGTTCATCTTGTTAGTTGGGAGAAAGAGAATGTCTCAAGTGAGGCATTGGAGGCTGCTCGAATTGCCTGCAACAAGTACATGGCCAAATTTTCTGGGAAGGATGCTTTCCACTTGAGGGTGAGGGTTCATCCCTTCCATGTTCTGCGAATCAACAAGATGCTTTCATGTGCTGGGGCTGATAGGCTTCAGACTGGAATGAGGGGTGCTTTGGGAAACCTCAAGGAACATGTGCAAGAGTCGACATTGGGCAGGTCCTGCTTTCAGTTCGTTGCAAGGACAGCAACAGCCACCATGCCCAGGAGGCCCTCCGCCGTGCAAAGTTCAAGTTTCCTGGTCGTCAAAAGATCATTGTTAGCAGGAAGTGGTATGCATTTTTGTTTCATATACAGAAGATCCGATGTTTGCTCTCTGCTTTTTTTTTCTTTCTTTTTAATATATATTCTGGATATATTTGCAACATCATTTAACCCATGTTATGGACACATGTTTTAATATTTTTTTGCTACAATTGTCTTTGTCAGGGGATTCACCAAGTACAACCGTGCTGACTATCTGAGGTGGAAGTCTGAGAACAGGATTGTGCCAGATGGTGTGAATGCAAAGGTAGTACAATACTATAGATATGGTGTAATATTCTCTCTCAAACACTGTTTTTACCAATGATTTATTCTATGCGATCAGTGTTTAATACATTATATAGCTACTTGTAGCTCTTCCTTCCCTCGACGGGGCTGAATATTTTCTGTTTTGGTGGTACTATTGTGTTTAGTAAACATTGAACTGCTATTTGCGTGGTATGATTATTGGAGTTTCTAAAGCTGAAGTTGTGATTTATAACATGCAGCTTCTTGGATGTCATGGACCTTTGGCTAATCGTCAACCTGGAAGAGCTTTTCTAAATGCGTCAGCTTAGAACTTTGGACTATCCAAAAAGATTGAAGTTCTCTCCTAAAGCTAAAGTTGAACTCTTTGTTAAGTTCACTAAGTGTGTTTATTCCTCATGTTAGTAAGGTTCAGAATACTGTTTATTGGTTTGTTTTTCAGTATTCAGACTGACACCAAGTTTTTTGTTTATGGAATTGCACTTTTATCATTTCCTTTTTTGTTTGTTTTTATGAAGCCATGTCCTTCGTCTCATTAAATTTATCCTTTTTAATTTTTAAAATTATAACATTCAAAATTTCTTACTAGTAATGCCAATAAACAATAATATTTATATTTTATATTTTATCTTTTTTCCGTATATGTCATATTTATTATATTTATCAAAGTAAATCCGTTAAATTTATCAATTAATTTTTAAAGATAATTATCAGTTTTCATTTTATTTAGTTTAACGTGCGGTCAAGCTTATCTCTTTAAACTTTGTGTTTGGCCAACACGAGACAAAAATGTTGAGACGGAAGAGTAATATAATCTCAATTTCTTTAACCCACTAAACTACTTATTATTTGAAACAACTCCCTTGGTTTTCTTTCATCCCTTAATCAATAGAATTAGGGTTGTCTCCAAATTTCTCGATTTTGAAACATGAATTCCATCTTTGATGTGAGCTTTCATCTTGTTTGTCGAGAGTTTGTCTGCATTCTAAATTTCTCAAGTTGAAAATGTGGAGTATGTTAAGTCGTCATTTAACGGTGAAAAGTGGAAATGTTAGGGATAATTATTAATCCAAAATACTTCATTGACAACTTGTATATTAAGCCTAACAAGAGTAAGGGATAATTATTACTCCAAAATTCTTCTGTGAGGGATTAACATTTCTGTTTCTGCTGCTAGTCGCTGTCTTTATACGCTGTTTGAAGAAGACATAGTGGGAGCAATGGCATGCTGAAGAGAAAAATCTGTGAAGGAAGAGGCTCTGCATTTTAGAATTGGAGTACCGGAAGCTGAAAAGAACAAGTTTTTTTCTTTGAAGGATGCCCTTACAACTTCGATCTCGAGGACTTGTTGAAGGCTTCAACTCAGATTCTTGGTAAGCTCAAGTTATGGAATCACATATAAAGTTGTGGTAACTGCATCCATGGAAACATCAAGCCTCGAACATCCTCCTCAGCAATGAACTCGAGGCTCGTGTCTCCGATGTTGGCTTGGCTTCTCTAATGAATGTTCCTATAATCATGTCGAATATAGTTGGATATCATGCTCTAGAGGTGTTTACAGCTTCAGTGTCTCCTCCTGGATCGTGATGGTGTGGTTGATCTTCCAAGATCAGTCCGTTCTATCATACAGGTGGAATGGATTGCTGAAGTCTTCGATGTGGAGCTGTTGATGTTCCAAGGTTTCCTAGAGGAGATGATACAAAGCTTCAGATTGCTCTAGCATGTGTGACAAGCCACAAATGAGTCGCCAATGGAAAAGTGGTCAGAATGATAGAGGTTCACATTAAATAATAGATCATCTCTCTTAGTAGGGATGAGTTACCTAAAATCATCACAAATAAAGGTTCACATTCATACAAGAGCTTAGCAATTATTTGTTTCATTTCTCTTTTATTTGAAGTACAAACTACAAGCATCAATCACAGAACATATTAGTAGTATAATGTCACGAATGAAGGAGAACAACAAAACGAAGGGTTCATAAGTGAAGCGAAGGAATTGGGGAAATCAAAGAAATGGTTAGGGATTTTGAAAAAGAGAGCAAGCCCAACAGTGAATCCAATTGGGAGCCCACCAGAGATGTCTGCCTTAGTTGTAACAAGAGAATGAAGTTGTTACAACTAATTATAGAATGTACAACTGTCGAGAATCTATTAGCCATAGTACATTGTAATTATATAAAACTATGTACTGAAGGAGAGAAACCTTACCTGATGAATGAATGAAGAAATCATTTTCTGCATTCTCTATTCTTCTTCTAAATCCTCTCATTTTCTTCGATCTCAACTTCTCTATTTCTCAAGGTTCATAACAAATTGGTATTCAGAGCCTTCATTCCTGGCTTTCGATATCTACTATGCCAAAGAAAAACCACACAATGACACAAAATCCAGAACTTTCTGCACTACAGAAACAAATTGAGGATTTGACGCTTTTGGTGAAGAACACAACAGATGACACTAATCCACCGAAGTGGTGGGAGGGGCAAGATAATCGAATAAACTCATTAGAAGTCCGGATGAATACATATCAAGGTTATGTCGAACAAATTTTGGGTATACTGATTAGAAAGAAGGAGTAGGAACCAGAAAGCCCCGACAGTCAGCAGGTGAAGACTCCTGAACCTTCAAACCCGATGGTAAACAACCGGCGGCTGTGACGATAATCAATGAAAAATCAGGCTTTACTTACCAACCGGAGGAATCTGGAATTCTAAAGTCTAAACCAGATAAACCACCTCAGAAGCCGAAAGCAGATTTGCAGTTGGGTGACAGCAGTGGAACAAAGATATCACAAGGAGCCCTTGTTGATGAACGAGGGTGTCATTTGGGAGTCTCAGATCAGTGACACCAAGACCTCGAATATAATTACCTATATTTGAAGGGACAAATTCAAAGGGATGGATCCAAAAGTGCATCAAATTCTTTCATTTTTATGGAGTACTGCTGAAGAACGAGTGGCGTTGACTGCAATGCATAATGGAGGTAAGGTCGAAACTTGGTTTGATGGTTATATTTTGCAAAAACATCGGGTCTTATGGCATGAATTTTAAGCTGATATATATCATAGATTTAACGACAGAACTCCGAAAATTATGGAGGAATTTAGTAAGTTGTTGCAAAAATGTTCTGTTGACGAGTATCAAGATAAGTTTGAAGAACTTAAGCCCAATATTCTGATTCAAAGTCCTACATTGCGAGAGGATTTCTTAGTGTCAATTTTTGTTAGTGGCTTGAAGGAGGGTCTCGAAATGGATTCTACTCAACCTTTAGCAATAATAGTTGCTAATGAAGAGAAAGTCTTCAGATCAACTAGATCGAATCAAGTATCTTGGACAATACAAGGATTCCATTTAATCATGACTTCGAATCCTTTAACTTGGTGGGAGTGATAGGGTGCTTGGTGTCGAATGGATGAAGCATTTAGTCCAGTTCTTATGGACTGTAAAGACATGACTTCGAGCTTTCAAAAGGATGGCAAACTGATGATTATACAAGGTCAGACTACGATGGGTAATTGGAAATCGATACCAGGAAACAGAATGCAAAAAATGACAGCAAAGGATTCTTCTTTAATGGACGAATTATATGTACTCGATGTGGACCCTGTTGCTTCAACAGTTCCCAGTGAATTAAAGCCTTTATTACAAGAGTTTGACAGCATCTTTGATGAGCCTACGGGTTGCTCCTATCAAGGTTCATGACCATCCAATCACTCTCATACTAGGCTCCCTTCTAGTCAATTTACGACCCTATCGCTTCACGCATCATCAGAAAAATGAGGTGGAAAAATAGATCACTCAGATGTTGACTTCCTCTATAATTCAAGCAAGCAAAAGTTGTTTGTTCTCCCTATTTTTGGTTAAGAAGAAAAATGGTTCTTGGCGCTTTGTATTGATTACAGACAAATAAACAGTCAGACGATCAATAATAAATTCCCAATTCCAGTTGTTGAGGACCTTTTGGATGAATTACATGGGGCAAATTTTTTTCCAAAATAGACTTACGCTCGGGCAATTGGAAAATCCGTATTCAATACAGAAAAGGGAAGAATAACACAGTGACCGATGTGTTTTCAAGACGATTTGAGGATTTTGCTGAGCACAATTATATAGGGGTAATTTATTATTGCTAGTTGGGTCAATAAATTGCAGGTACTTATGAAGAAGATTTATTAGGTGAATGTCAAAGAATACTTAATGACCAAGCTGGCTACCTGTCATCTTGTGTGCGGTTGATTTCACTAGATAAAGGCTTATTCAAATAAGAAACGCCAAGCTTTTCAATCAGAAGTTGTTAGTCTTGCACATAGTGAAATGAAACACCTCGTTCGCTTGATGTATCATCTTTAATTACGTTTTCTGGAAATCCCGGTCTTCCTTCAGAGTTATTTGATGGGGATCCTGGTACTTTATCTGTAACCGTTAGGAGTGGCTTTCCTAACAATATAACTCTTGATTCTCTTAGTCTCACTTTGATGGCTATATTAATGCCAATTAAGGTGGTAAGTTAAAAAGCTCTAGTAACACTTACTAAAGCTGGAAGGAACACAATCACGTATCATTTGCCACCACAGAAACCTGATTCTTATGTCTGGGTGTTCTTACTGGCCACATTGGACACTGGCTTTTAGATCTCATAATTTCTCCAAGGCAGGCTGTTTGAAAACATTTTGATGTTTCGATAAACGAATTAAGTTAAATGAATTTTAAGATTTTACAAAAGATTTTCTAAGTATATTCGATGTAATTATTCGAATATCAAAATATTACTCCAAGTCTTTCAAAGTTCATTTTAATCCTACTAAAGTGTAAAATTGTGTTTTATACTTAAACTATTTTAAAACAATTTTACAAAGTATTTCGAGCCTTAATCGAGCCAAAAATATTTTCTTTTTAAAGGGTTTCAAGAAAAATCAGATTTCCAGGAGGTACAGATTCCCCCCAGGGGGAACAGATTCCCCTGTCTAACGGTCAAAAATAAATTGCACTTAGGGAATCGATTCCCCATGAGGGGGGTACCGATTCCCCCCATGCTCCAAGCTGTTTTATTAATTGTTCTCATCCCAAACGACTCAAAACATCCCCAACGACTATATACGACTTCAAACACATTCCAAGCTATAATACAAGCTAAGGACACTTGAAGAAGCAAGAGAACAACTATCCAAGCAATCAAACACTAGAGAAGAGTTTTTCATTCTTATTCACATTCTGTTTATATTTTGTTCTTGTGAGCTCAATCTTGAAACACTTACCTTAGAGATGTTTTTGTTTACTTTCTTATCCTTTTGTAAAGGGGAAAAAGTTCTAGCTAATCCCGTGTAAAAGCTAGGTAAAGGTTCTAGTTTAGCCCGGAAAAACTAGGGAGTTGTAAGGTACTTTATCCTCAAAAGAAAGAACAAATTAGTGAATTTGTTGGAAAATCCTTGGTGAGGAGCTAAGGTAGTGACGTAGACTTTGATTGAGAAAGTCGAACCACTATAAATCGCTGTGCTCTCTATCTTTCAATCTCCTACTCCCTAAACACAAAACCGTTCCAACCTCTCTTTGCACCGTTCCGGTTGTCGATTCGAGCTTCCGAAAATCCCAACATTGGCATCAGAACCTAACTCGTTAAGAATGTTTAACCACCTTGAGACGGTCCTCGAAGAAGCTCTACCAATCCCGACGCAGCCGACAAAGAAATGACTTTTTCCTCCGGTGCATATTATCTTGAAGAATATCTATTATGGATTCACAATCGGTAAACAAAGCCACATTTTTTCAATGGAGCAAATTATGCACATTGGAAGAATAAGATGTACTTTATTCAATCTTACAATCTAGGAGCTTGGAACTCAATCATGGACGGTTACTCATCTCCACCCGGCAAGTACAACGACTGGAGTAGAGAAGAGCAGAAATATTTCTAGCTAATCTAAGGCTATACATATTCTATTTGTGCTTTAGGCCCAAATGAATATGGAAGAGTCTTATCTTGTTCCAGTGCCAAAGAGATTGGGATAAGCTCCAAGTCACTCATGAAGGAACCGACGAAGTGAGGGAATCAAAGAAAAGTCTTTTCAACCATAGCTACGAGAACTTCAAGATGAAACCTGATGAAGACATCAAAGCTATGACGGATAGTTTTCCGTGATTGTCAACGGTCTCAAGGGAATGGAGAAGTAATCCCAAATGAGAAAGCTTGTGAGGAAGATGATTACTCTCTTCCAAAGGAGTGGCAATCAAAGAAGACGACCATTATCGAAGCAAGAAACCTAAAGTGTCTCACTCTCGACGAGCTAATTGGTTCCCTTCTCACTTATGAGATGATGGTGAAGGAAGATGAAGAAAGGGAAGGGAGAAAAAAAAGAAGAAGAAGAAGAAGAATGAGGACGTAGGCATCAATGAAAGCTATCAAGATTCAAGTGATGAGGTGGATGAAGACGATGATGAACAAAAAGAGAGATGGTCTTGAAGGAACTCAAGATATTCATGATTTCCAAGGAAGTGAAACATGAATCAACCAAGAAGAAGAGTCCCCCGGTATGTTTCAATTGTCAAAGAAAGAGGCATGTCATGTATGAATGTCCTTTTCTAAAGAAAAAGGGGAAGAAGGCATTGTTGCATCTTGGAGTGATGAAGATGATTCCAATGATGAAGATGAAGTAGTCAACCTATGCCTCATGACCACTCAAGAGAATTCGAGGTATCTTCTAACTCAAATGAATTTAATTCATTTACTTTGATGAGTTACAAGATGCTTATAATAGGTGTATTTGGGATTTGAGACCATGAATTCCAAATATACGAAATTATTTCAAAACTAAAAAATAAAGATAATTTGATTTAAAAGCAAAAGTTGATTTTGAAAAAAAAATTTAGAGCTTTCAAAAATTAAAATAAATGATTTAGAAAAAGAAATTTTGAGTTAGGTGTTAAGTTTGAAAGCTAATAAAAGAAAAAGAATTAATTTCTAAAAACAACCTATTATGTTTAAATATGGCAAAATGCGGTCATATGGAACATACTTTCATTTGAAGAAAGGAAAACGTTTTAGGCAAGTATGGGTTCCAAAAGGAACAAGGGGCATTGTAACTAACGTTCAAGGATCCAAAGCAATTTGGATACCAAAATATACTTAAATGTCTCTTGTAGGTGTGTGGAAGCAATTGTGATTAAAATGATGATATTCAAGATGCTCTAGCCACACATGAAAAAGGAATGAGTAACCTCTAAGCTTAATACTTTTAATTTTGGATTAGTTGGTTGCTCATTTGATTTTAAGCATGCATGAGTTTTGGTTTTAAATGATTATGCATCATTGTTTTAATCTCATGTATCTTGAAAAGATGATTATGATGAACATTTTAAAGTTGTAATGATTTTTCAGAATTTTTAGTTCATCATAATAAAATTTTGGTCAAAATTTGTTTTAATGCAAATGATATCTCTCTAACAATTGATATCAAATTTTCAAATACTTTGATTTAATAAATCTTTAAAAAAATTGACCTAAATTTGAATGTTTATGCATGCGGTTTAAATAAAAATGATATCTATCTAATAATTGATATCAAAATTTTTCAAATGCATAGCATTTTTAGAAAACTTTATGCATATGATCTTAAATTCAACAATTGATATTGCATAAAGTATTTTAGTCTTGGATATACTGAATTTCATATGCTACTAACATGTTTGTTATTCTTTGTTGAAATTCAATTTTGTTTAAGTGTCAAGATCCTAAAAGCAAAATTTTATTTGGAATGCATTTATTGAGGGGGGGGCTTTGATTTTTTCAAATGATTTTTAAAATGACAAATTTACTACTTACTCTCCAAAGTTATTTTGAACTTCAAAGATTAGAGTCTTTTTTATTTAACAAAAATGGGGGAGAAGTTTTAAGGTGTTAAAGGGGAGAAGTGTTAAAGTAAGGGGGAATAATTTCAAACTTTATTTCAAAATCTTAAAATTACTCAAATGTTTTGTTATATCAAAAAGGGGGAGATTGTTGAAAACATTTTGATGTTTCGATATAACAAATTAAGTTAAATGAATTTTAAGATTTTACAAAAGATTTTCTAAGTATATTCGATGTAATTATTCGAATATCAAAATATTACTCCAAGTCTTTCAAAGTTCATTTTAATCCTTACTAAAGTGTAAAATTGTGTTTTATACTTAAACTATTTTAAAACAAGCCTTAATCGAGCCAAAAATATTTTCTTTTTAAAGGGTTTCAAGAAAAATCAGATTGTCCAGGGGTACAGATTCCCCCCCAGGGGGTACAGATTCCCCCCAGGGGTACCGATTACCCCCTGTCTAACGGTCAAAAACATATTGCACTTAGGGAACCGATTCCCCATGAGGGGGTACCGATTCCCCCCACGCTCCAAGCTGTTTTATTAATTGTTTCTCATCCCCAAACGGCTTCAAAACATCCCCAAACGGCTTCAAAACATCCCCAACGACTATATACGACTTCAAACACATTCCAAGCTATAAATACAAGCTAAAGACACTTGAAGAAGCAAGAGAACAACTATCCAAGCAATCAAACACAAGAGAAGAGTTTTTCATTCTTATTTCATCTTTCTCTTGTATATATTTTATTATTGTGAGCTCAATCTTGTAAACACCTACCTTAGAGAGGTTTTTCTTGTTTACATTTCTTATCCTTTTGTAAAGGGGAAATGTTCTAGCTAATCCCGTGTAAAAGCTAGGGAAAGGTTCTAGTTTAGCCCGAAAAAACTAGGGAGTTTGTAAGGTTACTCTTTATCCTCAAAAGAAAGAACAAATTAGTGAATTTGTTGGAAAATCCTTGGTGAGGAGCTAAGGTAGTGGACGTAGACTTTGATTGAGAAAGTCGAACCACTATAAATCGCTGTGCAATTCTCTATCTTTCAATCTCCTTACTCCCTAAACACAAAACCGTTCCGACCCCTCTTTGCAAACCGTTCCGGTTGTCGATTCGAGCTTCCGAAAATCCCAACACAGGTTCCACAGATAGTGATGATTTCATGAGCTATGTGAAAACGACCTGCCCCATCTTGAAGGTTTCCAAACCAAGACCTCTAGTTGATCTATCTGCAGCTATATCATCTGCCTTGCTGATTAATGAAGCTCAGTGGATTGGAATTATAGTACAATCTATAAACTATTCCTTGAAAGGTGATGTACTAAATATTGTTGAAGTGATTTTAGCCAATGCTGATTTGATGAGATTGAAACATGTTTCGAAGGTGCATCCTAGGGATCATTTTAACCATGTGATATTGGGTGTTTTTGGTTATAAACAATGGCTAATTAGTTGGGATGAACTTCCTTCTTTTGCAACTTGGAAGAATTTTCTGGTCTTGTTATCACAAATCGATACTTTGATCCTTGGGGACAAGGATCGTCTAAAGGGGGAATTGTCACGAATGAAGGAAAACAACAAAACGAAGGGTTCATAAGTGAAGAGAAGGAATTGGGGAAATCAAAGAAATAGTTAGGGATTTTGAAAAAGAGAGCAAGCCCAACAGTGAATCCAATTGGGAGCCCACTAGAGATGTATGCCTTAGTTGTAACAAGAGAATGAAGTTGTTACAACTAATTATAGAATGTACAGCTGTCGAGAATCTATTAGCCATAGTACATTGTAATTATATAAAACTATGTACTGAAGGAGAGAAACCTTACCTGATGAATGAATGAAGAAATCCTTTTCTGTATTCTTTATTCTTCTCTTCTAAATCCTCTCATTTTCTTCGATCTCAACTTCTCTATTTCTCAAGGTTCATAACATATAACATTCATATAAAGAGCTAGCTAGCTCTTATATCCTAATTACGCCAACCATCCAATTTCTTCAACAGAAACACAGCTGCTAAAGCCGAAACTAATACGACAATTGGGCTCTGGATTTTCCTTTTGGCATTGCTGATATAGGTGGTTCCACTGAATCCTACGAAATATACCATAGAACCAGCATCTAAATTTTATGTTTATATGCGTAGGAACTCACTCAATGCTGTAATATTACAAGTACTACACACTCTTGTGAGATACTATTCGAAAAATTCAAGTACCAGAAGTACATCCATGAGTGATTGTGTAATTGAGGTCCCACACTGTCCCTGTTGATGAACTTATAGTCTCGCTTAACATGATGAATGCAAGTCAATACTTCCTTGGTATGTTCACCACACCCTCCAGCTTTACAAAAGTCTGCCGTATCCTCGAAGGTTACGTTCATCCATCCTGCTTCCGTTAGAGTATATTTGTCCGAACAACTTTGCGGTTTCTATGAAATACATTACATGCATTTCCCACAAAGATTAGAAACTAGGAAACTAAGAAGATCAGAATTAAAACAAAAACAGTGCGTGAGAATCACGTTTTGCAGGCATTCATAAGCGCTTTCCTAATGTTGAAATGGACTTAAATTCACATTTCCGTAGGGTCTGTTGCTTGATGTTTGCATCTGCAAATGTAATAGCTGGAACTGCATATGTTAATTGCCATGAAAGACTTTACAGCTTCTACAATGGAAGTCAGAGAACAAAGTTTTAAAAACTCTAGCTTCTCTGTCTGTGTTATACGACTTGCGGACCAACAAAGAATTGTTGGTTTCTTGGATCACGTCGCACCAGTGTTGTGAGCACAAGACAATATGTCCTCTTGAACGTCTAGAGACTAGATTAAGGATTTGTTACTGAAAATGTGCTTACCCGGACTCTTATCCTAGGATCTCCCACATTGCAACCATTATTATATGGTACCATGGTTGTGAAAAAGGACTCCTATATGGGGAAATCCTAGGTTCGAGCTTTGGAGGGGCATAGGCGAAAATTTTTTTCAGGACCAATGAGGTCCACCGAGGGAAGTAGGACACTACAACCAATGCAACGTGACACAAGGTCGGTTTGTCGTGACAGTCTGAGATGTCAGCAGTCTATTGAATAGGTGCACTCATAAGAAGAAAAACCGAGAGGGAGAAACCTGCATTAGTGCCGGAAAACAGAAGAGAAACTACTAAGATGCCGTGCAGACATAATATTCTTGCTTGCATCCCCAATGCTTAAAAGTGCTATTATTTCGGCAGCTGGCTAGTTCTTAAGGACCTGAGGGAAGATTTTCGGTTCCAGAGTGATAAGTCTGATAATATATGGTACTAGATATATTTGAAATGTCCTATCGGATCCATTGGTAGTAACGGGGGAATCTACAAAGAAAACTTTGGAGGAGCCGCATGTAGCCACAGACAAGTGAAGGGATCATCCAAAAAGACAATAAACAGAGCTAATATGTTCATTTTGATTTATGAAAGCTAGCACAATCTTATCTTGGGTTTAACTTTAACTACAAGTTCATCATCTACAATAACAGAGTTTTAAACTAATAAGAAGTTGCAGAAATTGGTGATTTATGATTCCAAGATACCAAACTGTCACTTGTTGTCAAGGCCATTATACAAACAATATGATACGTAATCTCCAAAGGGAATTTCTTGTGCTTAGAATCATCACCTTTTGAAGTCCGAAACTAGAAGAGCCTACCCTTTTTTCCGAGCTTACTAAACTCCATAAATCAGTCACATAATCCCTTCTACCATGAGCACAACATTGTCTCAAAATCACAAATTGTTTTGGGCATGGCAGAAGGAGGCCAAGCGATTTTCAAAGCTCTTGACAATGCAAAGACTCAGAGTTACCATTTCAAGGCAATCGTTATTGCTGGAATGGGATTTTTCACTGATGCTTATGATCTTTTCTGCATATCTGCTGTAACCAAGCTCATAGGCCGGCTTTACTACTATGACCCCACAACCGGCAAGCCAGGTGCTTTCCCGAAAGAAATAAAAAATGCTGTTACTGGAGTAGCTCTATTCGGAACCCTTGCAGGGCAACTCTTCTTTGGCTGGCTTGGGGACAAGCTAGGCAGAAAGAAAGTGTATGGAATCACCCTTGTAACAATGGTTGGGTGTGCCTTAGCATCTGGCCTATCCTTTGGTTCCTCTGCTCAAAGTGTTATTGGTACCCTCTGCTTTTTCCGGTTCTGGCTCGGATTTGGCATCGGAGGAGACTATCCGCTCTCAGCTGTCATAATGTCTGAATACGCCAACCAAAAGACTCGAGGCGCATTCATTGCTGCCGTCTTTGCAATGCAAGGAACAGGTATTCTAGTTGCAGGACTTGTATCAGTGATGGTCTCCAAGGCATTCTTAGCTGCTTATCCAGCCCCTCCATTTAGTGAAAGTCAAGTGCTATCCACTCAGCCGCAAGGCGATTTGGTTTGGCGGATCGTATTGATGTTCGGCGCTGTCCCTGCTGCCTTGACCTATTACTGGCGTCTCAAAATGCCGGAAACTGCTAGATACACAGCATTGGTTCAGGGAGACAAAAAAAAGGCTGCAGCTGATATGGCCAAAGTCCTTGAAACGGACCTAACCGTGGATGAAACAAGTAACAAAGTTGACCCCAAATCATCATATGGATTATTCTCTTCCGAGTTTGCCAAGAGACATGGACTTCACCTTCTTGGAACTTCCACTACATGGTTCTTGCTCGATATCGCCTTCTACAGTCTCCAATTAACACAGAACGACGTCTATCCGGCGAGCGGACTGTTGCATAAAGCCTCGTCCATGAATGCCATTGAAGAGACATTCCATCTATCCAAAGCCATGTTCCTAGTAGCCTTGGCTGCTACAGTTCCAGGATACTGGTTCACAGTGTTCCTCATCGACCGGATCGGACGCTTTATAATCCAACTCGGTGGCTTCCTTGTGATGTCCATATGCATGGCAATTCTTGGATTTCGGTTTTATGCTCTTAGGGGAGATAAATGCAAAGAAAGTAAGAACAAGGAATTCTGCAATGGGAACTCCGAGCTGTTCACCTTCCTATACGGCCTTACATTCTTCTTTGCCAACTTCGGACCTAATAGTACGACATTCGTCGTACCGGCGGAGATATTTCCGGCAAGGTTCCGATCGACTTGCCATGGGATATCCGCGGCTTCGGGGAAAGCAGGAGCCATCATAGCTGCATTTGTGTTCCAGACATACACTCAAGATGACAAAAATGTTAAGCAGGTAATGGTTGCCCTTGCTGTGGTGAACATGATTGGGTTCTTCTTCACTTTCTTGGTCCCAGAAACCAAGGGTAGGTCCCTTGAGGAGATCTCCGGAGAGGAAAAGGATTATGGTGACCGAAAGACCCACCCTAATGGGATAGATCAATCAATTGTTGCAGAACATCAAATGGTTTAGTAATACTAGGTGTTAAATCCTTTATAAACAAAAAAAGTAAATAAAAGCTACTGAATGGCTTATATAAGCTTACCTCGAGTTTCTTGATGATTCTAAATATATATATAGCGATCATGTGGCTATATTAGGGTTCCCAAGTTTGCATTATTATGTACGAAAATGAACACTTTGCTTACTTGATTTTTATGGAGAGTTACGGATGTTGGTCGATATTTAGATTAAGATGAGCATGTGTCATCACGAGGAAGAAGAAGAAGATTATATGTGTGTTCGAAAAGGATCGATCGTAGTTGTGGATGGTTCGTCCCATTTTCCACTCTTGACTGGAGTGTTTATAGTAGTTTTTAGTGTGTCTTAGCCATAGATCATAATGGCTATTTGTATGTTAGAAGACTTAGAAGATCTGGTAATCGGACTTTGGTTTCATTATGGTACGTCGTGTGGGTTTGTTAAAGATATTGTCTATGCACTATGGTTGACTAAAGACCTATATGGTGGAGATGTTAACTATTCGTCGGAAGTTCTGATGGTGGAGAGAGAGTCTGATTCAACATAAATTTAAAGATATAGAAGTTTATGATTGAAAACTAATGAGTTGCGTCGATTGTTTGTGGTTCATTTTTTTTTATTTAGACAGAGAGCATTACACGAATAATCTTTGCACATTGAATCTTCAATGTTTGCTGCAAAATTTCTATAGCACTTATGCTTGAATAGAGGATAGGATGAATCGATAGGATACTTTAATTTCTTTATATTGTCATTGTGCAGTGGTAACAGTTAATTTCCTACTATTGGGGCGAACACATCTTGATTCTTATGCTGGTATATTACATGCATGAAAAAAAAATATAAAGAAATAGTTATAACCTATAAATTAAGGTGGTCAATGGGAGAATCGAAAGATATCCGAGGGTGATAATTGCTTCTCAAGCATAATTCACTTTTAGTCGATTTGTTTTTTTTTTTCCTTTTGGTCCATGCTTCCTTGTATAAATTATAATTTTAGAAACTCGTTTTATATACGAAATAATAGTATGAAAATGTACAGATGATATAATCATTCACTATCCCAAATAAAAAGATTATTAATAAAGAAAAGGTGGAAGGTGAACTAAGGGCTACACATACAAGTACGAGCACTATGCATCCACATATATATATATATAATCATTCACTACCCTGGGAAAATAGAAACCCAACCTCCAAGTCTTCTAGAAACACCTTTGTGCGTTGTTTCTCTCTCACTCATGTATGATAGTATACCAATAGAATAAAGAAGCACAACTACCATTTCAATTTTATCATTTTTGCGCCCCTACCACTAACTACTGTTAGCAAACTTCCTTTTCATATTTTCCCACCCCATTTATTTACATCTTTGCTTCTCACCCAATTCTATCTCACATTCCATTTATACAGGGGTGATTAGGATTTTATGTTGAAGAATCGAATTAATAAAATTTTAAGAGAATAAATTTATAAAATTAAAAAAATATCATCGATAGAAATTGTAAAAAATATTTAAATTATATGAAAATTTAAAATTTTCAAGAAAAAGACTATCACAAATGTCCCATTGGATATTCCCTAGATTTATTAGTATATCGTCTAATTATTTATGAAACTTAAAGACATAATATCAAAGATACTCATAACTTAAATAGTCATTTTGGCCCTTGTTCTTTTTTCAGAGCACTTTGGCCACTAACGTTTCATTTTAAGGTAAAAATATTTTTTATAGATGAAAATTGTTAGTTAACAAATGATTAACACTCTAAAATAAGAATATCTTTATCATAAAATAAAACATTGAGGGTCAAAATACTCTAAGAAAAAAAGAATAAAAACTAAAGTGACTATTCGATCAAACGTTGGATACCTTTTTTCCTTAAAATGAAACGTTAGAATCAAAATACTTTAAAAACAGGGACTAAAACGATTATTTTAATAAATATTAAGGCTATTATGTTAAAAATGACGAGTTTTAGACAAAGGTGCAAATGAAGAACAACTAACGTATAATAATATTTATAAATTCGGAGGGTGGGGGAACCAGAGATCATACTTTGTCTTGCCCGTACTTTTATACCTTACTTTAAACCTATCTGAAACATTACCTTCAATTATTTTTTAAACTACATATTTAGCGCTCTGATCGTTTTCATGGTTCTGTTTTGATTATTTGATTTTTCTAAATCATATTTAATTTAATATTTTTATTTTATTTTAGTCATTTATTATTAATAAATTAACGATAATACTGATGTGTCAACATAAGATAATGTCACATCATTGTTAAAAAATTAAAAAATAGTCACATTAGTAGTTTCGTTTGTTTTTTTCAATAGCAAGTGACCAAAACCTAATATTAGTTATGATTTTAAAAAAGTTAGGTGATCGAAATGAAGCTGTAAAAATAGGTGGGTGACTAAATATGTATTATAATTTATTTTTATATTTCTTATTTTTAAGGGTAAACTACACGTTAGTACTCCAACTATCACTTTTGTTTCATTTTGGTCACCCAACTATTTTTTATTTTAAAATCATACATAATGTTACGTTTTAATTTCATTTTGATCACCCACCATTAAAAAATTAACGACGATGTTTACGTATAATCATAAGGTAATGACATATCTTCATTGATTTTTTAAGAAATTGCCAATCAACAATTCTGCTAATTTTTAACTCCAAGTGATAAAAATGTAATATTATGTATGATTTTGAAAGAAAAAATAGTTGAGCGACTAAAATTAGACAAAAATAATAGTTGGAGTACTAAACACGTAGTTTAGCCTAGTCTTAATATGGCATTTTTTAAGCCATATTAAAAGGAGGAAAGAAGGGGGAGGGGGGGAGAAATAGAGAGGGAGCCACCAGGCGGTCCTCCAAACCTGTCTCACCAACTCGCATCTAGAAGGAAATTAGGGTGAGTTTGTGTGTGTGTGGGAGAGTGAGAGTCAAAACGCTATAAAACTGCGTCAAAAGTGCTCTTCAAGAGGCCGGCTTCAATGTTCCTTCCACCCACCCACTCCTTTTAATTCCCCATTTACAAATGGGAAGGTCTCCCTGCTGTGAGAAAGCTCACACTAACAAAGGTGCATGGACCAAGGAAGAAGACGACCGTCTCATCGCTTACATCCGATCCCACGGTGAAGGTTGTTGGCGTTCCCTCCCAAAAGCCGCTGGCCTCCTCCGCTGCGGCAAAAGTTGCAGGCTTCGCTGGATCAACTACTTAAGACCCGACCTCAAACGCGGCAATTTTACCGAAGAAGAAGATGAACTCATTATCAAGCTCCATAGCCTTCTCGGAAACAAGTAATTAAAAGTCTGCAGCTTTGGCTTTTAATTAGTTTTCAAAATTCATTCTCAATTTCTTAATGGTGAGTCTGGTTTTGGATTTGTAGGTGGTCTTTAATAGCTGGGAGATTACCCGGAAGAACAGATAATGAGATAAAGAATTACTGGAACACGCATATTAGAAGGAAACTGTTGAACAGAGGGATCGATCCAGCAACTCACCGCCCACTCAATGACTCGGTTGTTCATCAGGACGTGTCATCAACAATATCTTTCAATGGTGTTAAGCAAGAGAAAACTGACATCATTAATAGTAATCCCAGCAAAGAAGAACGATGCCCAGACTTGAATTTGGACCTGGGAATCAGCCTGCAGCCTGCAGATTCATTCAAAACTGGAGCCAAAACCCTTTGCTTCTTTTGTAGTTTGGGGGTGAAAAACAGCAAAGAATGCACTTGCACCATTGATGCTGCTTCTGCTAGCAGCAGTGGCAACAACAACAGCAGCAACAGTGGCTATGATTTCTTGGGCTTGAAAACCGGTTTCTTGGATTTCAGAAGTTTGGAAATGAAATGAGTCAAAGGAAAACTGGATTTTATTTTATCTTTTACTATTTTAACCTTGTAGCTTGAGGATAAATGGAGAGATTTTATTTAGTTCTGAATATCACTTCGATTTTCTCTTTAAATTACCTCTAATCTGTATGATTACTAATATTATAATCACTATATATACAGTTCTATATATAGTAATGATACAGGTGATCATTGTTGGTGATTGGTTCGTTTATTTGGATTGTATGCTTTGTGTTCTTTATTTTTAACTTTCAAGGGAACAAAGACGCCCCTTTACAAAATTGTTTTTAACTCTCTTTTCCAAGAGAAATAGAACAAAAGTTAAGCTTTGTCCGACATCTTGATCATAGATTTAAATAACGGCCAGTTTCAGAACAACAATTATTATATAATAGTAAAGATGTGGTCCGGAATTATTATTATATGATTGAAATAATAACCGAAAAATGATTATAACTATAATTTAAATTTTTGATTCTGATAACTGATCAGATTTTTCTTAGTCATTGACAATATATATATATATATATTACGAACGAAACTGTTTGAATTTAAATCTTTTAAGAATGGTAACATTTTTTTATTATGCAGTTCAAATTTATTACGATTTTGATTTTTTTTTTCATTTCCATTTTCTTGTCTTGCTTTTGGGAAGTGCATTGATACCATGTGTAAGCAATGGAAAACCTATGAGAGGAGGAGAAATTAAGAAAGATGAAAGGGGTGGGTAACCTATCCATTCCCCCTCTAAATAATAAAAGCTCCACTGAGACTGTACGTAATACCTATCTTTCAACCAACCAACAATTAATCCCCTTCCCCACTACTAACCAAACTATTAATAAATAATCCCTAATTTCTATATCTTTTATTATTATTGATATATATTTTATCCGCTTATTAATTTGATATATTATACGAATAATAATTAAAATCTAAATTCATTAAATAATTTCAATGAAAGAAAAGTATTATTCTTTCCGAAAGTTTTACGTTTATAGGACATGTGTCTCATTCCTCGATCAACAATAACTAGTGAAATTTAAAGTTTTAGTGTTAATGTTATACATTTTTTACCTAGGCAAAATATATTTGTGATAAGAATATTATTTTCGTATTGTGCTAAATCTGGTTAAACCCGAACTAATTTAGATCTGTCCTTCCCTTGGCTAAACTCTCGATATAACGTTCTCGAACAAATTATTTCACGAGATAATGCTCTCCCAAGATTAATTTGCTCTCCCAAGATTAATTGCTCGAATAAGGTGAAATCTACAGTGTTGGCCGTAGGTCGCCATGCCTTCCGGGCGACCTACTACGTGGCCAGCCATGCATGGGAGAGCATTATTTCGTGAAATAATTTGTTCGAAAACGTTATTTCGAGAGTTTTGATGAAATTGGTTCACAAGTTCGGATAAAGTTGCATTTGTCCGGTGTTTGCATTTCGATCTTTATTATATGCCCCATTTTTTGACAAAATATTAGGTATTGTGCCGTCCTTTTGATTGGAGGGGCATTAAAGTTTGTGGTATTCATTATACCGATTGATTTCTATCTTCTATTTTCTTAATTATTGATCTTATAAACTAACGACTTAATTATTTGTCATAATCTAAAAATTAAATTATATTTGAATAATTTAAATTAATCCATTTCATATGCAAACTGATCTTCATATAAATCAGTTCAAATATGAAATAAAATCAAATTCAAATTTTTAGAATTTAAAATGACACAACCTAAATTGTTTGAATCTATACATGATTAAATTTTCAAAATATCAATATGATTTTATCTTACATTTTTTTGTTACATTATTGGGTAAACTACAAGTTTAGTATTTCATTTTGGTACCCAAATTTTGTTTCAAAATCATACCTAAGATTTAGTTAGGTTACATTTTGGTATCCTTCTGTTAAAAAATTAAGGGTGATATTAACGTGTCACGATAAGATAATGACACATCATCGTTTAAAAAAATGACATCCCAGTAGTTCTGTTAAATTTTTAAGGGTGGGTACCAAATTGAAACTTAAACTAAACGTTAGGTATGATTTTGAAAAAACAAAGTTCGGGCACCAAAATAGAACAAGGATAATAATTTAGGTACTAAATATGTAATTTACTCTAAATTATTAAAATATCACCATAAAATAAAAATCAAAATAACATTTTTTCTCGATTAATTATCAAAATGACACCCTTTTATGTCATGTATTATAAAGACGGATCCAGTTAACCACGTCATTAAAAGACAACTTATTAGGCGAGTGACATGTACAACCAATAAACTATAAAAGCTTTTAACGAACTACATAAAAGATACGACTGATCAAGTAAACCTTTCAAGAGTTTGAATTTTAAACGAACACATATTTTACAGAACATCTTCATATAATTTTTTATCCGATAAAATTTCAATTTGAAATAAGGATGAATATTATTTAGTATTTACTTTTTATGGTTATATTTGGGTAATTTAACCACATTTTGTTGTGTAATGTCACAAATATTATCAAATTAAGAAATCCTTATAAATAAGTGAAATACGATGGGGGAAATAGAGAAGAAAACAACAGATGAAGTTGGTAGATAGAAGATGAGACGATGTGGAGGTTCCAATGTTGACTTTGATGTAAATCAACCTAATCTCATAAATTAAAACAAAACTTTATTATAAATATAAAATCACTTTAACTTCTACTCCTACTACTACTACTACTAGAACTAGTTGTCTAGAAACAATATTAGGTGAGATTGAGACTCACAATGTCATGTTTATGTTTCAATTTTAATATTATTATGATATCATCTAATTACCCTTCGAGTCTTTGGTATTATTATTCCAATCCAACTACTAAATGACAACAAAATAATTCCATTCTCTTTTATGATAATTAAATTAACTATCAATAAATTAAACTAACTTTTAATAAATAATTTTTTTATTAAAAAATTATTTTTGCTCTCTTAAAATTTTATAAGTTTATATCTCCCTAAAATTTTATAAGTTTGTCTCCCTTTAACATAAAATCATGTGTTTGTTCTTGCGAGAAGCTGCATCTGTAGGGAGTGTGTGAGTTGTCAATATGTTAATTAAGTTATGAACAAATACTATCTTGTAATCATCTTAGAGTATTAAAAAGTTGTATGATTTCTTTAAGAATCCATTAAGTGATTTTAGTAGTAAAAGAGATTATTATTTTTTTAAAGATTTCGGGTTCAAACAACTACATTTACAAAGTTGATACATTATTAATAAAATAATAATAATTCTGAATATATATTACATTATTATCGCCTCATCTGATATTTAAAAAGTAAATATGATTTTAAATCTGAAATTGTAAAAGCCCCAAAATTAGCAATTGTTTTTTAAAACAAAAAATGTAATTATGTTTGATATGAAATACAAACGATTGAATTTAAACAAATGTATAAAAATCCACTTATTATGGAAAAAGTTCTCTTACCAAACCAAAGAAAAACAGAAACAATTTTTGTTTTCTTTTTGTGTCACCAAACACAAAGTGAAATCGTTAGGCTTAAGCTTTCATCAGGGGGTGGCTCAGTGGCTTTCGTGAACAACCACATCACATATTCCAATCATAAACAAATAGCAATAATAACACTATCTAATTATGGATGTTGTACCAAACAAATATTTACCGAAATATAAACGAATAAGATAATGCTTCTTTATTGAATTTCAATAAATTATTATAAATCGTGTAATTTTTTTAGAATAGATGTAATAATATTTTAAGTTAAAATCTCCATAAATCAGTGGCTTAGTGATTTTTCGCCACACAATAGGACTACTAAAGAGAAAGAGATTTTATTTAAATATGGAAATCAAATAACAACATCCATAACTTTTTATACTTAAATTATTAAATTAAAAATTAAAAATTAAATGTTAATTATATTTAAATTGCTCTAAGATAAAAAAAATTTAATTTAATAAATATAATTAAGAAATAATTATATGTCCTATTTATTTATTTTTATTTTTATAATTAAGAATATTTGATCATTTTCTAATCCAACCCATCAGTGCACTAAATGAATATTGTTTTATTCTTTTTTGTTATAATATTGTTTTAAATTCATATCTATATTAATATCATTAAAAAAAAGAATTGTAACAATTCATCACTTTATTAATTGAGTATTTTTTTCAAAGGGTTAGGTAGAGACATTGGAAGCTTCCATTGAGATTTTATTTATTTATTTAATATTTCCTTATTTTTCCTCACTTGCTGCGAAAGAAAACAATCAAGTAATTAATAATTATGGCTACAGTCTCTATCAATAGCCTAATAATTGTTCCATCTTACTAAAATTTAAATTCAACTCCCACCACCATCACATGCATGACTCTTTGAGGTGGGACCCTTTTGTTATTCTTTATTTCACCCTTTTATATCTTTAATTATTATAACCCATAACTTATATATTTTTAACTCAAAATTCACTTGAATTAGTTCTTACTGTTATATTTATAAAAGTTTTGGAAATCCTTGTATATTTTAATTACTAAAACCAATACTTTTTTAATCCATAATTTAGTGTACCACAACGTCAGTTTTGATGTTGATCACCGATCATTTGTATTCTTTATTTTTTTTTAAATTTTATAAATTACATCTTTATTTTTATTTTGTTTATTTCTAAAAATTATGCCTTTATGATTTTTTTTTCTTTATCTTATGACACACTTTCGGTCTTCTTTACTGATCATTTGATTATTTTTTATTAAATTTTTTTAGGATTAAATTTGATGACGTCTCGACTGATTAAGACGATATTTATTTATTTTATGTTTTGAAATATTAAAAGTTGATGATTTATTTTGAGAAATCTAACAGGTTTGAGGTAACACCAAAATCCCATGAATTCAAGTGTCACATGGAATCACCGAAATGATTAACCGTTATTCTTTTTTTATTTTCTTTTTGAAAATATACTCACTTTAAAAACATTTACATACAGTGTGAAAGCATAATCATTTACAAAAGCAGGGCCCCAATTTAGAAACTTGATAAATTAAATAAATAATTAGAATATTACAACCTGACTCTTTTCATATCATGACCTCTACATGCTCACTAAGCTGTCATCACTGTCTATGGTACTCTGTTGAGACTTCTCCTATGATACCATGTCCCATCGCATTATACACAACATACAACCTGTGAAAGGAAACACATTCCGAACGTTGAGCTCGCAAGCCCCACACCACACAATACCTCTACTCTACTACATGCATTCATAAAATAAGCATGCTAACAAGTACAGTCATAGAAGTAATTTTTACTATTCCATCAATGCTACTAAATCATTTGTTTCAAGGTACATCTTGTAACACCCCAAATCCTAGGTTAGTAGTTCGGGTCAACCCAAGACCCAAAGTTGAGCCCAAAAGACTTTATAAATCAGTTGGGTCCAGATGCGAGAATCTGTAGTATAAGGCACTCAGGAGATTACAAATTTGGTTCCAGATGTTATTGTTGTGGGTATCTTGATCATTTTCTCCGAGCTTGCTTAGAGGCTCAGGATGTAGCTCCATTATTAACACAACAGTCAACTTTGTCAGTTCAGAGAGACATAGTGTTTCAGAGTGGAGGGAATTCTTCTGGTCAGACTGATAGAGGTGTCGTTTAGCTCGGAGCCAGTGGAGAGTCCAGAGTTGTAGCCCGTCAGTTTGCGATCAGAACTAGTGAAGAGGACGATGCAGTTGATGAGATCTCAAGTAACCTTACCCTATTCCTATTCTAGTAACTATTATAGTATAGTCCATATCAGTATTACTCATATCTTCCACACCATGATGCCTACCTCAGTATTCCATATCAATATCATCATATCTTCATACCTATGTCACTAGTATGCTCATTTAATGAATGCATGTAGTATAGTCCAATTATTAGTGTGACACTGAACTCGTAAGCTCAACGTTCGAAATGTGTTTCCGTGCGCATGTTCTTAAGAGACTGTCCGTGGAGCGTTATCGTCACCAGACATTCCAGCTAAGCAGAGATCCTCATAGTACGTCTTGATTTGTGGTAGAGAGCATGTATTATTGTAGACCCTTTTTATATTCAATCGTAAGTCTATTTTTGTATTAAACTTGACATTGTTTTATTTTGAATATTTGGGAGCTCCCTAGTATTGTAAAACTCATATTTATTATGTTTTTAATTTATATTACTTTGAATGGATATTTTATAATGTTTACAGTGGTTTTAAAAATAAAAATTTTGAATTAGCCTCTTTGGTGGCCTTGTGTGACATCATGATCCATCGATCTTCGGATCAGACCAGATTAAGGTGTTACAACACTTGATTTAGCTTCCGTATTAAGTATGATATTTTCCTAAAATTTAAGGGATAAAATTTGAGTATATTACTGTTTGGTACGTGTTCGTGTATGAGTATAATGAAGAAGACAAACTTTTTTGAGGCCTTCAAATAGGCTTTTATTTTATTCTTCATTATTTGTTAGCAAAAATGTTAGATTTAATTAATTATCAAAACATTCAAAAAAATGGTTGTCCCTTGTTCCCATATGTAATGGGGTAAGGGGAAGGTAAGATAGTAGGCTGCCCCCAACACCAGGTTGAGAGCAGCTTTCGTAAAAGACCTCCGAATTATGAAATGCCCTCCGTGGGACTCGATCCCACGACCTCAAGGTTAAGAACCTTGTGCTCTCAAGGTTAAGAACCTTGTGTTCTACCAACTCGATCCCCCAACATTTAGATGATTCTAATTTAAAAAAAAAATGCTTGTCAAATTCTGAATTTGATTAGGATGAAAGAAGATAAATTTGTTTGAGGAGGGATTTACCTTCGTTATCCTCTCAATTTGCCTAAACATTTAATTTAATTCATGATCAAGCTATCCCTTGGGATGGTTCCATTTTATTGAGTACTAAAACATATTGAATCTTGAGATGAAAGAGGATAAACTTATTTGAGGACTTGAAATAGAGTTTTACTTCTTCATTTTGTTTTTGCACATCAATTTGATCTAATTCATGACCAAGCTATTCCAATTCAATTAGATGGTTAATTCAGAATGCAGATTTATTAAATATAAATTTAATATTTACTTGTTATATAATAATATTTTATCATTTACTATTATTGTTTGATAAAAAGCAAGAGCCCAAATGTACGCATCGGGTTTTGGTTAGTGGGTCTCAAACCAAATTGTGATTTTGGGGCTCCAAGTCTAACTCTTCCCAATCCATAACCAGAACAAGAATAAGAGCTTCCTCTGTAACTGCAGCCGGGTAAGCAAAGCCAAGGATTCTCGCAATCTTTCTCAAGGCTGTTCTATTTTGTATAGATTTAGAATAGTTTTTAGTGGCTCAATTTCCATGTAATTTTGCTTCCCTGTCTTCATATTTTGGTAGTTGATTATAATAACCTATTATTGCATATTGTGCATTAACCCTAACAGTTCATGCAAATTGGAATCGCAGATGGAAACAGTGAAGGTTGAAGATTTTGGGCCTGAATCAGAAGTGGAGGATTTAGGGCGATATGTTGATGAAATATCCACCACTGTCAATCGGGTATTATTCTTTATGAAATACATAATTTACTCTGCACGTCCGGGCTCCTATACAGCTCACATGTTCAGATATTATTCTTTCTGTTTATCATTGAGTCCCTTTCTTTAGAATGCAATTTAATTTCAAATCGGACAACTGGGAGCTAGTATCTGAATGTAATTTGTAATGTATTTCAGATTTCGTGGATGACTGTCGCAAGTTTGTTATTGTATTTCATCATGGATACATGGTCAATTTGTTCTTGCTGTTTTTAGCAGCTTTTTGTTTTGCCTGTATTGTCCTGCTGACGTTGCTACATACTTATCAAGTCCTGCATTTTGCAGCTTGCCCATAAACTTGCATCTTTGCATTATTGATTAGAACTATATTGAACTTGCAGCTCGAGCAAAAGGTCAATGATGTTGAACAGTTCTACTTGACTACGGATAATATGGAGTTGACTGTTACCAAATCTAATTCAGCTTGTAAGGAAAAAGTCCAGGAAAAACAGCTTACCGGCACTGAGAAGCAGCGGCAAGAAGTATCACATAGAAAAGCTGCTTCTATGAAGAGAATGCAGGAACTTATGCGCCAATTTGCCACAATTTTACGGCAGGTAAGAATAAATAAATTTTTGTTTCATTTAGAGGTATTGATCATATGGTCCAGTTTCACCATCTTGAAAGTCTATGTATTCTTCCTCCTTTCTTATAGATTTCGATTTTGTTCTTCTGAAATGTTTTCTTAAATTTTCTGATTAAAACTTATTAATCTGTACCTAGTCGAGGCCAAAGAAAGCTGTGGGTTTTATCAGAAAAAATTCAAAGAATGTTTTAAGACGTTGTCTTGGTATTACAAGAATGGCAGGTGATCCTTTTATTTGGGTGATGTATAAACTTCTCTTACAGATGGTTGACACGTCAAATGTTTTTTTTCGAAGTTTTGCCCTTTAAGCCAGCACAGTATACCGGAGCTTGATTCTTTATCATGTTTCTATCTTTGCTCTCTGTTTTCTTAATAATTTTTCTTCTTTTAGGGGGAACTTTTTGCCAATTCTTATGTTGGATTATTGTTACCACATCTATCCACACAGTTAAATTTTTTACTCGTATTAAACTCTATACACTAGCAGTCATCCTTCTTGCCAATTTCATCTAGGCAGATGAATGCTTTTAGATGCGGATCATAAAACAGAAAACTTAGATTTTAAAATTTAATTATAAAAACTTGAAGGTTTCACACCACATTACCACAAACACACAATCCCCCAACCCCACCCCACCCTCAGAAAAAGAATAAGAGAATTTTCATTTTAAATATTATTATATTTGTTGCAAATCAATAAAATTTTGAATGTACACTCCCATTCCTGTAATTGCATGAAAAGTAATGTGCTCGTCCCTCAAAATTAAACTATTTTTGTTGAAAATTAATGTAGTCGGCATTTTAAAATGTAAGCATCATTGCTGATTCTTAGTCATAATTTCTGGTTAATTTCAATTGTACTTTCCGTTTGTCAGATAACTCAGCACAAATGGGCACATCCTTTTATGCATCCAGTTGATGTTGAAGGTCTTGGGTTGCATGACTATTATGAGGTAAAGCTTAGTGATTGTTTAAATAGTTTCTGGTTGGTTTTCTCATTTTAAGACATACTTTTTGTTTTCATCAGCCTTTATATTTGACTCTTTTCCTTGCTTTAGAAATTCACTGTACTAGTTTTCCTATGCACATGTACATAAATACCTTTCACTAACCCTTATTTCTTAAATTTTGATTGTTTAATTTATTTATTCCTAAATATGTATTCTTTAACTGATGCATCATAAGGTTGTGCATTTTAGGTAGTTCAGAAGCCTATGGACTTTGGTACAATAAAAAGCAAGATGGAGGCTAAAGATTGTACTGGGTACAAGAATGTACGTGAACTTTATTCTGATGTTAGATTGGTTTTTAAGAATGCCATGAAATACAATGATGAAAGACATGATGTCCACATAATGGCCAAAACTTTATTGGAAAAATTTGAGGAGAAGTGGCTGCAACTTTTGCCTAAAGTGGCCGAGGAGGTAAGCCATTATCTGGGCGTGGGAACCTTCCACCAGTAAATGGTTGATGATTTATTTAAACATGTTTTCAGTAGTCTTTTAATTCTGCTTCAAGCATGTTGTGTAAGTTCACTTGCTTAAGGTTACGTGCAGGAGAAAAGACTGGTCGAGGAGGAAGCAAAAGCAGAGCAAGATGTGAAGCTGGCACAAGAGGCAGTTCATGCTAACATGGCCAAAGAGTTGAGCAATGAAGTATGTAAAATAACATGACTCTTGCATAGGAAAAATAAATTGGAAGAATGCATCTAACCTTCATTTTTTTTACCAATCCTCATCCATAAACTCTGAACAATATTATTGTCGATTCTTTCAGCTTTGTGAGGTCGATTTGCAATTGGAGAAACTCAGACAGATGGTCATTCAGAAATGCAGGTTTGTTTAAAGATATGTAATGCAGAATTTGGTTGGTTTGGCAGAAATTTGTGAATATTATAAATTGGTTTGCTTCAGGGTGTGGGAGGGAGGGAGTTAATCTTCTATATAAACTTCATCTAAATCTTCACCTCATTAGTATTTAGTTCTTAATTGCATTTTGTGGTAATGGTTTGGCGAATTATGGTGAGAGAGTTAACAGTCCGTTTCATTTTCAAGCAGCCATAGGTTTTAAGGTAATTTTCAAACAGTCCGTTACATTTCATTTGTGTTTTTTTGGTAATTTTGTGGTAAATGATGTATGTCATTATGTTTTTCTGGTAGAGGTGCCATAATTATGACCTGTGTTGATAGAGTAAAGATCACATTTAGGTTATTGGGGCTAATTCCGTTGTAAATATCTGCCTAAACTATTGCTTGTACATTTTTATGTCTATTTTTGCATGCCTGATCATTTGAGTTTGTATTTATAATTCTTCAAGACCTTTAGCTATAAATGCTAACTATAGACCTCGTATAGGAAAATGTCGACCGAAGAGAAAAAGAAACTTGGGATGGCTCTCACCCGATTGTCTCCTGAAGATCTTAGTAAGGCTCTTGAGATCGTTGCTGAGAACAATCCAGGGTTTCAACCAACAGCACAAGAGGTGGATCTTGATATAGATGCACAGGTAAATGCTTTGGTCCAATAACGAGTCTCTAATAATTCATCATTTGTATATAGTTTCCTATGTCTTTGTAAGGCCGCAAAGCAGCTACTAAGGTGTATTCTCTTTTGTTTCGGATTCCACAGAGTGAATTAACTTTGTGGAGATTAAAGTTTTTTGTTCAAGACAAATTAAAACATGCTGGAAAGTGCTCTGAAGTTGTGGACTGCAACAATATAAATAATAATGAGAATACCGTCAAGAGCAACTCCAAAAGAAGAAGAGAGATGTCCGATGCTCTTACGAAGAATGCCATAAAGAGAAATAGGAAGCTCTCTCCCAACTCATGAGTTGCAGGCAAGTATTATAGTGTGTCCTTCGGTTAACCATTGAAGTTGCCCAGTGTCTGAATATTAATTATTTTTAAATGTAATGTGGTAGTTGAGAATTGGAGTTATGGTGGTGGTAGAACTCGTTACAACTATGTGAAGGGTACATAAATTTTGATTACCGTCCCTTGTATATTTCTTTTTTACCTTTTCATAGTATTGAAGGGCAAATAATGATATGCATTTTGTATTTGCTTTGCTTTATTTAGCAAGCCGTCCTGCACATGGTCGCATCTACGAGAACCATATGTGACCAAGGCCCGTTTTGCAATGTGGCACGCAGGGATGGATGCATTAAGCCTAGGAGAGCAAGCGTATATCCATTATTTTGAAAATTTTGTTAATTTTAATCTAGTGTATTAAGGAGAGGGAAAAATAAGGGAATTTGCATACTCATTTTTTAGAAAGAACCGAGTATTAAAATTTTGGAGCTCAATTTTTAAATTTCTGGATCCATCACCGGGGTATATCTAAGATTGTCTGTCTTATTTATTTTTGAATGGTATGAGATAATTACAAAGAAGTATTTATTCAGAATTTTTTAGTCATTAACAACGCACAAACATTTTACAATTGTTCAAATTTAAGTTGTCTTAGAAAATGACATTCTTTTTTTATATTTTTTTACCATTTAATAGGTTTGATTGTCTATATCTTTAGATCCAAACAAAGTAAACCAACCAATGTCAAGAATTACATTAACACGCAAGATGTGCTTGCTTAGTTTTTTAGTGTTTCATTAATTTATCAATAAAATGTCTCCTAAGTTAAAGAATATGTGAGTATTCAATCACTTAATGGCACATAACTAATGCTTCAAGTCCTCATACAGTAGCTCCGATGTAAGAGGCCGAGACCGAGCAGATGATATCTAACTTAAAAGAGGCCGACTACGCCTACGATATAAGATAGTTGTAAAAATTATGAACATCCCATCCAACATGGTTATTGCCAGAAACATTTAAAAACATTGAGTCTTAGATCAGTGATTTGGTGCGAGCCTTAAATTCTTTGATTGATTCATCGATTTTCTGCAAACCATAACATAAAAAACTAATACAACAGATCAACCATTGATGGTCTTATCTGTCTACTGAAATTCTTCCATCAAGCTTATTATTCTAGGAATTTTCCTGATGAAACTGCATAACTATACTATAAGCTAAAGGGATACAAAGGTCATGCCACTTGCTTTTGGAAATGATGGAGCTGGTGGTGATGCTCATTGTGGTGCATATATTCCACACCACCGTTGTTCTCCGATGCATTCACCATCTCGGACAACCCCTTGGTCGGGTTTCGGGTTAGCTCGAGCAACGAGTCCCTCACATGATCAGCCTGAAGCATCTCACTGTCTTTTTTCTACCACCAGACGGGTAAATTTTTAGTTGATCTCATAAATTTATATGCACTACATATTTATACATGTTCTGAAATGAATTACCTCTACTTTGAAAACATTTGAAACAAGACCTCTGAAGCTGTTTACATTTGCATTTGTTACTTCCAACCCCAATGAATCCAAAGCCTCCATTAATCTCACAAATCCGCCTGGTTTGTGCTCACTAAAAACTTTAACAAAAAACTGGTTCCCATTGATTTGAGCAACTTCAACTTGTACCTAAACATTCCATCTTTCTCAAATCACCATTTAAACACCAATAAAGGGATGAGAATATATGTATTTGATTTTATTTTACCTCCATTTGCTGTGTCTTGTGGGTACAAAGATCCACATCAGGAAAGCTATGGGGTTCCTTATCATGTTCAGGGTTAGAATACACAGGGATTTGATCATTTTGTAAGAAAATATCAGACTGAAACTTGTTATGGACTCCATTGGTGCCTGTTTTCTTAGCACCATTATTGTTATCCGAATGTTCTTCAAGTTCATCTTGGAGTTCTTTCTCTTGGTTTTGCAATTCCTTCACAAACTCAATCGCATCTCCAAGGATTGAAGCTCTATCCAGCTAACAATAATGAATATACAACTTCAAAATATATATGTTTTTGTCTAAAGTTACATAAGACAATTGATGATTAAGTGTACCTTTGAGATTTTGGGAACCAAAGATCGAAGAGCATAGAGTCTTTCATTTAGCTTCTTCCTTCTTTTTCGCTCTGCAACAAGGTTTTTGGACTGCCCTTTGGACCCTGCTCTCCTTTGGTACCTTGCATCATCTTCATCATCGTTCTGATCGCTGCAATCCGAAATTGAATCCGACCGTCTGTTCTCTTGTTTTATAGAGTCCTTTTCATTCCCTTGGATGATGCTTGATTCATTGGTCATCATTGAACTCAATGGATCCATCTCTTGAAGTCCATTATCCTTATGTGGGTTAACAACCTTGTCTGAAATGAATACATCATGAGACCCTTTGACGCATGCATCGATATGGTTGGTTTTATCTTCTGAATGATAATGATATTGCTGCAGGGTGTTTGTCGATCGCATTTGATCGATGGAGATGTCATACGGTAGGTTCAGAGTTTCGAGTGTCGTCGCCAATGGCGGTTGGAAATGATTGACGGAATCCTTTTCATCATTTCCGTTGCTCGAAAGAGGATTTGCTTGAAACTCATTCAATGCATGGGATCCAAGTACATTCAAATGTGCATCAATGGAACTTGAATTCATCATTGAGATTTGCTCCAATGAGATGTTGCAGAGGGTCACAATATAATCCATGAGATTTTTGTCTTCACATACCTGTTTTAAGAAAATTTAAATTTTCTCGAAACATAATCTGCTTAAAACCAATGAGAAAAACAAAATAAACTACATACTTGTTTGGCAACAAATAGATCAACCAGTCCTACTGCAACTGGAATCAAAATCCTAGTTCCAACTATATCCTGCAAAAAGATTCTAAGGACATCAAAGAACTTTTTTTTTCCGAAAATTTTTAAGGAATAAGACTTGAAGATGTATTAGTTACTAACCTCAAGAACATTTGAATCTGAATTGGTAGAGAAGTTTAACCATTTGGGTTGATTTGAAATCAAGGCTTGTGCGTGACTTCTGCTTAGTGTAAAATCATCAAAAACACCCATAAAAGATGTAGGAGATAGAATGAAAGAGAGAGAGAGAAACGTTAAGGTAACAATACCCAGAATTCAAGGGCATGCAAGAAGGAAGATGGGCAAGCAATTCACAGGATCTGGTTTTAGGATGCTGAAACATCACATCCCTACATGGAAGGGCTGAAGTAACAGGAAATTGAAGCTCTCCACCACTTTCAATACTCTCAGTTCCACCACAACAACAATCCACCCATTCAATAAACCTGAACAAATCCCCCACAAACAATGTTCATTAACATTGGTGCATACACGAGAAAGTGACACATATGTATGTATGTTAATGTATGTATTGTCATCACATGCATGCAGCACACCATGGTTTAAACTCTAACCTTTGATCATCACTCAGTTTCCAGAGAACGCAATAGTCCCATCCTTTAGGACCTACCAGCTGCCTTAGTATCTCCATGAGGTTTTGAAGGATATTCATCCTAACGACCTTCATTGAAGTTCATAACCGATCTATGTTGCACTGATACGAATACAGATACGAGGACGGGAAACGGACAATGCAAGACAAAACAAAGAACGAGACCACAGATGAGTACAACGTGGAGTTGATAGCAATGGTTAACTGCATCACCATCCAATTCACCTCATCCTTAAACTAAAAGAAATAACAAAATCTTAATACCCTAAATTGAAGAAAGACTCAATTTTTGATGAACCCCCTCATCAATGTCTCGCATTATTTTTATATGTAGAAAGAAAGCTCGTTTTGTTTTTGTTATTTGGTAGGTGAAATGCAGTGCTTGCATGAGAAAGAAGTTCAAACTCTGTACATCACATACATACATAAAATATATGTGTATATATTTGAAGGGTATAAATTAAAAGTAAAGAAATATTGAAGGGGCAAATATTGCATGACCTAAGATTACGTATAAAACTTTAACTGACTGCTTTATAAGTTTGTTGAATTTCGCTTATGGTTGCTGATTGTCTCGTGTCTCAACTACTCCTCTCTCTTTTGCTTTCAAACTAAACTAATTAAAGAAAGCTATATATTCGCCAGTTGCGTTCAGATTAGGGCAAAATATCTCAAGAGCCTGCAGCTGGTTCCCCATTTCGAGGAAATTATTAACTCTTCATCTATAAATTTTTATAGTAAACTTAAAACAAATAAGTACATGCAACAACCAACTGCACTATATCTTTTTAAAAGTATTACTTGGAAACTTTGCGTAATCTAAACAAATTAAACGATCTAAGCCTAAGTGATTTTAGAATATAATAAACGTTTGAGATAAGGTTGTCTCAGCAAAGCAATGACTTACTAGGTTTAGGAAAACAACTTAACATTCTTGCATCTCTTTAATCATATTTGTCAATGTTGAAATTTGGTCTGATAATGAATCAAACGCATCCAACTCCATTGCCCCTATTATTCTCAGTCCAGCATTTGCTATGAGAGTGGGATATTGGAAATCGTTCGTATCATTTCGCTCCACAATGTCATATATATGTACTGTTATAAGTCCTAGCCAATAGTGTATCATTTGTTGAAGATCATCCTTGTATTCAAATTTAATCCAGTATAAAAAATTTCAATTTGTGCCCAATATACAAAAATCCATGCCTTGGACATTTTCTCAACAATTCTTTAAATTGATACCAAATCTCATGAAGAGTTAAATAGCATTGATCCAATCTTTGGTTGCAACTCTCAGGGAATAAGGAAACAAATTTAAGTTAATGATTGCTTCAGATATCTCATCTTATGCAGGTGATGACTGACATACATCTAAAAACAAATGCATCTACAAACAAATCTTCTGCTGCAGCACCAATGAACAGTCCCACAGACTGTAGCTTCTGAAACATAATAGGTTTTAGTTCAAAATATGGAATTTGAACTTCAGATTATACGATGCCTATAGTTAAATCATCCGGCAATAGAATCACATGATTTCTGATAGGTTGGTCCCCATTGTCAACCATAACCTGCCTAGAAACTTCATTATTCGTCACAACATTATTTTGTAGAGCATTATCATTCTTTATCACATTATTAACTGATGGGACATTTACTCTTCCTAGATTGATGTTAACCTCCAGAACATTATCTCCTTCCTGATTATTATTAGTTTCATTTTTACCCGATTTTTCATGACCTTGTCGTAATCTTCGTTGCGTCTTATCAACCGCAGGATCAAGAGGATCTAATGACAGTTCAACAGATCGCGTTCTATGCATTCAACATGCGATAGCAAAACAATAAAACAAAAAGCATTGAAACTAGTAAAAAATAAATGATATCGATATTAACTCTGGCAACGACATCATAAACTTGATACGCTAAAAATATATCAACAATTATGCAAATACACGTGTCGCGACAAGTAATAATTGTGCAAAACTGCACGAGTCGATCCCACAGAGTTAAGTAGCATCAGCGGGCCACAAGAATCAATGCAATGGTTCAAATGAGTGATTTGGTACAATAAAAGTAAACTAATATAATGCTACACATACATAAGTGGTAGATAAGTGGAATGCATGTGCATGCAACAACAAGAATAATCTCCAGTCAAATGCAACACTCATAAGTAAGAATCTAATCCAGACTTCCAACTAACAAGGCAACAAGAATCTTATCAATATTATTCAACATCGATTAGAACCACGAATTGGAAATAGTTGGGGTTCGTTTGTCCGAATGGTTCCAAGTGAACCTCATTACTTTAACAAACGTCAAATTCATTTCTCCATCTTCCATTACTTTCATTGATGAAATCTTTTTATTTTGTGGTTTAGATTTTTTCATTAATTCAAGATTCTCAACCATGTCCAAAATCTAATCACTCATTCAATTCTCTGGGTTGATTCACTCCTTTACTCTCTATTTGAATCTTCTTGTGCTTTTAAAATCTTCACCATTTGAAATATTCTAATCAATTCTCTATCTTATTTTCCTCTATATCCTTTAGTTCAAATTCTTTCTTTCCTAACAACTTCAAGCTAAACCTTGCAAGTGCTGCAGTTGAGAATGCTTGTCATGATCAGTTTAATTAATGAAATGAAAACCCATCATATCCGAAGCCCACTGCTGCAAACAAGTATAACTACATGCTTTTTCATATTTATGGTTGGAATTTAATAAATGTGCCTACTAGCTAACTATCATTAATTGCTAGATAAGGATAGAGCAGCCATTACCAACCAAATAAGTGGCAAGTTCCCATTAATTGCACTCTCCCAACTTATCAGGCAATTAAAAGCTGGTCCATTTCTCGATATTCAGCGCCCATTATTGATCGTGAAGCCATTAATTCTTGCAAGTTACATCGAACTTGCCATCGCTGACTTCAGTAATAGCTCGATTCTGTTCCCATTGGCCTCAAGATCAATAACAGCAGTTTATATATGTATCTTAAAGGCCAACCTCTTTATGGTTGAAAAGCCATAAAGCAAGCTGAGACACCAAGCACTAAATAAGCAGCCGATTATGTGGTTAAAGATAAAGCTATGTTACATAATTAATGTAACGATTTTCATGCAGTTACAGTTGCTTTGACTATATATACATGATAGATACAAGGAAAAAACTGTAGGAAGATGGTCGGAACTGGAAATATCAGTGTTGTTGAAGATGAGGAAAATGTATACACTGGAACTAGAGTCCGACCCTTTGTCCCCACACCAAGGCAAGCCTCAATAATTCTTTACAGTTTTTGGCTTTTTGCAGTTTATAGAAGATCAAATTGTAGTTTCTTCAAATAAATTTGCAGGGTAGAACAAAGGAGAGTTGGGGATCATGAGAAGAAGCAAAATCCCACAACCTTGAACAATATTTTATCCCCCAGAGAGCTTTTCTCCTTGGAGGTATATGGATTTATGTGTTTGTTTCGTGGTTATTACCGCTTTATAGTGGTCGTTATTCCGATAGCAGACCGCTACTTAAATCTCTGTCTAATCCTACAGTGCTACTGAATTGTCAGGTTTGGAGAGCATCCTTGGCAGAGCTCCTTGGAACAGCAGTGTTGGTGTTTGCAATGGACACCATAGTCATCTCCTCCTACGAGACACAAACAAATATGCCCCACCTTATAATGTCATTTCTTATTGGTGTCACTATCACAGTTCTCCTCCTAGCTACGTTTCCCATCTCCGGTGGCCACATCAACCCCGTCATCAGCATGGCCGCGGCCCTTACCGGTGTTATTTCGCTCTCACGCGCCGTCGTATATATATTGGCTCAGTGTGTTGGGGGCATACTAGGGGCACTTGCATTACAAGCTGTGGTAAGCACCAACATTGAGCAAACGTTTTCTCTTGGTGGCTGCACACTCACAATTGTTGTGCCGAGTGCAACCGGTCCTTCCGTTATCGGTCTCCTGACGAGCCAGGCGTTGTGGCTCGAGATAATTTGCACCTTTGTGTTTCTGTTTGGTTCTATATGGATTGCTTTTGATAAACGTCAGGCGAGGCACTTGGGACGAGTCGTGGTTTGCTCCATCATCGGTATCGTGGTCGGCCTTATCGTGTTTATATCAACGACTGTAACTTCCGCCAAGGGCTACGCCGGGGTTGGGATGAACCCGGCAAGATGTTTGGGTCCGGCTTTGATTAGAGGTGGCCACCTTTGGAACGGACACTGGGTCTTTTGGGCGGGACCTGCCATTGCTTGTGGGGCGTTTGCTCTTTATACAAAGCTCATCCCAAGAGAACTGTTGCATAACTGAATGCCCCAAACCACGATGTCAAGAATAATATAAATATATGGAGCTCCTCTTTTTAGGTTAATCTAAATGGTGTAAAGCATGAATAATTTCTCATGTTTTTCAAGGATGTTTATGGAGATTCTGTTGGTGTTTTAATGAAAATAAAACTCAATCGAGGAAGAAAATTGAATGTTGTAATTTTATTCGATAATTATTCGGAGTTTAAATAAAATAAAATCAACAATCCACAAACAACATGTTTCTAAATTTAAGCAACAACTCATGAATAACTTTCTCCTAAACTTAAGAATCACACAAATAATAAATAATCTAAAAATACTAGCAGTCCTAAACACATCAACTAACATTCATCTTTACTTTAGGAAATGCAAATACCAAGTGTTGCTCTCAAAACTTCAAATTTACCTATCGGGAGCGGTTTAGTGAAGATATCTGCAAGTTACTCTTATGTTTTGCAATAAACCAGCATAACATCATCTTCTTTTTGCACTTCTCTCAAAAAGAAAAATTAAATGTTGAAATGCTTAGTGTTCTCATGAAATACTGAGTTGTGGAAAATTGCTATGGCAGCTTGATTATCAAAATACCATTGTGCTTTCTTGCTTCAAAGTGGATGTTGCAACGATAAATTCTTCCCACAAAACTCGATCAACAATGGATGTTGCAGCGATAAATTCTTCTTCGAAAGTGAATTGAGTCACGGTTTATTACTTCTTTGAGCTCAAGAAAACACTAGAACCAAAAGTGAAACAATAGTCTGAAGTACTCTTTATTTTATCATAAGGTGTTTAATCCTCATAAGGTTTATGACCATACCAAACCTCATAAGGTGTTTGATCCTTGACTATTGTTGCGAGCAATCTATTATATAGGAAAACCATGGTATGAGCTACCTATGTCCATAACTTTTTGGGTAAATTATTTTCATGTAGTATACATTTAGTCATTTCTAAGATGTATTTATTTTTCCTTTCACTAACTCCATTTTACTACAGTGAATAAGGAGTTGTCAACTAATGCTCAATGTCAGCTTCTTCATAAAATGCATTGAAATTTTCTAACGTATACTCTTTTCCATTGTCAGACCTCAATATTTGAATGTGATTGCCACTTTGATTTTCCACCATTCTTTTGAATTTTCAAAATTTCACTAACTCCACTTTGCTACAGCAAATAAGGAAATGTCAACTGATGCTCAATGTCAGCTTCTTCATAAAATGCATTGAAATTATTTTACGTATACTCATTTCCATTATCAGACCTTACTATTATAATGTGATTGCCACTTTGATTTTCTACCATTCTTTTAAATTTCCAGAATGCTCCAAAAACTTCTAACTTGAACTTTCAAGAAGAAAATCCAACATATTCTTGTAAAATCATTAATAAAATCATCATAATATCGATTATCTGCTAACGAATGAGTTTTTTGAGGTCCAGAAATATTTGTGTGAATTAACTGCAACTTACAAGTAGTTCTCTATGTCGTTTTTGGAAATGACTTTATGTTTTGCTTTCCAAATTGACAAGCCTTACATGTGATCATCAAATTCTGGAAGATCCATTTCCATGCTTTTGAATTTCATATTCAATATCCCTTGATGGGTGATAGTGTCTGAGCCTTTTATGCCACAGCATTGTTAGGCCCTCTTTGGTTAGAAAAACCGATTGCTCCTCCTGCATCGGATTGAGGGAAAAACTTCTCCTATCATCTTTACTTCAAACATTTTTTACCTGTAGCATCCTCTATCACACATGCTTTCTACATTAATTTTACTTTGAAGCCATTCTCTACTAATTAACCAACTCTAAGCAGATTTTGATCAATATCATGTACATAAAGGACATCAAAAATAAATTTGGTACATGAACAATTTCCAATGGCTACGATCCTTTTTTCTTTTGATGGTAATGTATTCACCATTCCCAATTCTAACTTTCTTGGACTTGGTACGCCTCAATTCTTTGAACAACTATTTGCCATGAATCATATGATTAGTGCAACTATTGCCAATGAGACAATTTCACTCGTTTCGTGACTAGTGAAATAAGTTGCAACAAAAAGTTGATCATCTTCTTCTTGATCTGTCACTTGGCTTCATCTTGTTGTTGATTTTTATACTTGCAAATAATAGCTTCAAGTCTTCTCCAACACTTGAAATGTGGGTGACCTTTCTTTCCATAGTGTTGACATGGAGGATAGTCATTTTTTACTCTTGGTCTTCTATTTCATGCTTTGTTTTTGTACCTAAACGTAGAGTTTTCTCCACTCGCAACGTGAAACTTTTTGCTCTTCGACCTCCAGTTCTTTTCATCATCTTGATGCTTAACCGGTAGAGCACCTTCAAAGGCCCCTTCTTCCCTCATTACATGTCTTTGCTCTTATGCTTGCAAAGCACTTAAGAGTTCCGCCAAAGTAATCTTTGGCATATCTTTCGTTTTCTCTAAGGTGGTGATGGTGGCCTCAAACTTCTCAGGTATTGTTACAAGGATTTTCTGCACAATGCTTGAATCTGCTAGGGATTAACCTAGCAGTCTGACATTATTGGTTATGCTAACGAGCATGTCAGAATGCTCCTTGACTGTCTCGGTCTCCTTCATCTTTTGCAGCTCAAATTCACGTACAAGATTCAACACTTGCATCCCATGAATTTTTTCATCTCCCTCATATTCAGCTTTGAGATAATCTTAAATCTCCTTTGTTGACTTTAGAGATATAATTTCGGTGAAAATAGTTGGTGATGCTACAGAAAATAAACATGCCTTTGCCTTTTCTTTCCTTACTTTCTTTTCTTGTGTCATAATCTGTGCTATGGTGGGGTTGTTTGGCAATGTAGGAATCTCATAGTCTTCTTCCATAGATTCCTAAAGATCTACAGTCTCCAGGTATGTTTTCATGCGTATTACCCAAACTTAATAATTATCTCCATTAAATGTAAGTGACGCAATCAAATAAAAATTACTTTCACCTTTCATGCTATAGCAATAACTAACGCATGTAGTGATCGCTCTTGCCGTTCATGCAAACGTTGGACAATTATTGAGAGGGGGCCGCTTAGCAGCCATATACAATAAATAAATAGCGAAGTAGTGGGGAAAGATGGCCCTCCCTTTCCTGCCATTTGACTTTAAGTCCTTTAAAAGTCTTCATTATGTAGCAATTTTAAGCTATATGATAATATAATTGGAACGACAACTGAGAATATTAATTAACAAGAAACACATTAAATATCTTTTCTAGAGGATATCTATGTACAATGATCGAGGAACGTTGGAATTAAAACGTACATTATTGTATGGAACAGCCATTAATCATTAGATTTAAACTTTCAGATTGTACAAACCGATGAATGTCGCTGAATAAGTAAATAATGCACAAACTGTTTACATATTTAAATGTAGTTTTCTTAGGGAGATTCATTATTTACTGAGGTAAAAAATGCTATTTAGAGATAAGACTGAACAGAAATCCCCTGCCCCTTTATGTGCTTCTATTTGTGTCTCAACGGTAATATTTTTTTTACTTGTATTCTTATTTTTTATGGTAACATTGCGTAATCTTCTGAAAAAAAAAAATAGTTTCTTATATTACTTTATCTTCCTCGACGCACTTCTCCGGTTATGCTCGAAAACACTACACACGTTTCTTTAACTTTACATTTAACAGTCTTTAAATTGAAAAGTAAATCTCCACCAAACTGTTACTTTTTGTCTCTGTCACTTCCAATATTAGCAATGCACCTCTCCAAGTCTTGCATGTATTCTCTTCAATACTACTATCTTCACTTCTTCATTGTCTCCCTTCCTTCTCCAGCGTCACACATTCGGCTCACTGAATTGTTCAAATTTGTTGATACTTTCCTCAACCTTGTTAGCTTTATTAGACAACGCCAACCCCATCCAATACCATTTTTTAGAAGCTGACGCCATGGAAATCACATTAAAAAACTTAGCTATCTCTTTAGTCAACTTCTTGCGACTTCTCAAATACATAGCGACCCTCAACTCGTCTTTTCTCCTTACCATTTTTGTCCCCACTAGTTGAGGAAGAACACCGTGACTAACCATCGAAAGTAATCAAGAAGCAATAGTTGAATCTTGTTTAACAAAACGTATATACAAAGGATTTATTTTTCTCTAGCTGTATTTTCAGAAATCATTTGTAGAATTAGTAGCGACTCGCTCAAATAATGCTCTAGCCCATGTCCCCGCACCATCAACACCACTAGTTGTTTCCGAAACAAGTGCAGCAATAGCATAGAGGCCAATCAACAATGCATATGAAGCCTGCGATGATGAAAGCAGATGGTCGAGTGTAAAGATAACATCAAGATCGTCTGTAACAAGCTAAAAAAGAATGTGATATTATATTGAATCAATAAAAATTTCAATTAAAAGATTGATAGGAGTAAAAGAATCAAAAAATGTAGATCGATCAAAAATTAAACTAGTTTTGAATTATAACATCCTTCCAGTATCTTCAACACAACAAAATTCAATATTTTATAATGGTTGGCTTTGCTTAGTGCTTGTAGGGATGATGGAAATGTTGAGTTGGGTCAATTTGTCACGCTGTGCAATACTAGGGAACGTAACATTTAAAAAGGGCCTTATAGTTATTCTGTAGTGTATGTCACATTACATGTCGCTGTGTTATTGGTTCATAGCATAGTGTAGTAGAAACCTCTCCTACGCAATCAATTCCTCAAATCCAACGCCGTCCAAGTTGCAACCGCAACCAGGCACTGTGCCGGAGGGGGAAGAGAAATCCTAATTTCCCTCCACCCCCAACAGTCGATCCTTTTACGAGGTTGAGCCTGATTTCTTAATTCATACCTCATACTCGAAAAGGCAGGATCCAGATCCGCCGGATATTAGCTTTGCCCACGCTCAAATCACAGCTCTCCAAGATGGGTAAACCGGAAGACAGTGAAAAGAAGGTAACTTTAAAACCTCAATTGAAAATTGTAAGGCTGTAATTTTGTTTTGTCACTTCAAAGAAGTTATTTTTTTAACTTTGTTTTCAAATTGCCCTGCTCAGCTGTTTGACTGGTGTTTAACTTTTGTTTTTTTTTTTTTGGAGCTGCAATTTTTCATCATTTGAAATTTTGAAATTTACCCATTACTTAAGTAATCAAAATGACGTTGCCGATAAAAGGAATTTAGTTTTCAACCTGGTTGCACTATAAAACTATGTTTTTAGTTATGTTTTGTTAACGGAAGTAACAGTATTTTGTCTCGAGTATTTTATCTCTGCATTTTCCTTTTATGATTTTTGTCCAGAAGAAGATCAAAGATGTTGAAATAAGTGTCCCTATCGTATATGGTAATGCTGCTTTTTGGCTTGATAAAAAGGCAAGCGAGTGAGTGTTTACTAAGCACTTAAAACTACTGAAATTTCGGTTTGGTTTGTTATTTGCACGTTTCAATATATGTCTGGTTTTGTTTTCCAATGTTTAATTCAGCTATCAATCTCATAAATGGACTGTATATGTTGGGGGGCAACGAATGAGGATCTTAGTGTGGTGGTAAAGCGGGTTGTTTTTCAGTTGCATTCCAGTTTTAATAATCCTACAAGAGTCGTGGACTCCGCTCCATTTGAGTTAACAGAATCAGGGTGGGGTGAATTTGAGATTGCCATTACACTGTTCTTCCATAACGATGTTTGTGAGAAGCCCCTGAACCTGTGAGTTGCTTTTGCTGTTAATCTGGTTTTAGTTTAATTTGTTTATTCCAGAACTAGCAGATGTTTAGTCCTATTAAGGTCGTTGTTCAATTATGGCATTGTTAAAGATGTGTAGGAAAACATACAATTATGTTCCACTAGAAGAACTTCTACTTGTTTTAATTTTGATATTCCCAGTATCTTGTTAAAGATGTGTAGGAGAACATACAATTATGTTCCCAATACCCTTTGTTGACTAATAGTTTCCATCCACGGAGGGGCCTTTTTGTCCTAAACTGAAACTTTGAGGGTCAAAATGCTCAAAAAAAGAATAGGGGCCAAAGTGACTATTTAGTCAAACGTTAGGGGCATTTTTTGTTGTTACGTCTATCTTATTCTTGTGACATTTCTTTCAGTTAGGATGAAAGACTGCACTCTGCCATTAGTGTATCACAGTTGGTATTCAAGTGTAGAAAAATAAAGGAATTTCGTTGTATTAGATATAGTCCATGAGATCCATGCATTACTTTATTTGTTGTTTTCTTTCTTTATCGTTCGGTGTGTTTAAGAACATGCTGGCAACTAAGTGAAACGTTTAAATAGTGAGCAGATATAATGTCCTGATTATGACCAATTAAATGTTGGATTTTCTGACATTTTTCCCCTTCTACCGAAGATATGTAGTGATTGCTGGAAATTCTCACAATGATTATGATTCGGTTTTTAACCGGCAACTGCCTTGTTGAAAATAACTTATCTTCTACAAAGCCTTGAGTATGTTTAATTGTGAAATTGTATCTCCAGATATCACCATTTGAAGTTACACCCAGAAGATGAATCTGGCCCCATGTCAACTAAGAAACCTGTTGTCGTGGAATCCTATGACGAGGTCGTATTCACAGAACCGCCAGAGAGTTTTTTGGTTCGTGTGCAGAATCATCCAGCAGTAACCTTCCCCAGATTACCAGCTGGTTTTACTTTACCACCCCCAGGTTTATTCCTATGCCTTTGAAATATTTTGTTTGTGTCATGCTAATGGTTCACCAGCGTACCTCTAAATTGCTTGCAGCACCAGTTGAAGATGAAAGTAAAAGGAAAAGAGGTGACACTAAGGACCATCCCCTAAGCCAGTGGCTCTTGAATTTCTCAGAAGCTGATGAGCTATTACAACTCGCAGCTGCTCGTCAACAGGTAAGCAAGTATAATTTTTACAAACTGCATCGTTATTTACATTTGGTTTGTCCTCGAACTTGCTTGCCAATTTCTTTCCAAAATGATTGGTCCATCATCATGTATAGATGTCTAGATGTAGACGTTTTAACTGGAATGTGTAGGTACAAGCTCATATTGCTAAGTTCAGGCGACAGATTAGCTTGACCGATGGGGCCCAAAATCAACAGTTCAAACCACTCTGAGCAGTGGATTTACAATAGTCCTGGAAATTTTGGGACTTTCGTTTACGGTTCAAATAGATTTTGTGGCAAAAGCAACTGATGGCATAGTAATGTACTGAGATATGTATCTTCTAAGACTTGCAGAGATTTGTCCCTATTTCTTTTTTCTTTTCTTTTCTTTGGCTTTTAAGCTCTGTACTAATAAAAGAATGTGAAGAAGAAAAAAACTACAGTGTGCACTATTCATGTTCGTTTGCTTGTGTTCATTTATGTTCGTTTGTTTATTATTTTAATGAACATGAATGAATACAAACAAGCTACAATCCTTAATAAACAAATACGAATAATAAATTTCATTCGTTTAATTGTTCGTGTTCGTTCGTTTGTTCATTTAAAGTTAAACAAACTAACATGCTCGTTCGTCATTATCAATATTTATCCTTTTATTTCGAAAACCTTCTTCTATATGTTTGTCATTATCAATCTAGATTTGCAGATACATCCTGATAAAAAGGTTTTGCAAATACACTGTACAACCCAATATTTTTTCTCTCTTAAGATTATTTCTCTTGACAAGTAAATTTCATCTCTCTAAAAAAAACTATTTTTTCAATCCCACTTTAGATAACCTCATAATTCATAATGAAAATTAGAGTAAAACAAAGATTTGTCATCTTTTTATCTTTACCTTATTTCTATTACATACATCCATTTGAGTCTTATTCTCGATGTAGTTGTAGAAGTTCATTTTCGTTTGAACCTCAATAAAAATATTTGTTTTCAGAATTTTTAGCCTTTGATTTTAATCAAATCATTTTCTTTTAACTTTAAAATTGAATGTAATATTAACATATGTGTGAATATAATAAATAAATTAAATTTATTGATTTTAAAATTATAAACATATGTATACATATTGATTAGTTTAAGGTGATTACAATATAGTATTTGTTTAAAATATTTCTTAGTCATTGACAACATACATAATCTACAGACGCAAATACTTGAATTTGAAATTTTTAGAAAAAATAATAATTTTATTTATCACTGAAATCGCTTTGATAATTCAATACGTATATATTTAATTATTATATAAAAACTAATGTCTCTTATTATATTTTTTTTCATATTACATTACATAGATCCAACTAGCCCATTAAACCAAATTACCCAACTGCCATTTACAAAACACAAACCCAATTACAGAAACCCAAATTCTAAACCTTCAAAAATCCAATCTGTTGACCCAAATCTTAAACACCCAAACCTAAATATACTTTCTCAATCCAAATCTGGTACAAATAATCTCATCTGTCCAAACTACCCAATCTGAAACGAGCCCAAAATAAAAAAAAAAATTAAAATATAATGATAAAATTGATATTTAATTTAAATTTTAACGATATTCAATTAGTTTATCCTAATATTCTTAATATAATAATAGTATTACATTAATTACTAGAACCAATGCCATGACTGACGAGGTACCAAAACCCAATAAAACTTATTAATAATTAAAAATATATTTGAAAATGGATATTTTATTATTCCTTTATTACAATATTGCAATACAAAGTAATACAACTTGAAAATAATACAATTTTCAGTATTATCCAAATAAATTATACAATTTTGAATAACTACTCATATCACTGCAATTCCTAAAATTGGACACTCAAAGTCATTGGATTTACAAGATAATAATAATTAAAAAATATAAATAATACATTTAGTACACTTAACTATTATTTTTGTTTCATTTTGATCAGCAAACTAATATTTTGTTCAAAATCATACTATACATTACATTTTGGTTTCATTTTAATCATCATGCGTTAAAAACTAACAAAACTACTAACATGACATTTTTTAATTTTTATAATGAGCATCACCTTTAATTATTTTTTAGGAAGAGTGATCAAAATAAAACATAAACGTAATATTATGTATAAATTTAAAATAAAATATAGTTGATTGACTAGAATACAATAAAAAAGATATTTGAGATAATAAATATATATATAGTTTACCCTAAAAAAATCTTCACCTCCTTCACTGTTAGGTCTTCCAACTCGGGTGACTCGGTTGAGATTTGAGTCTACCCAGAAGTATGGGTACTCAAGCTGTTTGCTTTGTACTTTCAGTAGACGGATTTTTCGGATGCCCCATGAAGCAACGGTCGAGATTCGCCAATAAAACCGAGTTTATTCTTCACGCCGACGTGGCAGTATCTCTGAAGATCATCGGAAGTAGAGAAAGGAGGTGAGTTGGATCGGGAGACGAGTCTGAGAATCTCTTCGAACAAGGACTCGTCGCATGGGATGGTTAATGGTCCTACGTTGCTGAAACCGTACTCTTCTTCGGTTTGAAGGAGTAGTCTTTTGAAGATTGGATGGTTTAGGTAGGTGGCGCGTACGATAAATCTCCTCATACCGGTGCCGACGCAGACAGCCACGTGTCCAGAAGGAACATCAGACGGTGGCGGGTGTCCGTTATTGTTGTTGCTGGCCGTTATGCGGGCTTTCCTTCGCCACTGCTTCAGCATTTGGCGAATTCGGACAATGTGGCGAATTTTCTGGCACTTTCCCATCCCAATAGACATTTTCTCGTTAGAAAACGACGGAGAAAAAATCAACGACTGTCAGTTGGGAAAGAGAATATTTTCCCGAGAAAGTGAAAGGAGTGGGATGGAAGTGGTAGTGACACGAGGAACTTTATATATTCTCAATTGTTGAGTTGAAATTCGGCTTGGAAGTTGTATTTATAACTTAGGGTAAATTATGTATTTAGTCACATAATTATTAGTTCAGTTTCATTTTGGTCATTTAATTATTCTTTTTCAAAAATTATATCTAATATTGCGTTTTGGTCACTTGTTGTCAAAAATTAATGGTGATGTCATGTTACCATTGAAAAAAAATAAAAAATGTCACATCAATAATTCTATTAATTTTTGAATGATAAGTGACTAAAATAAAACTAAAACGTAATATTAGACATTTTAAAAAAATTATTAGTGACCAAAACAAAACTGCTTGAATAGTTGGGTGACTTAAATCTGTAACTTCTATGGTCGTGGATTGACAGAATTGGCCTTTTAAGTTGGAGATAATTACGAGATTATGTCCGTTGTATCGGTTGGTGCCACGGCCATGTGATCTATTATGAGAGTTTATTGAGTTTTAATTAATTCTTCAATTTTATTTTAGTATATATTATATTCAAATTTTCAAGTTCATTTAGCCTCTAGTTTCTTCATGATCCTGAATGTATAAACAACAATAATAATCTTTTAATATATATATATATATATAATAATCAAATTTACAAATATTACAATGAACCAAATTTAAATAATCTTATTTGTTACATGTTTAGAACTAATATAAGAACAAGTATTATTATGCAACCATATTAAGAACGTTAAGAAGCCGGTCCAATGAGTTTTAATGTCCTGGGCGAGATAACAATTTTATGCCCCTATACTTGTATTGTATAATAGACAAAACATAAATAATTTTTTAAAACAAAAATGTAATATAAATTATAGTAAAACAATATCAATATTAATACATACCAAAACCTACAAGGCTACAAATATCACCTAAAACGATGTCTTCGTGCATTTTTTGAAACAAAAACCTCTATTATTTTACGATAGGGGGACCTGGAATATTGTCTAGAGAAAATGGATATGATCTCTTTATGCCAACCACCTACAAGTTGTAACCGAATTTGCATAACATCAAAGGTTTAGAAGAGAAAGAACGATGCATTCCTGAACTCAAAACTTAGCTCAATCCTCTCATGCAGATACTTTTTAAATGTGATAGTTGGCAAATTCAAAGTTCGAATCTTAACATAAGTCCTTCTCTACCGGAAAAGTTTAACGAGGTAGTCAAAGAATAAGAAAATAGATTCCATATGCTAAATACAAATCCCGGGCCGATTCGATATTACACTTCGAGGATGGGTTTATCATAGGATTAGTTCATGCCAACCACCAAATTCACACACTATAGAGAAAGAATAAGCATTCCTAAGTGAACTCGAAACTCAAATGGTTCATGCAGTCATCTTCAAAAACTGGCATCTAATAAATTCAAAGTTCGAATCCAAGCATAAATCCTTCCCCTATTAGATAAGTTTAACCGAGTAATCTAAGAATAAGAGATGCTAAATGCGAATCTCAGGCCTATTTGATTCCACATTCGGATTCATTTGGCATAAAATTCAGAATATAAACATCAAGAATTTCACAACTAACAGCATAGTAGTAAATGGAAAGAATTGTACGTTGATTGGGTAATCTTATGAAAAAGAATGAGAATGATGTGATTTTTAGTTCGTTTTCATTGAAAGCTTGAAGCTGAAACACTAAAAGAATAAGATTTTCTTACGTTATATAGCCATATGTATCAGATGTGTTCAAAGAGTTCTTCACCATTAACAACTCCCCAATGCACACCTTCTAAGTTAAGAACCAAATGAGAAAACTACCCTGGTTGACAATGGAGCAGGAAACTACCGATGAAAGTGAAATACAACCTGGTACTCAAATATGTACAGAATTAATGAAGAAAAATGGTAAATCATTCAATTCCCAATATGCTCAACCAGAGACTTCTTCAACTGGTTTAGGCGAGTAAAACCATGTAACATAGAAATTAAGCCCTAAAAAACTACCCCCCACATGCTGCCCTGGCCCTTCGCCCATGTGGCACATGTGTTAGGCCGACCCTGCAAGTCTGAAAAAGAAATGTCGCAACAAATAAAACAATTTTTTATTGTAATATGAAATATAGATTTAAAATATGTAATTTAATATTTATAATTAAGTTTTCTACTAAGTATTAATTTAATTATCACAACCAAGCATATTTGTTCTGTTAACTAAACTGCTCATCTTTGTTTCCCATTTTTTTAGGTCATGAGTTTTAGACTTACTGTGAGTATTCTCTTCTCTTTTATTGTCAGTGATGGAACATGACGGAGGCCGTTGTCTTCCTAAAATTTTCAAAGTGCCATACATTTTAAATATTTTTTATATTTTTATGATAATATTTTATATTTTAAAAAAAAAATAATTTTATGTCCTTTTAAATTTTATTAGTCCACCCTTCATATAAAATATTTACATAGATGCATACTTGTATTAAAATCTCTTATTTAAAGGATATTTTAGTTTATTTTGTTTTTCTTCCATTGTCTTGTATCAACAGAAGTAGAAAAAATCATTTCTAATCTTAAATTTTAATTTCTTAATTAATTTTATGTAAAAGCATATGTTTTTTTTAAATCATTAACCTAATAATTTCATGGATAAATGGTTCTAACATTGAATTGAAGGAGGTAATTGTGAGTAATGAATTAAGGCCAACACGTACACCGTTTCTGATGCTTTTCAATTTTTATAATTTTTCATCATCAGTGCTCAACTAACAAAAGAAATTGACTAAAAAACCACATTAACTTATTTTACCATTTTAAATTAGCCCTAATATTTCACACTTTGATTAATGGTTAATTAAAGCCACTTATTCCAAACAAAAAATACTTACGTTAAACTTTTTATGGTAGAGAGGTAGAGATTTCGAGTTTGACCAATTATATTTCGAGTTTGACCATTTTTTTAGGTCATGAGTTTTAGACTTACTGTGAGTATTCTCTTCTCTTTTATTGTCAGTGATGGAACATGACGGAGGCCGTTGTCTTCCTAAAATTTTCAAAGTGCCATACATTTTAAATATTTTTTATATTTTTATGATAATATTTTATATTTTAAAAAAAAAATTATAATTTTATGTCCTTTTAAATTTTATTAGTCCACCCTTCATATAAAATATTTACATAGATGCATACTTGTATTAAAATCTCTTATTTAAAGGATATTTTAGTTTATTTTGTTTTTCTTCCATTGTCTTGTATCAACAGAAGTAGAAAAAATCATTTCTAATCTTAAATTTTAATTTCTTAATTAATTTTATGTAAAAGCATATGTTTTTTTTAAATCATTAACCTAATAATTTCATGGATAAATGGTTCTAACATTGAATTGAAGGAGGTAATTGTGAGTAATGAATTAAGGCCAACACGTACACCGTTTCTGATGCTTTTCAATTTTTATAATTTTTCATCATCAGTGCTCAACTAACAAAAGAAATTGACTAAAAAACCACATTAACTTATTTTACCATTTTAAATTAGCCCTAATATTTCACACTTTGATTAATGGTTAATTAAAGCCACTTATTCCAAACAAAAAATACTTACGTTAAACTTTTTATGGTAGAGAGGTAGAGATTTCGAGTTTGACCAATTATATTTTTTTTAAATATTAAAAAAATAAAGATTATATATTCTCCTAAAAATAATGCATTTAAATCAAAACTAATGGATTTGAACTGACGCTAAAATTAAAACTGAAAAAAATGATAAGAAGTAAATATCCAATGGCCGTTTCTCTAAAGTAACCAGCTGGCTGGCATTTAATTAATTTATCTGCTAAAGTTTATTGCTTCTGAAGTGTATCATTATCATTTTCATAATTATAAGCTATGGATTCCCCCCTACCTTTTCTTCCATTAATTGTGCCTCTTTTAAAGTACTTAGTTGGCATTACTTTATAAAGAGAATAGTTCCATACCAACCATTAAAATATTTTAGTCTTCAATATTTGAGGGTCGATCATTAGCTCAAAGCTTCAAAGTAAAACAACTTCGAAACCAGGACCCTGGCCTGGCCTCTTTAGTTGCCAACCAGTAGCATTATTTCTTGTTTGTTTAATGTTTTAAAGAAAGATTATCGCTGTTAATTTATCATAATCAAGTCAAGAGGTGATTATTATTTTTAAAGAATCTGAACTCTAACACATTATCTATATATAAATATTTATTATTAAATAATTAAAAATCTTTTGAATAAATGTTATATTATAATCATCTCATAATAATAAAAAATTATCAAAGCATATAATATTCGATTAAAGATAATGTTTTTTTCCATAATCAAAAGATAAGTATTCATCGAAAGAAATTTAGGAAACATAGTGGGAGTTAAGGATGGGCACAGAACTCAAATCCGACGGGTTTCAACTTGACCCGATTTGATTGGGTTATTTTTTCTAAAATTGGGTTCAGGTCGGATTGGTGAGTTTTTTTAGAGGTTATGTTTGGATTGGGTCGTGTTCGGGTTTAGGTAAAAAATACTCGACCCGACTTTTATCTTATATTTTTAAGGATAATTACAATAATGTCTCTCTATATATTATTTTCTTTCAATTAAATATATATTTTTATTGAATAGAAATAATATATTTTTTAATAAATATATTATTTCGGGTTGAGTTCGGATTTTATCTCAAAAAGTCGAGTCGGTTCTGATCAGGTGGAAGATATATATCTTTTGAGTCGAATCAAATACATTATATATAATTTTTAGATCAGATCAAATTAATTGAAAACCGACCCAAACCCACCCAAACCCGATCCGTGTCCATCGAAGTCCATTAGGAGATCAGGCTCAACTAAAACTCGTGCAGTACAAGAAAAAGAAAAGAGAGGAAGTGGGCATCGACCATTTCAAGCCCAACGAACAAACCAAAACAAGACATAGCAACTCTAGAAGAAAACTCAACAAATGGTCAGTCTATCTTTTTTTTTTTTTTTTTATTGTGAGTGAGCAATTCCAATACTGATACGTGTGGCTAAATAAGGCAATATGCAGAGATTATTTCATCTCCCTTGCCACACTTTTTCCCTTCCCTTTTCTTCACATAACTCTCTCTTCTTCTTCCTTGAAGGATGAAACTTGAGTTAAAAGTTTCGTCTTTTTCTTCTTATCGATCCAAAAATATTATGATAAGATTCGTAACCATGAATGATGAGCTTTAAGAAAAGCTCACTATCTTCTTGGGTTTGAAATGATTTAAGCTCCATATCTTTCTCTAGGTGTTTTCATGTAGGATTTTTATAATATTTCTAAGTGATATCAAACAACTTACCACTTGAACAAACCTCATTAATCCCAAAGAAAATATTGATGCTCCTAAACTTAGTACCGATATTCATGTATAAATATCAATACTAACGATGAGAATTAGATATAAAATCATTGAATGAGCATGACTCGAGATAAGAGTTTAATAGTACTTAAAAATGATTAATAAGCTTTAATAATGAGAAATCAATAATATGTGATAATTAAGCGTAGGAATATTATGATGGGAAATATCATAAAATTTATACATTTGTTTGATATTCGAGAAATAATAAGAATATTTAAATTATATATACAACGATCCTCTATCTTATTTGGTGGGTTATTTGGATTTATTAGTAGTTGTGTCGTGGCATATAATATATATTAGTTGGAGGTATATTGTAATGTTGTCTGACTTAAATTTCATCTGAGATATTCGAATAGAATAAACTATACGACAGGTCAATAGATATATGTTCTTAATGCTAGAATGAATCAGGTCTTATTTAAAGTGTATGTTATAATAGACAAGATGAATGTGTGCTTCCAAGACTATATGATATCAAATTATATTATAAAGCTTACATGTGAAAATTAATTAAAAAGATAATAAAGAAGATATAGTATAATAATTATTTATAGATATCTAAAACATGATTATATTATTCTTATAGATTGAGACTTTCATATTGTTCTTTGCAACAACAACAAAACCCTATTCCCATATGCAATAGGGTAAGGGAGAGGTAGGGTAGTAGGTTGCCCCCAACGTATGGTTGAGAGCAGTTTTCGTGGAAGACCTCTGGCAGTCAACAAATTTTAAAATAAAGATAAAATGCAATGCATGTATAAATTAATAAAGAAATACATAGTTGAACAGTTTTCATATATAGTCTTCATATGCGCGTTTGTACTGGGAAATACTTCCTGCAAATAAATCCCTGCATATAGACAGAAACGTAAGACCCAACCAAACTTAAAAGAGGAAACATGAAGACAATGTTACACAGTAGTCGATGATAGCAAGCTACGAGAAGGTATAAAGTCAAATGGGATAAAACCTAAACTAAGACAACACTACTCCGTTATCATAGTTCTACGCCTTCATAAATTTCAATGATAGAAACGTTTAAAAAATAGAAGTCCTGAAAATAACTACAAATGCATTAAAAGAAGGCAGAGATGAAACACCCTATGTATGTGACCCGCACTACTCGGCTACCCTGGTCTTAAGTCTCCATAATTTCCTATCAAATGTCATGTCCTCGGTAAGGGCTAAATCCTTCAAATCAGATCTCAAGCAGTCTTCCCACTTCCGCCTTGGTCGTCCTCTCCTTCTGGCACCATCGACTGTAATCGACTCAACCCTCCTGACCACATCCGACGATTGTCGCCTAAGGACATGCCCAAATCACCGTAGTCTTCCCTCCCTCAATTTTTCGGATACAAGCACCACCCCAAGGACATCCTAATAGTAGAGTTTGGTGTCATGTCCCACAGAGTCTTACCACATGCCCATTGAAGCATTCCCATTTTTGTGGCCTCCATCCTCCTTACGTGATCCTTCTTGATCGCCCAACATTCTGATCCATATAGCAGCACTGGTCTTATTGTCATTCTATAAAATTTTCCCTTAAGTTTTAGAGGTACCTTTTTGTCACACAAAACTCCAGTAGCAGTCATCCACTTTAGTCATCCCGCCTTTATATGGTGTGTAACGTCATCATCTACACCCCCATCTTTATATATCATAGACTATATGTACTTGAAACAATCCTTTGAGGGGATGACGTGTCCTTCTATGTGTAATTCTACATCTTTATCGTTTTGGTTCCCACTGAAATTTGAACATAAATATTATGTCTTTTTAATATTGATCCTTAAACTTTTTTATTCCAAAACAGTTTTTCAGGTAGCAAGTCCAATTCTACTATTCAACTCATTTTATTCTTTCACTTTCATAAATTTCATGTGACCTAATTTTTTTTAAAAAAAATCAATTCTATAAAGTAGAATTGGGCTGGAATAGTTTTACTATAGGTTTCTTTTAAATGGAAACGTGGCAAAATCATATTGTAGCTTGCAGAAAACGCTCCCCGCCCTTGTATAATCTTTTCCCCTTGTATAATCTTTTCCGCTTCGTCACTCCATCAAATCGTGGAAATGTTCACGTACAGCAGATTTAATATATAGTTAAAAATTGTATTATTAGTTTTATTATTATTTTAAATAATAAAATTGTTAAAAAATAATTAAAAATATTATTATTTCTATTAATTTTAATTATCGTTATAGGTAAACGTGATAAAAATAATAATATTTTTAAATATTTTTTTATCGATTTTATTATTTAAATAATAATAAAATTAATAACGTTATTTTTAAATATATATTAAAACTTCTGCATCGTAAAACTCTCCATAGAATCAATTTCCGTACCCTGAAATCGAAAACGTTTTCCCTTGTTTCAATTTCTATTTTATTTTTATTTCGTCTCAGGTAATCCAATTGCTGTTTACCCTGCTTCCATCTCGTCTTTGATATGTTTTCTTTCGCCAATTAAAACGATTGAAAACTAAATTACCAGAAAAAAAAATTGAATTTACTTAAAAATATGACCTTTTCGTACAAATGCAGTTGTTTTATATTTAAAAAATTATATATTTATGTTTTGTCTTTTTTAAAGATATTGTCGCTAATTTTAGTGAGCCAAGTTATTTTTTTTTTAATTAAGCATCTGATCTTCTTCTTGGAGGGAAGTTGAACAGAAAGTTATCTGCTTTGTCTCTTAAAAAGCATTACAGCATGGTAAGTTTTACGTTTATCGAAGGTTAATGACTTCTTTTCCGGTGATTTTTTTGCGGCATTGAAAATTGTTTTTTTTAACTCAATTGTAACTTTGAAATTCTGGTTACAATGGGTGTCAGAGATGATGATGACAGTACGTACAAGTAAATTTTTACTGTTCCCTATGCTTGATTTTACAGTTTTTCGATAGATATGGCTTCCTGGGACATCGTTTGAGCACAGATATATATGCTACCCTGCATCTTTCATTGAGAAGGTCTGCAAAAGTAGAATTTTATTTATTTTTATCTTGTCTTGCTTCAAGAGTTATATATATGTTCTAAACTTTTATTTTTTTGATTAGCTTCAATAACTTACCGTATTTGATTATATTCTTTTTAGTATTTTTTTTAAGGTTTATGATATCTAATCCTGCAAAATTTTTAGCTTCTTTTCCTTTCTCATGACTTTGATCCTGTTTTGTTCTATGTTTTCCCACAGCCACAAATTGAAAGTGGTGATAAGAGTAAGCTTTATAACCTATAGTTTCCATAATATGTTCCTTTTTTTCTAAAGTATAACTTTCTTAATATATATTCTTTCATGGTTCTTCCAGTCATAATGCCTCCTTCTGCACTTGATCGCTTAGGTTGGTTGTTTTAATGTTGGCAGCAATTTAACTTCTGTAATTGGTCTTTTTGTTTCTCATTAATCTAGCCTTATGATACTCTGCATATTGATTATCCAATGTTATTTGAGCTCCGTAACGCTGCTGCTGAGCGTGCCTCTCATTGTGGAGTACTAGAGTTCATTGCTCAAGAAGGCATGATCTATATGCCATATTGGGTAGGCTATGCGTCTTTTGGTTTGTATATGCTTCACATAAGTAGCATAGTGGTATTTCTTTTGGTCCAGTGAAATGTAGGAAATCTTCCTACTTATCTGATTGTTGGCCTGTTGTTTCTATGGTGTTCATGTAGATGATGGAGAATTTGCTTCTACAGGAGGGAGATATTGTGGGGGTAAAAAACGTAACTCTTCCAAAGGGTACCTATGTTAAATTGCAACCCCACACGAAGGACTTTTTGGATATTTCAAACCCAAAAGCTATGTGAGTGGATAGGTTTCTAAATGCATGTATGCTTGATTCTTTGGTGTTAGATGATCAGCTTGAAAGGGAATTTAAGTTGTTATCAGTTCATGTACTTAATCATGTACCTTAACGAATTTGTGAGCCAAATGAGTTTACTTGTATTTGGCCTGATTTGCGAGGAACTTAACTCCTTGAATATGTTTTTGTTTCGTGCTGTTATGGGATTACCTACCTGTTTTCTACAAGCTGATTATCACATTTCTTTTATTATGCAGCTTAGAGACAACATTGAGGAATTATTCCTGTTTAACCACTGGGGACAGTATTATGGTTGCATATAACAATAAAAAGTACTACGTATATATCATAGATACGAAGCCTTCCAATGCAATAAGTATCATTGAGACTGACTGTGAGGTGGATTTTGCTCCTCCCCTGGATTTCAAAGAGCCGGAAAGGCCTGCTGTTCCAATTTCAAGCAAGGCAAAGTCTCAAGGTTACTTATTCATATCTTTGCTAGATATCATATACTGGTTTATGTTGCATACTTGCTCCTAACTCATTTGCTCATACTTTAAATGCTGTCTTATTTTTGCCTCTTTTTCACTTTCCTAAGATTTTGTTTTGTGGTATTAAAGTCGAATGATGTACAACTGCTCGGCAAAAATAAGAAAGATGCTACTGGTATGCTTGGTTGGAATATTTTTCTCATCTTGTTCCACCCTCTGTAATTTTAACTTTTGGGAATTTTTGACTTGTGGACTACTGAGATATAAAAAGACATTGACATCTGTGTAGGATAGTGCAATTGAGTTCATAATAGAACTTATGATGTTTCATGTTCTTTTTCTAAGGAAAACGAATTTTTTCTTCAGTGTAAGAAGCTCCTGCAGAGGCTGAACCAAAGTTCTGTGCCTTTACCGGTACTGGTAGACGCTTGGATTGGAAGCCTCTTAAGCAGCCTTCTTCACCAGTTTTTTCAACCCGTATGAAAGACAAGGGACCTTCTGTTTCCAATGGGAATAGTAGGCAATCTTCATCAGGAGCTAGTTCACAAAGTAGTACACATCAGGCTCAGGGCAAGCTCGTATTTGGATCAAATGTCAACCGTCCTAAGGAAACAAAACAGGTGCACTGCTTTATTTTGTTCTCTGCTTTTCTGCAATATCTAGACATAGTCTACTATAGAACTTTTAATAAAAAGAATCAAGCTATAAGATGGTTATTTCTTCTATTTTGCAGGAACCTGGTAAACAGACTAAACAGGTGCAGCCTGAAAAGAAAGAAGATCCCAATTTCCAGGCATTCACTAGGAGAAAGTACTCATTAAAGGGTTGATTAAATCAATCCATAATTCCTTAATGCTTTTAATATGGCTTTCGATAGAGGAAAGTAACAAATTACATATTCATATGGAATGTTTTATTATCAAAATACTGATGTGTAGGTTCTCCGTATCGAAGCGAAAATGATAGAATTACAAGCAAAAACTTGAGAAATAAATTGCAGATGCTTATAGTAGACGCGTATTTTCTGGTGCTCACAGTCGAGCTCAAATAACATACCTGGTACATGCTACCAAGTTTCTGGAAGATGCATATTTAGAGGGGAGGCAAACATCGAACATATAGCATCTATTCTAGACTGAATGCTAATTTAGGAGGGAGTAATAAAAAGAATCAAGCTATAAGATGGTTATTTCTTCTATTTTGCAGGAACCTGGTAAACAGACTAAACAGGTGCAGCCTGAAAAGAAAGAAGATCCCAATTTCCAGGCATTCACTAGGAGAAAGTACTCATTAAAGGGTTGATTAAATCAATCCATAATTCCTTAATGCTTTTAATATGGCTTTCGATAGAGGAAAGTAACAAATTACATATTCATATCGAATGTTTTATTATCAAAATACTGATGTGTAGGTTCTCCGTATCGAAGCGAAAATGATAGAATTACAAGCAAAAACTTGAGAAATAAATTGCAGATGCTTATAGTAGACGCGTATTTTCTGGTGCTCACAGTCGAGCTCAAATAACATACCTGGTACATGCTACCAAGTTTCTGGAAGATGCATATTTAGAGGGGAGGCAAACATCGAACATATAGCATCTATTCTAGACTGAATGCTAATTTAGGAGGGAGATGATATTTATGGTTGGATTAATCCCGATTGAAAAACAAATCCGAACTGCACCTAATTTAAGTGGGAGATGGTATTTATGGTTGGATTAATCTGAACTTCAATCCATCAACCAACCATCTTTAGCTTGGTTGCATGTTGCATAAAAAGATGCAACGAAAATTCCCTCCTCCCCATATCGGTTTCCATCAGCAGTTTGAGCTTGTGCATTTTGCTGCTGTTGGGATCTATTCTTGCAAACCCTTTTCATGTGATCAAGTTGCTTATAAGATCTACATTGATATGTCTAAACTAGAGATACTTATCGAAGTGAATGATTTTTTGACAGTGTGCACAAGGTGGATACTTCTTTCCTTTGTCTTTGTTCCAAGCATAAAACGCACCCTCCGAATGTTCTTCCATCCACACTTTTGCTCTTGAGCATAAAATATATTTATCAGCTCAGACAAGGAAATGCTGGATAGACCCTTGAGTCTCCAAAAGAGGAGATCTTGGACTCGTATTTCTCTACAAGTATTGTTACTAAATTTATCACCAAACAGTCCAATGCTATTAACAATAGTCATTACTCTGTCTGAAATACTGCTTCACATTCTCACTTTCTTGTTAGTTTTTGGCAAAAATTGGCCAAATCCCACATTGGAAATTAACAAAGGATGGAAAAATTCTTAGCCTATAAATAGAACATTTCCCTTTGGTTAAATGTATGTCGATCACCAAAATACAAGTGGTGTACTAGAAAGCTATTAGCTATACTAGTGGAGAAATTAAAGGGAAATTCTCTTGGGGTGTACTTTAGCTTTTGGGCATGTGTGAGAGTTAAATATTTTGTAGTGTGGTTGTGATAATTTTTCACATAGTAAATATATTTTTCTCTTGGTTGTCTTTTGACAATGCCTGTGGTTTTTCTCCATTTGGGAGTTTTTCACGTTAAATTATTGTGTTTTTCTCTCTTTTATTTTTCTAAGTATTTTTTTTAATGTTGTGATCTAAAGGGATTGTTGGATTACAAGGGGTCTATTTTCCCAACAATTGGTATCGGAGCCAATGGTTGTAAAAGATAAACTTTAAGGCGGTGTAGGAATTTCTTTAAAATTCTTAGTATGCTCTGTGGTTGCGGCTTTGTCCGATCTTTTACATCAGAAAAGATTTTTTTAGAAATTGTTGTGGTCCAACTGGAGGTTCTTTAAATACGTTATTGTGTTTATTGAGTGTGGTATTGTGTAAGTAAGTGCAGCAAGAAAGTTTTGTCATAAAGGCTATATAGCCTAAGGAGGTTGGGACTTAAGCAGTACCATTTGTGTCCCCCCAATCTTTCCTGGAAACTTTCTTAGTGCATTTTGTAGACACAATTGTTCACTCATTATTCACGTGTGAGATCACTGTAGCATTGTTGAGCAAAAATGAGTTTCAGATTTGATATTGAAAAATTTGATGGGAGAATTAATTTTGGGCTGTGGCAAGTACAAGTCAAGGATATACTAATCCAGTCTGGATTGTATAAGGCCTTAAAGGGAAAGCCAGCTTCTTTGTCTGAAGGAAAGGAACCAGATAAACCTAGTGACAGCAGTGGAGACAAGGGAAAATCCAAGATGAGTGAAGAAGAATGGGAGGAGTTAGACATGAGAGCAGCAAGTCAGATTTTTCTATGTTTAGCCAAAAATGTTCTTGCTAATGTTGCTAGATGGTCATCAATAAATGAGCTTTGGGAAAAGCTTGAGGAAATGTACCAAGCTAAAAGTCTTTCAAATAGGTTATATTTGAAGGAGAAATTTCACAAATTGCAAATGGAAGAAGGTACAAAAATTTCTGACCACCTTAGTGCACTCAATGGGATTGTTTCTGAACTGGAATCTATTGGAGTGGAGATTGATGATGAAGATAAAGCATTGAGACTTATTTTGTAACATCCTCCATGCCGGGTTAGTGATTAATTTGCAAAGTTTCAACATTTGGTGATTTAAGTAAAATGATGGAAGAGTTCAATGACCTATTTGAGTTATTTGGTGTAGGATTGAATTATAAAGAAGGAAAATTATGAGGGCAAAAGAGTAATTTAGTAAGTGAAATAATTAAATATTCCTTAGGGTGATTTTATAAATCACGTGGGAAGCATTTGAGATAAACAAGGTTCCAGACATTTCTCTTCTTCTCTTTTTTCTCCAACCGTGAAGCTTGCAAGCAAAGGTGAGTTGTCTTCTTTTGGATTAATTCTTATGAGTTAAGCATGGGTTTGGTTAATGAAGATTTAGGAAATATGATGGAGAGAAACAAGGATCCTAGAACTCAAAGAATTGCAAGTTAAGGGAGATTAAAGGTTGAGAGCCATTGAATGAAATCTTAGATTAAAGGTCATAATAAGAATTAGAAGCTGGATTTGACTTGTCATCAAGCTAATTAAGAAGTATGAGGTGATAGAATTAAAATTAGAACAAGTTGGAATTTGAGTAAGATTCTTAAATTCTATATGGATGATTAGTTTTTTTAGTTTTAGAGGTATTGAATGGATAATAATTAGTTTAAGTAAGTGTATGAAAGTTAAGAGTATTAAAGGGAGTGAAATATGAATGTTCGAGCTGAAATGAGATGATTTTCGAGCTCAAAATAGGATTTCTGGGCTAGGGGAATCGGTACCCATTCAAGGGAATCGATACCCCCTCAACGAATATGAATTTCCAGAATGCTTGAGGGGAATCGATACCCCCAGGGGGAACCGATTCCCCCATATAAAAAAAAGAAGAAGAAAAAAAGAAGAAAGACTAAACTATTAATTCCTTAAATTGGTAGGCTATTAAAGATTAATTTCAAGACATAGACATCTGATAATCATCTTGAAAATTATGTTTATGTAGATACTGAGCCTACACGAGTTCTGGAACAATCTACAAGTAGGATCGATCGAGGAAAAGGCAAAGAAATATAGGTGAGTGCATATGCATAGCATAATTATAGAAATATACTCAATTCTAGACTTGTGATAAGTCTAGATTTTATATCTTAGTACATGATCATATTATGTATTATGAGACATGACATGAATTCATATAAAATGCATTATATGACATGAATATGCAGGAAAAGTTATGAGCTATGTGAAAAGGTAAGAATTTACATGTCTACGCGATATAGACTACGTGAAATGTAAAAGCCCATGTTATGTAGATGAGAACTATGGGTATAGTTGGCATGCCAAGGGTAGAGGGTCTACGCGGTCCTTCGGGATAAAATTCTACGCGGTCCTTCGGGATATATATATATTCTTTGGAACATGTGTGAAGTCTGGTGAGACACATATGTGATCCCTAGCATATGTATATGATTCTTAAGGAATTCTATGTGGTCCTTATGGACATTATTATATGGCACTACGGTGCAATTCTACGCGGCACTTCGGTGCATTTATACGAGCTGTGGTGACAGCATAGTGCACAACCTCACAATACTCAGATACCTTAGGTTCTCAATATGATATCATGGGCCAATAAACTCATTAATACAAATTCATGAATGTTAAAGTAATATGTTTACAGGTAATGATAATGGTGATGTAAACTACCTTGATTAAGTATAAGCTTTCATCTCATTTCATATCATTATGACATTTTCATTACATTGCCTTGTTATTATTATTACATTGCCTCACTAAGTCGATAACTTAGCGTGTGAGTGTTTCACACGTAGGATCCGAGAAAGTAAACGAGACAGGTTAAGCAGCTTGACAACATTACTCCTGTAACCATCAGATCAGAAGCAACTTAATCAGTAGGTCATTTTGTTCAGAAATGGATGTTGGCATGTAATTAAAAAGTTAAGTTGTGTATGCTCTGAATATTTTAGTAAACTTATAATACCATATGTATATTATTGTATTTTCGTAATATAAGTTCAAGTATTTTACTATTATTTATAATGTGTGGTGTTTTAAAAGTCAATGTAATATCTCTGACTCGTATCTGGGTTGGTATACGGGTTGGGGGTGTTACATTTAATGGTATCAGAGCTATGGTTTAGCCGATTCTAGGCATAAACCCGAGTCTATAGAGTCTTTAAATGGAATACATGCCAACAAATAGTGAGAACTTCTGATCTGGTATAGTATGAGTATGTTGTTTTGCTAATAGAACAATGTGTTTATTCTTATTAGATGTCCGGACATAATAGTTCCCGAAGTGAAGCGGGAGATGATAGGCATGCTGAAAGCAGTAATTCACCTGCACTGGCCAGGCAAGGTGAAGAACAGGCATCTCAAGGAGTGCCTGTGCAAGATCAAGATACGTTCTTCAGAACGTTAGACGCTATTCTGACGCGTCTTCAACCTTCTGCTCCACTAACTCAAAGAATAAATGTAGCAAAAGATTTGAGAGGCTTAGGAGCTCCTGAATTTAAGGGAGAAGCTGAGGAAGGTCCAGTGTCAGCGGATCTTTGGTTGAATGATTTGAAAATCATGTTAGATGGTCTCCACTGTTCTGAAGTGGAGAAGTTAGATGTAGCTGTATCCTTATTGAGGGGTCAGGCGAGGATATGGTGGACGAATGTCACCATAAGGATGCCCAGTGACCAGTTGACTTGGTCTTTGTTCTTAGATGAATTCAAAAACAAGTACATAGGAGAACAGTTCATTCGGCAAATGAAGTAGGAGTTTTTGAATTTGAAACAGATGAACCGTTCTGTATATGAGTATGAATGTGAGTTCAACAAGCTGAGTAGGTTTGCATCCGAGCTTGTGCCTACCGAAAAAGAGGCTTGCGAATGGTTCGTGGAGGGCTTACGCCCTAGATTGAAAGAGATGTTGATAGTGTTAAATTTGTCCTCGTTCCAAGAGGTGATCAATCGCGCCAAGGCTCTTGAAAGAGCTCAGAATGAGAGATTCGGGGATTTTAGAGTTCAAACATCAAAGAGAACGAGTGCTTCTTCTAGCTCAGTACCATCAAAAAAGGGGAAGAGACTCGTGATTTCGATCACAAGCTAGATCAGAATCAGTTGCATCGTCTACTAGGGGAGCAAGTCAGGCAAGACCTAGACAGACGCAGTCAGTGGAATCTGGTGCTGGGAGATCTACTCCGAGTCAAGTGAGACAGTGTCAGCACTGTGGGAAAAACCATTATGGGGGCTTGTCGGATGGTTGCTGGGACTTGTTTTCGATGCGGAGATGCCGGACATTTTATCCGGGATTGTCCATTGATTGTTGGTGAGCCTGCACCATCTGGAAGAGTTGGTTCTTCCTCACAAAGAGGACGAGGAAGAGGCAGAGGAAGGAACCCGTCTGAATTCTCTGCTCAACCTGAAGTTCGATCAACCGCACGGGTGTACAATCTAAAGACAAGTGAAGACCGTGATGACCCTGATATTATAGCAGGTACTTTTCAATTGTATGATAAATTAGTATTGGTACTGATTGATCCGGGTTCTGATTATTCTTATATTACAAGTAAGTTAGTAAAGGAGTTGAGGATTCCCTTAGAAGCTACGAGTAATGAGATTATAGTAACAACTCCGTTAGGCCATAGTGCCCGGGTGAATAAAGTCTGTAAGGGGTGTCCCATAAAGGTTCAGGGAATTGAATTCCCTGCTAATCTGATGGAATTACCCTTTGACGAGTTTGAAGTGATTCTGGGAATGGATTGGTTGTTCCGTTATTATGGAGATGTTAATTGCAGATTGAAAAAGGTAACCCTGAAAAGTCCAGGAGGAACAGAGATAAGTATGAGCAGTGAAAAGTTTAATCCCTTAGCAAATGTAATGTCAGTAATGTCAGCTAAGAAGATATTGTTACAGGGATGTCAAGGATTTCTTGCAAATGTAATAGATTTAAGAGCTATAGAGAAAGGGCTAAAGGAGATTCCAATTGTTCAAGAATTCCCTGAAGTTTTCCCGGCTGAGTTGCCAGGATTACCTCCGGATAGAGAGGTAGAATTTCAAAATGAAGTAATGCCAGGAATCGCTCCAATTGCAATGGCACCTTATCGGATGGCTCCGAAAGAATTGCAAGAGTTAAAGAATCAATTGCAAGAGTTGTTAGAAAAATGATTTATTCGACCAAGTGTGTCACCTTGGGGAGCTCCGGTGTTATTTGTTAAGAAGAAGGATGGATCAATGCGTCTCTGTATTGATTATCGACAGCTTAATAAGGTGACCATCAAGAACAAGTATCCCCTTCCGCGCATTGATGACTTGTTTGATCAACTAAAAGGAGCTTCGGTATTTTCGAAGATCGATCTACGTTCGGGTTATTATCAATTGAAGATCCAGGAGAAAGATATTCCGAAGACGGCTTTCAGAACGAGATATGGTCATTATGAATTCATCGTAATGCCATTCGGAGTAACGAATGCACCAGCTGCTTTCATGGATCTCATGAACAGGATTTTTCAGCCCTATCTGGACCACTTTGTTGTTATCTTTATTGATGACATACTGGTTTACTCGAAGTCCATTGAAGAGCACAGCACACATCTGAGGCTAGTTTTGCAAATTCTCAAGGATAAAAATCTCTATGCGAAATTGTCCAAATGTGAATTTTGGCTAAACGAAGTAATTTTCTTGGGGCATGTGATCTCGGCAGTTGGGATTAGAGTAGACCCTCAGAAGGTTAAAGCTATAATGGATTGGGAAGTTCCTAAGAATGTGTCTGAAGTTCGGAGTTTTCTTGGACTTGTCGGTTACTATCGAAGATTCGTTAAGAATTTTTCGATGATTGTGCTGCCTCTAACAAAGTTAATGAGAAAGAACGTACCATTTGTTTGGACTTTTGAATGTCAAGAAAGTTTCGAAGCTTTAAAGAAAATTCTGACGGAAACTCCGATATTGGTTCAACCGAAATCTGGTAAGAATTTTGTAGTATACAGTGACGTATCCCATAACGGGTTGGGGTGTGTATTAATGCAAGAAGGAAAGGTGGTAGCGTATGCATCGAGACAGTTGAAACCACATGAAAGGAATTACCCCACTCATGATTTAGAAATGGCTGCTGTAGTATTCGCTCTCAGGATTTGGCGTCATTATCTTTATGGGGAGCGTTGTCACTTATATACGGATCATAAGAGCCTGAAGTACCTGATGACTCAAAAAGAATTGAATTTGAGGCAACGTAGATGGGTAGAGTTCTTAAAGTATTATGATGTGATAATTGACTATCATCCCGGAAAGGCTAATGTGGTAGTAGATGCTTTGAGTAGAAAGACGTTTGCAGCTTTACGAGCTATGGATGCAAGATTATCTTTAACGGGAGACGGTGGTCTTTGTGCAGAATTAACCCTTAAACCAACATAGTTGAAACGAATAAGAGAATTGCAAAGTAAAGATGAAGTGTGTTTGAAAAGAATTGAACAAGTAAAGAACAAAGAGATTAAAGACTTTGAGATTAAGTCAGATGGAAATCTATATTGTAAAGAAAGAATTGTAATACCCGACAATGATGACTTGAAGAAAGAAATATTAACAGAGGCTCATTGCAGTCCGTTAACGATGCACCCGGGTGGAACCAAGATGTATATGGATTTGAATGATCGATTTTGGTGGTCAGGGATGAAACGAAGCATCACCGAATTTGTGTCTAAGTGTTTGATATGTCAACAAGTCAAAGCCGATCATCAAGTTCCATCAGGATTATTGCAACCGCTTTTCATTCCTCAATGGAAATGGGAAAATGTTACGATGGATTTTGTTTCGGGGTTACCCTTGACTCCAAACAAAAGAGAATCAATCTGGGTAATTGTTGATCGATTAACTAAGTCAGCGCATTTCCTTCCGGTTAGAACGAATTTCTCTATGGAAAAATATACAGAGCTGTATATTAGAGAAGTTATTAGATTGCATGGAGTCCCTGTTTCCATAGTCTCTGATCGAGACCCTCGATTCACTTCTAGATTCTGGAAATCTTTGCATGGAGCGTTGGGGACTCGTTTAAACTTTAGTACGGCTTTTCATCCTCAGACTGATGGGCAATCAGAGAGAACTATTCAGATATTGAAAGATATGTTGAGAGCATGCGTAATGGAATTTAAAGGATCATGGGAAAAGTATTTACCGCTGGCAGAGTTCGCTTACACCAATAGTTATCAGTCTAGTATAAAGATGGCCTCATATGAAGTATTATATGGAAGAAAATGTCGTACTCCATTAAATTGGTATGAACTCAAAGAGACCGAAGTATTCTTGGTCCGGATTTAATTCAAGATGTAGAACAGAAAGTTCGAGAAATTCAGCATAACCTCAAAGTGGCCTCTGATCGGCAAAAGTCTTATTCTGATCTTAAAAGAAAGGAGATTGAATTTGAAGTTGGGGATAAAGTGTTTTTAAAGGTATCTCCATGGAAGAATGTGTTGAGGTTTGGTCGGAAAGGAAAGTTAAGTCCCCGGTTTATTGGACCATATGAGATTGTAAAAAGGGTGGGACCTGTAGCATACCAATTGACTTTACCACCAGAAATGGAAAATATTCACAATGTATTCCATGTCTCAATGCTTCGAAGATATCGATCGGATCCCTCCCATATCGTAAATCCAAAAGAGATCGAGGTACAACCGGATATGACTTATGAGGAAGAACCGATTCAAATTTTAGCTCATGAGGTTAAGCAATTGAGGAACAAGACTATTCCATTGGTTAAAGTTTTATGGAAGAATCACAAAGTAGAGGAAGCAACATGGGAGCGTGAGGAGGATATGAGGAATCAGTATCCCCATCTCTTTTCTTATTGAAAATTCGAGGACGAATTTTTCTTAAGGGAGGGAGATTTGTAACATCCTCCATGCCGGGTTAGTGATTAATTTGCAAAGTTTTAACATTTGGTGATTTAAGTAAAATGATGGAAGAGTTCAATGACCTATTTGAGTTATTTGATGTAGGATTGAATTATAAAGAAGGAAAATTATGAGGGCAAAAGAGTAATTTAGTAAGTGAAATAATTAAATATTCCTTAGGGTGATTTTATAAATCACGTGGGAAACATTTGAGATAAACAAGGTTCCAGACATTTCTCTTCTTCTCTTTTTTCTCCAACCGTGAAGCTTGCAAGCAAAGGTGAGTTGTCTTCTTTTGGATTAATTCTTATGAGTTAAGCATGGGTTTGGTTAATGAAGATTTAGGAAATATGATGGAGAGAAACAAGGATCCTAGAACTCAAAGAATTGCAAGTTAAGGGAGATTAAAGGTTGAGAGCCATTGAATGAAATCTTAGATTAAAGGTCATAATAAGAATTAGAAGCTGGATTTGACTTGTCATCAAGCTAATTAAGAAATATGAGTGATAGAATTAAAATTAGAACAAGTTGGAATTTGAGTAAGATTCTTAAATTCTATAGGATGATTAGTTTTTTTAGTTTTAGAGGTATTGAATGGATAATAATTAGTTTAAGTAAGTGTATGAAAGTTAAGAGTATTAAAGGAGTGAAATATGAATGTTTGAGCTGAAATGAGATGATTTTCGAGCTCAAAATAGAATTTCTGGGCTAGGGGAATCGGTACCCATTCAAGGGGAATCGATACCCCCTCAACGAATATGAATTTCCAGAATGCTTGAGGGGAATCGATACCCCCAGGGGGGAACCGATTCCCCCATATAAAAAAAAAGAAGAAGAAAAAAAAAGAAGAAAGACTAAACTATTAATTCCTTAAATTGGTAGGCTATTAAAGATTAATTTCAAGACATAGACATCTGATAATCATCTTAAAAATTATGTTTATGTAGATACTGAGCCTACACGAGTTCTGGAACAATATACAAGTAGGATCGATCGAGGAAAAGGCAAAGAAATATAGGTGAGTGCATATGCATAGCATAATTATAGAAATATACTCAATTCTAGACTTGTGATAAGTCTAGATTTTATATCTTGGTATATGATCATATTCTGTATTATGAGACATGACATGAATTCATATAAAATGCATTATATGACATGAATATGCAGGAAAAGTTATGAGCTATGTGAAAAGGTAAGAATTTACATGTCTACGCGATATAGACTACGTGAAATGTAAAAGCCCATGTTATGTAGATGAGAACTATAGGTATAGTTGGCATGCCAAGGGTAGAGGGTCTACGCGGTCCTTCGGGACAAAATTCTACGCGGTCCTTCGGGATATATATATATATATATTCTTTGGAACATGTGTGAAGTCTGGTGAGACACATATGTGATCCCTAGCATATGTATATGATTCTTAAGGAATTCTATGTGGTCCTTATGGATATTATTATATGGCACTACGGTGCAATTCTACGCGGCACTTCGGTGCAATTCTACGCGGCACTTCGGTGCATTTATACGAGCTGTGGTGATAACATAGTGCACAACCTCACAATACTCAGATACCTTAGGTTCTCAATATGATATCATGGGCCAATAAACTCATTAATAGAAATTCATGAATGTTAAAGTAATATGTTTACAGGTAAGGATAATGGTGATGTAAACTACCTTGATTAAGTATAAGCTTTCATCTCATTTCATATCATTATGACATTTTCATTACATTGCCTTGTTATTATTATTACATTGCTTCACTAAGTCGATGACTTAGCGTGTGAGTGTTTCACACGTAGGATCCGAGAAAGTAGACGAGACAGGTTAAGCAGCTTGACAGCATTACTCCTGCAACCATCAGATCAGAAGCAACTTAATCAGTAGGTCATTTTGTTAAGAAATGGATGTTGGCATGTAATTAAAAAGTTAAGTTGTGTATGCTCTGAATATTTTAGTAAACTTATAATACCATATGTATATTATTGTATTTTCGTAATATAAGTTCAAGTATTTTACTATTATTTGTAATGTGTGGTGTTTTAAAAGTCAATGTAATATCTCTGACTCGTATCCGGGTTGGTATACGGGTTGGGGGTGTTACATATTTGGTCTCTTCCATCTTCCTATGAGCACATGCAAACCATTTTAATGTACGGGAAAGAGAATGTGAATTTTTCAGAAGTGACAAGTAAGCTGCTTTCGAAAGAAAGAAGGTTAAAAAATGGAGAGAACAAATCTTCTGAAAGTGGAGCATTGTCGGTTTGTGGAAATAGGAAGAAGTATAAAGGCTCCAAAAGGAAAATTATCTGCTGGGGATGTGGGCAACCTGGACATCTAAAGAAGGATTGCAAAAACGGTGGAGCTAATTCGGCTAATGGCTCCAAAAGTGATGCTACTAATGTAGTCGTCTTTGAAAATGAAGACGATGAATTTGCTTTGTAAAGAAATATATATATCCTCATGGCATGATAGCTACCAATTGAGTTGCCATGGAAAAGGATGTATGAAAAGGTAGCATGTCCACATTTACACATGGGCATTGGTTGACAGTTGATGCAAGGTGTGTGGTGGAATTGATGTCGATGGCTAATGAACTTCCTAGAAAGTCAACATTGGAAGTTGCACCATAACTTATTAGCAGTTTTTCGACATGAACTGGTCGAGGTAAAAATTCTTGTAGTTAGTGAATTCCAAGTGTGTATACTCTTATGGTGGAGTATGACAATTCTTGTTTTTAGAATTGTGACTATCATAGCTAATGGTGTTATTGAGGTAGCTGTTGTTTTTATGGTGAAGAATTGTATGAAATTTTTGCCAAGGTGGAGATTTGTTAGTTTTTGGCAAAAATTGGCCAAATCCCACATTGAAAATTAACAAATGATGGAAAAATTCTTAGCCTATAAATAGAACATTTCCCTTTGGTTAAATGTATGTCAATCACCAAAATACAAGTGGTGTACAATAAAACTATTAGTTATACTAGTAGAGAATTTAAAGGGAAATTCTCTTGGGGTGTACTTTAGCTCTTGGGTATGTGTGAAAGTTAAATATTTTGTAGTGTGGTTGTAATAATTTTCCACATAGTAAATATTTTTTTTCTCTTGATTGTCTTTTTACAACGCCTGTGGTTTTTCTCCATTTGGGAGTTTTCCACATTAAATTATTATGTTTTTCTCTCTTTTATTTTTCAAGTATTTTTGTTAATGTTATGATCTAAAGGGATTGTTGGATTACAAGGGGTCTATTTTCCCAACTTTTCTTTCATCTTCAAATTCTTGAAATCCCTCCTTAAATTGATGAGTTACTGCTTTCTAGTCTTCACTGAACCTTGGAATTCTTCTTTCAGCTTGTCCCAAGCTTCCTCAGGAGTCTCACAAGCCATGATCCTTGTGAAGATCACATCAAAAATAGGGGGTGGGATGGAGAAAAACTGCTTGATGACATGAGTACAACAGTTAACCAGAAAACTGACTTTGTCAACAACGCAGAAATAACTCATACCCCTAGGGATCTAAATGGCGGTTGATGTCGCGTTTTCGGTTGCGTTGCGATTATAACAATTACGGACATAACGGATGTTATTGCGGTCATACAATAACATTTTTTGAACGACACCGCTTCCTCTATATAACGGCCGCTATTCTGATAATAGACCACTATTTAAATCCTATGCTCCTAAGATAGCAGCTCTGGTGCCAATTGTTGACTTTAGCAAACTAACATGTGCCAAAAACTGAGGCAAAACAAGAGAAAAATAAAGTGTTTGGGTGGAAGCAAAAGAATTCATTGTTTAGAAAAATAAAGAATTACAGTTCAGTGTGATCCCAGCAGCTATGCAGCCACGTTTCAACAACATTCTCATACACGTGCATCAGACAGAATTAATATACAAAGAATGACCTTTAACATTCAAATATCTGACCTATACCCAGATTTTTTTTAAAAAGAATATCATTTCTGAATGTTGGTACACACATCAAATCTACTTGGATCCATATGTTTTTTTGTTTTACTGGACAAAGAGCATGAGACGATAAATAACAATTTTCAGTCATTTCTTTGTTTATCTTCCACCCTTTTACCTGTATGAAGGGAACAAGTATCTGCATGAGACATCAAAAGCTTAGGGTTTCAGTGGCTCAATTCTCCTTTACAATGGGAACAATGCTTGCTGCAAAACTAAAGAATTTTCATGGAACTAAACTCGAAAAAACATCTGGCATTACAAATTTACAAACCGTGATGAAAGCCAGTGCTGTTTCATTGTTCTGTCTCTTTCTTTTTTCCTATTGTGAACGGGTCAAAAATTCTAGTACAAGCTCCTGAACAATGGAAAGTCCAATGATGAAATAGATTAAGCCGAATAAAATGGTGGTGACTCCGATTGAAACCGTCAAGAGATATTGCTTGCTCTTCCCCGATTCGGTTGCGAGCCTAAATCCGGTGTATGTCGCCCACAAGATCACGAACATTGTTAGTACGGTTACCAGGACCTGGCCTATAGCTTTGGACATTGTCCTTGTCTCCTGCTGCCCTGTTTCATTGGAGACGCAATGAGCAAGCATTTGCAACTAAAACATATTCACATTCTGGTTTCTGATCAAGAAAATTCCAGCAAATTACTTGTGATTCATTCTCAAATTCATCATCATGCAATAAAGAAAAGAAACGCATTAAAACGAAGAGTCACCCTTTTGTTATTACCTTGATGCATACCGGATATGTCCGGCAACTGTTCTGATATGTTCAAAAGCATGTCTGCCAGGATGGAAAGCCCTACGATCAGAAACAGGAAACCAAATATTATGGTTGTGACACCAACATGAAATGCCCGAGCTCCGACGGCGTGGTACCGCCAAGGTTCCATCATCAATCGGAATCCGCAGCAAATGGTCAATAACAGCAATACCATCGTGACCACGGAGCCTGTTATACGAAACAATGCAGGTGTAACGATACCATACCTGCGTTTCATCTTCTTCATCCTCGGCCTAAATTTATCATCCTCCATGGCTGATTATCTTCCCAAGAGAAAACAAAGAGCAGGCATATTGAATTTTACAATGACATAAAGCTTTGTAATGGGAGATTTTGTCTTAGAAATCCAGGAATCACCGTTGGTGGATAGATCATGAAATTTGCATGGAGATGATGAAACCACAAGATTTATGAGATCAAAGATGTCAATTGTGATGATGAGCCACGTTTTATGAAATTCTAAACTTTGAAATCACGTTACTTTCTCGTATGGAGGAGTTTTCGAGGGAATGAAATGTTTGTGTATTTGCCTCTTTTATCTTCAATGGGATGGGATGAGACTTTACATGTTTTAGGCATTTGTTTGATTCCATTTATTGTACACTGGTTAATTTTAAAATAATATCCAATTTTATTAAACCAATTCTTCTAAAAAATATATTAAACAAACAAACATAACATTAAAAGATCCAAGGCTATTTCCATCTATATAAAACGAATGATTAAGATATATGATATTATTGAGTCCAAATATGGATGGACTGATAGAGTACGATCATACATCTCAAAATTTCAAATTCTCATGTAGTTTACATATTATTATTATTATTAATTTAATTTCACATTTTACTCCCTAAATTTTCAATATAATTCCTAAGTTCGCATCCTAATATAAAATCTTACATCCGTCCTACGTAAATCAAAGCAAATTTGAATATCTTCATATCTAAATCCCTAGATACAAACATAATATTTTTGAAACCACTGAGTGACCTCAATGGTTAAAGAGTATTTTTTTCCCTAGAAGATCCGAATTCGAGTAACTGCATCTACAGAATGTGTATCAGAATGTGTATGTGAGGTTTAAGTTTGATTAGGTTCCACATCTTAATTAGATAATAGTCTGCCCTAAAGCTCATATAAAGTGCACCCTTTCATTTCAACGTATCCAACGGCACGTTTGACAAGTGCCCTAAGTAGTCATACAGAAAAAAGATAAAAATATGTATATATATAAGATTAAGGCAAAATTTGTTTGTCACAAAAAGGCTTCATGATCATAGCATTTTTGTGCAATGTCAACAACCATTTGGTTCCTTCAATCTAAGCAATGATCTTATATGATAAACCAGACAACAATTAAGTCAAGGAGCATCAACATGAGTGTTATTCAAGCTTCAACTCGTTTCACTTCAATGAATGCGAACGAAACCAAAAACAAGTTCAGCATCACAAAAATAATGATATCGCTAAAGCTGCATAGAGAGACATTTTACTGCTGCCTAGTACTACGTGATTCGACATGGTATTTTTCTTATCAGAAGATGCTCAGGCAGATGATTAGAACCTTAGTGCAAATATCATTCAAATTTAGGCATCAAATATCATTTTGATTAGGTGAAGAAAGAACAAACTCATCATTTCCAAAAATAAAGTAAATGATATCAGGGGAATACATCTCAAAAACACTGAAAATAAGTTCAGGTTATAACCTGCTAATACATTTTCAATATGAAAACGATGTATATCCAAATGATAAAATACATTGCTAACCTTTATTTCTTGGAATAGAAAAGATCTCGTTTAGTCATTGTCTTCTTTACCATAATCGTACACAATCTCAATCTGCGACAAGAAAGGAATATCAGAACAGGATAAAACTAAAGAAATCAAATAAAACTAAATCACAAATTTACAAATATCTTCTTGACAGCATCTAGGTCAGGTAGATACGGAACATGATGAAAAAGCCCATTGTGGGACAATATAGTAAAATAAGATAATTAAAGGGGTAAAAAAGTAGGAAGAAAGAAGCTATCTACTATAAAGAAACAAGACAAGACAAACTAACAGAATTCTCTAATTACTTCTTCTAATCTGCAGCATGATGGTTTGATAATCATTATGAAAATTGGATAACCGTACAAGGCAAATGGGCTGAAAAAAAGTAACATGAAATGTGAGAGGAGCAAATCTCAAATTGTATAAATACTATGAAACATATATTGAAAGAAACATATAAAGATAGAGTGCATGTCTACTCGAAAAGCAAGAAAGAGATAACTTACTGATGAATATTTCAGGGGGGAAAAGGCATAGAGTACAAAAAGAATCGCAAATAAGGAAACATGTGAAATGAAAGAAATAGCATATGGTTAGTTTAGAAGGGAGTTGAACAATTACCCCAGATGGCGGGACTGGGTTTCGAGTAAACTTGGAACCACCAGGAGCCCAGGGAACTACAAACGGAGAAAGATGTTAGCTTCAAACAGAATAATAGGTTGAAAACCAAAAAGTGCGCACATTATAAGGAAATCACAACCGATCGATCATGTGTCATAGCAAGAGCAAGACTTTACTAGTAATAACCAACTATTGGTGACCATTGACCAAGTGGATGCAACTAAGCAAAGAGAGGCAAAGTGACATAACATTAGTTTGGTAGCATTTCTCTTCACCTTGCTTAGCTCTCTGAAACTTGTTTCTCACAGTCAATGAAAGTTCACTAGTAATAATCAAGGTATAGTTTATCTGAGAAGAATCAAAACCCTAACTAAGAGTTAATAGGTTATCGGAAAGAAATAATCCCGTTTTCAAAATTGAGCTATATCCCTCTCAAATGTTTCACAAGAAAGTTCAAAAGAACATTATCCTGAACATATACAAATTCCTTCCACACAACAAGTACTGAGATGACATAAACATTCAATCTCCAGTCCATTAACTCTCCCCTTCTCCAATACGAGGGTCTCTTTGAGATAAGACATCGAATCAGCAAAAAGAGACAAAAATATTTCCATACCCCATTGATTGAAACTAAAGTCCCTTATAATACCAACAACATTGAACACACTACTGTAGTATTTACCAATATAAGGATCAGGATGCCTCCACTTTTTCCTATATTTTCATAATTATTATTGATAATCTAATCCAAATCAATAATTATAAAAACAATTCTTTCAGTCCAACTCATTCTATATAAAATCTGATTTAAATTAATCCACCAATAAAGTATAGATGATTATATTAGAAAACTAAAAAATGAAGATAAATGAAAACAGGCAAAAGCATTTTGTAAACCAGGTGGGCTACCATTGCCAACATATCACATTATAATTGAGAAGAGAAGATTAGGTTAGATGGTCACAGGTATTTCGAGCTCACAATCACATGTAATGGACATGAGCCCACCCCCATTAGTGCAAACCACCAAAAAGAGAGATAATGGCGAGGAAAATACGGATCTACGGATGCTTGTTTGCGATGTGATTGTGAAATTATTTAATATGGCAGGTGAGTATTGGACAGAAAAAATATAAGGGGTTGATGATGGGATAATTAATTTCGATGTGATTATGGTATTGGTAGGTGACACATAAAATCAATGTCCCAACTGCTAGGAAATTGGGGGGGGGGGGAAAGGAAGATTATTGGTTTGTTTTAATAATAATAATTAATCCTAGAATTGTATAGCGAGGCGTCAATCGATTAGGTTGATCTACATCTACATCTACGCAACCGGATCTCCTAATCACCTATGTGATGGATATAAAAAAATACATAACTCTCATAATTAACAAAGCAAAATCTATAAAAGTACATGATAAAATAAACAAATTTGTGAGGTATGCAAGCATACTATACAGTGGTATATATTATATCATCTTCGTAAAAACGACTTAATTTTATTTTTAACTCAATGTTAAGAATAAAAGATTTTTATACTTTTAGAAAAAGTAATGTGATTTCTAAATTTATTTTATAGTCAATGTCCCCATTAAAATGAGAGAGAAAATTTAATATGATCATTTGACCAACTTAAATCATCATTGATCATTATGATGTTGGTGTAACGAGTTTGGGTGTTAATTTGACAGACTTAGATGTTGACATGATGATTTACAATATTGATATGATAGTTTAATGTGGATGATGAAGTGGTAGAGGGGCTTAACCGAATCTTTTAGAAAGATGATGGTTTAGTTAATTCTTTTTAGAAAATTCTAGGACTTCTTTACTTTTTAAGAGAAAAAAATAAATAATAAGAAATTATTGAAAGTTTTAGAATACTTTAAATATAAAAAAATATTAAAATATTAAAAAAAGTAAATATAAAAATTTAAAATTAAAATATTTTTTTTTAAAAACACTCAAAACACTATTGAAGATTTCACAAAAATACAAAAACAAAAAAGCAAAACAAGCTATAAAAATGATAAATTATTAGAAAATAAAAATTCAAAAATATTTACAAATTATTACAAAAAAACACTTTTATTGAAAAATCTTTTCTAGTGTCTCGTGACCCTTAAATCTACTGCTATTTTTTTTTGTACAATTGAATCTACTGCTATTATCGAACATATTTTCAGTTAAAAATATAATTATATTTTTTATATTTTAAATTCTTTGAAAACTTTATATATCCATTTAGGCAAGCACAATGACAATATAATATCAAATGTTTATACTTTTTAATATTCTTGATGACCTCAAAAAATAACAACAATTCTTTTATCACTTGAATTATTTATTCATGCAAATATATCATTTACCTTAAGCATCATACAATAATATTATCAATCTACCGTATACAAATTAAAACATACTTACAAGCATGAATTCAATATAAACTAGATAAAATGAAACGATTGTTGAGTGCATTGAGTTATACACTTTAAAATTAATATATAAAAAACCTTTTATAAAATAATAATTTAAAATTCTTTAAGCATTGGATTTACCCTCTATCTTTCTAAAAGAATCACAAGGAGATGTGATTCAATATTTAACACAAAGATCATGAACCAATTTAGCCTCTTCCCTCTTTTGCCTCACTCAAGATGGGAGACACCATTTTCTATCTTTTTTTCTTTAAAAAATGATGGAATATGGTACAAAATCTAGTCGGATTTGGTGGTTAACTAGGATTGGGATTGGCTGCAAAATAAGCCAGCACACCAACAAATGGTGCATTGATGTAAGTAGTCGGCTCTGATTGCCTAAAATCACCTCTATCATCTCCATAAACATCATCTTCTCCAGGCCCTCCCTATAGCCCCAACCAAAACATTCGGGTTAGGATCCGTCGAGTTAAAATAACTAGAACCTTCCTTGCAGCCAATGAACTCAGGGTGATCTTTTACCGACGGTAACGATGAGCTACGGTGATGAATCCGTTGCGGGAAATAGTTGCTATAACCTACCATGTACGATAATCCCATTGGATTTTCACCTAAAATGTAATCAACCTGCTTCTTTGCCTGCATGCGAAGCGTAACCGGAGAGACAAATTCATTCCCACAGTTGACGGTTTGGGAGGTCCGATCCAGGTATTTAGCATAAACGAGGAGGATGAATGAGATTGTGGTTGCGTGTTGTAAGTTGCTGCCTCCCGGCTTGTAGATGAGGCCACCAGGGGTGTACTCGATATGGGATGAAGACGAATCAGGGATTAATGTGCACATGAAGCTATCGGCTGAGGCTTTATATGACTCAAGAGTGTACATGTTTCCCTCTAGCACTTCCTGAAAACAGGGAAACCCAAAGTGAATGCCAAAACAACAACTAATTCAATGCAATCAGGGACAAATACATGATTTTATATCAGGAATACAAACTTAAAATATTTTATCAAAGAATTAGGGAATGCTGAATTTCATCAACAAAAAATATATAGAAAATTTAGACAATATGAGGATTTAAATTTTTTAAAGATATGATCGTACTCCAACACTCTTCTCGATCCACCCCAAGTATAATGAGGAAAAGGGAAAGAAATGTAACGAGACATCACCTTGGAGACTAGAACGTTTAGTCCAGCATGCTTGTTGTCCCAACCGAATTCATTAATATTGTCACCAGCACCCAGGGTTTTGCCATTGTTTTCCAAGTAACTAAGGTATGAGTTGTCTTGGGAAGCCTTTCTTAACCATGCTGCTCCCCACAGCAATTCATCCTGACCCAATTAATAATGAAACCCATCAAACCTATTTAAATATATTTATTTATAAATTTATTGAATGATCTAAATAATAAAAAATAATTATTTAAAAAAATACAAGTTTAAATAATTATATAGGTCATGTATGTATTATTAATAAATAATTATTTTAAATAAATATTACTTTATAAATACTCTAGATTATATATATATATATAAATCATTTGTTTTTAACTTACTTGATATCCGCTAAAGTCACAGTAAAAAGGGCAGGCGCCATCCCTAATGTTAGAATTGTCACTATAAGCACCTCTGAAATTGTCGGCAAAATGGAAAGCCTGAACAGCATTCCGTAACAACGTATCCGCATATCCCGGGTCTACTGATCTAAACGCCATGGATGAAGCCGCAAGAGCGGCCGCCGTCTCACCAGCCACATCCGAAGCAGGGTTCGGTGCATCCACGGCGTAAACGGTCCTGGCGGTGTCCATATCCTCCGGTCTTTCCCAACAGCTATGGTCTATGTTTGGATCCCCAACCTATACACAGTTACATAAAATTAACCTTGTTTGAAAATGAACCAATTGCAAGAGACATTACATAATCATTATCCATACAAACGGAACATAGATGGGGACCAACAGCTTGACCCATGCAATTCAATGTCTTGAAAAGCAATAAAATATTGATTAAAGAAAAAGACATTATCTGCTCTCCCACTTTAACTTTTGTCTTTTTTCCTATTCCAGCTTTACATGATCACCCCAAAGCATCAAATAATAAACAAGAAGCTCTAATTTCTTTAATTTTAGTTACCAAGTGGGAAATTTGGCTTGCATTAGTTCAACCGAAAACGCCAAAAAGGTCCAAGTTCCCCTCTCCCACGGAAATCAAAGCGGACAGCAAATAAGGATTTAAATTAACGTTGTTGTCATATTTTTTATTACGTTTATCACGATTATGATAACGGCGGTCATTATGGATGTTTGTGTGTAATGACAATTTCAAACGATATTTTTATCTTTATGATTATATAAAAGTCATTGTTTTAATAGTAAACTGTTATTTAAATTTCCAATAATAAGGGTAGAATGTATAATTTATATTAGGGTATAAATTTACTAAATTAAATCAGAAATTTAAACAAATACAAAAATTACATCATTAAAAAATTATAAAAAAAATATCAATTTTGTAATTTTAAGAATACAATCCCATCCCAACGCCTTACACCCTGTCCATCTGGGAGGCAACCACCGTCACTACTCACTAGTAATGAAATAGCAGTGAAAAAGGAAAGAAAAGTAGACAATAAATTTAGTAGCAGTTAATACCTGGACGAAAATCCTGTTAGGCTGAGACACGGTTTTGAGTAAATAATCAGTGGCCCAACGAATCGCCACAAGCGCATTTCCCAGCTCATTCGACGGCATTAAATCTCCGAACTCGATCACACACCACGCCAGCATCGTCGTGGTAAACGCCATCGGAAACCCGAACTTAACGTTGTCACCGGCGTCGTAGTATCCGCCGGTCAAGTCCGTGTTGTACATCCACCCATCACTCAGTCCCGAATTACCCCTCCATCCTACACGTTGGTTTTCCGGCAAAAACCCCGACCGTTGCCCCTCGAAAAAGAGAATCGATTTCGACAATGCGTCGGAGTAGTTAAGGTAACTGGATTGAACCAAAGGGAGAGAAAGAAGATAATAATGAGAAGAGACGAAGGTCTCATGGCTTTGGCTCTTGTTCTTCCCTTTTAGTGGGAAATGTTAGTATTAGTAGGGAACGATTCACGAGGGAGAGTGAGGGGGAAAAGGTAAAGAAACGCCGACACTGATTTTTGGGGGTTTTGTCAGTGAACTTCACATGCCTTTCACAGAACGTGAGGACTTCACCAATTTTATTGTAAACTTAAATGGCCGAAAAGAGAATCAACGAATGGCTCTTTTGGAAATTGCAATAAAAGAAGAAGGTGAAACTGGGACAAGGATTTTGGTATTTCTTCTACTCTCAGCTTGAAGGATGTTTGCAATACTCGACGGTTTATTCTTTAAATGGGACAATTTTAACGCCTTGTTTGGAGACTCTTAAGACTATTGCAACGTGGCAAAGTGGGAGTCGCTATAGTTTTATTAGTAAAATAATAATGGATATATTGATAAAAATTATTGATAATATTTGTACAAATTATCATTTTGTTCTTTATTTTAAAATATTTAAATTTTAATGTTTTAAATTTTAGTTAAAATATACTTTATTAGATAAATAATTAGTTGATGTGATATTTTTATATATTCAATTGTCAACGTAACATATTTTATGTCACTCAAAAGTGATAATGTAATGTGTATCACATTATAAAAAATTATAACATAACATATGTTACATTAATAATTGAACACATATAAAAATATCATATCGGACATATGCATTGACTTAGTCAACTAAGAATTTGAAATGTTGGAAGCTAAAACACTCATTAAAATGTAATTTTTGTTATATCTCAATTAACGTTCTATTCAGGGATTAAAATGCGGTCTCGGTAGCGTTTACCGCGATTGCATCCATAGAGGGCGCTACTGCAAGTATATCGAAAGATAACACTATTATTATTTTGCAAAAGCTATTACGATAACAGACCGTTATTTAAAACTCTGATCATGATATTTCGGTTTTGTCTTTTTCATTCATAGAATCCTTCCATTTTTTTTTTCTGAGGGAGCAAAAGCTGCTTACAAAAGAGTAAACAGTGCGCTATGAAAACAACCAAGCAATCAATGGTGGCTCTTCTTCATAATCATCTTGATGGATGGCCATTCGTTGTGGATATGTGAGTTTTGTTTGAAGTAGTTGAGTTTTTGTACAATATGTCGAATTTTAGATGAGAATTAATCTTAGGGTAATTATTACGATCTTTACAACATAGTCACAATCTCAGGGTAATTATTACGATCTTTACAACCAATATCATACTCACGTCAGCTGCAGTACATCCCCCTCCTATACTATAATATTTACTCTACACAGAGTACTCTAAACAGAGTAGCATCCGGATAGACGGAAGGATTTGGCCAGACAGCTGTACCTCTAAAATTTATAATTTTTTATAATTTAAAATTTTTGTATTTTCTATTATAATCTATTATCATTTTTAAATTTTATAAATTCGTCCTACACAAGAATCGTGCATATGTCTTTTGAGCAACACCTTTCTACCTAAAGGAGCAACATGCTTAAAATCAAAACTTAGAGGTTCTCATAACTAAAAGAAACTACTAAAAAGTTTACAAGAGGAGTTTCAACAACGACAACAGCTTCACCAACAATAACAGGAGCTCTTGATAATTAAACGGAGATCCTGAAACCTTAGATGTGCTGGTATTTTCATTTCTGAATGACTTGGCAACAAAGCGAAGAAGTGATGTTCATCCTTGGCCACATCCATTCGCAACTTGAAGAGCTATCTTGACGTCCATGCCGATAGGACAGCACATAAAAACCAATGTCGGTTACCAGCAACCTAATGAGTTGATTAGAGTGATTACGCGTCGTTTTTGTCAAGCTCCATTTGAAGTTAAGGACCTGATGATGAATGGGTCATTTTTGCATACATAATAGGTTGGACTATGAACATTTGAAATATACCACAAATGAATTGTTGTGAGAGCCAAACAAGTATGCAAAACAAAAGTAGTCCGTGCGTTGAGTTTATTATTACTATATTTAATAAACAATTTATATTTAATTTGTATTCATTATATAAATCTTAACTATTTATTTTTAATATATTTTGCTCTTATTTTATATAATAAATGAAATTTGATATTTACATTTTTAAATTGAATATAAATGAAGTTAATGTTAAAATTTAGGGTAAGATTAAAGATGTTAATTGAACGAGTCATGCAGTAGAGGGATCATCCTACACTCATTCTCGCTAAAAAAAATTCATTTTATTCTTATATTGTGATCAATTACAAGTATAAAATTTAAAATTATTCTAACTTCGTGATCTATAAGATTAAACATCATGGGGTATTTATGTGAGTCTCGAGACTATCTCTTAATTTCTTGCGATCTACTTCGCAAATATATTATTGATATCAGTTAATAAATACAAACTATTTTTATGAAGAAAATATGATATATCTGCTTTTTGAACTTCCTATTTGTGCCTATTCCAATTGTTACAATTTAAAAGAAATAGTAAACCATCACAACTCTTTAATTAGTAAATTAAAATATAATTTTAACATGAATTTTAAAAGATTAAATTAAAATCTTTATAAACCGAATTACAAACAATGAAACATCTCAAATATATCATAATATCTTTAATCCAAGATAATGTAAAATTTTCAAAAATCATTCATACATAAACATAATACTATCAATATTATATTATTTTTAAATGTATTTATATATATGAGCTGATGGAGATTAAGAGGAATATTGGCATTTATTTTATAACCTATAATGAATTAATTTCTGTTTCTATCCTACTCCACCCATCTGTAAACCTATACTTCATGTCTAGTGAAGTAAAATAAAACGAATCTTCACTATAAGAGTGTAATTGTATACTTATCATTTTTGAAAGAAATTGTTAAATTTAATTGATATATTAAGAGAAGGGAAAAATAGAGTCATTTTCTTTGAAAAGTACTAGAATTTTAAAAAACCTATTACACCTTTTCTTCATGGTGAGAGATTCCCAATCATCAGATATTATAAGATCCTCATCTTCAACATCAAGCTTTTCGACTTGATTGTGATTTCTGCTTTCATCAGAAGATCGGGAATGGTGCTTGGGAAACCTCAGACGGTTTTCTTTTCCAGTAACATTTTCAGTCAGCTCAGAGGTTTCCTGATTTCAACATCCTTCTCACCCTCCAGAATCCCTCGTTGGCAACATTGGATGTACTTTCAGCATTTCCAATAGGGTTATTACTGTCCTTATCAGCAGGAGCTTCAACCCATCCAGAGAGAAGCATTCCATCAGGTCCTTCTCCTCATCAAATTCCTCGCTGTGAGCATGAGTAAATTTTTTAAATCGGTCTTCATATTCGAGGATAAATGCCCCAAACTCAGGAAAAAATTAATGCAAAGAGAGAATACAAACATCAGCCGCAAGCCAGCCATTCTGCAGCTACAGAAAATAAAATTAGGAAAATAAAGGAAGTCTATATCAAAAACTCATAATAATTTATACTTAGACGTCTAGCTAATCAAATAGTTAGACTGAAACACATTTCAGTTTAGCTAAATGAACGTGCCAAACATTTTTCACGTTTTGACCGTATGACACAAATGGCAGGAGCAAAGATGTAACAGTTATGCACAAGTTACCAAAAAAGGACCACAAGAAAAAATGATAAATTAATTTGACGAAACCAGTCCAACATTCATCATATTCTTAAAGAGCCTCTACAGAAATAATAAAAAGGATTTTTAATATTTACATGACGGTTAGAAACTAGACACAACCTATGCTTGATATTGATACTGCATTTGAACTCTTGTTGTAGTTCTTCTACAGTAAGCATAGTCCCACTTAACTGGAGAAGGCAGCTCAGATAAGGCCTGTTAAGCGAAAAAATTCACAATTATCACATTATCTGATGTGCTAAAGTGTAAAAGAATAACTCCTGTGGCTCCCAGACTTGAATCCAAGAATAATTAATGCAAAAAGGGAAAATATCATATTAGAGGATGTTTTTCTTTAAAAGCAAGAAAAGGGAGAAGATTTTACTTTCCCAAGGTTTGCAGCATAAATTGCCACCATATCCTCTTCAAGATCTTCACCAACTTCATAAAGAATACTTGCCCCTAGCATAATTAGTGGGAAATTCAAGCCAAGTTTGGCTTTAACAATCTTTTCAACAACATCCCTCAACTTAGTGCGACGTGTCTTAACTTCAAGCAATAGCTGTGTCTGTTTACAAGGTATTAAACGTGAGCAAGTGTGAGTTGTGTGAGTTGAAACATATAAAAAGAAATTCCATTCGGACATGCATTTTAGATATACCTCCGAACAAACATAGCAAAACTTGTTAGGTTCATTTCTACGGGCATTAGAAGCAACTTTCTTGAAGGATGTTCCAAACAATAAGTCATCCTACATAGGTATCCAACTCAGATTAGAACCACATAAAAAGAAAGCAATTTGCATTATGAAGCATGGGAAGAGAACAATAAATCCTAGCAATTACAATGATTGCTATAGATTACATCAAACTGAAATAAACATAAAGGAAGCATGGGAAGAGAACTATAATTCCTATATCCTAGCAATAACAATGACTGATATGGATTACATCAAACTAAAATGAACATAAAAACTAGTGCTTGATACTTGAGAAGAAACTGAACTACATGGTTATTAGTTACTTTGTATTTAAATATCTAAAATACTAAAAAATGGAGAATAAAGAAACTAAACCTGTAATTGTTGCTATCTTTTTTAAAAACTTTAATTGCTTCAATCACGATCAACCCAACTATGATAGCATATGTTGTTGCCACAGCATGCACAATATTACCAGCAATTCCTTTTGCTTCAAAAAGACTATGCAAATGGATCCCAGAAGAAGAGGCCCTAATATTCGCAGCAGCAGTAACAAATTCCACAGCCAATGATCATCTTTATCAAAAGTCAGATTTCCAATTTCCTGTCAAATTGTTAAATAAACTAGTATATCTTGGTCAGATGAAACGATCAATCAACTTTTTAAAAAGCAATGAATCAACACTGACCTTTCCTCTCTTCAAGAAAAATAATCTCAATGACTTGTGGAAAACTCTTGAATTTTCTGCAAGGCTCCATACATCCTGAGGATTCTTCAAGCCCAGAGATGCCATGGCAGATACATCATCAGTTGCACTACCTTTTTCAGTGCTTCCATTCTCTTTAGTTAGTTTCTCAGGCAATACGTCCTTATTATATAGGCCTTGGTTTGTTACGGTTTTTCCAAGTTTCTTCATTAGACAGAGCCACTTCTATGTTATGACCAAATACATGATCATATATTCTTCTTCCATATCGATCAATATCTTCATCTATTCTACATTCAAATACATCTTCAGACTGTTCCAATGAGTTTGTAGCATCACTAGAGTGCACATTCAAATCGTTTTCTTGATTCTTGCCCCAAACAACTTTGCAAAAAGCAGGTCCTTCGCCCACACGATACAATGAACAAACTACAATTCAAACAATATGATTAAGACTTCTGACATAGAAGTTCCTTGGAAACGACTAGATGTAAATAATAATTGTAGTGACTACTGGTTAACTCTGATAGAAATAAATGAACTACCACCCTAACCCCAGCCAAAAGAAAATTTCTCAATAATTAATGATTACCTTTGAGGGAGTGTTTGTAATTGTACAGACCGGATAAGTCTTTGGAGCAGGTTTTGGCTGACACTCATAGCACTCTGTTTTTCCCTTCAAATGTACAGTAACCTGCACCAGTATAGTTATACAATACGGTGATATGGTCGTCATTCATCACCACAAGCACAGACAAATTAATAACATAAAAGCAATGCTGAAGCCAAGTAAAAAGAAAAAGAAACAAGGTCAAGGAATAAGAACAGAAAATAATCTTATAGTGTGTATGTGAGAAAGTGCTAAATAAAAGAAAACACAATACTCATTTTTTTCAAGTAAAATAACCAACAAATTTGGTAGCCAAACATAGGTGAGACTTCAGAACCTAGAGCAATAATAAGATCATGTTACAAAACAAATAAAGGGAAAGGGAAATAATCAAGCAAACAGACACTTTGACGTCTTTTGTAAAATTAAATTGCTAAGTACACTTTCTTACACTGTCAAATTTGAATTATACAAGGAAAACAGTCATGTTTTTACACCAAATGAAGAAGATAAAAACAACTTTTCAAGCATATTTTAGAGCTGCATAAATGCATAGATAATATTAGTATAGGACTCATTTCATATAATATTTCATAAAGCCCTCAATAGAACTTAATAAGAAATAAACTCTGTCCAAACAGAAACTTAGGATGCTACTACTTGTATATAGGATAAATAGGTCACTAGCTCTAGAAGTGAGTTTCACCAATAAGTTTTTATTTGCATAAAATAGCAGTACTTCAGATTATCAGTTATATAGCATGAAAAATAAAAACACTCTGACTGGAATTGTACTTGCACAAACTAAGAAAAAATTGATGAAAAATAAATATGAGTAACCTAGAAATGTTATATATATACATGAAAAAAAACTAAATTACCTGTCCCGGGAACCCTGTGGTCCCGCTTTCAACTAAGGGAACATCAGCCGCCAAGCAAAGACGGTTTATATGGCGCTTTTTATCTAAGTTGTCCAGCCCATTCAGAACAACATTAAACTCTTTAAAGAAATCAACATTGAAACGAGACTCCTTAACATTTGCATGATATGGTGTAATGTTTATGTTGGGCCTGAATCTCAAGACTGCCTCTCGAGCACCTGATAGAAACATGATGAAATACAAATCATCAACTTATATAACTAACCCTGCAAGCAAACAGGAAAATGCTTGTGAATGTACTTGCCTTGGCTTTGGACTACCCAACATGGGATTGTCGTGTTGGGAAATAAACGAGTAATTTCCCTATAATCAGATTAGTGAGAATGTGAAATAAAAGCGGAAAAATAATACCCGAAATTGATAACGGAGTTCAGCCAATTATGCCTACATCTCCGGACTGCTGCAGATCTTTTACCAAAGAGAGAAAATTTATAGGTGTTTACAAAACACTCACAACTCACAAGAAAACTCTCTAAACTCTTTAGTAATGGGAGAAAAAAAATGATTTGAGATGATTTTAAAGCTAAATGGGTTATGGTATTTATAGTTGAAGCTTAAGAACTAATCTTATAAATACCCTAAATTCTAGTGACTAATTACAAAATTTACCCTTCTCACTTTCAAATATAACTGCACCGAAAATTGACAATTTATGTGCATTAATTTGCACTTTCAGCCCTTTCTATGACTTGTCCAGCCTCTTTTTATGACTTTTAACAATCTCTCACTTGAAGATTGATTTTAATATGTCTTCACACCTCGATCAATGTAGCAATATTCTAGTTTTGTTATTCTTGCATGCCAACTGAAGCTGAACACAACTTCAGTTTGTCTGTAGTCACCGCCCTGTAAACCCACTTATTATCGGGCAGTTTCTCCGTGGTTGCCTTGTCCCTCAATGTCTTGGCTTCCTTCGACTCTTGTCTACTAGTCTTTGAAGGATTGTTCCTCACTTGAACATCCTCAGCAAGCCCCTACTTCGACCCTTCTCTTAAGATGGTTTCTGAAGCCATGTTCTCTACACGAACATGCTCGACAAACTCCTTGGACACAGACAACTCTTCTTGCACTTGGCTTATACTTGCCTTGGCAGAAATGAACCTTATTGAGCCAACTCTCAACGCCTATTCGATCCTGGGGTCGTCCTCTTCTCTGGACAACTCGATCTTGGGCTCATCCATCATCTTGGATGACTCGGCTCCCCTTGGGTAATTTGGCAACACTTCTGGCACCTTAAGTCAGCGCCCCCTCGTTTGCTTGACTCTTACCCTCGGCTTAGCATCTTTGACACTCGAACTTGTGCCAAGACTGCACACATCTTCCCCATACTCACCATCTGGTTCATCATTGAGTGGACTTTCTCTGCCACTCGAGGAACAACATTCATCATCTTTTGACTTGCCTTCATCATGGATTCGCTTGCCACTACCCTCGGCTTTCGGCTTTGTTTTGGAAGTCTTGTTTTTCTTTACTCCAAATTCTTTGATAGACTCAGCGGTTGTCAAGGCTTTAGATAACTCATTGACTTCTCTTCGCTCGAACACTCTCTTTTCCCATGGCTTCAATCCGAACATGAAGGTGAAGAATCCATATTCTTCAGTCAAACTTGGGACTTTGAGCATGAGTTTTATGAATCGACTCACATATTCTTAAGTGTCCATTTATGCATGAGACGCCTCAACTTGGACCACGCCTCCATCCTGGCATACTGTGAGCAGACTTGCTCACTTTGCACCTCGGCTTGACAGCTTTATCTCTTGTTATCGCATTGGGTCCTTTCTTGTGCTCGACTACTTTGACAACTGCAGTCTCTTCACGTTTTCTTTTGGGTTCGGCTACTTCAACATCAACATCCTTGCCTCGTCTCGATCCTTGCTTGGCCACATTGATCCCCTTCAATCAGACCAAGTCTTTTTCCTGGATTGGTAGCTTTAACACTTGTAACCGCGCCAATTTCTGCTACTTCTCCTTCCCCTCATCTTCATGATAGTTGTAGGCGACGCTTCACGGGACATCCTCTAATCAAATGAGGACCATCACAGAAGTATCACTTAAGCTTTTCCTTGCTCATTTCTTCTTCACCCGGACTTAGCCTTGTCATTCTTTCCCGATGGCATTCCTTGGCTACGATCAGGCGATGACTCTCCTTGTCCATTCGAAGAGCTTTCTCTATCATCTCCATGCTGCACCTTTTCTTGGTCTCCACCATTGTTGCCACTGTCTCTTGGCATGGGCTTGGACGACACATCGCTACTTGGCTTGTCACCTGCAAGCTCAGTCAGCTTTCCAGCTACAGCTATGGCCTCTGAAAGTCTCTAAGCATCACTTTGCTCTCCCCCGAGCATCGCCCCTGGTCTAAGTCCTTCAAAGAAGATGTTGAGCGCATCCAATTCACTTATTGTTCCCTTGCATATGAGCAGCTCCCTCTTGAGCTCATCAACTTCTTTTCTCAAAGCCATCGCTCCCACTCGAATCTGGCTTCTTTGAATCGTTTCTGACAAATTCTTGCGAACCATCGTGTATTAGAACACCTCCGTCGACAAATTTGTATCACCGACCAAATTTTACTATTCACAAAATTCACTATTCATATGAATAGTAACCTCGCAAAAAAATTGACAAAATTCACAACCAAAATCTCTGATACTAGTTGTTGGAAAATAAACGAGTAATTTCCCTATAACCGGATTAGTGAGAATGTGAAATACAAGCGGAAAAATATTATCCGAAATTGATAATGGAGTTCAGCGAATTATGCCTACGTCTCCGGACTGCTGCAGATCTTTTACCAAAGAGAGAAAATTTATAGGTGTTTACAAAACACTCATAACTCACACGAAAACTCTCTAAACTCTTTAGTAATGGGAGAAAGAAAATGATTTGGGATGATTTTGAAGTTAAATGAGTTAGGGTATTTATAGTTGAAGCTTAAGAACTAATCTTATAAATACCCTAAAGTCTAGTGACTAATTGCAAAATTTACCCTTCTCACTTTCAAATATAACTGCACCGAAAATTAACAATTTATGTGCATTAATTTGCACTTTCGGTGCAACCCCTTTCTATGACTTGTGCAGCCCCTTTTTATGACTTTTAACGAAACAAAAACTGTCTATTCAGGTTGCTGACTTCTATAGTGTCCATGTCAATCTACAAGCAAATGTTTAAATGCATGAATAAATAATTTCCAAAAAATAAAAATCAGTTCAAACCCACACCACCTTGACCTCAAAACAAATGAAACAAACAATTTTACATTCATCAAATCAATAACTTACTATAAGCACTTTACACCATCTTAAAACTATGCATCCAACTTTTGCATCTTTGCAAACAATCCCATTGCTAGACAACCCTATATAATCACATATTCACACCACAGTAAAAATCAAGCATTAGCATAACTACCAATCAGGGGTGGATGAACTAAGCTCCCATATTGGCCAAGTGCGTCCCCATTATTTTGGAAAAATGGTTAAATTTAGCTTAATGTATTAAGGGAAAAAAATTTGCATACCCATTATTTTTAAAAAAAGAAAATTAAAATTTTGGACTTCATTCTTAAATTTATAGATCCCACGGCTACCAATCAAGTCAAACTAAGGGCAACACCAATACACCATACTCCAGCATTCATATTTACCATCACTATGAGCTTCTCTATTTCCAGCAATTCAGACATTATGCTTTCCCAAAGTTAAGACCTCCATGCTACCATAATTCCCAGTCCTATAACACGAAACAAAGCATCATAAGTTCCACCTTGTGTGCCACTACCACCACTACAAATCAATATTCCATTGTTAAACTAACTGTGCCAATTCCTTCTATAAATACCAAATATACCAAAGACTAAAGAAAAATTCGGACCATGAAAATCAAAGAATCCCTCGTTAACTTTACCAGAAACTAATGTATGCAACAAAAAAACTATATAATCACCTCAAGTCATTTTACTATAATATTTTACAACATATTTTAAAAGCTTTTAAAACTTAGAAATATATATATATCGAATACTTTTGAGGATTAATATATCTTTAAATGTTTGAAAATAATTTTAAAGTTTTTAAACATATGAATAATATTATGTGAAGAATATTTTAAGAAGGTTATAACATCTATTCAAGTTCCAGGATTAAGAGAACTTCATTGAATATCGAATCACGATTATGTTAAAAGTTTTTAATTTTATTTAAGTTTCTACCAATTTTCTTAAAATTCAATTTAGTCCCTTTTTAATGATTTTTAATTAATCAATCGATCTCATAATTAATATCAAATCTCGTCTCCATTGAAAATTTCACAATTAGGAGTAGAGATTATAAAACTCAAAGTTTACTGATTCAAGAGAAATGATTATCAAGTTTACATTTAGAAATTTGGATTCTTTAAATTAAATTAAGATATGATCAATGATTTAAACTGCGATTATAACTATTTTTCTTATAGAATTATGCTTACTACACTCGTGGACATAATAAATATTATTACAATTATTATGAATATTCCGATCTAAAATATATTTCTTTTATCTTATTTTATTTTTTATTGAAAGAATTATTTTACTTTTAAATTTTATCTTCATAGAATAATAACAAAAATAATAACTCACTATTGTTGCAATTGGTTGTTACTCAATGAATTATGGTCGCGATATGTTGTTATTAATGTAATTCTATTTCATATTACTATTTTTTACAATACTAATTGCGAACAATATTATTATCATTATATAACAACCGTTATTTTATTATTTAATCTTTATTTAAATTCTAAAATACATCTTCCGCAACACTGAATGTGGAAAAGAATATTGTATAAAATAAACTTAATATAAAAATAAGTATCCAAACTATACATTTTTCTCATGTGCCAAATTGTTTTTATCAGTTTAGGTGGCTAACGTTTTTAGTATTATTATTTAGCTGCATTGATCGTAACAAACGTTAAAATAGTGTTATTATAAGAAAAATATTATTTAAAAAACCTCAAAAATTATTAATATTTTAAAAAGTCAAAATATTTCTAAAATCTCAAAATCTTTAATCTCAAAATCTTTTAATCTCAAAGCATCCACCACACCAGTTAACTGTCCACCACCACTATCGTCTTCACTGATTGTGTTCCCACACGTCATCAACTAGCTATTCATTTCTGACTGTCAATCGTAACTTCAAAATCCATAAAATACAAATCTCAAAATCTAAACCCTAAATTCTAACTCTATACATCTTAATATGCATGTGAATAGTGAAAAGATGATTAGCAGGTGATTTGGCGGTCATAGTTGGTGATGGTGGATGATAAGTGAATTGGGAGTTTTGAAATATTTTATAAACGTAGAAAAAAGTTTGAGGTCTTTTTGAAAATTAATGAATTTATTTTTTGAAATTTAAAGAAGAAACAATCAAGTCATCTGTCAAATAATATTAAAAATATTAGATAATTAATCAAAAGAAAATTTAGACATTTATTTAAATGAGGAAAAAGATATAATTTATACTTTTATTTACCGGGAAAAGTTTAATACCCGCGGCCTCACTATACGCTGCATTCGTATTGGTCAATGTCACAATGTTCTGGTCCAACAAAACAATATCTAATTAGACCACGCCATTTGTACACACTCACACCTCAAAATATCCGAGCGTGATATACACAAGCATTCCCGAATTGTTTTTCTCGTTGTACAACCCAAAAAGTCCTCAAAAATCAAAAGTAAAGACGAGGCTTTACTCTGCTACTCTTACACATTCAAACTCGCTCAGCTGTTCGATCGAAGAAAGAAAAAGATTGTAACGGAGAGGTAGTGTGATTTTTTTATCTCTTCAATTGGAGCAGGGAAGAAAATGTGAGTTTTTTAGTTTCATTATTCTCTATTTTGGCCTATTTTAGGGTTCGAAACTTCCATTTTATAGTTTCAATTACTGTTCATGTTGTCATTATAATTCCTCTTATTTTCCCTCTTTTCTTTTCCCCCCTAATTAGCTGCACCATTTGATTGAATGGAGCCTCCCCTGCCGGTTTTGCCAACAAATTACGGAATCTCAAACGGTAATTACATTTTCATTTTTAATTGCCAAGGTTTGCCTTACATTTTAAGCTTTTGGTATACAGTCTGCTTTTTTCCGTTTAAATTTTGATTTTTTCCCAATCTTTTAATCTGTTTGCAGGGAATATTAACTTGCCTTTTGATTTTGTTATTTATTTTATTTGTGATTGTATGAGCGGATACAATATAAATTTCAGAAAAAATGTATTAATATTGATTTCTTTGATTTTTCTTGGATTTTGTTTTAGGTTTTCCCTTGTCATAATGTTATTTTCCTTCTTTATGATTGTTTACAGAATTCTGTTCTACAGGTTGTAAACGGACAAAATTATCTAGTGATTCAAAAGATTATGACAGCACCTTCTCTGCTGCAAGTTTTCAAGATGATGATGAAAAGAAGAAACTTAAGGGCTCAGCAAATGTTATTGATTATAGCGACCCATTTGCATATGCTAAAATGCTTGAAACTTTTAATTCTGGTGGTAAATATGGAAGTGTTACGAAAGATTTCGAAGCTCTTATTACTAGAAATACACAATTGGTAAGCAAGCTACTTGATTTGCATCCTTCTCTTTCAAGTTTGGTCGCAAATGTGGAAAAAACTCCAAGGAAAGAGGCTTCAAAGCTGCCAAGCCGACAACTTTCGCATTTGTCACGGAATAATTTTATCGATTTGGAGGATGACTCTGTTGGAAATGACACCACAACATCATCGTCACCGGTAGTGATTCTGGATTCAGATGATGAAGTCAATAGAAATCCAAGGCCTCTACATCCCGTTCAGGAAATTGTATTGAGGAAGCCATCCGGGAATTTAATATATAAGGAGATAATGGTATGTTCTTCTGCATATTTAGATTTTGAGTAGTGTGTCTGAGAATGAAGGTAGAGTATAAAAGTCAACGCGAGGATAAAGAGCATGAGCATTGAACTTTGTCCCACATTAATTGTATAAGATAATTTTAGAAAAAAAATTGGTTCCACATTTTCATTGATCAAAATCATGTAAACAATAATCTCACAGTTCCGTTATGTATGATTTCCTACTCTTATAATTTATTTTCACTTGCATTTAATCGGAAAAAAAAGGAAGAAGACTGCATTAAGATATTCATACTTTCATAGTAGCTATAGGCTCTGAAGTTTCTCTCCAGGCCTTTTTAACTTTTAAATAAGAGTTTTAATCATTTCAACATCCATGGAGTCTTGCAACTATTGCTACCATATAAAAAAATAAGATGATATTTTGTATTTGCAATGTATTTGTGAGAAAGATTAAGTTGCTTAAGTCTTTTCAACTCATGACAGCAATGGAACTTTCTTCCTATTCCTCATCACAAACAGCATGGTTGAGATGAAGCAAAATGAATAAAGTTTAAGAACTTGTTTCTATTGTTTTTTGCATCACTTGTTCAGGATGCTATAAGGGCAAATGGATTATGCAGGGGGAACTTTTTAGTTTTGTTGTTGATTTAGATGCAGTAGATGCTATGTCATGGTGAGAAACTAAATCAATTCCATTTAAATCCAATTCGTGAATAAAAAAAGTATGAATATAATGAAACAATGAAGCTGTAGAACCTCAATTGACCCTGTACAAACTATATTTTTTCAAAGAAAATTGATCTGCTACTAAGTGATGCATGATTATGTTTTTATACACATTCAACTTTCCCTTAAACTTTTTTTTCTGGTTTCATGTCAATCCAGTCTGAGGCATGATAACTGTAATTGTCACATTAATGGTTTGTTATGGGAATTTAGAATCTTTAATTATTACAATCTCTCTTTATGTGTATTTAAGTGAATTTTGTGTACGATGGTACGCTTCTAGCTCTAAATTGTATGTTTACTTTTCTTAATATATATTTTTTAATCCAATGATTGGTGTTACTGATGTATTTCAGGTTGGAGAGCCTAAATTGTTTCAGGTTGGGGAGTCTATGGGAACCCGACCTTACAGGAAAGAAAAGATTAGCCTAACCAGTGAAATTGATGTCAAGAAGGATAAAGGTGTTTATGTTGGTGTTGAAGATGATGTTGATACTCAAACTGAGAATGAAGATGATGGTTTGGGAGACATTTGGCAGGAGATGTCAATGGCATTAGAGTTCTCAAAGGTATTTTACTATGCTTTAAAATGTAGCTGGTGGATATTCTTTGTCTTCATTATTATTTATTTACTTTCTTTTTGAAAAAGCAGCTCAAGTGCCTTTTTCAGAAGTAGATTGCGTCTAGATGTTGCCAAGTCCTTTTTTCCTTCTCTGTTTGCTCTCTATTGAGTTAACAATTGTGCAAACTTCGGATCTTGCTGTTTTTTTTAAAGCTATAGAGACAACTAAGTGCTCTTTTTTTTTCATTTTTTTGAGAAAACTGTTGTTACTTTGGTCTCATTATGACCATATTGGGACCATTTAGGTTGAGCAAGGTGCGGTAGAAAAAAAAATGCCGAGCAAAACATGTAAGATTGAAGATTTTAGAAGTAGATAATTTTGCTCGGTAAAATTAGTTCATTATTTAATTTAACTCACGATTGACATTGTTTATTAGCACAAATAGACATTAAAAACTGTTTGTTTTTCATATTTTTCCTTCAAATTATTTCCCTTTTTAAGTTACACATGTTCTGAGTCTAACATCTTGTTCTCGTTCTTTGTGGTGTAAATGTCATTACTATTCTGGTTGTGGCAATAGGAAACAACTCCTTCGGCTGCTTCTATTATTTTTTGTCAGATTTTGAATTTTTTACATTCTTCTCATTGCCATGGAAGGATGTGAAAAATATTGTTTTATACACTGTTCTGATTCTAAATATCTTGTTCTCTGTGGTGTAAAATAATCACTCTTTCTGGTTGTAGCAATAAGAAACAACTCCTGTTGCTTCCATTATTTTGGGTCATATTTTTTGAATCGACCACATGCTTCTCACCATCACTGAAGAATAAGGAAAATCTTGTTTTATATACTGTAATCCAGGGATTTAAATTGTGGTTGTGGCCGTGTTTTTGGTCGCCTTGAGTTTACCGTGGTTGCAACATAACGAATGCTATTTCGGTCACTACGGGTATCGCGGTTGTGAATTTTTTTGAATTCTCACAACTTATTGTAAAACATAATGTTATAATTATAAAATGTCACTTTTAATGATTTTTAGAGTGCTTTCTAACACTTATGAACTTTATTAATATGAGAACACAACTTTTACAATCATTAATTATTCTTATATTTATTTACGAATTTTCTAAGAATATTATATTAACTAATAAAAAAAGTAAAAAAATAGGAAATATTAAACATTCATCATATTTAATAAGTTTGAGAGTTTTTATAGATAAAATAATTAAAATTAATACATGAGAGAGGTCTTCAATATTTCTCGACAGTTTTGAAGATGAAGATATCAAACCATTATATGCTGCAAAAGGAAAAAAGGAATAGATAAATGTATAGATTCTCATTAATTATTCCTATTTTCTACCACTTATTCTCACTCTCATTCAGCTTCCGTATAGAGTTTAACATGCTTCAATTCTCAATTATCTTTCTTTTTTTTTAATTTCACCGTAACGGAACAATAACGGGACTAGTGGCCTGTTATTGCCGCAATTGGTTGTTACCCGATAAATTGTGTCCGTGATCTACTGCTATTGGTGTGATTCCGCTTCACACAGCTATTTTCAGCAGTAGCGGTTTCGGACGGTGCCACTAACGCCATAGAGCAATCGCTATTCCGCTACCCGACAACTATTTAAATCCCTGCTGTGATCAATTAAATTGTTATAATTATTGAACTGTTGGCAACTATTATCCCCTAGAAAGAATGTGCTATATTTATGATGCTTTTGGCAGGATGCATTTGAGGACCCTTCCTGTGAACGCATGTCAGAAGATGATGAAGACTGCGATCATTCTTTTGTCTTGAAGGATGATCTTGGTTATGTGTGTAGAATTTGTGGGGTTATCGAGAGAGGAATTGAGACTATAATTGACATCCAATATAACAAGGTAAGTGAAGCTTATCCTATTGAGCATTATGATCGTCCTACATTATGTTACAAATTAGGTTTTTAAATATCTGTGATTTCATTCTAGATTTTATATTCTGTCGAAATTGAAGTGGATTTTAATGTAGTTTGCACCAGTATTAAACGTGAGGGATCTTTGAAGCTTTTCCAAAAATGAATGGCTTGCTTATAGATTTCTTTGGCTGAGATAATGTATTTTAGTATCAAAGCCAGTCTGTTGCAGGGATCTTTACCCACGGTACACTTGGTAGACCTGCTAATATAAGGTCAATTTGTGTCTAATAGATGCGGTGGATAATAAGGTTAAACTCTGGTATTTTGATTCTGCTGTCTCATGTGGAGGTGCCTTGTGTTGCCTCGTCTAATTTTGTTTTATCAGTTGAAATTCAAATTTGGATCAATTTCTTGGTGTTAAGATAGTGTTGTTATATGTATTAAAGAACACAAGCTCTAGGCTTTTCTCCACTTTATATTCAGGTTTGGTTAAATCCAACTAGTAGGACTTATCAGCTAGTCCCTGCCTGAAAACTTCGTTTTCTGAAGTTTTCCCCTTTACCTATGCAGGCCAAAAAGAGTACACATAATTATTCATTAGATGCACGAAATGGCAAAAATAGAGAGTCAATTGAAACAGGAGTTAAATTTTCTGAAGATGATTTAGCAGTAACTGACATAACTGCTCATCCAAGGCATATGAAGCAAATGAAACCTCATCAAGTAGAAGGCTTTAGTTTTCTTCTGAGCAATTTGGTGGCAGATAACCCTGGGGGCTGCATCCTGGCGCATGCTCCTGGATCTGGAAAAACATTCATGATAATAAGCTTCATGCAAAGTTTCCTAGCCAAATACCCACATGCTAAACCGCTAGTTGTGCTTCCAAAGGGCATCTTGGCTACATGGAAAAAAGAGTTTGAGACATGGCAAGTAGAGGATATTCCACTGCTCGATTTTTATACTGTGAAAGCAGATAATAGATATCAGCAATTGGAAGTTTTGAAGAAGTGGGTTGAATGCAAGAGTATCCTTTTTCTGGGATACAAGCAGTTCTCTACCATAATTTGTGAAGGTGGAACCAACCAAACTTCTAAATCTTGCCAAGAGATACTGCTCAGAGCACCTTCAATTTTAATTTTGGATGAAGGCCACACACCAAGGAATGAGAACACTGATGTGTTGCAATCCCTTGCAAAAGTGCAAACAGCTCGAAAAGTGGTACTTTCAGGGACTCTTTATCAAAATCACGTCAAAGAGGTATTTAACATATTGAACCTTGTTCGACCAAAGTTTCTTAGGTTGGATACTTCAAAATCAGTAATTAAGCGGATAATGAGCAAGGTGCATATAGCTGGAGTGAAGAAGCAGTTAAAAGGTGGAGCTGATGCAGCTTTTTATGACTTGGTGGAGCACACACTGCAGAAAGATGAAAATTTTGAGAGGAAAGTCTCCGTCATCCATGATCTACGTGAGATGACCAGCAAAGTCCTTCATTATTATAAAGGTGATTTCTTGGATGAGCTTCCTGGACTAGTGGATTTCACTATTGTGCTCAGTCTTAGTCCTAGACAGAAGGATGAAGTCCATAAGTTAACTAGGTCTGAAAAAAGGAGGTTCAAGATTTCATCTGTTGGCAGTGCTGTTTATCTTCATCCAAAACTAAATTCTTTCTCTGAGAATTCTGAGATGACAGACGATAAGATGGATGACTTGTTAGACAAAGTAGATGTCAAAGAGGGAGTCAAAGCAAAATTTTTTCTGAACATGTTAAATTTATGTGAATCAGCTGGTGAGAAACTCCTTGTTTTCAGTCAGTATCTCATTCCCTTGAAATTTTTAGAGAGATTGTCTGTGAAAATGAAGGGTTGGCAACCAGGAATTCAGGTTTTCTCAATCACGGGTGAATCGAGTTCTGATCACCGGGAGTGGTCTATGGATCGCTTCAACAATTCTCCTGATGCAAAAGTTTTCTTTGGATCTATTAAGGCATGTGGAGAGGGAATTTCTTTGGTTGGGGCATCCCGAATTATCATCTTGGATGTCCATCTTAATCCGTCTGTGACCCGCCAAGCAATAGGTCGTGCATTTCGCCCTGGCCAAAAGAAGAAAGTGTATGCGTATAGATTGATTGCGGGGGATTCCCCTGAAGAGGAGGATCATAGTACTTGTTTCAAGAAGGAATTAATTGCAAAAATGTGGTTTGAGTGGAACAAGTATTGTGGCAACCGAGATTTTGATATGGAAACTGTTGATTTGAATGAGTGCAATGATCTCTTTTTGGAAAGTCAGTTGTTAAGGGAAGATATCAGGGATCTCTACAGAAGGTGAGTCTGTTTATCCAACAACATTCTCATTTATTTTATCAAGTTCTTGCATTCCAACTTCTATTTTCCCTATATTTCAGGTAGATGTTGGGACCATGGGCGGAGGCTGCTATGGGAACTAGAAGAGTATTGGGCTGTTTCTTTGTTGTGCACATGTAATTTCTCACTTCTTTTTGTAGTCATTCTGATATGTTTCCTGGTTTGTTGTAAACTTTTGAAAGCAATGTAGTAGCTGGTGGTTGTCAATTGCTTGCTATAAAAATGACCTTTTTGACTGTTGGTGGTGACTTTCCCCTTCCTTGGATCTGTAATGTAGGGAGAAATCAAGTAGACGCTTACTATTTAGTACATAGTAGGTGAAGTTTGTCTGCTGGGGTTGGAATGGGTTTAAGCTGCAAGTCTTCCTGAATCTGCTCTTACACACATTTGATGTAGGCATGTGCATGTTTCTTCAAATTTTAACTAGATGACATATGTAAATTCTACATTGAAAATTATGTGTTTAATTCCACAGAATCTTATAAGGTGTAAAATTTATGGATGAAAATTTCGAGTTTTGGGTTGGATTGTGTTTGACATTTTTCATGCAACAAGTCACTCAATTATTAGTCAAATTACAAATGGGTTATTTTCTTTCTAAAAATTATAATTTAGTCATTTAATTAAAATATTGTTATAAACAGATCATTTGATCATTAAATATTAGATATAATAGTTTAGTGGTCTAGTATAATAATGATAATTTTAGCACTCGAAGTTTTTTCATTCTGTCAATTCATGCTTAATTCAAAATTTAGTCTTCTTCTCCAAAATTTCTTGGCCTTTAACGTTCATCATCATCCCTACTTGAGTACCCTTGTTAACACTAGAGTACTTCTTTCGAAATCATTAATTAATCTAATGAAAAATTTATAAATACAATGATATTTATAGTTAATTTTTTTAATGTTATATCTTTTATTAGCATAAGTACTAATTTGATAATAAAAGAGGTTAAATTCATTGAATTATAATCTAATTAATAGAGTATACAAGTTTTTAGGACTAAAGTTATTATATCAACGCATATAACTATTCTGTCTAATTTGTATGGCTCGATAATATAATAATATTTTAATTGAATAATTAAATTGTATTTTTTTTAAAAAAAAATATGACCTATTTATAACATAATAACTAAATGAGCACGAACAAGTAACTTCAATAGTTAAGGGTTGATTGTTGTACTTAGAGATTACGGATTCGAGCATGTCATCTATTTGATAGTGTTCATTGTTATATGATTGAGTCTATCTCGAACCTATATTACCTTGTAGCTAGTAAAAATAATAATAATAATAATAATCGAATGACTTGGAATGTAGTTATAACTTCTTTTAAACTTGCCAACTGACTTAACGTTTTCAACAAGATAAAGAACAGTGTTTCTTGATCGTGCCTTGCAACATATGAAAAGAAAAAAACGAAGTTTGTCTTCCTTTCCACTTTAAATTTCAGCAACTCCTCCATCATCTTCATTCTATTCTAGTGTAAAAGAAATGGATACAAAGAGAAAACCCAGCGTTGTTTCCAATGCCCATGATAACCAAGTCTCCTCTGCCAAGTCCGTCTTCTCGGCTTCCGCATCAGTTGCCGCCACCGCCATATTGGCTCGATCAATTGCCCAAGAATTCATCCCTTCAGAGCTCCGAGACTACATATTCTTCCAAATCAAGAACCTCCTCCTCTCTTTCAGTCCATACACCACCTTAGTCATCGAAGAATTCGACGGCCTCAACGATAACTTCCTTTACAAGGCAGCACAACTCTATCTCGAGCCCACAATCCCTCCCGAAACCAAGAGGATCAGACTAACCATGCCAAAGAAGCAAGGCAAGATTTCATTTTCGCTCGAAAACAGCGAACAAATCATCGACGACTTCAATGGGATTCGAGTGAAATGGAAGTTTGTGTCCAAAAACTTCCCTTCCAAAAACATCCCACCCCATGATCCCTACAACCCTCCGTTGCTCACCTGCGAGACTCGGTGCTTCAAGCTAAGCTTCCACAAGAAACACAAAGAAACGATCTTGAACAGCTACATGCAGCACATAATGGCCAAATCGAAAGAATTGAAGGAGAAAAAGAAGACCCTGAGGTTATTTACGTTGAAATCCGATAGGGTTTATGGGAGGAGAGGGGATATGTGGCAGTCACTGAATCTTGATCACCCATCCACTTTTCAGACCCTGGCAATGGATTCTGATCTGAAGAAGAAGTTGATAGAGGATTTGGACAGATTCATGAGAAGAAAAGAGTACTACAAGAGTGTAGGCAAGGCTTGGAAAAGAGGGTATTTGTTGTTTGGTCCACCTGGTACAGGCAAGTCCAGCTTGGTCGCTGCCATGGCCAATTATCTCAACTTTGATATATATGACTTGGAGTTGTCTGAAATCAGAGACAACTCTGAGCTGAGAAAGTTGCTGATTTCAACCGGGAATAAATCAATACTCGTTGTGGAAGATCTTGACTGTTCATTGGATTTGCATAGGCTTCCTCAATCCAGGCCTGTGTTGCCTCATCGACCTAATCACTCATCTCATATGACACTGTCGGGATTGCTCAACTTCGTCGACGGTTTATGGTCGAGCTGTGGGGATGAAAGGATCATCGTGTTCACAACGAACCACAAGGAGCGGCTCGACCCGGCTCTGCTACGCCCCGGTCGAATCGATGTGCAGATCCACATGTCCTATATAACTCCATGTGGGTTCAGAATGTTGGCTTACAACTACCTCGGGATAACAGAGCACCCACAGTTCATGGAGATCGAGGAATTGCTGAAGAATAAGAAGGTGACGCCCGCAGAAGTGGGTGAGACGTTGATGAAAGAGGAGGATATTGAAGAAGCGTTACAGGGTCTGATTCAGTTTCTTGAAACCAAGATAAGCGATGGCCGAGAATATACAGCAGGTGATGTGCAACCGGAACAAGTGCAAGCAGTAGATGAAGAAGAAGAAGAGCTGATGATAGAAACGGCGGGAACCTTGGTCGACATGATTCATTTAAGTTGCTGAGGAAAGGCAACTGTGGAACAGTGAAGACTAATAAAGAAAGATGTGCAAACACTGGTTTGCATGATGGAATTTGGTTTAGTATGATAGCTTAGCTTGTTAATCTGCAAAAAAAAAAAAAAACAACTTTGGGTTTATTTGTTTCATACTTCTGAGCACATGTGAATGTTTTGTTTTAGGTTTCCAAATATCGATCATTACGAAAAAAGGACAGATTATCACACACACAAGAATAGGATGCATAAATATAAAGCTGATTTGAAAAAAAAACCTTACCGAAATCAACAGTTTATTCAACTACATAATAAATAACAAGGTTGTTCATCAATTGGGTACTCTGCTCTTCTGGTAGTTAAAATTATTGTTCGTCCTCAATATCAAATACTCTCTATTTGAGTATTCCTAAAAATCGAATAGTCACATTTTATAAATAGTCGTTTCATATTTATATTGTTATTCTTCAGAAGGTTAACTACGTAATGTTTTATTTTATTATTGATTTTAAAATATTTTCGTTTTTATTTAACTAAAATATGGTCACCGCGAGTTAACCATCGCTTACAATTAACACATTAGGTGATGTGACAGATAAATATTTCAATATAATCACGTTTAGTCATATTCTCTCAATTTAGTCATATTTTAATAAATTAAATAAATTTAATCATCCAATCGAATGATTTCTCGTGTCATCGGTACCATGTTTCGTGTCATGTGTCACGATTCAGTTTGAGGACTAACTTTATTTTAATTTGTTTTAATTTACTATATCTATTTTCTACCAATCAAAATATGACATGTGTCACATTGTCGTTGAAAGAAAACAAATCAAATCAAATTGAGGCCAAAGGATTCAAATGTGGGTCATTTAGAAACCAAACATGTATCCAATCATTAAGTCAAGACCAACACTTAGTCTAAAATAGACACCATGATGTAGATATTTTATAAATTAGTGTATAAATACTTAAATTAAATTCATAATATTATATATATTTTAACATTACTAAATATATTTTATTATTAACTTAATATAAAAATATTTTATTTATTTTAAAAATATATTTTATGTTAAAATGTTTTTAAGTTAAGATAAGAATAAAAATATATTTAATAATTTAAAATAATAATATAATATATTAATAAATTTAAATAAATATATATTCTGGAAAGTTAGAATAATAATAATATAATTTTAAAAGTTTATATGAGAACAAAATATATATTTTAAATAAAAATAAAATATTTTTAAATTAAGTTAATAAAAAAATATTTAATAATTTAATATAAAAATATTTTAAAAGTTAATATATAAAAATATATGAATTTAAAATTAAGTATTTATATACTAAGATACAAATATATATATATATCATGTTGTCTATATTAGGTCAAGCATTGATTTTGGCTCAATGGTTAGGTATATGCTTAGTTTTCCAAGAGACTTAAGTTTGAATTCTTTTAGGGTCTGTTTGTTTAGCTGTAATTGGTTTTCCAGAAAATGAATTACTGGAATTTGAATTACTGGAATTTGAATTACTGGAAAATGAATTACTGGAATTTGAATTCTGGAAAATGAATTACATTTCTGTAAAATGAATTACATTTCTGGATAATGAATTACATTTCTGGAAAACATCTGGAAAACGTTTTATGATGTTTGGAAGATGTTATTTAAACATTTTTTCGGTATATTTTAGTGAAATAAATTTTATAAATTATATTAATTATTTATTAAAGTAATAGTACTATATTATATTTTAAAAATATTAATTAGTATATTTTAATATCTTTACTAAAATATTATTGAAATATATAAATAATATTATTCATTATTAAATATAAAAAAAATTATTATATATTATTAAAATAAAAATATAATATCTTATATTATTATAATATAATTGGTTATTTTATATAATATTAAAAATATAATATTATATTATTATAAATATTAATAAATATATTTTAAATATTTTAATAATTAATATTTTGATGAAAATGATATTAAAATATTTTATTAATATTAAATTCATAAAATAAAATTATTTTGAGTATTTTTGCTTTGAAGTGAAAAGTTCGGAAAATGACTTACGGAAAATGAATCCGTAAGTCATTTTACAGAAAACACAAAGGAAATTCTGTTACTAGGAAAATGAATTACATTCCGGAAAACGAATTACGTGAAACAAACACGGGAAAACGTTTTCCGGAAAACGAATTACGTGGAACAAACACGGGAAAACATTTTCCGGAAAACGAATTACGTGAAACAAACACGGGAATTCGGGGAAAACCAATTCCGTAATTCCAATTACGGGAAACAAACAGTTAGTTCTAATTTGCTTTGTTGTGTTTTCTTTCAACAAGAGGGTGACACGTGTCATTCTCTAATTGGTGGAAAATAAATATATTAAATTAAAATAAAGTTAGTCCTGACACGTGGCACTAGTCACATGTGATTTATTTTAATTTATTAAAAGTATGACTAAATTTTGAGAATTTATACATAATTGGGACTGAATGTGTGATTGTACCAAAATATTTAACTGTCACGTTACCTAATATGTTAACTGTTACTGACGGTTAACATTTGGTGACCACATCTCAATTAAATATAAATAAAATTGATCATATTTTAATTAAATAAAAACAAAAGTGAACATATATTATATTTTTTTCGAAATTAGGAAAAGTTCACAGAACACAAACATAAGTGATCAATACGTAGTTAACCCATTTTCAAATTATATTATTCTTAAAAATATTCACATAAAAAATGGTACATAATCCAAACATATAATTTAAAAATTTAAGTTATTTACACAAACCAAACTATCTTAGTAGTTATATGGATGGTGGTTGTTATACCTAGAGGTAGAGGTGTGTAAAAAAATATGATTCGATCGATTTGATCTGTTGATATGTTAATCCAATCCATCTTTTTATTTTTGGATGATTCAAATTGAATATCCAAAAAAAATCATATAATCATATTGGATACAAATAGAGTAAATTTTAATTTTAGATTATCCGAAAATCTAATAAAAAAGTGGGCCTTTAAAAATTTTACCTAGACCCAAACAACCAGGCCACTGCTAGTCTGAAATGCCCAATTCCACGAACTAAGATAAAAAAAAAGTGGGCCTTTAAAATTATGTTTTTTTTTTCAATTTTAGATTATTTTTTAAAATAATTTTAATTTTATTACCCAATGCTGCTATATAAAAAATCTCATCATTTGGTTTTCAGACTCAAACATATTTTGATAAATATTTATTGGAGAGTATAGAATATATTGTTTAAAGTTATAAAATATTAATTATTTATTTTAAATTATTTAATTTTTAAATTATTTATTTTTTAAATTATTTATTTTTAAGCCTATAAACGAGATATTAAATATTTATTTTAAAACCATTTCGATATATTTTTTATAAATATATAATGGATGTATAAAATATATTGTATAAAATTATAAATATTAAATTTATAATTAACTTTTTATTAAATTAAAGTTTATATTCTTATATCCAGAAATTTAGATATCCGGTTTTTTTGGATCAGATACGGATCACAATTTTAGTGATCGAAAATTTTTGGATATCCGAAATTTTAGATTGGATAATATTTGTATCCGAAAATGTACACCCCTACTTAGAGGTTTTTGTTCGAGCGCTATCAACTGCAAGATATTTAAATAAAAAATGATTAAGAGTCTTTGAAACATGTAATCGTCCTATATTAAAAAAAAAAAGAAATTCTGATTATTTAATCCAAAGGTAAAACTTAAAAGTTCAAAAAACAAAAATACTCCATGGTATCTCCATCAGATTTATAAGAAAAAAATGAATATTTATTTATTTTGTTTCTTTTATCTTTACAAAGACTAAGGGTCAGTTTGATAGAAATTTTGAAAAGTGATTATTAAAAGTACAGTATAAAATATTTTTTAAAAGTGTTATTTAAAAGTCCAATTTAAAAATTAACTATTTATGATTGTTGTTAAAAAATAAGTTTAAAAAGATAAAATGTTCATTATAGACATTATATTGTAAATTTAAAATTTAAATTATATTTACACTTATTAATACAATTGTATATAAAATATATCAACTTAAACTATAATAAAAATATGAAAAATAGTTTAAGATAACCCATTAACAATATTTTTATAAATTAAATATTTTATTAAAAAATATTATCAATACTTTTTAACATGTGAATATACAAATATACGAAATAATAATTTAAATATTTGTTTTGACAAAAAGAATATTACAAAAAATTACATTAGTGCTTGCAAATTAAAGTGAATTTTAATATAAAAACTATTAATTTTATTTAATTTTAAGTAATTAAAATAAATTATTAAGTGTTGAGTTAATCAATCGACGAAATCGGCCAAGAGGGGGGGTGAATTGGCAATTAAAAATTTCATGGAAGCTTTTGCAGAAAATTGAAAGTAATTGCACAGCGATTTACAGTTGTTCGACTTTCTCAAACAAAGTCTACGTCCACTACCTTAGCTATCCACACTAAGGATTTTCCAACAAATTCACTAATTTGTTCTTTCTTTTGAGGCCAAAGAGATAACCTTACAAATCCCTCAAGAGTATACCCCAACTCTTGAGAACACTCTTTTTCCCAAAGAGAAGATTACAAATTTGCAAACTTACAAGAAAACCTCACAAGGTAAGATGTTTGCACAATTCTAGAACAAGAAAAGAACACTTAAAGATAATTACAAATGAGCACAAATGGTGTTCTTGAAATCAAAATGAATATTGAAAGGAAAATTGGCTTGATTTGCACAAACTTGGTGTTTGATGCTTTCTCTCTTGTTTCTCTATGATTTCTTGTTGATCAAGGGCTTCATAACTTGTTTAAATACACCTTGAATCACTTCTGAACGTTGGGAATGATTAGTGAAGATCATATAGCCGTTTTAGTGTGAAAACAATTAATAAAACAGTTTGGAGCGTGGGGGGAATCGGTACCCCCTATGGGGAATCGGTTCCCTAAGTGTAAAATTCAAATATTTCGACCGTTGAACAGGGGGAATCGGTACCCCCTATGGGGGAATCGGTTTCCTCCGAGCATTCTGGAAATCTCAGAGCCAAACCATTCAGGGGGAATCGGTTCCCTCTGAGCAATCTGGAATTTTTTACTTTGAAATGGTTCGAAATACTTTGAAAGATTATTTTGAAATTGTTTTAAGATTAAAACTTAATTTTACACTTAAGTAAGGATTAAAAATGATTTTTGAAATATTTGGAGTAATGTTTTGATATTCGAATAATTATATCGAATATACTTAGAAAATCATTTTGGAAAATCTTAAAATTCATTTAACTTAATTTGTTATATCGAAATATCAAAAAGTTTTCAACAATCTCCCCCTTTTTGATATAACAAAACATTTTAGTAATTTTAAGATTTTGAATTCAAGTTTTGAAATTACTCCCCCTTACTTTAACACTTCTCTCATTTATCATTTTAAAAACACACTTAAAACACACTTCTCCCCCTTTTTGTTAAATAAAAAAGATTCAAATAAACGTGAAAAATAGTAAGCCAATTGATTAGGTATATGTATGCATAAGCTGCTAAGATCACAATCAAGAGAACCGTTAGCCATTAGTTCCATAATCAATATTCATAAACAATGTGATATGGTAAAATTGGTCATATTTGCTAATAATGATGTAAATGATGCAATAATGAATAAATCACACCAAACATATAAGTTCACACCATCCATAAATTCAAACATTCCAAAATATTCAAAATGTTAAAACAATAAGTTTGGAAAACAAAGTAAAACATTTAATCATATATCCGGATCAGGAGGAGGAAAACGAGCTCGCATAGCGGCCATTTCGTTAGTGAGGTCATTAATACGTGCGTTGGTTGCTTCATTATTTGCACGCATTTCCCGAAGAATTTCTAATTGTTGAGCTCCCATTGTGGATAAATGGGACTCTATAGAATTAAAGCGCGAATCCATGGTCGCATATCGGTAATCAAATGTCTCCATAAAAGATTGAAAATATGGAGGCATTTGAGTCGATTGTTGTGCTTGCTCTTCGGGCTGCTCCTCGGCCTGCTCAGGTTCATCTTCAGGTTCATCGATGTCTCGCATTAGTTGCTCAAGCTCGAGATCTTCGTCAGCTTCGGGTGGAGCTTGTGAAGAACTAGCTCCCGGAGTAGTTGCAGAAGATCGAACCCATTCCCTGGTTTCCTTATCCTTAATCCATCCCGCTCTCGTTAAGGAAAGAAGGTTAATTTGTTTCTTAAGAGGAAAAACGGCATCTAGACCGACTCTAAGCCCAGCTTTGGAAAACAGATTACTCAAAATACAACCGTAAACAAGAGATGAACAAAGTTTTTTATTAGGAACAAGATTTACGGTTTCAACAATTTCAGCAAAAATAATCCGAGGTAGGTTGATTTTAATATTGTTTTCGAAATAATGTAACCACCAAAGATCTAAGGCTCTAAGAGTAGAATAACGACCTCCAGATGGTCGAAACCACCAAGAAATCATTAGATGAAGAAAACATTCATGAAGGTCTAGGACACTTGCACTATCCCTTCTTTTATAACGAGAACCTAAAACCTGTTTTTCATTTGAAATCCCTTCATTATCTAATCCGAATGTATTGGCTATGTAAGCCGAGTCAATATATAAGAATTGTCCTAGAAGGTAGGAACGAATTCCTATGGTTTCGGTTTCAGTTTGGTCTTTAACAGAAACGGCATTAGAATAGAAAATATGAACAAGTTGATGGTAAACGATGGGTTCAAGGTCAAAGAGTTTATGAAATTTCCACTCTTGTAAAAGAGGAAGATATTTAAAATTGATAGCTAACATAGCTTGACGAGAAGGAATACGTTCTTCCCGGATTTTGTAAGAGTCGAAATATTGATAATACCAAAAACGATGATTTCTAGGACCAGGATGATTGAAACACGAATTTTGGATAGTCAAATTAGGATCAATAGGATTAGGATTAGAAATTGGAATAGGTGGAGGATTTGGAGGTGGATTTGGTTGTCGGTGTGAATGACTAGATGAAGACTAGCACGTTAGGATTAGACATGGTGAAGGAAATCGGAATAGATTGGATAACCTGCAATTTTAAAAACAAATGTATGCAATTCAATTAATCCCAAAACTCAATTGAGTCCTCAATATTTCAAGGTTCTCTAAATCAATCCTAATGGGCAAAGTTTTTGAAAAACTTTTGAAAAAAATATGGTTTTGAGAAACAATATATGTATAGTTTTCATAACAACAACATAATTTAATCAAAACACAATGATTTGAAAAACAACATTTTTTTAATTTCGAAAATTTAAAATTTTTGGAAAATTTTTGTGTTTTTGATGAAATTAGTTGTAACATCTAGTTTCTAATCACTAAACAATCAATGCCCGATCACTATTTCAACCTAGAACTAATTAAAACTAATCCTATGTTCAAAATCAATGAAATAGAGAGTTTAGAAAAATTTACCTTGAAAGATGAAGATTGAGGGGATTTAGATGTTGTTTGTACGATTTTAATGATGATTGCAAGTTAGGAGATGATATTTGAAGTGATTTCCGATTAAAATCAACGATTTGAGGCAAGAATGGAGATTTGAGTGTTTGAGGGAGAAAAACGGCGGAATAGGTTTTGGGGTTTTGGGGTTTTGGGTGTTCTTGCCCGATTTTAACAGAACCCCAGTGGGGTATCGATTCCCCTGTGGGGGGAATCGGTTCCCCTTCAAAGGGGGAATCGGTTCCCTCATGGGGGGATCGATTCCCTCTGCACCAAAATGCTAAAATCCGACTTTTAAGCACATAAAATGCTAAATTAATCTTCTCTAGTGGTATATGCAACTCATATATTGAAAAATAATTATGTTCAAACAATTAAATTAATATTTAATCGATATTTGAACATAAAATTAATTTTTCATCAAGAATCATAAACTCCCCCTAACTAATAGCAATGAATGCAATCAAAAATTACTATTATGAGCATTTTTCAGTATTTATTAAAAGTGTTGAATTATTTTAAACACTAAGTGAAGATAGGTAAGTTAAACCTAATTCTCTCCTAAGTGTCCAAAACCTTTCCTTATCTAAGGGTTTTGTAAAAATATCCGCTAATTGATGCAAAGTATCAACATATTCTAGAACTACATATTCCTTAGTGACATGGTCTCTAATGAAGTGATGTCTTATTTCAATGTGCTTAGTTCTAGAGTGTTGGATGGGATTTTTAGTGAGACAAATAGCACTAGTATTGTCACACTTGATAGGAATGGTACCTACTTCAATTCCATAATCAAAAAGTTTGTTGAGTTAATCGATCGACGGAATCGGCCAAGAGGGGGGTGAATTGGCAATTAAAAATTTCGTGGAAGCTTTTGCAGAAAAATTGAAAGTAATTGCACAGCGATTTACAGTGGTTCGACTTTCTCAAACAAAGTCTACGTCCACTACCTTAGCTATCCACACTAAGGATTTTCCAACAAATTCACTAATTTGTTCTTTCTTTTGAGGCCAAAGAGATAACCTTACAAAATCCCTCAAGAGTATACCCCAACTCTTGAGAACACTCTTTTTCCCAAAGAGAAGATTACAAATTTGCAAACTTACAAGAAAACCTCACAAGGTAAGATGTTTGCACAATTCTAAAACAAGAAAAGAACACTCAAAGATAATTACAAATGAGCACAAATGGTGTTCTTGAAAGCAAATTGAATATTGAAAGGAAAATTGGCTTGATTTGCACAAACTTGGTGTTTGATGCTTTCTCTCTTGTTTCTCTATGATTTCTTGTTGATCAAGGGCTTCAGAACTTGTTTAAATACACCTTGAATCACTTCTGAACGTTGGGGATAATTAATGAAGATAATATAGCCGTTTTAGTGTGAAAACAATTAATAAAATAGCTTGGAGCGTGGGGGAATCGGTTCCCCCTCATAGGGAATCGGTTCCCTAAGTGTAAAATTCAAATATTTCGACCGTTGAACAGGGGGAATCGGTACCCCCTATGGGGGAATCGGTTCCCTCCGAGCATTCTGGAAATCTCAGAGGCAAACCGTTCAGGGGGGAATCGGTACCCCCTTGGGGGGGAATCGGTTCCCTCTGAGCAATCTGGAATTTTTGGCTTTGAAATGGTTCGAAATACTTTGAAAGATTATTTTGAAATTGTTTTAAGATTAAAACTTAATTTTACACTTAAGTAAGGATTAAAAATGATTTTTGAAATATTTTGAGTAATGTTTTGATATTCGAATAATTATATCGAATATACTTAGAAAATCATTTTGGAAAATCTTAAAATTCATTTAACTTAATTTGTTATATCGAAATATCAAAATGTTTTCAACAATCTCCCCCTTTTTGATATAACAAAACATTTTAGTAATTTTAAGATTTTGAAATCAAGTTTTGAAATTACTCCCCCTTACTTTAACACTTCTCCCATTTATCATTTTAAAAACGCACTTAAAACTTAAAACACACTTCTCCCCCTTTTTGTTAAATCAAAAAGATTCAAATAAACGTGAAGAATATTAAGCCAATTGATTAGGTATATGTATGCATAAGCTGCTAAGATCACAATTAAGAGAAACGTTAGCCATTAGTTCCGTAATCAATATTCATAAATAATGTGATATGGCAAAATTGGTTATATTGCTAATAATGATGTAAATGATGCAATAACGAATAAAACACACCAAACATATAAGTTCACACCATCAATAAATCCAAAATCCAATAATCCACAAAATCAAACAATTCAAAAATGTTGAAACAATATTCATTTTGTTCAAAGTTTTTTTAAGCTAAACACAAAATCAAGCATCCGGTTCTGTAGGAGGAAAACGGGCTCGCATAGCAGCCATTTCGTGAGTGAGTTCATTAATACGAGCGTTGGTTGCTTCATTATTTGCACGCATTTCCCGAAGAATTTCTAATTGTTGAGCTCCCATTGTGGATAAATGGGACTCTATAGAAATAAAGCGCGAATCCATGGTCGCATATCGATAATCAAATATCTCCATAAAAGATTGAAAATATGGAGGCATTTGAGTCGATTGTTGTGCTTGCTCTTCGGGCTGCTCCTCGGCCTGCTCAGGTTCAGATTCAGCTTCATCGATGTCTCGTATTAGTTGCTCAAGCTCGAGATATTCGTCAGCTTCGTGTGGAGCTCGTGAAGAACTAGCTCCCGGAGTAATTGCAGAAGATCGAACCCATTCCCCGGTTTCCTTATCCTTAATCCATCCCACTCTCGTTAAGGAAAGAAGGTTAATTTGTTTCTTAAGAGGAAAAGCGGCATCTAGACCAACTCGAAGCTCGGCTTTAGAAAAGAGACTACTAAGGATACAACCGTAAACTAGTGAAGAACAGAGTTTCTTATTTGGCACTAGGTTAACGGTTTCAACGATCTCAGCAAAGATAATCTCGGAAAGGTTTATTTTTATGTTGTGTTCAAAACAATGCAACCACCAAAGGTCTAAAGCTCTAAGAGTAGAATAACGACCCCCGAATGGTCGAAACCACCAAGTGATCATGAGATGAAGAAAACGCTCATGAAGATCTAGAACACTTGCACTATCATTCCGTTTATATCGTGAGCCTAAAACTTGTTTTTCGTTTGATAAACCTTCATTATCCAAGCCTAAGGCATTGGCTATGTAATCCGGATCAAGATGGAAATATTGACCTAGGAGGTAGGAACGTACTCCTATGGTTTTGGTTTTGTCACGATTTTTGATACAAACGGCATTACAGTAGAAGATACGAACAAGTTGATGATAGACAATGGGTTCAAGTTCGAAAAGTTTATCAAATTTCATTCGTGCAAGATAGGGAGATATTAAAGTTAATATCAACCATAGTTTGAAGAGATGGGATACGTTCTTCCCTAATCTTATACGAGTCAAAATATTGGTAAAACCAATAACGATAATCTTTAGGACCCGGTTGATTGAAACAAGAATTTTGGATAGTCAAGTTAGGATCAAGATTTGGAATAGGATTTTGAGGAATAGGAGGAGGATTTGGTTGACGACTAGAACGACTAGATGAAGACCTAGCACGTTTAGGATTGAACATGGTTTAGGAAATCGGAATAGAATTGATAACCTGCAATTTTAAAAACAAATGTATGCAATTCAATTAATCCCAAAACTCAATTGAGTCCTCAATATTTCAAGGTTCTCTAAATCAATCCTAATGGGCAAAGTTTTTGAAAAACTTTTGAAAAATATGGTTTTGAGAAACAATATATGTATGTTTTCATAACACAACATAATTTAATCAAAACACAATAATTTGAAAATTAACATTTTTTTATTCGAAAATTTAAAAAAATTGGAAAATTCTTGTGTTTTTGATGAAATTAGTTGTAACATTTAGTTTTTAATCACTAAACAATCAATGCCCGATCACTATTTTAACCTAGAACTAATTAAAACTAATCCTATGTTCAAAATCAATGTAATAGAGAGTTAGAAAAATTTACCTTGAAAGATGAAGATTGAGGGGATTTTGATGTTGTTTGCACGATTTAATGATTCCAACAGGTTTAGAAGATGATATTTGAAGCAAATTCCGATTAATATCGTTGATTTGAGGCAAAAATGGAGATTTGAGAGATTTAGAGGTAAAGAACGGCGGAAGAAGAAGAAAAGGAGGGTTTTGGTTTTGGGGGTGTTCTGCCCGATTTAACAGAATCCCAGGGGGTATCGATTCCCCTGTGGGGGGAATCGGTTCCCCTTCAAAGGGGGAATCGGTTCCCTCATGGGGGGATCGATTCCCTCTGCACCAAAATGCTAAAATCTGACTTTTAAGCACATAAAATGCTAAATTAATCTTTTCTAGTGGTATAGGCAACTCATATATTGAAAAATAATCATGTTCAAACAATTAATTAATCTTAAACATTATTTGAACATAAAATTAATTTTCACTAAGAATCATAAACTCCCCTAACTAATAGCAAGAATGCAATCAAAATTATTATAAGCATTTTCAGTATTTATTAAAAGTGCTATATTATTTTAAACACTAAGTGAAGATAGGTTAGTTAAACCTAATTCTCTTCTAAGTGTCCAAAACCTTTCCTTGTCTAAGGGTTTTGTAAAGATATCCGCTAATTGATGCAAAGTATCAACATATTCTAGAACTACATCTTCCTTAGTGACATGGTCTCTAATGAAGTGATGTCTTATTTCAATGTGCTTAGTTCTAGAGTGTTGGATGGGATTTTTAGTGAGACAAATAGCACTAGTATTGTCACACTTGATAGGAATGGTACCTACTTCAATTCCATAATCAAAAAGTTGTTGTTTCATCCATAAAACTTGTGCACACAACTACCGGCTGAAATGTATTCTGCTTCAGTGGTAGATAATGCCACACAATTTGTTTCTTTGAAACCAAGAAATCATCATATTTCCAAGGAATTGGCAAGTACCGGAGGTGCTTTTCCTATCTAATTTACATCCTCCATAATTCGCATCAGAAAAGGCATGCAAGCTAAAGCTAGAGTCTCTAGGATACCAAAGTCCTAAACTAGGAGTATCCCTAAGGTATCTAAAGATTCTCTTAACAACTAGTAAATGTGATTCTTTAGGACATGATTGAAACCTAGCACACAAGCAAACACTAAACATAATATACGGTCTACTTGCGGTTAGATAAAGCAAAGAGCTAATCATTGACCTATATAATTTAACATCTACACATTTACCTCCTTCATCTAAGTCAAGCTTTGTTGAAGAGCTCATTGGAGTGTTATGAGGTTTCCATTTCCAGTCCAAACTTCTTGAGCATATCTTTGACGTACTTAGCTTGATTAATGAAGATGCCATCTTTTCTTTGCTTGATTTGGAGTCCCAAGAAAAATGAGAGCTCCCCATCATGCTCATCTCAAACTCACTTTGCATTAGCTTAGAAAATTCTTGGCAAAGAACATCATTAGTAGAACCAAATATATATCATCAACGTAAATTTGAACTACTAATAAATCTTTACCTTTTCTCTTTAACAACAATGTAGTTTCAACCTTTCCTTTTAAAAAACCTTTTTCAATTAAAAAATTTGACAATCTTTCATACCAAGCTCTAGGAGCTTATTTAAAACCATAAAGAGCTTTTGTCAATTTAAAACATGATCCGGAAAATTTGAATCTTCAAAACCTGGAGGTTGTTCCACGTACACTTCTTCTTTTATAAAACCATTTAAAAATGCACTTTTAACATCCATTTGATATAATTTAAATTCATTGAAACATGCAAATGCTAATAACATTCTAATTGCTTCCATCCTAGCTACGGGAGCGTATGTTTCATCATAGTTTATGCCCTCTTCTTGAGTATAGCCTTGAGCAACAAGTCTAGCCTTGTTCCTCACTATATTACCACTTTCATCAAGTTTATTTCTAAAAACCCATCTAGTACCTACAGTAGATTTATTACTAGGCCTTTCAACTAATGTCCATACTTTACTTCTCTCAAATGATTTAATTCTTCTTGTATAGCCATAATCCAATGTTCATCTTTAATGCTTCTTTGATGTTCTTAGGCTCTATGCATGAAATAAATGCAACATAATTACAGATATTTCTAAGAGAAGATCGAGTAGTTACCCCTTTGATGGATCACCTATAATTTCACCATCCTTGACATAGTTATACTCTCTTGGAAAAGATACTTCCCTTTCTTCACTGGTTGAATTCTCGAGGGGATCATGAGTTTCCTCATCTTTTGTTTCTTCCTTTGATGATGATTCTCCAATGTCATGTCTAACGTCATTGCTTGTATAATACCTACATCATCATTAACAGAAGAATCCTTCCTCGGAAGGGGATTATCATCGAAACAACATGTATAGACTCTTCTACAACTAAAGTTCTTTTATTAAATACACGATAAGCTTTAGAATTTAAGGAATAACCCAGAAAAATTCCTCATCACTTTTAGCATCAAATTTGCCAAGGTTTTCTTTACCGTTGTTTAAAACAAACATTTACATCCAAAAGGATGAAATAACTAATGTTAGGCATTTTATTTTTGAGATTTCATATGGAGTTTTCTTTAAAATTGGCCTAATCATTACTCGATTTACAACATAACAAGCGTATTTGTGGCTTCCGCCCAAAAATATTTTGGCAAATTATTTTCACAAAGTATGGTTCTAGCTATTTCTTCTAAAGTTCGATTTTTCCTCTCAACAACTCCATTTTGTTGAGGGGTTCTAGGTGCTGAAAAATTATGGCTAATACCATTAGAATTACAAAACTCAATAAATCCAAGATTTTCAAATTCAGTTCCATGATCACTTCTAACACTAGTGATAGAGTAACCTTTTCATTTTGGATTATTTTTGAAAATGTGATGAAATTTTCTAATGCTTCATCTTTAGTACTTAAGAATAGAACCCAAGTGTATCTAGAATAGTCATCTACCAAGACAAATGCATATTGTTTTCCTCCCAAGCTAGTAGTTCTAGTTGGCCCAAAAAGATCTAAATGGATCAATTGTAATACTCTACTAGTTGATATATCATTAATAGATTTAAAAGAAACTTGTTTTGTTTTCCTTTAGCACAGCATCACAGATTTTATCATTATCAAGTTTAAGCTTAGGCAACCCTCTTACTAAGTCTCCTTGAATTAACCGTTGCAAAACACTCATACTAGCATGACCTAGCCTCCTATGCCATAACCAACTATCATGCTCATCCTTAGCAACTAGGCATAAATTAGTCATATCAATAGAATCTAAATGCACCATGTAAATGTTTCCTATTCTATGACCAACAAGCATAATCCGATTAGATGCAATGTCAATTACTTTACAACCATTAATTTCAAATAAAACATTGAATCCTTTATCGAATAATTGACTAATACTCAATAGATTATGCTTTAATCCATTCACATATAAAACATTCTTAATTTGTATGGAAGAGGTATTACCTATTGTACCAATACCTTCAATGTGACCTTTTGAATTGTCTCCAAAAGTCACTTCTCCTCCATTTTTGGCGTTAAGCTCAATGAACCATCTTTTGTCTCCGGTCATATGTCTTGAGCATCCACTATCAAGGTACCATGAATTTGAATTTGTTTCTCGTGCCTTGTAGCAATGCTCCTTTCCCTACAAACATAGATTAATTTTTGATTTTTGGTACCCAAATTCTTTTGGGTCCATATTCATTAGTTTCCAAAATCCTAGTCCCCTTAGGTATCCATTTGTGTAGGATATTTTTATCTTTAGTAGTAATGAGTTCTTAGGAACCCACATACTTCTAATGATTTTCCATTAGAGGTTCTTTGGGGACCCCTATGATTATAGTTTCTAAAACTTTTTCTAACAAAGTTGGATTTTGAATTTCCACCTTTTTCAAAATGTTTTGTTCCAACTTTATCAAAAGAAGTTTTAAGATCATCAATTTTCTTTTGATGATCATCATTGATCTTTGAAAGTAAATTTTGCAAATCTAAATTTTTCTTTTCAAACTCTTCTAGTTTGATTTGCAAATCTTTGAATTTACTTTCAAGATCGTTGTTGGTTTGGATATGAGTTTGTTTCATTTTTCAATTTTGAAACATTATTTTTATATTTAAAAACAATTTCTCATAATCCGAAGCCAACCCATTGTACTCCTCAAATAACTCATCATAAGATAAATCATCAAAATCGGATGAGTTAGAGGTTACCTTAGAATCTTCCCCGAATGCCATCAAGCACAAGTTTGCTACTTCTTATTCCTCTTCATCGGAACTTTCTTCATCGCTCCATGTAGCCACATGAGCCTTGTGCTTATTCTTTGATTGACCATCTTTCTTCAATTGTGGGCAATCATATTTGACATGCCCCGGCTTTTTGCATTCATAGCAAATGATTGAGTCCTTCTCTTTTGGTTCATTTTTGAGACCTTCGTTTCGTTTGAATTTTCTTCCTTGGTAAGGTCTCATCATTTTTCTGAACCGTTTGGCAAACAATGTCATTTTCTCGTCATCATCATCATTATTAGAATCACTCTCATCTTTGTGGATTTGAGAGCAACTCAATATTTTTCTTCTCCTCCTTTTCCTTTGGTGTCTCTTCAACTTTATCAAGGTCCACCTCATCTTCAAGCATCATCTCATGAGTGAGGAGTGAACCGATAAGTTCTTCAAGAGTTAAGGACGATAGGTCCTTAGACTCGATGATTGTCGTCTTCTTTGATTGCCATGATTTTGGGAGGGAGTAGACTAACTTCCTCACAAGCTTTTCATTTGAGATGATCTCTCCATATGATTTGAGACCATTGACAATCGTTGAAAATCTATTCGTCATAGCTTTGATGTCTTCATTTGGTTTCATCCTGAAATTTTCATAGCTATGCGTTAGAATACTAATTTTTGATTTCTTTACCTCATCTGTACCTTCATGTGTGACTTGAAGCTTGTCCCATATTTCTTTGGCGGTTGTACACGATGAAACTCTTCCGTATTATCTGGTCCAAGAGCACAAAAAATAATATGGATGGCTTTGGAGTTGAGCTGGAACATTCTTGTCTCTCCTTCACTCCACAACCTTGGATGAGTGAAAGGTTTGATGTATCCTTCTTCTACAGCATTCCATGATCCCATCTCACTTGCTTGAATGAAGTACATCATTCTATTCTTCCAATAGGCATAGTTAGCTCCATTGAAGAAAGGAGGCTTGTTGACGGGCATCGAATCGAGATCGGAGTCGAAATTTGAAGCGGAGGCCATTGATGACTTTAATAATCGATATAACTCTTCCCGAATCGACTCAAGAGGCGATTAAACCTTCAAATGAGTTAGGCTCTGATACCAATTGTTGAGTTAATCGATCGACGGAATCGGCCAAGAGGGGGGTGAATTGGCAATTAAAAATTTAGTGGAAGCTTTTGCAGAAAAATTGAAAGTAATTGCACAGCGATTACAGTGGTTCGACTTTCTCAAACAAAGTCTACGTCCACTACCTTAGCTATCCACTAAGGATTTTCCAACAAATTCACTAATTTGTTCTTTCTTTTGAGGCCAAAGAGATAACCTTACAAAATCCCTCAAGAGTATACCCCAACTCTTGAGAACACTCTTTTTCCCAAAGAGAAGATTACAAATTTGCAAACTTACAAGAAAACCTCACAAGGTAAGATGTTTGCACAATTCTAGAACAAGAAAAGAACTCTCAAAGATAATTACAAATGAGCACAAATGGTGTTCTTGAAAGCAAATTGAATATTGAAAGGAAAATTGGCTTGATTTGCACAAACTTGGTGTTTGATGCTTTCTCTCTTGTTTCTCTATGATTTCTTGTTGATCAAGGGCTTCAGAACTTGTTTAAATACACCTTGAATCACTTCTGAACGTTGGGGATAATTAATGAAGATAATATAGCCGTTTTAGTGTGAAAACAATTAATAAAATAGCTTGGAGCGTGGGGGGAATCGGTTCCCCCTCATAGGGAATCGGTTCCCTAAGTGTAAAATTAAAATATTTCGACCGTTGAACAGGAGGGGAATCGGTACCCCCTATGGGGGAATCGATTCCCTCCGAGCATTCTGGAAATCTCGGAGGCAAACCGTTCAGGGGGGATCGGTACCCCCTTGGGGGGAATCGGTTCCCTCTGAGCAATCTGGAATTTTTGGCTTTGAATGGTTCGAAATACTTTGAAATTTATTTTGAAATTGTTTAAGATTAAAAACTTAATTTTACACTTAAGTAAGGATTAAAAATGATTTTGAAATATTTGAGTAATGTTTTGATATTCGAATAATATATCGAATATACTTAGAAAATCATTTGGAAAATCTTAAAATTCATTAACTTAATTTGTTATATCGAAATATCAAAATGTTTTCAACAAAGTTGTTGTTTCATCCATAAAACTTGTGCACAACAACTACCGGCTGAAATGTATTCCGCTTCAAGGGTAGATAATGCAACACAATTTTGCTTCTTTGAAACAAGAAATCAACATATTTCCAAGGATTGACAAGTACCGGAGGTCTTTCCTATCTAATTTGCATCCTCCATAATCCGCATCAGAAAAGGCATGCAAGCTAAAGCTAGAGTCTCTAGATACCAAAGTCCGAAACTAGGAGTGTCCTTAAGTATACTAAAGATTCTCTTAACAGTTAGTAAATGTGATTCCTTAGGACATGATGAAATCTAGCACATAAGCAACACTAAAATATGTCCGGTCTACTTGCAGTTAGATAAAGCAAAGAGCAAATCATTGACCTATATAATTTAACATCTACACATTTACCTCCTCATCTAAGTCAAGCTTTGTTGAAGAGCATTGGAGTGTCATGAGGTTTCCCATTTTCCAGTCCAAACTTCTTGAGCATATCTTGACGTACTTAGCTTGATTAATGAAGATGCCATATTTTCTTTGCTTGATTTGGAGTCCCAAGAAAAATGAGAGCTCCCCCATCATGCTCATCTCGAACTCACTTTGCATTAGCTTAGAAAATTCTTGGCAAAGAACTTATTAGTAGAACCAAATATTATATCATCAACATAAATTTGAACTACTAATAATCTTTACCTTTTCTCTTTAAAAACAATGTAGTGTCAACCTTTCCTTTTGAAAAACCTTTTTCAATTAAAAAATTTGACAATCTTTCATACCAAGCTCTAGGAGCTTGTTTTAAACCATAAAGAGCTTTTGTCAATTTAAACATGATCCGAAAATTTGAATCTTCAAACCTGGAGGTGTTCCACGTACACTTCTTCCATTATAAAACCATTAAAAATGCACTTTTAACATCCATTTGATATAATTTAAATTCATTGAAACATGCAAATGCTAATAACATTCTAATTGCTTCCATCCTAGCTACGGGCGTATTTTCATCATAGTCTATGCCTTCTTCTTGAGTATAGCCTTAAGCAACAAGTCTAGCCTTGTTCCTCACTATATTACCACTTTCATCAAGTTTATTTCTAAAAACCCATCAGTACCTACAGTAGATTATACTAGACCTTTCAACTAATATCCATACTTACTTCTCTCAAATGATTTAATTCTTCTTGCATAGCCATAATCCAATGTTCATTTTTAATGCTTCTTTGATGTTCTTAGGCTCTATGCATGAAATAAATGCAACATAATTACAGATATTTCTAAGAGAGATCGAGTAGTTACCCCTTTTGATGGATCACCTATAATTTCACCATCCTTGACATAGTTGTACTCTCTTGGAAAAGATACTTCCCTTTCTTCAATGGTTGGATTCTCGAGGGGATCATGAGTTCTCATCTTTTGTTTCTTCCTTTGATGATGATTCTCCAACGTCATGTCTAACGTCATTTGCTTGTACAATACCTACATCATCATTAACAGAAGAATCCTTCCCCGGAAGGGGATTATCATTGAAAACAACATGCATAGACTCTTCTACAACTAAAGTTCTTTTATTAAATACACGATAAGCTTTAGAATTTAAGGAATACCCAGAAAAATTCCTTCATCACTTTTAGCATCAATTTGCCAAGGTTTCTTTACCGTTGTTTAAAACAAAACATTTACATCCAAAAGAATGAAAATAGCTAATGTTAGGCTTTTTATTTTTGAGAATTTCATATGGAGTTTCTTTAAAATTGGCCTAATCATTACTCGATTTACAACATAACAAGCGGTATTTGTGGCTTCCGCCCAAAAATATTTTGGCAATTATTTTCACAAAGCATGGTTCTAGCCATTTCTTCTAAAGTTTGATTTTTCCTCTCAACAACTCCATTTTGTTGAGGTTCTAGTGCTGAAAAATTATGGCTAATACCATTAGAATTACAAAATCAATAAATCCAAGATTTTCAAATTCAGTTCCATGATCACTCTAACACTAGTTATAGAGTAACCTTTTTCATTTTGGATTATTTTGAAAATGTGATGAAATGTTCTAATGCTTCATCATTAGTACTTAAGAATAGAACCCAAGTGTATCTAGAATAGTCATCTACCAAGACAAATGCATATTGTTTTCCTCCCAAGCTAGTAGTTCTAGTTGGCCCAAAAAGATCTAAATGGATCAGTTGTAATACTCTACTAGTTGATACATCATTATAGATTTAAAAGAAACTCGTTTTTATTTTCCTTTAGCACAAGCATCACAAATTTTATCATTATCAAATTTAAGCTTAGGCAACCCTCTTACTAAGTCTCCTTGAATTAACCGTTGCAAAACACTCATACTAGCATGTCCTAGTCTCCTATGCCATAACCAACTATCATGCTCATCCTTAGCAACTAGGCATAAATTAGTCATATCAATAGAATCTAAATGCACCATGTAAATGTTCCCTATTCTATGACCAACAAGCATAATCCGATTAGATGCAATGTCAATGACTTTACAACCATTAATTTCAAATAAGACATTGAATCCTTTATCGCATAATTAACTAATACTCAATAGATTATGCTTTAATCCATTCACATATAAATCATTCTTAATTTGTATGGAAGAGGTATTACCTATTGTACCAATACCTTCAATGTGACCTTTTGAATTATCTCCAAAAGTCACTTCTCCTCCATTTTTGGCGTTAAGCTCAATGAACCGGCTTTTGTCTCCGGTCATATGTCTTGAGCATCCACTATCAAGGTACCATGAATTTGAATTTATTTTTCGTGCCTTGTAGCAATGCTCATTTCCCTACAAATATAGATTAATTTTTGATTTTTGGTACCCAAATTCTTTTGGGTCCATATTCATTAGTTTCCAAAATCCTAGTCCCCTTAGGTATCCATTTATGTAGGATATTTTTATCTTTAGTAGTAATGAGTTCTTTAAGAACCCACATACTTCTAACGATTTTTCCATTAGAGGTTATTTGGGGACCTCTATGATTGTAGTTTCTAAAACTTTTTCTAACAAAGTTGGATTTTGAATTTTCACCTTTTTCAAAATGTTTTGTTCCAACTTTATCAAAAGAAGTTTTAAGATCATCAATTTTCTTTTGATGATCATCATTGATCTTTGAAAGTAAATTTTGCAAATCTAAATTTTTCTTTTCAAACTCTTCTAGTTTGATTTGCAAGTCTTTGATTTTACTTTCAAAATCGTTGTTGGTTTTGGATATGAGTTTGTTTTCATTTTTCAATTTTGAAACATCATTTTTATTTTAAAAATAATTTCTCATAATCCGAAGCCAACCCATTGTATTCCTCAAATAACTCATCATAAGATAAATCATCAAAATCGGATGAATTAGAGGTTACCTTAGAATCTTCCCCAAATGCCATCAAGCACAAGTTAGCTACTTCTTGTTCCTCTTCATCAGAACTTTCTTCATCGCTCCATGTAGCCACATGAGCCTTGTGCTTATTCTTTGATTGACCTTTTTTCTTCAATTGTGGGCAATCATATTTAACATGCCCTGGCTTTTTGCATTCGTAGCAAATGATTGGGTCCTTCTCTTTTGGTTCATTTTTGAGGCCTTCGTTTCGTTTGAATTTTCTTCCTTGGTACGATCTCATCATTTTTCTGAACCGTTTGGAAAATAATGCCATTTCCTCGTCATCATCATCATTATTAGAATCACTCTCATCTTTTGTGGATTTGAGAGCAACTCCAATGTTTTTCTTCTTCTCCTTCTCCTTTGTGTCTCTTCAACTTTATCAAGGTCCACCTCATCTTCAAGCATCATCACATGAGTGAGGAGTGAACCGATAAGTTCTTCAAGAGTTAAGGACGATAGGTCCTTAGACTCGATGATTGCCATGATTTTGGGAGGGAGTAGACTAACTTCCTCACAAGCTTTTCATTTGAGATGATCTCTCCATACGATTTAAGACCATTGACAATCGTTGAAAATCTATCCGTCATAGCTTTGATGTCTTCATTTGGTTTCATCCTGAAATTTTCATAGCTATGCGTTAGAATACTAATTTTTGATTTCTTTACCTCATCTGTACCTTCATGTGTGACTTGAAGCTTGTCCCATATTTCTTTGGCGGTTGTACACGATGAAACTCTTCCGTATTCATCTGGTCCAAGAGCACAAAAAATAATATGGATGGCTTTGGAGTTGAGCTGGAATATTCTTGTCTCTCCTTCACTCCACAACCTTGGATGAGTGATAGGCTTGATGTATCCTTCTTCTACGGCATTCCATGCTCCCATGTCACTTGCTTGAATGAAGTACCTTATTCTATTCTTCCAATAGGCGTAATTAGCTCCATTGAAGAAAGGAGGCTTGTTGACGGGCATCGAATCAAGACCGGAGTCGTAATTTGAAGTGGAGGCCATTGATGACTTGGTAATCGATATAACTCTTCTCGAATCGACTCAAGAGGCGATTAAACCTTCAAATGAGTGAGGCTCTGATACCAATTGTTGAGTTAATCGATTGACGGAATCGGCCAAGAGGGGGTGAATTGGCAATTAAAAAATTCGTGGAAGCTTTTGCAGAAAATTGAAAGTAATTGCACAGCGATTTACAGTGGTTCGACTTTCTCAAACAAAGTCTACGTCCACTACCTTAGCTATCCACACTAAGGATTTTCCAATAAATTCACTAATTTGTTCTTTTTTGAGGCCAAAGAGATAACCTTACAAATCCCTCAAGAGTATACCCAACTCTTGAGAACACTCTTTTTCCCAAAGAGAAGATTACAAATTTGCAAACTTACAAGAAAACCTCACAAGGTAAGATGTTTGCACAATTCTAGAACAAGAAAAAACACTCAAAGATAATTACAAATGAGCACAAATGGTGTTCTTGAAAGCAAAATGAATATTGAAAGGAAAATTGGCTTGATTTGCACAAACTTGGTGTTTGATGCTTTCTCTCTTGTTTCTCTATGATTTCTTGTTGATCAAGGGCTTCAGAACTTGTTTAAATACACCTTGAATCACTTCTGAACGTTGGGGATGATTAGTGAAGATCATATAGTCGTTTTAGTGTGAAAATAATTAATAAAATAGTTTAGAGCGTGGGGGAATCGGTACCCCCTATGGGGGATCGGTTCCCTAAGTGTAAAATTCAAATATTTCGACCGTTGAACAGGGGGAATCGATACCCCCTATGGGGGAATCGGTTCCCTCTGAGTATTCTGGAAATCTCGGAGCCAAACCATTCAGGGGGAATCGGTACCCCCTTGGGGGGGAATCGGTTCCCTCTGAGCAATCTGGAATTTTTGACTTTGAAATAGTTCGAAATACTTTGAAAGATTATTTTGAAATTGTTTTAAGATTAAAACTTAATTTTACACTTAAGTAAGGATTAAAAATGATTTTTGAAATATTTGGAGTAATGTTTTGATATTCGAATAATTATATCGAATATACTTAGAAAATCATTTTGGAAAATCTTAAAATTCATTTAACTTAAGTTGTTATATCGAAATATCAAAAAGTTTTCAACATTAAGTAATACATTATTTTTTAAGGATGTTAATATTAAATTATTAAAATAAAATGTAAATATATAATTGAGTGGAGCTCATGGATTAGTAAGGGTAAAATTATAATTTATTCTCAAACGTAAAATTGAAAATAAAAAAGCTACATATCTTTTGCGGTTGGTTTGAAACCACTGTTTCCACCGCAATTTTATTTTTATTTTTTACTCATTTGATATTGATTTTACGATTAAAATAAACTTTTAGCTAAAAGTGCGTTCAGAAAGCCACACCAATCAGGACCTAAGTTTTACAGAGTTTTTTAAAATTAACTTTTAAAAGTGCAGTAGAAAAAAATTCTAAAAGTAATGTTTAAAAGTGTAGTTTAAAATTTAATGTTTGAGATTATTATTAAAAATTAAGTCTAAAAAGATAAAAATATATATTATAGACATTATGTTGTAAATTAAAAATATAGAAATTAAATTATATTTACACTTATCAATACTATGATATATAAAATATATCAACTTAAACTATAATAAAAATATAAAAAATATTTTAAGATAACTCATTAATAATATTTTTATAAATGAAATATTTTATGAAAAAAATATATTATCAATATTTTTTAACATTTGGATATAAAATTATTCAAAATAATAATTTAAATATTTGGTTTGACAAAAAGAATAATAAAAAATATATTAGTGTTTTCAAATTAAAGTGAATTTTAATATATAAACTATGAATTTTATTTACTTTTAATAAATTAAAATAAATTATTAAGTAATAAATTATTTTTTAAGAATATTAATACTAAGTTATTAAAATATAAATATATAATTGAGTCGAGCATGTGCATTTGTAAGGGTAAAATTATAATTTGTTTTCAAACGTAAAATTGAAAATGAAAAAGATCAAAATTCTAACTTTTGAGGAAAATGATCACGTGCGGCAGCCTTAATATACGACTAAAAAAAGACGCTACTGATTTTGTTATTATTTAAATAATAAAATCGGTAAAAAATTACCGGAAACATTATTATTTCTATCGTTTTTGTTATTATTGGGCATTTTACCGGTTTTATTAACAAATCCGGTAAAGTGCTATCGGTTTTGTTATTTTTTTCTACTAATTTTGTTATTGTTGGGTACTTTACCGAAAATGTTAAAAAACATTGATGTTTTAGGTAGAAATAATAATGTTTTAGGTAAATTTTTACCGGTTTTGTTATTTAAATAATAACAAAACCTGTAACACATTTTTTTAGTTATATATTAAGAATGTCGTATTGTAGAACTTCCTAACTTTTGATGTTGGTTTGAGATCATTGTTTCCATTTTTTTTTACATGTTTGACATTAATTTTATAATCAAAATGAGCTTTTAACTAAATGTGCGTTTAGAAAATACGATACCTAAATTAATCTTAATAGAAGAATTCCTTGAAAATCTCGATTAAAGCATTTTTTTAGTATAACCACCGGTATCCAATTTATTAATCGATTAATTCATATCTAATATTACAAAAATAAAGACAATTCTTTTAACCAAATTTACTCTATTCACACTCTAACCTCACTTAAAGGAAAGCACGACCAAAGAAGTGCATGAATGGTATAGATTTAAGTATAACTACTTTCTAAAAAGTAATTTTGAAATACAAAATTTTCCATGAAAATAGTGTGATAAATTTTAGTATATTAAGCGAAACACGGAGGAAACAACTATAACTGTAACAGCCGCTTCTGTCGGAAAAAAAAACCAATTGATTTACGTATTTAATTGAAAAAGAAAATCAAAATATATCTGCCAATTTCCAATCCATATTAGATCTGCTCGTTTCTCGCTCCCAATTCCGAGAAACGATTTCCCAAGAGTTCAAAGCTTCACAACGGAGAGTCTTTTCAGGTCAGCCATTTTCCTACTTCAATTTTCTTTTCATCATTTGAAGCCTTTTTAACGCTTTGTATTGATTTTTTAAGGATCTCGCATATTTGTTTTTTTCCTTTTCAAGCATTCGATCATGTTAATATTTGATTCTTTCATTTATCAACGATTTTATGATTGTAAATCTAGGGTTCTGGTAATTCGGGATCTGTGTTTTTCAAAGCTTGGTTCTTTTTTAACAAACACTTAGTTCTTGTTTGGTCGCTGAGAAAGCTGAGGGAAGGTTTTGGGTTGATTTATTCTTTTTCTTTTTTTCTTCGCTTTAAGATTCCGTGCATGTGATTTTTATGAAAAATTATTGGTAATCTACATAATTTTAGGGTTTGCTTTGCATTGCATTAAATTATCGATAATAACCTGCTTTTTTTCTTTGTATTTTGATGCACATGATCATACATGGTGAGTTCTGATGATTTATTGCTAGTAGTGCTCCAATTAATTGAGTTCTTAATAAAGTATGGAGATTATGGGTATTTAATTGTATGCATTTGGGAATTCAATAGAACTATGTGTTTAATTGATTGGATTCTGCTCTTATGATCTATGATTTGAAGCTAATATTGGATGGAGCAAATTGGGGGTGACGCCACATCCGTCTCATCACCAGTGCCTCAATGGGGGCATGATGCTTGGAGGTTCTATCAGTATTATCTGGATAAGACCACTCCTCATACAGCATATCGGTGGATTGGAACCCTTGTTATAGCCGCTATCTACTGTTTGCGGGTCTATTATGTTCAAGGGTTTTACATAGTTTCGTATGGCCTTGGGATCTACTTGCTGAATTTGCTTATTGGGTTTTTGTCTCCTCTGGTTGATCCTGAAGTTGATGTTTCGGATGGACCCTCTACTACCAACAAAAGGTTCAGATGAATTCAAGCCCTTTATTCGTAGGCTACCTGAGTTTAAGTTCTGGTAATTGAAAATTTATCCGCTTATCATTTCTAGACACTTTATATGTTTCAGAAACAATTTATTGGTGGTGCTAGTTTGCTTTTGTTTGTGTAATTTGGTTTATTAAGGGAACAATCTATAAAGTTTCATTTACCTATTTAGGCCAAGTCAAAATCACCGTCTTATTTTTGTGATAGATGAGCACATGCCCTTTATCATTTACCATGTGTGGCCTATTGGTAGCCTTTTATACCTTTTCATAATTTATGGAACTTGTAGAGCATCTGTGACAGATTTGAGAGATTAATTTAAAGATGGCTTACTTTTCTGTGGGCATGAATATAGTAGCTTGTATTCAATCTAAATTAAGGTCTTAGTTTTTTTTTTTAAGTCTCATCACATAGTTAAAAGAAATTATTAGAAAGATTTGCTATGAGCCTTCTTTTCTCTTAACTTAGTGCAATGCAAGATAGTGTAAACATTTATTGGACATGAACTTATTTCTAAGGTTCAGACTTTTTTGTTCTACTTAGTTTCTCTATAGCGTACTTGCTTTTCTAGCTAGCGAATGACAATTCTAGCATGACTATCTATAACATTATTGTATTATGTGCACAAACAATAACCAGTAGCGGTGGTGTCATGCTTGAAGTTTCTGATTCTGGAATCGCAAGCGAATATGCTTGAAAACGTTTTCTATTATCTGTCAAATTGATTAGCTCAATCACTCAATCTCATGCATATCACTGTTCCTTTAGAATGTAGAATCTCTTTTTTATTTATTTATCAGTTTCGGAAAGTATTTGTACATCTAGAATACACATATGATGCTATTGAGTGGCGTTTGTTATCATGCTTGAGATCTATATAAATTTGTGCTTAATGAACAGGTTTTAAGTGTTGATAATACTCTTTCTGTTTTATGATTCTCGTAGGTACTCCATGACCAAGGCTTTCTGCATAGCATTTGTCATGACTTTCTTTTCGGTATTTGATGTTCCGGTCTTTTGGCCTATATTGCTTTGCTACTGGATTGTTCTCTTCGTCCTTACAATGAGGCGTCAGATTGCACACATGATCAAATACAAGTACATTCCATTCAGCTTTGGAAAGCAGGTCAGATTCAAAAGAGAGAATATCTACTCTTATAATTGCAATCATGTCAGCAAGCGCCTTTTGCTTTTACTTCTAATTTCTGATGACAACTGATAAGTCTCCAATATATGTCTGCTTGAAAGCTAACAATCTTTTCTATTTGGACAGAAATACACCGGTAAGAAAACTTCCGCAAGTAGCAATGGCCCCCGTGGGGATTGAAGCACAGTAACTGATTTTCACCTCTGGTGTATATGCATTTCTGTTATGGATCTTTAGTATGCAGTCAATACGAGTACAAGTTAAGTTGTCCCCTCATTACGAAACTTAAGTTTTTATACTCATTTGTGATGAAGAATTTAATCAAATTTTTTTGCACAAGTATTGTTTCCCTCCAATGTTAGATCTTACTAGCAGCTGATTATTAGTGTCGAAAGACCATATTTCTTATCAGGAGCCTTCATTGGCATATTGTAGGCGTATTTTGGGGGTGTACTCTATGGTTAATTGTAATGACTACATTTTCTAAAGGTTGTTTCTGTTATTATTTTTTAGAATTTGCTGTAATGTTGTATTGATTCAATGTGCAATTGTAATGAACGATCGATATTCATTCACGATAATATGTCTCCATCAATGGCGGATCTAAGAATATTTTTAAGGTATACATATATTAAATCACAATTTTTGTTTATAGGTGAGAATAAATAAAATCTCAGAGAACACAATCTGCGAAAGAAATTCGAATTTGAGAATAGATATCACTCTGAACCGTACTAGCATTCGTCATTAGTCTACATTACACGTTATTTTCAAATTACAAAGGCAAAATCCTTCACGGAACAAATGAAATTATAGGACAGACTGAAATTTTACCTTGACATTTCCAGCTTCTTTAATGGCAGCGATGATCTACTCTTGATCAACGGTTGATATCACCACGCCTACCTGTTTTATCGCCTTCATGATTGTAAAGATCTCCTGCACGGTTTTTCTATAAAAAAAACATTTCATTTTTAACGAAATGATATGAAATCGACTGGAAAAAGAAACGAACCGTTAGGTAGTTGAAGGAAATGGACAACCAAGGTTATGAAATTGTGGATGATGTTGTGTTTGAGGGGTTTTGCACTCGCTTCCACTACGTACTTGCTAAAAATCTTGGTTTTACCATTGTCACAAAGGTAGGGTGAATCCAACAAATGTCTGATTAACCAACGGCGTTATCAGATTGATTGTTATGTACCGGTGGAAGAACACCTGTCAAACATGATGTTTATAAAATAAATATCAAGTCTGTTAGTACTAGTGTATAACAATACATGATATGATGAATCGGTGACATATAAAATGTATGTTGTTGAAAAAATTTCTTTCCAAGTCTATACAATGAGAGAAGAATACACATTTGGGAACAAAGCCAAAGCCTTAAAATTTGGTGATCAAAATCAACCACCAAAACCTCCATTGCCAATCAATGCAAGCCCAAGTCTTCATGACACATTGTCAAGGGCTTCACAGGCACAGCTGACAAGAAACCAAGCTTCAAACCATCACTAAGAGCCTCCTTTATCGAACACTGACTAAAACAACTCACCTCTGCATTCCCATTTAAAAGGTCTTTCATTACTGATTTATCTTGCTCCGTTCATGCAACCCAAGCCCACCCTCAAGTCTACCAAACTCTCCGGAGACAGTCCACCGATTCTTGCGATTTGTTCATCGAATTAGACCATGTTAGGACCCTTCTCCAGGAATCTAAACTATAAAGAAAGGGAGCTTAAGCTGCAAGCTGAGCTTACAGAGAGGAAGACAAATGCTGAAGTTTTAGATCTTGAAAGGCGGCTTGAAACAAGGAACATCCAAGTGGATAATCTTTCTCACATAGTTGGGTTGTTGGAGTCTGAGAAGACCAGCTTATGTGACCAACTGGCAACTTTGACTTCCCTTTTGGAAATTTCCAAGGAACCACAATCAAATAAGGATCTTGAAATGGAAGCAGTGGAGTTGAGGAGGTTGAACAAGGATCTACAGATGCAAAAGAGGAATCTTGCTTGCAAGCTTTCTTCTTTGGAATCCCAGTTAGCTTCTCTTGCCAAAGCTTACGAGGTAGTTTCATTGACCTTTCTTTTTTTTTCTTTTGAGGAAAGTTTCCTTAACTTTTTAACTCCTCAGTATGGTTGGTGAATCAAGAAGATGATTGATGTCTTTTTGCATTAACTAACTGATTTTTGTACCTTGGTTTAATCAGAGTGATGTTGTTGCGAAAGCTAAAGCGGAGGCAACAATGTTAATACATACCAATGAAAACTTGAGTAAACAAGTAGAAGGTCTACAAATGAGCCACTTGAATGAAGTTGAGGAGCTTGCATATTTGAGGTGGGTTAATTCGTGTTTGCGAGACGAACTATGAAATTCATGCTCAACAATGAATTCTGATAAGGCATTAAGTCCAGTTCAAAGCAAGGTGGAATATGTTGACTCGCGGAATTCGGTAAGCAGAACACAGTAGTGCAAGTGTAAATAGATTAAATTTACTTAAAAGGATGAAGCAATGGGCTATTACTAGCTGGGAATTTTCAAGTGCAGAGTATGCAGCTAATGTTCTGGACAAGGAGTGGCCTGGAAGAACACTCTCTAAGTGGATCAAAATTTTACATACAAGAGTTGATTCCAAATAAGAGAAGGCAATCTGATGGTTTTATGCGTACCAAAGAAATGGAGGAGTATGAACCTGTAAGTTCTCAAAAGCCTGCTGCTGCTTCAGCTTCCTTTGATTTCGAGAAAAGGGCTTTGAGAATTCGTAATCCTCCTCCAGTCCTAGGACTTCCTGCTTCATTCCAGGTGGAACAAAATAGGAAAGCTGTACACAAATTCCACCTCCACCTCCAAAGTTTTCAGTGAGAAACAGCAGTGGTGTCGTGAAATGAGCTCCACAAGTAGAGTTTTATCATTCGCTCATGAAAAGGGATTCTAGAAAGTATTCTACAAATGGAGGATTATGTGATGTGCCTGATGTTGCAAATGTTTCGTAGCAGCATAATTGGAGAAATTGAGAATAGATCATCACATTTTCTGGCTGTAAGTGTTTTCCTAGTTCAGTCAAATTGAGGTTGGATTTTGTTTATATAGATGATTTCATTTTCAGCTCCCAAGTTGTAGTCTGGTACTTGTAAATTACAGGGTTTTGAGTTTATGCTTTAGTTACTCAAAATTCTTACAAACATCTTATCAGTACAAAAATCAACCTTGGTTCTAGCCATTGTTGGTTCATTCTTTATGCAGATAAAGACGAATGCTGAGACACAAGGAGAATTTGTGAATTTGATGATAAGTAAATAATGATGTTTATCGGAACATCGAAGATGTTGTAGCATTTGTGAAGTGGCTTGATGATGAACTTTTCTATATGGTTGGTTGCTAATTATTAAAGTTCTTGTCATCTTCTTTAAATTATTTATATCTAACACCTATGTCCGATACATACATGGCCAATCATCATACCGGGAGACATGCATGACAATTACACTCAGCTTGAGTAGCATAAATGCATAGGGGATATGATTTTGCTAGCTTTCCAAGTGTTGTTAATGATTCTAGATATGCATAAAACGATATACCGCGTGGGTCATCATTGAAATGCTGGAAAGATATATCTATGTATTAAAGTGAACTGGAATGCATGCATGAGAATTACGCTCAGTTTTGAAGCACCTTGCTTTGCCGGAGAAAAAAGTCGACACATTACACGAAGCAGCATTCAGATACCGAGATCTCAAGAAATTAGTATGTGTTATACTACAAGGATGACTCCATAAAGCCTTGTGATATTGCCTTAAAGAAAATGGTTGCCCTGTCAGAGAAGTAAGAGTGCCGACTCTCTTCGGACTTTTTTTCTTGTGAAAAAAAACAAATTATTCAAGTAGAAAAAGTTATTTTGAATTAAATTCTCAGGATCAGGAGGGAACGAACTGTTTATAGCCTCATACGCACACGAGAGTCGTTGATGCTCAACAGCAGTGCAGGGATTATAAGCAAGGTTCTTGGGATCATATACGCTTCTATATGTAAGCATCATCTTAAGTAATGCCCAAGGATAGGATAAGGATAGGATAGAAGGGTTAGACTCGTTTGGTGTGGCTTTCTAAATGCACTTTTAGTTAAGAAGTTTGTTTTGATCGTAAAATCAATATTAAACGGGTGAAAAGTAGAAAAAAATTACGGTGGTTTTAAACCAACAACAAAAGTTAGGATTTCTAGCCTTTTCATTTTTAACTTTGCCTTTGGAAGCAAATTATAATTTTACTCCTATTAATGCATGAGTTCCACTCAACTACGTATATACATTTTATTTTAATAAATTCACCTTAATTTGTTAGCACTAATGTTTTTTTTATAATATTCTTTTTTTCAAAACAAATATTTAAATTATTATTTTGTAATAATTTTATATCCACATGTTAATAAGTATTGATAATATATTTTTTCTTAATAAAAATTCATATATAAAAATATTAATAAATTATCTTAAAATATTTTTTCATATTTATTTATAGTTTAAGTTGATATATTATATATCATAATATTTATATATCATAGTATAATAAGTGTAAATATAATTTAAATTCTATAATTTTAATTTACAACATAATGTATATAATTTAAAAGTTATTTTCTATCGTACTTTTAAAAAGAACATTAGACAAAGGAAACACTGGAAAAGGATCCTTCAATGGACTATATGATCCTTCAAGGAGTCAGATTTGCTTTCAGAATACATCAGGTTCGTTGTACATTGGTAAAGTTTGTAATATGTTATTAACTTTGATTTGTTGTACATACACTCTAGGGTTGGCCATGTTACAGTTTGCCGAAGATTCGACTCCGAAACGTTGATGAAACCTAGAAGGTTGTTGGAAAGGGAGATTTTTGTTTTGTTTTCCTTGGCCTTTTTTTTATGAAACACTAATCAAATCTCTTAATCTCCGAAAGCATGTTCCTTTAGTGTCTTTCCTTTAATGTCTGGGAAAGCATTACCTTATCTGAACTTGTTGGGCATTCTTTCCAGCTATTCAGAGGTTTTTTTTGGCTCAATACCCCCAAGCGGGTTAATTATTTAGGATATTGGGCCAACATGGACTTCATTTTAGAAACCACGACATTCTCTACAGTGAACACCGAACTCATCACTTCGAGGTGAAGAGTTTCTGAAAATATTATTTTTAAATTGTCCCCGTGACGTGGGCCCTACGTGGACCATTATTTTATTATCATTAAAATGACTCATCACCTCGGTATAATGAGTCCGTTTAAAATTTAAATTACAAAAATAAAATAAATTATAAATTAAAAAAATTAGAACTTGTCACGTTGAGGTGACAAGTTCCTTCAAATTCAAAAAAGTAGCGTTGGTCAACGATTATATGGGCAACGGTCATGGCCAACTAACTTGAAATTCGTCACTCTAGTGACGAGTTCGGCCGGATAAAATTTAATAAAATAAAATGTATTTACAAAGAAAATTTATTTATATTTCCTAAGTTCTTGATGATGTCGCGGAGTGGTCGAATGATAATAATGCGGGGCTCGTCGAGTGCGCCGAAGTCATAGGCTTTGATCGCTGTCGTCGTCGTTGTCTTGCCGAGGAGGTGTACTTAACACACTTTGTGATCCACCTTCAAAATGCAGTGATTGATTTATGACATTTGAAGTCATCATTGTCATAACTGCTTGGACTTGGTTTCTACTTTGTTGATCATATAGGATATGGTCCCACTCACCTGCAACCGCATATTTTGTCGAAGATGGTTGAGTGTATAGCGATTCATCCCATGAACCTTCAACACAATTCGATCGAGTCTCGGCTGAAGTATGGAATGGAGGATAGAAACCGAAACTAGCCTGAGACGCATAATAGTACTCTTCAACTGCAGATGCTGAAGCGGAAGAAGATGATGATGTTGCTTTCTTCTTGGACTTGGACTTCGACTTGGCGTATGTGGCTTGATAATGTTCCCATTATCCCCTCTCTTCTGATGTCGTGAGATATGGTTTCCCATTTGCTTCGTAATTTCGGAGATAGGGAGAATAGTCAAAATCTAGGTCCAGTGGTGTAATGTCGAGACACGGGGGGAGCAATTGTTCACGTTGATTCAATGAGTTGATGTATATAGCGTGTTTCACCGGCCAATTTCGGTATGTTTCTCACGTGTATCAATTCTATGGATTGCGTTCATATCAACCATATGCGTATGAATCGGATGATGCGGCGTAAACTGTCGCATCACTCTATCAACAGTGTGTCACTCGATAATCAAATAATGTAATAACGACGACACAACACAGCATAAGTGGGACCCCACAAAAATCCCCTTAACAATAATTGGTTGATCCCTCGTCAACATACAAAAGCCAAAAGAACTTTAAATTATATAAAATTAAATTAGTATAAAAACAAGATTCAAAAAAAAAATTGTATGCCATATCGTAGATTGACCAGTGATGTCGGTCCTCATCATATATCTCGTGCAGTGGAACCCCCAATCTCGGATATTTTATGACGCCATCTAAAATTTTTAAAAATAAAAATATTATAAACAAATAAAAAATAATTAAATTTATGAAATTAAAAAAATATAAAAATAATTGTCTTGCATCCATAGAAAACTCGATAGGGAATGTTGTAATTGTGTCATAAACGGAATCGATACTAAGCCCACGACTTTAGTAGTATCAGACAGCTGTCGACATCGACTTTTTGACTCGGCTAGACAATTTCAGCCTTACAAAGCTCCCGGTACAAAAAGGCCAAAATCGTCGAGCCCCAACTGGTATTACGGACATACAACGAAGTCTCCAAATATCGCAGATATTGATTGAGCACCAAATTGCGGATTTATTTGGTAATAATACTCCTCTGATCAATTGGAGAAGATATGCTTGAGACGCAAAATAACCTCCTCCTCAGTAGACTCGTCCGTCACTTGGAATTCCGATTCCAACCATGTTATTATACCCAAAAGTCGTCGATGATGTCAGATGGTGGTCATTCCCCAAAACTTGGTAACCAACGATGTGTTGTACATGTTCTGACTCCCACAGAGGCTTCATTCACAGGAACACTGAGTTGGTAAGCGACGTCTTTCAAAGTAATCGTCACTTCATCACTCAAGAAGTGAAAGTGTGATTCTCGGGCCACCAACGTTTGACCAGAGCCTCAACCAACACCAGGTATAGCTTGAAGCCACACAAAAATATGGCCGAAAATCATCGCTACAGATATATCACTGTCCTAATGCTACTCTCTGTATGTCATCCCGTGCTTACAAATATTCCATTCATCATCCGTGGCTTACGATCGACGAAATATTGACGTTGTCTAGACACACATATTCTAGGGTTGTCATTTTTTAAGATTTTGACAAAATGTATTTTTTTAATTTTTTTAGATTTAGTGTTTAGTGAGAAACCAAAACCCTAAACCCATATTTATATTATTATCCAACGGTTATAAACGGCTAGTGGGAAAAACATAGACTGAACTCATACCTTGAGGTGACGAGTTCCAAGTTATCGTTGCTCATATAACATCCTAAACCAATACGACACACCAGTCGACCGATCAAAATGCACACGGAACCACCGGAGTGGCTAACCAAAATTTTTTCTTTTAAAATGACCATTTGTAACCCACTCATGCCAAATAAATCAACTACAATTTAAATAAAAAGTTTATTGGGAGCTCCCAAAATAATGTTTAAATCATACAACCCATAGTATAAAGATGAGTTACGACTCATATAAAAATATAGAAATCGGGGTTTACAAATATACATGCCCTCTAAAGATGAACTTGAGACGTACTCTGCACTAGTTGGGTCTGGATCACTATTGTCAAAAAGTCCTCGGACTGCTCCTCGACTAGCCTGCTAAGGGAACAAACTCCAAACGCTAAGCTAACTAACCCAGTGCCACACTAACAACTAAGTCATACTAAAAGTGTTCATGACATACTCAAGCTAGTTGCTTGAAAATTGCTTAGTGAGTATTATCGAATACTCCACTCTCTCTATGGTAGACATCATGGTGCGGCTGAGGGTTTGCATCGATGCTCATACACCCCTCTAGTCTACCCTGGATATGGCTCTCGAATTCTCTGTACCGAAACCATACCCATAAACTAACCCACCCTTTCTAAAGAATGTTAAGCCTCGGAAAACATAGTAGTCAGAAGAACCCGGTTCTACCTAAGGATATTCAGACTGAATCTATACTTTCATAATGCTAGAATTTTCTTAAGGAACTCGGGTGTGTTGGTTGTTTCTCGAGTATATCCAACTATTTTTGTTATCCTAATAAATCTTGTTTCTAAGTGTCAATAATCATTATCTCACTTGTAGTCTATTGATGATAAAAAAGTGTGGGGTACCCTCGTCTAATTCCATTAAAAACTGACATTTTTTCTCAAAACAGACTGAAAGTATCGATACTAACCCAAGAGTATCGATACTACTACAAAAGTTTCGATACTTTATATAAGTACTGATACTTTTAAACATTCTGTTTTGCCTAGTTTCGAAACTATGGCCCAAAGTTTTGTCTTGAAAGAGTATCAATACTTTTACCCATAAAATCACGAATTTCCCAAAACGAAGAACTAGTATCGATATTATCCCAATAGTATCGATACTTTACCTACATAAATCATATAACACATACTAAGATGCTATAATTCAATCCCAAAGACCTTAGTAAGGTCCCAAACATGATTAAAGTTTATTTGATCAACAAGGGTCATAATAGAGGCATTAAACACATTTATAACTCTAAAACAAGAATTTCACCATGAAAATGCTTATTATGCTCAACTCAACCATTTAAACTATTTTGAACTTCTAATGACTCACTAAGAGTATGAAGAGTTGTAAATGTGTTACCTTGCTTCTTGGATGGCTAGAACTTTCTTAACTCGCTCAAGATTCAACTTTTATTTTTTTAGCTCTTGAGCTTTCTCCTATCTCCTTCACTAACAAAATGAGAAAATGGATTACCAATCTATCTAGGGGTTGAATAACATCTAAAACTCCCTATAACTCAAAACTTAGCTAGAATCCATAGATTTCCACAAAACTCTCAAGACCATTTTTGGTTCTATGGATAAAACTAGTGAAAGGGAGCTCAAAATGAAGCTAGAAGGATGAGGTTTAATAATCTACCTTGGATGGATCCAACTAGGATTGAATTTCTTTGAGATTCTTATTTAAGAAGATAACAGAAGAGAAAGATGAGAGATAGGAAGAGTGTTTGGTGAGTCGTGTAAGAGGGTTGTTCACGGTGAAAACATAATATAAGGAGGGGTTTTCAGCTTCTAAAATAGCTATGGGTAAACTACACTTTTAGTCCCTTTACTTTTATTATCATGAATACTCATCTCCCTTCATTAATTCTCTTGGGCCCTAACTCAAGCCCACTAACAACAACTTAGTCCAACTAATATAATAAGTTCCAATGGCTCAACTTTGGAATCGTGTTAATCCGAACTACTAACCCGGGATTTAGGACTTTACACATATAGCCGTTGACCAACGATTACTTTTTTGAATTTGAAGGAACTCGTCACCTTGACGTGACGAGTTCCACTTAATTTTTTTAATTTATACTTTTATTTTATTTTTGTAATTAAAAAATTTTTAAATGGACTCGTCACGCCGAGGTGACGAGTCATTTTAATGATAATAAAATAATGGCCCACTTGGGGCTCACTTCACGGAGACAATTAAAAATAATATCTTCATGAACTCGTCTCCTCGAGGTGACGAGTTCAGTGTTCGTTGTAGAGAATGTCGTAATTTCTAAAATAATGTTTGCCTAATACCCTAAATAATTAACCCGCTTGGGGTATTGGGCCAAAAAAAACCTTATTCAGATAGGGGATGGGTTTGGTATGAACTTTGAACATATGCTCAAACATGATTGGAAGGTCCTAGCTATGTCATGCATTCAATAGAAAAGGAAAGCTGCAGAGACGACAAAAGGAGGGGCTTTCCTATGTTGCACTGAAAAAAAAGGACGACAGATAAGAATACCATATTATTCTCTTTGCCAGAACTTCCAGATTGGAGAAGCATTGGGGACAGACTTTGCGTTCATTTTGTTGGCGGAAATGATCCAATCCATTCGGGGGTATCAGGGAACCAAAAATGAAGTCTTTCAACTTGATCATAGATAGAATCAATGCTAATAGACAAGATAGAATCATTCTTTTTTTTCCTCTGATCGAAAGAAAAAAGGGTTCTCGGATGTCTAAACAGATGGGCGTAGGGCAGTCTCCATTGAAACAGAAATGCTGTGACCTTCATGAAAATATTGGGAAACATTTCCTGGTTGTGACGAATTGGATGGCTAACTTCGGTCCGAAGAGACTTCACAAAGACCAGATTGTATGGCCTGGAAAACATGATTTAGAGAGTGAGAACACAGGGACAGCACGTCAGATGGCCCCTGTTGTATGTGTTAAACCAGAGACCAGCCAAATTCATGGATATGTTAGGATGTTCATTAGTAGGTGTTTTGCTGATGGTTGTGCTATCAGTTGCAGGTATCCTCTACAGATTTATTGGTAAGGATTTTGTCGATGGTCAACCTCACGCCAGGGTCCAAGGCAAGTGTTGATGAAATTTTCAACTTCTATTCATCTTTGGTAGACAAATTTCTGACATTTTCTCTTGTAACTAATTTCTACAGCATGGAATTGGATACTTTGTAGTACAAATGTAAATGGCATGCATTTTGCATATTTGTATTCTTATTGGATTAGCTAGTTCTGATACTTACAGCTTTAGTTTTTCTGCAATGCTGAGATCCCTTTTGAGCTGTAATGGCCAATAGACCTTTACTTTTCAAAAGATGAGAGAGAAAACATACATTTTTTAAGTCAAAATGTTATAAGATATATATATAATTTAAAGTTTTCAAGTATGTATAATGCTGCCTCAGTTTAAGTACTACATTGCCTTTAAAAGGCCAGGCAAGTTTCGACTTTCGATCCCTTCTAAAGATAGGATATTGACAGTTTTATGGGAGGATCTGATATGGTTCCTAAACTCTAAGTGCTACATTGTGAATAGGAACCCTAAACTCTAATTGGTTCCAGCCTTCTCTCTGCAAAATTTATGTCTGAGGGAAGCCTCCAGCTGTTGGATTATTGAGGAAAACAATCCTGCAAAAGAATAGACAAATCATGGTCCACATTAATTGTATTGACGAGTTGTCTAAAATTGAAGATTGAAGAAGACATTATGAAAAAGAACTTATCATGGGCCAATACACATAAATGAGACTGAAAACAAAATACTACATAAAAGGGCCAATATTTGAGTACGGAGGTGGATCCTCTAAACTTCCATGTAAGGTCCTAGAAGCATATACCAGAAAAGAAATTGACCCAGAATTTCACATTCTATTTCTTGCCACTTCACTGAATCAGGCATAAGGAGTTGACCTTGGCCAGAAAAGTCACCTGTTCTGGTAAAGACAAACAGGATTTAACAACTTCCCTTTCTCAGTGTTTGGGCAACAGATTAAGGAAGTACTAGCAAGTTATCGGCCACATGTCCATTAATACATAGAATAAGGAAAATTTTGATGGTAAAGAAGCCTTTAAACTGCAAGAGTAAGAATAGTGAGTTCCGTAAAGATATGGGGAACAGTGAGAGAAAACCTGAGAGAGAGCTATCTATGCTGTAATGATCCTTTCACAAGTAATGTGCCTGGGATTTGCTGAAATACCTGTAAACGAAATGGAAATCATGTATAGAGTCGAGACCGCACACATTAAATTTAAGAAACAAGAAGGTGACCAAACCGAAACACGAAAAAGACAGGTTTGAGGGTGCATCTTCTACATTGCTGCAACTAGAAACTTCATCAAGAAGTTTTAGTCATTGTTAGGAGCATTGCAGTGTTCAGATGATGCAGTAATCTGTTAAAATGAAATTGTGCTGCATGTAAGCACAAAGAAAAATTTCATACACATCAAAGCACACTATGATAAATGGAAAGTAATATTTCATCAACCGTAAAAGAAGTGGTATTCAGTTTACAAGATGCTCCACCAGCTGGAAAAAGGACTCAACTGATTGAAGTATATGTATTGCACTAAACTGGCGTTGAATACCTAGGAAGAAGAGAAGGCGATAGAGAGAGGTCATAAAACAAAGAAAAAGAAAAATGTAACATGTGATACAAACATATACAAACCTACAGATTTAAATTAAATCTCCATACAAGCAACTGGACATGCATAACAGTTAAAATTTAACTTTGTGCACGAAAAAATTGAAAATTAATTTGTACCTTGGATTGATTCCAATATGACTGGCACAGGTGTTTCTTTTTAAATGTCTTTCAAAATTCTAATACTGAACCTCACAGCCATTAGGATATGCCATTTTAGTTGTATTTTTAAATTTTAAGCTGCAACAAGAACTAACTTAAAAACAGGGCAGAGAGTCGATGTAGATAATTCATCTAAGGCCAACATTAGGTAATACCTCCAATAACTACTGAATGAGAGAAATTTGAGAATTATTAAGACAAAACTAAAGAAAATAACCAAACCTCAAGCATGAAAGAGAGAATATTCTTTTCAGTCACATGAGGTGTAATTATCTTCTTCGCAGGAGGCACATAGGACCAAGCAAGTCCCCATCGACATGTTTTTCCTTGGACAAACTCAGTTGTTTTACTATAGTAACTCGACTCTCGAAGCTTTGACGTTAGGAATTTGAGATTCACTTTCCTCCACCATTGAAGTATACCACCTAAGCACAAAATTAGAACCTAAATATTTAGTATCATGTGAAAGGAACTAAGTTAAAAGAGATGGAGATCTGCGTTAGAATGATACCAGAAAGACTGCTTCACACAACACTATCTTCAATAATTCGTGTAATGAAAGCCTTCTCTCCACCATGGCAGACCATCTCCTCATACGTTCCACCACAGGAAGTTTTCGGATTCAATCCTGCTTCCTCAATGCTTTCAAAAAAGGGGGATTACACATGCAGAAGTCAAAGGTCTCGCCATCCCTTACGACATCAACAAGTATAGCAGGTCCATCAAACTATTATCTTCGCTTGATGATATATCAAGAGTAGAAGACGGCAAACCTTCTCCATCCTCAGAATCGCTAGATTTGCCATTATTTAACCCCTCAGGAGTAAGGGTGTTTCGAGAACATTTAACTTTTAATCTCAACTAATTCTGAAATATTGGGATTGTTTTTAACATTTCTCTGTCCAATCTAGAGCTACATCAGTCACATGCAATCAAGTTTACCAGTGTCTAAAATTAAAACCCATAATTCAAGTGAGACAACAGGATTATAAACATCTAATTAAGAAAAGTATGAAGAAAACATATAAATTTTACCTGATGCAACAAAATTCCAACCCAGAAGCGATGCACCAAGAAGAGGGTAGATACAGTTGGCTCCAGTTCCAATATCAAATCCTCTCACAACATCTCCTTTGCTGTTAGCTCTGGGAATAATGTCGGAAGAAAGGAGGTCTCTATCCAATGGATGTAATTGGATCGATTGGGCACCGTAGGGCAGAGCTGCCCATCGGGGATCCACCTGTTAAAACCCAAATCAATTTTAAGAAACAGTAGCAAAACAGTAGAAGCAGCATAGAGATCAGAGAAGCTTAGGAGAATACCAATGGAGGGCCATGGTCATGAGGAGGAGGACGGGGTGAGTTAGCGGGGTGGCTTGAAGTCGGTCCAGTCGATCCTGGGCGGCGTCGCGGTTGTAGATGACGAAGGGTTTAAAGGAAGGGTATAAAGAGGCTAAAAGAGCGAAATCGGGAGGAGTATTGTTTTTTGGGTGGATCGTGGGTTTCTTCCTTTCTTCTCCTCTTCTTGGATGGCATTTTGTTCAATCCAAACCAAAACAAATAAATTGATGGCCAATTAACACATACCTTTTCCTTTTACACCCGCAGAAATTATCAAGACTAATTCTAAAATATAATCTCTTCTTTCTGTTATCATTAATGAATTGACACCGGTGAAATCATCGAGTCAAGCAAATGAGGAAGTGACCGTTTGCAGCGATGGGTTAGCCAGGCTAAACCCAATGGAGACCAATAGCTCATGCCATTATCTCCACAACCCACGGGATAACTGGGTTTTTTGACCCCATTATTTCAAATAACACAGTAAAACTCAATTTCATTTATTTAAAAATTAATATATATTCTAATTATTTTTAATCATTTTATATTGACAGTTTAATCTTCTGCTGCTGTAATCATTGACACTTAAATTATTAATCTTTAAGAATAATAATAATTTTCTTAACTACTTAAGTAAATTAGTTCGTATATTTTTTTTCTTTTATTTATAAAAGAAAACAATCTCTAATAATTTTATATTTTGTCTATTACATATTTAATCACTAGGGGTGCATAGAATTTGTCCCGAAGGATCATTATATCTCGAAAGATTCCTATGTTCCGAAAGATCATTATGTCCTGAAGAATCATTCCTTAAGAACCATATATATATTCCAATAGATCAAATAAATGTACCGAAATATCACATGTATATTTAAAAGGATTACATATATATCCCGAAGACTTCGAATCATGACATGTCAACTATACCCCTAACTCTCATAACACATAACATGAACATTACTATTTATGTTATCACACATTCACATATTCTTATCACATAGACATATAATTTTAATTGTTCTTATCACATAACTCATGTAACACATATTCTTTCTCATATGTTTATGTAGGTCATATCATATTCTCATATATCAAATATATCTTGTCACATCACTTATATTTTGTGATCTATTCACATAACTTGTATTTCTTGGTTTTCGGTAGTGGGGTTTTGGTAGGGATTTTTTAGATCTGGGCTTCGCCGGAAAACATGGGTGAGAGTAAGATGACAGGGAAGGTGAAGTGGTTCAGTGACCAGAAGGGCTTTGGGTTCATAACCCCAGACGAAGGCTGAGACGATTTGTTCGTTCACCTCTTCTATCCTTTCCGAGGGTTTCCGCAGCCTTGCTGATGGCGAAGAGGTCGAGTTCGTCATCGACTCTAATGAAGGTCGCCCCAAGGCCGTTGATGTACTGGCCCCAACGGTGATCCTGTTCGCGGAACCTCTAGATCCGAACGTGGAGGAGTTCGTGGCGGCGGCGGATACGGTTGGAGGAAGAAGAGGTGGGTATGGTGGTGGTGGTTTGGTGTTTCAAGTGTGGGAGTCGGACATTTAGCAAGGGACTGTGACGGGCGGAGATGGTGGTGGTTTGGCTTGTTACAGCTGTGGAGGTTGTGGGCACTTCGCTAGAGACTGCACAAACAATGGTCGCTAAGGGGTTGAATGGCTTTCACATTTCATTCATGGTCGTCTTGGTTATTATAATTTGTTTGGCCTTTTGATTTGTTTCTTTTTGCATGTGCTTATGAACCAAGCATTACTCCTATATTTGTTTGGCTTCTGCTTCCGGTTTATATTAGGCTCCTGGTTGTAATGGGCACTTTTGCAGTGAGAAAGAACATTATGTTGAAAGTTAAAACCTCTAGTCCATATATGTCTGCTTCATGTGTGTTTTCTCATTGTAGTACAGCTCCTCACTTTACTGTATAATCTGTGTGATATGATTATTCGTGAGAGTAGGTTCCACGAAAGTAATTCCAATGACTCATATTTTTTCTAAAATTTTAATTCTCAATTCTAAAATCTCAAACTCTAAAATCCCTATCTAACCCTAAATTCTAAATCATAACCTTAGAACTAGATCTTAACTTGTAAATCCTAAACTCTTATCTTAAAAACTTGAATCTTAACTTCATAAACCCTAATCCTAAAAAGAAAAAAAGTTTATAAACTACCCTATATGGGTTATAAACTTGGGGTAATTACACGTCATACATAACTATTAGTTTTTATTCATTTTAGTACTTAACTTTCAATTTTTCAAAATCATACCTAAAATTTTATTTTTGTTCATTTTGATACTGTTGTAAAAAACTTATTTATTTTTGGTACCTCATTCAAATTTAACGTAAATTTTAAAAAGATTGTAAGTTTAGGTACTAAAAGGATCAAAATTGATAGTTTAAGTACTAACGTATTAGGTTTTTAAGGACCGGATACTAAAATGAAAAGAAACTAAAAGTTAGGAATGATTTTGAAAAAATGAAGTTTAGGTACTAAAATAGAATAAAACCAATAGTTTAAGTACTAAATACTTTATCCTAATTTGAATTAAATATAAGTCATTTATTATTTATTAATTTAATAGTTATAAAATTAAAACTTATTAATTTACTAGGATAAGTAAATCATATATATATATTATATATATTATATTATATATATATATATATATATATATACACAAAAGTAAAAAAAATTTTTAACTATTTCTTTTTGCTTTTATGTCTTTAATTATTATTATAGTTATATATTTTTTGGGCTAATGAAATATGATATTTCACATAAAATTAGATATTCATTTTGACTAAAAAAATTTAGAATTTAAAAGAAAAAAAGAAGTATAGTTTACATATTATTTGACCATATATAGTTCATGTATTTAAAGTGGTTATATATAATAGTTTAAATATTATTTTGATTAAAAATAATTTAAGGACTTAAAGTAAAAAACCTATAGTTTAAGGATTTTTTATAGTTTAAGATAGGGTAGGGTGCTTATCGAACGAGTCGATCGTAAGTTGGGTATTGTTTGACTTATGCTCGTTAAAAAAATTTATTGTTCGACTCGTGCTTCTTAATAAAATGTTGTTCGGATAGTTGCTAGTTAAACTCACCGAATCTTTAACTTATTTTTTAACTATAGGTAAATAATACGATATAGAGTTTAATATAAACATAAATGAAAATTTAACCCAAAATTTATCAAAAAGAATGTATGAAGCAATTTCAAAAAACTCCAATACAAAACAATACATTAAAATCATAATATGATTTGATTTGGGTGTACTAAAATATTAATTAATAGTTTAATATTTGTTGTTATTAGAAATTAATAGATTAGTAATTTATTTTTTTTATATTATCTATTATTGAATTAGTAACTTTTTGAATGAAATAATTTTTTTAAGATAACTACTCAAAAATTGTATAAAAAAATTAACGAGTTTCTTGCTAACTTATCGAGTCGAGTTGGACTTTGTTCAACTTGACACGTTAAAATCTTGAGCCAAGCTTGAGTTTGAATCGAGTCAACCCGAGTCGAGTTTTTACTGAATTTTGATCGAATCGAGTTCGAGCTGCTCAACCCATTAAATACCCCTAATTAGGGATAAATATTCGGTCGAGTCGAGTAAAAAATTGAATTATTTGAGTTTACCATTCTATTTTATTACTTAAATTTTATTTAAATTTCTTTTCGAGTGTTCGTTTCTATTTAATTTTACGTTTATAATATTATTTAAGTTTAATTTAAAATATTTTCTATAATTATATATGATATAAATATATATTTCTTCATATTTTTTATAGAGAAAATCGCCTCAGTGACCAAAAAAAAGTTATAATATACGATTTTAACCAACTTTTTTGGATTTGCCAAATGACAAAATCGCAACGCGAAATAAAAATCGCAACGCGATCCCCAGAATCACAAATCGTTTCCAAAATCGCAACGCGATCTTGAAAATCGCAATGCGATAGTACAAATTCGCATTGCGATTTTCCAAAATCGCAACGCGAATATGAAAATCGCAACGCGAACACATAAATCGCAACGCGTATCCGTAAATCGCAACGTGTATCCTATCGCAACGCGTATCCGTAAATCGCATGCGTATCCGTATATCGCAACGCGTATCCTAAATCGCAACGATAATCCGTAAATCGCAACGAGAATCCGTAAATCGCAACGATAATCCGTAAATCGCAACGAGAATCTGTAATCGCAACGATAATCCGTAATCGCAACGAGAATCTGTAAATCACAACACTGAAATTTTGGGTATATAACACTGAAATCATAAACTAAATCCCTAAATCGCAACTCATTCCATCTCCATCTATCACTCTCTCCGGCGACCGTTCCTATATCCAACGACATCCTTCCCAATCCGGCAACAGGTTTTAGTTTCGCAGCTCGTCTGTTTAGTAAATTATTTACAACCATGAAATCATCTAATGTTGATCATGGGTAGATTTGTGTTTTGGAGGTCATGGGATAATGTTCATGGTGTTTTACAATATATGCCTTTACCCATGAATCTTCAACTAAAATTGTCTTTACAAAAGTTAACTTATGAAACTATAATGCTACTGTTTCAAATAAATTGAATTTAGAGCCCCTAAGTGGATTTAGGCTATCTTATCAGAGAAATGGTAAAGTTTATTTGTTAACCGACAATGAAGATGTTGAACGATTCATTGCTTACATTAGTGTTTCACAAGATGATGTTACATTGTATGTTGTTGAACCTAGAAGTAGTATTGTTGGGTCAGTAGCGGGTAGTAATCAACTAAGTTTTTCTCAAAACCCACAACCTTTCTCTAATCCAAATCTCAATCAACTTTCAGCACCAAATTCCGGTTTTCGTATTGACCAGTTAGACGATGATGAGCCAACAGAAAAAATTGTGAGTACTAGTCAGTATTCGAAATTTGGTCTTGGTCAATATCCGGACTTTGATATTGGTCAATACAGGATTTTGATGATGTTTCAGAAGAAGAAACAGACCCTGCGTGTAATGATTTTGATATTGGTCAATACCCGAATTTTGATGATGAAACAGCCGTTGCCGAAGAATGTATTGTTGATGATAATGAGGAGGAAGTTACGACTGTGAATGAACATGTTGAACATCCATTCTGTAATTCATATAATCCTGAAGAAGAAAAAGAAGAAGAAAAATCCCCGAAGAAAAGAAAATGCCACGGGCGTATAACTGGAATATGCCAGAATTACTTCAGATACCGGAAGAAGAGTTGGTAAAGAAAGCAGTTGATTGTTACACAAAAGTTATTCGTATCAAGAAAGATGATTGTTTTGATACAAAGGAAGACTTGAAGATAGCTTTGTATACGAAATGTGTGGAAGATGGCTATCAACTAAAAGTTAACAAATCAAGCAAAGATCGTTTCGAAACAAGGTGTATGATTGACAAAAACTGTATGTGGCGAATGATTGCAAAGAGAATAAAAGATTGCGAAATGTTTCAAGTTAGGACTTTTATTGATAAACATACATGTTCAAGAACCCAAGTTTTTCCTCACCATAGACAGGCAAACAAAAAGGTGTTGGGTGGTTTTCTGGCTGAGTTAATGTTTTTGAATGGCAGGGTATATCGGGACATGAAATTATGACTGACATGAATGCTCGGTTCAAGATTAGTATATCATATTCTCAAGCTTGGAGAGCCAAATGTTATGCCTTGGAATTGTTGAGGGGGTCGCCAGAAGCATCGTTTGCCCAACTGCCGGCTTATTGTCACAATTTAAAGCTGAAAATCCTGGGTCGGTAACTCATATCAAAACAGATAGAGATTGACGCTTTGAGTTGCTGTTTATCGCCATTGGTGCTACGGTTAGTAAATCAATATAATTTGTTGACTCATTTTTGTTAGTTACATGCATTTCACATTTAAATGATTATATTTCTTGTGTATATTTTTTGTAGATTCATTCGTTTATTACTTGCATGCGCCCAGTTATTATAGTTGACGGAGCACATTTGAAAGGTCGATACCTTGGAGTAAACTTATTAGCAGTAGCCATGGATGCTAACATGGGATATTGCCAATAGCTTACGGGGTTGGCAAATCTGAAACCTCTGATTCATGGACATGGTTTATGGGGCATCTTAGGGATTGCATAGGTCCTATTAGCAATCTGACAATCATATCCGATAGGGCAAACTCAATTGACAACGCTGTTAGAAGGTGTTTCCCAGATGCTTTTCATGGACTTTGTGGTGTTCATTTGTATAGAAATCTAAATCAAGGTCTGCTGGTATAAAAAGCACAAATGGACATACTGGAAGGCTGTAAAAGCTTATCGGGAAGTGGATTTCAATAAGCATATAAATTGTTAAGACGTGTTTTGCCTCAGTGTGCTCAAACACTAGAAGATGTCGGGTTTGAAAGATGGTCAAGAGTACATCAACTTGGAGCAAGATATGGTTTCATGACGTCTAATAGTGCAGAATCAATCAACGCTCTAAGTCGTCATTCCCGGAAATTACCCATTACTATGTAATGGAGTTTTTTCGAGCATCTATTCAACAGTGGTACTACAAGAAAAGAAACCATGCAGGTATTATTTCTTTGAATTCGTACTTATCATATTTATATATTTACTAAGTATTGTTTATTTAAATTTACAGGAACATTGGAACATCGTGTTACACCATGGACTGAAAAAAAGATAACGAAACGTGTGTGAAGTCAACGTCATGGAGAGTTGAACCATGTTCAAACACTTTGTTTCAAGTACTGGATAATAACTTAAATGGGCTAGTCGATCTAAATGCAAAGACGTGTAGTTGTATGAAATGGCAAACATCTGGTTATCCGTGTGGCCATGTTATAAAAGTTGCTCTTCATTTAAACCAAGATGATTCAAGCGCATACGCTATGGATTGCTACACTACAGAAGTTTATCGACAGACTTATGCCGAGATTGTCTACCCTATTCCACATCCTTCTGAGTGGGACATACCAGATGACTTACAAACAGTTTTGCCACCAGCCATGGACAGAAGGCTACCTGGCCGACCAAAAAGTCACGATCGTATACCGTCTAAGGTGAAGAGAAGAAGAGATCGACATGTAGTCGGTGCAAGGAAAGTGGTCATACAAGGTTGACATGTGATCACCAGTGCCATCAAATCATCTTTTCCTCTACCAAAATATGGATCCTCATCAAAATCACAATTGGCTTCACCTTTTGGGACTGTTAACTTAGGTGATTTTTAAATGCAAACGTTGTATTATGTGGATTTTATGTGTGAACTTTTAACATTTTCAGTTGAATTAATGACTCAGGCCAACCATTTTGACTTAACCAACTCTTGTTATTCAGTTGTTATCACTATTAGGCATGCATTTGACTATCGCAACACGGAAATTACAATCGCAACGAGAGAATCGCAATGCGAAATGAAAATCCCAACATGAAAATCGCAATGCGGAAATGAAATCGCAATGCGAAATGAAAATCGCAATGCGAAATGAAAATCGCAACGAGAGAATCGCAATGCGAAATGAAAATCGCAATGCGAATGAAAATCGCAACGAGAGAATCGCAATGCGAAATTAAAATCGCATTGCGATTCTCCCGTTGCGATTTTCATTTCCGCATTGCGATTTTCATTTCGCATTGCGATTCTCTCGTTGCGATTTTCATTTCGCATTGCGATTTTCATTTCGCATTGCGATAGTCAATTTTGCCTTCAACATAATGCAGATTGAAATCAACAAAATCAACCATTACATTTCAATCAATTAAACAAGCACAAATAAGAATTATATTCGCATCAATTACACAAATCAACTTTTACAAATCATCTTTTACAAATCAATTAAACAATCAAAAATAAGCAATAATTCTTATTTCCGATCATCTACTATTGAATCAACTTTTACAAATCAATTAAACAATCAAAAAACAATCAATTAAACTATTGAATCAACTTTTGCAGCCATACATCATTTTCACGCAGTTCACTTCTGAGATTAACCTGCAGAAACCAAACATTTGCTCAAACAACACTTTCTACACATCTAAAACCTACAAACAGCAAATTATTGAATTCTAGGTACTTAACCAAACATTTTCAAACCAAAAGTATATAAACTTACCAATTGTTTATGGACATTTTTATAACGCGGATGCAGGTAGGCAGCGTCTCGTATATATCGATTTAGCCATATAATGCCGAAACCACAAGCCTACTGCAGCTCTATCTCTATCGGTGGGAGGTAGATACTTGATGCTTCCCGTCGTCAAACGCTCCAACGCCAAGCATACGAGAGGACCACAATCTCCTCTGGCTCCGCTCGTTTGTTGTGGCGCGGTCTCGTCTCTAATACTGTAATATTGAGCTTCTTTGGCTTCTTGTTTCCAGAACGAGTCCAATAATTGATCGCATCCAAGAATTTAGCCAAATGAGAGCTCCATCCCTTAATAACATCTCTTAAATCAGCCAATGATATGTAATTTATCATGCTGTCATACACTATTGTCTTAAGGGATGGGAGCTGAAGCTCGAAGAGAATCCAATGTTTACGTTCCAAAACAGGGATAAACACCTGCAATCATAAGTAATAATTCATTTATTTGCGCACTTATTTCATAAAACCTTTAAACTCAATCTAAAATAATACTACCTTATCGACCTCCCACCATGCAGGATAAAGTTTAGCTTGTCCATTGCCCAAATCAAATGATTCATCTCGTGCATTCTTCAAGTGAACGGCGTGAAAAGACGTCGGCATAATTGTATATCGTATATTTTTATTTTTCTTAAGTTTTCTTATTATTAAAAGACGTGTCACCCACGCATCGATATGCTGTTTTACAAAAAAAGACATATATTAGTGACTTACATAAATTTAAAAAAAAAAATTAATCAAATTGAAATATAAGAAAAATATAAGACTTACCCCCCCATCGAAATAGCCATTGTCTTCGCCCCTAATAATACGCCCCACAAGACCGATCAAGCAACAAATAGATATCATCGGTGAGCTTGCATATGTCAGTGAAACACCCCTGGCTCTGCTCATGTAGATAAAAATCAACAGCGGTCTTAGCCCAAAGGGTGTTATCCAGAATTGTGTCCGTAGTTGATCCCTCTCCTCTTCAGATACCGGTATGGTACGGCCGGTAACTCATACGAGAGCCAACTTGAATCCATCATGTCCGGCACGTCAGAGGGTTTCTCAAGAAGCCTACATATGACGCCATGTGAATCGGGCTCTTGAATGGTGGGAGGGACCTCTTCAATGATGACAGTGGCCTCTTGAACGGTGGGAGGGGACTCTCGAGGAATGATAGGGGGGCCTCTTCAACGATAGGAGTGGACTCTTGAGGGATGACAGGCGAGTCGGGCTTCTTCTTGCGGTGTCTTCGCACTATTGGGGTGTACGGAGACTTAATAGCACGTGCACGCTGTCTGATGCGTGAACTCCGTCGTGCAAGCATAACCCAACGTAAAGCATCCACTCTATCGGGCCGCTAAATAATTAAATACAAAATCAGTAAATAAACAGACATGATATTTAAACAGTGAAACAAAGACAATATGTTTCAAACTTGCATTGTATTCACCCAAGTCATTATTCTATCATAGTTCACAAAATGCATCAGATAACAAAGAAAAATATGTTTCAAACTAATACCCTGAAGTTAGTATTTGTCTTTGTTTTGTCTATTGGTTGAAGTAATGCAATCCATTCAGTTTCAATTTGCAGAAGAAGAAATAGTTTACTTTCGCAACACGAAACTTAAAATCGCAACGCGAAACCAAAATCGCAACGCGAATGAAAATCGCAACGACAGAATCGCAATGCGAAATGAAAATCGCAACGAAAGAATCGCAACGCGAAATGAAAATCGCAATGCGATTTTGGTTTCGCGTTGCGATCTTGTCGTTGCGATTTTGGTTTCGCGTTGCGATTCTGTCGTTGCGATTTTCATTTCGCGTTGCGATTTTGGTTTCGCGTTGCGATTTTAAGTTTCGTGTTGCGAAAGTAAACTATTTCTTCTTCTGCAAATTGAAACTTGAATGGATTGCATTACTTCAACCAAAAGACAAAACAAAGACAAATACTATTTCACAGTGTTAAAGAATACACAGTTTAGCAGAATTGGCAGCAACCGAACAAATTCACTTTCAACCAAAAGACAAAACAAAGACAAATACTATTTCACAGTGTTAAAGAATACACAGTTTAGCAGAATTGGCAGCAACCGAACAAATTTACTTTCAACCAAAAGACAAAACAAAGACAAATACTATTTCACAGTGTTAAAGAATACACAGTTTAGCAGAATTGGCAGCAACCGAACAAATTTACTTTCAACCAAAAGACAAAACAAGACAAATACTATTTCACAGTGTTAAAGAATACACAGTTTAGCAGAATTGGCAGCAACCGAACAAATTTACTTTCAACCAAAAGACAAAACAAAGACAAATACTATTTCACAGTGTTAAAGAATACACAGTTTAGCATAATTGGCAGCAACCGAACAAATTTACTTTCAACCAAAAGACAAACAAAGACAAATACTATTTCACAGTGTTAAAGAATACACAGTTTAGCAGAATTGGCAGCAACCGAATAAATTTACTAAGCAATCTAAGTGAAATGGCTAATCTAAGTGAAATTACGAGTAAATTTATCATTAAGTTAAATATGGAAAATCTTAAACTTACCTCGTTGCGTAGAGTATGAACCTCATTCTGCAACGATACTATCATCTCACGTAAGCGGCAACCTCACCACGTAAAGTTGACACCTCCACACGCCATGCACCATCGTTATCGCGTAGAGTACCGATCTCCTCACGCAAGGCATTGACCTCATCACGTAACTCCCTTGACTCATCCCGTTGAGGTGGAGGTGGAGAACAGGGAGATAGGAGTCGTGGCATCTTTGTCGGTCGCCTATCATGAGGTGATGGTGGAGAAGAGGCTCGATGATGTGACGGGATAGGTGATGGCTCTCGTTCTAGAGGTGTATAGTCGGTCGATCGGGTGATGGCTCTAGGTGAGGTGATGGCTCTCGAATTGGAGGAAGTGGATGCTGCTCATCATCCGTGCCATCAAAAAAACTCTGACTAGCTTGCCACCAATCAGTGGCAAGCTCTTCCTCCGTGGGTGTCAGTCTTTGTAATGGAATGTTGGCCTCCTAAAATATAAAAACTCAAACAAAGTTAAACGTCTACTATTAATAACTTGTTTATATATTATATGAAAGTATTTGTGTTAACTTACATTATTTATTGTCGCATATGGTATTAAGTCTTCCCAATCCAACAGAGTTTTCCTCTTCCAGGAAATAGCCCTGGAATATCATTTGACGTTTTTATTGCATATGTACGCATGCTGGGGAAAGCCTCGAATATCCAAATCTACAAACAATATAATACAAAATTAGTAATTGTTAAATAATTAATTATAATTTTAGAAACATTATATAGAAATTCTTACCTTAAAGGCCCAAACAAAGCCTAACAAAGTGTATTTGGACCCATCGCCCCGCAAACTTTTGCGGTCATCAAAGGCAGACGACAACTTAGTCCAGGTAGCTTTCCATATATACGAACCCCACGGAAACAGATTCCATGCATTCAGGTCCTCTACCAATATTATTAGCTCCCGATGAATAGGTTGTCTGGCCTCTCTGCCTAAAAGCCGGCATACACAGTAGTAGAAGGCATACTCGGACAACATCGACGTCATCCATCCGAGTGAAACCAGCTTTCTTATTAAACAATTTCTTCAGGTCGTCGACATGTAGGTTCGGCTTCTCCATTGACTCATCTGGAAAAACCCGGGATAACCATGATGGGCGGCGATATGACGAGTGTACCGGCCTACATCATCGTGTCCGAATCGTAGACCAGTGATTAAGCAGAACTCCTTCCGCCCAAAACAAGTATACGCTGGTGGAAAATGAAACCATATCTCTTCCTCACCACGTTGTATACTGTCGGTAGATTTGATGTCATGGTCTGAAGCCACAAATGGGTCAAATTAGCATCTCCACCCGGATGCTGTACTCTCAGCCATGGCCCGAAGCAGGTTTCCTCAAACAATTGTCTTTGAGCAGGTGAAAGCTTCGAAGCAATTGTAGTGGCCAGGCTGACTTTATTTCTCAAGGTCAATTGAGCCGAAAAAATTTCTACAAAAACAATAAACATACCAAGTTAGATATACCAAAAACTACACTGTGAAGATATACCAAAAACAATAAACATAAAAAGTAGTAGTTTATTCTTGAAACTAAAATTTGCAACACTGTTTTGTCTTTTGGTTGAAATGAAAATCGCAACGAGAATCGCAACGCGAAATGAAAACCGCAACTAGAGAATCGCACGCGAAATGAAAATCGCAACGAGAGAATCGCAACGCGAAATGAAAATCGCAATGCGATTTTGGTTTCGCGTTGCAATTCTCTAGTTGCGATTTTCATTTCGCGTTGCGATTCTCTCGTTGCGATTTTCATTTCTCTCGTTGCGACAGTCATTCTCTCGTTGCGATTTTCATTTATCTCGTTGCGACTCTTCTGCAAATTGAAACTTGAATGGATTGCATTACTTCAACCAAAAGACAGAACAAAGACAAAGACAAATACTAACTTGAAAATCGCAACGAGAGAATAGCAACGCGAAATGAAAATCGCAACGACAGAATCGTAACGCGAAATGAAATCTAAGTGAAATGGTTAATCTATTATTGAAATGACCAGTAAACTTATCATCAGTTTCAATATGAAAAACCTACAATAATGCAAACATTTCAAAATAAAAATAATTAAAAAAACTAACCCTCGGAGGTTGATTTTCCATTTCTGAATATTGTGAGGGATTTCTGACCGTGAATGGTTGTGAGAGATTTCGCCGGAGATGGGGACGGAAATCTTCGGAGATGGGGACGGATTTCTTCGCCGTAGAGTGAGAGATGGAGATGGGACTGAGTTGTGATTTTAGGTTTTAGGTTATGAGTTGCGATTACGGGATTTTGTCTTAATATTGGTTTTTGTAATTTGAAAATAAAATACGCGTAGCGATTATAATGGCGCTTTAAATATCGCGTTGCGATTTACGGATACGCGTTGCGATTTTATGTATTATCGTTGCGATTTACGGATACGCGTTGCGATATACGGATACACGTTGCGATTTACGGATACGCGTTGCGATTTATGTGTTCGCGTTGTGATTTTCATATTCGCGTTGCGATTTTGGAAAATCGCAATGCGAATTTGTACTATCGCATTGCGATTTTCAAGAATCGCGTTGCGATTTTGGAAACTGATTTGCGATTCTGGGGATCGCGTTGCGATTTTTATTTCGTGTTGCGATTTTTATTTCGCGTTGCGATTTTGTTGGTCATTTTGGCAAATCCAAAAAAAGTTGGTTAAAATCGTATATTATAACTTTTTTTTGGTCACTGAGGCGATTTTCTCTTTTTTATATGTCATATACATATATCTCACAAAGTTAATGACTCAACCCAAACTTAAAAAGTCAATTCGCTAATTATTAAAAGTTTGAATTATTCAAATTTTATTTTATAATTAGACTCAAATTTAATTTATTAAATTATGAATCGAGTAAAAATTTATAACTTGGTCAATAAAAAAATTGATTTCTTGGAGTCTAGTTTTGGTGACCCCGAATTGAAGGGGGTTTGGTTTGGTTTCAACTTTCAGACAAAAAAAGAGAAAGGGCAATTGGTGAAGAAAGCACGTGAATAATGTTAGAGATTAATGTTATAAAAAGGACATTTGAATGGAACAATTCAATTGGTTTAAAGTTAACCAAGTTCAGAAAAAGAAACGTGCTTGATGCTCGCTCAACAAGACTCGGACATCCAAAGGTTAAAAATAACAATAACATGTCTTAACAGTAACGCGAATCCGCAGCCTCACATTCGTCCATGCCTTTCTCATTTGTCACTTGTTTTTTTAGTTACCTCCATCTGTTTCTCTGAGTTGGAAAAAAAGAAAGAAAGAAAATTGAAGTTGTGAAAATATACAAGTAAAATGGCGGAAGTAGTGGAACCAAATCGTATACTTCTGTTAACCCTTTTGTCGACCTTGCTGGTTACTTCCGGCATCGCTCATAACACGGACGGTGGCAATGCCGAAGGGGTTGACGATATGGCCGGAAGTAACGTGCCGAAGGAGGTTACCTATGATGGAAGGTCTTTGAAGATTAATGGCAAAAGGGCTCTTCTCTTTTCAGGCTCCTTTCATTACCCTCGCAGAACAACAGATGTATGCATCTGTTACTTTTGATTTGATTTGATTTGATGCAGTCAGTATTAATTTGTTGTTGTTGTTCAGATTTGGTTCAGGTCTGGCCCGATCTCCTCCGGAAATCGAAAGAGGGAGGCCTGAACACGATCGAGACTTATACTTTCTGGAATGGTCATGAGCCGGTTCAGGGGCAGTACGACTTTGAAGGACGATTTGACTTGGTTAAGTTCATGCAGTTGGTTCGTCAACATAAAATGTATGCAGTCCTTAGAGTTGGCCCCTTCATCCAGGCTGAGTGGAACCATGGGTAAACACTCCTATTTGTTATTAAATCATTGAATCTTATATCAGCTTTAATTTCATTTTCTCAACATTCAGAGGATTGCCATATTGGTTAAGAGAAGTCCCTAACATTGTGTTTTGTTCTGATAACGAACCGTTCAAGGTAATCTGTCTTCTTCTCCAACCAATCTAGGATGAACATTGTATATAGGGTTTCACTCGATTAATGGTTTACTCTTTTGCAGTACCACATGAAAAGGTTTGTTATGATGATCGTCGACAAACTGAAGCAAGCCAAGTTGTTTGCTCCACAAGGAGGCCCTATTATCTTATCACAGATTGAGAATGAATATAAAACTATTCAATTAGCATACAGAGAACGTGGAGACAGTTATATTCGGTGGGCAGCAAAGATGGCCCTTAGCTTGGATGTCAAAGTCCCATGGATCATGTGCAAGCAAACTGATGCACCGGATCCGATCGTAAGTTAATAGACATAAGTTACTGTTTTTGATTGCTCAAAAGATGCTGAACATCAGTTTGTATCGAAAATACTGTTACGTTCATTGTTTTTCAGATCAATACGTGCAACGGAAGGCACTGTGGAGATACTTTCACGGGTCCAAATGGTGAATGGTCCCAACAAGCCTACACTGTGGACTGAGAACTGTACTGCACAATAAGTATTTGATTATTGACCATGTTCACTCTCCCTTTACGTAGGCTGATGCCGTGGCCCTGTTTTTGATGTGGAATTTTAACGATTCAGGTTTAGAGTATTCGGAGATCCACCGTCTCAAAGATCAGCGGAGGATTTGGCATATTCGGTTGCTCGGATCTTCTCGAAAGTGGAACTATGGTCAACTACTAAATGGTTGGAAAGATACTAGACTATGATGTCTGAGTTCAGTTCTTTCAAAATGGCACTCGTTTCAGGCATAGCTCACTGGTGTTTTTTTTGTTTCAAGTACCATGGTGGCACGAATTACGCCAGAACAGCCGCTTCGTTTCTTACAACTCGTTACTATGATGAAGCCCCTCTGGATGAGTTTGGTAGGACTAGGAATAATTCTTAACGGATGATCCTTATATATGATCCTCTATACAGCTACCTTTTACATGTTGTGAATATCGCAGGTCTAATAAAGGAACCGAAGTGGGGTCACCTCAAGGACGTTCATCAGGCTCCAAGGTTGTGCAGGAGGGCTCTATTTTCCGGTTCCCATGTTTTCCAAAAGATGGGTACGGACAATGAGGTAATCATCTTTATAGACCGATAATTCGATATGGATTAAAATGAGTTAAGCTATTGTGCAATGCAGGCTGATGTCTGGGAGCAACACGGAACTGGAATCTGTGCAGCTTTCTTGTCCAACAATAACACCAAGAAGCCACAAATTCTCAATTTCAGGGGTCGGGATTACGACCTTCCGCCTCGCTCCATTACCATCCTCCCCGACTGCAAGACCGAGGTCTACAACAATAAAATGGTGAACTAATTTCCTGATACATCCACTTCTAGTAACACCACAAGTTGTCACCTTTTTCACCCTAGTAAATGTAAATAACTTAATCTTGATTGACAAGCATAGATCACATCACAGCATAACTCAAGAAATTTTGTGAGATCAACAAATGCAAACTAGAACTTTGACTGGGAGATGTACAAAGAAGTCCTTCCTACTGAACGAGGAGCTGTGAATCCGGAGCCAAGGGAGCTTTTTGAGTTGACAAAAGATCAAACTGACTACGCCTGGTAGTCAACTACGTAAGTTCGTAAAAACTTAAAAACACCTAAACAAAATTTACTTCATCTTAATTTGTCAGAGATGGAATGAAATTCTTGATGCAGAATCGAAATGAATCTACGTGACTTACCGATGAAGAAAGGTGTCTTCCCAATTTTTAGGGTTGCAAGTTTTGGCCATGGACTCCATGCCTATATAAATGGCAAATACATAGGTAACTGCAGCTTTCATGGTTAAATTACATGTCACTCAAACTCAGGTGTGAGTGGAGAAATATGTAACATGTATCAAATCTCGGTGTCGATGTTAGGTACTGCTCATGGTAGCAAAGTTGAGAAGGACTTTGTTTTCCAGATACCTGTAAATTTCAAGGAAGGGCCCAACCATATTGCTCTCTTGGGGTATTTAGTAGGACTTCCGGTAAGGCTCGCAACAACTTAAACAAACTTTTGGGGATGGATTGAAATTTACAACAGCTACTGATTATCAATCTCGTTTACTAATCAAGGATAGCGGAGCCAACATGCATAGACGATACGCTGGACCTCGTTCCATCACTATCCTAGGTTTGAACACCGGAACACTTGACATAACATTAAATGGTTGGAGCTATCAGGTATCAGTCAATCAACTTTTAGACTTGGTACGGTAACTTTCTAACCAAGTTAAACTGCAGATAGTCTCTAACAATTTTCAGGTTGGACTTGATGGAGAAAAGAAGAAAATATACACAGAAAAAGGGTCAGAGAAGGTACAATGGACTAAGGCCGATGTATCGGAAGGCCTAACATGGTTCAGGGTAATTCCAGGGGAACTCTTTACGTCTTGAAAACACACAGTATGTTGTGCCCAGAAAAACTGAAACTTAGTTTTGAATAGGGATATTTCGATGCACCAGAAGGGGACAATCAACTTGCTGTAGAGATGACTGGTATGTCCAAAGGCATGGTTTGGATCAATGGCCAAAACATTGGGAGATTTTGGATGTCTTACGTCTCCCCTCTTAAGCAGCCGACTCAATCCGGGTATGCAACAACTGAAAACAAATGTTTGATCAAAATCTGAAAAGATTTGTAACTCATTTCTGCAAAAACCTAATTGATCAGGTACCTAATTCCAAGATCATACCTTCAACCAGAAAAGAATCTCATTGTTATACTGGAAGAAGAGAAGGGTGATCCTTAAGACGTCGAGATACTTCTTGCCCATAGAGATACAATCTGCAGTTTTATAACCGAATATCATCTACCGTCTGTGAGGTTATTCGAGACCAAAGCAGGCCAACTTCGAGCCTTTCAGATTGATTTGAATCCAAGGGTTGAACTTACATGTCCCAACCAGAAACTTATCGTCAACGTCGAATTCGCCAGCTTCGGTGATCCTTTCGGTTCTTGTGGGAACTACATCCTCGGAAATTGCACGTCTCCGGTGTCGAAGCAAGTTGCTGAAAAGGTAATATGTATACCACATCTGCTGTACAGGATTTCTCTGTTTATGTTGGTCACACTGGGAATGTTTCTGTGGGGTTCTTTTTGAACAGTTTTGCTTGCGAAAACCAAGATGCAAGATCCCATTGCACAATGAGGAATTCAAGAAAAATGATGCGTGTCCCGAAAGGAAGAAGGCTTTGGCTGTCCAAGTGAAATGCTCTTCTGAATCCTAGTCGTGGAGCTTTATTTTATTATGCTTCACACAACTTCTTGAGCTAAGCTTAATTCTTTCTTCTTTTCTTGGGGGATCAATTAAGCTCAAATTTTTTTCACTATACAGAGACGATGAATATTTGATTGGACAGTTCAAAATTACTGTTTCACCTTGTCTACGTATTTCGTAAGCTTGAAATCGGATGATATTTAAATTTGTAAAAGAAAACAAAAAGTTACTACATTGTTTAAATTTAGGTAACTCTAATTGTATAAATATAAATTCATTATAGTATTCCTCCCAATAAAAAAGTGATTTAAACTAACCTTAATACGTTAGTGTTGCAGCCTCACTTTTGTAAAACAGAAGTGTGAACACCCACTAATTTCACTAATGAAAATAGTATTTAAAATTCACTAATTGGTGCATGGCAAAGGCACTCACAGAGTATCCCAAAAAGGAACAAAATCTGTACACTCAATACTCTGCCAAACTTCTTCTTCCTTCATGCACTACTACGGTCAACAACTCATTTCACTAATCAATTAAGTATAGAACGAATTTATAATTCAAACTAGAGATTAATGGGACTAAAGCTAAGAATTTAGAACATAAAAATACAATGGAAATGGTCTAAAGAAGCTTCTTCAAAGCTTGAAACCTCCAGAGCCTTCAATTAACTTCACACCATCTTTTGGAGAAGATTGTAAGCTTTTCTTGAAGCTCATGGAGTGTAGATGATGATTCTTATCTCCTTCAACAACGGATGGTTTCCTAGAATGAAAAAGATGTTAACTTGATGCTTAATCACAGGGTTTTTGGATGAGAAAGATGTTACCTTGAAGGAGAAAGGATGATATCACGAAAATCTGTTTTTTGTGCCCCTTTCTCCACAAGTACAAACAACCAAAATGAAGAGTACAGGCAACATGTGAAATTTGAACTCAATTGACCATCGGCAATGGCGAAGAACGACGTTCAGTTGACAAATATAATCGGCGACGAGTGACAGCGATCCGTCGAAGCTCTAAAGAGAAGTCATGGCTTCTCTCTATATAATTTCGGTGAGAAGAGTGCAAAATGAATAAGAACCAATTTTTTTATTTTTATACCAGCTCGGCGGATCGGGTTTAACCCGATGTAGATTCTCACTATTTTAAGACTTTGGGGGTAAATTCTTTTTACGATCCATTTGATTTTGACATTTAATTCAATTTAATCCCTCTTTTACATTTTTATTATTTAGGTCATTTAAGTTCTGTTTGGTCAATTAGTCCAGTATTACAGTTTTATTTATTTATTTTCATTTTTTTGAAGTAAGTTGGTGCATTTATGATTTATTCACTTTAGTCTTTATATCTTATATTATATATGAATTATTTTCCATATTAATACATTTTATTATTTATTATACTTATAGGCATTTTTATTTATGATTAATAAGCAAAATTAATTCTTAGGGATCATTAATTCATAATTTTTCCTTACTAAGACATCAACATAATCAACCAGATTTTAAAAATACTTTGTGAGATACTAATCTTTATTCGCACGCAACCGATTCCCTAATCAACTTTCTAGGTTAGTAGACTATAATTTATTATTTTAATTTTATTAAAATTACAAACTTTTAAGTAATTCAATCACATTGTCATGATCCAGGAGGCAAGATTGGAGACTGATGAGAAGAAACGGGGAAACAAATTACAGGCTGATGAGGAGAAAGGGGGGAACACGGGGAAATTGGAGATTATGTTTGGGAAATTAGATAAGGAGTACAATGATGGGGCTAAGATGTTACCTGATGAGAAGAGGGTCGTGCGTGGACTGCTGAAGCAAGAGACCAAGTGCTTATTGGACCAGGAGATGACGAGCCCAATTACCTACAGCCAACAAAAGACAACAGAAACGGTTAAGGGAATATAAGTTGTTAGAGAAATGATACAGCTGGCAATCTGTTAGTAAATAATTCCTATAAAAATTCAGTTGTAATGAGATGGAAATTATGAATGAAATTATGATGAATTCTGTTTTCTTTACTTTATTTTCTCTATCTTCTTAAATTTTTTCTTATTTTGTGAGTGTTTCATCACAATTGGTATTTAGAGCAAGGTCATTTTGATCCAAAAATACTAAAAAAAAATTTCAAGCTAGGTAAGGCACGGAAATTACAGTAGATGGCACACAATGATCAGCCGCCGGTCATTCCTGCTGATCCAGCAGAGTCTTCTGAGGTGGAGCCAGTTCCAACTTGGTGGCTTAATCAACAGAGTAATTGGGAGCAGCGGATGCAACTACTGGAGGCCACAACAACTGACACGAAGAACATGCTTCAGCAACTTTTAGGGTTAATGCAGAAGGCTGGGACTGAATCTGGGCAATCTACTTGTCGAAACGATTTTTTTTTAGGTGTGAGAAAAGGGTGAGATTTTAAAAACCACATTAATTTTTAATTATCTCTTTTAATTTAAAAACAAATGCGATTTAAAAGACCTCTCGTTTCGAAAATTTTTGGATTTCCTTTATGATAAAAAAAACGGTTCAAAGAGTCGCCACCAATCTTTGATTAGGGTGTGATTGGGCACCCAAAAATGCTTCGTCATTTTAAATAAAAATTAATTTTAATTAAAACAACAAATTGAGGTCTGCGTTACCAAAATCTGAGTTCGGGAGTCGGTTACGTGTGGGGAAGGATTAGCACCCCCACAACGCCCTAAATCGGTACCTAATCGATTAATTAACGTTTTTGCAATGAACTTTACAAATTCGAATTTAATTTGATTTTTGATCCCATAAAATAAAATGTAAATTTAAAACATTCAAAAACACTAAAATAAATTAAATTAAAATTACCAAGTCATTTTAGAAAGATAAAGAATGTTCGATTATTTACAAATATCGAGACCAGATCTTAAAGATATAACAACCTTTTCTCGATATATTTAAATAAACGAACATTTCTTTTTCTCTCGATCCCAAATTTTAGTGTGATGGATCAATTTTTAGGTTTCACTCTCGGGATACACTTTTAATTTAAAATTGTCGAAAGTGGATCTCTAATCAGTTAAGACAACCCACTTAAAACAATTTTAAATTAAAAGGGTATTACCCTTAAATCAATTATGTAACGATGTCGAATTGTACACATGAGGCTAACGTGCAAATCATACAAAAGGATGTCATGCAAAAACTAATCATATAATGGCACACATTCGAATAACTATCTTAGTCTAAAGTAAAATATGTACATTCACTAAAATAACATCAATTGCTATATATAAAAAACCTATTGTCAATAACAACAATCTCGTCTTCAATACTGACATGGGAATTAAAATAACAGAAAACTAAAACTAAGCATACAAAATAGAAATTAAACACTAAACTCAACAAGCATACTAAGTAACTAAATTGTCATATATAAAAATTACAAGCTAGATGCGAAGACAAACAAACAAAAGAAGAGTAACACACTGGGTACTAAATTAGAATATGCATAAACAAAGAGAACAGAATTAGGAAAACACAAAAGACTCGTTACAGGACTAAAATAAAAGAGCACAAAACAACAGGCCACAAATATCAACAACACAAAATATGACTTAACTAACGAAATGGCTAAAATGCAACAAACATAAAGGTTAAGAGCCAAATTCAAAATGTACACAACACCAGGACGCCTGCGTGATTAACCCTCTCTTAGGCGCAGGTCCTAAACGGTGCCGTTTAGGAGACTGAATATATTAGGAACCTTAGGCTTAGTTTTAACCTAATTTTCATTCTAAACTCAGCCTCACTTTAATAAACTCTCAGCCGTTCTCCCCTTCTTCTTCCTCACTCTCTCGACAGAACTCTCTCCCTCTCATGGAGTCACTCATCTCACACAAGACCAAAGCTCCATTAATCCGACGAAAACCCAACCCAGCAAGGTAAGGAACTAACCCTTTTATTTCTGTTTTTTTACATATTTAAAACCCAATAGATGAGAACTAACCTAAATAAGTAATGGACAAAGATTCAAGTAAATCACAGAAATTTCGCCCAACTACAACAACAGTACGAATAACATTAATACCGACGGCGTTCTAACAAAACAAGGTAAATCCCTCTTATAATTATTTTGAAAATAAAAAGAGCATGTTGTGAAATAGATGAAAAAGAGGGTAAAGAATAACCTTCTTGATTGGTTTTTTTTTATTACCAAAAACAAATAGAAAGCTTTCCTTGCTTTGTTTACAATTTCTCAGTTATGTCCTGTAAAGCACGAATGGAGACCTCTTTTCTGCTTCTGTTTTCTCAGTTCAATGTTGATGTCTCTCGGCTCTCCTTTTTTCGTCTCCCTTTTTTGGTTTTTTCGTTGGTTTCTTTCTTTAATGGTCTCCTTTTCTTTCTTTTTCATTGTGTTTTGTCCTGTAAAGCACGAATGGAGACCAGTAGTTACTAAAAAAAACTGACCTCCCTCTTTCTTTTTTAGTGGTTAAATGTCCCACGTTTTTGGTAGTTATTTCCCCACTATCTCTCTTTTTTTTCTGGTTTCTAATTTCCCGGACAAATTAAGCATCTACAGCTGCCCCTCTTTGTTCATTGTCGTGTAACGAGAATAGAGCAAAGATCAAAAGATGATTGAATTTGTCTGGTCCTGAGAATGTTACGTCAGGATAAATGAGACTTGAAACATCTTCAAATGACGAGCCTGCTCCCTATTCCTTCAGGAAGTATAAGACTCGAACAATCTTCATAAAACGTGTCTGCTCTCTATTCATTCAGAGAGTATAAGACTTGAACAATCTTTAATAAACGGGTCCGCTCTCTATTCCTTCAGAGAGTATAGAACTCGAAAAATCTTCAATAAACAGGTCCGCTCCCTATTCTTTCAGGGAGTATAGGACTCAATCTTCAACGAACTAGTCCGCTCCCTATTCATTCAGAGAGTATAGGACTCAATCTTCAACGAACTTGTCCGCTCCCTATTCATTCAGAGAGTATAGGACTCAATCTTCAACGAATTTGTCCGCTCCCTATTCATTCAGAGAGTATAGGACTCAATCTTCAACGAACTTGTCCGCTCCCTATTCATTCAGAGAGTATAGGACTCAATCTTCAACGAACTTGTCTGCTCCCTATTCATTCAGAGAGTATAGGACTCAATCTTCAACGAACTTGTCCGCTCCCTATTCCTTCAGAGAGTATAGGACTCAATCTTCAACGAACTTGTCCGCTCCCTATTCCTTCAGAGAGTATAGGACTCAATCTTCAACGAACTTGTCCGCTCCCTATTCCTTCAGAGAGTATAGGACTCAATCTTCAACGAACTTGTCCGCTCCCTATTCCTTCAGAGAGTATAGGACTCAATCTTCAACGAACTTGTCCGCTCCCTATTCATTCAGAGAGTATAGGACTCAATCTTCAACGAACTTGTCCGCTCCCTATTCATTCAGAGAGTATAGGACTCAATCTTCAACGAACTTGTCCGCTCCCTATTCATTCAGAGAGTATAGGACTCAATCTTCAACAAACGAATTTGCTTCACTACTCTTTCGTGAAGGCTTATAGATGATTTGCTTCAAAGATCAAACCTGAAAATCAAACATTATTCATCATGAATGTATATTTGAAAAATATTATACTAAAAAATTTAGAAGTTGAGAAATTTTTTGAAAATCCATCTCCATCGTTAAAACTTGTCTGGAGCCATTGGATATTTGAATCTGCTTTGACTCAATTTTCGTATAAACATCATTCTTGTCAAAATCTCAAGACCAGTTATCTTCATCTCGATGCTTTCATATCTTCAATCTTCAACTATCCCTGGGAAACCTGTAGATATTTAAGCCATCATGCGATTATGAATGCTGCCATGATCCTACTCATGCCTAAAATGTATGCAATTATGCAATTCAATGCGTTTTCTTCTTTGAAGGGACTCTATCTCCTTTTGATTTCGATGGAACTCGGCTTCATCTTGGGCACAGAACGTTTGACCAGTTCACCCCAATTAACAATCTCAATTCCATATCTCTCGGCTTAACATGACCTTGACTCCTTTCTTTCTTGAAACCCGCCAGTATCCATGACCAACTTCTTGATTAATGGTAACCTCATTGGGTCATCTTTTAATGGCTGAGATTTTCTTTGAATTTGAGGATTTTAGTTTCCCATGGCCACACAAGCTTACATGTTTAAACTATTGTCAACTTCAGAATACCTGCATTTTCCAAAACCTTTTGCACAATAATACAAAATGATCTCATGTACTTCAAGTTAAGCCATATGTTTTAACCTTTCAAAATAAGATGTTTGCAAAAGGGAAATTATCAAGAAAAGACATCTCTTTATTTGTATAAATACAGAGAATTTTAGGCAACTAAATGGCAAACTTTTAACTGGAAACAGTAAAAGAACAAAAGAGTAGGCGTCTTCAAATATCAATAATGCAAATGCTTTTAAACTGGCACGCCGTTAGAATGTCTCGAGTGTAGCTTCTGTCAAAAGGATCTCCAAAATTGTGATGCTTACGAGTATGAAGCTACTTCTAAACTCCCAAATCTCTATCATTGGATGCCCTAAACCAGTATTGAATCTCATATGCATTCAATTTCTCTTCTGGTTGTTTTCATCGAGACTCATTAATCTTTAGTCTCATCCTTGATCACCAACTGTCATTGTTACTATCCATATTAGGAGCTCTTTCCACTTCCAAAATTGATTCAGAACCTCCACCATGCGCGAATTCTGAATTTCAAATTCAACTCAAGTCGCCTTTTGCGGGTTTTCAACTTGAGACCTCATTTGGTTCCAAGACGCCCTTTTCGGGTTTTCATCTTGAACCCTCCTTTTATTTATCTTTTTTCATTTTTCTCTTTTCCTTCCTTTTTCCATTTTTTCTCTTCTTTTTTCTTTTCGTTTTTTCCATCATTTTTTCTTTTTTCTCATTTTTTCTTCTTTTCTCTTTTATTTCTTCTTCAAGCAAAATATCTCTTAACAGCATCGGAATTCACTGGATATGGTAATTCTGATCCGTCCATTTCAGTTAGGACTAAAGCTCCCCCAGAAAAGGCCTTCTTGACAACATAAGGTCCTTCCCAATTGGGCATCATATTTGAATGCTCGCTCATCTTAAATGCCGCTGCCAGTGTGGCAAGGCATCTGCCATTTGATTTTCTTCTCTGGGGAGGTAATTGAAAGTTACTTCTTCAAATTCTTCAACAAGCTCCATAACCAATTTACGGTATTCTACAAGCTTGGAATCTTTTGTCTCCCATTCTCCTCTGAGCTGGTATATTACCAAAGCTGAATCTCCATACACCTTGAGCATTTTTACTTTGCGTTCAACAGCAGCTCTAAGTCCCAGAACACAAGCTTCATACTCAGCCATATTGTTAGTACAATCAAAATTAAGCCGACTGGTAAAAGGATAATGCTCTCCCTCTGGTGAGACCAAAATTGCCCCGATTCCATGTCCCAAGGCATTTGAAGCACCATCAAAGTTCAACTTCCAATATTTGCTAGTGGATGCCACTGCTTCTTCTACCGAAATAGCCATTAAATCTTCATCTGGGAAATCAAAGCTCAACGACTCATATTCTTCCGAAGCTCTGCTTGCAATGAATTCCGCTATAGCACTTCCTTTAATTGCCGTCTGGTTTACATACTGGATGTCAAATTCGGACAATAAGATCTGCCAACGAGCTAATCTTCCAGATAATGCAGGCACACCCATTAGATATTTCAAGGGATCAAGCTTGGATATAAGCCAAGTAGTATGATACAACATATATTGCCTAAGCCTTCGGGTAGCCCATACTAAAGCGCAACACAACTTTTCAATGGGTGAGTATCTTGTCTCACATTCAGTGAACTTCTTGCTGAGATAATAGATAGCCCTTTCTTTCTTCTCAGTTTGGTCACGTTGCCCCAGCACACACCCCATTGAATTTTCATAAACTGACAAATAAAGAATCAAGGGTTTGCCTGAGATGGGTGGCGCTAAAATTGGAGTGCTCGACAAATATCTCTTCACTGCTTCAAAAGCTCTTTGACAATCCTCACTCCATTCTCCTGAGTTATTCTTGCGAAGAAGGCGGAATATGGGATCACACTTTTCTGTCAGCTGTGAAATAAACCGAGCTATATAATTTAATCTCCCCAAAAATCCTCTGACTTCTTTTTGTGTTCGTGGGGCTGGCAAGTCTTGAATAGCCTTTACTTTATCTGGGTCTATTTCAATTCCTTTTTGGCTTACTACGAAACCCAACAACTTTCCAGATGTCACCCCAAAAGTACATTTATTTGGATTGAGTTTTAACTGGCATCTTCTTAGTCTTTTAAAAAGCTTTCTCAAATTCACAATATGTTCTTCCTCTGTCTTGGCTTTGACAATCATATCATCGACATAAACTTCTATCTCTTTATGCATCATGTCGTGAAATAACGTCACCATGGCCCTTTGATATGTTGCTCCTGCATTCTTCAGTCCAAACGGCATTACTTTATAACAAAATGTTCCCCACATGGTAACGAATGTTGTTTTTTCCATATCCTCAGGGTTCATCTTAATTTGATTATAGCCAGAGAAACCATCCATAAAAGAGAACAAAGAATTTCCAGCAGTATTATCCACTAGAGTGTCTATATGTGGCAAAGGAAAATTATCTTTTGGACTAGCTCGGTTGAGATCCCTGTAGTCAACACACATTCGAACTTTCCCATCCTTCTTCGGTACTGGGACAATATTAGCTACCCATTCAGGATATTTAGCCACTTTAAGAAACCCGGCATCAAATTGTTTCTTCACTTCCTCTTTAATCTTAAGCAGCATCTCAGGTCTCATTCTTCTCAGTTTTTGCTGTACCGGTTTACATTCAGGTTTTATTGGCAATTTGTGAACAACCAGTTCTGTATCTAAACCCGGCATATCTTCGTATGACCAAGCAAACACATTCTTGTATTCTTGAAGCAATTTTATCAAATCTTGTCGACCTCCAACTGACAGAGTGGTACCAATCTTTATTTCTCTCTTATCCTCATCTGTCCCCAAATTCAAAATCTCAGTAGACTCTTTATGAGGCAGAATCTGCTTATCTTCATTCTCCACCATTTTCAGCAATTCAGAAGGTAATTCACATCCCTCATCATCATCACAATCTTCGATCTCCCCTTGACATATAGGCTTTTCGAAATCAATCTCCGGGTCAGAGTCATTAGCATTCATATTATTGATATCTGAGCTCCTGAAAAAATAATGAAAGAGAAGATATATATACATATATACATATGGGAGGATCTTTTCCCATATAAATAAATAGAAAGAAATAAATACATACATATATACAACAAAGAATGAATGAATGAATGAAATGAATGGGAAAATGTTTGCCATTTGGAACTAACAGAATGCATCTTTTATTGAAAGCAAGAAAAAACAAACAGCTTAACCCTTTACATAAAATCACCTATTGCCCCAGGGTATGAACAACAGGGAGAAAGTTCCAGTGCATTACTCTGTAAAAGATTTGTAAACTACAGGCAGTTCTTCCGCGGTCCAATTGTTCAACACAAAGCCCGGTGGTGCAGGATAAATGCTCATAGCTCTCATTTCCTCGGATTCATCATCAGTTATAACGTGAATGCCTAAATCTCCCAAGGCATCCTCAACCATCACCTCAGTGTTCCTTGAATTCCCTTGAAACATATGCCCTCCAGACATGAAAATGCTACTCAACGGCGGGAAGGTCATGGGTTCCCAGCTAAGGTCTTCACCAGCCAATTTGGCCTTTCTGATTTCTTGGACCTTCTTAATTCCCCTCATCTTATCTCTTGAAGTTGGCTGATATCCCAAACCAAATCGATCTTTTTTAGTAATAGGGCATATGGGATTCACCGGTCCTTGCAACTGTCGGCCTAAACCCTTTCCAACTTTTGCTCCTCTTCCAAGAGTCAATTTAAGCCCCATCTTGGTACAATTTGACAATCGAGGCTTTGGTATCTTCTTGCCTTCGGCCACAAACGTAGCATTGACAAACTCCAACGATCTGAAAGAACACTCGATGGCTTGCTCATCAACTTCAATATACGGAGCAGTAGTAGAAACAGAAGCAATAATGTCCTCTTCAGCATGAATACATACCAACCTTCCATCAATCACAAATTTCAGCCTCTGGTGTAATGTGGACGGAACTGCACCGGCCTGATGAATCCAAGGCCTTCCCAACAAACAATTGTACGTAGGCATAATGTACATTACGAGAAATTCTACTTCATAAGTTGCTGGACCAATATTCAGAGGAACATCAATCTTACCCAACACTTCTCTTTTAGTCCCATCGAAAGCTCGAACCACACTTTGACAGGTTCTCATAAGTGTACTATCTAATGGAAGCTTCTTTAGGGTCACTAAAGGCATCACATTCAAAGCTGAACCATTATCAACCAAAACCCGGGACAACACATGCCCTTTACATTTAACTGTAATGTGCAAAGCCTTCTGACTACCCATCATCCCAGAAGGGATTTCATCCTCAGAAAAAGATAAAAAATTATCAGCTTGTACATTGGAAACTAACCGATCCAACTTTTCAATGGGCAACTCTTTCGGAACAAAAGTCTGGTTCAAAACCTTTAACAGAGCATTCCTATGGGCCTCTGAACTCAAAAGTAATGATAAAACAGAAATACGGGCAGGCAACTTGTGTAACTGTTCCACAACACTGTATTCACTGTGTTTCAGAAACTTCAAAAATTCTACCGCTTCATTCTCGGTTACTGGTTCATTGATAACAGACTTATCTTCTTCTATCTGCACATCAACCTTTTTCCCCTTATCAACTACAACCTTCTTCTCAGACTCTTTAGGTGGATTAAGAGAATAACACCTACCGCTTCTAGTAAAGCGTCCCACCTCATCTACTTCATCGTTCTCCTTTGTTACATCTCCCATCTGGCAATCATATCTCCAAGGCACTTGTTTATTATCCCGATATGGGAATGGAGATGGAGGTGTAATAACCACTTTCGGGGCTACCTTCTCAACAACTCGATTTTTGGGAGTAATAATTAGGGGACAACTGGCATTGTATACCCCTTTAGACGATCCTTCTGAAGCGCAAACTTCCGCTTCCTCTTCTTCAGCAATCTCTCTAAAGAACTCAATTTCTTTACTGTCCATCATGTCTTGTACCAAAGATAGGAAATCAGGACATTGCTGAATACTGTGTCCTTCACTGTTATGATACAGACATACCTCTCCACTATTAAACTGTTCACCCATCAAACTGGGCTTCAACAATCCTACCTTGACCATCTGGCACCACACCCAACTCATGGGTGATACCACTTCACTAACATTCTTTACAATTCTCTTTCCTTTCTCTTCAGTAATTGCGTTAACTCCTGCCCCTGCATGGCTTGGCAACGGATTCTGAGCTATATTTGGCTGCTCACTGTCACCAAAGTTGATGACATTCCTCGTTCTCAAAGCTTGGACAACCTTCTTAAAAGCAGTACAATTCTCAATGGAATGCCCAGGGTTCCCTGCATGGTACTCACACTGAGCACTAGCATCATACCATTTGGGAAAAGGAGGTTGCATTGGCGTCACGTGATACGGCAAAACCACATGCCGATCATACAAAATCTGAAACAATTCCTTATAAGTCATCGGAATTGGATCAAATTGAGGCCTCTCTCTCCTCTGGTCCATTGCCCCTTGTCTATTATCATTTTGTGTTGATGACCCTGCTCCTTGAGGACGGGAAACAGTAATGTTATTAGAATCGTACTGCCTCACATTACTGACTTCGTTTTCCTTTTTCCTCGTTGGTGGTCTCTTACTAAACTCTCCTCCCTCGAGCTTCCCACTCTTAACAGCCATTTCAATCATTTCTCCTGCCGTAACTACATCAGCAAAACTTCGATAAGGATTACCGATAAGATGCGAGAAAAAAGGAGCCTTTAAGGTGTTGACAAAAAGCATATTTGTTTCCTCCTCTTCCAATGGCGGGTGGACTTGCACTGCTACATCTCTCCATCTTTGAGCATATTGTCTAAAACTCTCGTTAGACTTCTTTTCCATTCCTTGCAACATCATCCTGTTTGGCCTAACATCTTTTACATGTTTGTATTGCTCAAGAAAGGACTTAGCCAAGTCTTTCCACGATTTAATATTAGCTTTACTCAGCTGGTTATACCACCGGATTGCCGAGCCAGTTAAGCTTTCCTGAAAGCAGTGTATCAACAATTGATCGTCCCCTATATATCCGGTCATCTTCCTACAAAACATTGTGATATGTGCAGAGGGGCACCTGGTACCATCAAACTTTTCAAAGTCAGGAACCTTAAACTTTGGAGGCAAGACCAGATCGGGAACTAGACTTAACTCCTTGGCGTCAAATCCATAGACACTGGTATCTTCCTTCATGGCTCTGACCTCTCTTTCTAACTGCTTCCATTTCTCTTCCAGCAGATTGTTTTGATCCTTCTTGGCTTCTTCATCAAGGTCCGGAACTTGATGATATTGATGTTCTTCCTGATACGAACTAGATCCAGGCTGTACGTTAACAGAAGCACCGACTGGATTAATGTGCACCTTCCCGACATGAACAGGGGTCACTTGAACATTCTGAGATTGTTCTGGGGTTAACCCTGGATGATGAAGTGGGTCTTCAGTTACACCTTCTGGTATAGGGCTTTTCCCATGTTCTGGATTTCTTCCTTCCAACATACTCGCAAACTTGGCAAACATCTCCTTTTGGGCATTCATCATATCTTCTTGCATTTTCTTGATATTATCTTGTAACTCCGACTGAGCCTTCTCAATTTGGGCAAGTTTGTCTTCCATAACTTTCTTCCTGGTTCTGTAGATATACTTGGGATTTTCCAGTATTACTCTGTCACAGAGTCATTTTGTTATCGCTGATATTTATTAATGAATATGAGATATATGATTATGAATGAATAAAATGCGATGCAAAAATTAAATGCATTAAAAAATGCATATGCAAAATGCAGGGTGTTGATCCTGGAACGACTCCTTAGAACAACTCTTTATATTAGAACGACGTTCAAGTACAAAGTTGAAACATATCACAAATAAATCTGCACCATCTCTCCTATTTCTTGTACGTGTGCTAGCAACTCCACGATCTTCTGGTTTTCTTCAGCCTCGGGATCCAGTTCTTCAGTCACATCAGCAGCTTCCTCAGATAGAATGACCAAATATTGAGCTATTCCCCGCGCGTGGTTTAGGTAACAAGCAATAAAATCCTCTATTTGCTTAACTCTCGCCTGAGCTCTCTCCCACCGAAAACGCCACTGTATATCTCCCTCATAAAGAACTATCGATAGCTCACTTGCTTGCCTCTGAAAATCTTGAACCATGGCTTCAAGCTCACTCACTTGTTTTTTCAGACTTTCAACATCTCCCTGGCTCGAGCTACCTTCCTTGTTTCGGTATCGTTGTAATGCAGTCTCTAAACTTGAAATTTCCTCCTTCAACTTCTCATTCTGGGCTTGACTCTTTTGTAACCGCTGCTCTAAAGAATCCTTTTCTTTCGATAAAATTTTCACTTGGTGCCTGCTTTGTTTGAGCTCTTCTTGACTCTCTCCGGCTACTCTTTTGAGGCTCGCCACCTCTTGCCTCAATTCGACAGACTTACTCGAGCTAGAACCTACTTGAGCTTTTACCATTCGCTGATAAGTTGACCGAAGATCGTCAAAGTCTAGCCGAAGTTGCTTCTCTACTTTTTCAATTCGATCTGCTCTACTCTTCTGAATGTCAATCTCCAATCCTTTTTGATACACTTCATCTTCTAGCTTCTGCAAAGTCATTCTCCATTGTCTTCGTTCTGCTTCGAAATCGCGCTTGGCTAAATCTAATGGAGATGGCACCACTCTCAACTGTTCCTCCACTGGCTAATATTTTCAGGATTCACCATCGGGATATTGTCATTTACTCGACCGCTTCTCCACTGCTCGTACTCTTGAGATAACTCGAGATCATAAGTGAACAGATTCACACGACGAGTTTGCTTCCAAGCCTCAGCAACCCTTTAACTTTAACCTTATACTGATCTCCTTTGAATGCAAAATCCGATCCTACCAAGTCCCACGTGGCTGGGATGAACTGTCTCGATCCATACTGTCTGGAAACTAGTAGCGGTGCATACCCAACAGAACCCCATATACCTGACAAAGGAACCCAATCTCGCTCTCCACATCGGTAAAGTATATCCGAAGAGGTATTCCACGAAGCTCGCCACAAAATATCTCCATCTCTGATATCCTTGAAGATGACCATCCATTTTTCTTCAGTAAAACCCCCAGGCCACTCTTTAGCAAGAAAATCCTTCAAAGGTGAGAAACCGTCTAGAAATACTCGTCCTGGTGCTCTTTCAACATGTTTGAAATGACTCAGAATCCACACTAGCAGCAAAGGCGCACATCCTATAAAGCGTCCTTCTCCCTCGCGCCTACAAGAACTCAAAGACCGAAACGTCTCAGCTAGAATAGCTGGAACAGGATCCACGTGCTTGTCTAATCTTTCAAACAGGTCAACAACTGATACGTCTACATATCCTAATACTTTTGGAAAAATAACGAGCCCATAAATTCCTAAAGCAAACAAGTCGAACTTCTTTCTCTTATCAGGATGATGAGCAATTATTTCTTTCAGAGCAGCCCAAGAAATGCACTCGCTGTCTCCTTTCTTCTTAATGTTTCTGACTACCCAATCTTCACTCATTCCGGTCATCAATAGCAATTTCTTCTTAAATGAAGGAGTGACTGGCAGCTTGGTATATATTCTATCCATTTGGGACCTCGGGCAACGAACCAAAGCTTGATACTCCTCTATTGTTGGTGTCAAGTCCACCCTACCAAATGTGAAACAGCTATAAGCCGGATTCCAGAACTGCGCCAATGCTCTAAACAGATTTCGGTCAATAGGAACATCCAGAAGACAAGGAATATCGCCGTACAACTGATAAAATATCTCCTTATCGGCTGTTTCCCATCTTCCCCATATCTCTCTTAGCTCACTCAGATCATTCTGACGTACGTTGATGTGAGTGTAACCAAATAACTCTGACACATATCCAGGCATCACGCTGTCTCCATTGGTCAGCTGGGACTGTTCCGACCACCTCAGAACATCTGCATTGTCCTCAACCTCTTTCTGAACCGTTCGTTCCATATTACTGGCCTTCTATATGGACATCGACCCCAAATCAACACCATGTAATGGACAATGCAATGCAAAACAGAAAAGAAACAAGGCAAAAACAACAAAAGATCGGTTAGTAAACATAAAGCAATTAATTCAGGATAATAATTTGTTCAAAAATCCTACTACATGCTGGCTACCCAATCATGCTTTATCAGATCCTACCCAACATGATATCTACCCCCATGCTTTGTTATCCACAAAAAGAAATCCTAACCGCATGATATCTAATTCGCATGCTTATTCAAAAATAAACCTAACCGCATGATACCTAGTTCGCATGCATTTATTCGAAAAAACGAAAATAAATGACTCAAAAAAAAGCTTTTCCTTGTGTACTCTCCTCACGGGATTCTTAAGGTTCGGGTTTAGTTCTACCTAAGTTCAGGCTCTATGTTCACTATATGCTGGGTTAGGTTCTAAAGTAATAGGTTCTCGAATTGTCCTTGTCGGTGCCCCCTTGGGCTGCCGAACCCTCAATCCTGGCCCATCACAGGCTTTAGGGGATCGAGTTCAATTTCGAGGGAACACACCTCCTTATGTCCATGCGGAGGTGATTACCATCACGAGGACCATAAGGCGTGAGCTCCAGGAGCGATCCACTATCCCATGCGGAGGTGAAAACCACACGAGGGCATAGTCTCTCACTCCTACTTAAATAGGACGGAGCGGGGTTTTAGCTCATGTTATGATAATGCAGCTGTGCAGTGTGTGAGGAAAAGCGAAAAACAATCAATAAAAACACTCAAAATCAATTCCTAAAACAATAATTATTCTGAAATCATTAACAAACAGATTAGTACAACTATTTAATTGTCAATCAAATTAAATTAAAGAAATCAAAATACAAACGAAACTTATTTAAAAACCAAACAAGGGATCAAAAACCAAATTAAAACGAATTTGTAATTTTCAATTGCAAAGACAATTAATTAATCGACTATCGGCTTGACTCTCTAAAAAAGGTCCCCAGCAGAGTCGCCAAGCTGTCGAAACGATTTTTTCTTAGGTGTGAGAAAAGGGTGAGATTTTAAAAACCACATTAATTTTTAATTATCTCTTTTAATTTAAAAACAAATGCGATTTAAAAGACCTCTCGTTTCGAAAATTTTTGGATTTCCTTTATGATAAAAAAAACGGTTCAAAGAGTCGCCACCAATCTTTGATTAGGGTGTGATTGGGCACCCAAAAATGCTTCGTCATTTTAAATAAAAATTAATTTTAATTAAAACAACAAATTGAGGTCTGCGTTACCAAAATCTGAGTTCGGGAGTCGGTTACGTGTGGGGAAGGATTAGCACCCCCACAACGCCCTAAATCGGTACCTAATCGATTAATTAACGTTTTTGCAATGAACTTTACAAATTCGAATTTAATTTGATTTTTGATCCCATAAAATAAAATGTAAATTTAAAACATTCAAAAACACTAAAATAAATTAAATTAAAATTACCAAGTCATTTTAGAAAGATAAAGAATGTTCGATTATTTACAAATATCGAGACCAGATCTTAAAGATATAACAACCTTTTCTCGATATATTTAAATAAACGAACATTTCTTTTTCTCTCGATCCCAAATTTTAGTGTGATGGATCAATTTTTAGGTTTCACTCTCGGGATACACTTTTAATTTAAAATTGTCGAAAGTGGATCTCTAATCAGTTAAGACAACCCACTTAAAACAATTTTAAATTAAAAGGGTATTACCCTTAAATCAATTATGTAACGATGTCGAATTGTACACATGAGGCTAACGTGCAAATCATACAAAAGGATGTCATGCAAAAACTAATCATATAATGGCACACATTCGAATAACTATCTTAGTCTAAAGTAAAATATGTACATTCACTAAAATAACATCAATTGCTATATATAAAAAACCTATTGTCAATAACAACAATCTCGTCTTCAATACTGACATGGGAATTAAAATAACAGAAAACTAAAACTAAGCATACAAAATAGAAATTAAACACTAAACTCAACAAGCTAAGTAACTAAATTGTCATATATAAAAATTACAAGCTAGATGCGAAGACAAACAAACAAAAGAAGAGTAACACACTGGGTACTAAATTAGAATATGCATAAACAAAGAGAACAGAATTAGGAAAACACAAAAGACTCGTTACAGGACTAAAATAAAAGAGCACAAAACAACAGGCCACAAATATCAACAACACAAAATATGACTTAACTAACGAAATGGCTAAAATGCAACAAACATAAAGGTTAAGAGCCAAATTCAAAATGTACACAACACCAGAACGCCTGCGTGATTAACCCTCTCTTAGGCGCAGGTCCTAAACGGTGCCGTTTAGGAGACTGAATATATTAGGAACCTTAGGCTTAGTTTTAACCTAATTTTCATTCTAAACTCAGCCTCACTTTAATAAACTCTCAGCCGTTCTCCCTTCTTCTTCCTCACTCTCTCGACAGAACTCTCTCCCTCTCATGGAGTCACTCATCTCACACAAGACCGAAGCTCCATTAATCCGACGAAAACCCAACCCAGCAAGGTAAGGAACTAACCCTTTTATTTCTGTTTTTTTACATATTTAAAACCCAATAGATGAGAACTAACCTAAATAAGTAATGGACAAAGATTCAAGTAAATCACAGAAATTTCGCCCAACTACAACAACAGTACGAATAACATTAATACCGACGGCGTTCTAACAAAACAAGGTAAATCCCTCTTATAATTATTTTGAAAATAAAAAGAGCATGTTGTGAAATAGATGAAAAAGAGGGTAAAGAATAACCTTCTTGATTGGTTTTTTTTTATTACCAAAAACAAATAGAAAGCTTTCCTTGCTTTGTTTACAATTTCTCAGTTATGTCCTGTAAAGCACGAATGGAGACCTCTTTTCTGCTTCTGTTTTCTCAGTTCAATGTTGATGTCTCTCGGCTCTCCTTTTTCGTCTCCCTTTTTGGTTTTTTCGTTGGTTTCTTTCTTTAATGGTCTCCTTTTCTTTCTTTTTCATTGTGTTTTGTCCTGTAAAGCACGAATGGAGACCAGTAGTTACTAAAAAAAACTGACCTCCCTCTTTCTTTTTTAGTGGTTAAATGCCCCACGTTTCTGGTAGTTATTTCCCCACTATCTCTTTTTTTTTCTGGTTTCTAATTTCCCGGACAAATTAAGCATCTACACTACTCCTGCAGAACGACCACAAGCACCACCAACTCAGACCAAGGATACAACTAAAATGCCATTACAAGTTACAGTCCTTGATGCTAAGGAGAAATACTCATTTCAACCAGGACAACCGGGAATCCTAGCATCCAAGCCTACCTTGCCACAGGATGTTTTTAAGATGAAAACAACAGCAAATACAATGGAGTCAGGGGAACAATCTGTCAGTAAGGTTCATCCATTTATGGAAAAACATTCCAGCAATAACAACACTGGCATGTTTCTTCCGAAACCAAAAATAGAGCTCCAGTTCTTTGATGGTACTAATCCTAGGAGTTGGATAAGGAAATGTGAGAAATATTTTTCTATCTTTGTTGTTCCTGAATTACAGAAGTTAGAAATAGCTGCCATGTACTTTATTGGTAAGGCTGAAGTATGGTTTGATGGGTATATTATGAAGAAAAGTCGAGTTACTTGGGATGAGTTTGTTACTGATATGTGTCATCGATTTGCTAATAAAGGATATATTGATGTTATTGATGAATTTCATAAATTGACTCAACTGTCCTCTGTGGAGGAGTATGAAGCTCAGTTTGAGGAACTTCAACCTTACCTTCTACAAATTAATCCTGAACTAGGAGAGGAGTATTTTGTTTCCAGTTTTTTGAGTGGTCTTAAAGAGAAATTGAAGCATAAGGTGAAGGTTTTAGAACCCAAGACTGTAGCTGAAGCTGCTAGGAAAGCAAAACTCTAAGAGCTATCAGCAGAAGTGGAAAGTAAAAAATTCAGAAGTATTTCCAGACCACTGCTGCCAGGGAATTCTACCAGTTCTAGGAATTCTAATCCTTCACTAAGTTCACCTTTGAAAAACAATTCAGCGCCTACTACAAACATACAGCAGCTACTGGATTATAGAAGGGCCAATAATTTATGCTATAAATGTGGTGACAAGTTTACTCCAGGACATCATTACAAATTGAAGCAATTGAATTCTATGGAAGAGGTTGAAGAGCAAGAGGAGGCTGAAGAATTACAAGCAACTCAAACTAATATTGATAAAGTACCATTAGAAGAAAAAGATCCTGAGATTTCTATGAATGCAATTACTGGCAATTCAGGAAGTAGTACCTTGAGGATTCAAGGATTCATAAAAGGGAAACCACCCAGTATATTAATTGATAGTGGCAACACCCACATTTTTGTCACTAATAGGTGGGCTAAAGAAGGGCTGGAAGTGGAGGAAACTAATCCCTTAGTTATCACAGTAGCTAATGGTGATAAACTTTATAGTACAGCAAAGAGTAAACAACTGAGTTGGGAGATGCAAGATTTTCTTTTTGCATATGATTTTAGGGTTTTACCCCTTGGATGCAGTGATATGGTGCTAGGAGTTGATTGGATGAAGAAATATAGTCCAGTATTAATGGATTTTAACAACATGACTCTTAGCTTTAAAATGGGTGACCAAGAGATTGTCTTGCGGGGAGGATTGCACACTACTGCAATGAGGATAATTTCATGCAACAAAATGCAGAAATTGATGATTAAGAATCCTGAAGCAGTTGGGGAGATTTATATGCTAAATGCAGATGTTGGTTATAATGAAATTCCTCCTACAATTCAAGCAGTAATTGTTTATTATAGAGATGTATTTGAGGAGCCTACTGGAATGCCTCCAATAAGGAAACATGATCATTCTATTATTTTAAAATCAAGAATTGAAGCAGTTAATATCAGACCTTACAGAATGTCTTATCATAAAAAATCAGAGGTTGAGAAATAGGTGACTGAATATTGGCAGCATCAATATTCAAACTAGCAAAAGTCCTTTTGCTTCACCTTGTTTGTTAGTAAAAAAGAAAGATGGTAGTTGGAGAATGTGCATTGATTATAGACAGTTAAATACTTTAACTGTTAAGAACAAATTTCCTATACATGTGGTGGATGATCTTTTGGATGAACTAGCTGGAGCTAAAAAAATTTCTAAATTAGATTTAAGATCTGGATACTGGCAGATTCGGATCAGGCCAGAAGACATTCCAAAAATAGCCTTCAGGACACACCATGGTCATTTTGAATTCAAGGTAATGCCCTTTGGCTTAACTAATGCACCAGCTACTTTTCAAACTCTTATGAATGATTTATTTGGAGCTTATCTCAGGAAATTTGTCCTAGTATTCTTTGATGATATTTTAATCTACAGCCCTGATTTACATAGTCATGCACAACAGTTGAGAATTGTGTTGGAAATTCTAAGGCAGAATAAGCTTTTTGCTAAGAGAACTAAATGTTTCTTTGGCCAATCAGAGGTGGAGTACCTTGGTCATACTATTTCTTCACAGGGAGTAGCTACAGATTCTTCAAAAATTCAAGCTATTAAGGAAATGGTCCATTCCAAGGAATTTGAAATCTTTGAGGGGGTTTTTGGGCCTCACTGGCTACTACAGAAAATTTATTAAGGGTTATGGAGAAATCAGTAAACCCCTCACTACTATGATGAAAAAAGGATCAATTTTTTTAGACTGAGGAGGCTAGGGATGCATTTATCACACTTAAAGAGACTATGTGTAGGGCTCCTGTACTGGCTTTACCAGATTTTACAAAGCAATTTTGTTTAGAAACTAATGCCAGTTCTAAGGGTATAGGTGTAGTCTTGTCCCAAGAAGGCAGACCAATTGCTTACCTCAGTAAGGCTTTGGGACCAAAGCAAATTGATTTGTCTATCTATGAGAAGGAGTATCTAGCAATATTAATGGCTATTTCTAAATGGAGACATTATCTTGAAGGGAGTCCATTTATTATTAAAATAGATCATGAATCTTTGAAACATTTGTTAGAACAGAAGATTAGTATTGCTATTCAGAAGAAAGGTCTAACAAAATTGCTAGGACTAGATTACTCAACTCAGTTTCGAAGAGGCAAACATAACAGAGCTGTTGATGCTTTATCTAGACAGTTTGAAGACAAATCAGAATTAAATCAGTTATCTGCTACAATTATTATTCATGCTTGGGTACAAAAGGTGGAAAACAGTTATGAGCAGGATTCTTTGGCAAAGGATTTCATTCCTAAGTTGTTACTTGATAATAATTCTATAACATATTGGTCTTATGCTAAGGGTGTTTTGAGATACAAAGGTAAAGTTTATGTTGGTGAGACAGGTGGTCTAAGACAGTAGATTCTTTCTATACTTCATGATTCACCACAAGGTGGCCATTCTGGGATACATGCTACTTATTATAGGCTGAAGTTGTATTTTTATTGGAAAGGAATGAAGGTACTGGTTAAACAGTATGTGCAGCAATGTGATGTTTGTCAGAGAATAAAAAATGAACATGTTTTATAGCTTGGATTATTACAGCCTTTACCTATTCCACAGCATGCTTGGGAGTTTATTACTATGGACTTTATTGAAGGGTTGCCTACTTCTAATAGATTCAATTCTATTTTGGTGATAATTGATAAATTCACCAAATATGGGCATTTTTTACCCTGATTCATCCTTTTACAGCTTCTGAAGTTGCTAAAATCTACTTGGACTAGGTTTACAAACTTCATGGTCAGCCTAAAGTTGCTCTTTCTGATAGAGATAGAATTTTTACTAGTGCTTTTTGGAAGGAATTATTAAAGTTATTGGGCACTACAACATTGTTTACTACTGCCTATCATCCTCAAACGAATGGTCAAACTGAGAGGCTTAACCAATGTCTTGAACAGTACTTAAGGGGATTGTGTTTTCTAAAACCAAGTTCCTGGGCTAAGTGGTTATCCCACGCAGAATGGTGGTATAACACTAGTTTTCATACAACATTGGGTACAACACCTTTTCATGCCCTATATGGCTATACACCTCCAACAATGACTTGGTCAAGCGAGACAAGGGTGGCTGATGTACAACAGTTTATGCAGGAGAGGGATAATATCAATAGTATCCTTTTGGAACAACTCACTAAAGCACAACATCGCATGAAATATTATGCTGATAGAAACCGCAGTGACAGGGAATTTAAGGAAGGGGAGGAAGTTTACCTTAAACTTCAGCCTTACAAGCAGACTTCCTTAGCTCTACGAAAAAATTTGAAACTGTCTGCTCGATACTATGGTCCCTACAAGATACAGAACGAATTGGTTTAGTAGCATACCAATTAGAATTGCCAGTTCATTCTAAACTTCATCCGGTATTTCATATCAGCCTTTTGAAAAGAAAAATTGGGGATAGAAGTGTTGCTTCACGAGACCCACCTGAACTCACTACTGATGGACAGCTTCGAGTTTATCCTGCAATTGTTTTGGATAAACGAGTTATTAAAAGAAACAATAAGGCAGTGACTCAATTGTTGATTCAGTGGTCGAATTTAGGGATTGAGAATGATACCTGGGAGGATTTTACAGTGCTACGATCCCAATTTCCTGATTTTGATCCTTGGGGACAAGCATCCATTGCAGCTAGGGGTATTGTCATGATCCAGGAGGCAAGACTGGAGACTGATGAGAAGAAACGGGGAAACAAATTACAGGCTGATGAGGAGAAAGGGGGAAACACAGAGAAATTAGGTATTATGTTTGGGAAATTAGATAAGGAGTACAATGATGAGGCTGAGATGTTACCTGATGAGAAGAGGGCCGTGCGTGGACTGCTGAAGCAAGAGACCAAGTGCTTATTAGACCAGGAGATGACGAGCCCAATTACCTACAGCCAACAAAAGACAACAGAAACGGTTAAGGGAATATAAGTTGTTAGAGAAATGATACAGCTGGCAATCTGTTAGTAAATAATTCCTATAAAAATTCAGTTGTAATGAGATGGAAATTATGAATGAAATGATGATGAATTCTATTTTCTTTACTCTATTTTCTCTATCTTCTTAAATCCTTTCTTATTTTGTGAGCGTTTCATCACATCACATCTTAATAAAGATTTATCGAACCACATATTAATATTCATTCAAAGCAAACCCTTAAAAAGAGGATTAATCAACTTTTTTTCAAGACGTTTCAACTATGATGAAGGCAATAGATTAAGCTAACGAAATGTAGTCCAACATTAATACACTTAAATCCAATTCACGCCTTAGCTCAAGTTTATTTCAGCTCATGCTGAACTCTACCATATAAAATAAAATTCATTTTTTCCCCAAACCGAACCAACCTAACTTTCAAATGCATATATATTGTTAAAGCATCCAATCATAATCAAATGGTGTCTAGCTTGAAATTGTGTAATCTCAAACTTGTTTAAGCCACTTGATCGTTTCTTCTGCCTCCAAAACATATTATTTGCAGTGAGTAAATAAATATAATACCATGAATCTTTATACTCATACATGCATATATCCGAATATAAGTCAGTCGTTGAAGAACCGCTCCAACATTCATGCATAATACTACCATTGACCATTCTATAACCACAAAAAGGAAATTGAAACATCCATTATATCCCCACTTTTACTCGTACAAATATGGAAATATATGACACTGCAATTCCACATGTGAATCCCATGCCAATGGCACACCTATAGTAAACAAACACTGCAATTCATTGTATATTTTGATCGCTTGGCAGATCATGAAGTTTTAGTTCCATAATTGACACCATGAAAAAGAAAAGATTGAAACATTCTCCCGCAGGTTACATAGTTCATAACAAAAGATAAAAGATTGGACTGTTCTCTATTGACTTTCCTAAATACATGTTTATAACAATCAAAAACGGATTGGATTGGTCTCGGTTGACTCGGACTCTGCTGCATATAAGAGCATATGAATAATTAAAGCATGCCCAAGCAACAATACTTCCAACACAAAAGAGGACAACTGGCAATGGCTAGTTCATGATGGATCAGACCTAAGGAAGATACCTTTCAAGCTTCCGTAGCTTTAGGGGAATTTTCGGGTGTCTTCGGAACAGTTGTGTTGTTACCCTTGTGTGCCATTACAGAAACACGGAACTCTTCGACTATAGAAGCATCCTTGAACTTCAATGCGAATGTGGACAGCCCCTCTTTCTCTTCACTGGTACTACTGTTCATGCAGGCAAACGTGATACCTCTTTTATCCATATTTGTCAACTTCATATCCGGATAAAGACTTGCATTTAGAATCAATCTATAATTTCCTCTAGCTCTCATGAGCAACCTGGCTCTTTCAGCCCCAGTTGTTGAGACATTCACCTTAAGTTCTCCCTTCCCACGCTCTTTCCAACCTCCATCTATAAATTCAAAAAGCACAGAATCAGCAGAGAATACAACTTTCTCATTCTCTTCTCCTGTCTCAACCAGAACCTCCTGCATGGCAGTAAAACCGCTTCCCTCACTCTTACGGACAATTGAAGTCCCTGATGTGTTGAAGAGGGAAGAGTTCCCATTCGTTGAAAGACCAAAGCTAAAAGAAGCTGTACCACCATCCTTTGTAATAGATCCAAAGGAAAACGAAGAAGTAGAAAATCCAGTGCCAGCAAGTCCTGTGAAAGCATTCTGGCCACTAGAAAGCTGTTGGAATGAATTCAATGATGCACCTTCTGCAGCTGAATCTGCATTTCACTATTATCTTTGTTATCAGTATTTGCAGTCTTGTCATCTTTCTTATCTTCATCCTTGGTCTCCTCACCACTTCCAGTCGGTTTTTCATCATTGGCCTCCTTTTGAGTTTCTTCTTTTACAACATCGTTGCTCTTATCCTCAGCACTTTCCTTATCAGAAACAGCACCAGAAACTTGCTCGTCTTTCTTACTTTCCAACTGCTTAATATTCTCACTTGCAAGCTCAGGCTCTGTTCATCGGATTTTTTTTCCGACTGATGATTATTTCCATCTCCATTCTTCTCAGATTTGTTAATGTCATTTGCCCCATCTTCAGAAACTTCTTTCTCACGGGCAATTGGTGCATCAGCTGTAAACTGAGTGGTGGTTGCACCGGATTCATGGACTGCACTAGGTGCAGCAGGAGCAACAGTTTGTCCATAAGGGGTGACTAAGCAAATCCCAGAAAATGGATTGTGTGTGGCAGTTGAAGAGGTTTGCTTTCTGCGAACTTTGACTATTCGCCTGTTTGCCAACACTTCTTCATTAGCCCTCTTAAACGTTCCAGTCTCTTGTTCAGAAGAATTTTTGTCATCATCGTGCCCAGGGTTATCCCGAGAAATTTCTCTTCCAGAAGCCCTCTTCTTTGAAGGTGGAAGGGCATTTTCTGCATCACCCATTCCAGCAAGAAGCCAATAAACTGAAACTCAAGGACCCTTTTTGTTCAAACTAGGATATCTGAAGATCATCAGAAATGACATGTCCAATGAAATTATCAGGAAAAAAAATTATAGTTTCTCACCATACCATAAAAATGAACAGTGAGAAATTTGTAGAAACGGTTGCAAGAACATAAAGCATAAGTTCACCTAAAATTATGTGACAGCTACATATATTTACCAACAAACAGACAATGTATGCCCAGATTTCAATAAAAAGCTCATTAAAACATATCGACAGAACATACTCCATCACCCAATCCGAAAATATAATACTAAGAAAAACATAAATTCAAAAGAAAATTAAATTTTCATGCAATAGCAATATCTGAAGAGCACAGAAAGGCAATAATCACCAATCAAATGGAGAGAATGTGTTCAACTAACAAAAAAAATTCTTCAAATTATAATGAGAAGATAAGCAATCTATGTAAAAAATGCATGAATCAACTAGTTGAGTCTGCATCAATCCACTGGATGTTCAGAGTAGCAAAAGTTCAAGTAAATAAGAATATACCCAAAGCATCCTAGTTGATCATATTAAAACACACAGAAACATCACTGTGCAGATACTATGAACAAAATAATGATTAGTAATACACCAATTGCATAACCTGTAAATGCCAAGCGGACTCATTAATTTCCAACTTTATAAACTTGGCAAAGATATTGCATGGTTTACTTATAAGACTGACTAATTACTGCAATAAAAATCAATGTCCTCTCTGCAGGGAAGAACACTCAAGCATAGATAAAGGTATAGCTAGTGCAATCTTTCTACACTTAAATCCAATGCTCAGGCAACTTGCCTTCTTAGAGCAGTTTGTTAATCATCAGTGACAACAAACAACTGTACAAGCTGATTTCAACATACATCAATCCCTCACTAAAGTTCCCACTGCATGGTAGCATACCATATTTAATTGGAGAAAACATTGTAACAGAAGTGAAATTGATACTAAATTAAGAAGACGGATGGGGAAAAGAGGAAAACCCTTCCCAAAAAAGAGACCATGATTTTTTAAGGAAAGAAACAGACTTTGTACTTAAAATCCATGATGATATCAAATTGCATTTACAGTTACCGGACAAAGGAAATTGTTAACACAGTAATCCCTTTCTTCAACTTACAGGCAAAGAAAACTAAAAACCATAGAGGAAAAATGAATGAAGCAATCATTGATCAATTTAATACCCAATGTCCACCACTAATGAAATATTCTATGCATTTTCCTTTTCCTTCTTCAGTTTAGAATTAAGAATTGCATTTTCCCTCAAACAACTTATATCTAAAAAAACCCAAAAATATATAAAACAAAATGGAAATGACAACAGGATAGAATCCTCATTATAATATAATCAAAGGGGCATGTAAAGCAAAAGAATCAAACAATGAAAATTGAAGTTTGAAATCAAAGTTTTCCAACCAACACTGGTATCAGAACATTTAAATACTTAACACGAAATCAAACAGAAAAAATAAGTAATTGCAGGTTCGATAACAAAACCTAGCAATTTGAAAATGGGAGGCAAAACCCTTTTCATTATCATACAACAAAAAAATGATCATAGGTATTTTCTTGCGTTTACACAAGCTAACAGAAGAGGAACCTGACGTTTGCCACGAAATAGATATTCAAGAATATCGCAAAAATGAAAAATAAAACAACGCATGCCTCATTTCTTGAAGAGACAAAATGAATAAAATAAAAAAATCACACAATAAAAACCAAAAATAAAAGGAAAAGAATTTTAAGATATAGATAGCAAAGAAGAGAGGATGGATTTGGGAACTTACAAAAGAGCAGAAGTAAAACCCTAGTGATGGAACGTTGGATATAGTCATATAGAAATGGCAGCGTCCTTCCCAGCCCGTGGGGTTTTATAATACCCATTTTCCTTTTCATTTATCCACAATTACTCTTATTAATAGTTTTATCATTATGCCTCTTTATCTCAATATTCCTTCCTTTCTTTTTCGGCTTCTAATTTGATAAAATCAGAGATAAATTGTGAATACCGAGGAAATCAGTGGTAGATCCAGAAATTTATAATTGGGGGGTCGTTCTGCGGTGCGGCGCCTAAAAAACGGCTAATATACGGCGTGACCGGTTAAACAAGTGACCGGTTAAAATTTAGACCGGTTATGTTATATTATTTAACCGGAAATATTATAAAGTACAATAACATACTAGGTAGCGCTTATATATGTAATAGGTAGCGCTTATTTACCTATTTTATAAGTAAACCAGTATATTTATACCGATAGCATTGCAAATTTACCTATTACATTATATTATATTGAAAGTGTCCATACTTTTTATAAAAAGGATCGATACTTTAACAGTGTTTCATGTTTTCCACCTACAATATTGATTTAATAATTTCATTTGCACAAAAAATTATTTGATTGTTTTGATATTTTATAAAATTTTAGAATTTTTAATTTAATAATAATATACCGTAACGTAAAAAATAAATCATTAGACGCCTATAATTACTAAATTAATATCTTAAAACTCACTCAAAGATAACCTTAAATTAATGTTTTCCACAGTGAAAAAAGTATGGACACTTTTATAAAAGGATAGACACTTTACAATAAACCATTACCTATTACATATATAAACGATACCTATTACATTATATAAGGGCTACCTATTACATCATATGTTTACCTATTATATTGAAAGTGTCCATACTTTTTATAAAAAGGATCGATACTTTTTTTAAAACTTATGTAATTTATGTTTCAATTTTTTTAACAGTGTTTCATGTTTTCCACCTACAATATTGATTTAATAATTTCATTTGCACAAAAAATTATTTGATTGTTTTGATATTTTATAAAATATTATTTAGAATTTTTAATTTAATAATAATATATACCGTAACGTAAAAAATAAATCATTAGACGCCTATAATTACTAAATTAATATCTTAAAACTCACTCAAAAGATAACCTTAAATTATGTTTTCCACAGTGAAAAAAGTATGGACACTTTTATAAAAAGGATAGACACTTTACAATATAACCATTACCTATTACATTATATAAACGATACCTATTACATTATATAAGGGCTACCTATTACATCATATGTTTACCTATTATATTGAAAGTGTCCATACTTTTTATAAAAGGATCGATACTTTTTTTAAAACTTATGTAATTTATGTTTCAATTTTTTTAACAGTGTTTCATGTTTTCCACCTACAATATTGATTTAATAATTTCATTTGCACAAAAATTATTTGATTGTTTTGATATTTTATAAAATATTTTTAGAATTTTTAATTTAATAATAATATATACCGTAAACGTAAAAAATAAATCATTAGACGCCTATAATTACTAAATTAATATCTTAAAACTCACTCAAAAGATAACCTTAAATTAATGTTTTCCACAGTGAAAAAAGTATGGACACTTTTATAAAAAGGATAGACACTTTACAATATAACCATTACCTATTACATTATATAAACGATACCTATTACATTATATAAGGGCTACCTATTACATCATATGTTTACCTATTATATTGAAAGTGTCCATACTTTTTATAAAAAGGATCGATACTTTTTTTAAAACTTATGTAATTTATGTTTCAATTTTTTTAACAGTGTTTCATGTTTTCCACCTACAATATTGATTTAATAATTTCATTTGCACAAAAAATTATTTGATTGTTTTGATATTTCATTTCCACCTAAAATATTGATTTAATAATTCTCTCATAAAACCGGTATAATTGTACCGGTTAGATTAAAAAATTACATATTACATTATACTTTTGGGTTCGATGATTTTGGGATCGACACTTTTTATATATGGATCGACACTTTATTGATTCACCTCGTAAAAATTCATTCTGGAAAAAAAATATCGACACAAACTATATTAGTGTCGACACATTATTTAGACTTATTCTCTCATAAAACCGGTATAATTGTACCGGTTAGATTGAAAAATTACATATTACATTATACTTTTGGGTTCGATGATTTTGGGATCGACACTTTTTATATATGGATCGACACTTTATGGGTGCACCTTGTTTTTAATTCATTCTGGGAAAAAAAAATCGACACAAACTATTAGTGTCGACACATTATTTAGACTTATTCTCTCATAAAACCGGTATAGTACCGGTTAGATTGAAAAATTACATATTACATTATACTTTTGGTTCGATGATTTTGGGATCGACACTTTTTTTATATGGATCGACACTTTATGGTGCACCTTGTTTTTAATTCATTCTGGGAAAAAAATATCGACACAAACTATATTAGTGTCGACACATTATTTAGACTTATTCTCTCATAACCCGGTATAATTGTACCGGTTAGATTGAAAAATTACATTATTACATTATACTTTTGGGTTCGATGATTTTGGGATCGACACTTTTTTATATATGGATCGACACTTTATGGGTGCACCTTGTTTTTAATTCATTCTGGGAAAAAAATATCGACACAAACTATATTAGTGTCGACACATTATTTAGACTTATTCTCTCATAAAACCGGTATAATTGTACCGGTTAGATTAAAAAATTACATATTACTTATACTTTTGGGTTCGATGATTTTGGGATCGACACTTTTTTATATATGGATCGACACTTTATTGATGCACCTTGTAAAAATTCATTCTGGAAAAAAAATATCGACACAAACTATATTAGTATCGACATGACCCTTAATGTGTATAAGAAACATGTACAACAACATACTGCTAACTTTTCTCATCTCATTCATAATTATATTCACATAAAAAAATATAAATCGTATACAAAATTATAAATCGTATACAAAATTATAAAATCTTATACAAATTAACTCGACATTTACATCATTGCATCCTTTTGTTATTCTTATGTAATATTGCGGCTTTTGTTATCTCCTGTCTTCGTTCATTTTGATTGTGGCTTACGAGATCATTTAATACTCGCGATCGATCATTTAATATTGCATCCTTGACTGTGTGATGTAAGGTTCCTTTTCAGCATCACTCATTGAATTCCATTTGGACCTCACATCTTTTTTCACCTAATATTAAACATAAACGTTTCTTAATCAATACATTAACACTAAATACTAATACTACTCAATGTCAATTTCATTTACATACCGAACCGCTCTGTGTGCCATCTCCCTTCATCCTTTTGCATTCGGCCATACTGTTAACATTTAAAATTTGTAATCAATTTAAAGTTTATCGATACTTTAATCCAATTACCATTTCAACAATAATAACAAAAAGACATTGATACTTACTAGAAGTACATATATCCACCCTTTGGTTGCTTTGAGTCTCGGCCTCAATTTCAAAGTCATCTGCTCCACCAACAATTTTCCAACCCATTGACTCCATTTTTCCTTCATATCAGTTTACGCAAATCAAATTATTTTGTTACATACACTTTTCAATATACAATATAGATAACTACTCTTGTGGTAAAACGGTTTTCTTCAAAAGAATTTGAATGGCCACACCAAAATGTGTCGGCACATTTATACAACCTATAATATCATTTTCTACCTATAATATTTAATAAAAGTATCGACATTTATCGTTTTCCTTGAATATCTATTTCTACCTGCAATCGGTCCAAATGCTTCCTTACTCCAAAACCCCAAACAACACATAAAAAAACCCTATCGCGATTACTGTAATAATAAAAAATTAGGGTTTCGACAACATACTTTTCGATTCGACTGCAGCAACAAACAAACAACTTCGCTTTAGAAACGCCTTCTGAAATGCAGCAACAATTACTCTTCGATTTCAAAAACTCGTCCGTTCTATCTATTTTCAGAGGATATTTAGCTTATATTTTCATCGGATATGTATTTATATTTAATCGATACAAATACAAAAGTGTCGATACTTTTATGTCAGGTGTCGATACTTTCGAAAGGATAATTACCTATTTCTTTGAAAGTGTCGATAATTTATTACACGTACTTACGAAAGTATCGACACTTTCAATATATCCGGTATCATTTTACCGTTTTTATCATTTTGATACCGGTTTATCATATTTTTACCTGTTATATCGTTGTGGATCGATATTTTTTTTTAAAGTATCGACACATTATAGGCGCTATAACTGCTTCTCTTTTAAATTCACAAAGTGTCGATCCTTATATAACGTATCGACACTTTTAATTTTACCGGTTTTATCATTTTGTTACCGGTTTTATCATAATTTTACCTGGTATATCGTTTTGGATCGATATATTTCTTAAAAGTATCGACACTTTTTAGGATTTAAAACTGCTTTTAAAGTTATGTAATTTATGTTTCAATTTATTTAATAGTGTTTTATGTTTTCCACCTACAATATTAATTTAATAATTTAATTTACACAAAATTTTATTTGATTGTTTTGATATTTTATAAAATATTATTTAGAATTTAAATTTAACATATTAACCAAATATAATAATAAATGTTTTCAACAGTGAAATAAGTATGGACACTTTTATAAAAATGATATATACTTTTTTGAAAGTTATGTAATTTATGTTTCAATTTTTTTAATAGTGTTTCATGTTTTCCACCTACAATATTATTTAATAATTTCATTTACACAAAAATTATTTGATTGTTTTGATATTTTATAAATATTATTTAGATTTTAAATTTAACAATATTAACTAAGATAATAATAAATATTTTCACAGTGAAATAAGTATGGACACTTTTATAAAAAGGATAGATAATTTACAATATAACAGGTAAAAATATGACAAAACCAGATTCATTATGACAAAACCGGTAAAATTTACTTGATATGTTAAAAGTATGGACACTTTTATAAAAAGGATAGATACTTACCGATAACCAAAGTTTACCGTTACCAAATTTTTTAATAGTTTTTCATATTTTCTACCTAAAACATTATTAGTTGTCAACATAATAGGTACCGCTAAACCGAATTTATTAAATACATTTTAATGTATCCGGTAATGCTGTATATTAGCCGTATATTAACCCGCCTTTCCTGAGACATTCCCATAATTGGGGGTTCAAAATTTTAATTTTATTTTCTTAAAAATAATGGGGTGTAAAAAATTTTATTTGTTCCATTTTTCTATAATATATTATACTAAATTTTATTTTTTTTCTTAAGTAATGGGAGGAAATATTGACATATATGAGAAAATTTTAAAAATGCTATAATAAATGATAAAATCGTTGATAGTTTTCATCAGTTTTGTTATAATAATAATTATTGATGTTTTAGGTTCAATCATTTTAAAATAAAGTTAAAAGATAATAAAATTATAAAAAAATACCATAAAGTAAATCATTTATATTCTTTTTTTATCTTGTTCGGTGACATTATCGGAGTCGGTGAAAATCATTGAAAATAGCTTTTGTCTGGACTGTAGGATCAAATTGAAATAACATTTAAATTAGTGACTAACTAAAAATGTTAAAATTTTAGAGTGTAATTATTTGTATCAAATTCTTATAAATAATAAAATATTTTTATAAAAAATTATAGTGACTAACTAAAAATGTTACAAATTTTAGAGTGTAATTTTAATACCAGATTTTTTAAGAAAGAGATGAAGCGATTCTCTCTTCAATTTTGTATGAAATTTATGTATAAATCTATACTATTAATATTAAACCTAGGGTGATATGACAATTCGTAGGTAATAAACCTAATCTATCATATAATAAATTTAGTGGTGATGAGATTGACAACAATCATGTTAAATGACTGTAACTATTTAAAGTACATGATACTTTAAATGATTTTACGTATTATGAAGACTTTGATAGATCAAAAATTAATAATGGGATTACAATTTATAGAAAAAGTATAACAAATAAATTTTCTTTTCTTCTCTGAATTTCATTTAAAAAATGATAAAATTAAAATTAATTATAATATTAAATTAAAAATTATCTAATATTTAACCAGATTAAAAAGTAAAATATTGAGAATTAACAAGATTAAGTTGTAAAGGATTGAAAATTTTAGACAAGAGACTGTAGGACAGTGCAAACACAAATTATGACGTAAGTTAGTAAATAAGGGTAAGTGCATAAGTAGAGATAGATTGAAGGGTTAATGGAATGATGATCGATTTTAAATTTTAAATTTTTATATAATTTAAATAAATTTATTTATATATTTTTTTAATAATTCTTCAAAATATAAAATTTTAAGATAAACTATACTAATGACTATTTAACTATAGCCTCTTTTTATTTTAACCATCATTTTTTAATTATTGTCAATCAAATCATCCAATTATTTAAATGCATTTTTGAATTCTTGTCAATCAGACCACCTAACCATTTAAACACGTTCAATCAGGCCATTAGTCGTTAACAATTAACAGAAGTGCTGATGGGGCAGTTAATAAAATTGGTATAATTTACATTTAGTCTTTATTACTTTAAATTGGTCATAATTTTAAATTAATTCAATATATTTAATCTTCTAATTATATGATGACACGTGTCATAATATCATTGGATGAATTTTATTAATTTAATTTTAAATATTTTTCTTTTAATTAAATGATGACACGTGACACCATCTAATGGAAAGAAAATATATTGAACAACACTGTACTTGGAGGGAGGAGGTGAATCAACATAGGTCTCCTTAGATGATAAGTAACAACCCTAACCTCTACTCCAAGATTAACTTTTGGTATAGTGCTTACATCAATTAATATTTATATTATAATATAATAAAGGTCAAGACAATGAAAATAGAAACAACATTAAAATAAATTGATTTGAACAAATTAATATTTTAAAATATATTGTTTGTATTCAACCTGACCCACCCAGAAAATATATTGTTTATATTTGACTCGCCCCAACTTGATTCGAAAAAATTAATATTTTAAAATAGTTAAAATAATATACTTATAATTATTTATTATTTTAAATGGTTAAAATAATATATTTTTACCTTAAAATCGATCCGATTTGAATATATAAAAAAGGTAAACTAGTAATTTATACCGGTTGGGGTCAGGTCGGTGATTACTTGCCTTAAATTCGGTCTCGCCCCGATTCGAATATATTAAAACTTTAAAATAGTTAAAATAATACATTTATAATCATTTATTATAAATTAAATAATAAAAATAAGATATTTTTCTTTTAAGTTTCACCCAATTTGAATATAGATATAAAAGAATAAACTAATAATTTATATCGGATTGGATCGAGTAGTTTTAGTGTTACTTTTATTTTCATTGTTATGTACTTCATTATATTATAAGATAAGTATTAGTTGATGTAAATATTATACCAATATTAATATTGGAGTAGTGGTTAAGGTTGTTGATTATTATCCCTAGAGACCTAAGTTTGAATCTCCCTCTCCCTCCAAGAACAATGATGTTTTAATTTATTTTTCTTCTATCGGATAATATCACATGTCACCATATGATTGGAGAAAACTTGCTTCTTATTTATAAAGAGCGATTTGTACACTCTCGTCTTACCGATGTGAAATTGAACAAAGTTGAAGTCGTGGATATTACAAATAAAGGGAGAAAAAAAAGGGTAGGAAGCAATAAAAGCGACACCGTTTCCCTGAAATTCCTAACAGAATTAACTAACATACTTTTTTTGACTTGTTTAGAGAGGGGAAAAAAAAGAAGAATAAACAAACAGAATCAGAGAGATGGAAATGAGCACAGAGAAAGAGGAAAGGAAGCGGAGAAATGCGGAGAAAGGGTTGAACCGGATGTCTCAGATCCGGTCTGCACGTCCACAAGATCATCATCCCACTCCATCTACCGGTATCCTCTTTTATCACCTTAATGGCTTTCTAGAAACATCTCATCTTTCATGATTTGCCTTTTGTAATTAGATTGATATTTGATTTGATTCTTAGTTTTATTTTCATATTTGTTCATTTCAAAGTTTTAGATTCATTATCTTAAAACACTTCATTTGCTGCATTGTTAAATTGTTAATCATTGACCAAGAAATCAAAGCAATGAGAAACCTTGCTTATAGGCTTAGTTAACATATCTTCTGACAGATGAAAAGAAAGAAAGCTTCGATGCTCGAGATCGTTTGGCATTCTTCACTGACGATGATCCGCCACCGGAAACCAATCAGTCTGGTCAAACAAGTGGTATGCGATATGTGCAATGCATAACTCTTTCATGATGAAATTGCTATCTTCTGTTTGATCAAATATTCACAATATAGCAGCATCAGTGTTTCATGACAAAGAATCATATATATATACCAACTAGTATAGATTTCTTCTTTCTCCGGATTATGAAGATAAATATGCATAATAGGAACCTGTAATTTATTTATGTTACGTGGAAGATGTATACAATCACACTTCCAATACTTTTATTTGATTTTTGCAGCTGCGCCTGTGGGACTGAGTGAAGCCTCTACTTCTAGTACTCTTAAACAAGGTAGCATGCAAGAAATATCAAGTGCCAACTCCCAAGATGATGAAAGCCAAGCTCAATTACCAAACCAGGGGACCAGTACCTACGCAATTTCTGCTCGTGCTGTAGGAGAAAAGGATAAATCGAAAATGGAGACAGCATCGATCCGAAAAGCTTCAACCAACTCCGAAACACTACCAAAACAAGCAGGGCTCAACCTAATTTATTCTCTTCAAAACTACTGAATTCCTGCATTATAGCTTCCGAAAGTGCACGCAGTTTTTGTGCACTGGTGATAGCATTTTGTGTAATTCTTTCTCGTATTAATTTCCCCTTGTTTGGACTTAGTATAGGCACACCCGATAGCAACGTAGCCTCGAAGCCTCTTTACATAATCCTACTGATCGATTTCGCCATTGTGCTCAGCCGGATGTTTCTCAGCAAGAAAGGAGTCTCCGGGGAGGCTGAGGAAGAGAAACCTGCAGCATCTCAAGAAAATAAAGAAAACTGGGATGCAACAGCTGTGCTTGTGGAGAGAGGGTTAGTGGCCTATCAGACAATCCGAGCACTTTTCACAGATTTCAGCATTTATGCAGTTGTGGTCATTTGTGGCACTTCTCTACTGTAACTTTTTTTTTTCTTGCTGGAAGATATATTTTATTCTTCTACAGTTTTAGCAAATGGTGCCGAGAAACAATTTTATTTGATGGAGTTCAATGTTTATTTGCAGCATTCAAACTCAAGTTCATGTTCTTTCTGCTATTATCTTTATCTGGCATTTGCCAATTCTCGTATGATACAGCATAGAATCAGAAGGCTTCTTTTCCACATAAAAAAAACAATAATTTAAGCTTTCAAAATGTTTCAGAAAATGAAAAGCTTCTAATGCTTACTGTGAAAATGTATAAGATATCCTCTTTCTGCTACATTCACTGATTTCACTTGTCCATAGTTCTAAGGCTTTTGTTTTCCATTAATTTTATTATATTTAAAATATCCTACTCTCAAGCCCATAACCAAATATATACATATCGATATGATTCATTAAGTGTTGTAGGTGGAATTGGTGAAAGACGTTATTTAAGTTGATTACAAGTTCTCAATCTTGCTAACAACTCTGGCTAGTAATTAATGATGGAGCCACTGCTCTGCTTGAGAATTTAAATTTCATTAAATGAAAATGAAGGGACCAAAGGGCAAGAATTGCTTCTGGAACTCCTATTTAATGCATGCTGCTTCAAGGCTTTACAATTAAAGGATGTACTTATTACTTTTAAAAGACGAAAGGCTAATTAAAGCGCAAAAAATCTCTGGAACCTAAATACAAAGCACAGAACGAAGGCATGCACTTTTCGTAGACAAGGTGCAGTAATATCCTAATATTCATTTTACCTCTCATGACTGTTATTTTTGTATATTTCACTGATTCACAGGTGTTATTTGATAACTAATAAATCTAATAATACTTAGCATCTAATGATTCAACAAATCGAATGCTCTGATCTTTCCTTGTAGGCTCTTCAAAAACCTATTCACACCACTGAACAGAAGAATGGGGAAGACATTTATCTCTAAGGTATCAAAAGCAGCGCCTCTTCAAAAAGCTATAAAAGTGCGCGTTTAAGTGGGCTTTTGGTCCCTCACATCACCTGCGTTGTTGGAGACAATTTTTTATATATTCATGTGCGCCCTACGCTTTAAGCGTGCCTATACATGCTTTTTAAAACTAAGCCTGATATAATGCTCCAGTCAGTGGGCATACATACACAACTAATGTAGTTGAGAGCTATGTTTCTCCAACTTTTTTCATAAAAGGATAATTATATATATATATATATATATATATATGATTATCTAAGGATCTTCCAAATATATAGGAAAACTGAATATACTGTGCTTTTACCTGATATCCCACTCTCTAATCCGAATAATATAAGCTTTAAGGTTTCTTCAAAAAAAAAATTATTCGAGTAAGAGTATGTTCAATTTCTTAACACAACTGAATTTGATACTCCAATCTGATTGCGGATAATACAAATTCAAAGTGTGCCACTATTCAACATGATCAAAACAGCAGTTGATTAACAGCTTTCAGTTCTAAACTCCCACCACTTATTTTGTTTTCAAAGCATTCCTGCAAGCTACAGAAATAAAATAGTGAAATGATCCCAATTTGCAATCTTGAATCTTGGCCATCATTCATATATAATTGTTTATTACATTGCCAGTAATGTCACTTGGATCAGATTTGGTAACCTGTGTAATCCTTTGTGCTACTTTCGCACATAAATCATTTGTTAGCAGTTGAGCCATAAGCAAGTGAGAAAAGAAGCACTTCTTGATTGAACATGGTTTCATGGGAACAAAAAATAACCTTCTTATGCAAAATATCTAAAACAAAGAAACTGCAATCACCATATAATCAGGGCAAAGATTAATAGAAAAACGATGGAAAAATTATCAGCACCTTACTTTCAGAGTTTCACTCACAGCCTTCAAAGACCCACATAGACCATTTTAGAAATGTCTTATCCATTGCATCCTAACTCTCAGTATTGTCCATATTGCATTTGATGGGGAAAATCAAATAGCTTTTTCAGTAATGGAAGGAGAGCAATCAAAGCAAGCTGTAGCTGCTCCGAGCTATTTAGTCGCAAACTGACTTGTCCTGCACCTTTGTTATTCAGATTGGCACGAGCTATTAGGTTTGTAGACCGTCCAATGGGTACTTGTGACTGTATATTGCATCCGATGGCAAGATCTCCATGCCAATCCATTATAGATAAACCAAGAGTAGACAAGGAGCGACCCAGAGGGTAATCTTTATCCCTCAATTGGGCTTCCAAACTGCCCCCATAAGCAAGATCACCACGACCAGTCATAGCACCCCCAGTCATGACTACCTGGAACTGCTTATTAGCAATCAATTTGTCTTCAACTTTCACTCCAGCCGACAATGCATCACCCAAGAGTGTAACCGAGATTCCTGCTGTAGCCTTATTCTTCTTGAGATTACTAAACCTGGTATCGCTGCGCAGTGTATAGGCTAAGTCCTTTCCAACAGTCTGCATATCAAAACCCACTGAAGTTGCTTTACCTTCCCCATGCTTTAAAGAACTGGTCAATTCCATTTGGACATTGGCATCCCTTTTGTCCTTGGTAATCTGGCCAGAAAATGAAATAGGAAATTTATCTTTAGCAACAAACAGTCTTTCCACATTAATACCTTCGTAACCCACATCATGATCCCAACCATGAGTATCTAGAACAGGCCTCACAAGCCATGGGTTGGAGGAATCAAGGGAACGATAGCGATGAGTAGGATTATCAGAATCAAAAGAAGTAGGCAACGCCAAATCTGGCATGGGAACCGGAACAGAAGAAGCACTACTAGTTTCTTCTTCTGCATTTTCACCATACTCACTTGGCAGATCCTTAGCTGCAGCAGCCATTTTCTTCATCATCTTTTGCCGCTTTTTCTCTTCCTTTAGTTGCTTTTTCATAAAAAGTTTTTCCCTATATTCCAACTCATCAAAATATGCCTTCTTTTGAGCTTTACTAAGCTTTGCTATTTGTGCTTTAGTCAATCTCTTGAAAGGTGGCAACTCATCATATTCCGGTTCTTCCTCGGAGTCTGACGATTCATCCAAATCATCATCCAATCCATCCTCATCACCATACTGCTCTTCAGGCAGCTTAACTTGTGGTCTTGATTGAAGAAGTGATGAAAGAAGGAAAGGCAAAGGAGGTGCTCTTGTTCGAGTAGCAAAAGGCTTTCTTGGAGGTGTATCTTGCAACTTCAAAAGTGCATTTGCTTCAGCCAGAATTTTGGATGCGAAGGAAAGCAACAACAAATGGGCTTCCAGACCTGACCATTAGGCAATACTCTCTGGCCTGCCCTATTTGTTCTACATGCAGAGTGATTCTCCACTAACGAAACAGGATTCATGAGCCGCATATCCCCAGCTGCCTGACGAATAGCCTGCTGGACAACATGAGAACGTTGAGTGACAAACATGTCATAACTAGAAGCAGTACCATTTGGACCATCAGGTGGAGCAGAAGCTGCGTGAGTCAAAACCACAATTGCATTAAACCATATAGATGGACCAAAGATCTCAGTGATGGTACGCAAGAGGGGCATATCACCAAAATCCCTGGTTTGCATGTCCAACCTATCAAGGTACAACACAATATCTGGAGGTGTTTTCTTGATGAAACTTTTAACAGTGCGAAGGATCTTCTCATTCTGACATTGGTCAGACCAGGAAGGAAGAAGGCCTGGTGTATCAATTACACGGACCTTAATACCATGGACTGTACCCACAACATCCTGAACCTTCTTTGTACTTGTCTGGAAAGCATCAGTACCAAACTTGGCTTCATCAAATATTGAATTGATGGTAGCACTTTTACCAACTCCTGTCTTCCCAAGCACCATAATTGTACAGGAGAAATCTAGGGGTTCATTTCCAGCTGCCTCAAGCTGTTCTGCCATAGCACTAGCACGGTCAAAGCTAAAGGCACCGACACGGCCCCCATTTCTCCCCCGGAGCTGCTCAGCTAATCCAAGTCTGTACAGAACCTGTGCCACAACAACATTATGGGGAGTTTGCCCAAGCCGATTTGCAAGACGCAAAAACTTAACCCTAATCAACTGAAGCTTTTCACGTGTCTCATCACTCTCCTCAGCCTCAACATTACCAGGATCTTCAATTTGCTGTGAATGTGCCCGAGAGACACTTCCATTTGCACGAGGCTGCTGCACCACCCTGGGTGCAGGCTCCAACAGCGGAGCAGCACGCCCAAGGCCAGCAGGATGAGAAGGGGTAGCAGGATTTGCACATATAACAGGTGTTGATGATGCTGGAGCTGGTAGAATTTCGTGTTCTCTAGTCACATAGGTGTTTGTCTTAGGCTCCTGATCTCTGTCTGCTTTCTTCTCAAACTCTTCGGTTTTTGCAGACAAAGAAGATCCTGGAGCATCTTGCACTTCCTGCTCTAGAGTCACTCTATAGCTTTGCTTATCTTGATGATCTTTCTCTGCTTTCTTTTCAGATTTTTCAGTTAAAAAGTGAATATCTTGAGCCACTTCATGAGGAAGCCGAGATTGAAAACCATCATGAAGCTCTGTTCCCGTATCGGTTTTACAAGCCTGAATCTGCTCATTCCTCTCACCTGTGGACTTTTCTGTAGAAGACAAGTTTCCAGATGCAGAATCAACTGTCCCTTCCACAGATTTACTTAGCTCAGACAGCGTATTTTTCAGTTCATCAATCTCATCATTATACTTTATGTCCCTTGCAACTGATGAATATTTTGCTTCACAAATCATGTTATCCTCCACCTCAGCAGCAAAAGTGTCACCTGCTTGTTCATTTTCATCTCCACCTTTTACTTCCCTACTCTTTGTTCCCTTATCTCCCATATCAACATTAGCTGACTTGTCATTCACAGTTTCAATGACTTTGTCATCTTCAAGCTTGAAACTCATGCCAGCTGAAGTATCAGCAGATTCCAGCACCTTTTTGTCATGATAATTAGTAGCCATTACATCCTCTCTTGACTCCTCACCCTTCTCCTCTTGATTCAAAACCTCCAAATTAGATTCTGATTTTACATCTTCCTCCACCCTATCACTTTCCAAAGTGTCCAACCTTTCATCAGACAATGTTCCCTCTACATGTGCCTTATCGGTATCACCTTTTACAGGCATCTCAGTTACAGTATCAGACTTCAGATTTCCTTTTTCCTCATCCCTCAAAAGAGCTGTTTCTCCAGTACCTCTGATTTCAGGTACTTCCAGGCCACCATTCAATTCATCAGTCATTGCTCCCATTTCACTCCATCCATCGTCAATCTTATCCAGCACCACACCGCCACCAACACTCTCCCGATCAACAGTTCCTTCTCTTTCTGCTCAACCACCAACTCTGTCACATCCGCCTGAGTTCCAACCTCACTTGGAATCACATTCTCCTGAGCTTTAACCTCAGCTGGAACTTCAATAGGCTCTTCAAAATTTCCTTTTGCATTACTGTCATCAAGCACTGATTTTTCAGCCAGTTCTTGCAAATTCTCCTGTGTTACAATTGGCTCCTCAAAACCCTCATCTTCTCGTCCCTTCATTTCACCGGAATCCCCAACAACCCCCACATCCACTTTCTTATTGGCAACCCTTTCTTCTGCAATTATATTGTCCCCCGTAACAGAACCATCAACCATTGCTACCCCGTTTTCCGTTTTCACGAATGTTGCTTCAAAAACCTAAACTCACCAAAAACCATAAAAGTGGAGCCCATTTAACCAGCATCTCAATAATCAACAAACAATCAATCATAAGAAAAACACTCACAAAACGAAAGTCCATCAATTCCTAAAACCCGAACAAAAAAAATGCAATATCCATCCACATGTCAACAAAAAATAAAATAGATCTTTCCATTTCTTTACGATCAAAATATCATCTTTCCAAAAACAAATCAGATCCCACGTTCATACTAAAGGTTCTTTATCACGTTTTCTTTGGGAAAAAAGATTGACAAAAAGCTGTAAATGCAAACCATAAACAGAAAGCAATAATAACAAAATAAAGGGTACCTACCTGGTGTTTCTTATTTTCGGAAGAAAGAAAAGGGGGTATGCGTTTAAGAAGTATACTGAGAGAGAGAGGGTCTTAGATTATATATGCTTTCATTTATTTCTTTTAAAAATCATCTGCAAATGCTTTGGCCTTAGGGTTAGCATAAGAAAGGATGTATATTACTATTAGAAAAAAGAAAAAGGATAAGATCTACCTGAACAACGGATGGAGATGGATGTTGGGTTGTCATCAAGCGGTGAGAGATGGTTAATTTGTATGATTGTGAAAAACGCCGAATCAGGGTGAAGGTGGATTCATTTACCCAAACAAAGGGTCAATTACATATTTCATCACTTAACTCTATTATTTCTCTTATTTTGATCACTAAAGTTCGAACAATTTTAATTTATTCATTAAATTTTTTATGTATATTTATTTTTAATCACTTAAGTGTTAAATCATAAATAGAAGGACAGCATGACAATCACGTGTTAACGTAGACTATTTTTTATTAACATGAAATACATGTATTATCCATACCATTTTCCTTTTCTTGATTTTATCTTTCTCCTCTAAATATAAAAGTTTATGATTTCATCCTCTTGTCATATTGATGTTGTAATTATCGTTCTTTGACGTCTTATATGATCATTCAAGATATCAATAAATTCGTCTCGTTGTCTCATACCACTCTATCAATTTAATTTTATTTAAATCATTTTAAAACTCATAAAACTCGATCTTAAACCTTAAGCTCGTAAAAAACCCAAAACCACTCTAATCTATAACATATACCATATGATTATAGAATCAATATATACAACTTACTTTCTTCTTCCTCCTTCCTCCTCACTAATAAAATTTGAAAGAAGATATTGCATCATTAAAAAAATAAAAAAAAGGGTAATTAGTGAGTAAATTTATTATAATTACTAGTGTTTAAATTTGTAATTTTTAAAAAAATATTTTTTTTTAATTATTGAAATAATTTGATTCCTGGAGTGGAGTGAAATTGAGTTATAGGTGGTGGATGTTGTGTATCCAATGCATTTGGAATTAGTTGGGGGCTGCTTTTGACCACATGTATTTGGACGGGTATTAGTAAGGCAATTATAGGGATCTATACCTCAATATCAAATCATGCCTAATTGAGTTTTTTTTTTAATCTGAATATTATCACTAAACAATTGTTTTTAAAATTGACATTCATTTTTAGTCTATTTTAAAATAATGTATTTCCTAACACTATAATAAAGGTGTGAAAAGTGTAATTTGAGAAAATATTTTTGATCCACGTAAAAAACACGATCGATAAAACATTTCTTTCAAAGAATTATATTAGAAAATAAGTAAAATGTTATAAACTTAAAATAATTTATTATAGATTTAAAGAAATTAAAATTGTTACAAACTTAAATAATCTTTAAATTAAAATGGTATAAACTTAAATGAACTTGTTATAGACTTGGGGAAATTAAAATTATTACAAAATTAAATGATTTTATTATAATTTGAGAAAAATTAAAGTGTTATAAACTTAAATGCAACTTAAATATTATAGTACAAATAAAAAAAATATAATATTGATAAATAAATAAAAATTATGTCATCAATGACTTTTTCGTTAACAGGGTTATTGAGTTCAGATTGTCTGTTTCTTATGGGATATCTCAATTGTTCTTCAAAATGATTGACATTGTCCGTATTTTTATCATTTTGATTAATATTATTTCTAACATTATCGATATCGACGTGTGTTCATTAGACGAGTTCATCTATCGATTTATTTCAGTTGTACCATGATGGATAACCTGTGAAGAATAACTAATATAGAGATATCTAATCAACAATTCCACCGTTAAATGTGAATTGCGAAAATATGGGAAACTTTATCGATGAAAATGGCGTTATTGGTTGGATTGACTAGATTGAATTTGGTGGTACTGGTGGATAAGCATCACCAATATAATGCGTATGAAGTAAATATCGGGTTTGATAGTAATGGTGTATAATAATATGCTATTAGAGTATATTGTAGTGATATTGGTGAATGCCTTTTCGAGTGATAATATAGTATGTTTATGAAACACGATAAATCACATCTACTATTTGATGAAGAACGACCCATATCTATTCATTGGTGTTGAGAAAACCATCTACCAATGCAACGTCACCCTTCTATGACTAATCATGGAAGAACGAATCCTTTCGACTTGTCATCAGCAACACCGCTAAAAAATATGATTCAAATCTTGTTGATTTAAAATAAAGATAAACCATTCATCACTTGGTTTTTTCGTTCTTATTTAGATCACTAGAGTTTAAATCATTTTAATTCATTATTAAACTTCAAATGACTCTTGTTTGGATCACTCTCGAATGACATGGATTATTTTAATATTATTTTTATTATTTTTTATCACATAAGATCAAAAAAATAAAATTTAAATCTAATATCACAAGTCATATTTCACTCCACCTTCAACAATTTTACCCTCATCACCCTCACCCAACAATCGACGGTCGTAATCACCCACTTGATGGTGTTTACTCACTAGTTTGTCGTCAGACAATTTTCATGTTTGACATCATTGGGAGAAACACAAAGAAAACAATAACAGAAGCCAAACAATTAAAAAAAAAAGGAGTTATGTTGTGAGACGCCTAAAATAAGGCTAATAAAAGGCGTGACCAGTAAAAAATGTTACAAGTTAAAAGCATGGCTGAGAATGTTATAACTTGAAATTGGAATACTTTTCAGACGGAGTAAAATAATAGGTTTTAGTATAATGTTATACAAGGTAAAAAATTAAGTTATAAACGGTAAATGTTATGAATTCAATTAACATAATTGGTTGCATCAAAAATGTTATCAGAGTTATAACTGACGGAGCCTTTTAATTTCCTACGATAAGAAAATAAGTTAAAAACTGAAAATGTTATGAACATATATAACAAATACGATTGCGCCCAATAATGTATTGTTTCAGTAAGGAAGGAGGTTGTAATATGGAATCTTAATCTTTTTAATAATAAAATGGGTTGTGCCTAAAATGTTATCAGAGTTTAAGCTGATGGAGCCTTTTAATTTCCTACGATAAGAAAATAAGTTAAAAACTGAAAAATATTATGAACATATATAATAAGTATGATCGCACCCAATAATGTATTGTTTCAGTAAAAAATGAGTTTGTAATATGAAATCTTAATATTTTAAATAATAAAACGCCTAAAATATTATCAGAGTTTAAGATGATAAGGTCTTTTAATTTCCCATGATAAGAAAATAAGTTTAAAACTCAAAATGTTATAAATATGTATAATAAATACGATTGCATACAATAATGTTATGATTCAATAAGAAATAGGTTGTGATTTGTAATGTTAATATTTTTATTAATAAAATAGGTTACGCCCAAGAATGTCATGGTTCATTAAGAAAGCAAGTTGCATTATGGAATCTTACTATTTTTAATAATAAAATGGGTTGCGCCTAAAATATTATCAAAGTTTAAGATGATTGAGCCTTGGAGTTTCCCGCGATAATAAAATAAGTTAAAAGCTTAAAATGTTATGAATATGTATAATAAATACAGTTGTGCCCAATAATGTCATGGTTCAATAAGAAATAGGTTTAGATTTTTAATGTTAATATTTTTATTAATAAAATAGGTTGTGCCCAAGAATGCTATGGTTCAGTAAGAAAGTATGTTGCAATCTGGAATCTTAATATTTTTAATAATAAAATGAGTTCCGCTTAAAATATTATCAGAGTTTAAGTTGATGGAGCCTTGAAGTTTCACATGATAAGAACATAAGTTAAAAGTTGAAAATGTTATGAATATGTATAATAAATACGGTTGTGCCCAATAATGTCATTGTTCAATAAAAAATAGGTTGTGATTTGTAATGTTAATATTTTTACTAATAAAATAAATTACATCCAAGAATGTCATGGTTCACTAAGAAAACATGTTGCAATCTGGAATCTTACTATTTTTAATATTAAAATGGGTTGCACCTAAAATATTATCAAAGTTTAAGCTGATGGAGCTTTGGAGTTTATCACGATAAGAAAATAAGTTAAAAGTTTCAAATGTTATAAATAAGTATAATAAATACGGTTGCGCCCAATAATGTCATGGTTCAATAAGAAATAGGGTTTATTTATTTAATGTTAATATTTTTATTAATAAAAAATATTCCGTCAAAAAATGTCATGGTTCAATAAGAAAGTATGTTGCAATATGGAATCTTAATATTTTTATTAACAATCTGGAATCTTAATATTTTTATTAATAAAATGGGTTACACCTAAAATATTATTATAGTTTAAGTTAATGGAGCCTTGAATTTTTCCACGATAATAAAATAAGTTAAAAGTTGGAAATCTTATGAATATATATAATAAAAACAGTTGCGCCCAAAAATGTCATAGTTCACTAAAAAATATGTTACAATATGTAATGTTAATATTTTAATTAATTAAATAAGTTACTCTCAAGAATGTTATGGCTCACTAAGAAAATAGATTGCAATCTGCAATGTAATGTTAATATTTTTTATAAAATATGTTGTACCCCATAATGTCAAAGTTTTGAATAGAAATTTTGGTTACGATATGTTATGTCAATATTTTTAATAATAAAATAGGTTTTGCCCAAAAAAATTGAAAATGTTTCAATTGAAAACGATATTTATGCATTAATGATTGATACTTTTAAAAATTAAAAATGATGATAAAAATATCAAAATTTAAAATTAAATCATTTCAAAAGCCTTCTTAATTCAATTAAATCATTTGAAAAGTCCCATCAATTAAAATTTGGAAACGTTGATAAAAATATAGATATTTTTAGGGACATGGTGGGTGAATCGTCACCTAGGATTTAGGGCCAATGGAAACAAAAACATAAAAGCATTTTTGACGTAATTAAAAAATGCAAGGTCCCAATAAAATATTGTTAATAAAAGGGTGCGAGGACTATTATAAATTTAGGTTTAGGTTTAAGGTTTGTAGAATTATCTCTTTCAAAACAATGGCAAAAATGTATGTTGCAATATTGTGGAATCAATCCCAAAGGAATTATTATCGAAATTCTTATGCATATAAAGTCTAATTATCATCAATTTCTTTAATATTCGGTTGACTTGTTATAGTTCTTGTTTTTTGGACCATGAAGCAACTTTATTTTGTTATAAATAAAGTTAACGCGTCATACTTCCATGACTTGAGTAACGAAGATCAACGATTGAGTGACCGTTTCGCTATAAATAAAAATGTTAGTGACTGAAATGTACTTTTTCAAACTTCAATGCTAAAAAAGAAATCAAAACTACACTTGGCCCTCTATGCCCAAAAAAGGTAAATTTCTATTAAATCACCCATTTATTATTTAATTTTTATTTTGATCACTCAACTATTGTTCATTTTAAATCACATTTAATGTTACATTTTAGTCTCTAAAAATTAGCAAAAAAAGTCAACATATCATTATAAGATGATGTTATGTCATGATTAAAAAATAATTAAAAAAACATTATTGTTATTTTTTTAACGATAGATGATCAAAAAATATATAAAAAATTTAGATACATTTTTTATTATGTTTATATTGACTCGTCCTATAATTTTTTTTTGGAATTCGTTATTGCCTCTAAAAGTACTAGTATTAAAAGTTTAGACTACAAATACAATGATTTTCTCATTGAAGAAACATCATAACAGTTTAGGTACGTAGCTAATTTAGTTAGTGCAACAATTTCGAGAACCTAAAAGTTGAAAATACATTTTTTTTATCACACGAGAAATTATACCTACAGCCTTAATATACGGTTAAGAAAATATGTTATTGGTTTTGAAAATATTATTATTTCTACCTAAAATATTAATGTTTTTTAACATTTCCGGTAAAGTACCTAATAATAACAAAACCAGTAAAAAAATACCAAAACCGATAACGCTTTACCAGATATGTTAACAAAACAGGTAAAACGCCCAATAATAACAAAACCGATAGAAATAATAATGTTTTCGGTAATTTTTTACCGGTTTTGTTAAAAAAATAATAACAAAAATAGTAACACCTTTTCTTAGCCGTATATTAAGGCTGTCGCACGTGAGACTTTCCCTATCACACACCTCAACCATGAGAATCGAAAAATAATGCATGAAAAAAATTGGTAAACGTTGATTGATTTTTCTAATTCTGTAAGATCCACATATGCAGCTAACCGTTTATGCATTTTTTTAACATATTTGACATTTACATAAAATTTATCACATTTAATAATTCAACTTATTTGGTATTCAAAATAACTCATTTTGAATTCCTTTTTGTATTCAAATTACTCAATTTCAGTATCCTCTTCAAAAGGGGGAAAAAAGAAAAAGAAAATTCTTTGACATGCTACAACAGCAAGTTATGCCTATTACTGGCCTAATTCTGAAACCACTTTAGAATTTCAGAATGACTTGGCAAGCGTTTCAGTTGCCTCACCTTAACAAGCACTCCCCAACCTACTTCGACTTCGAAGTCGACCGAGAGTAAGATGTTCCCTGAATTTTAAGATATTATCAGCAACATTATTAACCATGTCAATGAACTCATGAATCATGATATTGGATATTTAATAAACATATTCACGCAAATGAGGGTGAATGAAGTGAACAGGAAAGAAAAGCTAATTGCAATAGCAAAATCATCGAATTGTGACGGTGATGCCTACGCCAAGCCATTACCTGAAGCCACTCATCCAGTGAGGCATCAGTAGTCCTGGTTCCGACTTCCACCTTCGGAGCCTTCTTAGTTCTCTAGCAAAATAATGAAGGCAAACTTATTAGGCTACTTCACAAAAGAAACAAAAGGTCATAGAGATATTATCACTCTCACTCCTTGTATGTGCACATGCCACAATAATAGTAACATTACAAGTTGAAGCTTTCTTCAATGCAAGACAAAAATCACAAATGTTAACAGCCCCACTTTTTCCAGCACAAAAGCTCGTGGAAGACTTAAAATAGGTCGATGCTAGAACAACGTAAATGTTCCTCCATGTATCTATGGATGTTCTCTTTCTTAAGATATATCCAACACTATTTTATATAAGGGATTTACAAATAACTAGTTTCAAACATGCGTCATTTGCTTCTTGTGCATAGTATATTATCATACATAATAATTGAATAAATTAAATAAACAAAACTGCGAAGTGACACAACTAGAATACCTTGGAGACCCGCTTAAATTGACCATGAAGCCATAAACCAAGGAGAACGGCAAGGGAAATCCCAAGGGTAACAAGAAAAACGGACTCAAAACTTAGGAAACCACCAGCCTCAACAACTTCGATGGTACCATTATAGTAAGTACTTTGGTATGGGTGCTGGTCAATCTCATAGACAATTGTACCCACGAGATCAAAAGTTCCGGGCTGCATCAAAGTTCTAGACAATTAAGCTTAAGTGTAACACTGTCCTAACAAAAAGATAAACAAAAGTCTCTAAAGCATAAAACTCCGAAGTAATCATTTGCCTGTAAGTACTTGCTAACAGCAAATATGTAAGGGAATGTAGCTTGTGTCGAAGGGGGGACAGATGCTTTTTCAAAGACCTACATTTTTAAACAGACATTTCCAGTTACAGAATCCACAGAAGGCAGGTTAAATCCACAACATAGGCAGTAAACTACAAGATAATGAGGTGCATGATCAGCCTTCAATGCATAAGGCTCATATTATAGGCCATATGTTTGACAATGGGAGTTTATAACATTAAACCAATAAGCCTTTATCAACAAAATAACATGCGTGATCCAAAGCCTTTTAACTTTGTTAGCAACATTAGATAGCAGGTAAACATGAACCGATCTAGAAGGACTAACTGAAGGAATGCTTAATTTATCTATAAAATCAAAAGGAGATGATATTCAATTAAGCAAAGGTTTCAAGTTATGAAATAATAAAAATTAATAAAAATTCAGGAATATTTGTAACTCAATATATATGATTACCCATACTGTAAATATAAAGGCAATGATATTCTATTAAGTAAAAGATTTGAGTTATGAAATAATAAAAGTTAATCAAAATGAAGACTGAGCTGATTAATAAATCAGGAATATTTATAAATATGATTACCTGTGCGGTAAGATTTTGAACAAGCAAGCGATGATCATAAGGGAGATGAACACTAGCTTCAATTGCAATGACATTCACAGGTGACTCCCCTGCAATTTAAAGTAGGCTAAGAAAAAAAAAACAGCTGATGAAAAAGAGGTAAGCATTTAAGCATAGCCAACAGCAGATAGATAAATTAACCAATTTTAACTCATCATATTTCACTGGAAAACAAGCCAGTAATGTTGTGAAGACGAATTAATTACCAACATTTTCCATCCCAACAAGGAGTTCTGTCTCTTCTCCAGCTGGAACCACTGCCAAAGTGAAAATTTGTTACCAGTTAGAAATTAAATAAAAAAGCACAAGACTCTAAAAGAATACAACATCGAAAAGTTCTTACATTTGGCGCCACTTTTGGGGAAAAAACAGATAATTTCAACTCCAGGAGCTGGGTCAAATTTGCCATCACTAAAAGCCTGAATATCCTCACCAACAATCCCAAGATTACCTCCTTCAACATCTTCAATATCTGCCTCTGTTTCTGATTGACACCTAGCAACTACCACACCAAAAAAGAATCATGTTACCCCATAATTTAAAATCAACATTGAGAATATATTTATTGATAATGATGATCTTATAAGGAACAAAACTAATGCAGCAAACAAATTCAACATCAAGAAATAAATACTTCAATAATGTTACTGAAAAGGACTTCAAAGAATTAGACACCTCATTCGATTGTCTTTTGTTTTAGAAAATACGAAAAATACACAGCGATGCCATCGTTTTCCTCTGAAAAATAAAAGAAAATAAACCAGTTGAAATTTCACGTCCATGCAATCCAACCATGATTTAGAAAACAAAGAAATCATTTCAAATTCCCATTACCGAACACATATCAATCTCGCATTGATGTAATAAGAAATGCAAAAAAAAAGTACTAAAAGAAAACGAAACGAATTGCATCTAATGTCAATGGATCAAAAAATCGTAGCAAGACATTGAAGCAGAAATTCCAGCAAAAATAAATGAATAACCGTAAATAGCTATTTAATAATTCAGAGCAAACAAAAATAGATATGGAAAATAATTTACAAACCCTGGGGCAGAGGAGAGGCGAGGAGAAGTAACGCGAAGAAGAAAACCCATGAATTTTTCATTGTCATTTCTGAGAGTTTCATTTTTCATACAAGGAAAATGAAAAGCAGAAAAATAAAATTAAAATAAATAATCGGTAGTAAAAGCTGAAAATTACTTGTGTGAGGGCTGGGAATATTATGTTCTGAATTTGAAAATAACAATGAAAGTGAGTTTGAAAAAGAAAATTGTATTTAACTGAAGCTTCAAGGTTATATTATATTATATTATTTTTTTATGTTTAAAATAATTATAAAATATTATTTATTTAGAATATTTTTTTGGTTATAGATAATACACAATCACACATAGATTTTAATGTAACTGTTTGAACTTAAAATTTTAATTAAAAATAAAATTTCTTTTAATTATTTAAATTACTTGAAGAGTTCCCAATCCGACTATTAAACAAGCAACTTCTTATATATAATATTATATTTGATCTTAAAACCCGCTATAATATATAATCACAAACATTTAATACTACGGTTATGTACAACACAAAATTATCATATATATAATCTAAGTGTGTGTTTGATTCACGGAATATAAGATTATCAGTGGGAATGTAAGATTATCAGAGAATATGATTATTGAGAATGTTGTATTTTGTGTTTGGTTGGTTTAGCAGGAATGTAAGATTACTTTGTTTGGTTAAAGGAATAAAAGATTAGTAGAATGTATATTTGACCAAATTGTTCTTATTATATATTTGTTTTTCAACAAGTTAGAAAATATTTATATATTTTCTTTAAAAAAATTAAATTCATAAAATTTATATATATTTTTTTACAAAATTGACAATATAAAAAAGTTTAATGAAATGGTACAATTTTATTTTAATCTATGAATTTCATATAAAATTTTAATGAATTTAATGATATTTTTCGTAGAATTTTTATTTGGTTTTTATATTGCCCTTTATTTAATCTACGAAAAATTTTAATTTAATGATATATATTATTTTAATGAAATGAGATTATCAGAGATGAGATTCTCGGCCAACCAAACATGAGAATGTGGATATCAAGCACCTAAAAACCAACCAGAAAAGAAATCCACAACTTCCATTTATCTACATAAAGTATCATAACCATACCAGCCAGCTCTCACGAAAAAAATGACTGATATTGCACCAAAATTAATACTAGCACAATGAAAGCAGCCACGGTCCAAGGCCAGCTACCCTCCGAAGGAAGACGTGAGTGCGGCAACGTCGTTCCCCCGGCGATGAACCGAAAATAAATGTATTGCGAGCATCGATAGACTACAGCCAACAAGCCAAGAGTATGAGCAAAACCGGCGTGGCGAAGAGCACCCAACTCGGCTGCTGTTCAGCTGTTTCCAGAAGAGATTCATAGTTGAGGTACCAGGATATTCCGATAAATGTTGATGCTAGAGCCAGGATCAGCAGAACTGGATAAGGAAAGGGACTCAAAGAGAATGAATCGAAGATGGAGTCTCCTCTTCTTCAATAGGCCATGAGCGAAGATTGTGTGTTTTCTGGTACCTACGGATTCAAGATGGAAGATTTGTTTGAGGTTGTACCTGGGTATTTCTGATTGTAGGTTTCGTGTTGAAATTGGTCGATGTGGGGCCTAGAGGTGAAATCTATATGATTGGTAAGTTGTAACTATCAGTATCGATCAATCATGCTTTAAACGTAAATATATAGTCAGATCCGTGTGCAGTTATGTATATTGCATAATGTCACGGGTTAGAAACTTGGGTCCGAGATACTGGTACAAGTGTCCGACAAAGAGGTTCAAGACAGAGGATCGGGCTTGCTAAGACATTGGTGCAAGAGTCCGAAAGGGAATCTCAAGATAGTTATCGGGCTTGCCAAAGCCACCAGACTTGGCCCATCGCTTGGAGAATTCTATGGAGCCCGTTCACATTGGCCGTGCAGAAAAGGAAAGTGGCATCATATCTGAAGATGATCACAGAAGCTCAGTAAATATGGCAAGAGGCAACAAAATCAGGAAGATATTGTGGGAAAATCTTACCATATCCAGTGTGAACACCTATCCAATGAAAGAATCCTACTAATGGATGTAATTAGGAAGGATTTGGTTGTAATTCCTTGATTTAGGGGATTTGTCATTAATTGGGCAAATCATAGCCGTTGATGTAAAATGATCTAGGCCATTGATTGAGAGGGAGCTCAACTATAAATAGAGAGCTCTCCTCCTCATTTGTAATCACCCAATTCCATTCTTCTCTTTGTGAGAGAGTAATAAAGCTCTGAGGCATTTGCTCTATTCTTTCTGAGTTCTTAGTTTCTTTGTTCTTGTTGCCTATCTCGGTGGCCAGGAGTAGCCACCTTCGTGTTAGCACTTCCACACGATAGTCCGACCTTGTCGGCATTCTAAAGCTTCCGCAATCCGAAGCCTTGAGGGCTTGGTTCCAACCTTTGTGAGTTTGCACACTCACTTAGCTTGGGTAAGGCTTACTTAGTCGCCGAGAAGACCGAGGAGCGTCTAAAGCGTCTAAGGCCGCACGACCCGTCAGACCTTGACTCTGATATTCCGACGGTGTGAGGCGTCGAAGTTCTGGGGGCGTGACAAGTGGTATCAGAGCGTTTCGTTACGAATAGACAACGATCGTTTCGACCAAGTTTGGTGGAAGGTGCGAAACCGGGTAAGTTCTGTTTACTTACTCTTCGTTCAATTTAAATTGATAATTGAAATGGGGCACAAGAAAAGAGGAGTTTTCGCACGCAAAGGCAAGGAGTGCCATGGTGGGAAACGGGAAGAGAGTCCGTTGGGCTCAAGAGCATCGTCGGTGTCCAAGCATGAGGATGTTGTGATGAGTTCGCAAGGAATGCTCGAGGCAACGATAGCACACCAAGGGGAGCCGGTTCTCGAGGTAGAGAGGCTCAAGGGTGACGCCGAAGGCATGTCCGAGCGAGACACGTTCTCTCATGAAGACGAGGAGAGTCTTCACGAGGAACAAGAAGAACTGACGATCCACGAGAAATGGGCCTATTTGATGGAAGGTTTGGCTTTCCACACGCAAAGGTTCATCAAGTTGGAGGAGATCTCAACTTCGTGGGAACAAAGGGTCGGGAGACTTGAACAAGCCGAAGATGAGGCCAAGCAGACCCAAGGTGTTGTGGAATCCCGCCTTGATCGATTAGAGTCCATGGAGGGCAGATTCAAGGTCGAGACGCAACGAGTTCTTGACGAGTTGGAGATGGTTCGAGGGAGAAATGCCCAAGAAGCCGAGGTAGCGGCTTTGAGAAGCGAGGTGGATGAGCTCAAGAGGGAGCTACTCATATGCAAGGGAGCAATGAGTGAATGGGGTGCGCTCAAGACCTTCTTGGAAGGACTTAGACCAGGGGCAATGCTCGGGGGAAGAGCAAGGTGATGCCCAGAGACTTTCGGGAGCCATAGCTGTAGCCGGAACGCTAACTGAGCTTGCTGATGTTAAGCCAAGTAGCAATGTGTCGTCCAGGCCCATGCCCAGGGATAGTGGCAACAATGGGGGAGACCGAGAAATGGTGCAGCGGGGAGATGGTATAGAAAGCTCTTCGAGTGGCCAAGTTGAGCCATCGACTGTTCGCGGCCAAGGAAAGCCATCGGGTAAGAATGGCAAGGCCAAGTCCGGGGAAAAGAAAAAGGCGAGCAAGGAAAAACTGAAGTGCTACTTCTGTGATGGTCCTCACTTGATTAGAGGATGTCCCGAGAAGCGTCGCCTTACAACCATCATTAGGATGATGGGAGAAGGAGAGGAAGCCAGAGTTGGCGGAGGCACAAGTAAAAGTGCCAAGTCAAGGGAAAGACTTGGTCCGATTGATGGGATCAATGCGGCCAAGCAAGGATCAAAACGAGGCAAAGCTGTCAAAGATGAGGCGGTCAAGCCGAGAAGGAAGCCATATGCGATTGCGAATGATCGAGCAATCAAGTCAGGGGCAAGACTTGACGAGGCTACATGTTCCAAAGTAGCCGAATCAAGGGGCAAGCGTGGAGCGACTACAAGCTGTTAAGTAGTTCACCCAGGATTGAGATGTGCCGAGACTGCGAGTGTCAAAGCAGTCGAGCACAAGGAAAGACCCGGTGCGATAGCAAGCAATAAAACCGTCAAGCCGAGGGTACAAAGTGAGCAGGTTCACTCACAGCATGCCAGGATGGAGGCGTCCAAGCTGAGGCGCCTCAGGCATAAGGGGACACTTAAAGAGTATGTGAGCCGATTTCGAAGACTCGTACTCAAAGTCCCAAGTTTGACTGAAGAAGAGGGATTCTTCACCTTCATGTTCGGATTAAAGCCGTCGGCAAGGAAGACGTTGGAGCGAAGGGAAGTCAAGGAGCTGTCTAAAGCCTTGACAACCGCGGAGTCCATCAAAGAGTTTGGAGTCAAGAAGAACAAGACTTCTAAACCAAAGCCGAGAGCCGAAGGTAGCGGCAAGCGATCCCGCAATGAAGGCAAGTCGAAGGATGAGGAATGTTGTTCCTCGAGTGGTAGGGAAAGTCCACTCAATGATGAACCAGACGGTGGATCTGGTAATGATGTGTGCACTAGTTCAAGTGACACAGATGCTAAGCCGAGGGTAAGAGTCGAGCAAGCGAAGGGGCGCAAACTTGAGGTGCCAACAGTGTTGCAAGATTACCCAAGGGGAGCCGAGTCATCCAAGGTAATGGATGAGCCCAGGATCGAGTTATCCGGAGAAGAGGACATACCAAGGATCGAAGGGGCACTGAGGATTGGCTCAATACGGTTCATTTCTGCCAAAGCGAGTAGAGGCCAAGGGCAGACCAAGTTGTTCATGTCCAAGGAGTCGAAGCAAGGGCTTGCCGAGGATGTTCAAGAAAGGAACAATCCTTCAAAGACTCGTAGACAAGAGTCGAATGAGGCCAAGACGTTGAGGGACAAGGCAACCGTGGAGACACCACCCATTTCAAAGGTGGGAAGCGAGCTCCAACCTTCGTGTTAGAAGGGAGGAAGCAAGGAGGGGCATCAGACTTTGCCGTGAGAAAGTGTCGATGCATGATAGCGCAGAGAACTCCAATGACAAGGGTTCAATGCGGGGAGTGTCAGACTTCATGGAGTAAGAAGGGCTGACGCAAAAATTTGAGCAAATGCCAACTAAATCAGAGGGGAAGGTACATCTCAACACTATTCTTGTGTTCTTGTGAGCTTGATTTGCAACTTTAAGTGAGTGTAGGTCGGGCAAGACCTAACTCTTAACGCGGATGAAAAAAAAGTTTGGATGGGATCCAAGACTTTGCCGCAAGGGACAAGGAGGTCCAAGTTGAGGCAAATCAAGACTTGTAGGAAAGAGTTCCTACGGAAGAGATGCACTTGTGGGCGTGTTAGCCCATTTCATCACTTGGCGGCAAGAGCCGAAGCAAGCACAGCCATTATGGGAGGCTGAGTCCTTATGGGGGGGCATGAGCAAGCGAAGGCGTCGAAAGGCAACCAAGTTGATGTGAAGTATGGCGCGAGGGATCGTGAAGTTACATGCGGCAGAAGCCAAGGCAAGCAGTTCGTATGGGAGGACCGCAACAAGCCAAGGCAAGGAAAAGTATCCAGAGTGGTGTTGCCTAGGATTGTTGAGTGCAGCGACGAGGGCGTCGCTAAGTTCAATGGGGGAGAGTGTCACGGGCTAGGAACTTGGGTCCGAGACACTGGTACAAGTGTCCGACAAAGAGGTTCAAGACAGAGGATCGGGCTTGCTAAGACATTGGTGCAAGAGTCCGAAAAGGAATCTCAAGATAGTTATCGGGCTTGCCAAAGGCACCAGACTTGGCCCATCGCTTGGAGAATTCTATGGAGCCCGTTCACATTGGCCGTGCAGAAAAGGAAAGTGGCATCATATCTGAAGATGATCACAGAAGCTCAGTAAATATGGCAAGAGGCAACAAAATCAGGAAGATATTGTGGGAAAATCTTACCATATCCAGTGTGAACACCTATCCAATGAAAGAATCCTACTAATGGATGTAATTAGGAAGGATTTGGTTGTAATTCCTTGATTTAGGGGATTTGTCATTAATTGGGCAAATCATAGCCGTTGATGTAAAATGATCTAGGCCATTGATTGAGAGGGAGCTCAACTATAAATAGAGAGCTCTCCTCCTCATTTGTAATCACCCAATTCCATTCTTCTCTTTGTGAGAGAGTAATAAAGCTCTCAGGCATTTGCTCTATTCTTTCTGAGTTCTTAGTTTCTTTGTTCTTGTTGCCTATCTCGGTGGCCAGGAGTAGCCACCTTCGTGTTAGCACTTCCACACGATAGTCCGACCTTGTCGGCATTCTAAAGCTTCCGCAATCCGAAGCCTTGAGGGCTTGGTTCCAACCTTTGTGAGTTTGCACACTCACTTAGCTTGGGTAAGGCTTACTTAGTCGCCGAGAAGACCGAGGAGCGTCTAAAGCGTCTAAGGCCGCACGACCCGTCAGACCTTGACTCTGATATTCCGACGGTGTGAGGCATCGAAGTTCTGGGGGCGTGACAATAAGCTAGACTACACTACGATGCGCACAGTAGCAGGGTGCAGTTGTATACATTTTATATTCATGTTTGTAATACCTAATTTCGTACGAAGTTTTCTTAAAGTGAAGTGGTTTTGTATCATTCAAAACAGTACATATTAAACAAGACATCGGTAAGGGTCTCGTTAAGAAACCTTTTTAATTTTGTGGAGGAAAAATAATGCATCCTACCAATGCCGAAACAACCTCGGTTTTTCTTCTATCAAACCTGGATCACAGAGATCCCGAGTCACACCAAAAACGCACCAACAAAGTTCCAGTTATTAAAACAGATACAAAAGCAGGGCTCTCTCAACGCCACACTTGAGTGAAGAAGCAGCACATTATATACCCAATAACAGCCCCAAATTACAAGTTTTTTAGGCCCTATACGGCAGCGGAAAATATAATTGGGAAAATAGAGTTGTTAATTTTTTTTAGTTTGGTATCTACGACATTTGTTATAGTATTTAAAGAACTCTTTACGTCGAGGTAACGAGTTTATCTAGATAATATTTTTTATTCAAACTCTTTACTTTGAGGTGACGGATTCCAATAAAATATAGTTTTTTTAATCAATTTTTATCACATTGGAAGTGAAATTTTAAAAAATATATTTTTATTAAAACTCGTCACCTTAAAGTGACGAGTTTCATGTACTGTAAAAAATACAATAGATCGTTAAAAAAATGACAACCTATTTTCTTAATTATATTTTTGGACTGTCGTATTAAGGGGGAACCCAAATTACACACTTTGAAAACCTTCTCCCACCACCCACTAATATTGGGAAGAACCAAAAATTGGGGACAACACCGTCGACTAGCAACCAAAAGGGGCTTGGCGTCAACACAAGCATACCAGAATCCAGTGGCGAGCGTATATTGGAGTTACGTGGGCACATATTTACCCTAATTTTTTTTGGAATTTGATCTTTTTTTAATTCAAAGTTTTTTTAATATATATTTGTCTATTCTAAAATCTTATCATATTCGTCCTAAAATTTGATCGTATTTATTTAAATATAAATTTGAAAATTTTTCTAAATCCACCACTATCATAATCACTGTAATATTTCAGTAGCAACAAATTATGCATGAATATTTCACTCAACAAAGAACCAACCAGAGAACACTCAAAGCCACAATAACCAGGGAGGCACAGCTGTAAAAAATTATATATTCAATAAAATTTAGTTTAATAGAGTTTTAGTTCATATAAAAATAAATATTTAAATTTAAAAAATACAAAAAATTATTAAATATTTAGTTAAGTAGGGGTAGAACTAAAGAAAAATAATATCATGTTTTCAAAAATTTTAATCTAATGACAATTTAGATCATTATAAGTTTAAATATTAAACAAACTAAATATTATCTTCTGAATTTTAAATTTAAATATATAATAATCTATTGTATTTTTTTTTAAATCTAATATTCAACCTCAGTCAATATTTCATTTTGGTTTCGTGACAACGCCATTTAACTTGAGCAATATCGGCCACTCAAATATCGAATCCTTAAAATATCCTGACGAGAAGCAGAAGCAGAAGCAGCAGAGTCTATTTAACAAAACCAAATACCAAATAAAATTACCGGTAAACAACACCAATAACCATTTAATTATAAGAATATTTTATTTTGATTTAATTTTGCCAATCAAACCATTTAATTATTTTAATATTATCAATCAAGACAGCTACATTATCATTTAACCGATATACTAACGTAATAGTTAACAAAATTGATATAATTATACATTTGATCCTTATTATTTACATATTTAATGTGTAATTTTAATTTAATTTAAAACATTGACCCTCTGATTAAAAAATGACACGTACCAATACTTTATAAATAATATATCATTTAAAATACCCACCAGTCAGGTGATGACACGTTTTACTATAGCACAATAGAGTCTTGTCGATTTTTAGAAAAAACAAAGAAACATGATGAGAGAGATGAGAGCCTTTTTTTTAAGAGGGGGAAAATGAATTTTTTGATGGAATTTTGGTTTTAAATAGGCCCTCTCGCACGATATCATTTTGGATGTCTTCTTTCAGATCCTTAATGATACAAGTTTAGTCATAATCTGAAATTCGACTTAATTTTTTTTAAAGATCTACATGTTTTAAATTTCATACGTTAACACAACTTTTATAAGAAATTTGAAGAATTTAACAAATAAATTGAATCAACCGAGTTTCTGAAGTATAGTATTTTTATTATCCCAAATTTTGTTTTAAATTTCAATATGCATCTTTATTTGGGAAATTTTGGCTCTCCCAACCTCTATATATATATATATATATATATATATATATATATATATATATTATGAATTGCAGTCACTCCCAACCTATCATCTCCAAGGTTGAATTTTAACATTTTAGAGCATTGATTTTCTATCAAATTAGGTTGTGTTAATACAAAACATATACTAGTCACTATATTAAAAATATCCAAATGAAGTGTTTATTATTAGATAATAATTTGACTTAATTTTTTAAAAATATTAAATTAAATTAGATAAAAATTCGACTTTTAAACATTTATAACTCATATTATATATTCACCATGAATTGGTCTGAATTTATGGGTAAACCATGAACATGGATGGCCAAATAAAGTCACTATGTTAAAATTCAATAGAAAACAAGCATGACTATCCCATCGATTTTGTCATAGTCGATCAAGTCAATTATATAGGCGTCGATTATTCTCGATTTGATCAAATGTTACGGTTTTCAAATCTTGTTTTCATAAAGATATAATTTTAAAAATATTTTTATTATTTTTATATATTTTTAAATTATTATTAAAAATATTAAATATACTTTTAATTATAATTAAGGGATCAAAAGAGATATTAACTATTTAGCTGACGTGTCAATTTAATTCCTTAACAACAGTTAAGACTATAGTGATAATTTTATAATTATTAAAAAAATTAATAATTATTTACAGTTTCAAAAAAATAAAGTGATTAAAAAATTTATTTAAGTATAATTTAGTGATCTTTGGGTTTAATAAACTAACTTTACACATGCATTGCTTTTGCTAGAAACAATTTGATTACTATTTGCCTCCTTTTCTGGGCATTCCGCAAACTTTAGCCATAAACTAAACAGGCTGCCCTCCCAATTAAAACTTCTCATTTGCCTTTGTTTTCATTTAGAGCAATGCGAGTGTTGCAGATGTATACCTGAATAATTAACTTTCAGATTATTTGGATACAAATGTGAGTGTCTATTACGAATATGCTTTTATATATATATTTGAAGGATCATAAATATAAAAATGAAGAGTAGCATATTGAGATTGCAAGATCAGGAAGAATTGGCCAATAATTAAAAGATGTACCACAATATCTGATATCAGCAACATCCTTATTGAAATCAGTATGTGATAGACAAATATCGAAACAACATAGTATTCAGAAATATATACAATCTTATGAATTTCGATAGAAAATATAAAATAAATACCTTAATTATACGATAATTTTAAAATACAAAAATCAGGGCTATGGAAACCCGAACAACATTTCATTTCATCCCAATTATCTGATCAGTCTTTCACAAATTGAACCGAAGAAGAAGCTTATATATACAGAGAGAGAGAGAGAGAATTCAGTTCATCAAAGACATTGGAACCCATAAACAGAACAAATAACATATATGACTATTAGACAAACCAGGGATGAGAAAAGGCAGATTCAGTAGCAATACTTCATTGTGAAACATTTTCCACAAACGCAGTAGTAAGGACGCCGGCAAGAATCGGCCGACAACCAACGAACAACGAATAAAATAGCCAAAACTGCGATCAAAACAAGCCAAGTCATACTAGCCTCGGCACTTTCCATATCGATCTCAAATTTGATTAAAGATGACAGGGCAAGAAGCATCAATGCCAGAGCCAAGAACAGCAGAACCGAGTACGGGAGAGGAGCCGAGGTGCGATGATGGCATCTTCCGCAATAGCAGTGTCCATAATAGCAGTGAACCATGATGGATCGATTTGAGAAGATGTTTCGAAGGCAAAGGCCTTAAATCCCAGGTTTGTTGATTATCCAGATCTTCAGACGGACTCAATATTCCATACAAAAGTAGGGTAATTAATGGGTGAAAATGATGTGTGTTTATGCAATTGAGAAGGTGGGAACATAAGCACATGGTGGTTGGGCGATCAATCTCATTATCCTTTAGCTACCAAATGAAGGCACTAAAACCATCCATTGAAAGAGTAATACACATGGATCAATAAAGATTCTTGATTTGACTAATTCTTGCTGGCCCTATTTATGTAAAAATCCAAAACAAGGCGGCCTCACCCCATCCCACAAACGTAGAAAGTGGGTAGTTTTGAGAAACCAGGAGGGTGGTTTTGGGAAGTTTGATGGTACACACCATCATTCATGGCTGCTAATTTCATCCAATAAGTAGCAGCCAAGAGGCGCCTAAAAGTCTAGGGCACAAAAGTACAATTCAACTAACTCCAGTAATTCCATAAGCCAACCACACTGGGTGAAGTCCCATACTTGACAATCGGTTCAAAAGCCCCTTTAAAGTTTAGTTTTAACAAGATTGAGTTAATTGCATTAAACATCCCCATATCATAACTTTTATTTTGAATTTGTCTCTAAACTTTTGAATTTTCTATTCCAACCCTAAACTATGACTCTTGTTAAGGTCCCCAAACTTTTTAATATTCTAAAATAAACCCCAAAATATGACATTCTATATTAGTCTCAAAAATTTTATTGTTCCAATTTCAGCCCCAAACTTTTGAATATTTTGAGGGACATTGTTGGAATATTTAAAGTTTGCACATTAGTTTAGAGTGAAGGTCATAGTTTGAGGATGAATTCGGAATGTTAAAAAATTTGGCGATAAATTTAGAATGATATTTGTAGTTTAGAGATGAAATTGAAATATTTAAAAGTTTAAATCTCAATTTAAAATTATAATCATAGTTTGAGAGTGTATTGTGCCAATAATTCTTAAAACAATAAAAGAAAAGTAGATACATTACCAAGCTCCACCCGAACATTTAAAGAATTAAGTGTTAATTGCATCATATGTCCTCAAAGTATAACCATCATTTTAAATTAGTCCTTAAACTTTTAAATATTACAAATTTATCCCTAAATTATGACTACCATTATAAATTAGTTTTCAAAATTTTGAACATTTCAATTTCATCCCCAAACTATGACATTCATTCTAAACTACTCCCCAAACTTGTTGAACAATACATATACACTAATCACATCCCTTGTTAATACTGACTGCCGGAGGTCTTCCACGGAAGCTACTCTCAACCTGGCGTTGGGGGCAGCCTACTACCCTACCTCCCCCTTACCCCATTGCATATGGGAATTGGGTTTTGTTGTTGTTGTTGTTGTATCCCTTGTTAATAAAATCGGTAGGTCAAGTTATATGTATATGTTTGAAAAAAAAACAAAGTTTAGGTTAAATTATTGTCAAAACTAATTATATATTTGGATGAATTTGGGATGAAATTAGAATATTCAAAAAAATTGGGGACCAATTTATAAATAGGAACATAGTTTAGGGATGAAATTGAAATGTTCAAAAGTTTGAAAATCAATTTAGAATAAGAGACATAGTTTGATGATGAAAATAGAATATTCAGAAGTTTAAGGACCAATTTAAAATGAGAGTTATAGTTTGAGGATATATGATGCAATTAACTCAAGAATTAATTATAAATATATTTAATTTTCATTATTTTAAATAGTTAATAATTCATATTTTGTTTAAATACATTTAAAATTAAATTTAAATATTATAATAAATATGCACAATATGATATAAATTGAAAATGAAAAATAAAAGTATATCATGAGATTTTTTTTTTTAATCTTAGATAATTATAAGGTAATATTTGTTAGTAATCTCTTTTAATAATTGACAACACACATATACCCTTAGACATAACTACTTGAACACGAGATCTTTACAAAAAAAATACTTCCTTTAACCATTGACGTTGCTTGTTGAATTCATATTATGAGTAAACCCTTTTTGACTAAATATAAGGAGAGACATTTTTTTGGATCAACATTAAGGGAGATAAATAAGAAATTTACTTTTATTGATATTGATCTCACAATTTAAGAGAGAGAAAATGTCAACCAAATTTTTTAATTAAATATTCTAGAAATTATTGACAATATTACGAAAAACTTAAAACATGATTCTATACAATATAAATAAAAATGAAATAAATATATGATCTCTTCTATCCTTCTAAAACCATTAATATCTATAAACAAATAATTTAATCATGTGAATCAACTCACATGTGATTATATAGACTGTAGTTTAAATAAATCAAAATAAAATTTTCATATAGAATTAAATATGAGTTTTAAAGGCGATATTTCTTTTATAAATTTAGAATAATATAAAATAATATTTATCTAAAGTTTATCAATTATTTGATAACAATATTTATATGTATGTGTTAACTTTTACGAACAACCGAAATATGTTAAGAGGGGTGAACCAACCTTTTAAAAATTTTGTGGAAGCAATCGAAAAATAGAAAGATTTGCACAATGATTTAGAATGGTTCAATTTTAAACCAAGGTTACATCTACTACTTAACATCTACACTAAGAATTTATCAAATCCACTAGACTTGATAACCTTTGAGGATAAGGTGTAACCTTACAACAACACACAAATTTTATATCCAAAACCTTGCTTATACTCTCTACAAGAGGAATTACGAATAAAGCAAATAATTGAGAAAACCTCACAAGGCAAATATGTTTGCACAATTTAAGCACTCACCCAAATTATACTTGATCAAAAATGAATAATGTAGCTCACAAGCGTGTTACAATGAAAAGATTAAAAAATTAAGTACAAAGACTTATTTAATATTAGTATGATTGTTAAATATGGTTCTTGTTGATCTTGGTATGTTTTGACCTTCAATTATACATTCTCCATAAATTTTAACCGTTTGGAATCATTGTGGATTATTAGTCGTTATTTACAATCAAAAACAACATTTAATGCACAATGGATTGATCATTTTGTAAAAGGGATTGATAATTTTTCATACAATCGACCGTTGCAAGAAAGAGATCAATCATTTTCATCGAGGGATATATCATTTTCCTCGTGGGATCGATCCAAAACTTATTGGAATCCAAGGGATCGATCTTTTTTCAAGAGGATCGATCCGTTTGTTAAGAAATCTGTAATACCCTAATTTAGGGTTATGTTTCTTATAGATTAAATATGAAGTTGGTTGAAAAATAATTGTTTTATTAGACCATTATTTTATTAAACAAATGGAGGATAATGAGTTTGGCTGAAGTGGACAAATTATTGGGTGTGATGGGATTAAATTATGATAATGGCATTGCTATAATCCATTGTTTCCAGCTTTTATTTTCAGCTAGTATCCACCATTGTTTCCAGCAGAATGGTCCAAATGAAATTATAAAATAATGTAGTGTTGGATGATGATTGCAGTGGTTGAGTAGCCTCATATCATTGCTCAATATTTAATTATTTTATGGGGATTATTTGTTGGTGGGTTCAAGGAATGAAAATAGACACTGCAACCACTTCATCTCTGTTGCTTTCCTCAGCTGCCACTTATGGAAGTTTATGGACCATTAATTTCATGTTTTTGGGTTTGTCGAAACCTCCTCCATTTCCCAACCCTCTGGTGGGTCGAACCTTCAAACAACTAGTAAAGCACAATCAACACACTCCGGGGCTAAGCAACCGTCATCGAGCACATCTTCAAGCCAACACCAAAAGAAAGTAGTTGAAGATGTGAGGCTTTCAAAAGTTCCTTCACAGTTGGCTAAACCACCTTCACGTTCAACATCCTTAAATAATAAGAAAGCAGCTACTGCATCTGAAACAACCAGCCAACATGTGGAAACTGAATTGTTGCTACCTCTGGAGAATGGATGTGCAGACTCTCCCCCAAAAGAAACTCTAATTGAAGAAAGCATTCGACTCATGGATGGTAAATTAAGGAAACCTAGATCTGCAGGTCAATGAAATAATGGAGATCGACCGGACTAATAGACTATCAAGCTAAACATCCTGAGCCATATCGTTAAACCACATCAGCCTTTGATCAACATCATTACAGTAGCTGAGATGCAAATTACCACCAGGCTTAGTTGAGCTCCAACAGTATCAACAATCGACGATGTGAGCTCCATATCGAGTACAATTCCATTATCTGTAGCTATTTATAAATATTACCGATGATCAAAGGCTGGATTTCTGATAGGAAATGAGGTGATTCAAATTGTATAATTTGGGTTTCGACTGACGATTAGCGACGACGGCCGATGTGGTGTCCACCGGCAGAAAATGGAAGCCGATGATCAGCCGTTGGAATATCCTTGCGAGAGATATTAACAACACAGAATAATAAAGAAAACAATATAGAAATGGTGGAAGGTTGCGTGAAATGAAGAAGTGGTTTCATAATTTCTTTTGAAATTCACGTGGTTGTGGGGTGTAGAAATAGTAAGATGAGCAAATCATAGTTTCAGTCCTCTATGTTTGGTAAGGTTAACTTGTCCTTAAGTTTTAATAAATTTCAATCAAGCTATGATAAGTTTAAATTAATTCGATATAGTACCTGATTTTAGTTATTAAATATTTTAGCGACTCTAAAAGTTTTAGTTTTATCATTTGGATTCCCAAACTATTAAGTTAGTTCTAATAATAATTTTTATCACAAGGGGAAATATATTGGATTCAAGTTTGTATATTTTATGGTCCGGGTTCGTGAGAGAAAAAAATTGGAATCTCGACCCAGCACCTTCCGATCCATCTGTATGTATCGAGGACGTTCGAATGGAGTTTAAATGGTCGATCAGTATGGCATGAAAATCGAGGTAATACTTTACTACCTCTTTATGCTTTATGGAACATGTTGATATTTGTAAATGCATGAATAAGATAACGTTGGTCACTTTTGTGGAGTTGAATAATTTATTCACTCAATATGAATGTGGTAGAAATTCTGTAACTGAATACGGATCGAATGACTAATATAAGAGATTGAGGAATTGTTAGAATTAAATTACAAGTTTGTGATAAGTGATAAAGAAATCAACCCTGGATTTGTAACTTATATTTTATATCATCAAAGGTTAAATGTTAAAGGTACTTATATGAGAAATTATGATAATTTCGATTAGGTAAAATTACGAAATTACCCTTATGTTGGAAAATGACTAGAATTGTCCCTGGAAGTGGATTAGTAAATCTGAAAAGACATATTGATCTGATAACTTTATTGATGTGCATAAGAAATGTTAGTTTTACTTGGAAATTATGGATAACTGGTTTTTAACCTCAATAGGGATTTTGCAAGATACTAGAAGTCTGTTAAGGAATCATTTCAAGATCAGAGAATGTTCGAGGAAACAATTAACCATAGGATCTTTAAATTATAAGTATGCTCGTTAAGAGTTAATACCGAAATCATCTGGTTAAGAAATTATGAAAATGCCCTTGAAAGGTAAAAATAGCTCGAGTTGACCCTGAATGAGAAAGTTCTTTGAGGATTTGTACTTAACTCAATGAATTACGTATTTAATTGTTAAGATCTTGTCTTTGTACATAAAATTTCTGATAACCTGTGGGTAACATCTGAGAAGACAATCGATCTGAAAATCTTCGAGTTAAGAATAAATTATCGAGGGTGCTCTTTTGTCAGAATTATTGAAAGGTCTGGAATAAATGATAAGTTAGAATTAAATAATAAGACAGAATTAAAGGAAAGAATTGAAATACACTGGATCTGTAAAATGACCAGAATACCCCTATAATGAAAAAGACTCAAGAATATTACCAAGCTCAGGAATGATTGAATATCCTCGAGCTCTGAAAAGAATGGAATAAAACTGGGCACCAGATTGACCAAAATACCCTTATGACCTAAAATTAGTAGAAGTGTTGGATTAATTAAGGAATCCAAATAAACATGGATATGGTACTGCTCTTAAAAGTTATGGATCACATATTAAGCCGAGCAATCAATGCTAGTGTATATGTCAGTACCTGAAATGTATAGATGTTACTTGAATGCGTGTTCGTCTTCTCAAGTGTGGTTCAATGATAATTTTGAAAGTACTTAGCTCAACTCAACTCTAGGTCGCATTCGATAATAAGAAATGAATATTTGTTAGACAAATCAACCACGAAGACCAAATTAAATTAAACGGAAGTACAATATATATATATGAAATTCAGAAACGTCTAGATTATCTGGAAAGCTCTAAAGTAATCGGGATAGACTTGACTGATAAACGAACTGAGTAACCTCAATGACTATGGATTAAATAGGTGATTTGATGAGTTTGGGAACACTGTTGAACTTACATGATGAATTATCCTTATGGGTCATAAAACATGAATCAAGTACGTATGTATTTCCTGATATCGTTGAAATATGGAAATGAAATAAAGACTATTGGAAGATCTATTCAGCGATGATTACGAAGATGATTTATGGACAAGAATTTTGGTATTTAAAAGTAAATACTCTGAAAAGGCAGTAAATTGACGGGTCGACATGCATTAGTTCAGAAGCTTGTTCAGTTCGAATTGTTCGATAAACCGATCGATTAACATGGATTGTAAATGTCTTGAAGCTTCGTTTCTCCTTTATTAGCTCAAATTACTCTGGGCATTCTGGAACGCTTTCCTGATGCACATGAATCATAGTGGAATTCTAAAGTATCAACTTTAAATGTCTGATTAGATCGGTTAATAATCGATTCTCTCCAATAGGACCTTGTTCTTAGAATCCGATCAAATTGTACGAGCTTCATGTTATCCTTACCGATAATTACAAAATGCCTCTGAAAAATACTTGGATCCTCTAGTGTGTTCCCTAAGTACTATTTAATTATTTTATCTGTTTTGAAATATGGTACATTGAAAGCTATGATTTATTTTTATTGATGGTTTATGGATAATGACTGATATATGACTATTGGTTTCATTAATATGATAACGATGTTTACTGATTTATGGAAATTATGCTTACTGCATAGTATTTTTGAAATACTGATTTTAGGTTGGATTGAATTACGGAAGTATAGCTCTGATCAAGCTGGTAAACCTTACGGACTTAATGGACTCTTGGGTAGGCTCACGAGCCCCAAGATGCTCTATTAGGTTGGCCCTCTTTGCTGTGTGCTTAGAGTAAGCCCTACAGTCCAAAAGCTTATCCTTATGTAGGATTCCTTTTTGCTGTGTGCTTAAGGTAGCCCTACGGACGTAGTTCTGAGGAACTGCGGATGGTGTACATGAAAGGATTTAAACTACGAGTTTCAAAAGTGAAACTTCATTATGGTTTTATGATGATTTACTGAACTGTTACTCGTTTATTGTACCTATTATGATTTTATTGTATTGTTGGAACACACTAGACATCCTATTCGATATCCTAAAAATGTGATACTATGAATGCTTCCTATGAACTGAGATATTCATGGATTCTATTCGATGAACTACCAGTGGAACCTCAGATTATTCTGAAAATTTGTATACGTCTGATTCAATAAGAAAATTATGGCTTTCCATTTATCTGCATGTCCTTTAACATTATCAGGTAGTTCTGTATTACTGAGCTTTCCGAAGCTCACTCTATTACTCATCATTGCAAGTTAAAAGAATTGTACCAATGCAGTTATCGATATCAATAAGGGAGTTCTTCCGGCGTTGCTTACAGAGTATGGTACATGCGATTAGGGGGCATGTAATTATATTTTGTTTTATATACGAGTATGAAAACATGTTTTATTTCTGAACAATGATAAATCAATTTGTTAGTTACATGTTTTAATAAAAGTTTTAAATTTTCTGAGATTTTTACAGTGGGTCACTCCGGTGGCCCTAATGTGACACTCCAGATCGGATCGAGTTATCCATATCGGTTTGAGGGGGTTACAAAATCGATCATTTGAGCAAAAAACATTGGAAACTCAACTTTAAAGCACGAACATGATCAAATATATTTTTGGAAAGGTTTGACTAAGTTAGAAAATATTTTTAAAAAAATCAAGTTAATTTGTACTTTGAATTATTTTTTGTGAATTTTTGACAAATTCGATTAAATTCAAAATTAATTTTACAATTTATTGTTACATCAAAATCTTAATTTAACATTTTACATATGTGGTGCTCGAACTCAAAGTCTAAAGAGATAATAACAAATCTATTAACCATTAAGAGATCGTTTGATTCATGCTAGAAAAAAATAATCAAATTAATATTATTTAAATAGTTTTACTTTTTTCGAATGGCTAGTTATTTGCATTAAATTAGCATATGATCGACTCTTTAAATACATAATTAGAACTTAAATAACTCTTTAAATACATATTTAGAACTATAATTTAAATGCACAAATCAAGTTACTTAAATGATAAAAGGGATCTCTAAAACAAATAGTTTAAATTTTAAAATAGTAAAGTAATAAAAATAGTTTAAATATTATTCTCTAAATCAAATTTTCATAAAAATATTTAAATATTGATACAATACTAAATTTTATGATAAAAGTATTATTTTAATCTCTTGATTATGAAATTATTAAATTCAAATAGTTAACGAAAAAACAATATTTAAATTTAACGTGAATAATAAATAATTAAAACAAATTTATACATTTAAAATTATCTATATTCACACGAGTTACCATCCCCAAACATAACAAAAAAATCGTCTAGGGGTGGAAAGTGATAAGGTAAGTATTTTTTTATTATTTTGAGAAAATATAAGATAATATATATTATAAATAATTTCTCATTATTTGATATTAAACGTTTATATATATATATATATATATATGATATTTTTTGCGTTCAAATTTAGGATTATCTCATTTAAAAGTATTTTTTAATTTTATACTCATTCTAAATTAATTTTTATTTCGACATATTTTTATGTTATAAAGTGAAATGTACTTTCTTACATGAAAGAAGCTTTCTATAAATAACGTCTTTTATTTACATGACACACAAAAATTAAATCTCTAATGTTGGGTTAAAAAATAAAGGTAACAAATATAAAAAATATATACAAATTTTATTAAAAAATATGCATAAAATATATCGAATAAAAATAATTATACTAGCATGAGGACGAGTTACGTAGTGGGTAGTGGTAGTAACTCAAGTATATTAAACTTATGTTCAATAACTCATAAATGCATGTATAAAAAGTTATATCTAAATACTTAAAAACTTACGTAAATAAATAATGTGAGATTCGCGGTATCTTAACTAGGAGTAAACTAAACTAAACATACCCACTCTCTCTTCCATTTCTTTATTTTTTTTCTTTACAATGTGTCATATTCTATATATTAAATCAACTTTTTTTCTTTGAGTTTATTTAGTCGGCGATGTCACCGTTTTTGTTGTTGGTTGTCGATAGTCTATTATCTTTTCTATTTATTTTTTTAATTTTTCTTTTAGTTTTTTAATAAGAATAATTATGTCATTAGGACACGTTTATCCTTGACTTTGTGGCACATATGTGTCTAACTTTGCGACACATTTTTATCTATCTTTTGGCAGTTTTAAGTTGTTTGACCGTTATTTTTCGTTTATTTTTTTCTCAGTGTTGGATTTGACTTCGCCATGATTAATCAAGATGACGCTTATTTGTTATTATGCCGACATTCCTTGCTTTAGACTCTCATATTGATTTGGATACACATTTTGTGTTATTGGATAGTTTTCTCACGTCGTTTGATTCTGATTTATAATTTGTTGGTGGTCTTTCAATAGTTTCACCTCTTTTATAGTTCGTTTGTCGATGCAATCATATTTGTTTATATCTTTATTTCGTTCGAGCATTTTAGTTAGGTTTTTTAACATTTTACTTCTTTGGTCCATGTGTGATCTAGGCGACTAATTTTTATGTTAATAGTTATAGGAAAATGTTCTAATTATAATTTAGTTTATATTTAACTCGTAAATTTTTATTATAATTCTGAATATTTTCTATTTTTAATAAAACTAATAAAATTCTTTTGAAAAAATAATGTGAGATTTGAGTTGAGTGTCATCGACCAAGTAAGTTTACTTTTTAGACTATATATATATATATATTTCCTTTTTTTTTCTTTTTATTTTAGTCCAATACAATCATATATTATTACCATGTAGAAGACATGTCGTGCAGGATACACTTTTGTCATATGACCGAAACATATACTAGATTAAAAAATAATTGTCAATTGGTGTTAAAATAGAAAATTATTTTTAAATAGATATATTTAAATAAAAAAGTTAATAATGTTGAACACTTTGCATATACTTAACCTTACCCATTCATTTGTTTAGGCCGAATAAGTTTATTTTTTGGGTCGCCAAACATCATATATCCCATATCCTTATTTCTCGCCGTTGATCCATCTTGCAAACCCCGTAGAAATAAATAAAATAATCTAATTTAATTTATTGTTCGTAAAATTAAGATTTAGATCAGTGCAATGAAAACATAACTTTGACGTCGACCCCCCAAAAGACTTGCATTAGCAATCCACAAAATCCACTTTCCCCAAATCCAAAATTTTTCCCACACTTTCTCTCCGGGGAAGGAAAAAAAAAAAAAAGAATATAAACATGAGGACACATCATAGGCCGATCCACGCGGTGTCGATGTGGGTGAGACGACAGCCGCCGAAGGTGAAGGCTTTTCTGGCGGTCATATCGGGGATGGCGGCGCTTGTTCTTCTTCGATTCATCGTACACGACCATGACAACCTCTTCGTTGCCGCTGAGGCTGTCCACTCCATCGGAATCTCTGTCCTAATCTATAAGCTCACAAGGGAGAAGACTTGTGCTGGTAATTTCGAATAAAGCTTTAGTTTTTATGTTTCTTAATGCAGAAATTCTAGATTTTGTTATTAGAATGGTTTTTTTAGCTAAAATTAATACGTGGGTGCTTCCCCCCCCCCCCAATTTAGCAATTCAAAAAACTCATGAAGGGCAATCAATATGCAACATTTTACTGATTTAGGTTTGGCAACTTTGTGCCTAGTGATGGTAGACTTTTGCTTTTTAGCTGCGTCTGGTTGAATTTCTGGCTTGGTTTCCATTTGATTTAGAATTTCTTGTTTGGTGACTTTAATTGTAATTCCTGATGCATAAAGTTTAATGTTTTTCCTAATTATTCTCAACTATCATTACCAAGGAGTGGAAGAGTTATACTGCTGTTGGAGAAGTTCAGACTTCATAGGACATTCTGCTCTTGTGGCAGGCTTTGATGGATTTTTTGTTTTATTGAGGGTTTTCAAATTTATCTGTGGTGCCTAGAATTAGATTATATAAGTACTTTTTGTTTGCTTCACTAGTTTCATGAATTTTATGTGATTGGTATGTTTTTATCCTATGGTAATTCTTCTGCAGGAGTAGCCTTTGCTATTTTTAGGGTTTTACTTATCCCTAAGTGTTGTATTGCAAGAATGATTGATAAATAGATGTTTTTGGTGTGAAAGTATTTTTTTCTCTCACGCACATATGTGAAAATCCTAGCCTACATAATACTTGTTTGATGTTAAAATGTTGCGTGCCTGTTAATTTTGGTCACCTCCTTACACTACATAAATGAATGAATTAATTAGCTCTAGGTTATGGTTAAATACGTGAAGAAAGTTTTTATTGGGTTTCTCATTCAATAAAAAATTGAATGGTTGCAGGACTATCGCTTAAATCCCAGGAACTAACAGCTATCTTTTTAGCTGTTAGACTTTATTGTAGCTTTGTCATGGAATATGATATCCATACCCTACTTGATTGGCCACATTGGCTACAACTTTATGGGTTATTTATATGATACATTTCAAACTAAAGTCCAGCTACATGGAAGAGAAGGACAACTTTGCTTTATATTATGTTGTGAGTTTTCTTTCCGTCTTATCAACTTTTTCTTTACTTGCAATTAAATGTAACTATATATGCGGCCCTGTCTTATGTATTGCTGGATCTAGAAGTGAATTTTACCAGTTTTTTCTCCTGTATTTCATCTTTTAGTAGTCGAGATGGTTATGTTTGCAGTAGAGCTTGTGCTTTTCCTCTCTATCAACGAAGGTGTATGTAACTTGAAACAGCTACCCTTGCTTACAGAGGCAGATTGCTAATGTTATTCTCCATTACATGATGGTGTTTTCCATTGGCGTGCAGATCTACAAATTTGAAAAATATGAAATCTACCCCCCTCCACATGTTGCTCTTTAAATCATGGGTAGTCTTCTTAGTGTCTATTGAGTTATTATTGGTCTTCAATTTTCTTATTGCTGTTTGTTTCTAATTCCACCATAAAAGTCACCTTGTACCTCATCCTTCGTGTTTTGATTTATGGATACAATCATGTAACCAATTGAAGACAATTACTGACTTCTTTGTGTTGCAATGCACGGGCACATACTAACTGCACAATTATCTTCTTTGTTGCTCAAGTGGATTCTTTTTCTGAACATGTTCCGGAGTCATATCCTGACATTTGAATTTGAATGCAGCTTGTCCCATGTGCAGTATTGGCTCTACTTATTCACCCCTCAACATCTCATAATCTAGTGAACCGGATTTTCTGTGCATTCTGTGTGTATCTAGAAGCTGTTTCAGTTTTACCCCAGTTGCGAGTGATGCAAATACTAAGGTATAAATTACTTAAATGCTAGATAAACATTTAGTAATCTTCATCTGCAACTCATCTTATTTTTTGTGCTTTCAGATTGTTGAGCCTTTCACAGCTCATTATGTATTTGCACTGGGTGTTGCAAGATTCCTCAGCTGTGCTCACTGGGTTCTCCAGGTTTGATCTTGTGCTCTGAAGTTGAATGTGATTGGTTTCGGTTAATTTTGTTATTAAAGTTCAGCAGTTTTGAAATTGACGTACAGTAATCTTTTGGTAAAATTTGTCAGCTTCTTAAATAATCGTGCTAGTCAGAACTGGATTGGACCAGCTGGTTGAACTGGTGGGTTAAAATCGGAAATTGTGAAACCATTAAAAATGGAAACTGGGGTAAAAAACCGGTGGTTCAACCAATTGAACTATTTTTAATTCTTTTTCCAATTAATTATTGTTGAACCGGAAGCTGGTGATCTAACCAGTTTGACCACCGTTCCGGTTCTTAGAACATTGGAAATAATAGACAACTTGAGTCTGCTTGATGAATAATGATCCTGAAGGTTGAACTGATTGCATATTGCTCAAGATAAGTTCTAGATGTTCATTCATGTCATTTCAATTAGCTACATTCTATGTTAACATAAGTAGTTCTGCATGGAGGGGAAAATTTTGCATGATGCTGGTTGGAGCAGTGTTGTGAATTTTACAAGGGCAATCACATTATGATATTAATTCATTCCTACTGCTTTCAACAGGTTTTAGACAGTCGAGGACATTTGCTGGTAGCCCTGGGTTACGGATTGTGGCCCTCGATGGTTCTTATATCGGAAATTGTCCAAACTTTCATTTTAGCAGACTTCTGTTACTATTATATCAAGAGGTTGGTTACATTCACATTATAATGTGTGGTATACAAGTATAACTAAATACCATAATTAACCTAACGTCATTTATGTTTGCTTATATATTCCTTTATGTTTTGCAGTGTCTTTGGAGGGCAGCTCGTTCTCCGTCTTCCCTCTGGTAGTATAAGTGAAGATGCGTTTTTCTTTGGTTGACGAGCTCGCTGTGGGAAGGAAGTTCTAACTTGTATCATTGTATAAGTTCTGCTTTTTCTCGGGACACATTTCGTATGACTGGAAATTAGCGGATTGTTTGTAAATTTGGGGTGCTGAAGATTTGGGTGGATATTTATTTATAAAAACATTGCATAGATGGATTAATTTTCGGTGTCGAACGCTAATCTTCAGCTTATATGAAGTTAATTATTATATACTGTTCCTAAATGTGATATGTATTTTTCTCTTATATAGGCATACAAATTTTCACTTTCACAGAATATAAGGAAAGAGATGTGATCACGTAGATTAAGAGTTTGAACTTTTCACATAGATTCCTTGTGAAACATGAATTGATTAAGGTCTCCCATTGCATAGGGGAGTTGATTTTCAGTATGATATGATGGTAAAAGATGCAACTTTTTTAAAATATAAGACGACATTATTCTTATATCGTCAGGTTTCTTGCAAGAATACCCTCGAAGTAACTCCTGGTCCAAAAGCTAAAATCAAGCTCCATTCACTCTCTTCTCCGTTCTCTTCCTTCTTCAAGCTCTCTTCTATCATGTATTCCAGCACATACACGGTCTTGTTGCTGCTAGCATTTCCATAATCCATCAAAGCTCTTCTACTGGCAGTTAGTTTCTGTGGGAACAAATCTAGTCGTTTTTCGATTCGCTTCAAGATTGCAGGTCCCCCAGGATGAACTGCCCAAAACATCTTGTTATAGTCCTTGTCAGTCAATCCAACAGTTCCTATCAGTTTCTCACAGAAACTTTCAACGTTATCTTCAATTATCTAAGGAAGCTCCCTGGAAAGCTTGAAACGAATCCCCTCTTCCATAAGTTTCCCATCGATCGTCTTCTCTGTATTGGGCAGGAAATTCTGGATTGCAGTGTGAAGCTCGAAGAGGGGTGTCTTGATGCTCAAATCTGGAGCAGAGCCAATGATCATAGCTCCAGCACCATCGCCGAAAAGTGCTGCACCAACCAGGTCATACGGTCTATCTGCACTTGGCGGTTTGAAACCGATAATTGTAGTTTCAGAAGTAGCTAACAAGATCCAGCTTCCAGAATTGTTTTCAGCAATGTCTTTTGCTACACGAAGGCCAGCTGCACCCCCAGAGCAACCCATGAAATAGAGCAATACACGTTGAGTCTCGAGGCTGAGTCCTAGTCCTTTTGCCAAGTAAAGGTCACCACCAGGAAGCCGAACTTCACTCGAGGATACGTACACCAAGTGAGTTAATTCCGATATCGGCCTACCCCATTTTTCGATACAAACTCGAGAGGCTTCAACGGCCATCTCCGTCACCGCATCATTACAGATATCCAATCGCTGCTTCACAGTGGGGAGTCCCTCAATGGCAAGGTCAGGGTACTGCTTCAGGATTTCTTCCGACATCACCACATACCTTGTCTTAACAATAGTGTCTTGCCTGTCAATAGCCAAAATGCATGGAAACGTGTTAATAGCATTTGTTTTTCATTTAAGACCAAAAAAATGAATCAAAAGTTGATGGAAGTTTCATGGTATTACAGAGTCGGGTTATCTTCTGAGATCAGGGTCATCGCAGTTGTTGTTCTTAAAATATCCATCAACCAGAAACTCCTGCATGACAAGCTGATGAGGGAAAGCCATGCCGAGAGCCAGGATTGTAGCCTTTCCAGGGTTCACCATCTTCGAGAATCCTTGTTGTGGTTCTTCACTCCCCATGTTTTTCTTTCAATTGAAGCGTTACTGAGTTTTCTCGTATGCTGCTGTATATATATTATGTTCAATGCCATTTTTTTAGAATAAGCTCAAAGGGAGTTGTGGATTGCTGATTCCAAGTAGTGAAAATGTAAAAGGTACCGTTGTTATTATATAGAGAAAGGGTCGTTGAGAAGCAAGAACTTCGTGCACTTGATTTTAACAAGCGTCGGTTGGGGGTTTGGTTTGAGGTTTAGATCTGCATTTTTACTGTATTACTATTGCAAAACCCTTAATTTACTTGGTGGAGTTTTGCCGATCAGAAATAACAAATCTGCATCACATGCCATGCTATTCTACTACCTACAATGTTGGTATGCTTACATCAAGTCGCATATAAGGGTTGGTGTATAAGTTCCATCTTTATATATATATATATATACATAAAGGGTTCGTCTTTGTAAATATGTTAGAAAAAAACCCCTCATACCTTACAATGAATTATAGCCTTGTACTTGAATATATGACAAATGTTTCACCTTTGATATTGAATGCATTATGATGACTCAAAAGTTCATAGAGAACTTTTATTTGGCACAATGCAGAATTAATTTCTAACGTTTATTCGGGTGATCATTTTAATTTTTATTCTTCTTTTAGGACTGATCTCTATCTTTACCACTTGATCAAAATGATCATTATTGGATTAAAACTGTTAGTTAACTAACATTTAATGCATATTACTAATGTGTCATTTTTACATGTGTTGAATTGCTTACATGGGACGAAGCCATTCTTTGTATGGGAGGGGTTATTGTCTCTCCCAAATATTTTGATATAGTAGCATTCTAGGTACCTTTTAATTTATATATTAATCAAGTAAGAGCTTTGTCATTCCCAATTTTTTTTATAGACTCTTATCCTTCTCAATATTCAATCTTAGTATCATGCGTGCTAACATGTTACATGTATGTCATATCATCTAATATGATGACGTGATATGCGTCACATCAATAATTAAATATAAGTATATATGTCATGTTAGTAATATGAATCGGTCGGTCAATCAGTTAACAATTTCCATCTAATAAAAATCATTTTAATAAAAATTTAAAATTTAAAACATTTGGATTAAAATGCAAAAAAGAAAGAATGGGACTAAAATGATCATTTAGATAAACAAAACATTGGAAGAATCATTTTGACATTAAACCCTTTTATTTATCAAAGCCAGATAGCAAATGTCTTGAAAGCCAGATAGATGAAAAGAAGAAAAACAGGGTTGGTAGGTTTCAAGGTGGAGCAGTGATTTGGTAGCATGGGGAAAGCATCTGGAAGAGGCATTTGACAGTTTTCACCATTGAAATACACTCTTCGAGGCAACGCCCAACCATTCCCAAGTGTGAAGGAATCTAAATCCTTAGTAAAATCTGTGTGGACACTGAACCAGGTTCATCTTCCTCAGCACTAATCAGCTCCTCATTATAGTACTCAATTCCCCAGAATAGAGCAACCTCATCTGCAACAGTTCCTCCCATATCAACCCTCATCATTACAAGGAATATTGGAAAATGAATCAAAATATTTGGTTACAAAACAAGTACCTGAGATTCCAAAAGAGGGAAGCATTGTACTGTTAAAGCTATAGGCTGTTGTACTCTGACTGAATCCAGGATGCTGAATCAGCACATTCCAGTTTGAGTAGTTTCTTTTGTAATTGTAGTTTGAGATGGTTAGCTTCACTTTACAGTGTGTGAAGTAGTTGTTCATAACATGCCAGTGAATTCGAACCAGGCACATATGATCTGCATTGCACTGTATCTTGATTACCGAATGAATCCGATTCTCTGGTGGCATTGCATGAAGAAACAGAAGATGAGTGACGTTGAAGGTAGGAAACGATGGTTTTGGATTTCAGATGAAGACAATTTTGACCCACCTTATGCATGAAACTCTGTTTTTATCTGCTTCTCTGCATCCATAGCTGCAATCAGGGCAAAATGTGATCTTGGGGTTGTAAAACGTTGAGAGTGAAACAGCATACAGGTGCTAGATTGGCAACAAAGCTGGAATAAGTGCATGTTGATTTCCATGTTCCTAACAGAAGAAAACTTGATTTGTATGTTACTCGGACTCGAGTGAGAGTTTCGAATACGGGTATTTAGTGAATGAAATGGATAGTAATGGAGTCGAATTGTGTACTTACCGTAAGCTTGGACTTGTCTTTTACCCCCAATATCAGAATAAGCTGTGGGATCAGCTTCTTCAATTGAGCTACAAGTATAACTAGGGCTAGGAGCCATTAAAGTAAGATTGATTGGCGCTTGCACTTTCGGATTCGCCCCCAAGTTTCCGATACTCATTTCGAATGATGACAACGACTTAGAAGCTTTGATAGCCCAGGCAGCAAGAAGATCACCTGTTTGGTAAGGCATCCGGCATAAGACCAGCAATGGGGGATTTTCTCGCAGGAATGCGGCACGGTTTGCGACTTGAATGACGAGCAGTTCCCTTGTTTGGTCGCGAAAGCCCCGGACATAGACAAGATTATCTCATCATTAGCCCATGTCCAACCCAATGTCCAACCAGGTTCATCAACATGGTGATATTGATAGTAATTCTGAATTCAGAAAATATAATATTTGATTATTTTCGTTTTCATTTAATTTAATTAAGACGTGATCATTTTCATTTAATTTCCTCACTTTTTCTTATTAAGGCAGTCAAAATTATAGTGACTAAACATTTAAAAGTCGATAAGGTAAGTGACCACATATTAATTAAATAAAAATGAATATAATCATATCTCAGTTAAATAAAAATGAATATAATCATATCTTAGTTAAATAAAATGAATATAATCATATCTTAGTTAAATAAAAAAGAAAGTGTCATGATATTATATTTTTTGAATCCAACAAGAAAATGTGTACAAAATTAAAACGAAAGTGACCAATTTTATATTTTACCCTAAACTTTAAAGTGTATTATATTAGTTCAAATCACAAAAAATAGGCTTATTGATTAGCTCCTTTCCACTTTTTCCTTCCTTCCTTTCTGCAATAAAAGACTTCCTTTACTAATCAAGCAAGCATAAAAAAGAGATTTCAAATCAAACATAAGATTGAGAGAAACATTATAACAAATTTAGAAAGATGAGAATGTCATGGATGAAACTTACAATATCCCAATGACTAAAACCCTCATAAAACTCCAAGCTTGTCTTACATCATCTTTCATGGAAGATGTGGAGCATTTCTTGAAGCTTATAAGATCAACATCTTACCTTCTTCAACCCGAGATGATGATTTAGATACTAAAAATGATCTTTTTGAACTCTTGAGAATTATGGTTCCTATTGAAGATTTGGGAGAGAGAAGGATAAAGGGAAGATGAAGGAAATGGGGAGAACGAGCTAAACGCTCAATATTTTACCCTCTCCCATGCTCTCAAAAAGTGACAAAATTGAAAAAAATTCAACTTCATTTTCATCAATGATATAATTATCTTTGGTTCATCATCTTTTAATCTTAATTCAAAACTCTCCATTTTTTATGATCCAATCACACCCTATTATCTCTTGTAAACCCATGCTTTGCCTAACAGGTCCACTCATATTTTCTCATCGGTTTATAAATCTATCGGGTCAACTCTCATTCGTTGGCTCAGAAATTCCTCAAGGAGCTTCGAAAGATCAACAATCTTTTACAACATCCTCCTCCTTTTAGGCACGAAAGAAAGATCGTGCGATTCAAAGTGTGCATTAACACTTGTTAACTTATGGTGGATAGGAACGGACACATGATTTTATATTAGGGGAACACATTTTCTTACTCTAGTAAAGGCAAGAGACCAACTTATTATAAATCAATAACGCCGATGACCAATTCGTTACTTTTAAAATATCAATAGGGGAACCATTTACTCTAACGTCAGAAACCATTTGTATAATTCACCTTATTCCCCCCCCCATAAACTATTGATTACTTTGTTTGGGTTTGGATTTGATGATAATGTCATAAGAACGCAAGGGTTTATGATATTTTTACCTGTAGGTTTTAAAGTTTTGTTATTGTTGTATTTTACTGGATCTTCTCAACAAGTTTCATAGACAACTCCGAAACAAACATTATTGCATGTCACAGGAAAGAATTGGCATATTAATTATCTCCTTCACCACCATGAACTAAAACCGGGTCAAGGAGTATAGACGTACTCTGCTTTTATTTCAAAATACAAATCATATATATAATCAAATGTCCTTAAGAATTGAGGATATGCAAAATGTAATCCATTTTTATGAACCAAGTATTGGGTCTAAGATCAACCACTACACTTTTTCTTCCTGAAAGCCAAGTATCAAATGATATATAATTGCTCTACGCAAATTACTGATGCCACTATCAAGTATAAGAAGCAATGTAACGTCTGGTATTCGAAAACTAATGTACCGTCTTTCTTCGTGATCGCCATCAGAGGAACTCACTTGTCAGAGATTTGCCCCTGAACTTCTCGGTGATTGATGCTATAGGAGTTTTGTCCTGCTGAGAATATTCCTTCTCCATGTCATCCAAATGAGCCTTGGTCTTGGCAACCAGTTCCTGAGCACAGGCAGCCTCCTTTTCTTTCTCAGCTAGATTTTCCATTTGAGATTCCAGTTCTTTCTTTACCGACTCTAACGAACTTTCATACTTTACCTTTTGGCTTCAAAGTTTGTAGTTGATTAACAAGATCAACGGCTTCCGAGATTTCATTGAGCGGACCACGCAGCCAACTAACATCAATATTTGCAGATTCAACATCCTTGAGAACAGCAAACATTTCTTTAATTTTTACTTTGGTCAGTTGCTTGAATGAAGTGAACTGAAGATCTTGAACTACAGCACACAAGCACTCTAAATAATATGCACGCATGGAAGCAGATTCCAACTGACAGTTAGCTGCTATGTCTCCATGTTTATCGAGAATTGACTGTAGGGTTGAGGAGACGCTTGCTTTCACATTGTATTTTCCAACTGATACACATGAATCAGAAATAACAGATTGACATCTTCCTGATCACTGTCTTCTAAAGCTCGAATGATCCCTGAGAAACTAAAAGTTAAGCTAGTTGCATCCTCGGTATTTGCATCTGAACTTACCTTTGCGGAATTTAGAACCTTCTTTGCTTCATATTTGGTATCACCAGGAGACTGCCAAATAGGGGAGGATTTACATGCATAAAAATGTGGGAATTACTAAACTTTCACATGTAAGGGTTTGCGAGTTCATGAAAAAAGTGAGGGACCAACCGTGATTTTGTCAGACATAGGCAATGGTTGGGAGTACTGAATTTGGGCCTTGTCGGAAGATTGATCTCGGGAATAAATCTCTTCAGAGTGTCGCTCAGAAGAAGAAAAAGACTCACCATTCTCTTCTTCCATCTTCTCCCTATATAAATGAGACTGAAGGGATTTCTGGTCACCATGGTAAACTGCGCCTAGGGCAGGAGCAATCTCAAGTGCTTGAGGGGATTTCGGCTGAGACTCAGATCCCTTCTTTTTCCGGTCAAAGCTTTTGGAACCATCAACAAATTTGGAACCTACAATGAGAAGACTGTAGTCATGAAAATATAACAGTGAATTTGTGCAAGTTGAAAGAAATCAAACATCTCGAGGGAGAATCAAATCGTTAGATGTCATCAAGCCTGTGGAGATACACCTAAAAGGTGTATCCGACTTAAAATTACCTCGAAACAGAATATCTTAATCATGTACAAATACAACAAATCTCTTAATCATATCATCAGAAACCTGATTCTGCTATGGCCTCTGTACTTCTTTCGAAGCAATTTTCATCACATTCATGATATGGATTTGATGACTTTATGCAATTTTGGTGCACTCGTCCCTTGTCATTCTTCTTTCTGATAGAGTCACCTTGTTTTATACCGTTGCGATTATCTAACAAATAAAAAGACATAGACAGCTAGTTTTAGAAGGAGATCAACACAACTTAAAATAAAGTAACTTTTAATAATGATTGGAAACCTGATTCTTTTACAATCCCCAGAGTAGCAGCTCTGGAAGTTTTCTGGATGCAATTTTCATCGCATTCATGGTAAGGGTTAGATGCTTTAGGGCAATTTGGTTGCGCTCTGTTCCCATCATTAGTCCTTTTGTTATGCACAGCTTCTCCTTTACCATAGCGGTTACCTAACAATTCAAGACAAAACCCCGTTCTTAGAAAGTGATTAGCAAAGCTTTGATTTTTACCTTGTTCTTATATCATTGAGATAAGCTAACAAAACCAAAGTTTCTAGGTTAGACTTAACATGTCTATATCTGCCAAGAACCAAGGGAACCTTAATGTTCAGGTATAGACAAAACTTATATTCTTCATACTCAACCAAGCTGCATTTGATACCGAAACAAAGATATTTTCCAAATATATCTTTTCCCTCAAGTCGAGCCAATAAAGACATAAAACGGCATGTTCCTTATTCATACTTTCTATCACGCAATTCAAGCTATCCTTTCTAGATTCATGGTCTCTGCTTTTTCTTCAGTGACCACATAAAAGATAGACGAAACCTCCTCTACATGGATGATGCATTAAATAATTTCACTTTTTAGACTAATTAGTTCCACACATCAACTTTTATTTGTTTACTTAAACCATCAACTAGATTTCAATCATCCACCTTGCATAAATCACGTCAAATCAATCGTGAACCAGCAGTTCATGAAGGATAAGGGATTCCAGTGTTTTCCTATGCAGTCCTAAAACTAATTGATCATCTTCGAAAATGCTAAAAAAATAATTATAATTGAACAACTTCAAGGGATTCTGTGGAATAACATGTTTTGTAAAGATAAATTCAGAAAAACGAGCATGAGGGTGAAAGATTAATTACCTAAAATGACCTTTTTGTCATTTTCTTTATATCCCTTGCCATCAGTATTCTTTTCTAGGCAATATGCACCACATTCATGGTAGGGATTAGCAGCTTTAGCACAATTTTGGTGTACTTTTCCATTCTCACCCATATCTCCTTATTGTTGATTCCGAGCTTACCTGTATAAGAAATCAAAATAAATTAGCACAAATCCAACTCACTAAAAGCTATCTCATGCCATTGCATAGGATGCTCGAAGATCATAGATTGCTATGATCTCCCATTTCTTAGTCAGAATCTTTATCATACACCAACTCTTTTATCGTTTATCGAAATACCTTAAAACCAAAATCCATTTGTAAATTTACAAAGATAATTCAAGTTTAATCTAAAAGTAACAAAGTATGAAAAAGAACTTGAAAAGTACCAAGCATGAGAAATCATTACCATAGATTAGGTAAAGGGGAACGAAATATGGTAAACAACAACCGTTTCTCTCCGATAAATAAGCAGCCAAAAACACTTTTTGCCTTTTGTTAATTTAAATAAATCAAAACCAAAAAGTTAAAAAGTCAAGAAGAACAAAGAAGACCAAAAGAAATCCCAGAAAACAGAAGCTTTAGAACAGCAAGATTCTTTGCATTTCCAAGCTCTTTCTCCCCTTCCAAACAGAGGATAATTGTATTCCAAAAGAACAAAACATCAACTAAAAAATCTCATCTAATATATAAAAAAAAAAATCTCGTAAAACAACTCAGACAAACATAAACAACATACAAGCAATTGAAATTAATAAATAAACCAAAGGAGAGAGGGAGAAGGGAGGAATACCAGAAGGGGGGGGGGGGAATACAAAAGAAGAGAAGAAGATGGGTATGAGAGTTTATGGTTGACAGTCTTGTATCATAAATAAAGTTTGACCAATGAACCCTCCCTGAATAAACAGAAACCAAAATGAAATTCTCTCTGGTCTTTGAGATTGTCGCACTTTGACCCTCTCCCAGATTCCTTCTAGATTGTTTGTATCATCACAGTATTTTATTTCCTTCTTATACATTAAGTATGTAATTACTATTTTGCTGTAAGAATGGAAAGAATATGTGTCATTCATCTGTCCCCGTTTTTTCACCATTCCATTCTGTTTTTTTTAATTAAACTAGAATGATTAGGAGTAGAGACAAAATCATGATTTTAGTTCAAGAGATAAAATATAATTAACAATATAAAATTAGGATAAAATTATAATAAATTCAAAATTGAAGTCTTGAATGGTAATTTTCCAAAACTTTTAATGATAAAAAAATTTGAGAGAGGGGGCCTTGCAATGGCCCAAGGTACCGCGTACCTCCGTCCTTGATTACAAGTAGAATTAGTAATATAAAAATTATTTGATAATTAATGTTTAAATACCATATAATTGTCGTCGCTTAAACTTAAGATCTATAAAAATAACATTTATCCTTTAAACATTAATGTTGCTTAGTTTGTGCTTCTATTATATTTTCTATTAAGTCATTTGTTTTGTAAAATTAAATTTGGTATAATTATCTATATTTGATAAGTATTACACATATATTATTAGGGATGTGCACTAGACTCGAACCGAAGGTTTATGATATGACTCAATTGAGTCAGAGTTTTTTAGGGTGAAAAATATTTGACCCGACCCAATCCGAAAAATAATTTAAATTTACCTTATATACTTAGAGATAATTGTAATAATAACCCTTTATTTATTATTTTTTCAATTAGATCACTATTTTTATTGAATAAAAATAATATTTATATATATCAAGTCAGGTCAGTTGGGTTTCGGGTGAATGATATATTTTTTGGTCGAATCGGATTGATCGAAAACCCGACCCGAAGTCGACCCATACCCATCTCTATCTTTTACATAGACGACCATTCCAATACAATTTACTCCATTTATAACATTAAGATTTAAATTTTCAACCTTAAAAATTTAATCATCATCTTATTATACCAATAAGTTGTTGGTATATAAACACCTTTTAATAGATTATATGATTGTATCAATAGAAATATTTCTACACTTTTAATTTTTTTTTATTTTTAAATTAATATCTATTAAATAATTTAATTATATCTATTTTTTAATAATCTACAATGAAATATTTTAAATACTTAATCTTTTATTAACTATCAATATTTATTTATGAAATAATTAATCTAATTATAAGGATATATTATAAAAAATACTATCCAAGTCATTGTATTATATTCATTCACCATACTATTATTGATATTTCTAGATGTCTTTAAAATTTTATTTTAATAATTAAGTGAATATTTAATTTTTAACAACTAAAATTTATTTTATTAAAACATCTGAATTGAATTAATATAACGATTCAAATGATACATAAGTTTGAATTGACTGTTTAAGGTGCAGAAAATAGAACACTCGCTTCACATTTATTACTTAACCTAACATTAAATTAATTATACAAAACCCATATCTAAAACGTGTCCTACCATTTAATATTTGGTGTTATTATAAATTTGCGCTGGCTGTAGGCGTAGCTGCCAAATTCGTCGTATAACTTATAATTATTTTCTGTGAAATGTTACCACAAAGAGACTTTCTTCTATATCAATTTGATGTGTTGAGGTGATACCACGTAAGCATGATATTCCACGTTTGGTAATGATGTTTAAAATATTTTTATTTAGAAAAATTATTTTGATCGTAAAGTTAATGTTATTCGGGTAAAAATTTAATAATTGTAGAAAGGGTGATTCTAATGAACCGAAAAAGTTTATTTGTTTGATTCTGGAAAATATTATTATTTTGTTTTCTATTTTATTTTCAAAATAATTTTCATTCTCAGTTTTTTAAAATTTAGAAAACATGTTAGTTATATAGATGAAAATTTAAATTCAAAAAATAAAAATAGTGGAAATATATTTAGTATCAATTTTTAAAATATAGATGAACAAATAGTTATTAAATAATTAAATAAAATATAATTATTAATAAATTTAACTTGTGAGTTATACAATTATAAAAAATAAAATTATTAAGATATTTAACACAAAAATTGTTTTAGTTTATAATAAAATATCATTAAAATAAAAAGTAAAAATATATTTAGTGATGTTTAAGGCCCTCAAACTGAGAAAAAAAATTTGCGGACTTATTTATTTTTTAGAAAAATAAGAAATTATTTAAATTTAAAATATAAAATATAAATAATTATTAAGATACTCGGTATATTAAATATAAAAATATTTAAAAAAATCAGTTTAAGGATCACATTGAATATAAAAAATTTTAGGGACTATATTGATTTTTTTTTAAAGTTTGAGGATTTCATATACCATTAAGTCAAAAATTTATTGTTAGAAGGATTTGAACTCGTGTAAGTTAAGTTAAAAAATCTAGATTTCATATTTTCTTATTTCTAAATTTTTAAAAATAACTTTAATGAAAATACTTAAAACTTTTTTATGTTTTCATATTTTTGCTTAATTTTGTTTTCATTTTCTGGAAATCATTTTCTGGAAATCATTTTGTTTGCTAAGGAAATTAAAATGAAAATACCCTATATTTTTTAAAACCAAACAAACCCTGATTTTTAGTTTTTTTTTTCATTTTAAACTTTGCGTTTAGAAATAAACTTATATTTTTACTCTTTCTAATCAAATTTTGGGAGGAAGCAAGTTTCACTAGCTTCTATTTGTAGTTTTGTACAACATGCAATGATGCATATCCTAGAAAAGCTTGATAATGATCATGCAAATGAATAATTACAGGTTTCACAATTTGAAATTCTCCTACTCCTACCTTAGATACACAGAAACCAAGAAGTGGGAGAAGAGGATGAATTCGCCGACAACGGTAGTCGGAGAGTGTATTCCAAGAAACGGGACGATATCTACCTGCAACCAGTTTTCAACAGCCGATCTAATCAATGTAGCCTTACCTGCAAAGACAAGGAGGAAAACCTAAGTTTTAAACAAATGAAATTTGTACAATCACGCAGCCTAATCTATTCGCATGCTTTGGCAGAAATGAGCATAAAATCCCAATGGCATGCCAACTTCCTTCGGCTCGAGCAAAGCATGAAAACTTAGCTCAAAGAGAGAAATGAACTAAGAATCTTATATAGCGAGCAATATAATCCATATGCATGAAACCTCATTACCTAACTTCACATTCTTCCGGCTCGTGAAATACAAGGAAGCACCAAAGCTACTTGCTAAGATAAGCCCGGGAACGTCAGGTCTGGCATAAGGAATCACCGAGGATGTAGAAGCTCCGTTCACATAAGTTAGAACCATAAGTGCTCCATACACACTGGCCTGTATTCCCAATTCACTAGAAACTGGAGTTTCCACTGAAACAGGTAAATTCTTCACAGTTGTTTGTACCCACCGAGGCATCAATTCCACCCCGGGAGGGTTAACAGGTTTAACATCTGCTTATCAAATGCTTCTGTCCACGACTTTCCCAGTTCGTCGTTGGGTTAAGCTCCGCATGAGCAGCATATCATATGCAGCCTCAACCTAAAACATAAACAACAAAAACTAAAGACAACCATACAGTACATATTTATCAGGAAAAAAAAATGGTGGTTCTTGTCTATTGAATCTTCTTAGTTAAGTGAAACACAGATATAGATGAACACCATAAGCATCATATTTTTATTTCATGGCAACAAAATAATAAGCATTTGTCTAATCCAGAAAATGGGAAAGGTTCAGGTAATCGACATTCGACACAAAGTAAAAACTGAAATCCCAAATTTGAGAATAGAAATAAATATAGGAATTTGCAAATTTCCATAGAGAAGATTGGGAATGCTAACAAGTAGAAAAATGAACAAATTTACACAAAAAGTTGAATATTCTATCACCCAAATCTTTCTAACGTTAGAAAATTGTCAAACTGAAAAGAGAAAGGCAATGAATAAAACTCAGCAATAGCTCCTTGGTCATCCTTAATAGAGGCAACAATCGAGTGCTTGGCGAGAAGAATATCATCAAAAGAAGCACTTTCGGAGACTCCAAGGAGCTTGAGTGCGTTCTCAACAGACATCTCGAACGGAGCCGAGTCATCGGCTCGTGAACCAGCTCGAGCGGCTAATATTCGCCGGGCGTGGAGGATTGGCGCGGCTCTCCAGGGCTCGGTCTTCGTGGATTTAAAAGAAGGATGTGTTTGGTTGACCGGCGGTCTAGGAATAGAGCTGCCCGGAGTGAGACGGTTCGGCCTGAAGGAGAGTGTAGCTGCAGCCATATTTGGAAAAAAATACCTTCTTTTATTTTTGAGGGCAACAAAAAATCTAAGGTGAATTTAATCAATCGATCAGACATGAGAAAAAGCTTATGCTTTGCGCTTGGGTCAGGAGTATGTTTTCTTTTGATTAGGACCGTTCAATTGTCTGACCATATGATCCTTGTAAATTTTCTTCTTATAAACAGTGCATTAAAAATTCAGGAATTAAAACAAAACTGTCTTTTTAATAGATCTCAGGCATGGCATAGCTTAAGATGAGAGCACGCGGGTGAGTATTCTATTGAATTAAATTGAGTTAAAAAAATTATGAATTATTTAGGTTGATGAATTTTATCTTATAATTTTAAATTTTATTTAGTTTTTTTGAGTAGATTGAATATTGATTTAATCTTGAAAATTAATTTATTAATTATTAAAATTTTATTTTATAATTCGATTTAAGTGTAAAATATTTTTTTCCACTCGAATTTCTAAAATTATGAAATCAAGCCGAGGTTTTTTCGAATCAAACGAAATAAAAAAATAATAGTTTTTTAAAGTAAAATCGAGTTTTATCCATCGGGAGGACATGTTAAAATGAAAGGGAAAAAACCACTAAAAATTTGTGGCTATGAGAGTGAACAGTGAACACCACGTCTCTAATTTCTGGACAGTCCCTTAATTAAACAAAAGAGAGAGTAGGAGCAGTTGAAAGGCGTCACGTTGAAGAACAAACGTGAAGAAAACCATGTTGGCTATGAGTAAATGGTTCACGCTGACACCTTTTATGTCAAACAGATACAATAAGAGAGTTGGGTTTTTAGGCAGAGCTGATTCTGTTCGAGTCCATGCCAATGGAGGAGGAGACAACAACAGTAAAAGCATCGACAAGAGGAAGAAAGTTGTTGTGGTTGGTTCGGGGTGGGCTGGTCTCGGTGCTGCTCACCACCTCTGCAATCAGGTACTTAGTCCACTATCAAAATAGCAGCCGTTATATAGCGGTATCGTCCAAAACAGTTATTGCACTACCGCAGCGGCTATTTAAATCCCTACTTGCTATATTGCTTATAAGGGAAATAATGTTGCCTTTCCTTGATTTAACTTTCAGTTTTGTGATTTTTTTGCTTTGTTTTCAGGGATTTGATGTTACAGTTATTGATGGAGGTGATTGTATTGGCAATCCAGATGATCTCGGCATCCAAGGTAAATCATTCCAACACCAATTTTGATGCTTTTCTGCCATTATTGAATCATACAGATGCAGTGTAAGCAAATAACAGAAATCCCATATTCATTTGCCACAGAAGGAATGGTTTTCCCATTGATAAGAATCAACGACGAGCTTATATAACTGTGAACTTTGTTTCATATGAATCCCATTTTCTAGAACTATAGGCTAAGTTAGCAGTGGTGCAACCACATCTTTGTTCTTGATGTTAGACTTAGAGGACCTAACAGGTCTCAAAATATTTTGATTAATTCACTTAAATTTAGTTGTACAACGTTGTGCAGTAGTATACTTTATGTTGCTCCAATAACAATTTGTTTATTAGATTCTCTCATTGAAGATTGAGGACTGATCTCCATCTTTTGTTTGGGGGGATAGGGTTTTGGTATCCCTATAAAAATATATTTAGTCTTGTTGATGAGTTGGGTTTAAAACCCTTCACTAGCTGGACAAGATCTGCACAGTATTCAGATGAAGGATTGGAGGTATTTACCGGGAAGTCTGCAGGTTGAATATCATTAGCCTCCAATAAAGTTGCTTGTGGTTTTCTAAACGGATTCAGGATAACCATGCAGGTCGAATTCCCGGTGTACCAGGAACTCCCACAATTGCCAACTCCATTGGGAACCTTGTACCTCACACAAGTATTTCTTAATTCCATCTTCATGTTTTTTGTTAGACTGTAAAGTCATACTTCTCTTTTTTAACATTTGGAGATTGTACCATATTTGCAGTTCGTCAGGCTCCCGTTCCTGGATAGATTATCATCACTTCCTCTGATGGCTTCAGGCAAGTAGCAATGATTCATTCTCCTTGACGAGAGGCGAATATCGTAACTTGATGTTTAAGCTATTGTTCTATGTCGATCTTTCTTCGCTTTCTAGTTATTTCAGTCATCAGTTGACTCCTCTTTCTGTTTCCAGTAATCGACTTCGACAACACCGATGTTGCCTGGAAAAAGTATGATTCAAGTAAGGATTCCCTTTCTGTAGTAGAATCCATCATTGAGGTGAACTTTTCAAGTTCCTTATTCAGAGCTTTAACTGGTAGTTACTGCAAGGGAGCTTTTTAAACAGTTTGGATGCTCCGAGAGGCTCTATCAGGATATTTTCAGTCCATTACTTCAAGTGGGTTTGTTTGCTCCAGCAGAGCAATGTAGTGCTGCAGCAACTCTTGGATTGCTGTATTATCTAATTCTTGCCCACCAGGTTTGATTGTTGAAATCTTCTATATCCGATCTTTTATCTGTTCGTTCTTCGAATGGAATCGGTGGAGTTTTATTTATGGATGGTTATAGAAGCATTTCGATGTAGTATTTTGCCGTGGCTCCACAAAGGATATGATCTTGGAGTCTCTGAAGGCTAAAGGTTGTGAAATACTGGAGGGTAAAAGGGTGACAGATTTCAAAGTTGATAAGGAAACGGGTTGCATAACGGAAGTAGTTTCGGGCAAAGAGACCTACACTGTTGATGCAGCTATATTGACTGTCGGGATTGCCACACTTCAAGAAACGATCAAGAACAGGTTTTCCCTTCTGGACTTTTCTTACATAGGATGCATTTTCATGCAATATAGTTTTAGTATGTTAATATGTTGATGGAAAGCTAAGTTCAAAGTTTTGATTAGATGGTCATCCATGCTTTATGTTTTCTCCACATCTTTAGTATAGTTTTAGTGGTTCAGTTGATGGCTCTTTTCAGCTATCCTGTTTAACTGGCAGTTGAGTCCTGTTTAGTGCAGCATTATGTAAACAGGAAGAGTTTCGTAAAGTTCTGAACTTGGCCGGCGTGGATTTGGTTACCGTCAAGTTACGGCTGGATAGGAAGGTCGGTGCACAGATCTTCCCTTGGTTTAGAACTGAATATCATGACAGAAATCTTGTGCATTTCTGTAGTGGATTTCCTTGTTTTAATCAAGACTATGCTTTGACAAGGTGCTAAAGTTGACATTATGTATTGAATACACCAGGTTTTCATCCCGAATTCGAGCAACGCTTGTGCTGGGTTCGATGATCTATTTGGGTGTACCTTCTTTGACTTGACCGCAATTTATGATGAGCATAAAGGTGATACGGAAACCATATTACAAGCTGATTTTGTAAGTTTTTGCATTCAAACATGGATTTATCTTTGTCATTGGAAGGAAAGAATTTTGAAACTTGTACTAAAATATGGATATGATCTTTATCTTGCCATGCAGTATCATGCCAATGAGTTTCTGCCTTTGAAAGATGAACTTGTAACTGAAAAAGTCATGTCATGTCTTTCTAATTGCATAGATGGCCTTGAGAGAGCCAATGTGGTGGACAAAGAAATCAGAAGGTTTCCGAATGGATTGACTCATTTTTTCCCAGGTGAGTAATCAACAGCCTAATCGAATCTAACCATGATATTTGATGACAACGAAGGTATGTTTTGCCAAAGAATTTATAACTTCAGGCTTAAAAATTAATCTTGCAAGATGTTTTAACAACCCAAGGAAGATTATGATGAGGATGTGGGGGAAGAAAACCTATAAATATACCCGATCAATATCATCTTGTACCTTTTTCAAGCATTCTGCAATATGTTTTACTTTTGGACTAAATCAACACCTAATTCTGTGTTCTTGCTTCTTGAAAAGGTTCGTACAAGTACATGATGAGCGGATCTACATCATTCCCTAATTTGTTTATGGCCGGAGACTGGATTATAACCCGACATGGTTCCTGGTCACAGGTTTGCTTTTCTGATCTCGAATTGCATATCATTTAGAAAGGGACTTTGAAAGAATTATATAACCGGTTCGAACACGGTTTCCTGTTTCTTATAATAGGAGAAAGAATTGCCAGAGTGATTCCTGTGGAGGAAGATGAGCCTCACATCGAAGCACTTCGCAACTTAAATAGAAGGCTTAATGAGATTATCAGCCAAGTTCCGTTGTCCGGTTATTTTCTTCAATAGATCTAATACAAATAACTTATGCAAATTCCTACATTCATGCAGCATATTTCACTTATGAATTGGGATATTATGTATAGGTAAAAATAATTATTATCGACTTCAATATTAATAATGCTCAGGAGATAACTTCCTTTCTTTTCCATCTATTGTACAAAAGTTTACAAGGGCATCCGTGCTAAGAAAATTAGGAAAGGATCCATAAAAGAAACCATGTAATAAATGTTTCTAGTGCAAGGAGATCATGATTGCTTACGATAAACATCAGCCAGCTTTCGATGTTCTTACCACCAGAGGCAGGGTAACAGAATCAAGATTCCTGGGATAGGGAGTCCACAACCCGAATCCACCTCTACTTTCTTTCATGCTACTACCACTGCCCCTGAACTCAAGCTTTTCACCCACTCTAATTTAGAAGAATGTTCCCGGGTATGCGGGTGCAGGACAAAAAGTGAGTAGTACTCGCAATATCGAAACATAAAGAACTTAAACAACCCCTTTAACCTGTATACAACGTAGGCAAAGCTCAGCTGGTCTCTAGGTGTGAAGAGATTAACCTCATTGAACCACAAGCAATAAACAAATTATTCAATGCGGTATGTTCCCTTATAATTATGGCTCCCTCAGGCACATCTGCATTTAGTTTTTGTGTTAGTACCAAGAAACATAAAATGCATCAATAGAAGAAAAAAAAAAAGAATGTTACGCATCCTTTATGAACTCTGGAAGGTCATGCACTTCACTACTTAAGGTAACCCTTCCATAATTCATAGAAGAACACCATGTCTCTCTTCATACCGCTAATCGTATTTTTCTTCAAACTCCATGGCTCCATTCCCTCAGAGTAATATATCTTCATGTGCAGATCAATAATAGGTCTGGCATATCGCTTCCTCCGCTTGTTTGCATCAGCCTCCTCATATATACTCCTATGATGTTTGTGCTGAGCAATAGCATAGGTATGCTTATCACGCCATAGGTATCTGCCAATAGAAATATTCATATAATCCAACAGTCTCTGCATCAAGATAATTCAAACATTCTATAGCTAGAAAAAGGTTAAAGCAATAAGCTACATAGTTCATAACAGTTCAATAAGATGACAATATCTTTGCAGGTCGTCTTTCCTCTCATTAGTCAACAAGGAAAATAATGGAAAAAGCAAAGTTGTTAACAATTTAATCAGACATGAATATATCTTTCAAGAATGAGCAATGGATCAACTATCAGCTCCTTTTTGCCATCAATCCAAATGCTGTACTGTGCTTGAGGGAATAACCTGTGGGTTAAAATTTTGGGAACCTTCCCTTTCCTTCTGGGTTCATCATAAGGTGGATGCTTCAATGGGATAAGACGCCATATACCTACCCACATCCCCTTATCTTTATCCTTCCTCACGGTCACATTACTTTTAATAAATTTGAGAGATACTTCATCAACAACCATCAGAAAACAGAAGAGCTTCTTAGAACGAGTACTTATATTTGATGGCTGATGAGGCACATCATATCCATAAAAAATCCCAGATGCAACCACAAACCTACATCTGTTGACATATTCGATGTCCACAGGATTCATGTCAGCACCACCATTTTGCAGAAATCCACAGTGCACCTAAACGGACTTTTTTTACATGATAAACCACTTAAATCAATTTCCAGCCATCTATTTTGTCTGGTGTTCTTCCGTCTGGAATAACTATTTTGTCAGGGTCATCAACTACTAGAATTGGACAACCTATTAGATTAATTTACAATCAATATTACTCATTAAAATGGAGTGATCAGCATTTTGATAAACAAGAGTTTGCATGAACTTTACGATGTTCTGGTTTCGGAACCAATCCAAGCAAGTCCATTGCAATGAATACATTGCTCTCTTTGTTACACGTGGCTGAATATGAAGGGAACAACACATCGTCTCAAACCAATAAGAAAAAACGGTTACAATTTACAGGTCGAAAATTTAGATTGCTTGGGACATTTTCACTAGTTATGAATATAACCTTGATAAATGAAAAATCCTGACTAAATCAAGAATTAGCAGAGGACAGCAAAAAGGAAGCCAAAAACCTCCCTAATACAGAAAAGAATCAAACCAATCTTTATATCCCAAGTACTTATCTGATTAATTAATTAACAAATATAAAAGATGTCACTACATCAAACAAACATCATTCATTAAGTAATGTAATTATGCTGCTGTTCAACGTTGAAACATAAATTTCAGTCAAATTTACAATGACCCGTTGCCGGAGCAAAAGTTAGTGCACTAGATCAGTATCTGTTCAAATTTTAGATCAAAATAGCAGAAAAGCAATATGAACTCTATTCATTATCCTAACTCGTATTTCTGTAGAAACTAACAGAATTTGACTATTTAAATCCGAACAAGATAAACTTAGGAACACTCGAAAGTAAAGACAGGTCAAATAAAAAAAAATGAAACCGTACCTGACAAGAAAGAAATCGAAGATTGGCAAGACCAAACATGAAACAATAACACAATAAGAATAAGTAACATCCATAGAATGCCTGCGACAAGAACCAATCGAACAAACTCCTGTTTACACACAGTCTTGATTGCACTATCTTGCGGCAACCTCATTGAAGAAAACAAACCACTTTCATCATCTGCATCAAGACAATCCAAAACCCTAAAAAATTGCATCTTATTAAGTGATGCCGAAATCCAAAATCCTTGAAATGAAGCAGGTAGCAGATACAAATTACCCTTTTAAAGACTAGAGATATACAAACATACAACATAAACCAATGGAATAATCATGACCCAAGTTTTCACGAAAGTTTTATAGATTCTACTTACCTTTAGAAAATGGGCGTTGATTATTCCGCTCCCTACGGCTTAACCGATAAGAATGAGGGGATTGGAGCTTAGTATCCATTAGTACTCACTTTCACATCTGTAAAATCTGAAAAAATGAAATGGTAAGTTGAAGATCATTACATCATATTTACAACACATAATATTATCATTCTACTGAGAAATGCTTGCTGAAAACTGAGGTGTATTGATGACATTCATTGTCATATCAACTGCATTTCCAAGAGAATACTTGATGTCCTTCTATTCTGATCTGAGGTTGCTCAAAATAGGTCCATTGTTGAAAAGAAAGCACTTGCCTGGTCATTCAACTCCTCCAACATTCACCGTTAGCTTGAGAAATCCTTTGAGACGGGCAACACCCGACCGGTGGAACACTTACTATGCCGAACTTCCGTGCCCCGAGACTAATTAGATTCTGCATATAGCATTACTTCAGTTCAAACTGATAAATATAATTGCTTGTTAAACATGACATAGCTGTTCATCTTAAGCTGTGTTACTCGGACTTTGGTTGAGTGTCGAATACAGGTACAACGCCTACAACTATTTATATGTGTGTTAGTCACTGGTGACCTAAACAGTTTTGTGATTATACCTTAGGATCTCTTATATGATGCAGATGTTATTCAAACAAGAAGAAAGAATGAAATCTCTCACCCTTAAGACTTTCTCATGTATAAGTCCTAAATTCGGTATGAACCGTTCTTTTGGTATCGGATTGCTTGAATAGTAATTCCCCAGAATGTCATTGTTACCAATGCTGATGAAGAACAGAGACTTTGAGAGAAACTTTTCAGTTTCTGATGGACCTTTGAATGCCAAGAGATCATTTGTAAACTATAGAGAATTGGTACAACTGTTCCCCCATAGGTACAAAATTCTTTCCCTGTGCCTAGAAAATCGATTTAGGATGTGTTAATTGAAAAGATATATCGAGAAACCAAAGTTTCAATTTAAGTTGTGCAGAAATCAAGAGGCCTTACCATTGTTTGACCGGTCGAGTCGAGAATGCCACATCCAGCTGAGGAGAAGTTTATACCCCGGAACTTAGGCCTCTTAACAGAAGATGTTACGTTCTGAGAAAGAAACGTTGGTGGACTTCTCTTGAAACCAAATAGTTTAGCTGGCAATGATGAATGATCACAGCTTTTCATGTTATAAGAAGCAGTTTGCAAGTTTCGAATTCGAATGTGGATATCTGAAAAGGATGGGAGTAGAACTAAATAGTAATGTACTAACCAAGATAATCGGCAGTATTGAAGCCAATTGCTGAATCTGCCGGTTGCCCTTGCAAAAGGGAAATCGACCCCATTGAGCGGGAAGTTAGCTTTTATGTTACTCTGAGGCAAGTAATTGTTGGTTCCGATATTGGATGTCGAGTCTCCAAGCACGAAGATGGCCGGCACTTCCCCATTTGCTAATTGAAGAGCACCAGCCATGACCAATAAGAACATCACTGCCAATACAAACACCTTCTCCATGGGAATTTGAGGAAAGAAATTGGTTTCCCTTTAACCCTTTTATCTATATTATCATCATCTTACCAACTATTTATATGCAGATAAGTCATAGGAAACCATAGGAAATACCGTCACGGTGGTCCAAATTACGAGTTTATATTTGCTGTTATGTGCTATTTGGTGGAAGACAATATTCCAAGGACGGATTGACCGTTTCTTCAGCCTTTCTTTCTCATAATTGAGTTATTTGGATTTTTGTTATGATAGAGACAAGGAGACCTGCTTCATTTGTTTACAAATATCCTTATATATAAACGAGCTGGTTCATATGGATGGTGAGGGTATTTAGTTACGGTACTACTCTCGGAAATTTTAATTTTCATATAATTTGAACATTTTTTTTTATTTTCCATCAATGATCTAATTTTATATACCCTGAAATTTTATAATTCCATACTCTCTAAATTTTTTATATGACTTTCTAAATTCACACGTCTAACATAAAGTCACAAATAAATCCTTACCGGTTAACATTACCATTCTTCAAAAATAATATCTATCAAGCTCGGAATTTGAATACGATATCTACATGTCTTTTAGTACAGTAATATAACTATGTCTTTTTTTTTATTGAATGTCATGTAGAGATTTTTATGTTAACATTTGATACACGAATTCAAATAAGAATGTTTCCTCACCAAAAGAATGTTTAATTTAATACATTTATTTGGAAACCTTTAGTTACAAATCCAAATACAAATTGAAAAAAGATTTGAGTTGGGACCTCAAAGTTGTGCTCATCTCATACTTGGTATAAAAGGTTTATTCTAACCAATTTCTCTCATAGTAGCCAAATACGAACTCGAAGTTTTAACTTAAAAGCAAACTTATAAAATTTTAGTAAACATGTTTATAAAATTCGAAAAGGTAAAAATAAATTATCAAAAAATATATATATATATATATAATAAATAATTAAATTAAATAAGAATTAGACATCTTCGGGAGTCGACTTTCAATCCATCCCAGGGTGCTAAATTTTCAGAGAGTTGAAGTGCTTTTGCTATGGGCTCTGCCGCAGAGCAAAGCATTGTTTGGAATGGGAAATTCGTCCCTGAGTGAGTTCACAGCTGTGTAAACCCTCAAATAAAATTGTTGCCCAAGATATTGCCTTGCCCAGAACTCACTTCTCACGTTCCACATTCCAACATTATCAACAGCTATGTAAATGGAAGTCCATGATCTAGGGTATACCTGTGCAAAACAACACCCATTATTTTAGTTCCCTCAAACATGTTGGTAAAGGTGGACCAAAACATATTGATCTATCAAGTTTTCTAACCTGTGTGGTTGATCGAGAAATTGCATCTCTTAAATTATATTGTTCACGACAGTTCGGAGTCCACAATCCTCCATTCATGCTGCAATTCACAAGTAATGTTAAGTTGAGCGAAATTTTCGAGGATGAGACGAGTCAATTAGTTGTTTTGGACAAAAAGTTGAAGTTGTTTTTCAATACTAAAACACCATTAGGCTTGCAACGATTTTTTGATTGCGAACCGGACATTTCTGATTCAATAGAGACAGTTGGTCTTAACACAATAAGACATTAACTCAGAAATGTCCAAATTCCATTCAAAAAATCTTCACATGTCTGCAAATATTTCAGCTTTAAGAAACAGTTTTAATTGTTTATCAAAGAGGTCTAATTTGACTCCTCTCATCCTCGTATCGTATTCTAGTTTGGTTATTAGTATTCAAGTTCTTACCCCACAACCCAAAAGGCATATCCATCAATATGCCAGCTCTGGACACTGTTTTCATGGTTCTCAAACACAACTTCCACAAAGGTTCGATAATCGGCACCCATAACCGATGTGCCGAGGTACATGTTTTGACCGGTCGGGTTGTCCAAGATACTTCCGACTCGAAAAACACCTCCAATCTTGAAGTAATCTGCTAGTTTCAGAGGTGTATCAGCTGGAACAAAAGAGACACTGTTAACACCATATCTTTGCTTCCCGTTTACTTGATCAGCCGTGCTCACTAGCTTGATTGTTCTAGTAATGTTAATGAGACCATAGTTGTATGAGCCCTGTGGATTCGGCCTTGGACCACTTGCAGACAAGTTTGTCCTGAAATAACACCATTACACGATCAAGAACATCAAAAGACAATTAAAGGGTTTTCAAATAGGCATTAAACAAGGAACAAGAAGCTTGTACCTGATGGATCGAGCCTGGTTAAGAGACCAATCGATTTGGTCAGTTGGTCCAACAGGAATTGGACCTGAAACTGGTTTGTTTGAGTTACTGTAATGAAGAGAGGCAGTGCTGAAAAGGATCTTGTCTGTGAACCGAGTTGAGGCAAGAATGTAGAAATCTTGAGCAGCTTGATCCATGGTAACAAGCACAGAATAGGACTGACCGACATGGACATCAAGTGATTCATAGATGGTTTGAACGGTGTGGGTTCCCTCTACTTCCACTAGCTTCATTTTGTGACCCTGAATGCGGAAATTTAATGAATTTTGAAGCCCAACGTTGGATATCCTAAACCTGTAAGTTTTACCTATGAAGATTGAAGAATATCAATAATGTTCATCATCTTTGCACAATCAAATAGAAACCTATCAGCTGCCAAATTTTATTCAAGGGAAAAATGGACCACCTTGTTCAACTGTAAAGGAAGCACCATTTGATCCATGACCATTGATTAGAATACCATCAGGGGAAGGAAGCTTATGACCGCCATCTAGCTTAGCTTTCAATTGCTGCAATAATGATAAGCTGAATTCATATAACTAAGCAATAATATAATTCTGATAAGATATCAACTTTGTGTTATAATTTACCCTGTGGTCATGATTAAACCAGTCTCCAATAAGAAGGGTGAAATCGCCAGCAGGTTCTGGGAAAGGCACCGGAATTCTGGGTCGACTAACGATCCTGATGCCTCCGAAGCCGCCAGCCGCTTTGTGGAAAGCAAGAGAAGGGAAATAGAAAAAGCTTCCTATTTGATCCTTCACCTGTAAAATGTAGGTGAAATTCTTGCCTGGTGGGATTGGACATGTAGTTCCGTACACCCCATCTTGGTACGAGTTTCTCCTTTGTTGCAACCCGTTCCTGGTTCATATTGGCAACCACACTCAGTTACATAACACGAAAACAAATTCCAACATAAAAAATGTTCATTGGTTCAAATTACTTACCATGATAGAAGAAAAGGTTCATCCAAATTGTTGTGGACATTGATAATTAGATTGTCATTGGTAACAGAATAGATATCAGGACCTGGAAATTGTCCATTGATAAGAATTCCCTGAAAAAGAGAAGCCAGATGAGATACCAAAACAAAGAAAATCAATAATAATAACTTACAGAGCATATAATATTAAGTTTTGAAAACCTGCTGGCGGACACCAAGTGGGGAAATATCACCGTAAGTAATACTCCAGTCGAAGAACCTGTAAGGACTCTCGGCCTCGACGACGATAACAACAACAGCAAGAAACAAAAAAGCAATATATGTTTGCCAAAACATTCTCTTTTACCACTAAAACTACAAAGACTTGAATGAGGTGTCTAGTAACTGTTGACTGAGTTATTCAGAATACTGAACAAATTAATGAAATAAAGAATGAAAGAGAGTTGGACGATTTGGAGAAATTAATCGTGTTTTATAGTGAGAATGGTGATGAGCATGAGCACTCTTTATGGAATATGGACGGCTCATGATTTTTGTGCAAGTTCAATGGATGGATGATGATTTGGTTTATGGAAATTTTGGTTAAGGAAATAATTGTACGCGGAGAGTGTAAAGAAAAATGGGTTCTGTAATTGGGCAGTTAACTATTGGCAGCATGGTGACAGTGGGTTTTCATGTGTGAATTTATTATACCCTGCTGCTAAATTCAGTCACTTGAAAGGAGAAAATAATATAAATTACCTCAAGTATTATAGAGAGAAAATGGTGATGAAAAAAAACAAAATAGGATTATAATTAAATTTACTACCAAAGAAATGGAAAAGAAATCAATGCACATGTTTGCTATCTCCTCATTTTTATAATTTTCATTGTTATGTTATATCTAGATTCTCACAAAATCACTTAAATATTATTATGGAGAAAAATAATTCCTCAATATTATCCCATCAAAATTATTTTTTAAAATATGATAAAATGAATTATATTAGATAAAATCGTATGATGATTCGACGTCTTCACAGAGAAGACGTCAATCTTACATACGTCTTTATAAAGATTATAAGATGTCAAATGTTCAATTATGCACTATACCCGTCACTGTATTTGATAAAATAAATCCAAGAAATCACTAAATAGAGATTTTTTTTTTCAATTCATTATTGTAGTGATTTTGCCTTTGATTTCTTTTTGGAGTTGGTCAGGGACGGAATCAGGATTAAATCATGATGGGATAAATTGTTTAACTTTAAAATAAATAAGGTCCTAAAAGATATTTGACTACACAAATTAAGAGACGGATTTAAAATTTAAAGTTCTTTAAAAACAATTAAATCACAAATTTAGGATAAAAGATTAAGTCTATTAATTTTAAAAATTGACAATGTCCTAGTAAAAAATTTTAGGAAGGACAAAAGTTATTTGTAATGGTTCAAAACTATGAGTTACCTAAAATGTAATTAGTCTATCAAAATTAGAAGGAGTGTTGACTACTATTCTCGATAAGGATCTCTTTCTCAATAGTGATGATGACTCTCACTTGTATTCAGACGAATCTATACTCTAGTCTACTTGGATCATGGCCTTGCTCATGCCTCAAAATAATTGAATATATATATATATATCTAATAAATAATTTATATATATAATAATATTTTAATGTTTAAGGCGTTCAAAATTTTAATAAAATGATATAATTTTTAAGAATTTTCTGATACTCAGTTGCTGCATATATATTTCTATATGGAAGTAGTAGATTTGACAAGATTATAATCTAAGATTTAGCAAAACTTGAAAAAAAAATCTTTTAATTAGTAAAAAAAATAAACTTTATACCGCCATTATATTAAATTCGAGTAAATTTAAATAATTTATGATAATTTTCATAAAATTGTAAGTCAAATTCATATATAAAAATCAAGCTCAAATACAAATTAAATTTATATTACCTCAATAAATTTTATATTATGAGCTAGATATTTAAATACTATGTTTAAAAAATAATATCAGAGATGTCGTCAATAAAACATTAATAAAAATACATTAATTGTTAAAACATTATTTAAATGTTAAACTAATATAAAATAAAAATATTTAACAAATTTACACCGCAAATTAGAAATATGCAACAAAAGAACTAATATGAATACGAGAAACATTCTCAAGGAGGAATCTGATTGGAAACTGAGAAAACCATATGCAGCTGAATTCGAGAGTGTATGGTCATATACCAGGAGGCTCGGCACAAGACGAGTTTCCGAAAATGTAATATCTCTCTACTTAATAAAAATGTAAAAACAAAGTTGCATATTGGCTAACAGGTACAATGATATAGAGTGCAGAATTATTGTCTACTGATATATCTTCACAATCAGAGTTGTTTACAATAAGATATCTGTACTTTTAGGTACTTAAGCCGTTAAAGCACCACTGGCACAAAATCTGTACAGATGCAATTATATTTGACAAGATAAACAATTACAACTAGAGAAATATGAAAGGAGACCGATACGGCCTATTATTAGTCTTATCCCGAAAGTAGATGGCAATAATTTTATACTAAATTACAAGATATTCGACGAGCAAACTTAGCTTGATAATCAGGGAAATACATCCCAATCATGAAGCAGAAGTAGAATACGAGCTACGTCGATTCTCCATTGTCTAGTTGTGCCTGTTGCACCTACCAAAGATTCTCGTATAAGAACGGATTGCAGCAAAATCTTGGTAAATAACTAAACACCACAAACACACTGCAAGTAGTCAAGAAGAGGCAAAATCTCTAAACTTCCATTAACAGTCAATGCAATAATATGAAAACGTGCATTTCTGAATTGACCCTTTTTTGGCAACCTCATCGACAGAGTGTATACCAAAATAACCCTACGTTGAATCCCAATCCAAATTCAAATTGCAACCCATCGACGGTAACCATTTAAATGCATTGCTTCAAACTAACAAGGCCATGCCATCAAGTGTTGTGCTTTCCTCTAGTTTCAGAACACTTTACAGACAATTTACTTGCATAACAGAATATGAGATTCACAAACATTTCAACAGAATTGTTCATGATTTTGTGCTCAGTGTTTCCATGATTCCTCTTAATTCAATGCACAAAGAAATATGAGTGTTGCAACAGCGTAGATAATTGAAAACGATAAAAAAAAATACTCAACCAAGATTTCAGCAATGTGAAGGAAAATACTTACATCCATTAGTCTTGTTGAAGTCCACCAAGGTGGCGGCCAAAACAGCTTGGAATATGGAGGAAACTTCTGTAATGGTCCTATAGAACCATATTCTATATCAAATACACCAACATCACACCGCTCCGAAGATTCGTCATCTCCAAGAGATAAAAGAAATTATCTGCAAAAATGATGCAGTTCCCTCTACACACATTCAAATCTTCCACGGAGGCAGAAAAGGAACAGTCGTCACCCAGAAACAACACTCGATCGTCCAAATTCTTAACATCAACCCACTGCTTACCTACTTCATCCAACTTAAAAACGTTAAATCTCACCGTCCTCTCATTCATATAAAAAGCAATATTTTCGAAATACTCATCAACAAAGTCTAAACCAGCCCACGAACACGATCCCTCCGGGGCTTCAATACTCAAATACTTATCGACCAACAATAACTCACCCTTTGACTCGACCAAAAACTTCTTGTCACCACCAAAAACAGGCATGGCAGCCTCACTTGTTTCGAAGCCCAATCCCACAAGCACAGTCCTACCATTATTATCAACAGCATAGAAGTTCCCTTCATACAATATCACATCATCATAAGGAGATGACATGTCTTGAATGATGGTCCATTTCTTATCACTAGACTTAAACATTGCTAATTTCCCAGAAACATGGATTGTAAGCAAAACATAACCATTGTAAGGGTTATTTTCTAAACATGATATAACAACTTTTTCCATGTACAAGTTGCCCGCATCACCTAGATAACTGAGGCGATTTAAATAATGAAGCACGTATTCTTCACCCAATTCAACGATGCTAAATTCCAATAAGTTAAAAGATTTGGGGAAATTATCAGGGAGAGAATCGAAACGGGACCTTGAGAGAGGATTCAAGAGCTGGACTCTGTTGTTTGGTCCATCTTCTTCGATTTTGACTACCCAGGAGGTCGACCGGTCTGTTTCGGTATTGGATTTGGACGATCGCAACAGAAAACGATGCGTTTTGATAGGGAAAACCCGTAGGAGGTATTCGCCATGCCACCCTCATCGGGGAGGACTGGGAAACTCGGAGCTAAACGGTGGCGTTTAGGTGATGTTACGGTGGACCGCCACGTTGAGCAAATGGAACGGAAACGATTGACGTCGAAGGAGTTGTGTAGACGCTTGGAAATAAGGTAAAGGAGTTCGCCGGGGAGTTGGGTCCAATCAGCCATCGCCGATTTTCCCGAGAAAGTGATGGAAAAGTAGCAGAACAACGTGGTTGGGAGGAACCGTGTACATAAAAGAAGAGGGGGTGCCCTCAAATGGGCTATTTGTTTGGGCCAAGTCCAGTTATAAAGTTATCTCCTTTGCTTAAAGCAACCATTATCTATTTATTTACTTTCCAACTCGGTGTTGGAATCCATGGAGACGATGCTTCTTTGAAATATAGAAATAAAATGAAATATAGAAATAAAATGATACAATTCATTTCTCGATGAAAGAAAAGCTGCTTCTTTGAAAACATTTGGAAGCTGTTCAATCAATGGAGACGATGCTTAAAGCTTAGTGGGAGCATCATCGAGAAATGAATTGTTTCTTCCAACAAAAATACTAGCAAATCCATTCAACAACCTCAGCCTTCAGTTCTTCTAGGTTGTTATTGGGGGTTATTCGGTTAACTTGTATGTTCTGTCATGGAACAACAGAGGACTTTGACTCAAGAATCACTGTCAACAATATTAGCAAATAATTTCACCAAGCTTCAGTCCTTCCCTGCGTATGAGCAGGGTGCGTTTCCTTGTATATACTGAACTAAGGACTTTGACTAAAGAATCACTGTCAACAGCATATCACAATATCCTTTATGACTACAATAATATTATATCTACGATTACTATAAACGCAATTCAATTGAAAACACAATCTAAACGCAACTTAAATCCCTATTCTTTCTTTTGACTGTTGCACTTGCACACAATCACTCTCATGGACCTTTGTCAAGATCTTAAAACCAACACTGATAAAAGGAGAGAAGGAGAGACAGAACTCTCTCTTACTTTTATTGAAAAACTTCCGTGCTATCTCCAAAGGAAACCAGCCCTTATATACAAGGAAACTCTTTAGTTAGAAACGGTCTAACAACCTTAATCGTTTCTTACTTCAATTGAGGGAACTTACTCTAATACTCCCCTTGAAACAAACAAAGGAAAGGGAGGGGGGAAAACAACAGCACTAAACAATTAAGAACAAACAATTAAAAGCCAGTGGTAAAAGTGTGAGGCCTGCACCTTTCAGCAACCATTCAACTCTTCTGCCATTGACATTTCACCAGCAAGCAGCACAGGAATAACAGACAATTTAGCTCGATGCCTGGCTTGGTGAGAACATATGCCACCTGCTCATACGCAGGGATTTCATTCACTCGTAGCCTTTTGGCAGCAACCTATTCACGAACAAAAAAAATCCAACTCGACATGTTTAAACTTCGAGTGCAGAACTGGATTGGATGACACTGTTAACACACTAGAATTGTCGCACCATAGAACCGGTAACCCTTCAGACTTTACTCTTAACAAACTCAACAAAGACTGAAGCCAGATGATTTCAGTCGCAGCACAGGCAACGCTACGATAATCAGCTTCTTCTGTTGACCTAGCCACAACTTGTTTACGGTACCCCATTAAACAGGATTACCACAAAAGAAAATGCAGTATCCTGCTGTAGACCTTCTGTCATCCGAGTCACTTCCCTAATTAGCATCAACAAACCCTGCAAGAGACTAATAGTTGAACACTGATGAGGTGAAAACTTCAAACCAAAATCAACCGTGCTTTGTAAATAACGAAGAATACGTTTAACAACAAGCAAATGAGTATCACAAAGAGTTTGCATGAAGCCATGAACTGACAAACCCGATTGACAGCAAACGCTGATCACAATGTACTGAAGAGCCCCAACAATACTTTTAATCTCAGTAGCATCATCAACTGGACTTCCGTCATTCAAAGATAGCCTGCAACTGGTGATCATGGGTGTAGGAAGACTCTTAGCATTGTCAAACCCATACTTTCTTAACAAGTTAAGAATATATTTCCTTTGACTTATGTGCAACCCCCCATTAGGCTCATACTGGACCTCAATCCCTAAAAATATTTAAACAGGCCGAGATCTTTGAGCGTGAAAGCTTCATTCAACTTAGTAACAACATTTTGAATTTCAACAATGTTATCTCCAGTGATGATGATATCATCCACATACATCAGTAGATAAAATAAACTGGTGGCAGTTCTTTTCACGAAAAGGGACACATCTGCTTTGCTGAGACTGAACTGCTTGCTTAAACGCATAGATGGCCTTGTTTAATTTACACACGAAAGGACGTCCATCCGAAACAACCTGCTCACAACTAGGGGTTGTGGCATATAGACTTCAACAAATCCCCATGTAAAAAGACATTATTAACACCTTAGTGCCTTGGCATCCAACCTTTATTCACTGCTATTGAGAGAATTGTCTGAATTGTAACTGGTTTGATAACAGAACTGAATACTTCATTTTGATAACAGAACTGAATACTTCATTAAAATCGACTCCAAGTTCCTGTAAATAACCTTTCGCAACCAGCCTGGCCTTGTACCTTTCCACTGTACCATCTGGATTCTTTTTTCCCTTGAATATCCACTTAAAATTAATTGCCTTCCTATCACGAGGCATTAGAAACAAATCCCATGTCTTATTCTTCACAAGTGCTTCATATCAGCATTTGCAGCATCCCTCCAATGAGAATTTTTCAATGCTTCTCGTATATTCCTAGGCTCCTCAGTGGACTGAAGAAAAAAAAATTTAGGCTTGCATATACCATTCTTGCTTCGAGTTGTCATAGGATGTGTATTTCCTTCAGCAGGATGAGAAATAACTACACGTTCATTTTCAACCTCTAAACCTATTTGAACACTAGTTTCAGCCTCATTCTCAACAATTGGTAGAAGTTTCTCTTGCAGATCACCAAGAGCTTCCTGAACACTAGTTTCAGCCTTATTCTCAATAATCAATAGAAGTTCCTCTTGCAGATCACCAAGAACTTCCTGAGACATGACAGACTGCTGCAAACCAAGAGTGTTCGGTTGTAGATTCCTAAGAAATTCTAGATCAGCATCTGGTTGAATAGACTTTGTTGGGAACCCTTGATGCCTAATAGCAGATATTTCATTCTGAAACTGATCACAAGAAGAACCAACATGCACATGAGATTGACCATCTTCAGGAAAATCATTTGTAAAAATAGAAGATTTCCACAACCCTGTTGTCTTGGCATTAAAGAACTTACAAACAATGGAAGATCTTGAACAGAGAAAGACAATTCAGCAGAAACATTATTTCTACACTTCTCAACAAACGGAAACAAGAATTCATCAAATATAACATGCATAGATATAAAAAGTTTTCCAGATTCATCCATGCACCTATAACCCCTATGCGAAGGACTATAGCCTAAAAATGTGCGCTTCTTCGATCTGAAGTCCAGCTTAAGCCTACTGAAAGGTCTCAGGAATGGAAAACAAGCACAGCCAAACACACGCATAGAAGAATAGTCTGGTACCTTACTGTAGAGCTGTTCATACGGAGATTTTCCTTCCAGAATTTCAGCTGGTAGCCTGTTGATGAGATAAACAGTTGTTGTAAAAGCATAACTCCAGAACCTTAAAGGCAAACCAGCTAGAGCAAGCAAAGTCAGCCCCATTTCAACAATGTGACGATGCTTTCGTTCAGCTTTTCCATTTTGTTCTGATGTATGAGGATAAGCTAACCGAAGCTGCACCCCATTAAATAACAACCAATTGGTTAACGGTCTGTATTCGGTTCCTCTATCTGTCTGCAATGCTTGATTTTGCAACCAAATTGCGCTTCAACTAATTTATAAAAATTTAAGAAACATTGCACAACATCAGACTTTCGTTTTACGAGATACAACCAAGTGTGTCTACTGTCTACTACAAACATCAACAAACGACACATACTATAAAAAACCATAAGAGTTAACCGGTGCAGGTACTCAAAGATCCGAAACAACAAGATCAAAAGAATTCTTATATTCAACAACAGACTTAGAAAAAGGGAGCTTATGAGCTTTCCCTTGTAAACAGGCTGCACAAACATGTTGCGTCTTATTTTCACTAGTACGAACATTGCAGGAACTAAGAACAGTCTTAAGGACTTTATTAAAAGGATGTCCTAGACAGTTATGCCACAATACAAAATCATTTGATGATTCTAAAACATAAAATACTGCAGCAGGCGATTTGAAATACATACACTTATTTGTTGCTGGAGGTAGCAACTTATACAACCCTTCATGAGTGAGCCTCCTTTGAGAAACATTTTCCGAGTCCGATTGTCCTTAACACAACAACCATCAGCACAAAACTCAAACACAACATTATTATCTTTAACAAGTTGTGATACATATAATAAATTCTTTCTTATTTTTGGAATATGCAATATATTGTTCAAAATCAAGGGTTTTCCAGAAGTAAACATGGTCCCTTGACCAACATGTGAAATTGTAACCCCATCTCCATTACCCATGAGTAACCTGCAATTACCTGAATAGGGTATCCCAACTCGAATACTGGACGAAGTATGAGTAACACGATGCAAACAATGGTTTCAAACTAACCGCTAAAACTATAATTTCTAACTTTTTTAATTTCAACTTTGCGTTTGAAAGAAAATTATAATCTTACCCTTAATAATACATCTTATTTTTGGAATATGCAAGAGATTGTTCAAAATCAAGGGTTTTCCAGAAGTAAACAGAGTCGCTTGACCAACATGAGAAATTGTAACCCCATCTCCATTACTCATGAGTAACCTGCAATTACCTGAATAGGGTATCCCAACTTGAATATTGGACTAAGTATGAGTAACACGGTGGAAACAATATTTCAAACTAAATGCAAAAGTTAGGATTTTTAGTTTTTTCAGTTTTAGCTTTGTGTTTGAAAAAAAATTATAATTTTACCTGTAATGCATGAACTAATTCAATTATATATTTACATTTTATTTTAATAATTTATTACTAACATCCTTAAAAATAATTTCTTACTTAATAATTTATTTTAATTACTAATGTTTTTATAATATTTTTTATCAAAATAAATATTTAAATTATTATTTAGTAATAATTTTATGTCTACATGTTAAAAAGTGTTAATAATATATTTTTCTTAATACAATATTTCATATATAAAAATATTATTAATTAGTTATCTTAAAATATTTTTTATATTATTATTAAAGTTTAAGTTGATGTATTTTTTATATCAATGTCTTAATAAGTGTAAATATTGTAACACCTCAATTTAGGGGTCAAATTTTAAGTTTTAAAATCTTATAGTCAGTTTTAGGAAATCCGGGGACCCAGCCCGAATTTGGTCATTTCTTTTAGTAGTGAAAATTAAATTCCCTTTTTGTGTATAAATTTTACCCGTGAACCCCAAAACCCATTCCCCTGAACCAGCCGATTCTACCGTCAAATCACCTTGCTTTGGCTGCCGTTTCTGTGCCCCGACCCTACCAATGTGATCGATGTCCTTCTGCAACCTAACTCCGGTCGGTTGCTCATCGGAATCAGCCACCGTTTGGCTTGTTTCATGATTTGTAGACATTAGAAACCCCTCACTGCTTCTCTGTCTCCGCTCGCCGGTGAACGACACCGACCCCCAAGCGAAGCACCATTAAAGCCCGATCAAAACCCACCCACCAGATCGACGAAAGTGGATGTCGTTCGTCGTGGGTAGCCTTCGACAGCTTCAACGGAAAAAAAATATACCCAAAGTTTTTCATGATTCCAACCACCACGATCGTCGATTCATCACACCGCCTCCCTCGTTGAATTCTCGATGTTCTTTCGACCAAAACTTGGTCAGGACGTCGCTTACCGCCATTGCAATCGTCGTTCGCCGTTAAGGGTAATCGGATTATTTTTTTCAATAGTTTTACACCATTATGGTTGATGATTAAGGTTGATTTGGATCGATTATGATGATTTTTTAATCAGGGAGTAATCGGCCGATCAAAATAGCCCTTGTCGCTGTCGCACGCGTTGACAATGGGCATGGGGATCCTCCGCCGGTCCAAGAAGTTTCAAGAATCGGTCCAGTCAGACTGAATCGGTCTGAACTGGGTCTAGGTCACCCGATCGAGTCAACCCAAACTGAGTCAACTCGTTGACTTTGACCCAAAAAGTCGACTTTTTCGAAAATGTCATATTTTATGTTTTTCGACGTCATGAGTCCGAATATGAAGTCAGTTTTGTCAAATTCGCATCTGGTAAGCCATTTTTCAATGTTTTATCTTCGGATTCAAATTAATTTCTCAATTAAGTTCAGTTTCTGTCGTAAATTCGATTGCTTTGTATCCGAGGAATTATTGGACATTAAATTAAAGTTCGAAGGCGATCGAATAGAATTTAAATGGTTGATTAATATGGTACAAAAACCGAGGTAATACTCTACTGTTTTCTTGTATACTTTTTGGAACTCATTGATATATGGTAATTGCATGAATGGAAATGATTGGTCCATTAGATGTATTTAATTATCATTGGACTCAGACGTAAATTGGATTAAGGACAGAACACGGTATAAGACTCAGACGACTCGATAAAGAGAAATTGGAAGATTAATCGGAAAAAATTATAAGGTCAGTGACTCAATAGTAAATGAATTGGTTTCAAGATCCGTAAATTTTGATAAATTACTTTAAAGGTTAAATATCGGGATTATTTGGATAAGAAATTACCAAAATAGCTCTATAGAGTAAAAATACGAAAATGCCCTTGTATTGTAAAAGACCATAACTTCCCCTGATGGTGAAGAATAACCTAGAAAGGACAAACTTGACAAATTATCATAAAAATACATATTGTTTGGATTGAAAGGAATTACCGAAATGACCTCGAGCTACGAAATAACCTCGATTTGTTCAAAGACCAAAATAACCTGAACTTTAAAGGAACTATAATATTTTGAAGCCTAAATTATCGGGAGTAGTGCTACTGATATAATTAAATGAAATGGCGATAATACACTTAAAATGTAAAAATGATTATGATGGCTATGATAAGGGAGATGGCCTAAAAAATTAAGTCTTGATCCACTTGAACCTCATAATCATCGATTTAAAATATGGATCGGTATTGGAATATATGGAAGTGTATAATGACTTAAAGAATGACTAAGCACTAGAATAACTAAAAACCCTTCAACTCTTAAATGAATAATTCAACCTCGAATTCCAAATGACCAAGTTGAATTGAATGGAAGTATCATATGTATTCGAATTTCAGAAACGTCTGAATTTCTCTGGAAGCTCTGAAGTGACTGAGATGGATTTGACTATTAAATGACCTAAATACCCTCATGACCTAGAAATAAGTGAAGGTTATTAGATAAATTCTAGAAATACCGAGAAAACCCGAGTTTTGTATTACCCCTAAAAGGTTGAAGATTATTGCAATTCATAAATTGAGCTAATACCATCGGAATAAGTAGAGTTCCTCAAGCTTCGTTCAACGAAGGTTTTGAAGATGATCGGTTTGAGTCAATCTGGTATCCTAATAAATTGGCATTAGTCATCGTTATTCCCTTATTGGATTAAATTACTAATAATTCTTCAAGAACCAAATGTCTAAAATGCCTCTGATTTGCCTGAATATTGAAAACACTCATGTTATGTCTAAATCTTCAATAATCCCGATGTAAACGATTATGAACGCCTTCTTGATACTCAGTTGATTATGAATTATATCTGAATACAATATGATCTTGATAAACCATTTCTCAAATAAATGATGAATCAGTCAACTATCAAACCACCTTTTTTAGGGATCTTGATTTTGAAATCTTATTAAATTACTAAAATTTCATGATCCCTTGCTTGAAAATTACCAAGTATCTTCGAATAATAATATTTGGACCATCTACTGTGTTCCTTATACAACATGTAAATGTTTTACTGGTTTTAAATGTGATTTTCCGAAATCACTGATTTCCTGATCTACTGGTTTTATGAACTATGGTTATCTGAAATGTGTTATCGGGTTTCCTATTTTCACTAAAAAATTATGATCGTTACTAATTTATGGATCATGAAATCTATTGGTTACTACTTGAATTGTTTTATTAGGACATTATTTGGGTAGACTGGAATATAGAGGTTCAACTCTGATCAAGCTGGTAAATCCTTACAAGCCTAAGGTGATCCTTGGGTAGCTCTAAGGTCCCGAGAAACTATCTTGGGTAGGCTCTCAAGCCCCAAGGCATTCCCCTTGGGTTACTCATGGGACTACATATGGTGTACGGGTTGAGGACAGTTATATGGTTTACTTCATTGTCACTCTTATGAGATTTTACTGGATGGTTGTCCAGATCTTACTGTTATTGTTAAATCTTATTTCTACTGGATATTGTATGGGTAGGATTCTGGAGTATGGAGGTTCAACTCTGATCAAGCTGGTAAATCCTTACGGACCTAAGGATACCCTTAGGTAGGCTCATATGCCCCAAGACATTCCTTTAGGATGGCTCCATTTTTATGTGTGCTTAGGGTAAGCCCTTATGGATGCAGTTATATGGAACTGCATAACGGTGTTCGGTTAGAGGGTTTTATTTTGGTTTTGAAAATATTTTTAAACGGTTATTGTTTTAAAAATATATATATTCTTTCATTGGTTTTTGTTGGAACACACTAGACATCCTATTTTAATCTCCTAAAAATAGGGTTCTCTGAATATTTCCTATGTACTGAGAACTTTATGACTTTCACTCGATGAACTACCAGTAGAACCCCAGCTCATCCTGAAAACTTGTGTACACCTGAATCAATAAGGAAATTTTATTGTTTTCCATTTATTTGCATGTCATGTAGCATCAATTGGTAATATTGTATTACTGAGCTTCCCAAAGCTCACTCTTTTACTCATATTTCAAGTAGAAAAGATCAAATCAGTGCAACTATCGACTTCAATAAGAGAGTTCTATCGGCGTTGCTTGCGGAGTACGGTGCATGTGATTAATGGGCATATAACTTGCATTTTGTTTTTATATCTGAGTTCGGAATCTGTTTTATTTCTGAATATTGTTAATTTTTTTAATAAATTGTTTTATGATTTTACATGTTTTAAATAAAAAAATTTTGAATTTTCTGGGATTTTTACAATGGGTCGCTCCGAAGGCCCTAATGTGACACCTTGAATCGGATCGGGCCACCCGTATCGGCATGTGGGTGTTACAAATATAATTTAAATGTTATATTTTTAATTTATAGCATAATATCTATAACGGACATTTTATATTTTCAAACTCATTTTTTAACAATAATCCCAAATAATTAAATTTTAAATTACACTTTTATACAACGCTTTTAAAAATCCGTTTCTACATCATAATTAAAAATCACTTTTTAAAAGTTGCGCTAAAGTGAAGCTTAATATGATTTATTGTTTGCAAATGATTTAATAATGATTTAAAACTCCAAATGAACATCGGGATTAACACGATAGCTCAACAATCTTTTAAAATCCCAAGGTCTAGGTCTTCATTTTAAGGTTCAAAAGAACAGAATTAGTTGTAAAAGGTAACATTAGGAAAGAAATGATGATACTAACATAGATATGAATTTAGGTTTGGTTTTGTGAACTCTTGATTAGAAATGTTTGGGTATTGAGAAATTAAGAGAGAATTGAGAAAATTTGATGATAGTGAACAAAAAGAAAGAAATGAACCAAATGGGATAAAATAACCGTCCGATTATGACATACTTAAATTTTGGTTTTATTTCTTCATAAAACCATCATATCTTCTCCCTTGTTTTGTTTAGTCCTCCCCTTTCCTTCTAATTCCACTTTTTATTCAATTTAATCCTTACTTCTACCTTCCTACTGCCTTTGATGCTAATCAGTCCCTCTAATACTAGGTACTAGACCCGGGTGATTAATTCCCACATATGATAATTAATCGGATATAACTTAAGTTCTCGAGAAGTTTAATAACAAAAATTTGTTAAAATTCAAGATGTTATATTAATTTTTTTAACGATAATAATGAAATTTGAGACGCGACGTTAACTTAATGAATGATATGAGATTTAACAACTACAAACGATAAAATAAATGAAATAAAAACAAAAGAGGAAATGAAGGAAAAAACATAAACTAGATTAATTAAAAATAAAACGTAATTATTTCTAGGAGCCAAGTAATGGCTCGGTTTAATACGGGAGTTGTAGGAATACATTGCTGTATAATTATAGTTTTTACTGTATTTAATTGGTCCATAAATATTCCACGTTGTCTTTAAGGAAAAGGTAAGAGAACTCACAATATCCGAAATAACTTACAAAATTAGAATAGGATAAACTGTGCATTTAGTCCTCCATTTATTTTTACAGTTCAATTTTGAACACTTATTTCTTAAGTACGGATAATCAAAATAGAATAGAAATATAATGTTTAATATAAAATAGAAAATAATTAAATGATTAAAATGGAATCAACGTAGGTTACTAAATGTGTAGTTTATCAATTAAAATAATATTACCAATCTATCATGTTATGTTGGGAGGCGACATCTAACATGCGCCGTAGTTTTCGAGAACCTCATCTTGTTCCGTGAATCTTCCTCCTCCTGCCTGCCCTAAGAAAAATGAAGAAAATGGCAAATACCCAAACACCGAGATCAAGTTCTTAGTCAAAATAGGAAATACTCAGATACCCAGATCGAATTCTTAGTCAAAAAAATCTCAAGAAACAGATTAAACTGAAAGATAAAAAGGGGATGGCGAGTGGGAGCGTGGAGAGCCTGGATCAGTTGCCGACGGCCCTTTTGGCTACCATCATGACCAAGCTCGACATCTCTTCCATCTGCTCACTGGCCGTCACATGCAGGACTTTCAATTCCTGTGCTTTTCATATCCTCTCTTTTCTTCCCAATTTTCACATCCTTGTAAGTTTCATTTCCCCGTTTATTTGCATCGAAATTTTGGATCTTTAGTTGTCTCTTTACTCGTTGAAAGAAATTCATTGTCATTTCATTTGGATTCTGCTGATTGTGAATGACAACATTTGCCGGATCCACCATAATCAAATGAAAAACCTCTTCTTCTTTTTTTGACAATTTGGCAGGAGATCTCACCGTCTATGGGACTAATGAAGCCATTGTTGCCACCAAATCCTCACCTTAAAAGCTTAAAGCTAGATTGTGGTCAGCTTAATGATTCATCCATTGAGCTATTACTTCGACCTTCTTTACATGAACTTTGCTTGCACAATTGTTCAGATTTTAGTGGAAAAGTACTCTCCGAAATCGGATCACGTTGCAAGGATATAAGGTACATATACTTTGATTGAGGCCTGCATTTATCTTTTCATGGTGAATATAAATATATATTTTTTTCCTTGTTAGATACTATTTACTTTGTTGCAGAAAGCTTTGGTGTTAGATTTATGATGCCGATTTGTTACCACTTAAAGAGATGTTATCATTAGCTTTATATGTCAACTTTCGTTCAGGTCTCTCTACTTGGGTCAGTGGCCGAGAAAAGGGGTCGGAGGGTACTTATTTCTGATCTGGAGGAATTACTCAGTGGCTGCTCGCAATTAGAAGTAAGGCTTATTTATGAAAGTAATGAATGAGGAAAAGATTAATGAAAGATTAAAGACAACTTTTTGTTAATACATTACACCTAAATATGGAGCCAATTAGTGGTTTACTTGTAGGCTTTATTTCTGAAGGTAATGAATGAGACAAAAGGTGTAAAAGATTAGTGCAAGATTAAAGGAAATATTGTTAATACATTAAACGTAAAGATAGAACCAGACAGGTTGGCAATTTTCTCGAAGGCTTGTCTGTGAAAGTAATGATTATGAATGAGAACGGTGTAGAAGTCTATGAAAGGTTAATTGAAATTTTTGTTAATCATAAAGATGGAACCGGTTAGTGATTTTGGTCTAGACTAGATAAGTCCCTAGTATTTTAATTCAATGATCAAAGGCAACTAATCAGGAAGAAAATGAGAAAGCTCGAAGGGAAGAGTTTCATAAGACCTAGAATTTGTAGTTTCCTACTTTTCAGAGAAAAAAAAATTCTAGATTCAAGACATCTGCTTATGATTCTGTTGATGATGTTGTATGCCTGGTTTTGAAAGCCAGTTTAGCACCTCTTAAGGGTTAGCCTTGGACTAAAAGCGGCGGCAATAAATGCTTGGCCTTTTCAAGGAATACTTCATAGCAATGGATAAACCTCACTACAAAAATCACTCATTGAAGATCACATGTAGTTTCCACTGCCTTGTTGGTGGGTACACAACCAAACCCTGTGCCCTGAAAGCATTCAGAGCAACTCAAAGGTTCCCTTTCCTTTTCTTTTCGCACTTCTTCTCACTCCCTTTGCCTAGAACAAACGAGAGTCTCCCTTTTATAGTGCAAGCTCTTTCTCACTTGTCAACACTCAATCTGTCAACCATCATTGATCATCTTCTAATTTCAACCAATCATCAAAATGGCTTGAAATTCCGTGTCCCAACAAATCTCCAGAATGGCTTTAAATTCCGCTAAGCTGTCTTTTTCAAGAAATAATCTCTTCAATACCTACCAACATGGGATTATTGACTTCTAAAGAAACCACCAAGCTTTACTGTTTGAATATATGGAAATGCATTTAGCCTTTCTATGGAATGAACTTATATGTCTTGTCTTGATACTTTCAGATTACCATATTTGAAGCCAATAGATCATTCATATCTATATAGATGATTGAAAGGAAATATTTATTTAGTTCCCAAATTTGCCAGGGTGGGTGCATTTGCTTTCTCATAGACCATTCTGATAATTGGTTGCTTATTGGCACTGAAAACTGTTTGATTGAAAGTAAATATTCATTTAGTTCCTAAATTTACCAGGGTGGGTGCATTTGCTTTCTCATTGATGATTCTGATAATTGGTTGCTTATTGGCATTAAAACTGTATATGTTTTATGTGCAAATTGTACTCGGTACACTGGCAGAATTTTTATGCATATTTTCTATTTACTTGAAGCATGCCACTTGATAAGTATTCCTTTTCCTTTTCAACTATGTGCCAGGAATTGAATCTGATGTTTGACTTGTCACTATTTCTTCGGAATAACTTTGCTCGGGTTTGGGCTTTAGCTTCGGAAAAACTCACTTCTCTTGAGATTGGCTACATTTCTTCAGTTATGGTGACTGAACTGCTTAGCCCTAATGTTGGATCTCATCAGTATCCGAATCAAATTCAACCATCAATATTGCCTAGCATCCAAAAATTATCGCTTGCTGTAGATTGTATTACAGATACGATGGTCAGTACGATATCGAAAGGTCTCGCATTATTGACACACTTGGAACTTCGAGATGCACCCGTCATAGAACCAAGAGTTACGTTTGATCTTACCAACTCCGGCCTTCAACAATCAATCAGCATGGAAGATTAAAACATCTGTCTCTTGTTAGGAGCCAAGAGTTCCTCAGTACTTACTTTAAGCGAGTTAATGATCTCGGGATCCTACTTATGGCTGACAAGTGTGCAAACATGGAAAGCATTTGCCTTGGTGGCTTTTGTCGTGTAACGGATTCAGGGTATAAGACAATTCTGCATGCTTGTTCAAGCCTATACAAGCTTAAGGTCTGCCACGGATCCCAGTTGACCGATCTGGTTTTTCATGACATTGCTGCAACTTCCCTTTCTTTGACTCATGTTAGCTTCAGATGGTGTAATCTTCTCACCAACCATGCCATCAGGAGTTTAGTCTGCAACACTGATCTCAAAGTTCTCGACTTGAGAGGCTGCAAAAACCTTGGGGACGAAGCCCTACATGCTATCAGCTCTCTCTGCGAATTGAAGATGTTACAGTTGGACAACTCCGATATAACTGATGTAGGAATCGCATACTTACGCCATGGCGTTATTAGCTCATTGATTTCGTTATCTGTTAGAGGATGCAAGAAACTTACAGATAAATGCATCTCGGTGCTATTTGATGGCTCTTCTAAACTGCAATTGCAAGAGCTGGACCTATCGAATCTTCCTAATCTCTCTGATAATGGAGTTTTAGCTCTTGCAAAAAGTCGGGTTCCAATTTCTGAACTTCGATTGCGACAATGTCCACTCATAGGTGATACTTCAGTCATGGCACTAGCCTCGATGCAGGTAGACGATGAAAGAGGACATGGTAGTAATATGCGATTGTTGGATCTTTACAACTGTGGTGGCATTACCCAACTTTCATTCCGATGGTTGAAGAAACCATATTTTCCGATATTGAGATGGCTAGGTGTGATGGGGAGTTTAAACAGAGATATCGTAGATGCTTTGGCCAGGAATAGACCATACTTGCATGTCGCTTGCCATGGCGAGGAACTAGGGACCAATCCGTGGAACAATTTGGATGGTTCATACATGCATGACTATGAGGAGTTGGACGAACTAGAACAATGGCTGCAGGAAGGAGAGTGGGGGAGTGATGATGAACAGATGGAGGATGCTGATGATGATGCAGATGTGGTGATGGAATGATTTCCCATTGTATTTTTATGTTTGTAACTAGCTACTGGTGGCTATAGGGTGTGCATGTTTATTATCAATTGGTTAAAAATTTTCTGAACGTGTGTTATCTTATAATTATTTCATACTAAAAAAAAAATTATCTAGATAGAATGTTGACCCTAGGCAACCTCGAATAAGGTGATTTCTTATGATTTTGTTATGTAGACAAATACTTGTCTAATTTTGTCTCAATTTTAAATTTCATTTTAGTTGTCCAATTGAGGAAAGTGCGAGAGTTTTCAAGTTAGTTGAATTTCAATATTCAATTTCTTTTAAATTTAAATAACTTTGAGATCTCGAGAACTTTGGGCGTCTTAAATATAATGTGGGTTATTGGTTTAAATTTAATCTGATTTAAGTTTTATTATATGTGGACAACATATAATAGTTGTATTTTGTAATGGTTTATTCTTATAGTATAAATTTTCACACATATCATTTCATTCCGTTAAAGGACAACACAATTAGATCAACGAATTTTATTACCACATTGTCATACTTTTACCAGTGACAAGATATTATTAAAGCATTTGATTTATTGACAAAACCAATTTGTATTATTGTTACTATATATTAATATTCTTTTTAATAACAAAACTATCTATTTTATCTTACCACCACTATCAAAATTATTAATAATAATTACATAATCATAAGTAACACTTATAAGGTTTAAAATAAATTTAAAAAAAAACATGCAAATCTATCTTCAGAATCAAAGAAAACATGTAGAGACCAAACTAAATCGAAACCTGAAAGAACCTGACTCGGTTTCTCCCTTTTTTTTTCCTATTAAATCTAAACCAGATTCAATTCAACTAACTTAACCAACTAAACCCTACAAATCTATCTTCTTTCCTAAAACTTCCATCGATAATAGCTACTTGAAAAAAAGGCGTGAATGAAAAAATAGCAAAGGAAATCCATTTGAAAGGCAATCACAACAAAGATTACGACACAGAAATAGCCAGTTCGTCATCATCCCTAAAAAAAGCAAGCAAAGATCGAGGTTTTCTAAGTAAATTGCAGCACAAGAAAAGCAGAAGGGGTAAAACAAGCCCAATATCTTAATTTCAAGTCCACTCGGCATATCCCAATCCTCAGGCAACATTATCAGCTCCCGAGTCTTACTCGTCATCATCTGAATCATTTTCGACTCCGGCAGCTGAATTGAGAACTTTCAACCTATCAATCAACTTGGCCTTCCTTTCCTCATAAGACAGCTTCTTCAGGTTGTACCTATTGTACGCAGATCAAATTCCATCAGACTTGAAATTCTTGAAAGCCAAATTATATCTCAACATTCAGGGAATTATAAAAAAGCTAGATTGGAGGCTTCAGCCTTGCTTGGCTTAGTTGACTGTATAACATTTACATATGCATTGCCAGGAGATATCAAATAACTTGAAGTTATACCTCTTGTGTTCTTTGGGAGGTGGCTTCTCAGATTTCTTAGCTGCTGGATCTGCACGAATTGCAGCATGAACCTTTTTGTACATTCCCTCCAAGCTTTCAGCCTCAAGGCCTCTCTTTATGTACTCACTGAAGTGAGACTGATACTTCTCTGGCTCATCTTCAATCAAAGTCTGTCAACTAGACAAAGTTAGAGCCTTGCACATGCATGTTAAATAAAACAGTGCTCGAAATAACAAAACCCACCCTCATGTATGAAGCAACATGGCCACAGTAAATGTATTTGCGGTGAACTTCAGGATCAAGTTGCTTACTATCCTTGTTAAATCCAGCAAACCTCTTCTCACTGTGAGGAATATCTATCCCTCCATCCAAAGCTCCCTAGAAGGAAATGCAAAGAATAACTACATGGAAAAACCGAATAGAGAGATGGTCCAGCTATTATATTTAAAATAAAAACTAAAATAATCATTTGCAGCACTTATGTTAGCCCACAGCACAAAATTATTATTTTCACTAACAGCCTAACCTCGAGAAAAAAACCATGCTCATAGAAAAAAGCATGTGGGTCTGAATGAAAGCTATCTAGGATGAGAGTAACTTAAAGAATACAATAGTTGGAAGAAATAACAAAGAATAAAGTTTGGCCCAAGGCCATGTAAATTGTGTAGAAATGGATTCCAACATACCTTGAGAACACCAAAAACACGGTTACCAGTGGTGGTTTTGACAAGGCCTACATCAAGGAGAGCACGGAAAGGCCTCCTGGTCTCTGCTGGTTCAACACTAAAGTCCTCCCCAGTTGCCTGTAAGAAAGTTACAAAAGCAATTTCAACTACTTACTATCATTCAGAAATTAAAAAAAAAAAACAACACATCTCCACCCTTTAGAAATCATGACATACCTCAACATTGCCCTCGTATTCAGAATCCATCTCCAGCTGCTTCAGTGTTCGGCGAGCCAAAAGGAGTCCAACACAATAAGCTGTGTTTGGTACATCATTGAATAAGATACTATCCACAACCAGGAGAAAAATATCATTTTAATGTCTAGGAATGTAAATTATACCTGCTGCATAGTTGGTAAGGCCAACTTCAAGTCCATAGCGAGGAAGCTCATGTGCATAAGCTGCAGCAAGAACTATATCTCCAGAAATATTAGCATGTACAATTTGGGCAATTATATCCTTGTTGGTCTAATAAATGTATTAAGGTTAACATATTAACTAGCAGCCTAAAAGGTAGGATAAAAAACCACATAGCGAATAAAGAATAATGAAATTTTTTTCAGCACATTTAGCAGCCTAAGAAAATTGTCTACCACTCTATTATCTTAAGAGTATATCTCAAGAAACCAACCGACAGATTATTCATTACAAATAACACAAACAATTGCTGTTTGGGACCAACATTGCAAACCAAATGATAATGCAGAGAAAAACATCAGTCTGAAATTAGGATACAAATCGAGCAACAAAACGATATTTTGGGGTGTTGTACTTGTTCTTGTCCTGATTGATGAGACGGTTCCTTGCTCGATAGTCTGTCTTGCCCTCTACAAGATATAAGCAATTGTTAAGAGATCAAAACCAAGTAATGCATCTGAAAAGCACTAATCTGAACAGGCATTATCATAATACCTCGCCTTCTCTTGAACTTAACTTGAAATCTCTTGAAATAAGCCTTAGACTTTTGAGCTTTAACGTAAGGCTGCACCATAAAAGTAAAAAAACGAGAAAACTCAGACAGAATATACCATAAACATCTCAAAAAGCAAAAGAACCTATATAATTCCCATCTACCATGCTCTTCACTTTCAAAAACACTTTACACTGTATTGAAGCTTACTAACATTAAGTTTTTCAAGTTTAAACGAAACGACATCTTTTAAACTGATTCGATTGATTCATTTCGCAAACAAAACCTTGGCAAATATCTGACAGTATAAAATGAAGATAAATAATATACGCAAGGAGATACAAATACAGATACGCGAAGCTAAATTATCATAAAACAAAATAAAATGAACAATGAGTGTCAAGAGGATGAGTGTTACCATGGCTTTGAACTCGAGGGTTTGCAAGCAGCCTGGCTGAATTGATGAATCAAGAGAAATGTGGTATAATCAAAACCCTAGTGAGTTTTCTTATAGGAGGAAATCAACGGTGACGATTGATTTTCAGATTAGATGTTTGGACTCGTGCAAACGTTATTGGGTTGGGTTATAAACTTTGTTAAATGTGTGCCGTCATGAGTAGGATTTCCTTTTGTGGCTTTTTGGTTCATTTTTAACTATTTCATAATTATTTTTCTAATTTTCATATAATACAAAATTAATCCTAATTATTATTATTTCATTTTTTGGATTAAACGATAAAAAGTTAAGTATGTGCTTATCAAGTTCAATGAAAAGCAAGTTACATGTATAATAAACCCTACAAAGTACAAAACTTTATTGGATGCATCTGTAAAATATATGTTAATATGTAGCATGTTGCATAAGATTTGGATGGTGATATAAATCATCATCTATTTAAGGATGAAATTTATGAAATTAAATAGAAATTATGATTAAATTAATAAAATATATAGATATTGAAGATTAAATGTATAATTATATTATTTTCAGTCAATCATATCAAATCTTTCATTAAATATTAGTGATTGATAGTTTAACTTGCAATATATAGATAATTTAATCGATAAAATTAAAAGATTGAAAGTTAAAATAAATTTTGCCCATAATAAAATAATATAATTTATAAACAATTAATTGATATCAGGTCTCGGTTGGTATTACGTAAGTTCAAATGTCGAACAATTCCTTTTTCCCCGACATTCTATGAAGAAATAACAAAAATAAAAATATAAACAAAATTATAATTTATAAACAATGGATATAATTGCTTTTATCAAAACTTTTGCATACTTAAAATTATGATTTGTACAATAATTAAGTGAACTCGTGGTTAAATAATAATCGTTATTTTTAAGGGTTTCGGATTTGAATACGCTATTTATAGGGGTGTTTAAGTATTTATTGTCAAATAATTAATATTTGCTTAAATATATATATATGTCTTGATATTGTGATCATATGAAAAATGAATTAAGCAAACATTCAATTTTCTGGACTAAATGAAATTTGTTTCTGCATTCCTATCAAACACTTAGATCATGTATCCATACGTAGTCTGTTTTTCACAATTTAGGCTAACAATCTCACTCTTCATTTTCAATTTGGTCTTTCTTACTTAGATTTGATGCAATTTATTAACTAAAAATTTTGTATAATTTTTTTTAAATGAGTTGATTGTTAATTTGGCAAATATAATTTAATTTCTAAGCATGACTTTTTATGATGTTGTAAAAAGACAAAAATGTTCCTCAAGCATGTAATTTGATTATAATGAACTTGCAATCAGTCTGATGAGTTGGTCTATACTTCCGTCGTATGTTAAGGATAAATTATACATTTAGTACTTAGATTATCAGTTTTGGTCTATTTTAGTATCTAAATTTTTAATTTTTTATTTAAAATAATGTCTAACGTTTAGTTTTTGTGTCATTTTAATACTCCAGCGTTAAAAACATAACACATTTAATACCTAAATCATCAGTTTTGATCTATTTTAAGATGGGTATTAAAATGAAACGAGACAGATTACGAGTTACTTGAATTTGAATCGATCAAAGTTATGTCAACACTCAAATTGAATTGACTCAACCCTAATTCAAATTCGACTCGAGTTCTTAACAAGGCGAAACAAACTACTTAATAATCAACATAAAAAATTCATAACTCAAAAAGATAATATATTAATTTTTAATTTTTAAACTTAAAATATTAATAATAATAATATTTATATATTATTTTTTAAAACACTAATACTTTTTGACATTGTATCTTAGTATTAACTATAACTATGATTGTTTGGAAATTCCATGAGGTTTAAATTTGTGGTCTATCTATTGTAAATGGTAATGTACGGTGATGTGATGGAGAAATATTTATAATATTATAATAAATGAGTGCATGGTAGCAGTGTGTGATTCATGACATGGGTGACTAGATTCGCACTTTAGCACAAATATTTAAGGAATGCTTTTGTATTACAACATTATAATCCTTAATCAATAAAGTAAGCTCCATTAATTATATTCTCTTAAAAAAAAAGTTAACCCCATTAAATGTCTTCATTAATAAAATGAAACGTTAATATTTTTAGAATATTTAAGTTCGAATAAATATGTATGTAAAATATATATATATATATATATGTTATCAACAATTAAAAAATTAAAAAAAATATTATCTTATAATCATATTAAATTATTTATAAAAAAAAAAAACCTCAACAATTTCGTATATACATATCCAGTTGTCTATTTTTCCACCAGCGGAGTGGAGTAATGCAATTACAGTTGTTAACAAAATAAGATGGATTGGATTTTGTGGCCAACAACAAATGCATGGCTTATTCAGGTTCCACCCAATAGCTTAGAAATCAACTCTACCGAACACATTAATATATAATTTTACCAGAGGACTGCCCCCATTTGATTGTTTAAACCTTGAATAGCATGATTATTAATGAATTTGATTATTAATTCATGCTATTTTTTTAATATGGGTTAAGTATAAGACGACATTTATTGAAATATAACTCTCAGCTATTTGATATTGAACGTTCACACCCCTAGTGTTCCTAGTACTCGAACCCGAAACCTTATAGAATAACAACAATTCTTTTACCATTAAAGTTGTTTGATTCGTGCAATCCCATATTATTTTAATATACAAGAATAGTCTATCTCACTCAAATTACGTAAGTTTGTTAAGGGAAAATTAATCATTTAGAGTAATAATTTTGATAATAGTTACTGGCTGAGTATTGATTAGAAATTATGTATTGAATAGAATTTGATTATATTAGACCTAGACTTGGTAAATTTGACTCGTATTTGAATATTCAAATTGATTTATCCGATTCGAGATCTGATATAGACCCGAATATGATGACATAAAATTGATCTGAAATTCGAAATAAACCGAATCGAATCAAAACCGACTCGAATTTTAGTTGAACTAATAAGAAGCTCAAACCGAAAGTAACCCGAACCAAAATCAACCCAAACTGAAAACAAGCTGAATTTAATTTACCCATATTCGATCCGATCGAACTTCATTCCGACTTTAACCCAATTAAATCTAAGTGAATGAATAATTTATTATTATTATCATTATTGTTATCTATTTTTAATAATTTAATAAATAGTAAAATGATGGATGCTTTACCATTGATGGACCACCGAAGTAATTAATAATTAAGAAAATAACCTCAGTGATCAAAAATCTCAGATAATATATGATTTTGACCAACTTTTTTTGGATTTGCAAAAATGACCAACAAAATCGCAATGCGATCTCTAATTCGCATTGCGATCTCCACTATTGCAAATTCGCGTTGCATTTAGCGTTGCGATTTTTCAGTTCGCGTTGCGATAGTTTAAAATCGCGTTGCGATTTTCCATTTCGCGTTACGATAGTCTACAATTGCGATTTTCGAAATTCGTTGTGATAGTTAAAAAAATATTTTGTTTCTCTAAAAAGATAGTATCCGCGCGGACGTGTCGAAGACACGTAAGACCAAGACCACGACCACGACCAGGACCCGACCCGAGACGGACGGCGGCGGCGGCGCGCGAGAGTCTCCCTTGTTCTCTATCACTCAACAAGGAAGTGGGAAAGCCAAGCCTTAAATACTATTCCCAATAGTGTTTCCAATACTATGTGGGATTTGAGCATTACCAACACTTGTTCCCAATACTATGTGGGATTGAGCCTTAAATAGTGATATTATTTTTGAATGTTTTGCTTAAAATTGCAATAATCGCGATTGATTGTAGATTGACTTTTAATTATGACATATTTAATCGTATAATACTAATGCAATTGGTTGCTAATTCAGTTGTTTTAAGGTGCATGATTGTTAATTGTTTCCTGAATAATCACATTGTATTGGAAACAAGTGTTGGTAATACTCAATCTGATCCGAGTCGAACTATTAAATCGATCTGATATGATATGTATCCAATTTGACTCGAATTTAAAGTGACATAATTTAATATTTAAATTTGGGAAAGTAATAATCATAGTTTTATTAAAAGTAGAGAACTTTATTAAAGTAGATTTCTATACTGTTTAGTTTTCTTTTGTAATTAAGTATATATCCATATAAATATATACTAAGGGTAAGAATTAAAAAATAATAGCAAATCCTATTGTATTTTCTTCCTTCATATTATCTGCTCGTGGTTTTTCCCTTTTTGATATTTTATGTAAATCTTAGTGTTTTCTATTTTTTTTCCTTTTAAATCGTGTTTATCTATTTGCCGATAATAATTATGATAATATAATACTTGTATTGACCCTCTTTCAAATTAACCCTCATAAAGCCCTTGGTATTGACTCTCTGCCTCGTAATTTCTTTTTTCATTTTACATGTGTTCATAGAACGAAAAATAGAGTTACTTATTATGCTATTCGTAGCTAATAATCCAAGTATCCTTTTCTAAAAAAAATGTTTCCCTTGAAATTTAATTTTGGTGCCATTGAACATGAGCATCTGAATTGGTGGAGGGAATTTCATTTACAAAGTTTGAACCCTTGAAATTTGAACAATGGAATTCCCTTTCATTGCTGACATTACTTTAGGAATTCCAAATTCACTACTAAACATAAGTATCTAATAGATCTATGATTTCAAAAAGATTCATAAATGTTACATTTATACGTGTGTGTAATCACTCAATTCATACTACTATATTTGAAATTTGAAATCCCACATGTTATGCTAGACAATTGATATAAATTCATAAAACTAGGTAACTTGACATTATGATGTGAACAATGGTCTTTCCAAATTGGATAGGATGATTATTGAGTAGGATATGCATAATTTTATGGCGACAGATAGAAGAATCTTATCGAGTGAAATGTGCGCTTGTTGGTCAAAGTCCATATAATAAATTATTGATTAGGAGTTTGACCTAAAAAATATTCTAAGAGGAGTAACACATCATAAAAATGTTTATTTTTTTATATATATATAGATAACCATATTTTGTAGCATTAGCCAGATACGGAATCCATATGAACAACATTTGAAATGCATGTCGGACACTCATAATAGAAAGGCTATTGGCATCGAGCAGATGTTGTGCCTCGACTAAGTACTAACTAACCATAGATAAATTGAGAGGACAATGAATCAATTGGCACACTAGATTTATCGAGTCACTCTCAACAATAACTTTCGAGATATCAAAGAAAGATTTTATGACACAAATAAGTTCCCACCTCTTCCATGCTTTTGCTACAACGTCCCTTGCTCTTATTCCGAAAACTCTTAATGCTTGCTGTATAAAGGAGTTTCGCCCTTTTTCTTGTTGTTCTATTGTTTATATGGTTATTGCTCAGATATTGATTGACAAACTTGCTAGTTTCTTTCCGGATATGATAACTCTGAATCAAACAACTTTCATTAAGGGGTAGGAGTATAGTTGATAACACGCTTTTAGCTTAGGAGATTGTTAAGGAAGCTTAGGAGATTGTTAAGGGCTATGCTAGGAGAATTTTGTCGCCGTGATGTGTGTTGAAGGTTGACCTTCAAAAAGCGTTTGACAGCTTCAGCTGGAACTTCGTCTTAGGTGTTTTGGAGGCTTTGGGTCTGCCTGCTAAATTTAGAGGATGAATTGGGGCTTGTTTGACCTCCCCTTGGTTTTCTGTGGGGTTCTTTAAGGGGGCTAAGGGCATTAGGTAGGGGGATCCCTTATCCCCTTACCTTTTTTTCATGTCCATGAATATTCTTTCAAAGCTGTTGGATTTGGGTGCTGAGCATGGAATTTTCAAGTATCATCCCAAGTGCAAGAAGATTGGTTTGACTCACATTTATTTTGTTGACGACTTATTTATTGTCTCAAAAGGTTTTTCTGGACTCCATTTGTGGAATTAAGAGCATCCTTGACAAATTTTATGAGATGTCTCGGTTAAAGTTGAATGTGATGAAGAGTGAATTTTTACTTCGGGTATTCCGGCTAGGGATATTGAGCACATTAGTTTGGGGTCGAGTTTTAAGATGGGTAAGCTCCCGGTTAGGTTTTGGGGGTCTCGTTGGTTACTCGTCGCCTTTCGGAGAAGGATTGAATGAGCTAAATGAATACCAACTATGATAGCCTATGTCTCCACCACACATGCAGCAACAAGGACATCTAGAGGTCGAGCATGGCCAACAAGAACATAACCATGTTTGTCACGGGCTAGGACCCAAGTGAAGGAAAAAGCAGAGGTGAGAGAGAAGAAACCACCCACGTTGATCTTGATCATGGAGGATGGTGGCCTGGAGAAATGCATATTGCAGCACATGACATTCTATAATAGAATTTTATACAAATATGAGATGTCTTCCTGAATAAATTGATTACGACAGTTTTATAGAGCTCATAATACTATAACAAGATTGATAAATCGATAATGAACAATGTTAAAAGTAAGGATTCAATTCATTCTCCGGCCTACAACTAAAATGTATGAAGTAGTAAGTCGGAATACCTGCTAATTGAAGAATGCAGGTGGCATCCGGACAATCCCGAAAGCAATGAACTAGAAAAAGATCAAAACATAGAAGGACTAAATCGATCAAAATTGCATAGCACAAAGACCATTACAGAAATTGACCAAGAGTTGGGTTGAGTGGAGGCCTAACAGATGATTACGACATAGACCCTAACGAACAGTCTAAGATGTGATGGGAGCCAAGCCACCCGGCCTTTTCTTTTTCGGTTCAATTGACCTACCCGATCTATTTAAACCGACCCCACATCTTACGTGACAATTATACAATATTATATAGTTTAGGAAAATAAATATATAAATAAATGAAATAAAACTAAACCCACCCGCAACTTAATGCATGTATACCCAACCCATCCATTGAAACGAGAAGAATTTCATAAATTAATAGATTAGAGAGAGAGAGAGAGAGAGAGAGAGAGAGAGAGAGAAATCGCAGATCAGAGAAAAACCCTAACCTAAAATGGGGAAGAAGAAGAAAAGAGTTCCGTCCAAGGTATGGTGTTACTATTGCGACAGAGAATTCGACGACGAGAAGATCCTGGTGCAGCACCAGAAGGCCAAGCACTTCAAGTGCCACGTCTGTCACAAGAAGCTCTCCACCGCCGGTGGTATGGCCATCCATGTTCTCCAGGTTCACAAGGAGTCCGTCACCAAGTATCTCCTTTTCCCTATCCTAATATTACTCCACTCCTACACCTTTTCCAATTGCTTCTCTATTCCATTTAATATTTTTTTTCTTATTTTCCGCTCTAAATTATACTCCTTTTTTTAGGGTTTCTTTCGGGTTCACAAGTTTTTTTCCCCATTTAATTTTAGGGGATATTGTTTCTCTTTTCTCAATAGTATTTTCTTTTTTCAATAGATTTATGGAGTATTATGTAAGCGCTTCCTTTTTCGGTTTGCCAGAAACTTTTTCCCAAGATCAATGAAGGAAAAATAATTGCAGGATGGAACAAAGCAAAAAATTTCGAGGGTTTAGTTCTTTGTACTTTGGCATTTGCCTTTTAAGATTTTCCCGAATACCTTCCGCTTTTAGATGAATAAATCAATTTGGGGATCTAGAAACACAATGAAACTTATATTCTTGAGCGTAGCTACTAGTTCTTTGCCCCAGTTTTATTGATCTCTAGAAGAAGTTGCATTCCATGCACTTTTGGCGCACAGGATAAAAAGGATAGATAACTAGTTAATTATTTCTCTATATTTTTTTCTCAATGCATTTTTTGCGCACAAGATAAATTCAATTTTCAAAAGCTGCCTATAAGTAAAGGCTGGAGCCTACAATGTTTTTTCTGTCAGTGAGCTTTGCATTAGACTGACGACATTAATTCTTTTAAAGGGTTCCCAATGCAAAACCTGGCAGAGATTCAACTGACATTGAAATATACGGAATGCAAGGAATCCCACCTGATGTACTAGCTGCTCACTATGGAGAAGAAGGTAAACATATAGATGTATAATTTATAATCATGTTCGACATCAAATGATGATAGCTTGAGTTGTTGACCACAAACATACAAGTGCATGTTTATGTATAATATTTGTATGTTTAAATGCCATCTAATTTCGACAATTTATACTTGCGTGTTTTTTGCTTTTCATTTGCTCTTTCAAATTTTCTAGTGCAGAAAAAGCATGTAGTAAATAAAATGTATCTGTGAAGGAGTAAGCAAAACACAATGGATGTGCATTGATCTAAATCACGCTTTCTGGTTTTCATATATAATTTTCACTGAAAATAATTTTTTTGTTTGCACCCAACCATTGTTTTTCATTTTTTCTTATGGAAGAATAAACAAGTATTAAAAAGTGGCAGCTTGAAGGTGCCTTTCTTAAATATTATCGTAATAACATAGGTGAGTAAAATCAAGGACATTTTAAAGTTGAATGGGGATGCACGTTTTTGTTTAAGAGAAAGAAATAGGCTTCTTAATTTTTTCTAAGGTAAGTAAATCACTTTGCAGGCGGAACTGATGTGTATAAAATGAGCTTTGCAGATTTCTGCATTTTTCACTAATTCTCCTTTATGTGAATTAGATTTTATTGCAAATATTTTCGAGATGTGCTTGTGCTTGGAGTGTTCACATTGTAATTGATGTCTTAACTAACAGTTTGATGCTGTTGAATATTGACTGATTTTTTATTTGCTATTGTCTTCCTAATTCCTAATTCATAAAATAAAATTTCTTGCAGAAGAAGAGGCTCCATCAAAAGTTGCCAAACTGGGTGTCCCATCTGCTCAGCTTGTGGGAGGATTGATGCCAGGGCCACTTGGTGTTGGATATCCTCCTCAATCAACTTTAGGGGCAGTGCAGCCAGTGTATGTTCGCTTTCAGCTTTTATCGTAGCAAACTCTGTTCCATTTATTGCGAAACGTTTAGGTTATGGAATAGAATTGTTGAAACATAGAATTGGCATTATTTAAGAATAATTGGATTTTTATGTCATTGTTGCTTTCATGGTGGCTCTTGTCATGTGTGTTAGAATATTCTTCATCTTCAAAAGTTGTTCATGTAGTTAATCTGACCATTTAATGTGTTGTTTGCCTCAGATATAGTGCTGCAGTGCCTGTACCTCCTGTTGGCTGGACGGTGCCTCCTCGTCCACAACATTGGCTCCCACAACATCCTGCGGCTTCAGTTCCTCAATCTGCACCTATGGGATATGTGCAGCAGCCATTATTTCCGGTGCAAAGTGTGAGGCCTCCTTTGGCTGTGCCTTCAACATCACCTTTACTCCAACCTTCACAAATTGCTCCACCTGGTTTGCCAACATCAACACCTACACTTCCTGTATACCAACCTTTGTTCCCTGTTGTCAATAATAGTGTACCTACTCAGAGCTCACCATTTTCTGCTTCTTTGCCAACAAGTGTTGCAGAAGGAAAAAGTTCAATCGAAGCGCATTCAAGTGGTAGTGCTTCTGTGACGGTTCCTATGACTAGAATAAAAAATTGCATCTACATTGTTACTTGTCGACAAGCTTATATAAAACTAATTTGCACTCGGTGTTCAAGACTAAGAAACTTAGTGGTAAAGTGGAGATAGTAAAACTAGGCAAAAACTGTTAGACCTTATGAGCAGAATTGCTTTGGTGTTTGCTGTCCATTATAGGGTTGATGACCATTTAAAAAATCAAAGTACCCTTTCTAAGCAAATAATTTTAGTTCTCTCTTGTGACACAACAACTCAACCGTGGCAGGTAAGGTAGCTAGCCCACCACTGTCACTCCCGTGCATTTATAATTTCATTAGAAATAGAAAAAGAAAGTTGTCGTGCTACGATTGATGCAAGCATGCAGAGCACTATGCTTATGATTAAGGGATCTATCTTGAGTGCTTTACATGCTTTGAAAACAGCACAATTTCTCTCCCACCCCCAAATAGTTTGTGTTGCTTTGTTCAATAGACTGGATCCATTTTTCAAATATTTTAAGAAGTTAGATCGTGCAATGTGTTTGACATAATTTTTTTAATCCTTGTCATCTTCCCTGATGTATTACTTCTACTTCATCTGTTTTGTAATTTAAGTTTTTATTTTCTTTCTTATAGGTGGAGTTGGTGTCAATTCTCATTCTTATTCCTCTGGTCCAAATACCGGTGGTCCATCTATTGGGCCACCCCCTGTTATTGCAAATAAAGCTCCTGCTGTCCTGCCAGCAGTAAATGAGGTTTATTTAGTTTGGGATGACGAGGCAATGTCCATGGTCAGTTCCTTTTTAATTGAAGTTTCTTTATTTGCTTTTTTCTAGATGTTGATTGCAAAATGTTATTAGAGGATTCTAATTTATATACTTGCAGGAAGAGAGAAGAATGTCATTAGCCAAATATCAGGTGCATGATGAAAATAGCCAGGTAAGTCATAACTATCTCTCTAGTATATGGACTTGGTTTGTGCATCTAACCAGATGGATAGGCTTTATGTTTCATGTTTTCAGATTCAGTTGTTTATGCACTTGTTACGTATTTGATGAGGTATTTTCATGTGATTCCTTTTTTACTTCCTCTATATTAAAAAAGAAACACAATTTGTGGAGGATCCATTCGAGCCCTTTCCTCAAGTATTCCCATTGATTGACGGGCATCTACTTTTATTTTAAAATATGATTGTTCCACTTTGCAAGCAATTTGTGTGTCAATATTCAAGTGGGCAATTATGCCTTTTCCCCCTGCTGTTGGTAAGTGCAATTTAGACAAGCATGGTGCAATCCACTTAAGAATTTCTTCTGTCTAGCATTGAACTCGTTTAAGAGCTGAATTTGGACGTATGTTTGTACATAATCACTTAAAAATTGGATTTTATTCAATGCTATTCATTCTCCCTATGCTTGATTTCAAAGTGTGGGGTTTTGGGTGGAACAAGATGATACCCAACAGATTTTTACTCAAATAAATAGTATTGATGGTGAATTCAGACTATTCCAGGTCAGCTTCTTTCACAAAGTTTGGTATCTTTAGTATACAATCAGAGGACCAAGCTTCGAACGAATAAGTTTTTATTATCCAAGTGAGGGATTGTCATGGTTCCTGCCCTGATCATTTTCTTTGGATTTTGATTTCAGATGAGCTCTATTGATGCAGCAATAGACAGAAGGATCCTGGAAAGCAGACTTGCCGGTCGAATGGCGTTTTAGTTGGGAGGAGTGGAATATGCATCTTGAGATTTCTCTGGGATTAATGCCTCGTGAATTGGGAAGAAGGTCCTCAAATTCTTCGGATCAATGTTTAGGTGGGTTATGGCGACCGAGGCAGATGTGATTGTGTTGTATTCCTTTGCAAAGTGATGCAGAAGAGAGAAGATAAGTCAATTGTTTTTAAATTTTAATTTTAAAATTTAGTTACTGAAATATAAATTTTGAGTTATTAACATTGTGGGTCCTATGCTTCTTTATACGTTAATAAATAATAATTCATTTGGGATAGATTTTTTTTCTTCATATTTTAATATTTTTATCTTCATTTTCCGTGATTATTTAGATTATCTTATTTTCTTCTCATGTTTTAATTGTTATAATTTTTAAAAGTAATCCAATATTTTAATTTTTTTATATATTTAAAAATCAAATTATTATGTACAACCGTATTCCATGCAGAATGTCACCAACCCCTCTCTCGTAATCTATTACTGAAATTCACGTAACGTTTTTCATTATTGGTTAACGAATTCGTTATCTCGTGCTGACATGGATGGTTTATCAAATCTGTTGTAAAGGTAATACTGTTTGTAGTTGTTGGTAGAGACATAAATAATCAGTTTTCGGTTGTATGAGCAGTTGTTAAAGGGGAAGGAAAAGAATCATGGGGATGATTTTTGTAGAAACTTATGGTTGACTTATAGCATCTTAATGTCAAATGATTTACATTAATGTTAGTCAATGACAGAAAGCGTTGGTCAAAGAACCACGTGTTTTTTTAGTTGGTAGATCACATTGAAAGAAAAAAATAGTAAGGGTCACATTTTTTTAAAGTGCAGGAGTTTCGTGTACTATTTTGTCATATTTATACTATTATGGTACTAATTGATTCTAATGTAAAAGGTTTTATATATATATATATATGTTCATATGCGATATATCATAGAAAGTTGAGAGACATAACTCAAATTTAATAATCAATCCACTTATTATTAAAAAATTTGAATTATTCTATTCTTATTTTATGATTCAAAATTTTATTTAAAATTTTCTTTAAAACTAATCGAGTTCATAAAATTATAAATCGAGTGAAACTTTAATCATCCCTGACCCTATCTATTATAGCTCTTGACAGGAGTCGATCTTTGTTTACTTCTCAACTCTTTTATACACACACACAAAACAACAGTAACTACAAAGGGGGAGAACAGCTGCTAAAAGTATACAAAAGAGGACTCTCTTCTATGTGAAGGAAAATTTGTGTACGACAAATACTCATGGTGGGTCTGCTTGTAACTTCAGAAGTTAAACAAGTGTTTCTTTTTGTAATTTCATAAGAGCTGTATACATGTATATGTATAGATGGCTCAAAGTTCAGAGGAGGGCTAATCCATACTTCCGACGGTCGATGGCTCGTAACATCCTCCATCCGTAAACAGAGTAGCCACTTACCGTTGTTTATGATGTTGAGCTTCATCGCAATGGTTGTGCCTCACTAGGAACTTCATTGCCATGCTGATTGTCAAGCGGCATGTACTGTGACATGATCTCCGAGTCCATGTATGACTGCAAGTGTACACACACAAATTAATCAACATTATAAACATTAACCATACCATGATACATATACAGCAGCATGTCAAGTTCAGTTACCCTGAGCCTATATTTGTAGAATATATCCAGCTACGCCGGCAGCCGTCATGGCTGCCAGGACCAGGAAGGTGACAAACCTCCCGAAGCGCGACTCGTTTCTCTCTGTAACAAGGATGAACAACAATCGGTAATGTCGTTTAAGAAAAAACGTTGTCATAACTTGAATTCATGATTTTACCTATGCAAGCATCTTGCTCCTTTATGTAGAGAAGATCCCCTTTGCACTTGCATTCATATGAAACCCAAGTGTTCTTACAGGAGCAACTGTCGCAGGCGCTTCGTTCTTTGCACTAGTTTATATCTGAAGAAAGAACAACAGATGGGGGATGAACAAATTCCACTGTAATGGAGAAGAGAAGACTTGAGAAACAAGTTAAGGTAAAAGCACCTTCACATTTATGACCATCCCCTCTGAAGCCTTGTGGACATTGACAACCTCTTAATTGGTTTTCCTGCTTTACACAATGGAGTGGCTTTAGCAGAATAATAAAAAATCATTTGGAGAAAGGAACGGCCAGTAAGGAACAAATAACTGAACTGTGCAAGCAGAGAAAGTTGATCCATCTTTTGTTTCGGACCAGCAACCTCCGTTGTTAATCATACATCTAGCCGGTCCAAAGGCTGTAAACGGATAAGAAAGGGTAAGTAGTCATCGAGTAAACGCATTGCCGGTGTTGAATCTAATTTACACAAGGGAGAAAAGCTGCACCTTCACAAGATATGTAACCATCTCCTCTGTACTGCACGCCCTTCACAATGGGACATTCACATACTCTTCCCCTGAATGTGTCCTTGCATGCTGTTATGTTAGCTCGTTTATCCTGCCAACACCCGCCATTTCGTTCGAGGCACTCGTTAGTTTCGACATCTGTTAAAACAACATGAAGCCGATATTAAACAAGAGAAAAGAAAACATTCCTGAATGTAAACATACTCATTGGCTGTGTAGAATGTACCTGCACTTAAACAGACTGAAGGCTCCGTAGTCTCCTTAAATCCGGCACAGATGGCCTTAAGCACAGCACTTCTCTCCAGTTTTCCTTCATAGCAGGTAAACACAATAACCTCAGCATCATTTGAGTAATTCAGTAGGAAATTTGCGAATCACATCCACCAACATGCTATATAACAAACCTCGATATTGAACGTTGTTGATGACCAATGTCGGCAAAATGGTAACGTCGCCACGAGAGCCTCGGCCAACCTGAATTCCACAGATTGTAGAAAAACAAGAAATTTAATATTTGCTTCTATTTAAGATGGAAGAAGAAAAAGGTGTACCTGAAGTTGTTGCTCCTGTTTCAAGATTTCATTCTCGACACCAGCTTCAGGATCACCCAGGCACTTTTTGATTTTCTCAGTAGGCAAATCTGGTTAAGCATACGTGCCAGTCAAGCAAGAATGGTAGATGATACGCGAAAATCCGATCGAGAAAAAAAAAACTTACCAAGAGAACTCATGACACCCTTAGCACATTGTTTGCTATATCTCTTCTCCTTCATTGAACACCGGATATGAAAATATGTGACATAGTCCCACCAAATCCAAGGCCTCTTGATCTCATTGGCAACTCTGTGCACACAGAGCTGTCTCAGGTTCTCGAACACCACATCCTTCCCTTGATATCCCTCCCCGAAATCTTGTTCCGGATCAGAAGCGCAATATCGTCCTCAGTTTATGCACTGACTGCTAAAGATAAAGGCTTCAGGACAATACCAAGTTATGTAATGTGGTGTGACAAAGTGTAGCCTCCCTTGTCAAGTATCTGTGCATGGCCTTTGAAATTCTTTAGAAAATTCATCTGCTCGTTGCAACGAACGCCGCACTCGTCTTTGCTAATTCGACCCTCTGGTCGGGATGGGGCATCGACTCTCTCCAGTCTAATTTCACCACCACATCTTCACGCTTCTTTAAGGCCTCCTTAAGGTTGCCATCGAAAGACTTTTCTATCAGAGCCGACGGGATTCCCATCTTCTCGACATACTCGTTTGCATCGCTGCTTTCCTCAGGAGAATCCATGGTTATTAGAGGTTCATCTATGCTATCAGCAACTAATACTGCTGCAGCACCAGCCTGTTGGGCATGCCATACTTTCAATGCAAAGTAGCATTCTACAAGTGCAAGATAACAAGTCAAGAATAATTATGATTCGATGATGAATGGCATATGCAAAAGCTATAATGACAAAATGAGCCTTCAATATTTGTAAAAACGATCATTTTGGTTTTTATTTTTTATTTAGAATATTTTAATCCTAATTTTTTAAAGTTTAGTCAAAATAACTTTGTTGGATGAAAACTGTTAGATAATTAACTATCAATATATATTATTGATGTGATATATTTACATGTATTTAATTGTTGATGTGATATTTGTCACGTCACTCAAAATGATGACGTAGTATGTGCCACTTCACCTAAAGTCACGATGTGGCATACAACACGTTATTAATTATACACATGTGAAAATATCACGTCAAGTAACATGTGTTTATAGTTACTCAACTAATAGTTTTTATCAATCATGAATTATTTTGATTAAAAATTGAAACATTGAGATTGAAATGGTCCAAAAAAAATATAGGTCAAACTGATTATTCGTATAAATATTAGTGACTAATTTTGTCACCCATATATACAAACTGCACCTAGTTGTTGCTGGAAAAAGTATTGTTCTTTCAGAAGCAATCAATCATGGAAACATGTGCATATGCAAATCCAGAAAGGTTAGGGAAGAAAAGAACAGAGTACTAAACGAATGAAATCCTTAAGAAAGCAAGTCAAATAACACAAATTCAGCATAAAAAAAGTGGGAAGAAAAGATTGGCAAGAAATATATAAGAAAAAAAGAAACTATACACATATTTAAACAATATTGTTGATGGAGAAATACCTCCACGATCAAGAAGGACAACCGAGGGGCGAGGAGACTTGGACTTGAAGGGTAGACCATCAAAGGGTTCACAACCATTAGCTCCTTTGTCAGGATAAACCACAGAGCCAATAATGAAGCCACCGTAGTCTGGTATCCCGAAGTTACCAATGGAACCATCGTGCTTTCCTCTTAGACTCAACGGAGACAGCACCCTTATGCTGTTCTTCTCAACCACAAACCTTGCAGAAACCCCACCCAGCACAAGCATGGATGCTAATACAACAGCAACAGCTATGGAGCATGGAGTTGTTCTGTTTGTTTTCTTCAGGAAATTAAAAAAGATCGGGTAATGGTATTAGAGAGAGAGAGAGAGAGAGAGAGAGTTTACCTCTTGGAAGAGAAGCTGATGGTTTAATTAGTTTGTGGAAAATCAAACTGTGACGTAAAGGTAACGACAGAGGAAGAGAGGTGGGTGAGTGGGTGGTGGACTAAGTCATCAGAACTACCGTTTTTTCTTTGCCAATGCTACATTTCAACTGCTCACCAAAATTAAAATTACAAGTATAAACTATATGTTTAGTATATAAACTTTATTATTGAATAAAAAAAAAATTACCACGTCAGTAATTATGTTAATTTTTAATATTGGGTACTAAATTGAAACATAAACTAAATATTAGGTACGATTTGAAAAAACATAAAAATTAGGTATCAAAATGAAATAAAAATAATAGTTTGGGTATCTCTAATTTATATTAGAGATATAAATTTTAGAATTTATATTAAAAATTTAAAGGATATCAAATAAAATTTTTAATAAAAATATTTAAATTATATGAGGATTTAAAATTTTTAAACTTGATTATTTCATGTTTGAAACTTCAACCAATTTAAGCTATTAATTAATACATTATGCATTCAACCATTAAACCCAATAATTATATTGCATTCTTTCTTAAAGACTAAAATTATATTACATTACTATTTTATTTAATATTTAACCATCGGTAATTTATTTATAATATTATTAATTGAATTACATATTTGTAAATTTTAAACCAACTCATTCATATTTTACTCTTACATTTTAGGTTTGTAGTATAATTGAAAGTTGAACGATCCTCTATGATATAAATTATCCAAATACGATCACGGTAATTTTATAAATAGACTTGTAAACACTAATTTTTTTCATTTTTATTATTATTATTAAAATTATTATTATTATATATAATATTATATTATTATTAAATAATTATTACAAGCCCAGATTCCGGGAGCCCAAATACAAATCTCAGGCCCAACCAGAACCGGCCCAGACCCAAATGGAAACCCTGAACTGATTTGGGGTTTCAGCTAGGGTTTCTCAACCCTAGCCCCCAGCCGCCTTCAAGATTCCAGAACATCCACGAGGCGTCACCTCCACATCCAGCTGCCGTTGTTGACGTTTCCACTGCCAACTGCCCCACGACGACGACACCTTGCTGCCACGACGCCAACAGAGGATTCCAGAAGGCCAGCTGCCCCCCACACGTCGCGGCTATGGGGTGAGTCACCACATAGCTCGGTGACTCTCTGAACTTCCCCCTATGGACCAGTCCGAGCATGGCTCCGTGGTGGCTATAAAAGCCACCGGATCCTGCAAAAAAAAAAAAAGGACAGAAAACATAAACGAGACACCACGAGAAAAAAAAACTACCAACGATCCCAGTCAACGACGAACCAGTATAAAAAAAAAAAAGGAAAAGAGAAGAGAAGAGAGAGCTTACTTTGTCATCGGAGGCACTTGAAACATCACCGGAAACCTTCGGATTTCGAAGGTAAAATCCTAGATCTAGGAATTTCTAAGGGTTTTTAGGATAAATAGAGGCCGTATTCGACCTTAGGACGTAGAGATCTACGGTTTGGGCTAATTTTCCTAACTCCGGCCACTGTGAACAGTGGCTGGCAGTGGTGGTCGATGGTAGAGTAAGACTGTCGGTCGTTGGTCGGCCAACCTCCGACGGGAAGAAGCAAGAGAGAGACGAGAGATAATTTCTTCTCTCATTTTTAGAGAGAAAAGAGAAAGGGAGAAAATGAGAGGCTGACCCGAAGGGTCAGCCATTTAGGGGTTTAAAAAACCCTCTCCCAAATGACACCATTTTGGGGAGGGTATTTGTGTAATTTCTCACGTGGGTAAACTATACCCGCAGTCACTCCAAGAATGTAACTTTGTATTTTAGTCACTGAAAGCAATTTTTGATTAGTTTAATTTAGTCTTCAAATTTTATTTAATTTATAATTTAGTCATTATCAGTGTTTATATATATTAAGGTAAATAACTGATCTAGTCCCTTATCATTTTAATTAATTATATTTTAGTCCTGAATAACTAATTAAGGATAAATTGCACCTTTAGCACTTAGATTTATGACATTTTAAATTAGACCATTTAATTTTAACAAGTTATAATTTAATCCCTAATTTTAGTTTATTGTTTTTTTTATATTTTAATACCCTAGTTTTAATTTTATTTATTTCAGTCATTACTTATTTTAATTTTATATGTTTATTTTTAAATATCTTTAATTATTATTATTATTATTATTATTTAGTCATATAGATATATATAATAAATAATATTTGTTTATTTATTTTTATTAGTTTTTTAAATAAAAATCCTATTTATAAATTTAATTTTATAAATTACTTTTAAGAAAAATAATCATATTTTGATATTTATTTATTAATATAGAAGAAAAGAGTTGTCTTAAAGCACTTAGAAGCCCTTTTCTGATATTTCTAAATAAGTAAATATCTCATATATTTATATATTAAAATATTTTTATAAATTTGAAAAAAACAAAATTATAAATTAAATATATCTTTGAATTTTTAAATTTCTAATAATAGAGACAATTTATAATTAATAAGTACCAATTTTGGGCGTTGTAGGGGTGCTAATCCTTCCCTAAACGTAACCGACCACAAATCCCTTTTTATTTCTAAAAGGAATGAATTTTTGGTTAAACGCAGATCAATTTATCTTTTAATTGATGTTTTCTTAAAAACTCTTTTAAAAGATAATTTTTAGGTATTCGACCTACCTAACCCAAAAGGTCGATGGCGACTCCCAAAACATTTTTTTTAAAATCATTTTTTATCCATATTATTTTTCCCGCCAAATAAATATTTCGTGCTCGGACGAAAAACGGTTACGACAAGACTAAAATTCTTATATCATTACACTGGGCTATTTATTTTAATGGTGATTTGAGTTATAAGGCATTATTTGACAAAGCGAAACTTATTCTAGCTTAGATTCTTAGTATAAAAGAGTTTGGGAATGAAAGAACTAAAAAGTAATAACTAGAATGAAGATTTTTTTCCTTATATTTTTCAAGAAAAAAAAAATCAAACACTAAGGGACTGTTTTGAAACTTTGGTAAGGATGAACTCAGTAATTCTTGATATTTTCCTAATCAAGGACTAAATTGATGAAAGGAAGAAAAAAAGAACGTGTCAAGTGAAAATGAAGATAAAAATAATAATTTTTAATATTATTTCATATGTCAATCATTGATCGGTCTATTAATATCTGACCTTTTTTTAAATTTTTAAACACTAAGGGTGAATTTGAAAAATCAATGAAACTTTGAGGATTAATCTTGCTGTTGTTTAGGTCAATATTTTTTAATAGTATGCCACACATCTACCATTGATTGGTGTGAATATTTTTTATTATTACTTTAAATAAGTATTTAATTTTTATATTATTTAAAGATTAATGACAACTGAAAACTAGGAAACATTAAGGACTATTTTTGTTATTATACCTTAAGTAAATGAATATTTCTTTAAAAAAATAATGTTACTTATCAATTTCTGACTGGTCTATTATTTCCACATTAGATTTCGTGATGGAAGTAAGCAAATTAAAATAGTTTACAGTAAAATACTTCATGTATAAAATAGAAAAAAAATCGATTGATATAACATTAAGTAGTTTCATATAGTACATGTATCAAACTGACTATGAACCCTTTATTATATTGACATATTAATGGCTTAAATTTGTTAAGGACTTCCCAACAAAAAAGAATAGTGTGCTTGTGATCATCCTTCCCACTGACGGTTGATTTGTTACATAACTTTGATATATAATCTTTCCCAGTAAGAATCTCAGTTTTGCCTCGATAGATATACGTATTGTGCTATATAAAGTAAATGTCATGGTAATCGTTAACGGACTTGATCCTTCCCTCTCAAAATGAGTGATACAAAATCAGTCTAGTTTTGTATTCGGGTAGGAGCATTATTTCGAGCCTCCATGCAACTTTTATGGAACGATGAGATGTTTTATCCTTCTAAACTTATAAAAGGAATTCGATGAGGTGATCCTTTATCGATTTATTAGTTTATTTGTTTGTATATAGAGAGATTTTTTCATTCTATCACCATTCACGGGGAAACCCATGAACGAAAAATAAATACATTTGATTAGGCGTATTTCGAGCATATCTCATATTTTTTCGTAAACGATTTGGTCCCTTTTGCGGAAGCATCTCATAGCCAATTGCATGTCCTCAAATGGAGTTTTGTGCATGTTCTGGACATGGAGTTTGTATTATGAAGACTCGAGTTTATTTCTCTTCTAATGTTCCATCCAATATGGAAACTGCATTAGGTAATTATAATGTATGCGACGCAAGGTTAAAGCGTGATGATTTGTTTGGTGCCTCTAATAAGTGTTTGTGGATCAAGCCACCATCCAGCTGGGTTAAAACCAAGGCAAATGAGGTAATTTCTCTAATAAGATTGAGCTCGAGCTAAAAACTGATAATTCAAATATCTAGTGTTTTTATTTGTAACTCTAAGTCACTTCAAGAAAAGTTTATGAATTTCTCCGATAAGATTAAGAGACATGTGAGACACGATCAAAACAAGATAATGGACACTCTAGCAGCTATCACATGTGGTGTAGGGGAGATGTATGTGGTTCCTTATGGAAGTAATTATACACCCATTATTTTAGAAAGATATTTAATTTAATTAATTAATGGGAATTAAAAAAAAAGAAAATTTGTATAATTATTTTTTTCTGGAATATTAAAATTTTAGATCTTATTTCTTAATTTTTAGATCTGTCACTAGTATGGTGACTTAATTGACGAAACTATTTTTAATTTTCCTTAAACTTTTGTGAGGAAATATATAGAACTATATACATAAATAAAATATTAATTATAAAAAATATGGAAACGTTAGCCTTCCTCGCATATCTGTTGTATAAAATACGCATTTCCTGATTTGGGCATAGGTTAGGAATAGGATGGTTGTTTTACTTATTTAAATGAACTTTTATTAGTAAAAACCCACGTTTAGGGAGGTGGAGCTGTGTCTTGTTATAGGTAAATTTAGTATGGATTTAAGACCATGAGGCATACCAATGGTTCACATGCATAGCCATTAAAAAAAACTAACAATTTAACACCATTCCGTTGTCTTTCAGTTTCACTTTCCAAATTCCGATGAGTTGTCTTCTGTTCCCGATTGTCCAAATCCTCATCCATATATGCTTCTTTGCATTGGCCTAATTGGCCTAGGCCATGGCAATATCCCTTCAACTTTAATCAAATCCGACTCCGGCGAATATGGTATCTTCCCAGCTCGAGGTTGTTTCCTCTTCGCCTTTCGGTTGTGTCCTGAGGGATCACGACCGTAAAGAGCGATGCCGAGAGAGCAATGCCAGAAATGTGCAGGCCATGTTCGACAAGAATTTCGATGACTTGGTTCGAGATCACATCAATGGCTACGTATCTCTGCCTTCCCCTCATGGTTCAAAAAACCAAATCTCCCACAATAATGTTGTTTCTTGGGTCACAAGTGAACAAGCCAATGCTAATCAGCAGCAGCAGGAGCACGACATGAAAAACAACATCCCTTCTGCTTCAACAATCATCCCTAGGCCGCCTCCGGTTCTCAAGCGATGGGTGAGTATGAGGTACCGAGAACATGTGAATGAAGCTACAGAACCAACAACACCAATGCCGTCGGCTTCTACCAGGAAAAATGCTCAAAACTCACCTAGTCAATGGGAGAATACGTCGGCCAAGCACAATCTCGGCGCTTCCTCCCTTGTTCAAATATGGGAGGCCAGGTCGTTAAATCGATCCAAGTCATCCAACTGCATAAATTCGAACCAGAATCAAAGCCAAAGCATGGATTCCAACACTAGCAGGACAGGTACTTGTGTAAGCTCTAACGAGAATAATGCCATGGAAGGACTATCAACAAATGATCCATTTGACGAGAAATATGTGAACCGAACAAACAATAGGGCTTTTTTAACAGTTTGGGAGGCGGCTAGTGAAGCATCTTGTTCTTCGTGTATCAGGACTTTCGACACGTCGAAAACTGAAAGAGTGAGAATTGTGGATATCATCAAGAAATTGAAAAATGGAGGGGAAGATGCGGATGATCATGAACGTGGCAATAACGACCACAAGCATTGTTCAACATCAGATCAAGCAGAGCAGTGGTGTTTCTCAGTGGCCATAAGCTCGCCCCAAATACGCGGGCGACAAGCATTCAACGATTTGCTCATACGGAAAGAGCGAGACAAGATTAGGGAGTTGGATTCACTAGTGAAACGCAAGCCAGTTTCGAAATTTCCGAAGCGTGGCCGTCTTCAGGTGTGTTTTGTTCTTCAAGAATACTCATTCATTTGTAAGTTCATTCACTCCAACTGATAATGCTTCGATTCTCATAGTCGACGCTAAAGCTTAAAAGTCCACAACGCTGCCAGACAATTCAAGATAGATGTCGTCTACAATCACCAAGGGCTCACCGGAACCGAATCCCACAATGGCCTACCATTACGCAACTCAGGTATCACTAATGCTATAGCTTCCTTGGCTTGCTTCAAGCTAACAAATGAATATATGTCATCCAACTAAGCTTTACTTTCAAGTAAAGTAAGTTTTGGCCTCCAAACGCATTTATTCAATCAGATTTTCCTCTTGTCCCCTTTTTATCAACGGACTAATTCCAGGGAGAAGTTTAGTACTGGTTCCGAGCATCTCAGGACACCGACGGATGTTTCAGCTACTTCGAGATTCCTTCAGAATGACACAAACTCCACTTGCATGCCCCAGCAAAGAGAAGATACCCATTGCCAAAAGAGAGATCAGAGTTCATATCCGGTTAATCGTTCAACAATGAACACAAATGGAGATGTTTATGAACAGTCCAAGCCACTTTCAGATGCCATACAACAGATATCAGGCCCTGCAAAGGCAACGACGCCATTGGAGGGTCAACTGGAAAATGAGGTTGCCGAAAAGCAAGGGTCCAATGGCCAACAACATCTCTTACTTGACTCGCAAGAAACTGCAAAAACAATAACTCAAAATGAGGTTGCAGAGCAAGAAAAGGACCAGCATCATCATCATCTTACTCTTGAATCGCAAGAAACCATGGAAACACCGACATCGATGAATAGTAGCATAGACAATGAGATAGGTGAAGGAGAGGGTAACGGTGATCGGCAGTACCTTGGCCTAGACTCTCGGTCTGAGTGTACTGTAGTGAAATCATCAACATCCTACGTTAATGACAGTAACGAGAATGAGGTAACAGGAGAAGAAGAGGATCATTACCAACAATATTTCGTTGAAAGTAATGATTATGACTGGTTTACTGATATATCTCGGCCCAAAAGTCACTGGGAAAGCTTAAGGAAAGCATGGTACGAAGAAGTGCTTAACGCCACCTCAAAAAATGGAGAGATACGTCAGCTCGTTGAAAGGTACATGATATTTCACATGCATACATAACCATGAAACGTGATTATAAGATGAAATATGAGCATTTAGCATTGATTTCCAATTCCCATGCTCATGACATGTAGGGGAAGAGTGTCAAGTTTACTTGCCAGTGATTTCACAGAAAGCATGGACCGGCTATTGACTTGCCGCATACAAGTGCAGGCAGATGGAGCTGAAAATCAACAAGTCGTTGACGATAATTACGATTCAACTTCACTTGGCAGTGATTTCGTGGATAGAATGAATCGATTAATGACTTCTGGGGCACAATGTCAAGCAGATGAAGCTCAAAATCAGCAAGAGGTGGAGGGTAAGGAAAAAACGGTCCAACCGATGTCTTGTAAAGAAGAAGACTACGACGACGACAAAGAAGAAGAAGAAGAAGAAGAAAGGAGCTTAAGCAGCCATCAATGTCATGAAGCCAATAACTACTATGATCATTCATCATCGTCTTTGCAATTGCCTTCACCGTCTGCTTTGAGGTCATGGAGTTCTCAAGATGGTAACGAAACTGGTAACGATTATGAGCGCTGTGCGTCTGAGTTTTCACCTCCACCGCAACAGTCTCAGGCTCATTGTTATCAGGATGCTAGACAGTCGTCTTCTTCAATCGTGAGTTGTTTTTGGATATTATGTTAATGTTGGTTGCATGCGTATTATTTCTCGCTGGTTTTGCATTAATTGATGTAAGATATAGGGTATGGGACTCATATATGATTTAAGAGGGGATATCCAGCAACTTCGCCATGAGATGAGTGAGCTTAGGAAATCGATGCTGAGCTGCATGGACAAGCAGATGAAATTTCAACTCCTCTCCTTTAATTGGAAAGTTCATTCGGGTGAGACTTATTTCATTATTTGATAATTATTAGTTATTTATTTTAGTGCAAATGGTCTTATTTGGTCACTCGTAAAATTAACGACAATGCTAACGTAGTATTTTTTTTATTATTTTTATGCTATTGTGTTATTATCTTATGACATGTTAAGCGTACCGTTAAAAAATCAAAATCAGAACTTATTATGAAGCGATCTCAGTGGTTAAAAAAAATGTTATTCACCCTAAAGATTCTAAATTCGAGTAGTTGCGTTTACATGGTGTGTGCTTTATTAATGTTTAAGAAAGATTCTGAACTTATACTACTTTGTAATCACTTCATACTATTAAAAAAATATAGGATTTTAAAAAGAATAATAATTGATTGATCAAAATAGAAACCAAATAATAGGCGAGTTACCAAATAGATCATTTACCCTTTATTTTATATTATCATGCTCTTACATATCTACAGGCATACATAATCTAATTCGGATATTGACTTAGTAGTAAATAATTATACAGTTGAAGAGGAAGCAAAGAATTCAACAAATAGGATACCATGGAAACGTAGTTGTTGTATTTGCTACGAAATGCACGTGGACTCATTTTTGTACAGGTAAATGTGTTCAAATTAATATACAAAGCTAACCTATCATGCATACATGGATTCAGTGAATTGCCTTTAAAAGTTTTTAATTTTCAAATAATTGAAATATTTTATAGATTTTTTATTAATAATTTATTTTTATTGTTTTTAAAACTTTATAAATTTATTCACAAATCCACATTAAATTTAGGGTAAGCATATATGTCCACCTAAAATTCAAATAGTATATACTTTTAATTTTTATTTGTGTTACATCATACAAAAAATAATGTTATTAATATATATATATATATATATATATATATATATATATATATATATTAAAATCTATAATTAAATCTATTTATTTAAAATCTTATGTCTGTTCGTACGTCTTCCATCCTTTATATTTAGAAATGTAAAACGAGATATTATGAGGTATTAAAGTAGATATTGTGTGTTAATTTCAGATGTGGGCACATGTGTACTTGTCTGAAATGTGGGATTGAATTACAATGGAGGAGTGGAAAGTGCCCAATATGCAGTGCTCCAGTCCTGGACGCTGTGCCAGCCAAGTTATGAAGCATCGCATCCAGTTGTTGCTCTGCATTAATACTTTGTTAATACTATTTCAAATTAATGCCACCCCATTGATTAATTTCAAATTCTTTCTTTTTTTTGGATAAATGAAATTTGGAAGTTTAATTATTCCATGTTTTATCCTCTTTTTATATAATTCTTTTATGTGATCAATTATATATATTATGCGTACTTCTTCTCTTCTGTTAAAATTATCAATTATTGGCTTTTAATAGTTATGTTTTTAAAATTTTAATTACAATTATTTAAAAGATTAATACATCAAATATTTTTGAAATATAATTCTTTTCACATTTTTATTTAAAAATAGTAAAATATTGAAGTTAAACAATTTTAACTATAAAAAATTAATAAATAATAATAGATTAACAAATAATAATTATAATTATGGGAGGTTATACAATATAGTTGAAATGCATATGCCGTGAGTGTGCTAGTGGCATAGGTATGAAGGCATAGATACGGACATGACATGTTGAGGTAGGCATCATGGTGTGGTTGAGGGTTCTGCATCTCGTAGCACACACCTCTCTCTAGCCTTCTTAAATTACCCTTGCATATCTAGGGTGAGATCTAAAACTGCATCAGAGACGTACACTCGACCAACTTACTCCGTCAAGTCTTGGGGCATCTGCGCCCAGCTAGCAACTGAAGTGCCTTAACACTTACTGGGATATATTTGAATCGTACGATCGTTGTCTGCTAAAGTAATTGTTGCGTCCTGATTATTTCTCAAGCATAAGACAATGCTAGTTTTATGTCATTCTAGTTGTTATTGTTTCTAGTTGTTTTGAGTTTATTATTGTTCTCACTTAAAGTTTTATTTTATGATGTTTTGGTATTATTGGGTCCCTCAAAACTATCCCTTAAAACCCTTGGGTTTCTTACTCAAAATTGTTCTTGGGTATTGATACTAAGCCACTTCAGTATTAATATTAACCCCTAAGTATCGATATTAACTTCTAGTATCGATATCAACTGGCTATTGAGAACTAAGAGAAAATGGGTAGTATCGATACTCTAGTTTGAGTATTGATACTTCTGGTCTGTGGTATTGATACCATCATGAGTATCGATACTAAATTTGGCTTCTATGTTTTAGAAAATGCCTCAGTATCGATACCCTTATTGGGATTTACCTTGTGTATCGATACCTAATGTATGAGTATTGATACTTCTAGCCCAAATCCCCTTATTTTAAATGTCTGATGAACAATATCGGTAATGTTCTTCCAGTACCGGTATCCAAGCCCAAAAATGTCATGTTTTGGGCACAAAAATAATTCTCTAACTCACCCAAGAGTCCTACTGAGGTTCCCAAACATTATTAGAGTTTTATGTATGATATTAGGGGTCATAATAAGTCCATAAACATGCTGAAAAACACCAAATGTTGAAATCTACCATGAACATGCTTCATGACTCATGCAAGCTAACAAACATACCTAATTTATCTACATTGTAGTAAAGTTAAGTTAGAAGTGAGTTACAATGATGACTTAAGTTTCTCGAAGCCCCCAAACTCAACCAAATGCTAGTTTTTCCTTTCCTTTAAACTTGGAGTCTTCTCCAATTTCTCTCACTATACAAAAATCATGTGCAAGGGTTATTGACTGATTTAGGAAGTTAAGAGGGATTTAAAAAGACATCATAAGGGAAATCCATCAAAAACTGGCTGGATAGTTAAAATTTTCTTAAACCCTACAAAACTCTCATTTGGCTACCATAGCCAAAACTTGTAAATGAGGACTTGGAATGAGGATATTAAGATTCTTACTTTGAGGTTGTTGGGTAAGATTTGAAATGGAATAAAGCTTCTACCTTTCCTTTGAGGTGTTAGGGAATAAGAGAGTTTAAATGGATGAAGAAGAAGTGCTTTGGGAAAATAAGATATCAAGCTTTTCCCACATTGACATCATCCTTCATTAAAAGGATTCAGCCTTCGGGAAAGTTTGGGAGTAAATTGCTTCCTTGGTCCTCTTAACTTTGGTTACCACTTAAAAGTATCCTTTTTATCATCTATTGGGCCCAATCCAAGCTCAAACCAAATCTCACTTGGTCCAAGTTTCCCTTCAAGGCTAATGGGTTTATCTAAAACACTCCTAAATCAACCTCAAACTACTAATCTAAGATTCGAGGCATTACATGATCTCATTGTATTGATACATAAATATGAGTATATTTATATATAGATCGATATCATTTAATGATTCTAAAAAAAATCTACACTTTGAAATTATGCAGGGTAGCGATACCTTGAAGGTAGGTATCAATGCGTTGTAATTTTTATGTAGAAATTTATATTTTAAAGGCATCAAAAACATGTCCTGACCATGGCTAAATCATATGCAATCACTTAAAATATAACAAAAGCATAAGCATTGAATGTGACATGTAACCTTGTTTAAAATATGTAACTGAGTGATTGAGAGATTTTAGCATGCTAAGTAGTTTTATGCAACTCTTATGGGTTCCTAAATGCTATAACCACAAACTCCATCATCTATTTCCATAAGTTTGTATACTCAAAATCTACATGAAATTATTTTTGACTCGTTAAATACATGAACATGGTAAAATATGACAAGACCACTAATTTAAGCAAAATAAAGTATAGCATGCAATTGACCAACTAGTCATCACATTCCTCGTAGCATCAACATCCTTATTGCAACCATCAGTCCATCACTACATCATATTGTGTAAAGCCTAGGTTTGATCATAATAGGCCAAAAAAAAAAAGACATGTATAAACATTTGTTTAACATTTTCCCCATATACATGCCATTTTTAGCTTCTTAAAACAAGAGGAAAGTCATTACTAAGTTTACGCTTATGGTGACTTGTTTTGGGTAATGCAACTTCAAGATCTACTCTAAGAATGTTGAGTTTCAAATTGGACCCTTTTTTAAAAAATCATTGAGTTAAAATCCTTACGATTTGATGGGATTTTTAAATAAATCAATTTGACGCTAATAGTCACTAATGTTAGGGTAAGTGTTCGTTTTACTATTGATGTTTAAAAAGTCATAAATTGAGCATTAATGTTATCATTTGTTACAAAATAGTCCCTCAACGTTAACAGTTGTTATTAGACATGACGAAAAATACAACTGGATCGATCGTTGACCACCACAGTTGGATCATTTTGACTTGATCTTCTTCTTCAATCCAATTCCACCTTTTTCTTCTTTCTTTTTCTTCACTTTTCTTCTCCATAACGACGACCGTATAAGGCGGACAATTTCCAGCTTCAATGAGGCTTCCTTTATCGGGACAGAAACTAAGTCAAACAAATTTACAATTAACCCAAACATTATCACTGTGGAGAGTTTTTTTTAATAGAGAATCACAAACTGTAAATGAAGAAAATAAGAAATATAATCTGAAAACGTCGATGAATTTGAAAATCTTACTCTAACGGGTAAAACCATTTTGACAAAATTAAGAAATTAAACAAATTTTAGAAGCATTTCACCAATAAAAAACGGAGGTGCATAGTAAAGGGAAAACACTGAAATATGAAACCTTTTTCAACCACAAAAAATAAAACCCACTCCAAAAACCCAATCCTTTCGCCATAAAACAAAGAAATTAACCGAAAATTTGAACGTTTTTCACCGGAGAAAAGAAAACCCATATCCCAAATCACTCGATAGCCAATAATTAAAACACCATCCTGAAAAAACAGGGATACTCAAGGCCTCGTAACAGATGGAACAATCAAGAACTTCAGGGTCAGGTCAGTTAATGTAACTGAAATAGATCCATCTCGAGCAGTCTGAGGAGCCATTGCTCCTTGCTTAGCTCCACTTTCCTCCAATTCTTCTCCTTCAGATTCTCCTACTCCTTCGGATGCTTCTTCTCCTTCTCCTTCAGATGCTTCCTCGCTTTCCGATTCTTTCGTCTTCTTCGGAATTTTCTAGACATGAGCCTTCGATATCAAGAACACGCTCTACCCTATGACGCTTAGGGACTCGTTTGCTTGGCCCTTCTCTGTCTTCTTCGATCCCCATAGAGAACTTTGCAATTCTATTCTCTCTCTTCCTCCTATACTTTCAAAGTGAAAAAGAAAAAGGAAAATAGTAATACTTTACTATTAACCCAAACATTATCCTAAAAACTAATGGCATGCATGATGTTAAATTTCTACCTTATACGGTCGTCGTTACGGAGAAGAAAAGTGAAAAGAAGAAGAAGATGGAGTTAGGTTGAAGAAGAAGTATGTCAAAATGATTCAATTATAGCGGTCAACGATCTAACTCATTAGATGCAATTTAATTGTGTTTTTCGTCACATTTATCGATCGCGATTAACATCGAATAATCATTTTATAACCAACGATAATATTAATGATTGATTTGTAATTTTTAAACATTAGTGATAAAAATAAATATTTACCCTAACATTAATAACCATTGGCATAGTTTACCCTTTTAAAAATTCTATATTTTTGATCTTTTGTTTTTTTTTTTTGTAAAACGAATATTTGAATATGTGTTTAAAAGGTTAAAAATGGATGAATTGAAAATTTCGGGTACCACGATTGTACGTGACGACAGCTAACAATGACCAATGATAGAAATCAACTGTTATCGAAAATGATGAAAAGTTGCGATCAATGACATAAACTTTTACTAGATTAAGAGGTCATGATGATATTTTATATAAACTTTAAGGCCCCATTTAATTCAAGAAATGTTGTATTATCGGGGAATGAAATCCTCATTCTCCTGTTTAGTTGGTCGGTAATATCATTTCTGGTAATCTTTTATTATCAATAATAGATTTTTTGGGTATATTATTGGGAATGTGATTACCCCTTCCCTTAGGTATTGTTGGATTACAGGCGTTTTGGACTAAAATGCCCTTAATTTTTTTTTTCAAAAATTCTTTTGTCATTAAATAATAAAAATTCTACGAAGGTTAAATTAAAAATTTATCCTTAAACTATTTTATATTTATAAAAAAAAGTCTATAATTAAAATTTTAAATGAAGTTCAGGGGTTAAAATAAAATTTTACCCTTTCATTAAACTTATTTATATTTTCAATTTTGCAAAAAAAATTATATAAATTTTATGAATTTAAATTTTTTAAATAAAATATATAAATTAATTATAGTAATATTATAGTAGAATTCAACTTGTTAAAAAATAAATATATAATAAGGATAATTTGGTCAAATATACATTCCAATAATCTTTTATTCCTTTAATCAAACACGGTAATCTTACATTCCTACTAAACCAACCAAACACAAAATACAATATTCTCAGTAATCTTATTCTCTGATAATCTTTTATTCCCACTGGTAATCTTATATTCCGTGAACCAAGCGCACTCTAAGGGTTAAATTAATATTTTATATAAAGTATAATATTAAATTAGTATTCTGTCTATAATTCAAGAGTCAAGTTAAAACTGAACTATTTTTATTAACTCAGGTCAAGGTCACTATCAAAATAAGACGGAATGAAAACAAAAATGACCAACATAAAATGTTTTACAAAATGGTTGCTGAATTCGAGCATAGAAAAACATAAGCTACCACCAATGCTGTTTACTCATTAATTTACTTGTAACACATTTTTAAGAGAGATGCATTTAACGGGCGATTTGATTATGGTCCTCCGTCCGGAAAACTCATCTTACTCAATAGAATCGACAATCCCAATTCCTAAAAGAAAAGACTCAGACTGAGTTGGAATTTGGCCATCCTCATCCTTTTCGACTGAAGGAGAAAGAAATCGATGATACTTTTACAATCCCATTCACGATTCCTTCTCCAGACTTTGCTGAATCGAGTCCAGAAGTACTTTCCTTTTCCTTCGTCTTTTTTTTTTCTTTTTCTTTTTCCAATTTCATTTCCTTTAATCCGAACAATAAAAATCCGAACAATAAACTTTTATTGTTTTATTTGATTTCTTTTGCCTTACTTATTATTTTGCTTCTTTAATTGCATCTTAGTTCTTGTACGAAGTTTATATTATTTGAAATACATGTTGCGAATTCAATCAGAATCAGGTCAAAGAATCCAACTACATTTCTAGTTCCTAGATTTATTTATCATTCTTTATGGCCTTCTCATATGAGGAGTTTGATTGTTCCTCTTCCTCATCAGATGCCCAATCTTCCATTGTTGGTCGCAGTGCGTTGCTCACTCGACTTCCTTTTTTCCTTTCTAATTAGTAATGATAGGGTTTTCATACCTGATCCCCTACCCTAGGTGTTGGTTTTACAAGATTCCACTTCACACAAGCCACAAGCCTGCAAAGAATGTAGTGTTAAGAGTGCAAAATTGATCTACTTTATATGTTAAAGGTGCGTGCCAAGTTGCAACCATGCTGTGCATGCTGTCAATAGTCATGGACTCATATGTGCCATGCTGTAATATTTGTATATCAATTACACTTGATGGTGTTGAGTATAGAAACACATTTATTTCGGTTGAAACCACTGAATATTTTTCAGGCTACGTGGACAATTCCAGCTTATTGTTTCCGCTCTCTTGCACGGCTTGCTGATTTCTGTCATGTTGATTTTGCAGCCTTGAAAAGGAAATTGAGTTAGACCACCACTGGGTTGAGTTTGATGATGTTCGTTACCATGTTCAGGTGATTTAGAAGCTTTTTCCTTGTTACAGCTATGTAAAAGAAATTGAGTCGTTCATGTCCATATATTGGTGTTTTGCTCGGTTAGGTTCTCGGAACTGACCAAAGCCACTGTAATTATATTATGCTCATATAAGTTATAAATGATATGCAGGTGTCAGTGAAGAATCCACATATTCTACAGCTTTCATTATCACTACCTACCTCACCTCTGGAAACTGTTTTCGTTGGTGGACTTCCATTTGGAGCCATAGAAGCTATAAAAGCAGCTTATGGTGTAATCGTGCAAATTCTTGATCCTCCAAGGGATGGCTTCAATCTGACATTGAAATTGAATTTATCCAAACTTCCTCAAGATGAAGGTCAACAAGTTCACTTTCTTAGGTCTTTATGAGCTTGCACAGTTATATGCCAAAATACTAGCATCAACCTGTTGAAGGTTCATGTCCTTGATTTAAAATAATAACTAATGTTTGGACTTCAGAGCTATAATGTGTCTAAACTTCTTTACTATTTGATAAAATGTTTTCTCAATGACTTTTCTACACTTAATTCTCTTGGTTTTAAACTTGATTTAGTAAGTACTGTTATAACTGAAGTTGAAAGGCACTATATTACTAACTGAGTCGTAGATTAGAAAGGATGTATATGTGTATATTTACACCTTTTCTGAAACACAATAGGAGCTTTAGTTTAAGAGAGCAATCATATCTGTATTGTGCTTCTACCAAGTAGCTTCCATATCAAGTAGTATGTTTTTTCTGATAGTTTCAGATGCATATGCAATGTTTATCATATCCATATAAGAAAAAAATGCTTGTCGTAGCAAATAATGATAATCTGTCCAGTGACTACGGGAGTCAGTATCACAGCAAATAGAATCAGCTATGTTTAAAGTGTGATCCAAACACATAAATGGAGTAATTGCTCTTATTGCTTGCACTCTCTGGTTGGGCTTATTGCCTCATCTAGGTTTGCTATATCCACAGCCCCCCCCATTAATCAAGCAAATGAAATATAGTTGAATTTTATCAACTACTAACTCAACTCTTATCTAGATATAACTCTTTCTTTGAAAATGCAATGAGTTTCTGTTTACCACGAAGGAACCTTTAAAATATTCTGCAGCCATCAGCTGACCTTATTACTTTATTTTTAATTGATGGAACAGAGCAAGGAAATTATAACTGTTAGTTACTGTTTATAGATGAGTTGCAAGCATTGCTAGATTAAATTTTATGTGTTTTTTCTTTAATAAAAACAAAATATTTGGGCCTTTCTGTTACAAAAGGATGGGTGTATGCTGTTCAACTTGTGGCAGGGGAGGATATCAAACAGTGATCTATATCTATTATTTAGCTTCTTTCATGGTTGATTAGGATTAAGGGCTTAGATATCCATCTTAGCTGACTTTCAGTAGAAAACTTATTAGAGTTGTTAATTAGATGCACCTTCACAATGAGTTTAGCTTTTGCTTGTTTCCTTGGTCTGCATTCATCATGTTTGCGTGACAGTTGACTTTTTTTATATCCTACAGAGAACAGACATACACTTTTGGTAAAGATTGCTTCTGTTAGAGAAGTGGTATTAGGGGCCCCTTTAAGAGTAATCCTAAAACACCTTGCTTCAAGGACTGTTGCTCCTGATACAAATCAGTTTGTTGCCCTTGTGCACCGACCAAATGAATCCTTCTTCCTTGTTCCCCAGGTATTGTTTCAAGTGCATAGCCTGATCTTAATTTAATGATCTACATAAATTTGTAAGTTTATTTTAATTTTCATTCGCTTATCATCTCTTATCCAGGTGTTATTTTGTGCCTCAGATAGTCCTCTCTCATTCTCTCTTTTTGTAAAAATAATTGTTTGATTTTTTTTTTTGGTCGGTGGTGCAAACATGCCTACCATACTGTAGTTGTATCGTTATTTAACTGGGTAGAAAATTATACTTTAGCAGGCAGACAAGGTGACGGTGGTATTTCCAATGAGATTCAAGGACTCAATAGACACTGTTCTAGCAACCTCCTTCCTCCAGGTACATTCAGTGGGTGCAACAATTATATGCTGATATTGTGGTTATATTTCTTGTTTTTCTCGCTAAATGCTTCTTCATCATTCAGGAATTCATGGAGTCAAGGCGTACAGCTGGGCTGAGTAATGCACCTCCTTGTTTGTGGTCTCAGTCTCCACCGCTAGAACTGAAGGGAGCAACTGATGATGCATTATCAGCAAATGCAGGATTTGTTACTTTTGGTAATACCAGAATATTGGAGATCCTTTTCCACTTCAGTTCTGTTGCCAATGTTGACAAACTCTGATGTTTAATAAAGCAGTTATTTTTCCTCGGCATGTGGAAGGCAGAAAATTGGACCGTACTGTGTGGAATTTATCAACATTTCATGCATATGTGAATTATCACGTTAAGGTCAGTTTTATCTTGTTTAAATTTCTTTGATTCATTATCAATTTGAAATTTGAGATACAAATAAGTCGAGCTTGTAGCCTAAATATTAATGACTGAGCAGTTCATATAATAGTTGTTAGACTAGGCTTCTAAATTGCTTGTGTACTTGTATGTCTTATATTTAAAAAAGAAAGAGTAAAAAAATGATACGGATTTAAATATATTGCAGTTAAGCATGAGAGTTGGGAAAAGTGCTTGTCCCTGAGAAGGCTATGAAAGACGCTTGTTCTTGATAAATTGTCTAATAACAAATTGTCATCCTAATTTAAAAGATGTAGAAATCATTCCTTTTGGTGGATTTATCTGGTATTATACAATATGCTCATAAGTTCAGAATATTCGTAGAGGACTTAATGTTAGGCGGCTGATATCAGTCTAAGCACAAATTAAGTAGGATGTATGACTTCAATCCAAAAGAAGTAGGATGTATGGGCACATAAGGAAATAAGTTCAGAAATGATTGTGTAAAGGAAAAGATTGAACTCATGTCTATTGAGAACTAATTTGGAGAAGATGTAAAAAGGAGCTCTATAATTGCCCTCTTCAGAAGATGTAACTTGATTGAAGGTACCAAGCCAAGAGAAGGCCAGAAAGACTGATAACGTAGGATCCTGTTTTTTACTGAAACTACTAATAGTGTAGTTTTCAATGTCCTAAAATGATATGATTAATCACCAATATCTTTCTGGAATCTATTATATTCGGTTATATATATATATATATATCTACACTGCTTCCTGGTTAATATCATTTTAATGTTTTACCAAAGGGAATTCAAGGAACACCATGCAATTTTGTCATTTAACATTACCTACATAATAATTGTCTTTTACTTCCTTCAGCATGCTGCATGATTAAAAACTTTTGCAATGTTTAATTTATATGATTTGCATTCTGTTCCTTAGTGCTCAGAGGGGTTTATGCACAGCCGAATGCGACGGCGTGTGGAGTCACTGATTCAGGTATTATCATCTGTCACTTGTTTTTGATTGTGTCGACAACATGTGCAGTTTGACGGTGGTTCTGTAGGATCCATTTTGCTGCAAGTTTTCTTGTTATATTATCTTTTGAATTTTTTTCCTGGCAGCTTTAACTACTGGTAAGAATCTATATTTTTGTCACGCAGGCTCTGAATTGTGCCAAACCAGAGCAGGAGAAGACCAAGAAAACATCACAAACAAGATCTTTCAAACGTCTGGTATGTGATATAAACGATAAATGCTGTACTTAATATCGAATTTGCTGACGCTAAATAAGAAATGTGTTTGGTTGTAGAGTCTCAAGAACAGTCGAACCAGTTCAAGTTCGTAAATGTGCTAGCTGTTGATATCCCTCGTCGTTCATACCGCCAAGAATACAAGTAGATGGCCTGCCTTGGGTAAAAAATAGGATGACAGTGGGTGGTATGAAAATATTCAATCTGATTTTTTGTGAACGTGGATATCAACTTTACTTTTCATGGCAAATTTAGATAGGAATCTTTGAATACATGAATTTGTTTTGGTTTTTTTCGGATAATATTTGATTCCAAGATCAGTTATATGAATTCACATGAATGGTATTATTGGATACTTAAATCCACTATCTGTTTAAATTTCCATATATATATATATATATATGAAGAACAAGCATGATGTCAAATTTAGTGTTCGATGTTTGTGTTTAAGCTAAAATTGTCTCAAAACATTTCAAAGAAAAGTCCTTTCGTTGTTTTTTCAACGAAATGTTATTAATAGTGTCGGAACCGTCTTTCGGTTGGATCCCGAATTGGGTTTCGACTTGAAAAATGTGTTGGGAGTCGCCACCGATCACTTTAAAAAATATTTAGGTGGATCGGACACCATCTTACCTGATCTACGTTGACCAGAAATATGTCGGGCTCGGGAGTCGGTTACGGTGATTAGCACCCTTCAACCGCCCTTTCAGTATCAATTAATTTATCAATTGTCTTTAATTGCGAAAATTAAGAATTTAAATTTAAATTTAAAAATTCGATTCGAGTTACTTACTTTTGATCGATTAAAATTCCTTTGAAAAAGATCAAAATTGTTAGGGAAAAAAATAATGATAATAACAAACAAATAGACAATAAATCAAAATGAAGACGAAAGAAACAGAAAAAAAATAATGAGAAATTAAATAAAAATAAGTTTAAAAAAATAAATAGAAATGGAACAAGTAAAAAATTGATAAATAAAAAATTAAGAAAATAAAAAACGATAATTTAAAGAAATAGTAAGGAATCAAAAAGGAGTTAAAGTTTAAAAAAACATAAAAAGAAAAAAAATAAGAATGATAAAATAAAACTTAGGGGATTAAATTGAAACGAATGGGGAATTAATGTGTTAAATCGACATTAGAAAAATGATCTGCAAAATAAAAATCAAAAGTGAGGGCCAATTCACAAAAATGTAAAAATATGAACTAGGATCAAATTGATAAGATTGAAAATTATGAGACCAAATTACAATTGGTGACTGGATTGTAAAGCGATTCAAACCTATGGGGACCGCGGAGAGGATTTAAATATCTTATAATTGCAAAATGGTCCCTCGTATATAAAAGGTCCAAAAGACCCATTTTCAGCTCATTTTCAACATTTCCTCAAAATGTATCTTCTCTACCCCTCTCCCAATTCTCTCAAGGCTTCCTCTCCCAAGCGATATCCGGCCACCACTCTGGTGGCCCAAACAATGTTCAACCCAAAATGACCTCCAAATACCCAAACAACGTCCTCACCGGCGTAGATCTAGGAAACAACCTTCAATTTTTACCTTTTTTCTTTCTTTTCTTTTTTTTGCGACCGTTCGAGTTCCCAGTTGCTCCTCCTGCTCCGTAGCCTTGGTTGTTTACTGCTTTTACTCTTTTTGCATGTGTGTTTTGCTCATTGCTGGTTGTTTTTCTTTTGGTTTTTGTTAACTTCCTAAAAAGACTACTTTTAAAACCTTTTTCACTTAAGTTATTGTTTGTTTAAAAGCTCATTTTAGTCATTTTAGGATCATGTAGTTGCATATAGTTGTATTTGTGGTGGTTGTGCTATTTTATTTCTTAATGATGTTGTTTGAGGGAAAGGTGCATTTTGTCTATGGTGTGCAGGGAATAGCAAGGAAAAGGATTCTTTGGGAAGTAATGCCGCGGCATCACACGTTGCTAAAGCAGATTGAAATGCCTTGGCATTTCTGGCGGAGAAAAAGACAAAAAGATATTTCTGCATAAGGACAGCTGGCATTGGACAGCTATCTCTGCACGTGAAGGACTGCCGTAACCGTCTGCCAGAGCTGCCAATGGACCACTGCCACTTGGAGGATAAGATTTATGCACAAAATGTGATTCTAGGGGTATGAGGGGTATTTTGCACCCAACAAACTCATCATTACCCCTAGATATTTTATTTATTATATATGATACCTCATGGGAGAGAGAAGAAAAAAAAGGAGTGAGCACACGCATAGAGTAGGAAAATTCAGATTTTTATTTTCTCTTTTTCCTTGGAATATTCCTCCATTGATAAAGCTCCAATGAGTGGCAAGCTAGGCGTCGAAAGGAGCTAGCGAGCTAGGTGGTTCGTGGTGGCCGAGAGGAGACCTCCGGTGGCGCGTCGAAGGCTTCTTATCACTTCCCTTTTTGCTGCTATTTTTATATTATTTTGTGGGTTGTTGGAACGAATTTTCATGACTTTGTGTTTGGATATTTCGAATCCCACCATGAACTAACTTATTTGGTGGTGGTTGGTTGAATGGTTGTTTAAACTTTATTTTAATGGTATTTAAGTTTATTTGGTTCTTTATTTGCTTTGCTTATGAATGCTTCACCATCTAGGCTTGTAAGAGGCATGGAAATATCCATCTCTTAGATGAAGGATAGGTATTCGGAAGAATCCTAAACTAAAAATACTTGTAAGTATTCGGAAGAAACGCAAGATAAGATCCTCATAAGCAATGGGTTATGGTATTTTCAAGGGGCTTTGAACCGGCCTAGGAATATTATAACTTAATCCCTTAGATCTCGGAAGAGACTAGGATAGGATTTCAACGACTAAAAAGGGTGTCTTTATCAATAGGGTAGGCTGTCCAACATCGTTGAGTGAGAGCAAATGCCTTGGCATCCTATTCTGTTAGGTTCTTTTGAACACCTTAGGAAAGCCCTGTCGAGTAAGTAAAGACAAGATAGCTTAATATACTGAGAAATAAGTTTAGCAACCTTAGACAATCCTTACCATTCATTTTCATTGGAAGCTTGTCACGTGAGGATTATTTTCTTCTTATTTTACTTATCTTTTTAGTTACTGTTTTTACCATTTCTCATTGCCTTGACATTTCACCGTACTCAATATTAAACATCCATCATTGCCACTGCATTTCCATTTGCTACACCATCACACCATCAATCCGCATCCACCAGCATACACATATCCATTGCCGTGACATTTGTATATATCAAGACTAACTATACTTAGATAGAATATTGCATTGCTTTGGTTAGACTTTTGTGATTTCACCCAATCCCTGTGGAGACGATACTCACTCATCATTATATTAATTGAGCGATTGTGTATACTTGCACATTATTTGCGTATATTTTATAGTACTCACAACACGCGACAAGTTTTTGGCGCCGTTGCCGGGGATTGGCAGCCTGAAGTTATTTAATTTTGCCAGAGCATTTTATTTTGTTTTGCATTTTTATTTTTGTATAGTTTACTTGATATTTTTGTTTTATTTTTCAGGTTTATTTAGTGTATGCCTAGAAGAAATTCTGAAGAGCCTTTGGAACCAATAGAACCTGAGATTGAAAGACTCTTTAGAAGAAGAAGACGTGCTCAAAGAAATATGTATCAGATTGGAAACCAAGGCATTGGTCAAGATGACGGAAATCAGAATGCCGAGGCATTAAACAATGTTGAACCTGCTATCAGGCCTCGTGTTATTCGAGATCATTTAAATCCGATGCTGGATGATCTGAATCCTGGGATTGTGGCACCCGAAATTCAAGCTACACATTTCGAGCTGAAACCAGTCATGTTCAACATGTTGAATTCCATTGGGCAGTTTGGGGGTATGCCAACTGAAGATGCCAGGCAGCACATTCGCAATTTTCTGGAAGTTTGTGATTCTTTCCGCCAAGAAGGAGTGCATGAGGATTTTCTGAAATTAAAGCTTTTTCCGTATTCATTGCGAGACCGAGCAAGGGCTTGGTTGAGTGGTGTACCAGCAGGTTCGATGGAATCATGGGCCGACCTTTGCAAGAGCTTCTTATTGAGGTACAACCCACCGAATATGAATACGCAGCTAAGGAATGAAGTATCATCTTTTCTCCAGGGCGACGACGAATCCATGTATGAGTGTTGGGATCGTTACAAGAGTTTGCTTCGAAAGTGTTCAAATAATGGTTTTCATGATTGGACTCAAGTAGTCATGTTCTATAATAGAGTCAATGCACCCACGAGGAAGTTACTGGATGCCTCGGCAAATGGGACATTACTGGATAAATCACCTACGGAGGCGTTTGCTATCTTGGACAGAATTGCTAACAATGATTATCAATTTCCTTCCTCAAGACTCGAGAGTGGGAGGAGAGCACCTGGAGCATTCGAGTTAGATGCCAAAGATTCGGTGTCCGCTCAACTCTCCGCTATTACTAATATATTGAAGAACTTACAATGTTCCACTGATGTGAAGGAAGTGAAAACAACTAGTCTGGCATGTCTGTTATGCCAAGGCAATCATCACGAGAGAGAATGCCCAACCAACCATGAGTCCATCAACTTTGTAGGCAATTACAATCGAGGCAGCAACAATCCTTACTCAAACACTTATAATGCTGGATGACGTCAGCATCCTAATTTTTCATGGGGAAATCAAAGAGCCCACAATGCTAATCAACCTACTAGGCAGCAAAATCACAATGAGCCTCAAAGTTACCAAAATGCTATGCCATGGCATAATACTAACAAAGGAGCTTCATCTTCAGCAAGCATAAGTTCCTTAGAAGCTACAATTCAAGAATTCATATCTACTACGAAGACAATGCTGCAAGACCATTCTACTTCAATTAAGAATCAAGGAGCTTTACTTCATTGTCAAGGCGCCTTACTTCAAAGCCATAGCTCGTCTCTGAGAGCTTTGGAAGGTCAAGTTGGTCAGATTGCTACGACATTGCAAGAGCGTCAGCAAGGACGTTTGCCAAGTGATACTGAAGTCACTAAAGGGCCTGGAAAAGAACATTGCAATGTGTTAACTCTTAGGAGTGGAACACAAATCAATCGACAAGTCAAGGATAGTGGGCCACAACAATATGATTCTAATCCCACTACTGAAGCTGAATTACAAGATGATAGAGTTTCTGAGAAGGACAAGGAGGAGGATTCTGCCAAGGTACCAGATTTTGATGCCAAGGCAAAAGAAAATTCTATTCCTACAGCTAAGTAAGCTAGACCTCCCCCACCCTTCCCGCAAAGATTGAAGAAGCACAATGATGAAGTTCAGTTCAAGAAGTTCGTAGACATTCTTGATCAGCTCCACATCTATACCAAGAAGAGGAAAGTAGAGACTGTTGCCACGGCAACAGAATTTTGTTCTTCATTGAGTAAGTTGCCGCCAAAGAGAAATGATCCGGGCAGCTTCATTATTCCTTGTTCAATTGGAGCTAATTTTGTTAGAAAGGCTTTATGTGATCTTGGTTCAAGTGTCAACTTAATGCCAAAATCGATATTCTTGAAGCTTGGCATAGGAGATGCAAGACCCACCTCAGTTATTTTACAACTTGCCGACAAATCCTATGTTAAACCTGAAGGGAGAGTCGAGGATGTCATAGTAAGGGTGGACAAGTTTGTGTTTCCAGTCGACTTCTTTATTCTGGACTGTGAAGTTGATGCCAAGGCACCAATCATTCTGGGAAGACCTTTCCTAGCCACTGGACGTATCTTGATAGACTGTGAAAAAGGTGAACTCACCATGAGAGTGGCTGAGCAGTGTGTGACTGTCAATGTTTTTAGAACGCTCAAATATGTTGATGACACTGAAGAATGCCAAGGCATTTCTGAATTGAACTCAGTGATTGAAGAAGAGACTGAACATCTTTGCCAGAACAACTTCATTCAGCTAGCAGAATATGAATATTGGGTGGATGATGAAAGCTTAGTGGAGTCCGACGACTTTCCAATTTTGGAGGAGCAATCTAGCTTAGTACAAGTTAGATCAAGTATGAATTTTGAACCTCTGAATTTTGATGAATTCATTTCTCCTAAGCCTTTATTATTGCATGCACCCAATCTAGAACTTAAGACTTTGCCAGGGCATCTTAAATATGTTTACTTAGGTAGCGATGAGACTTTACCGGTGATTATTTCCGCTAACCTTACTGCTAACCAAGAGCAAAGTTTGTTAAGTGTTTTGATGCAGCATAAGAAAGCAATTGGTTGGACTATGGCCGATTTGAAAGGCATTAGTCCCACGATCTGCATACACAAGATTCTACTAGAAGATTGCCACGGCAATTCAATTGAACCACAAAGAATACTCAACCCTGTTATGAAGCAAGTGGTGATGAAAGAAATTCTGAAATGGCTTGATGCTGGAGTGATCTACCCTATCTCCAATAGCTCATGGGTGAGCCCTGTCCAATGCGTTCCGAATAAAGGAGGCACGACGGTGGTTACGAATGAGGATAATGAGCTATTACCCACTCGCACTATGACTGGATGGAGGATATGCATGGACTATCGAAAACTCAATAAAGCTACGAAGAAGGACCACTTTCCTCTACCTTTCATCGACCAAATGTTGGATCGATTGGCCGGCAAAGCATTCTATTGCTTTTTGGATGGGTACTCGGGGTACAATCAAATTGCCATCGCACCAGAGAACCAAGAGAAGACTACATTTACTTGTCCCTATGGTACTTTTGCCTTTAGGAGGATGCCTTTTGGACTCTGTAATGCCCCGGTAACGTTTCAGCGTTGTATGCAAGCTATATTTTCAGATATGGTTGAGGATTTTCTGGAGATCTTCATGGACGATTTTTCTGTTTATGGGGATGATTTTGAACGATGCCTCGGCAATTTAGCAAAAGTTCTCAAGAGATGCGAGGAGGCTGAGTTGGTCTTAAACTGGGGAAAGTATCACTTCATGGTGACTGAAGGCATTGTATTAGGCCACAAAATTTCACACAAGGGTATTGAGGTAGACAAGGCGAAAATTGAAGTGATTGAAAAGTTGCCACCACCAACTACGGTCAAGGGAATAAGAAGATTTCTTGGACATATTAGATTCTATAGAAGGTTTATCAAAGACTTCTCCAAGATTTCTAAACCCTTGTGCACATTGCTTCAACAAAACCAACCCTTTGTGTTTGTCGAATTATGCCTTGGCGCATTTACTGAGCTGAAACGACAACTGATCTCGGCACCCATTGTAGTCCCTCCCGACTGGACATCACCATTTGAGCTGATGTGTGATGCAAGCGACTATGACGTAGGAGCTGTTTTGGGGAAATGCCGAGGTAAAATTTTTCATGTTATTTATTACTCTAGCCGTACTTTAAATGAAGCACAATTGAACTACACCACCACTGAGAAAGAATTACTTGCCGTGGTATTTGCTTTTGATAAATTTACACCTTACCTAATAGGCACTAAAGTTATTGTTCACACTGATCATTCGGCTATAAAATACTTAGTGAACAAAAAGGATGCCAAGCCTAGACTTATTAGGTGGATCTTACTTTTGCAAGAATTTGACTTAGAGGTGGTAGATAGAAAAGGAACTGAAAATCAAGTTGATGATCACTTATCTAGGCTAGAGAACAATTCTGAATGCCATGACACTGTAGATATCCAAGAGGAATTTCCTGATGAGAAAATTTTATATGCCGCGGCAATCCCGTGATACGCTGACCTTGTTAATTTTCTTGTTAGTGGAATTGTGCCTTTTGATTTGAATAGTCAGGTTAAAAAGAAGTTCAAGCACGATGTAAGGCACTATTTTTGGGATGAGCCATATCTGTTCAAACATTGTGCCGATCAGCTCATTAGACGATGTGTACCTGAAGAGGAGCAAAGTGATATTTTGTACCATTATCATTCGGCCCCAAGTGAAGGCCATTTTGGTGGAACAAGGACTGCTGCTAAGGTCCTGCAATCAGGCTTTTATTGGCCAACTTTGTTTAGAGATGCCCAAGCATTTTACAAAGGATGTGATCGATGCCAACGGACTGGAAACATCTCCAGACGACATGAGATGCCGCTGCAAAATATTTTGGAGATAGAGCTGTTTGATGTGTGGGGCATCGACTTCATGGGACCATTCCATCTTCTGAAGGAATTATATATTGCTTGCTGTGGATTATGTGTCAAAGTGGGTGGAAGCAATAGCAACTTCAAAGACTCCAAGACCGTACTCAAGTTTTTGCACAAGTATATTTTCACTCGGTTTGGAGTACCTTGTGCTATCATCAGTGATGAAGGAACCCATTTTGATAACAAGTTGATTGCCAAGGCATTGTTGAGATATGGAGTTCGACACAAGATTGCCACGGCATATCATCCGCAGACAAATGGCCAGGCTGAGATATCTAATCGAGAGATCAAGCAAATTTTAGAGAAAGTGGTGAACCCAAAGCGAAAGGATTGGTCGCCAAAGTTGGATGAAGCACTTTGGGCGTACAGAACAGTATTCAAAACTCCTTTGGGGATGTCACCCTTCAAGTTAGTATATGGTAAAGCTTGTCATCTCCCGGTTGAGCTTGAACATAAAGCTTATTGGGCTATCAAGCGATTGAATTTCGATGCTCAACTAGCTGGGGAGCAGAGATTATTAGAACTTAATGAAATGGAAGAGTTTAGAGCACAAGCATATGAGAATGCTCGGATATACAAGGAGAAAACCAAGAAGTGGCGAAAAACTGATGCCACGACATTTTCATGTGGGCACAAGTCTGCTTTACAACTCCAGACTTAACTCTTTCCTGGGAAGCTAAAATCTCGATGGTCAGGGCCATTTGAGGTGCATTATGTCTATCCCCATGGAGCTGTGACATCAAGAGAATAGACAATGGAAGATCTTCAAGGTCAATGGCCAGCGTCTGAAAGCCTACAATGGAATTCCACCACCGCACAACAAGGACGTGTTACGGCTGCACGATACTGAAGCATGCCCAGAGGAGAACCAAAATTTGATGCCTCGGCATTGAATTTGTGTCTGTGCATAAATAAAATTTAACATTCAAGTTTTTTCTTTAGTTTTATTTTATTTTATTTTGTAATTAATTTTTGATCTGATTTGTAGGGACCACACTGCTGCAAACCGTACAAGGAGCAGTTACCAAAGGGAGGAAATGACAAAGCATTAATTGGAGAGATATTCTTGTGATTTGTTTCTTTTTATTTAATTTAATTTCTGACATTTACTTTTCTCTTTCCACAGTTTTGTCCCATCATCATCATTGCTTTTTGGCAGTTTTTCCTTCCATATACGCACAACCCCCGCCCACTAATTTCTCTCTTAACCGTCCTATCACCCCTTTTCCTCCCAAATTTTAACTTTTTCTTTATCTTCATTATTAATTTTTCTCTTTCATTTTAACTTTACCTTTTCTCTTCTTTCATTCATCTTCTTTCTTTGTTTTCTCCATAGCCGAAATACATCCAAGTTTTTAAAGCTTTCAAAAGCTCTTCATTTTTCATTTTTCTTACTTCAAAAACACTGAAAATGGTGCGCTCAAGACTAGTTCCAACCGACACGACTGCTTGGCAACAGTTTGAGAACGATGAGGCTAAGGCTCGGTTCCAAAACTTCAAGAACCGAAAACTCTTTTTTGAGTTAGGATTTATTTTTACCGAGGAAACCGATGGTGGTTTTGGACCCGATGTTATGGACATCGTGGCGCCGCTCAAATGGTAGAAGTTTCCCGTCATCCTGGTTCGGTGAACGCTCATTAGTTAAGGAGTTCTATGCGAACATTCCAAGCCCAATCAACACTCCATCTTCGTTCGAGGTAAGCAAATCGTTTTACATCCACTGCTATCGTTATTTTTATTTGCAGGATGTTGTGGATAACCATGCCAAGTTCGAAGAGGAAGCAGATAGCAACACATACGATGGGATCTTGGAGGACCTTTGTTTCGAAAACACTGAGTGGAATGGTCGCCAGACGAGTAGATACTCAATCAACCGGGAACGTCTTCAGCCGCGCGCAAAGCTATGGAATCACTTTCTCAAGCATAAACTAATGCCCACCTCCCACAACACAACGGTATCACTTTCACGCTTATTGCTTTTGCATTCTATAATGGTATCCCGTTCGATCAATGTGGGTCATATCATTGTTCAGCAAGTTCACGACTGTTTGGGTAAAAAGGCAAGTGCTTTGGTGTTTCCTAATTTAATTACCGCTTTATGTCGTAAGAAAAAGGTTGAGGAAAATGCTTTTGATAAATTTTACCTGGATTATCGGGCATCACTAGGGCTAGACTTCCACTGTTGTTGGGAATTGAAAATCCCAAGTCTAACGAACCTGTTCATGAGCAATCTGCAGGTGCTACAGAATCGAATGTCGAGGCAAGGTTACTTGCTCTCGAGGAAGCTGTGACGCAGACTCAAGCTCAAATGCATGCTTTACACGGTGACATCCGTAACTTCTTTGGATATGTGAAGCATAGAGATGCTTTGGTGGAATCATTCTTTCAAGAAATCATTCCCCACGGACAACGGAATTTTCCTGGATTCCCATACGAAATTTTACCGGCATTCAATGCCGAGGCATTCTCCAGAGCCTGAGCACGATGCACCTGATCCTCCTGCTGATGACCCTACTCCTGATACACACCGATCCAAGACTCCTGAATATCCCCACTGTCCCTGTCGAAGAAACACCCAGCCCCGTCCCAGCCCCAATCCTTCTCTGTACAACGTAGTGGCCGCCGCACCAAGACCACAGCTGGACGCATTGCGCACTATTACTCCATTCTTCCGAGTCCAGCCCAGTACCTATCCGAAAGCGCACCGAGGAGCTGCTAGCACTCCAAAGCACCATCATCCGTAACATTGAGGTACCTCTCTTGCATCCATTTCATTAGTGCATTTCATTGCATAACATATAGTTTATAGTAGTTTAGTTTCTTTAAAGCATCGAGGACAAGCTCCCTTAAGTTTGGGGGAGGTATTGTTCTTGGTAGGTCATATGCATGATAGCATTAGCATAGTATTATGCCATGGCATCAGTAAATGGTAGGATAGTTAGATAAATGTTTTGAGGATACCCGATGATGATAATTTTGTTAGGCTAGAATCTGAATGTAAATGACTGTTGAGAATGATAGAACTCACTCTAGGGCTTGATGCTTGGTGAAAAATATTTACACGATTGTATGTTCTCTATACTTAGAAAATTAGGAAATTTTTATGAATGAACTTTAGTTAGCCTTGGCATTGAAATATAGTATGGTGTTTAAAAAAAAATCAAAAACAAACTCCCTTAGAAATGAAACTGTGAATAAATGTTTAAGCATAGCTGTAGAGGGACACTCCTCTTTGCCGTGGCATTTCCTGGAACTTTCTTTAATAAATGGAAGCCTTGGCATATGAGTGAATGAAAGAAGTCACAGGATGACTCTACTTAACTAGCTCGGGGATGGAAGGTATGCTCCCTTTCATCTAGAGTGTGGGAGAGTAGGTGATGAGCTGACTCCCTTCGTAACAGTTTAAAAAAAATCAAAGAAAAGGGAGTAAAAATGTGCTTAATGATAAGTAAATGCCTTGACAAAAACTAGGGGACTTGATTAGAAATTGTCTAAATTCACTAAGTATAGATTGGATACAATCACGCACACACACTACCACAAAGGATTTTGACCTAGGGAAAAGTACTTGAATTCTTGATAAGTCTAGTATGTTGAAGCCTATCGTTCTGAGGGTTGAAATTCAATTTTGTCCTGCTGTTTTACTATCGAACTTTGCCATGACATTATGCTTATGTAACTGCTATCCATTGCTTGAGGACAAGCAATAGCTTAAGTTTGGGGGTGTGTTAACTTCCTAAAAAGGCTACTTTTAAAGCCTTTTTCACTTAAGTTATTGTTTGTTTAAAAGCTCATTTTAGTCATTTTAGGATCATGTAGTTGCATATAGTTGCATTTGTGGTGGTTGTGCTATTTTATTTCTTAATGATGTTGTTTGAGGGAAAGATACAGTTTGTCTATAGTGTGCAGGGAATAGCAAGGAAAAGGATTCTTTGGGAAGTAATGCCGCGGCATCACACGTTGCTAAAGCAGATTGAAATGCCTTGGTATTTCTGGCGCAGAAAAAGACAAAAAGATATTTCTGCATAAGGACAGCTGGCACTGGACAGTTATCTCTGCACGTAAAGGACTGCTGTAACCGTTTTCCAGAGCTGCCAATGGACCACTGCCACTTGGAGGATAAGATTCATGCATAAAATGTGATTCTAGGGGTATGATGGGTATTTTGCACCCAACAAACTCATCATTACCCCTAGATATTTTATTTATTATATATGACACCTCATGGGAGAGATAAGAAAAAAAAGGAGTGAGCACACGCATAGAGCAGGAAAATTCAGATTTTTATTTTCTCTTTTTCCTTGGAATATTCCTCCATTGATAAAGCTCCAAGGAGTGGCAAGCTAGGCGCCAAAAGGAGCTAGCGAGCTAGGTGGTTCGTGGTGGTCGAGAGGAGACCTCCGGTGGATCGTTGAAGGCTTCTTCTCACTTCCCTTTTTGCTGCTATTTTTATATTATTTTGTGGGTTGTTTGAACGAATTTTCATGACTTTGTGTTTAGATATTTCGAACCCCACCATGAACTAACTTATTTGGTGGTGGTTGGTTGAATGGTTGTTTAAACTTTATTTTTAATGGTATATTTAAGTTTATTTTGGTTCTTTATTTGCTTTGCTTATGAATGCTTCACCATCTAGGCTTGTAAGAGGCATGGAAATGTCCATCTCTTAGATAAAAGATATGTATTCGGAAGAATCCTAAACTAAAAATACTTGTAAGTATTCGGAAGAAACGCAAGATAAGATCCTCATAAGCAATGGGTTATGGTATTTTCAAGGGGCTTTGAACCGGCCTAGGAATATTATAACTTAATCCCTTAGATCTCGGAAGAGACTAGGATAGGATTTCAACGACTAAAAAGGGTGTCTTTATCAATAGGGTAGGCTGTCCAACATCGTTGAGTGAGAGCAGATGCCTTGGCATCCTATTCTGTTAGGTTCTTTTGAACACCTTAGGAAAGCCCTGTCGAGTAAGTAAAGACAAGATAGCTTAAATATACTTGAGAAATAAGTTTAGCAACCTTAGACCAATCCTTACAATTCATTTCATTGGAAGCTTGTCACGTGAGGATTATTTTCTTCTTATTTTACTTATCTTTTTAGTTACTGTTTTTACCATTTCTCATTGCCTTGACATTTCACCATACTCAATATTAAACATCCATCATTGCCACTGCATTTCCATTTGCTACACCATCAATCCGCATCCACCAGCATACACATATACATTGCCGTGACATTTGTATATATCAAGACTAACTATACTTAGATAGAATATTGCATTGTTTTGGTTAGACTTTTGTGATTTCACCCAATCCCTGTGGAGACGATACTCACTCATCATTATATTACTTGAGCGATTGTGTATACTTGCACATTATTTGCGTATATTTTATAGTACTCACAATACGCGACAGTTTTCTGTTTTGGTTTTGCTTCGGCTCTCGTGTTATTTGGTTGTGGTTGTTGCTCAGATGATATTTGGTTCTCTGTTGTGTACTCTGTGTTGGGTTTGCTGGTCAATGGTTGATGTTTGGTGTTGTTTCCCGTTGGTACTGTTCGTTGTAGTCACTGTTTTATTCTCGGTTTCCTGTTCGATGTTGTCTATTGCCAGTGGGTTTTTGGTTCGAGAGATGGTTCTCGTGAGGTTTTTTGTTTTGTGGCTCTTCGATGGTTTTTGTGATGTTCGATGGTGTACACTGTTGGTATCGTGGTTGATAGGTTTTGATGATATTGGCCCCCCTCTCGATGATCCTCCGTGTTTATTTATACAGCCTCGATGGGGACTGTTTCCGATGATATGGGGGTGTTCTCGTATGTTTCGAGCCTCACGTCGTTCTGTTCATGGTTGGTCGGTCATCCCAAGATGGGTCAATCCCGGGGATCTCGGCCTATCGTTCTCCCTTTGACTGTGTAACTTCCCCATGCGGTGCTGATTGAGACTGGGAACCCTAATCCCTTGCTGGGCTGGTTCATGCCCGTTCTAGTTGGACTTTTGATGGACCATACTCGAACAGTGGACCCTGAAAAAGTAATGAATTAAAAAATAATAATAAAAAATAAAAAGAATATTTAATATATATATATATATATTATATAGGTTTTTAAAAAAATTAAAAACATATAATACATATTTTCAAATAATGTTTTAAAAATATATATTATATATATACTTTCTAAAAAAGGTTTTCAAAATCATATACTATATAGTTTTCAAAATGATTTTAAAAACTATATATTATAAATATTTTTCAAACTGATTTTTTAAAAATTATATTATATATATATATATATTTAAAAAAAATTCGAAAATTATATTATATATATTTCAAAATGTTTTTAAAAAAAACTATATAATATATATGTTTTCAAAACTTATATAATATATATGTTTTCAAAAACCATATATATATTTTCAAAATGTTTTCTTTTTAGAAAACCATATATTATATAGTTTTCAAAATGATTTTAAACTATATAATATATACATATATATAAATAATAAAAAAATATGGACGAAAATTAGTGTCTACAAATAGTATTGGTTTTTTCAACGAAATATTATTAATAGTATTGATGTGATAATTCACTTGAATTTTCAAAAGAAAATTAACATACGAGACAGATGTAGTATTTTATGTTGGGGAACTTATAAAATTTCAGCGGGATAAGCTTGAACTTATAAAATTTTAGGGGTAAGAAACAAATTATAATATATGATAATTTTAAATTTTTAGGAAGACGACCACTCCACTTACTCTCCTGCCTAGGTCCATCCTAAATAACATGATTATAATATATTCGACTCATGGTGTATATATTATGGCCAAACTAGTTTGGGAGAAAGAGTAGGTTACAGTTTGGATGGAGGTGGGATTTATGTTAAGAGAAAAAAAAAATTTAAGGGAAGTCAACTTATAAAATTTTAGAGACATTAAAGAGAAATGAACTTAAAAAATTTTAGGGGGCAAAAATTACATTACCAATAGAAAGAATACATTTAAAATGAATGATAATTTAATTTTTTTTTAGAGAATACACGCCTTGTTCTTTTTGATAATTTAAATTTTTTTAAAGAACGACTATTTTTACACACCGGTCTCCCTTGATTCATTCCTAGGTTACAATGTATTGATTGAGTAGCTAGTGAGTTGGGTTGCATTTCATTTGGGGAAAGAGTAAAATGGTTCCATTTTATTGATTGTATACCTAGTGAACTGGGTTGTATTTTATTTAAGGATGTAAACCGGATAGCTGTCACGAGACTTGTAAATTGTCAAGTCTAAGTTACTTTTCGCCTTTACTATCAAATAATAATTTATAGATACTCATTTCAGGTCAGGAATTTAACGTAAAATTATGAATTTGAAACCTAATAAATAGTCGGATAAATATTTTATAATTTTTAATGGTCGAGGGACTCAACAAAAAAATACTATATAGTCAAAGGATTATTTTGTAACTTTTAATAATAGAGGAACTTAATAAAACAACATCTTATAATCGAGGATCATTTGTATGCTTTAGCCTTAATATAATATATATTTAATTATAATAAATAATTTAAGTATATTATATATAAATATTAAACTAAATATTAATATAAACATTTATTTTGTTTTGACAGATCATATTACAAGCCCCAATAGCAGTTAAAACCCGCTAGCAAAACCCAACTCTATATTTTTGCTTTTTAAATATTAATTGAGCTAAGATTCACATACGAAGAGCTGTATTATTGTCAAAATTCCTTGAATTATGAAATAAAGCAGTTAAAATAAGAATACAAGACTGAGAGAACAAAAAAGTATATAAATAAAGAGATAAATCTATAATTTTTCAATAAAGTAACTCTATATTTATATCTATAAATAGTATATATCGTGTAGAAATTTAACCTAATACACATCAAAGTTCAATTAATAAAATAAATCAAAATTTTATTTAATGTATAGAGCACTAATTATAATAAGTATTCACAAATAATAATAATAATAATAATAATAATAAAATTCAATTCATTCACGGTTTGTTTATATCTAATGGAAAATACACCGACTACTCCTTATCTTTCTTGACTCATCATGAAACGAATTGGTCATATTCCTAGAATTGCCACAGCAAGTCTTCTATGTTGAAATAGCTTACAATTCGAGACTCGAGACGTGGGGAATGGACAAAATCGTTGCATCATATATCGATTATCTTTTCTCTTCGAATAAAATTTAAGACACGTCGTAATACTATTATACACAGATTTATGAGTTCCGATCATTTACCTTTAATGTTTCGATCATAAGATAACATGTCGCATTTTTAAACATATGTTAAAAACATAAGGCGTAGTGTAAGTGTCCTATAGTATTATGTATCAACTAATCATTCTCTTTATCTATTTTTTCTTTTTTATTCTCACGATTAAACTGAACGACTCTTTATTTTACATACGGCCGAATAAATCATTTGTCGTGGTCACAAACTCACAATATAGACTAATACATTAAGTCTACACATTGACGTCAAGGCGTACATTAACACGTGGTTTAAAAATGAAAGAAAAATAATGGATTTTTAAAGTGGGATAACAAAAAAATATGTGCGGTTTCACGATGTTTGTGTTTATTGTGCATGACGAATGGGAATGGAAATAGATGAAAAGGGAGTCTACGGTTTCACATGGGCGGGATGTTTACGGTACGACAGTCTTAATATACAGTTAAAAAATATATTATTAGAAATATTAAAAAAAATTAACATTTTTTATAAAACACTACCTAAAATATTATTTTTTTTTCTACCGAAAATGTTAATATTGATTGCTACCTAAAAGGTCTAACATTTTCGGTAAAACGATACCTAAAACATTATTTTTTTTCTACCGGAAATTAAGTAGTAAAATTAACATTTTCAATAAAAAATAATATTTTAGGTAATAATTTATCAAAAATATTAAAAAAAATATTAACATTTTCAAGATGATATTTCTTTAGTATTATATTAAAATTAACATCAAAATTACCCACGTGGGCTTGCCTAGACAGGCATAAAATTTCCAATAGAAAGATAGGGTTAGGTACGGTAGTTGGAAAGTTGTATCTCACGCTCCACCACTATAACTTCACTTAGACTAATGCCTATCATGACTATGAATAGGATGCAAGAATTGCATTGACTATGACCAACATGAATGTCTCGAGGAGAGCGCTTCAAATAATTATTCTCCTCAAAATTTTAAATTATTATATATTTTTTTATTAATAATTTAATTTTATCCTCAAAATTTTATAAATCCATCATATTCTAATATTTAAAAATTTATTTTTATAATAAAATATTATGTTGATCTCTAAAGATGAATTATGTAGGCGTTTTCATTAAAAAAAAGCTCTCAAAAATTAATTTTTTGGACAAACCACCTCTAAACATCACTAATTAAAAAAGTACTCTCAAACTGCACACGTAAAATTATCTCGCATTTTAAATACTTCATTTTTTACGGAACGCGAGATCCGTCAAATTTTCATATAACTTCATTTAATTTTTAGATAAATAACATAATAAATACATAAAACTCGTTTTTTTGTAAAAAACATAATCTTTAACCTTGTTTCATAATACAAGTCTTACGAACAATTTAGAAGGTATTTTTGCAATTAATGCTGCTTGTGATAGTTTTTCCAATAAAATAATAAGCGAGAGTTTTTCTTTTAATAACGCCGATTAAGTAGGAGTCTTCGTTTAAGTTAAGGTTAGGTGGGTTGAGGAAACGAATGAAAGATGGTTTCTTTTTGTCAAAGGAAACGGAGATTCTGGGAATAAGGTGGTGAGAAATGACAAATAGGGTTGGGCAGCCAGAAAAACATGTGTAGTATAATAGCACGGCATTCATGGTCTCGCTTAGCTTAGCTGCGTTGTAGCTGACGAGGCGCAATCATCGTCAAACATGTCATTTCAACCTCTTATCTGCAACTGGGATTTAATGTCGTGACAAGGCACACAGTCTGCACTCCCAAGGTTTGGTGCTGCTGTGCTTTCCAACATTTCTTTTCTCTTTGTTTATGCTTCATTTTATTATCTAAAGTTATCATCCTAACTAATAGGATTATATATAAATGAGATAAATTATAAATTATATCACTTTCATTCAGTTAAAAATTTAATTAACACTTAATTTAAATGAATTCGATTCGAATTTTTAATAAGATAAAATAAATTATTTAACAGTAGATCCAAAAAGCATGATTAACTTAAAAAATAATACAATTATTGAAATTTTAATTTTTAAATAAATTATTAATTATATTAACGTTTATATGTTGTTATTCTTAAAAATTAATATAAGATGCTTAGTACGTATAAAATAGATTCAAATTTGAGTTAAAATTAAACATAAGTTTGGACTTAAACCAAATTAAACATATTTTTTTAGATTTATTTTTTTTAAACTTAGGTTAAACCCTAATTTTTTTTAATAGAATCAAATTCAACGATGTTAAAATTGAGTAGTAGACTGACATGTATTGGTGGATTTAGTGAGTGAGTGACGGATTTTGCATGCTATTACCAAAACTCATTATTACAGTCGCGGTAAAAGAAGATTATTGTTTGGTAATGGCGGTAAAAAAGGAAAATAGAAGAAGCTGGAATTGAGGGGGCATGTGGCCAGGCCGAAGAAGGGTGAAATGATAGGGAATATTTTTATATAGAAAAAGAGAGTCAGGGTTGGTGGCAATAAAGAAAGGCGCAGGGAAAGGCGCGCGAGTTAAATCAAGAAAGTGGGTCATGTGATGAAGTTGACTAATCAGCACCTATTTTCTGAAACTAACCCATTTTCAACAACTGTATTCGAAATCCACTCATTCATACGTGGTATCAAAATCTCTTACTATTTTTTTCCAACTCACGATTTAAGGATCAGTTTGTTTCACATTTATAAGAAAACATTTTTCCGTAAAATAAATTATATTTTTGAAAAATATTTTATAGTGTTTGAGAGATGTATAAATCATTTTCTATTAATCAATAGTTTTTTAAAATTTATTTATTATAAATATCAAATATAATAAAGGATATTATTAATTATAAAAACTTAATATTACTATTTTTAAAAATATAATAATTTATTTAATATTATTTATGCCATCATTATTATTAAAATATTATTTCTATAAATTTATAAATAAAATACTAAAATAAAAATATTCTATTGAAATAAAAATATTATATTACATTTTTAAAAATATTAATAAATACATTTGAAGTGTTTTTATTAAAATATTACTATATTATTATATTAATATTAAATACATAAATAATATTATTCATTATTAATAATTAAATAAAATTTCTATTATGAGATTAATAATAATATAAATTTATTTATACTTATTATACATTATTAAAATAAGAATATAATATATACATTATATAATATAACTGAATATATATTATAATATTAAAAATATTAATTAATATATATATATTTTAATAATTAATATTTTTATTAAAATGATATTAAAATATTATATCAACATTAAATACATAAAATAATATTATTTTGAGCATTTATGCTTTGAAGTGAAAAGGTTAGAAAAATGACTTACTGAAAATCAAGCCGTAAATCATTTTTTATAAAATACAAAGAGAATTATATTGATTAGGAAAATGTTTTACATTGACTGACTTGTTTTCCGTGAACCAAACACTAAAAAATTAAAAAAATATTTTCTAAAAGAACGTTTTCCTTAAAATAAAGTACCCTGAATTTTTTTTAAAAGTCGGTAACATAAAATTAAAAAAACGACATAGCAATTTATGACAAAACTGAGATGATAAAAGAAAAGGAAATGCTATAACTTAGGGCTAATTTATAAATTATAATTTGCTTTTGGGGTTTTATAAGTAATTTAATCCTAATATTTTATAATGTTCGGTATCACAAGTGAATAGTGTAAGTTAGACATCCAATAAAAACTGGAATCTTAAAAAGAATATTAGCTTGACCCCAGCACACGACATACATGCACGCACAAATCCAGAAATAATCTAAAATTAATTTGAGAGTAAACTACATGTTCACTACCTTAAATATTACTCTTATTATATTTTGGTTTATTTAACATTTAAAAAAATCATACTTAACATTTAGTTTTGGTTTCATTGATCACATGTTGTTAAAAAAAATTAATGATCATGTTAACGTGTCCCAATAAAAAATATCACATCATTAATGAAAAAAATATTATGTCACCAGTTCTATTAATTTTTAATATCTAACGTGTAACACCCTAGTCCAGTTATACCTGAAAATCCATGGATTACAATATTACAATGGACTACCGAAATATTGACCCAAAAATTTTCTTTTAAAACTGTTTGTAAATCTCTGAAATTTAAACATCCATAATGTAATATAATAACATAGTAATAAATTGGGTTCACAATTAATGGGGAGCTCTCAAAATACATCCACAAAAATAATACAAAATATTGAGTACCAAAAAGAGTTACGATTGAAATTATAATACGGACAATAACAGTAAATGCCCTCTAAAGATGACTCAAGATGTACTCTGAAAGAACTTTGGAAATCTGCTCTGATGCACTGGAATATTTGATGACGATAGCTCCCCACGACCTGCTCCCTAAGAACCTGTTGCACTTAATAAAAATATACCATACTATATGCATTCACTAAATGAAATGACAAGTGGCACAAGTGTAACATCCTCAATACCGAGTTAGGGATCAATTGTAAAGTTTTAGAATTTGGTGATTAGAGTAGAACAATGGATTAGTTCAATGATTTATTTGGAAATAAATTATAAAAGTTGTTAGTAATTATTAGATTAAGTAAAGGGCAAAATGGTCATTTGATAATGAATATTTTTATTTTTCCCTTATAAGATAATGAACCACGTGGGAAGAGGGAAAAGAAGTTCCAGAGTTCTCTTCATCTTTCTTCTTCCTTCACGCGTGAAAACCAAGAGTCAAATGTGAGTTTTCTGATTATTGGGTTTTTGGTTAAATTTAAGATTGGTTTATTATTATTAGATGATAACTAAGCTTAAGGAAAGCTTAAGTTATCTTAAAATCAAAGAATGATGGAGTTAGGAGGGATTAAAGATTTGAGGTTATTGGAAGAAATCTTGGAATAGAGTTCATAACTTGAATTGGAAGTTAAATTTGACTTGTCATCAATCTAATTAAGAGATATGAAGTAATAAAATGAAATTTGGAACATGTTAGAAATTGAGTATGATTCTTGAATTTCATAAAGAATATAGGATTTTGAGGTTAAAGATGATTTACATGGATATAAGTTGGTTCAAGTAATGGTAGTTGAGTTTAATGATATAATAGGGGATTAAAATAGAAGAATTAAGGGAAGAGTTGATGATTTTCGTGCTAAAATGACAGTTCTGGGCTATGTGCATCGATGCACATTCAATGTGTACCGATGCATCAAGGGTAAATTTCCAGAAATTATTCAAGGTGTATCGATGCACAGGAAGTATATCGATGCACCCTTAAAAATGGAAACATCGAATGCAATTAATGCATCGATGCATAAGGAGTGCATCGATGCACATGTTAAGGGATTCATCGATACACTGTAGAATGCATCGATGCACTTCAAATGGAAATTGAAATAGACATTTCTTTTGATTTAAGAAATGATAGATTAGAGTATATCCATGGAATACTGATATGTATCAATGTATAAACATGTAGATATCGAGCACGAACAAGTTCCGGTATGATCATAAAGTTAAGATTCGATCGAAAGAAAGGAAATCATAAAAGGGGATCTAAACTTAGTGAGGCCAAGGTGAGAACATATTAGAAGTATGGTACAATGGAATAAGACTTGTGATAAGTCTAATTCCTATGGTGATTTTCATAGCACAATAGTTATGAACATGCATACATGAGAATTATTATGATACATGCATAAAGTATATATGTTTATATGATTTGATAAATGATATATATGAATAGATTCAAATGTACATGTGACATGGTAAATGATATGAGTTATGTGATCACAAGAGAAATGACATGAATACAGAAACATATGAAACATAAGAATAATGCCCATGGTATACGATATGAGAGCTATAGGTATAGTTGGCAAGCCAAGAGTCGAGGGTTCTACGTGGTCTTTCGGGACATATATGTATCATTTGGAACATTTACAGGGTCTTTTGAGATAGATTTGATCCACTGGAATATGTATATGGTTCTTAAGGAGTGGTCATTCGGGACAAATACAATACATATGAATTGATTATAGAAATTGTCAAAGTAAAGTAAATCGATAGATGACAAATATGTTGGTGATAGCAATTCACCTGCCCTGGCCAGGCAGGATGAAGAGCGGAAATCTCAGAAAGTGTCTTATAAGATTAAAGGTTGATTTCAGAAGATTAAAATGATATTAGAATAGTGATAGAAGATTTTTTTGTTTTGAATCAGAAAAGCGATATAGATTAGTTTTGTTATTACGTGGATAAGATATAATATGGTGAACAAGTGTCACCATAAGAGCGTTAAAAGATCAAATGATGCAGTGAGAATTGCTAAAAGAGTTCAAGAATAAGTGCATCAGTGTCAAACGTATAAGATGTATAAGTCAGAGCTTATGAGTTTGAAACGAAGGGATAACATTATGTATAAGCAAGAGTGTTTATATGATAAGGGTTTGCAATTAAGAAGGAAAGAGTTAGCGTTGGCTAACAAGAATATGTAATGGGAATGTACTGGAAGTATAAAATTATAAGATATTGTTAGGATATGATAACCAAATATAAAATGGATCTGGATACAGTTGTATATTTGGATTATAATACTGTAGTATAGTAAAGGGAATAATGATTTGTATATTTGAGTAAAGCTGAGGATTGATAAGAAGAGTTTAGGAATGGGTATATCAATGATCAGTTTATAAGACAAAGTAAGTCAGAATGTTTAGTTGAACAACGGAAATTATAGGATGTATGAGAATGGAGGTGAAATTAACAAGTTAAGTAAACGAATTTTGAGATAATTTCGATTGGAAATGATGTATGTGATTGGTTGACTAGGGTTTATGCCCTAGATTAGACAAATGTTATTGACTAACTGTCAGAGTAAAGGTGGTAGAGTTATAATATTGGAAGAAAAGGTAAAGTTGAGTTAATCAATTATGATGTGAATCTGAATATAGTTGTGTATTCTAATCAGATAGCTATGATGTCGAGAATGAGATAAGTATTTGTATAAAACCTTAAGGAAGGAAAACGCAAGTATAAGAAATGATAAAGAATGAAGTTCTGTATAAGTAAATGAGGTTATCAAAGTTATGAGGATGCAATGAAGATTGATACACAGAGATGAGTATAGGTGATAGGACAAGAGTATGTGAACATGAAAGGAAAAGTATGATTTGTGTATAAGGAATAAATAAATAATGGAGTAAAGAAATAAAAGGGATTGAGTTAAAAGATCAGATACGATAAAGGTTATATGGAAGCATAGATGATAATTTTGATATAGAAGTAAGAAAATGTACATGGTGATGTGAAAAGATTGTTTGATTCCGTAAAATATATGTTTAATTACATTTGAAGAAGATCTAAGGTCGTGTTTTTGGTTAAATGATGATGGAAAATGAATTTGGTTATTATTGTAAGGCAGTTAGAGATGAAGTATGATGTTGAGTGATGAAAATGGATGTTACTATAATGAGTGACATTATATGGATTTTAGAAAGGTCGAAGGAAAATGCAGAATCGAAGGAGAGAAAAGACATAAATGGATTGAGGTTATGGGTTATTATTTATATGATAAGTAACACTAGATAAATGTATAAAGGAAAAAGGTAGTTGAAGAAATTAAGGAATGAAATATTAAGTAAAGGAAGTAACATGAGAACAATAGAATATATGTTCTTATTGATATGTTCAGTGAAAATTCGAGGACGGATTTTCTTTAAAAGGAGGGAGATTTGTAACATCCTCAATACCAGGTTAGGGATCAAATTGTAAAGTTTCAGAATTTGGTGACTAGAGTAGAACAATGGATTAGTTTAATGATTTATTTGGAAATAAATCATAAAAGTTGTTAGTAATTTTTAGATTAAGTAAAGGGCAAAATGGTCATATGATAAGGAAGATTTTTATTTTTCCCTTATAAGATAATGAACCACGTGGGAAGAGGGAAAAGAAGTTCCAGAGTTCTCTTCATCTTTCTTCTTCCTTCATACGTGAAAACCAAGAGTCAAATGTGAGTTTTCTGATTATTGGGTTTTTGGTTAAATTTAAGATTGATTTTTTATTATTAGACGATAACTAAGCTTAAGGAAAGCTTAAGTTATCTTAAAATCAAAGTATGATGGAGTTAGGAGGGATTAAAGATTTGAGGTTTTTAGAAGAAATATTGGAATAGAGTTCATAACTTGAATTGGAAGTTAAATTTGACTTGTCATCAATCTAATTAAGAGATATGAAGTAATAAAATGGAATTTGGAACATGTTAGAAATTGAGTATGATTCTTGAATTTCATAAGGAATATAGGATTTCGAGGTTAAAGATGATTTACATGGATATAAGTTGGTTCAAGTAATGGTAGTTGAGTTTAATGACATAATAGGGCTTAAAATAGAAGAATTAAGGGAAGAGTTGACGATTTTCGTGCTAAAATGACAGTTCTGGGCTATGTGCATCTATGCACATTTAATGTGTACCGATGCATCAAGGGTAAATTTCCAGAAATTGTTCAGTGTGTATCGATGCACAGGAAGTGCATCGATGCACCCTTAAAAATGAAAACATCGAATGCAATTAATGTATCGATGCATAAGGAGTGCATCGATACACATGTTAAGGGATGCATCGATACACTGTAGAATGCATCGATGCACTTCAAAGGGAAATTGAAATAGACATTTCTTTTGATTTAAGAAATGATAGATTAGAGTATATTAGCGTGTGATTGTTTCACACGTAGGTATGAGAAACGAGAGTGCAATAGCGAAAAATAAAGACAAGTCAGTATTTTCCTTATGATTATCATATCAGAAACATATTGAACATATGTATTTTGCTTATAGAGTTAGTTGGCATGTAGTTATAAGATTTTAAATTGAATATGCTCTGATGGTTTTAAAGTAACAATTTGATTATAATTATTAATGTAAAATACTCATTTTCTTAAATGATGAAATTAAGATTTTAGTGGATTTTAAAGGACAGAGTTTTGAAATTCAATGTGACACCTCGGACTCGTATACGGTTGGGGGTGTTACAATAAGTCTGAGTATACAACTACTGGACTGCTAATTTGTGGTTGGCATCATTGTGCAGCTAAGGGATTCTACATCTTGGAGCTCACGCACCACTCTAGCATTGTCGAAGCACCATCGGGTACTCCTGGGTGAGATCCAGAATTCTGCATCAGAACTTACACCCACCGATTTACTCCATCGAGTCTTGCGGTATCTAACGCCCAGTTGGTTGTTGTAGTGCTGTGGCACTGACTTGGATCCACTCACTTTCGTATTTCTGCTAAAAGGAACTCGAGCGTCAAACAAAGCTAGTTTATGTAAACCTAGCTATTTGTATTTCTACTATTATGATATTAATTATTTTCTCGCTTGAAGTCTTATTTGAGGATATACTGAAGTGTTAGGGTACCTCGAGTCTAATTCCCTTAAAAACTGACATTTTTGTCCAAAACAGACTGAAAGTATCGATACTAGCCCAAGAGTATTGATACTCTTGAAAAAGTTTCGATACTTTCTACAAGTATCGATACTTTTAACATTCTGAACTGCATAGTTTCGATACTTTCTAGGAGTTTCGAAACTATGACCCAAAATATCGATACTCTTGAAAGAGTATCGATACTCTTACATAGAAACTCTTGAGTTTACCCAAGAAAAAGAACGAATTTTGATACTTTTCCTCTAATATCAAACTCAACCTGTAGAGAACATAAAATATATACAAAAACTCCTATTCTATTATCTCAAATACCTTAGTAAGGTCCCCAAACATTATTAATGTTTTATGAAGATACACATGAGCATAAATAGGACTTTAAATGTGTTTATAACTCTAAACATGAAATCTACCATGAGAATGCTTCAAGCTTATGCAACCTACTACATGTCATCTAAATTACATATGATATAGTTGAGTCAAGAGTGAGTTACCTTTGATGATATACTACTCGAAACTTCAAATACTCAACCCAAAGTAAGCTTTTCCTTTCCTTTAGCTTTGGAGTCTTCTCTAACCCCCTACACTAAACAAAACCAAATGCAATGGTTACTAATTGTTGCTAAAAATTAAGGAGGGTTTTAAAACATTCTCTAAGGCTAGAAATATCTGAAAAACGAGTTCGAACAATCTAATTCCTAAAACTCTTCTAAACTTGTTTCTTGTAACTATGGTGAATGAGTGTTTTGTGAGCTTGATACAAAGCTTAGGATACAAGGATCATGATTCTTACCTTTAGGTTGCTGAACGGGTTGCGAAACTACCAAGTTTTTACCTTTACTTGGTTCTTGGAGAGGAAGAAAGAGCTATGAAGATGAAGATTTGAAGAGGAAGAAGAGAGAAAAGAGAGTTGAGAAAAAGATGGTGTATCAGATGTAATATCACCAAGCAATTAAGGATTTCAGCCTTATTTTTGAACAAGGGTAAAATTGCTTCTTTGGTCCCTCCAATTATGACTGCAAACGAAAAACACCCTTTTTATTCACTATTGGGCTCACCTCAAACCCAAATACTCTTGAATTTGGGTTAAGGCTTCCTACAAGCTAAGGAATTAAACCGAGACCTATCTCGGGTTACCTAATACTTGTAACCTGGGATTCGGGACGTTACATAATGTAAGGTATATTTTTTAAAAAAATATTAAATGACTAAAATGGAACAAAAATAATAATTGAGGGTACTAAAGAATAGTTTACCTTTATTTTTATACATATCGTATGTGATTATTTAATAAATACTCTCAGCCCTTTTTCTAGTAAAGGGTATTATGGATACTGGTATTTTTGGACTCTCGATGTAGGGTTTTATTTGGTTTCTTCTTGGTTTTTTATTTTATCTAAATACATGATTGTTGCTTTCCCGATGCATGGTTCCTCTGTTCATTGTTCAAGACGGTTCACTGATTATCGTATAAAGGTGCCGGATGGAATTGATATTAAGGGGATATCGCTTTTTCCGTTGGCCATTTTGGTTCTTCTTCAAATTTCTGTCCTACATGTTTGATGCACGAAGCCATTAGTGTGTTCAGTTTTTGTACGTCATTGCTTCACTTGTTAATGGTTTTTTTTATAGGCTATCTCTACGTGACCGTTGTTATATGTTATTTTGATAGTCACGATTTTATTTATTCAGACTGTATTTGACAAGACGTTTGTTGACACGACTTCGATAAATGAAATATCTTGTTTATGTTAAAAAAATACAAAATTAATTACACAGTGAAAATATAAATTACGATTAACTTAATAATCCATTTGTTTTTGCCATTAAATTGACGTTTGATACCCGGAACAACTTTTAACCCAAACAGCAAAGTGTTTATGGTAGCAGCTTTCCCTGTCATAAATGAAACTTCGAAAGCCAGAAACAAAGTTAAACGAGACCTTAACGATTGTGGTGTTTTTCTTAAATACGTGTACAACGTGTGTAAAGATGGTTTTCTCTCCTTTTAAAAAAATTTGGTATAAATCCTACAAAATATATTATCTTAATTTTAAATATAATTTTGTAGTTAATATAACTTGATAGCCTATTTTAATATTGAGTAGGTTTTATCACGCATGATAAACCGATAGAGAACCTATGCAAGTTTAAATTATTATATGTTTTAGATATCTTATTTGTATTTTATATTTAAATTATATTTTCATTCTCATAAAACGTTATGAATTCGTATTCTCTTAAAAATTTATAAATTCAACCTTGACATAAAGTATTACTTGTGTCACAATATGCAAGTGAAAATATTATTTTTATGTAAACAAAATACTTTCTAAAATTTATTTAAATAATAATAAAAATTATATATGACTGTTTTAAAAACAAACTTGAATAGTAAAAACTGGTTTTTAGTTATTTTATTTAAAAAAGTATTAAAGGATAAGAACACGTTGAATTTAGGATGTTTTGTTGGAAAAATACAGAATGAAGGCAAAGATATTTGAATTAGGGTCTTCCGTCAACATGGAGAGGAAGTTTTATATTTCTTCAATGTATCATCACGCAGGAAATACAATGTTCATGCTCAAATGATTCATTTGAAAGAATTAAAGGGTTTCTTTTTTTGTTGTTGTTGAAGAAGCAAAATTGAAGGTAAAAAATAAAAAGTAAAATTGTCGGCAGGAGATGAGATAAGTGGGGTCAGGGCAGCCGTACAAAATGAAGGGTCAACCGTCAAGGAAGAGGTGGGGTCCAACTCAATAACACAAATTAACAGAAGGATGAGAGTAGCACGTGTCTCTAACGTGGCAAAACGGTCATAAGCCGACCATAACCGTGACTCGCTATTTCTTGAGCACCACACTAGGCTAACGAGTAAATTTAAGATTGCAACCCCTTGTCTTGCCCTTGCCGCGATCCATGGATCGTAAAATTTGGGATACAAATCATTCCTCCCCTTTGAATTAAGTTCCGTATTTAATTATTGCCACCCACGTTTCTCCTTCATCCCCGTCTTCCCTTTTGCTTTTTTTCCCCATTAAAAAATAATAATATATTTAAATTTAGGATAAATTACATATTAGTCACTTATATATTGTCATGATATTATTTTAGTCACACAACTATTTTTTTAAATTATACTTAACATTACGTTTTTGTTTCATATTGATTACTCCATATTAAAAAAATAAATAGAACTAGGGATGGACCTTAAGGGGCAGGTGAGGGCCACCCCTTGGAATTTTCAAATCATCTATGGCATGTTTAGTGTAAATCGGATTTTTAGTCTAATATATATTGCATGTTTAGCGTAAAATCTAGATATATTATATTTTTTATTCTTCTCACTTTTTTTACCTATTAGATTTTAAAGAAAATACTCTGACATTGATGAAAATAAAGAGAGTTCATAAATCTAGGTTTGAAAAGAAAGCTTCGTATTTTTTTGGGTAGAATTTTACCAAAGCAATTTAAATAGTGTTAGACACTTAGGTCAAAACAAAATTAGTAATAAAATATAATTTTTTAAAATTAAGTGACTAAAATGAAAATACATGTAAAATTAAGTGACAAAAAGAGTGCATTTACCCATTAATTAAATAGAAACTCAAGTTGATGAGTAAAGATGAAATTTTTAGGTAGTTTCGGTTATCCAGTCACTGTAGGTGGAAGGGAATGGTCAAGTCAAAAAACAGGCCTACGTGACGTAAGAGGTAAAAGTCATGTTAGTCCAAAATCTAAATATAAAAAAATAGAATGAGCATGCTGGGGATTGAAACAAGTGGATAAGATGGTAGTTATAATACGACAACGATCACGACCCGAGATGAGGCGGACGGCGGCGGCAGCGCACGAGAGTTCCCTTGTTCTCTATCACTCAACAAGGAAGTTAGAAAGCTAAGTCTTAAATACCATTCACAATAGTGTTTCCAATACTATGTGGGATTGAGCATTACCAACACTTGTTCCTAATACTATGTGGGATTGAGCCTTAAATAGTGATATTATTTGTGAATTATAGTTAATGACTTTAGTATTTGTATGAAAAGTATTTGTGGTTCGTTTAGTTTTCATGCAATTCTAATTTATTTTCAATTGATTGTAATTGCACGGTAACAATTTTTTTTATTCTCGCGAGTGATGCAATTTTTTTTGAATGTTTTGCTTAAAATTGCAATAATCGCGATTGATTGTAGATTGACTTTTAATTATGATATATTTAATCGTATAATACTAATGTAATTGGTTGCTGATTCAGTTGTTTTAAAGTTATGATTGTTAATTGTTTCCTGAATAATCACATAGTATTGGAAACAAGTGTTGATAATGCTCAATCCCACATAGTATTGGAAACACTATTGGGAATGATATTTAAGGCTTGACTTTCCCACTTCCTTGTTGAGTGATAGAGAACAAGGGGGACTCTCGCGCGCCGCCGCCGCCGCCTTCCATCTCGTCTCGGTCGTGGTCGTGGTCGTGTCTTCGACACGTCCGCGCGAATACTATCTTTTTAGAGAAAATTCTTAAGAAACAAATGCAATACCAACAGTCGTTGCGATTTTGGACTATCGCAACGAACTTGGACTATCGCAACGAATTTGGAATAAATCGCAACGCGAACTTCGACTATCGCAACGAACTTGGACTATCGCAACGAATTTGTAATAAATCGCAACGCGAACTTCAACTATCGCAAATCAGTTTCCAGATTCGCAATGCGAACTTCGACTATCGCAATGCGAATATGTAAATCGCAATGCGATAGTCGAAGTTCGCGTTGCGAATCTGGAAACTGATTTGCGATACCGGAGATCGCGTTGCAAATTATCGATCGCATTGCGATTTAGTTGGTCATTTTGGCAAATCCAAAAAAATTTGGTTAAAATCGTATATTATAAGGCATTTTTGCTTACTGAGATTATTTTATCTTATATAAATATATGAGAGGTGTTTTTTTTTATTCTTTGGATTAATAAAAACTAACTCTCTAAACAATTTTTCAAAAAACATTTTAATGTTTTAAGTTTTTTTGTTAAAATATATGTCTAAAGTTTCATCCGTTAAACTTTTAAGTGTTCATACATTAGTCACCATTAAAAATATCCATTAAGTGACACATGCCATGTTTTTGTAATTTTGAGAATTTATTTAAAAATTAGAAAAATAAAAAATCATTATAAAAAACTCAATATGCCCGTGCTCCATCCCCTCTCCTCCCCTTTCTCCCTTCCTCCTTCCTGCTTTTATAGTCGTCGGCTAACTGTGACCGTCACCGTCAATGTCATCATCAACGGCGTCGACCCCAATCAAACTCCGATTGATCTTTCGTCGTAATCTGACATCGCTTGTCGTAGAGAAACATTTAAAGGATCGTAGGATTTTAAGCCATCGATTCCAATCGATCTTGACATCCATAAGCCACACCGCCACCACCATTCGAACCATCGTGCAATTCTGATAAAAAATCAAGTGGTCATTTTCCTTATTGTCGCTCTTCTGCTATTCAATTATGGGGATTAAGATTTTAAAGGATTATGAATTTGGGTGACGTAAGGGCGACGATTGATTAATGGGTGGGGGACGGGTGGGTGACTGTTTGACGATGATAATGATGGTCGGAGATAACCGACGACGGTTTATAATGGGGTTGAAATGAGAGATTTTTAATTTTTTAGAATTTTTTTTTATAATTTCAGTAAATTTGGGGGGGGGGTTTAACAATAAATTAGATTTTTTATTTTAAAATATATTATTTTATTTATAAAAAAAGTTAATAGACATCTAAAAGTGTAATTGAGAAAAAATTAGATACATTTTTTTAGCAAAACAAATTCTTTAACCACCAAAACATTTTTCAAAGTATAGCTTGGACACTTATAAAATATTTATATTAAGTCTTATTCTTTTAATAAACTTATTTTTATTTTCTAACTTTAATTTGGAAAACCTCATAAATATCTTCGTAAATATTTATTTTTTATTTTATGCCTTAATTGTTTGTTGAGTTTATGTCACAAAATTTTATGTATTACTAATTTGTAATTTTTCTATCGAGTTTATGTCAAGAATGAAATTAAAGTTAGATAAACATAAAAAAATTATAGGTAATTTTAAAATAATAATTAATATTATATTTATTTACTTTTCAAAGTTTTTAAAATATCTTAAAAACACGTATTAAATGATTACATCTCAATATCGTTTGTATCAAATAATTTATCATACTCGCATGTTAATATTATTAGAATAAGAATTAAATTTTAAGAAATGAAAAAAGCAATAAGTTTTCAATGATGAAAAGTTACCTACATAATAACACTAGTTTAATTGGTTGTTGGATTTTTAAGTGGTCGTTAGTTTAATGACGTGGATAAGTGATCAACGGTTACTATTTGTTTTTATTTAAAATTTAAGAATTTGTTGATATTAAAGTTTGATTTAGATTGAAATGATCTTAAAATTCAAATTTCAGGCTCTAATAATTATTTTATATATTATCCGGTGTTAAAAGAGTAGATGATAGCGTCATTATTCACACAAAAATATATCCGTGGCACGATGTTATTAGATGACTGAAAAGATGGATAAAGTAAATATTATAGATTATGTAAGAAGAAAAAAAAACTGATTTGGTGATTGTTTGTATATTGTAAATGGGGCCCAACGGATACTGATGCCGGGAAAGAGTGTATAAAATGCAGCCAATGGTGTTAACTAATCTTCCCCCTTCATCCTTTCATCTACGTTTCTTTCTCACTAGCAGGGGATCATGTCTCTGTGTTTACCCTTCAAAAATATATAATTTATCTCAAAACAACACGGCTTTCTGCAACTGGTTTTGGTTCAAGGTAGGCAGCCATTCTTTCTAAGAGAAATTGAAGCTGGTGTACCATTTTTATTCAAAAACAAATCTTTTTTTTTAATGTATTTGGAAGGATGAAGAAAATGAAGTACGCGGTGGTGACCGGCGGAGTAGTGAGTGGACTCGGTAAAGGAGTGATGGCCAGCAGCACCGGCTTACTTCTCAAGGCTTGTGGGCTTCGCGTTACTTGTATCAAGATTGGTCTCTGCTACTCTCTCTCTCTCTTTTCCTCCTGTTGTTGATTTCTCAGATTTTTGAGGTTTGATTTTATTTGGTATTCCTCGGTGGCAGATCCTTATTTGAATAACGACGCTGGAACCATGTCCCCTTTCGAGCACGGTGAAGTTTTTGTCTTGGACGATGGTGGTGAGGTAAAGTATTTATTTTTTTTCTTTCAGAAAAGAGCTCATTAGGGATGGAGATGGAGAAGATAACAGTGGCATGTTAAACTAAAATTGTTTTGGTGTTGAAAGGTGGACCTGGACCTTGGGAATTATGAGCGCTTTCTAGACGTCAAACTCACACGCGACAATAACATCACTACCGGCAAGATTTACCAAGTAAGTTGCATTAGCTTCACGTCTCTTCTACATTTCTGCTATCTAATTCTAACCCTATACCAACCCATGTAAACCAGACTATATCCATTGCAACCTACTCAATTTTGATTTGTTAAAATTCGATCATTATTTGAATTAAATTCAATTTGAATTCTTGACGGATCAAAACGAGTTACTTGAAAGATTCACGAACAACTAAAAAAATATTAAACTTTAAAATTAAATTATTAATAATATTAATATTTATATATTATTTTATTTTAAAATATAATATAAGATTTTTACGTATTTAATGTTAGAGTTTGAGTTTGAAACGAGCTCGAGTTTTGAGCTTCAATCAAGTTAAGTCTAAGAATATTTCGACTTTAAGTTTTTTCAAACTCGAGTCGAGCTTCAATTTTTTTATTTTGAGTTTTAGTCGAGTTTGACTATTTTAATCTCGTGAACTTTCAAGTCGGGTATCAAATAATTCGTGAGTTTTTTTCTAAAAAGAACATAAGCCTCGTGAGCTTTTATATATATATATATATATATAAAAGCTTTTGAGTTTTCGAGTTGAGTTGAGCTTTAATTTTTTTTTTTTGCACTTGAGTCGAGTTTGATAATTTTAAGTCTGCGAGCTTACGAGTCAAGTTAAACTCAACTTTAAACTTTTCGAATCGAGTCGAATTTAGCGATACTTAAACTCGATTCGACTTGTTTACGGCCCTACCTATACTAATATCCATTTTCTTTTATATATTGGGTGGCAGTTTGTTCTTGACAAGGAGAGAAAGGGAGACTATCTTGGCAAAACTGTTCAGGTTGAAGCTGGGATAAAAGTAAATACAATATGCTGTTGTTTACCAACACATGCTTACTTCCTTCTGCTTGTTCTTGCAATATATAGGTCGTTCCTCACGTTACAGATGCCATTCAAGAATGGATCGAGCGCGTCGCAATGATTCCGGTTGATGGGAAGGAAGGTCCGGCTGATGTTTGTGTCATAGAATTAGGTGGAACAATAGGTACACACGTGCAGCTACAGCCTTGATCCGTGCAATTTGATGTAAGATGGCATCCACTTATGTTGAAAAGCAACGTTTTTTGCATGCAGGAGACGTCGAATCGATGCCGTTTATAGAGGCGTTAGGCCAGTTCTCATGCCGTGTTGGTAAGGCATATGTTATATGCAAGTCGTGACGCGAAAATATCGCTGCCCTTGTTCGTTTAGATCGCTTATTTTGTCGCTGCTGCTTTTTCTTCTTTAGGTGCTGGCAACTTCTGTCTCATTCATGTCAGCCTGGTGCCTGTTCTTAACGTTGTTGGTGAACAAGTAAGCCTTTGAACGCTTGGAATGATGTGATTTACAAGTTTCTAATAAATTCTAGGCACTGACTTTTTCGTAAGATGTTCGATTTTCCTACTACATCTTGGATACATTGCTAAACAAATTAATCCATTGGCTACTTCTTCCATCTTATCTGCTGTTTTCAGAAAACAAAGCCCACACAGCACAGTGTTCGTGGATTGAGAGGCCTGGGATTGGCTCCGAATATCTTAGCTTGTCGCAGTACAACGGTTTGATTTCCTTTTCATCACTTGGAAAACACCATGGATGATCTGTTCTGTAGTGTATTTCTGAATATAGATTCCTTTTCACAGGCACTGGATGACAATGTGAAGGAGAAACTCTCGCAATTCTGTAACGTCTCGGTACGGTAATTAGGAGAAGAAAGTTCTATTTCGGTATCATCTTGAATGTTCATATATGTGGTTGAAAAAGTTTTAAGTTAATTGAAAATACTTGTAGGCAGAACATATCATTACTCTTTATGATGTTCCCAACATCTGGCACATCCCTTTGCTACTGAGAGTAAGCGGCTTGATTTCATTTTGAAGTATACTATTCGAATGTGCTGCTTAATTCTGAAAATTAATGACAGGATATATGTTTTGATTCTTGATCAGGATCAAAAGGCTCACGATGCGATTTTCAAAGTGCTTAATCTTCCAAGGTGCCTATGATATGTTCGATTCCTTATCTTTTTCTTTGTTCCTCTCCGGATATTCAGTTTAAACACTGAACATCGGCCTTACATCAATTCGGGTCCATGTTGCAATTTGCTTGTGTTTTTTTCTTGCAGTGTCACTAAGGAGCCTGCTTTAAAGGAGTGGACAGCTAGGGCTGAAATTTGTGATACGTTACACGAGCCGGTGCGTTGCAAATAATCATCGACTTCAATCTATATTTCTTATTACTTCTAGTCTTATATATGTATGGCTATCATATACAGGTCACAATTGCTATAGTGGGGAAGTACACAGGCCTTTCTGATACCTATCTCTCTATACTGAAGGTATGCAATAAGAAACCTATGAAATCTTGCCGAAAATTGAAGCTGCAAGTTTTTGCTACACGAACTTTTTATCGTAAATTCGATTTGTTGTTTGTAATATATGAAATTTTCATCATAAAATTGTTGGTGTGCAGGCTCTGTTGCATGCTTCTGTTGCCTGCGGCAAGAAACTTGTTGTGGACTGGGTTCCTGCTAGTGACCTAGAAGATGTGACTGAAATAGAGGTCATACTGATTTTAAGTCCTTCAATGTATTATGCATTGATCTTTACTTGTTTAGCTTGTTGACAAAAAATATTTTGTTTACAGAATCCTGATTCTTATAAGGCTGCATGGAAGTTGTTAAAGGTCAGTACCGTTAAGTTTGTTATTGCCTTGGTTATAATTCTTCGAAAATGGTCTCTGATCGCGACTTCTATCTTCAGAGTGCAGATGGTGTTCTTGTTCCTGGAGGGTTTGGCGACAGGGGGTGCAAGGCAAAATTCTCGCAGCAAAGTATGCACGGGAAAACAGAATTCCTTACCTTGGAATATGTCTGGGAATGCAGATTGCTGTCATCGAGTTTGCACGATCGGCTCTAGGATTGAAGGATGCTAACAGCACCGAGTTCGATCCTAACACCCGCAATCCTTGTGTTATATTTATGCCCGAGGTTTAGTGTTTTCTGTTCGATAGTTTTTCCCGATGATAATGGATCGAGTTATTTCATCGTTTTCTAAAACATCTTCGTGTCGGTGTGCCATTCAACCAGGGCTCAAAAACGCATATGGGCGGTACAATGCGTCTTGGATCAAGGAGGACCTATTTCCATGTCCCGGACAGCAAATCTGTGAAATTGTCAGCACTGTGGACTTGTTTTGCACATTCATATATCTATACATTACAAATGATACCGTTCAATCATTCATTAATTAGCTAATCCTCTAATTTTGCATTCATATAGATATGGGAATAGAAGATTCATAGATGAGAGACATAGGCATAGATACGAGGTAAGTGACTTTGAGATAGGTTATGGTTGATCTGCAAGCAAGTACACAACCTTAAAGTCTATATTTTGCAGGTAAACCCCGAAATGGTAGTACGACTCGAAAATGCCGGCCTGTCTTTTACCGGAAAGGACGAAACCGGTCAGCGCATGGAGGTGCCGATTCTTTGCTCTCTGTCTCCCACTTTTATTTATTCATTTGGTACCATTTGACACGTTTTATGATGCAGATTGTAGAACTACCTGGTCATCCATACTACATCGGTGTTCAATTCCATCCCGAATTTAAATCGAGACCGGGAAAACCATCTGCCTTGTTCTTGGGCTTAATAGGTGCAGCTTGTGGGGAATTAGAGGGCGTGTTGAAGGTGAAGTGTGAGAATGGGACTAAGAAAGTGTACCAAAACGGATATGCTACAAAACCTGCAAATATCATAAGAGATGGTATATACAGTTATTGCTGCAACGGTGTGCATTCCTGAGTTTGGTCACGATTTTATGTAATATTGATGATTTTGACAAGCTAGGGTAGTTGGATTCCTATAATTTTACAAGGGTCCGGAGTGCTTGTTTGTCTGGTTTCAGTTTCTTGGAATGGATCTTCAGTTTCTTCCACATGCGCATGTGTTCGATTCCATGATAATAATAATAATGATAATGTCGACGGAGAAAAATCTCCGTCTTCCATTTTCTTCTAAAAACGAAGGGGAAAAAACATGAGCTTATCCATTTTCAACCTAATAACTCATAATAATTTATCTCAACCAATTTGATAATTAAATTTAATTTTAAATTCATTATTTTAGATAGTAACATATGCCATCATCTAACTTTAGATGATTGGAAAGTAATAGATCTTGAATGAGTTTGAATGCGTTACCATATAATTATAGGTTAAATTTATTTAATTAAATAAAAATTAAAACTCAATTAATAGTGTAAATATTGAAGATCAAATATGTAATTATACTATTTTTTTTAATTATAAGGTTATCACCTCTGTTAAATATTATTTAATCCACTTTGCTAACCCTGCCAACAAGATTACCAATGTAAGTTAGGATCTTTTTTTAAACATATATTCAGGAAAACTTGGAAAGCGAATCCATCCCATAAAGGTGGAAGGGAAGTCTTCGAAAGGTGCTGAAGTTCCTTGTCCATGGTTGAACAGTCAAATATAGGCCGTATATGATCCAAGGTCCCTCAGTAAGGATCCTCTCATAATCTTGATCATTTTGGAACTTGGCAAGAAAATACCCGTTTTCCATATCCATAAGGGTGAAGGATTGGGAGGGTTTTCAAGTCGCGTAAATTTTGTTCGTGAGGACACAGTCCTATATTTCTGTCCAAGAGTTTAAGAACGATAGTTCTCGACATACTCGTTCCCATGAGTCGATAAGCACGTTCAGAAATTTGGATAGAAGGAATGCCTTCACGAGTGTATGTAATAAGGTCTTCATTGGTTAAGTCGATGTTATCTTCATCATCGATCAGATTGACACCAAGCATATTTCTCGGGGTTGTATAACTGGTTAGAATAGAGGCGTAGGAGGGAGCTTTATCATTAATTGATTACCTTGTGCAGGACCTGGGTATTCCAGGGACAGGTGACCTGAGATTAGAGTCGACTTATCCATCGGACGAGGGCGTTGTTATGTTGCTATTATCTGACATTTCCGATACTGATAGGTTGGGTGAAAGTTTTTGGAGTAGCGGGATAGATTCGTTTATGTATTGATTATTGAAATTTTTAAAAAAAATATAAGTTTAGAACGTCTGAATAATTAAATAGTTAAATAATTATTTTGTAATTTTTTATAATTAAAAAATCAATAAAATTACACATATAGTTAATAAAATATTTTTTTATAATCTAAAACCATTTATATACTTACCATAAAATAAAATATACTCATAATTAAATCACCATAAGTGTAGGTTACCAAAGAATAAAATACAACTACAAGGACTTGAAACATGGATATTTTTGCCTAGAACCTAAGCAAAGTTGAAGTAACAAAAGAAAAAAAAACATGTTGTGGACAGCTGCTTCTTCTGCCGCCACCACCTCTACCACTGCCGTACGCCGCGCTTTCCAAAGTAATACTTTCAATTCCGTCTCTCCTTTTCCTTCTCACCACTCCATTGCCTGCGGTCGCTTTCATTTTGTCTCGCAACGCTTATTATTCACCGCCGTTTCAACCAAATCCATGTCGCACTCTCAAACCTTTGCTGCTTCTGAACTCCATCCTCCATCCTCTGCCTCAGGTACTGCACCCGTTTTCTAATATTTTCTTTTTTACTTCACCCTTTTTTTATTTTTGCTGCTTCTGAACTCCACCCTCAATCCTCTGCCTCCGGTACTGCTCCCTTTTCTAATATTTTCTTTTTTACTTCACCTTTTTTTATTTTTCCTGGTAAAGAATACAACAAAATAATGTCTTTTGGTGGCTTTTATGTTCCTTATCAGGCAATAAGCAAGCACTAATATCTTTGTCTGACAAAAAAGACTTGACCTTGCTTGCCAATGGCCTTCAAGAATTAGGGTAAATAAATGAACCCCTTTTTTCTTTAGATACTTGCATGTTTCATTTCATCTTTTACCATGGACCTTTGTAGTATTCTCTTTAGAAGAGAAAAGGAGGGAAAAATGTAACCTTTAACATTGACTATTGAAGAATGCCAGAGGAAATGGGGGATTATACTTGAACAAAATGTCATGAATACGGCATCATTTACGTATTCAAGTCTTTAAAACCTTTTTCTTAGGGTTTGGTAGGGTCTATGTTATCAATATGGCAGAAAATGATACTAGACAGGTCAAAGTTCGGTTAATATTCGAATCGACTCAACTTGATTTCTTAACGAGATGAAGTGATCTACTTATATCCGACTCAAAGAAAATAATATATTAAATTTTTATTTTTTTAAATTAAATTATTTGTTCTTTTAAAATCAATATAAGGCTTTCATATACTTAGTACAGGTTTGAACTTGAGTTCGAGTTTGAACCGAGCTGAAGTTTGACCATCAATCGTGTTAAATCTGAGAATGTTTTAAGTTCAAGTTTTTTCGTCCTCGAGTCGAGCTTCAATTTTTGATTTCCAATCGAATTTGATAATTTTAAGCTCACGACCTTTTGAGTCGAATCAAGCTCAACTTTAAACTTTTCGAGTCGAGTCGAGCTCGACTTGGCTCGTTTACACCCTTACTTATCAGTATCAATGTGAAATTTAAAGCAGCGGTTTTGAAGCCTTTGGACTTGCTTCTTTGGAAACTATGGGTACACAATTGTTTCAACTGGAGGAACATCACCTGCCTTGGAAAATGCTGGTGTCTCTGTAACCAAAGTGGAGCAGCTAACTTGTTTCCCTGAAATGGTAACCTTGGCTTAAATCTTTTCTTTCCTTATTTAATATTCCATGGCCTTGTTAGGGCATCTATGACTATTTAAGGGGATAAAAAAAGAATCAGTGGAAGTGATTACGACGACCTCACTGATTATTTAGGAAGCTCTTTTTTTTTTTGCTATTGACCTTTAAGTCATGGCCTACTTATTATCTTTTCTCTTGATCAATCGCCATGGTTTCCTAATGATATGATGCTAACACCAGTATACCTCTCCTAAATGTTAGTTTCAGCTTTAAATCTCATTGAGTTTGGAGATTGACTGAAGTGTCTTTTACAGCTGGATGGTCGTGTCAAAACACTACTTCCCAACATACATGTTGGTATTCTTGCTAGAAGAGACCAAAAACATCACATGGAAGCTCTTAATAAGCATGGCATCGGTGAGTTCTAACTTCTAACCTTGTCGTGAAAAATAGAACTCCTTAATGGATAAGTGCTTCTTTTCCAAGTATGGCATCCGACTTTTTCCCCCCTCCATCTTTTGAGCTAAAATTGTTTCTATTCAGGTATGTTTGATGTAGTGGTTGTGAACTTGTACCTGTTTTATGATAAAGTTACTTCTACGGGAGGAATTGCATTTGACGATGGCATCGAGAATATTGATTTTGGTGGCCCTGCAATGATTAGAGCTTCTGCAAAGGTAACTGTTATGTTAGTAGTGAAATGTTAATTGATTGGTGTGTTCATTTTCCCAAGTTGTACCTTCATATTATAGTAGATAGTCTTATATGCAACCTGTTTATTCAAAAAGCAAAGCTAAACAGATAATTGAACGAATCACATTGGTAATGAAGGATGTTTCAATCATTTTCTATTTCAAAATAATACATTTATCATTCCTCGAATTTCTTAAAGGCCATTTATCATTCCTTAGCATACAATAGGACATTCTTTGTTATTATCATTTTCTATTGCAAAATAACACATTTACTTGAATAGAATCACAAGGATGTCTTGGTTGTTGTTGACTCACAAGACTATCCTGCACTCCTTGAATTCCTTAAAGGTGGGCAGGATGATCAACAGTTCCGGAGAAAGCTTGCCTGGAAAGCTTTTGAGCATGTTGCTTCCTATGATTCTGCAGTTTCAGAGTGGCTCTGGAAACAGACTGCGGGAGGTATTCTCTTATGCTTTAGCTACTTGGTCACCGTAGTTGAAATGGTTGCCGTTTAATGATGTTTAGAAGAAAAATAAGGTAATTTAACTACCATAATTTTGCATAAAAAGAAGGCATAATGTCAAAAAACACCCTTAATGTTTGACAATAGTTTCATTTTGACCCCTATCCTTTTTTTAAAACACTTTGACCCCCAACATTTCATTTTGGGGCAAAATGTACACTGGTTGGATGGAAACCGTTAGTTGAATAACTGTCAAAGCATTCTGCTGATGTGGCAAGTCCACGTGGGATTTAACCCCAAATAGATGTGGCATGTCCACGTCAACAGAAAGCATTGACCATTAGTCAACTAACGGTTTCATCCAACCAGGGGGCATTTTGCCCAATGAAACGTTAGGGGTCAAAGTGTTTCAGAAAAAAAGATAGGGGTCAAAATGAACTATTGTCAAACGTTAGGGGTTTTTTTATCATTATGCCTAAAAAGAAAATAGCTCATCTTTTTCAAAAGAATCAATGCAACAACTCATTGAACTTTTTTTTTATTAAGTGCTATCAATAATTGTTACAAATTTAGATCGACATAATTCTTTATTTGTCGGAAGATTAATTCCCTCCCCACTTTACGGTGCCATTATCCCTCAAAAGTTCACTTCGTTATGGTGAAAATCCTCATCAGAAGGCTGCATTTCATGTTGACAAGAGTTTGTGTGAGGTCAATGCTGGTGGTATTGCAACAGCTGTTCAACACCATGGGAAGGTGATTTAGGGTCTGTTTCCCCCCGTTTTTCCTGTGTTTGTTCCCGTAAAATAAGAGGTCAACGGAAAACTCAAAGCAAAACAAGGTAAAATGACTTAACGTTTGGAAAAGGGTAAGTCATTTTCCTTCGCTTTCCCGTCCCTTGCTCCACATCGAAAAATCGAGCGATCCAGTGGCCTCATTCTCATTGGAGAGGCAGACGGTCTTCTTCTCAGGTATCTCTCTTTTCATCTTCTCCCTTTTCATCTTCCTTGACCTCCTTTTAATTCTTGTTTCATCTTCCTTGACCTCTATTTTCATTTTCACCGGCTCGACAGAAATCAGAAACCTTCGATTTGGTTTGATTTTGAATATGTTTAGGCACGACTGCTGATGATTTGTTTCCACTCTTCGACAAGTACGGGAAGGTCATGGTCTCTGCCTCTGATTTCTTTTCCTACACTGCTTTCTGGTACTTATGTTTTTCCTTTCCCCTTCGTTCGGTTTGATCTCAAATTTACCTTTTCTGATTTGTGCTCCCCCTATTTCGGTGTATATGGAAATTTTAATTTTCTTTGATTTGTTGCCATTGTATCAGCATTTTGAGGTCTAATTATTAACTAAATTTTAGTTAAAATGACATGTTTGAATCAGATTACTTAGTCGGCTGGGGAACATAATTTGTTAATCAGCTTGTTGGTGCAAATTCGTTCAAATTACTAACAGTTATATGAATCATGCAACTGGATTTTGCTACTCTGGGTTTACTGGTTTGAATTTATCGGGTAAAAAGAGTACCCTTTTCAGTATTTCAAGTTTAGATCAATTTTGGGCCCTAGTTTGAAGAGGGTTTCATTTCTAAATTGTGTTTTTTGTATTATAAAATGGAAATGAATGAGAATTTTTTGACTTCAATTTGTAATGACTATTGGATGAGGTATTAGAAGCTGTGATTTTAAAGCCTATCAATTCTTCTGAAACTGTATTTTAAGTTGAATATGAAGTTGTGCAAATTGGTTGTAACTTACTTGGTTAAGCAGAAGGAATCATCTACACGCTGGTAATATTGTCACTATAGTGTCTAGGGAAATATTCAAAAATTGGTTGTTTGAAGCGGGCTTTTTTATTGTAATATAAAATTTTGTTTTGAACTGAGTAATTTTGTTGGGGTTAACAGCACAGCAGGAAAAAAGAAATGATTTCTGTGCAACTTTTCTGCTAATATGCATGGTGCAATCACTTTGTTTTAAGATTTGTTTCGGCTTATAGTGATAGTCTGGCACATCCATTCATTCGAGCCAATGACACTCAAGACTGAGGTATAGTATAGGTTTGAATGAACTTGAGTACATAGTTGTCTAGAAGTATGTATTCTCTTTGTGTCTTCTGTTATTCATGACTGAGGTCTCAAATGTGCAACACTGTTGGAACTTGTTCTAGTTCATTTTTGAAGTCTCACAAAGTGTGGGTTTCTATTGTGAAAATGTTGAAAGCTGCTGTTTTGACTAGATGTGAGATGGCATTTAAGTTTATCTCCTGTGGAATCTTATAGTTCTATATTCCTGGGAAGGGGGAAATGTTTAGGCTTGATGGGGACCATGGGGTGTAAAGGATGGTTAAAGTAGAGTAGAAATGCACTAGAATAATTTTTATTTGATGCAGCTTTGATATTTTGTATGTTCTTTGTTTCAGCTATTTGGTTGCATCTATGGGGCTTCAACTGCTATGGAGCTTTGGTCTTGCATGTCTCGATGTTTATGCTTTGAGGAAAAAGAGAGATCTTCAGAATCCTGTTCTAATGAGCCTACTTGCTGTAGGTGATTGGGTATGCAACTTTTCTCCAAGAATCCCCACTAACCGCCTGGGATGATTGAGTACACTAGGAACTAGGAAGATGAGTATGCTATGCATGTAGTTCATCAGTTGAGGCACCATTACTCTTCGTTTAGCGTTTGATGAATCATTTTTTGTCTGCTATTTCGCAGGAACAACAAATGGTTATGCCTGGCCATCGCGAGGAAAGCTTACAGAAAGAGCTGAACCGTTACATTCCCACAGCTGCTGCATTTGGAGGCATGTGCATCGGTGCACTCACAGTTCTGGAAGACCTTATGGGAGCAATTGGATCAGGAACCGGCATACTTCTTGCGGTCACAATCATTTATCAATATTTTGAGACCTTCGAGAAGGAGAAGGCTAGTGAGCTTGGCTTCTTAGGATTGTGAGCTTAGGTTTTGACTTAAGGAATACTAGCATATATACCTTGCAACATAATTTTGTTGTATGGTTAGATGCACAAATGATGAGAACACTTGTTATGTGCCTTTAGTTACTTGAGGAGAGCCTTTAAAATTTTGCCTTAGATCGTGCATTAATTTCACATTGATTTATTTATGAAATCCAAGGCTAATTTTCTTTACTTTGTATTGTTATTGCATTAATTTCAGAGGTAGTTCAAAGATAATAGTAAAACTACAGACGTCTGCAATAATAAATTAGCAACTTTCTTGGCTAAAAAAACAAAGCATAGTTTTCTGAAAATACATATTTTAATCAACTTTTATAATATATTTTTAATCAATTATTAATATTATCTAAAATACATATTTTTATAAAATATAATTATATATAAAAAATGAACCTTTAAAAAATAATAAATAATAAAACATATTCAATATATACGGATTCTTCATTAAAAACAGATTCTGAAAACAATTTTCAGGAAAATTACTCAAATAGTGTAAAACATTTTACAATGTACCATTCAAACGCTGAAAAATGTTTTATAGAAAATGATTTACATTTCTGTAAAACATTTTCCAGATTTTATTTTCAGGAAAACATTTTCAGTGAAACTAACGGACCCTTAGTTAATCTTATTTTTTATGCTCTAGGCCTACTTATGCTTGTTAATAAGTTAAAGCAATAGATAATTATGGGATCATCTTGCCTGTTTTTCCTTCCTAGTTTGCTTTTCCAGGAAACTATTTGCTTTTACTATTTTTTTATCCAGCTTGCTCTGCTGATAAACTCAGTTACAGGATATTAGATTTTTTCAGTCAGACCATACTTTTTTTGTTCAATTTGATTCTTATCATGCAAACACAGATAGAACTTATATTGTTGCGTATGTGGAAGAGTGTCTTGTTTTGTTGCTGTTCCTTTTCACTTTGGTGGTTAAGGACATGAAATCCTTCGCAAATTGGAATGCTATGATTATATTCGTTTCCGATTTAGTTCTCAGCTGTGTTATGCCCTAACATATCCTTAATTCTTTTTTATCTTGGTGCAGGAAATGTCGTATAATAACTATTTGGATGCCGATGCCGCTTGGAATTGCGTCTCTGAGTTTAGGGACCCTACATGTGTGATTGTAAAGCACACAAATCCATGTGGAGTAGCTTCTCGTGATGACATCCTTGAGGCTTACAGGCTTGCTGTGAAAGCTGATCCAGTGAGCGCGTTTGGAGGAATTGTAGCCTTCAACATAGAAGTAGATGAGGCAAGTTGATGAGTTTTTTGGAATCCTTATAATGCAATTGTGCGTTCTTTGTATCACACGTCGACTATCATCTTATCAGTATGCTACCTTCAAAATCAAGACAGGGTACCCTTTTTGACACTGTTTTGGATTTAGGCTCTTGCTAAGGGAATCAGAGAGTTCCGGAGCCCAACGGATGGCGAAACTCGGATGTTTTATGAGATTGTTGTGGCTCCCAAGTATACAGAGAAGGGACTTGATATCCTCCGTGGAAAGTCAAAAACTTTGAGAATCCTTGAAGCAAAAAAGAACGAGAAAGGGAAGCTCTCACTACAACAGGTCGGTGGTGGTTGGTTGGCCCAGGATTCAGATGACTTGACCCCTGAAGATATCCAGTTCAACGTGGTATCCGAGAAGAAGCCACAAGATAGTGAGCTTCGTGACGCGGAATTTGCATGGCTGTGTGCTAAGCATTTCAGGAGCAATGCTATTGTAATAGCAAAGGTTTGTTATTTCCCCCTTTCCTCTTGAAAAAGCTGGGATAAGATTTACTGAGCCCTGGACATTATTATTTCGCAGGACAACTGTATGTTGGGTATGGGAAGCGGGCAGCCAAACCGTCATGAGAGTTTGAGAATAGCTTTGAGGAAAGCAGGAGATGAGGTCAAGGGAGCTGCTTTGGCTAGCGATGCATTCTTCCCGGTTGGTAACTACGACCTTAAAAAGTTTTTGCGCCTTTGCGTTGTTAAGATCTTATTGAATGCATGCAATTGATTGGCTAACGAATATGTTTCGTATCAATAGCTTGGAAAGATGCAGTGGAAGAAGCTTGTGAAAGTGGGATCGGAGTCATTGCGGAGCCTGGTGGGAGCATTACAGACGGGGATGCCGTTGACTGTTGTAACAGGTACGGTGTTTCGTTGGTTTTCACAAATGTGAGGCACTTTAAGCATTGATGCTTTTGCACTTGCATTCCTCCATGGATTCAACTTGAGGATGCAGCAATGTTGTGCAATTTATTTGGCTGTAAGCTTAACAACTGATAAACGTTGGGTTTGTACTGCTATTTTTACTTCACCAAAATAATAGAATAAGATATCTCAAGTTATATATTGGTCGGAGCTACGACACTTTGACCTTGATGGATCACCGGCAAACATGGCCGTGCAACGTAGGTTTACTCAACAATTTAACATATTTTTTAATGCTTATATCTTTTAATATTATATTGCAAATTTAATTTTTCATATGATACATAAAAATAAATAACTCAAATATGTTATAAATTAAAAAAACCCGATTAAGTTTGAACTTTAAATGTTAAAGTTGGAATCTTTATGTTATACAAATATAATATTTTTTTTATCTAAATTCTGTTAAATTTCAGATAAATTCACATATATAAGCTAGCTAATTGTTAATAATCATTGAGACTATTAAAAAAAGAAAGGATTTTTTTAGATAAAATTAAATATTTGAATCGTGGTATTTATAGATAAAATAAATTAGATTAAGAAAATAATTTTTATGTTAGATCTTTACAATATTGGATTTAAATTAATTTATTAATAATTAAGAGTTTGCAATTTCATGATAAATGGGAATGAATAAACGGAAAGGTAAGAAGAAAGCAGGAATAGTGAAGGGAAAGGTTGTAGTGGAGAAGGTGAGAGAAAAATCAACAGTGACAAGAAGCTTTTCAAATTATCCACTTAAACTCATTGTCCCCAGAAAGGTTCTCTACCTTTCTCACATAACAAAAGATCAGATGTCTTTGTTTATTCCTATCGACTGAAGCTGATGATTGATTGATTCCTCAGGTGGGTCCTTCCGAAACCGATGCTGTCTGGGTTTACACCCTCACCTATGGCGGTGGAATTGTCTCCGTACAGCTCGATCATCAGTCTTTGTATCATTTTCTTGTTTCTTTTTGTTTTGGGATGAATGTTTATCATTGTTCTATGTTAGGGAGATTCTATTTTAGTTGAATTTACAATCGGAGATGGGTGCACTGCTGTTCTTACTACCCAATCCTCCACAAAGGTTTCATCTTTATCTTCTAATCCATTTGTCTTTGCGATATAAAAACTGGGTTTTGACTGAATTGATTAGTTTCACTTCTGATCTGGTTTAGGTCTACGAGTCATTGGGGTCCAAGTGTTCTGAGCAACTCCTGGAGGTAACTATCCATCCTTAACCCTAAACCCGAGACTGATGAATAATCACCAATTTACACTAAAATCATATTTATGCGATACGTTTTTAGAGAAGGATTCAACATTTTGACTCCGTTTACATGAATGCTTGTAGTGGAAATAGCTAAGTAGGCAAGAATTGGTAGTGGTGCTCTATTCGTAGTCATTCCGGATCCGGTCACATGTTTTTCCACCGCAAGATATTCTCAGAAACAGGTGTTCAGGTTGGTGTCCGACTCAAATTTGGTCATTGTAGATTGGCTTACCAGTGGTCGTCATGAAAGTGGGGAGAAATGGGATTTCAAACTTTATCGGAGCACCAACTACATATTTGCTGAAGGCAATCGATCTGTATTTCTCGACACCGTAATATTCTCATTATTCCCCTTAGTTATAATGCTAATCTGTTAACGATCATAATGCATTTAAGAAATTGTGCCCTGCGGATAATTTATGTTTTTTCTCTGTGATGTCCTCTTAATGTGTTCCCCTTCCATTCTTTGATTTTTTTTTTCAAATCATAGGTATTGCTAGAACAAGGTAGCCCTGTGAATATAGCGGAACGAATGCACGAGTACCAAGACATAGCAATGGTGATAATCTATGGGTAGTTACTTCAGTGTCCTTTATTTTCCTAAGGTGTATTAAATTCATGTATGGTGAAAGGATTTTGTGACAGAAGTAACTTATTTGTAGCCCAAAGCTGAAGTTTGTTCAAGACCAAGTTCAAGAGAATGTGAAGAGGTTGATGTCTCAGCAATTACACATTCCTTTGACTAACACGGGGTGTCGTGCTAAAACAAATTCGGATAGTTGTTCCATCAGGCCAGCTTTTATTGCATCCTGCAGTGCCTTTGGTCCTAAGGTATTTGCTGACACAATAGCAGCTGTGTTGTTGCATTGAACTCATGCATGTATCACTCGAAATGTTGCGCATGAGAAAGTAAAGTTGAGGAAATGCTTTTATTTTTTGCAGGGAATGGGAGTTGTTGTTCGCATAGCTTCTACAACAACTGAGGCAGTTTATAAGTTTCTGCACCATCAGTTGACTGGGATGGAGCCCCTTCTTGGTGTATCACCCTATTCTTGAACAAATATTGTCATTTCATTTGAATTCGATTTTTAATAATTGTTGGCTCTTGCATTCATCTTTCAAAGTTGAGTACCTTAAAGCGCAATTGTCGATTTGTTTAGGTATTGTAATTTGTATCAGAATATTAATATTAGACGAACGTGAAAAATAATGTCATTTTCATGTTGTATGACTTCTCTCATTAATAAACGCAATCACAAATGTTTTGATGTGGCGTAGAACAAAATAGTAAAATATGAATACAACAGCATGCCCGAAATGTCACGGGGTTAGAGTTTCATCTAACGATCCCTTAGACGAAAGATATTGCAAAAATTCTTCATTTCCATCCACTCTTATCCATGCCATCCAATGTACCTTACATTCTAAATCAAATACATAACGAAGTAAAAACTAAAATGCAATTTCACAGGGTGCGTGAAATGTTTTTCCACGGTATATGGACTCCAGGTTTTCTCCCGCGTAAGAACAATGCGGCGACACCTCAACACCTGGGCTCATATAAGATGTCAAAGCATTCCGAGACACCATCAAAGACTTGGAATCCCGAATAAAAAATCAAAAAACAATGCTAAAGCAGCAATCTCAATCATCAAAATCACCAGTTGCATATAATGGAACTGAATGCGTCAAGAAGCCACCGGCAGCAGCTACCCAATGCGAGTGTAGCCGCAGAAGCAGCAGCCTTGCACTGTCTGGAGTGTCATAATTTGAACCATTGGCATTTTTCACTGGTGCAAACTCTTCCTCTCGTAATACCTGCGTATTTGGAAACATAAAAAAATACACAGTATATTAATCCCTTGTTTACATTTCCAATAGACAGGGAAGAAAAGGGAAAAAAATAGAAGCGAGGGGAAGTGATCACCTCAAACAAAGCAGTTGAAGCAGCGTATGGAAATGCATCAAAGACGAACTGCTCTAGTTTCAACCCCATTGTATACCCATGTAAACACGGAATCTTTTTCTCCGCTACATGGTAACTGCAGCCGGACATATATAAATATTAACACCCTTTAAAGGGATAAGTGTGAAGGTATTAACAAGCAATGACACGCATCCTATTTATAGAGGTAGGTGCCAAGAAATATAACTGATGTCAGATACTATACTCTTAAGACAGAAAAACATGGCTCAGTCAAAATCTTCTACAAGTTTGCTTGATCCTTAACCGCATCGCGGCTTGAAAAGTAAGTGTAAAGGAAACAGCAAACACCCATTGATCCTGTTTGTTTTCAGGTCAATGAGAGACATGCAGAGAGGAGGAAGTAGCTCAAGGATTTTGCATTTGAAAAATAGATTACAATTGTCTCAGAAACAGCACTAATTGACAGAACAATGTTCAAGGCATAACAGATCAAAACATGTACCTCGAAAGGAAAGAAAAACATCACTTACATGCTGTCTTTCTCAAGGCCATCTGCCACTTGGCTGAGAAAGTCCAAAATGAACATGTGTAAGCACACCTGGAAAGCATAAAGCCGTAATAGCATAAGATATACAATCACAATATTTATCTTCATTTATTAATGCAAATGTATTCTAGGCATTACAATGTCATACTTTTTAATAACACCATAAATCCAAATTGAAACCCTGTGGTTTACAGGATAATAAACTGCCATCAAAGAACATGGTTGGTTTTGAAATTTGAATATTCTCAAGCATTATCTGTTAGTAGTGCTTTTCAATTTTCTATAAAATCTAAAACAGTAAAAATCATTCAAGTCTATGACAAAAATTGTGCAGCCTATTTACGTGAATTCGCAAGCAGCAGCAAAAAGTTTCCAAAACCTTCAAATTTCTTCTTTTCTTGAAATAGTTTCAACAATGTTGTGCACTCTTGCATGAGCCAACTTCTACTCTCAACTAAGCCTACAAACTTAAAACTGAAACAATCTGGCATGAAAGCACTAAAAAAGCCCAAAGATGTAGCATATTGAATCCAAAAAGCACTGTATTTTGCAAGAAAGAATCAATATTGAATCAAAATTGGTGACAAATAGTATACATTACTCCAGCAAAAACGAAGGCGTCCAGTTTGCTGGTTGATGGCAGAAGCCAGTGACGAATCTAGTTCACTGTATTCAACCACAGTAAGAGGCCCACCTTTACCAAGCCTAACAAAACACCAACCTTTTCCTGGGGATAGGCCTGTAAACCATTTACTAGGAGATATTAAGACATTATAAAAGCCTTGAAAAAATTTTAAGTTTATAATCTATCTATAAAGTATAATATATATATATATATATATATATATATATATATATATATTTATGTGTGTGTGTCTATATATATATATATTTGGAGAAATTTTTAAACCAATAAAGATACCCTTTTTTCATTATTTTACTAAATTGACAATAAAATAACATTTTATTTATTAATTATTTTGATCTCTATTTAAAGTGACTTATGGAATAATAAAAGTTAAGCAGATTATTTAACATATAGTTTAGAGGACACAGAGATCGAACAAATGCTACGAACTGTTGCAATACAGCTTATTAATAGCAGTCTCAAATACTGATAATGTAGTCAAACAATAATTAAGTAATTCATGCAACTGAAATTCTCAGATATACTTGGAAATTGAGAGCACTAACTACCTTTCGTACGACTTTAGCAGCAGTAGCTGCACCTTTATCAATGAAATATCCCAAGAAAGCTGGAGAAAAAAAAAGAACTCTTTTTTTTATATATTATGAACGGGGGTCGTTCTGCGGTGCGGCGCCTAAAAAACGGCTAATATACGGCGTGACCGGTTAAACAAGTGACCGGTTAAAATTTAGACCGGTTATGTTATATTATTTAACCGGAATTATTATAAAGTACAATAACATACTAGGTAGCGCTTATATAATGTAATAGGTAGCGCTTATATTTACCTATTTTATAAGTAAACCAGTATATTTATACCGATAGCATTGCAAATTTACCTATTACATTATATTATATTGAAAGTGTCCATACTTTTTATAAAAAGGATCGATACTTTAACAGTGTTTCATGTTTTCCACCTACAATATTGATTTAATAATTTCATTTGCACAAAAAATTATTTGATTGTTTTGATATTTTATAAAATATTATTTAGAATTTTTAATTTAATAATAATATATACCGTAACGAAAAAAATAAATCATTAGACGCCTATAATTACTAAATTAATATCTTAAAACTCACTCAAAAGATAACCTTAAATTAATGTTTTCCACAGTGAAAAAAGTATGGACACTTTTATAAAAAGGATAGACACTTTACAATATAACCATTACCTATTACATTATATAAACGATACCTATTACATTATATAAGGGCTACCTATTACATCATATGTTTACCTATTATATTGAAAGTGTCCATACTTTTTATAAAAAGGATCGATACTTTTTTTAAAACTTATGTAATTTATGTTTCAATTTTTTTAACAGTGTACTGCGAATTTAAAATGATAATATACTTGTAGTTATTGTACATACCTAAATATGTACTGCGAATTTAATGTTGTACCCACCCTTTAACTACAGAAACATGTTCAAAATGAACCTTCGTTTACATATCCATCAACTCCTGGAGCACTGAACTTGCACAACAAAATTTTTGCCATGGATAATACTGATGTAGACAATGTTAAGCCAACCGAGGAATGCCATGAAGTACATAATGTTGATGAATCTGACAGATTGGTTGGTCAGCTCTTCTGTTCACGTGATCAAGCTTGGCACTTTTACAAGGGATTCGCACGGGAACATGGGTTTAGTGCACGTAAGGGAACAACACGGCTTGACGTGGAAGGGAATGTGAAGACACAAGAATTTTGTTGTTCCAAAGAAGGGTTTCGAGTATCAAAAGTCAATACTTTTGATCGTCAACGTGCTCATACGCCAGTCACAAGAACAGGATGTAAGGCTAGAGTCGTAGTTACAGCAACAAATACAAACGATCAGTGGGTTATAAGTAAGTCTGATCAGAAACATAATCATGCATTGTGCACATCTGCTATGACACCATTTATGCGTTCTAATCGAGCTGTAAGTAAGGCTGATATCGATGAGGCAACAACATTGAAAGAGGTCGGTGTTGGCACGTCACAAGTAATGAACTATTTAACGCAGCAGGCAGGGGGCTATCATAATGTTGGATTTACACATAAAGACCTCTACAATGCACTTCAAATAGGTAAAGCAAAGGAAATCGTCGATGGGGATGTGAATGCGCTTATTGCCTACTTTGATTATAAGAAACATGATGATCCCGGGTTTTTTATGACATACTCGGTAGACGAATCGGGGGCATTGTATAATCTTATTTGGTCGGATTCTACATCGAGATCGGATTACACATGCTTCGGTGATGTAATTGCGTTCGACACAACGTACAAAGATAATTTGTATGGTCGACCAATTATGCCTATTGTTGGTGTCAATCATCACCATAACACAATTGTGTTTGCCACTGCCATAATCGCTGACGAAACGTCTCAATCTTTCGAGTGGGTGCTACAGAATTTTTTAGAAGCCATGATGAATAAATCACCTATTTCTGTTGTAACCGATGGGGATAGGGCAATGCAGAGGGCTATCAAATCTGTTATCCCTTATGCTAAGCACAGATTATGTTCTTGGCATCTTTCTCGCAATGCACAAGCTAACATTGGTGACCCAAAGTTTACAGCAGCATTCTCAAAATGCATGGCTTCCTGGTGGACAACCAAGGAATTTGATATTCAATGGCGTTCGATTGTTTCAGAATTCAACGTCCAAAGCATCCATGGGTGATTGAGAAGGGAAATACACGACACTTATGGGCACAAGCATATCTAACCGGTCATTTCTTTGCCAATATTCGCTCAACACAAAGGTGCGAGTCTATGAATGCTTCACTAGCTATTGCACTGAAACACAAGAAGACATATTTAGATGTTGTTCGTGCAATTGAAGATGGAATTAGTAGAATGCGTATGAACGAGTTGAAAGCGGATTACTTAAGTTCCCATACGAAGCCCTTCCAGATCACAAAACTGGTCGACCTTGAAAGCCATGCCGCTGCGATTTTTACCCGCGAATCTTTTCGTGTGTTCCAAGATGAACTTACACGGGAGACATTGTACCGGATTGAGGCAGAGATTAAGTCCTTATCAGATGAATGTCAACATTATATTTTGTCAAAGTACGCAGAAAAAAATAGGAAATTTGAAATTAGTTTTGATTCTCGTACGAAAACTCTAATTTGCTCCTGCAAAAAATTCGAGACCGTTGGACTTCCGTGTCGCCATCAACTTCACATTTTGAAGCAATTGGACTACACATATTTGCCCGGGACTTTGATTCAAAGTAGGTGGACTAATGATGCGAAGGCTTCTGCACCCAGCTATGTTGATTTGAATGTGTCTCCAGAAGTGATGCAAATGGCAAGGTTCGCTGCTCTACGTTCAACGTCAAGTAGGTTATGCTACATTGCATCAAAGACAGACGAGTCTTTCAAAACCGCAAGAGATGAGATGAAAAAACTAATAGAAGAATTAGAAAACTCGTTTGGTTTGAATCATTCAGTCAACCAGAGCATTGTAGTAAACAATGTTCGTGACCCTCAACGAAAACAACGCAAGCGAAAAGAAGTGCCGAAGAACAAGGTCGAGAAGCAAATTGTACTGGTTAGATTAAAAAATTACATATTACATTATACTTTTGGGTTCGATGATTTTGGGATCGACACTTTTTATATATGGATCGACACTTTATTGATGCACCTTGTAAAAATTCATTCTGGAAAAAAAATATCGACACAAACTATATTAGTGTCGACACATTATTTAGACTTATTCTCTCATAAAACCGGTATAATTGTACCGGTTAGATTAAAAAATTACATATTACATTATACTTTTGGGTTCGATGATTTTGGGATCGACACTTTTTTATATATGGATCGACACTTTATGGGTGCACCTTGTTTTTAATTCATTCTGGGAAAAAAATATCGACACAAACTATATTAGTGTCGACACATTATTTAGACTTATTCTCTCATAAAACCGGTATAATTGTACCGGTTAGATTGAAAAATTACATATTACATTATACTTTTGGGTTCGATGATTTTGGGATCGACACTTTTTATATATGGATCGACACTTTATTGATGCACCTTGTAAAAATTCATTCTGGAAAAAAAATATCGACACAAACTATATTAGTGTCGACACATTATTTAGACTTATTCTCTCATAAAACCGGTATAATTGTACCGGTTAGATTAAAAAATTACATATTACATTATACTTTTGGGTTCGATGATTTTGGGATCGACACTTTTTTATATATGGATCGACACTTTATGGGTGCACCTTGTTTTTAATTCATTCTGGGAAAAAAATATCGACACAAACTATATTAGTGTCGACACATTATTTAGACTTATTCTCTCATAAAACCGGTATAATTGTACCGGTTAGATTAAAAAATTACATATTACATTATACTTTTGGGTTCGATGATTTTGGGATCGACACTTTTTTATATATGGATCGACACTTTATGGGTGCACCTTGTTTTTAATTCATTCTGGGAAAAAAATATCGACACAAACTATATTAGTGTCGACACATTATTTAGACTTATTCTCTCATAAAACCGGTATAATTGTACCGGTTAGATTAAAAAATTACATATTACATTATAATTTTGGGTTCGATGATTTTGGGATCGACACTTTTTTATATATGGATCGACACTTTATTGATGCACCTTGTAAAAATTCATTCTGGAAAAAAAATATCGACACAAACTATATTAGTGTCGACATGACCCTTAATGTGTATAAGAAACATGTACAACAACATACTGCTAACTTTTCTCATCTCATTCATAATTATATTCACATAAAAAAATATAAATCGTATACAAAATTATAAATCGTATACAAAATTATAAATCTTATACAAAATTAACTCGACATTTACATCATTGCATCCTTTTGTTATTCTTATGTAATATTGCGGCTTTTGTTATCTCCTGTCTTCGTTCATTTTGATTGTGGCTTACGAGATCATTTAATACTCGCGATCGATCCCAGTCTCCAACAACCTATATTCAAATTGTCAGAACGTTAAGTATTGTCAACTACAGCATTCAATCTACGACTTTTAACAATTTTACCACAAACAATTTTTTCTATCCACTTACAAAATCACCAGTTGCCCCTGTAGAACCGATCGATTCCATCCACATCATCACATACATGCCGCAATCATATCTGTTACAAAATTTGAAAACCACACATGTCAATTATGATGAATACTGCATAAATTAAGCTTTCTATTTGTGATAACATCTCATACCCATTCAATTGCTTATTCTTCTTATGCTCCACAAATTTGAAGTTTTTCAAGGGATACTTTCCTAGAGATCCACATGACTCAACCCAAATGCGTTTCTTATTATAAGAATCTAATATTTTAATCTGCATTAAAATAGAAGAAGTTATGCACCAAAAAATTATGCATTATAATTTACATAATGTCCTTTCATACATACATACATACCAATCTCTTAGCATCCTTCACTCTCTGTTTAGCTGCTTCAGTTGTAAACATACTATCATATATGTTACAACATGATCTACCATATCCAACACCAACAGATACCAGTGTGAATTATGGTAGTTTATTGTGATCATTATCTGCAACAAATTTCACACCCAATTTGACAAAATTCAACATTCTATATCCGAAAACATCATTTGCAATTGGTATGGTGTCTTACCTTCTCACAGTCCGTGAATTTCACATAGTTATCCAATATGACACCCCAGAAGGTAGAAATATTCTCAACACTTTCTTTATTGTTGGCTTCCAACGCCTGTTGCTGTAATTACGCAACAAACATTATTAATTTACCGTCTATAACACTACTTTTCAATATTTATTAATTTAACTCACCACTAAGAGGTATGGAAGGTAGCCAATCCTCCGGTGTGACTTTTGAGAATCGTAGCATATGGTCCAGGCGAGCAAATCGATAACCTAACAAAATTAATTACACAATCAGAACATATTCAATAAGTTTTATTTATTTTCTACTTTCTACTTACCACACCGCCAACCCATTCTGTAGGCTTCAACGTTGCAACGTCGTATACAGTAGCGAATTGATTTCCCATTGATATTACAGAATATCTGTATGAATCATTAGGATTAATATCTTGTCATGAAATATTTAAATATCACTCACAAAACAATATATTTCACTTACCCCGATTCTAACTCGCTATTCCATAAATAATCACAAATTGCAGCTTCGATGTCATCAATTCCAGTTGGAATGTCCGCTTTTTCAACCTACAATTTTGCATACAAATTTTTGTCACAACAACATAATAAAAATCAAATTAAGTATTCTTTTATTAAACTTACCTTCTGCTTCTTCTTCTGGGGTGCAGGACATTCCGAATCCAAAACTGCTGCTATGACACTCTCCGGTGTATAAAGCACATTGGGCCTCTCCTTCCTCCTCATTTCTTCCATCTCTTCTTCTTCCTCCTCCCTCTTTTCTTCTTCATATTTTTTCAGTTCATCGTACTTTTTTTCTACATAGCTCTTCATATCTTTTATTTCACCCTTCAATTGAGCTCCTTCATCCGAGTATTTATCAACCACCCCCTTCACCCCCGTAAGTTCACTCCTCAAATCAACAACCTCCTTCACCACTCCCTCAAATTTCTCTCCCGTCACCATCTTAATATCACCCCTTAACACCGAAACTTCTTTCACCACTTCACCCCTCAACACCTCTACTTCTTTCACCACTCCATCTATTTTCCCTTCCACTACCCCCTTATGCCTCTCGAGTTTCTCTACGACTTGATCAAGTTTCTCTTCGACTCTTGATTGTCTTTGCATGATTTCAAATTGGATTTTTTTGATATCAGCCAATTCAGACATCAAAATGTCGAAGTTACTCTGTTTTGCTTCACCGTCGTCCCACTCACCTTCATCCCCCAATACTTCTTCCCTCAATACACCATCCCTCCTTTCTTCTCCTCTGCCTCCACTGCCTCCTCTACATCCTTGCCAATAACCTTCAAAAAATTAAATTACAATATTAAGACATTGATTATATTCTTAATATTATTTAATTACATTTATTACCATTTCTTGCTTCTTCCCTCTATCCAACTTCAACTTCACCATCACTCTAACCACCTCTTCCTTCCCCCATGCACGGATGCGTGCCACTCCGGTTCTTTCATAAGCCGGCACTGCCTCACAGCCCGACCAAAAATCGAACAGTGCAACCTGCATTTATAATAAAATTAGAATTTTTATATAAAAACACAAAAAAGTGATTCAACTCATTTACCTCTAAGATTGCTATGCACCCTTTGAGGTATCTCTGGCTGCCCTTTTTAAAGGTGATAATTGATTCAATCAATCTCGAATGGATATATTCAGCCCAATTGAATTCACCCTTTAAGCCTTCATCGCAAATGAGCTTCATATATTCCTTGTTCGTTGACGTATCACCCGTTGGACAAAGAAATATACCGACAAGGTACAATAGAACTCGGGCCTTCAGCTCATCCCCCAAGTAAGATCCACTTTTGATATCCTCTTCAACTTCAGTATATGTCACCTTATGATTCAAACCATATTTGGAGGCAAGTGCTTTCCAGTTCTTACTCCTACAGACTTCTATAACACTTTTGCCTTTGTTTTGTACCCCCAATACGGCTGCAGCAGTCGATACCCCCAGAGGGAATGAATAATCACCATACTTAGCCATACATTGACTGACGTCAAATTGTGCCATCAAGGATCGACACAATTCCCTCCGAATAGGTCGATCCCTTACTCCGATCAACGATCCAAAACCTATTTCTCCCAGCACATTCAACTGACCCTTCTCCTTAAGGTGTTTAATTAATAAATTCACCCTTTTAATGCTGCACCTTGTCGACACTTCCTACATTTTTTAACAATATATAATGTTATAGTTCTTATATATTTTGTATCAACGTATTTACAAGTTTAATGAATACCTTATTTTCATGTGCTTTCCTCCGTTCTTTGTATTCTTTACTATCATTCCTTGACTGTGTGATGTAAGGTTCCTTTTCAGCATCACTCATTGAATTCCATTTGGACCTCACATCTTTTTTCACCTAATATTAAACATAAACGTTTCTTAATCAATACATTAACACTAAATACTAATACTACTCAATGTCAATTTCATTTTACATACCGAACCGCTCTGTGTGCCATCTCCCTTCATCCTTTTGCATTCGGCCATACTGTTAACATTTAAAATTTGTAATCAATTTAAAGTTTATCGATACTTTAATCCAATTACCATTTCAACAATAATAACAAAAAGACATTGATACTTACTAGAAGTACATATATCCACCCTTTGGTTGCTTTCGAGTCTCGGCCTCAATTTCAAAGTCATCTGCTCCACCAACAATTTTCCAACCCATTGACTCCATTTTTCCTTCATATATCAGTTTACGCAAATCAAATTATTTTGTTACATACACTTTTCAATATACAAATATAGATAACTACTCTTGTGGTAAAACGGTTTTCTTCAAAAGAATTTGAATGGCCACACCAAAATGTGTCGGCACATTTATACAACCTATAATATCATTTTCTACCTATAATATTTAATAAAAGTATCGACATTATCGTTTTCCTTGAATATCTATTTCTACCTGCAATCGGTCCCAAATGCTTCCTTACTCCAAAACCCCAAACAACACATAAAAAACCCTATCGCGATTACTGTAATAATAAAAAATTAGGGTTTCGACAACATACTTTTCGATTCGACTGCAGCAACAAACAAACAAACTTCGCTTTAGAAACGCCTTCTGAAATGCAGCAACAATTACTCTTCGATTTCAAAACTCGTCCGTTCTATCTATTTTCAGAGGATATTTAGCTTATATTTTCATCGGATATGTTATTTATATTTAATCGATACAAATACAAAAGTGTCGATACTTTTATGTCAGGTGTCGATACTTTCGAAAGGATAATTACCTATTTCTTTGAAAGTGTCGATAATTTATTACACGTACTTACGAAAGTATCGACACTTTCAATATATCCGGTATCATTTTACCGTTTTTATCATTTTGATACCGGTTTTATCATATTTTTACCTGTTATATCGTTGTGGATCGATATTTGTTTTTAAAGTATCGACACATTATAGGCGCTATAACTGCTTCTCTTTTAAATTCACAAAGTGTCGATCCTTATATAACGTATCGACACTTTTAATTTTACCGGTTTTATCATTTTGTTACCGGTTTGATCATAATTTTACCTGGTATATCGTTTTGGATCGATATATTTCTTAAAAGTATCGACACTTTTTAGGATTTAAAACTGCTTTTAAAGTTATGTAATTTATGTTTCAATTTATTTAATAGTGTTTTATGTTTTCCACCTACAATATTAATTTAATAATTTAATTTACACAAAATTTTATTTGATTGTTTTGATATTTTATAAAATATTATTTAGAATTTAAATTTAACAATATTAACCAAATATAATAATAAATATGTTTTCAACAGTGAAATAAGTATGGACACTTTTATAAAAATGATATATACTTTTTTGAAAGTTATGTAATTTATGTTTCAATTTTTTTAATAGTGTTTCATGTTTTCCACCTACAATATTAATTTAATAATTTCATTTACACAAAAAATTATTTGATTGTTTTGATATTTTATAAAATATTATTTAGATTTTAAATTTAACAATATTAACTAAAGATAATAATAAATATATTTTCACAGTGAAATAAGTATGGACACTTTTATAAAAAGGATAGATAATTTACAATATAACAGGTAAAAATATGACAAAACCAGATTCATTATGACAAAACCGGTAAAATTTACTTGATATGTTAAAAGTATGGACACTTTTATAAAAAGGATAGATACTTACCGATAACCAAAGTTTACCGGTTACCAAATTTTTTAATAGTTTTTCATATTTTCTACCTAAAACATTATTAGTTGTCAACATAATAGGTACCGCTAAACCGAATTTATTAAATACATTTTAATGTATCCGGTAATGCTGTATATTAGCCGTATATTAACCCGCCTTTCCTGAGACATTCCCTATGAACGGTGAAAGTACATCTTTTCCTTCATAGAAAAAGTTAGGAAAAGTTAGGAGTAAGTTTTCTAATAGAAATAACTACCTACTAGTTATCATTATCTATCTTTCTAAGAGTTAATGTTATATTAAAATATTAACTAACAAGCCTTATCTCATAACCTCCACTCCCCTTCAAGTTGGGGAGTAAATGTTGAAAAGACCCAACTTGGATATAATCTCATCAAGGTAATTCTTGGAAGTGCTTTGGTAAGAATATCTGCTAATTGATTCTTCGTTGAAACATAATTGAGCTTGAAATGTCTGTCAATCTCCACATGCTTCGTTCGGTCATGATGAACTAGATTCTTTGCAATACTTATTGCAGATTTACTGTCACTTTGAAGTTCAAACCATTTATTGGCACATAACTCCAACTCAGTTAACATTCTTTGAAGCCAAATTCCTTCGCAAATTCCAAGTGTCATTGCTCTAAATTCTGTTTCTGCACTACTTCGAGACACCACATCCTGTTTTTTTACTTCTCCAAGTAACCAGATTTCCCCAAACAAATGAACAATATCCAGTTGTAGATCTTCTATTCGTTAATTCACCTGTCCAGCTTGAATCCGAAAAAATTTCTTATTGTTCTATCATCACTCTTTCCAAAAATTTACTCATGTCATGGTGTCATTTTCAAGTATATTGAATTCTATTCACAGTCTCTAAATATTCTTCTCTTGGATCATTCATATATTGACTCACATTTAGTGCCTATAAAATTTTAAGGTAGCTTCTATTGAAAATATCAAATGATTTATTGTTAAGTTTGGAATGGCTGGGACAAAATTCAATGCAAAAATACTGTAGGCTTCCTTATTAAATGAACACCCATAGACTTATGTTTTAATATATTTTCATATTAAACATATATGTTCAACGCTGTAGCATGTAAAAGGTCATTAGTCATTACTTTAAATTGGTGGAAGATTTTTTTACAGGCAATTTTGTTGTCTTGTTTGCTTCTTGTGTTTAGTGCTTAATACTAGGTTTTTGCGGCTTGCAGGTAGCAGTTGTCTTTGTTCCTACCGTTGTTACTTTGTCCCTGATCACATGGTTGGGATGGTAAGATCTGAAGGGCATATTTTGTTATATTTTCCTTTCTGTGATATAAAACGTGTGACCTCCATCTAAAGTTGGGTACTTTTGTTGATTGATTTCAGGTATGTTGGTGGAGTTGCTGGAGCCTATCCAGAGCAGTGGCTATCAGAAAATGGAAATTACTTTGTTTTCGCCCTTATGTTTTCGATATCAGTGGTCATGTCCTTCTGCTCTTGGCTTGGCTACTCCAACCGCTGTCATGGTTGCTACAGGGGTTGCAGCCAATGCCCAATAATGGTGTGTTGATAAAGGGAGGAGATGTGCTGGAAAGTGCTCAGAAAGTCAAATATGTTATATTTGACAAGACTGGAACTTTAACCCAGGCCAAAGCTAAGGTCACAACTGCAAAAGTTTTCTCAGAGATGGAACGTGGACAATTCCTTACGCTGGTGGCTTCTGCAGAGGTAATTTCTAACAGCCTGACTAGTTTCAATTCATATCTGTCGTGGTTACTGGGGATAATTGGAGGACAGCTCAGGCTGTTGCTAGAGAGGTTAATTTCTCAGAGATACATATGCATTGCATTGATTTTTATGGGCTTTTTTCTTAAATACTCCCTTCTCAATGATCGATATTGCATCGGTTTTGACTTTTGCATCTGTATTGGTTGGATGTAAGTTGAGAACTCATCTAATCTGTTCATACCAGTAATTAGATAGCATGACGAGAGTCTGTGCAGACTGTATATTGAACAAAATATATATTTTTTATGGGCAGGTGGGCATTCATGATGTTAGAGCATAGGTAATTCCAGCCGCAATCGGAATTGCAACCATATTGTAGGTCATTGCAAGAACATAGTTCAACCTAATACGGCTAAATTTTTTCCTTGAGATATCGATGGCCGTGATCACATCTTCCAAGTTATTTCTCATCAAAACATAGTCTGCGGCTTCCATGAAAAAATCAGTCCCTGCACCAATTGCCATACCAACATCTGCAGCCGCTAGAGCAGGAGAATCATTGATCCCATCACCCACCATAGCAACAATGCTTCCATCTTTCTGGAATGATTGTTCCACATCGGCTTTTCAAAGTTGAGTTTGACTCTATTCATAATTACGTGAGTTTAAGATTCAAAAATACGTGAGTTTAAGATTATCAAGTTTAATTCGAATTTGAAATCAAAAATAAAAAATTGATTCAAGCTCAAAAAAAATTGAAACTTAAGATATTATCATGTTAGGAATTTGTAAGCGGAAAAATAACTAAACCAATATCAACATAAAATAAAATATGCTCATGGTAGGTATTTGTAAGTAGAAAAATAATTAGACCAATATCAATATAAAATAAGACATGCACAAGAAATAAAATTTAAAGTGGTTCGGTTTTGTCTATTTTCATAGATGATATGAATAATAATTCATTATAAATATAGAGAAAACGATGAATATAAATATATAGTATAGCATGTATCAAAAAATTCGATATAGATATCAAAACCTAGTATATCTCAAAATACTTTTTTAACTTCTCTACAAAATTATATCTGCAACATAAATCTAAAAAATTACAACCAAGAATTAATCTTTAATACCTAAAAATAAATATTTACTTCATTAAATAAACTTAATTACCTAGAAATCTTTAACCACTAGAATTAACAATAAAATATAATTTAATTATTAATTATAATTTGGGGTGGGTCTGTTTGTTTCTCGTAATTGGAATTACGGAATTGGTTTTCCCCGAATTCCCGTGTTTGTTTCACGTAATTCGTTTTCCGGAAAATGTTTTCTCGTGTTTGTTTCACGTAATTCGTTTTCCGGAAAACGTTTTCCGGTGTTTGTTTCACGTAATTCGTTTTCCGGAATGTAATTCATTTTCCTAGTAACAGAATTTCCTTTGTGTTTTCTGTAAAATGACTTACGGATTCATTTTCCGTAAGTCATTTTCCGAACTTTTCACTTCAAAGCAAAAATACTCAAAATAATTTTATTTTATGAATTTAATATTAATAAAAATATTTTAATATCATTTTCATCAAAATATTAATTATTAAAATATTTAAAATATATTTATTAATATTTATAATAATATAATATTATATTTTTAATATTATATAAAATAATCAATTATATTATAATAATATAAGATATTATATTTTTATTTTAATAATATATAATAATTTTTTTTATATATTTAATAATGAATAATATTATTTATATATTTCAATAATATTTTAGTAAAGATATTAAAATATACTAATTAATATTTTTAAAATATAATATAGTACTATTACTTTAATAAATAATTTATATAATTTATAAAATTTTATTTTACTAAAATATACCGAAAAAATGTTTAAATAACATCTTCCAAACATCATAAAACGTTTTCCATATGTTTTCCAGAAATGTAATTCATTTTCCAAAAATGTAATTCATTTTACAGAAATGTAATTCATTTTCCAGAATTCAAATTCCAGTAATTCATTTTCCAGTAATTCAAATTCCAGTAATTCAAATTCCAGTAATTCATTTTCTGGAAAACCAATTACAGCTAAACAAACAGACTCTAAATTTGACTTGGTTCATGTTTAATCTTAAAGAGAGATTATAAAGATGATTTTTATTTTTGAGGACCGAAATCACTGCCTGATTGGTTGACTGGAGCTGTGAAAGACTCATAAGAAAGGGTCAATTTTGTTATTAGTTCCACGTGACCAATTATCATCTTAGTCAAAATCAAAGATTATAGTAATAGTCCTTTTCACATTGTGAAACTTCCCCATTGTTTCCTCTTCACAGAACCTATGCAACTATGTCTGCAATTAAAATGTGTGAATGTTATCCATGATTAATTTTTTTAAATGTATTATTAAAATTAAATATACGATATTTTTTTAGAGCTGTATCAATATTCGTTTAAAATAGTGTAAATTTTATTTTTATGGTTTATAAAAGAAATCCTAAAAGAAAAGTAAGCATCGACTAAGCCCTTTCTTTCACGTGAAAGAAATTCTACCAACAGCATATATGCAACTTAATGCAGAAGAAAAGAAGAACATCAGTTTATCAAACTCTGTTCGTTTACCCTTCTACTAACAGCATATATGCAACTTAATGCAGAAGAAAAGCAGAACATCAGCGGAGATCAACAAAAATCCTACATTTAAACTCATTTGTTGTTTTCAAGGAATAGGTTGACCAAGAAGCAAAGACCCACCCAAAGGCAAAATGTCTAAGTTAAACCAAAACGCATGTGATATGATGATGACACTTGATATTAACACTCACACACACACACACGAGGTTTCCAGGAAGATCATATGCTTTGCGCTCAAGCCATTTAATCCTACTTTGACCACAGATTATCACTATTTAACCATGTCGAAGCTAAGGTTGTTTCCTTTCTATAATCAAAGCACAACAAAAAAGCAACCAATATTACTCAATGAACACCTCTGGGGGAACCTCCACTGGATGGATGCAATTCTACGAGCATACGAGTGCCGATGAAGTGTCGGCACCGTCTACGGGATTCTCCGATGCCACTGCAATAACCGCAAGTACCGTCTCTTCCTCGAAGCCGATAAGGCGGCGGCCTAGAGTTTCAAAGAGAAAACCGACCACCCTTCTCAATGCCAACGCCAGCAATTTTCGAGCCCTGGTGCAACAGTTTACAGGTTGCCCCGCAACGCACCTTTCAGCCAACAGGAGAGGCCCGATTAACTTGAATTTCGCTCTCGGTAAGGAACATAATATAAGCGGCACTGCAACTTCCGTAATGCCAGCCGCTGGCAACCACTATTATTATCGACAAAGTCATCGAGAGAACTCATCTCAGCAACAGCAGCAATCGTTTGGGAATGTTGATGCCTTGTTTAGCTACTCTAGCAGTAGAGCTAACGCAGATCGGATCCTGGACGAATTTGAGTTGGATGATATTTCTTTACAGGCTTTTAATGGGGACGTCCTTTACTCCAATGGATATGTAAATGATGGAAATTACTTCTTGTAAGGATGGATGTTGATTCATAAATCACTTAGTTTCAGTGTTTGTGTGTCTGAATTCGATTAGGAATATGAAAAACATGTCTTTGTTCATGTGCTACAGTTGTATATCTTTCCCGTCAACGGTTTTATCTACCCTTATTCAATGCATATGGTAATGCATTCGAGTTAAAGTAATGGCGGACAAGACTTTCCCGTCCACGGTTTCATCTACCCAAATAAAAGGTGGATGCGTACAAGTTGGGCTTAGTTTCTTTAAGTGAGTATGGTAGGTGGAAGGTAGCAACATGCAAAAGCTTGATGTCAATTGAGAGGCCCAACTTCCAAAATCCAACTTTAAATAATAATTACCCAAACTGTGGCGCAATAATATGAAAATAGCGTGTCATTTATTCTGATGAAAAAAAAATGTGGCGCAATTAGATTTCTACTGCAGCTATGAAAATTATATACATTCGATTACCGATAAAATTAAAAATACGACCCGTCTGATTTACCAATATCATGAAGTGATCCACAGTTCATAATATCATAAAGTATAATTTATTTAAAAATTTTAAAATAAAATATACAAGGTATAAAAAATATGAAATTACAAAAGTGAAACTCTTTTATTTAAAAATTAAAATACATAAATACATTATTTACAACGAACTTAAATAAAATTTATAACTTCTACGTGTCTACTTCAATCCTCATCACTATATTTTGGAGCTCTCATTGAGGATCCTTCGATGATATTATTATCTTATCATAATCCTCGAGATCTGTAACATGCAAACAAAGAAATCCGAATGTTGAGCTGACAAAGTTAAGTGCTACACATCTATTCTATCATATTTCAAACATACTAGCCAATTACGAATTTGTAGTCATTACTTTTAACCTTTGATCTCTTATTTAGATTTATCACACTTAGTCCAAATATATAACATATCTTAGGCCATCACACTAACTTACTAGATCAATTATTCACGTTATTTTATTCATTTAATCACGATTAATATTAATCACATTCTAGATTCATTATATATAAGTATTATATTTCTTTCGATTTAGAAGGTCACATTTATTCGTAAGAAAGAACATGGCTTAAGAGTTACATTTGTCTTTGTAGTATACTCAATTTATCACTTTTACCCCTATCTTTTTTTTGCATCGATTTAACCATCAATGTTGTCTAATTACATCATTCTATATCTACCCTAACTTAAAATCATAAATTATAAACCCTAAATTAATTACGTTATCTACTTTATAGAGTTTTTTTTATAGAACCGTAGGTTGAGCCGTTGAGGTACATAGTCAAATGAAGTGGCCGTAGTTTAATTTAATGTTGTTGGTTTGAAAGTGCGGCTAGTCAACATACGAATTAAAGCAATAGAAAACAGTGAACCAAATACGTACAAAGCAGTCCACTTTCCACCTCACGCTTCTCCACTTGGTGTTGTGTGTTGGGATGGAATACATATAAGTTACTATATTAGTGGTCAATTGTATTGTTTTTGTTTTAGTCTGAACCTTGGGTCGACTGGCTAATGATCAATTCCACTCAAACGCCCTTTCACTTCATTTTCCATTTCATTTCCTTTTGAGGATAATGTACAGATAAGATATATGCCACTCCCATTTCCATTGCCGTTTATCAGCTTAATTAGGGTTTATGTATACTGATAATAGTCAAACCATATGTGAAAGGAATAAAAATGTCAATTTATCAAAGTTGTATCTCCTTGTAACCTTCTTTGCATATAAGAGGTAATCGTTGAGAATCGAATTTATTCTGATCAAAATATTTACACGTTATGTCAGTATACAAATAATGATTTTGGCCCTAAACTTAATATCAATATTATGAGCCAATATATACATATCATATATGACTGGAGACAGGGATAGACCAAGGAGGTGGGACCGGTGAAAGCAGTGCTGCTGAAAATTTAATTTTTTTTTTATATATTTTAGATTTTTTCTATATATATATATATTTTAAATATGTTTTTACCACTTGAATTTTATAAATTCAAATTCACCACTGAAAACTTTTATAAGGTCAAGTTCATCCCTCCAAACATAAAAACATTCTACGTCTATCCCTGGTAGAGAAAAAATCTCTCTCGATCTCTCTTTGAGCACCGTACGGCGTACATCATTTTTTTTCGGTTCACTAAAATTATTGACCGTGACTTTCATCCAAATCAAATCAAAAAAGGATAGATTAATATACAATCACAAATTTTTCCATCGACAATGAGGAATAGTTGAATATACTAATAAAATATATTGTATTTTAATATGATTATAAAAAAATATTTCAAATTTCACACGTCGACAGTAAAATAAATATGAAAATAGTGGAAAAAAAAAAAATTATATGAAACGTCTTAAATCTATATTTGAAACAAGGCAAAAGCGAACATTTCCATATGACTGAGTCAGTGGCACCCTAATCCTAATTAAATCCCGAGGTGAATAAAATAAAGGGTGGATCTGTTCAAACTTGGAGCTAAGGAATCGTTAATTCTGGTTTTTGACGGCACTGTACTCCTCCTATCCATGCACGCATGCTGCTACCAAATGGATTTTTTAATTACAACGCTAAAAAATTAATTTAATTTTATATTTCTTAATTATATGTATCATGAGGGTTATCAAATTTGAAGTTCTCATGTACAATATATATAAATATATATTTTTTGAAGGTAAATAACTAAATAATAAATATAAATATAAATAAAGGAGGTGTTTGGTCATGATCAATTTTCTTCAAGATTTTTTATTAAGAAAAAAGCATACTGTTTAGTAAATATTCATCTACTGCTTAAAATTACAAAGTTATATTAACACTTGAGTGATAAATTTGTGATCTTAGAGTCTTAACCAATAGCTTTATAAACAATTGTCCATTCTTAATTCTTTCTTTAACAAACATAAATTTAATGTCTATGATGCGATCATACTTTTTTATTGAAATAAAGGATTATAAATTTATTAAATAAAATAATTTAAGTGGTCTTACTCTTAATAAGATTCTAATATTTTTTTAAAAAAAAAACTCTATATCTATATGAGGAAGATAATACATCTCAAACTTCATTCAACATAAGGACTCAAAGGATTAACAAATACAATCATTCTCATAAAATTTTAAATTTTCGTATAATTTAAATATTTTTTATTTATATTGATAATCCATGAGGATTATAGATTGTAATTAATTACTTAGGAGAGTTCAAACATATATAACGTGTGGTTGGTGAAGAATTGATGTAATTTATGTTAAATTAAAGGACTTACTTAGATCGTAGTCTGTAATTTATGTTAAATTATAAATAATTTATCTTTAAAAATTAATGATAAAAAATATTCAACATAAACTATGATTAAAGGTTTTGTTATTATTTTTTTTTAAAAATCGATAAAAAATTACCTAAAACATTATTATTTCTACCTAAAACATTAATGTTTTTTAACATTTTCGGTAAAGTGCCCAATAATAACAAAACCGCTAGAAAAATAACAAAATCGGTAGCGTTTTATCGGATATGTTAACAAAACTGATAAAAAAGCCCAATAATAATAAAACCGACAGAAATAATAATGTTTTAGATAATTTTTTACTAATTTTATTAAAAAAATAATAACAAAACCGATAATATTTTTTTAACCGTATAATAAGGTGCCAGCACGATAGACTTTCCCATGATGAAATGGGGAGTAAAATTGAACATGTTTCTGAGTCAAAACGTTTATAAAGATTGTGTAAGAAGCAAGTAGTGAAATGAAGTTGATTTCTTATTTTCATAACAATTTTCTGACCAGAACACGAGGTGAGAGATTGATCTGTACGCGATGATCTCATTGACATGTACTGCTGCTGCTTCCACGAAATAACATAAAACATTAAAGAACCTTAGGCAGCAAGTCACCTACTCTCATTCTGAGAAGTAACTAAAATTTTATGTTAGAGCGATGAATTTATAAAATTTTGGAGAACGATAAATTATAAAATTTCAAAAATAAAAAAAAAATTATTAATAAATATATATATATATATATAAATTTAAAATTTTTAGGAGGATCGTTTCACCACTCTCGTAGGGTCCATCCTGCTCTCATCCATTAAGAATAGTCACGAATTGACATGTCTTACTTTGACCAGCTCCATGTTGATGATGCATTGCTCACCAACTCACTCTATATTCATACTATATAACTAAACATAACTTCAAATTAATAACTATGAACTAGCAAAGAAGCCCTTGGAACCATGAGTGAGATCCTATCTGGTTCTTCCTCTGAATGGATGCAACTGAATCAACAAACGTTCGATGTGCCTGCGGTCGCTCTCACCGCAAACAAGTTAACCCCTGTTGTCGCCGGTGACAGCCACTTGGCCCCCAAGGGCTTTATATCGAAGCCTATTCGGAGACGGTCCAGAGCTTCTAAAAAAACGCCCATCACGCTCCTCAATGCCGATGCCAAAAACTTTCAATCGTTGGTGCAACAATTCACCGGCTGCCGTCGTCGTAGCAGCTCCATTTCGTTCGCCGATAGCACTAGAGGCCCTGTCAATATAAATTTCGCACATGCGAAGGCTAAGAACGATCACCGCTATAATTACAGGACTACTTCGGATGACGGTCCGATACTATCGCAGCCGTTTGTTGACACCAGGCATGAACAACGACAATATGAGTGCCATTACCAGTACCAGCAGCAACTGTCAAATGAAGAAGAAGAAGGCGAAGTTTCTTTTGACAGAATTAAGTTGGATGATGATTTGTTTGCACAAGGGTTTGTGATGGATGATGTGCTTTTCCTGGCATGAAGTTTGAGCTTTAGCTTTATTATCAATTCCTTTATCATCTTACTATGTATTCACCCATTGTATTAAATTACTGTGTTTATTGCTTGTAGTAGTAAGAGATTTAGTCAATAAAAGTAACTACGTACCGAATCTGAATTGTGTTCGTCTTCATCGTTAGTGTTTAAGAATTGTCGTAATCACAGTGCTGTACCTTTTGGCTTTTCCGTAAAATATTTTTCAAACGTCAACATCTTTGGATAATTTTTCTGCAATTAAAATTTTGGGAAAATATTTATGGATATTAGGTCTTAAGTGCTTCTAGCCATAACCAAAGTTAATTGTTAGTTTGGCTATATTTATTATGCCTATTAACGTTCAAATAATCATTATGATTTTATACCTAACAATAACATTAAAGGTTGTTATGAAATTTCTCAACCGAGACTAAAAAATATAATATTAAAAATTACCATAAAACTTCTCAACCGAGACTAAGAGAAAATCTTCAAATTATACTCATCATTTCATTCTCTTCTTCCTTATGAAGACTGAAGATCTTTATAGTGGTGAATTATCAATTGACCTAAGGATGACAATTTAACTCGAAATTGATGGGTTTCGACCTGATTTGATCCGATCAGGTTGATTTTTTAAAAAAAAATGAATTTGGGCCAGCTTGGGTCAGATTTTTAAGGGGTGAGTCATATCGGGTCGGATTCAGGTGGAGGGTTAAAAAATTCCAATCCGATCCAATCTGAGAATAATAATGTAATTTCTTTAAAAAATATTTATTTTTATAAAATCATTGTTTTATATCGGATCGGGTCGGATTTAAACTCTAAAATTCGGGTCAGATCTAAGAGAGATAGAGGATATATAATTTTCGGGTCAAACCGAATTCGGATAGATAATATATATTTTTGAGTCGAATTAGGTTGACTAAAAATTCGACCCTAACCTGACCCGTTACACTCCCTAATTTAACCACCGATTATAATTCTCCATTTAAATAAAAAAAATTGTCTATATCTGTTGTTAACTATTTCTTCTCATCAATGCAGAAGATATATTTTGTGCGGTCTATTTCCCTTTTGTTAGCGATGGTTAAAACGATTTAAACCACTAGTTTCGGAATTGAACGTGTAAACCTTCCAAGAAATTACACAGATTAATAAATTAATATTTCTTCATGCTTGAAAATTGATATACATTTTACATTTCCATCATCAGAGTTAAGAGAATCAGTAGTTTATTAACCCTATCACACAGTAATATGCATGTCCAATTTTATGATCATTTTTAACTATAGTAAATTTTCTGATTGGATACTTTGTCTCGTAAATGAGACACCAGTTCAAAACAATTAATTTTATGTGCATTTTCAATGCAATCATTGACGAGTGAGGGTGTAACTTTAGTACGGGAAAACACTTGACATGGGAAAGGGAATAACTGTACTTATTTAAAAGCACTTGAGAATCATTGAATAGTTTTAATGTAAGAAGAAATATTTTTTTTAAATCTTTTAATGTGTGTACATGTAGGGATGGGCATAGAACCGAACTCGATGGGTTCTGACCCGATTGGATCGGGTTTTTTAAAAAAAATCGGGTTCGGGTTTTTAAAATGTGATGTTTGGGTCGGGTCGGGTCGAGTTTAGGGTGATAAATACCCGACCTGACCCGAAAAATTTATATAATTTTACCTTCTATATTTAGGTATAATTACAATAATATCCCTTTATATATTATTTTTTTATCAATTAAGTCATTGTTTTTATTGAATAAAAATAATATTTTTAAGTTATATATCAAGTCGGGTTCGGGTCGGGTGAAATCTTGTTTCATGCGGGTCGGGTCGAATCTCGGGTGGAGGATTCATTGTTCTCGGGTCGGGTCGGGTGGACCAAAAACCCGACCCGAGCCATGCCCATCCCTATGTACACGTTATCAATAAATTAAGAAAATATTTAAGCAAATGTTATCTTGTAATTATCTCAAATTTTTCTTTAAAAAAGTGACTAAAACTTGGTGACTATACTTTATATTTTCCAAAGTACTCGTATTTCATTTTTTTTTTATCATTTTCACTTTTATTTTTATATATTGGCTTGAATCATCGTTGATATGGTATCAAAACACTAGGAGTTAATCTCAAGGGTTGAGTTAAACAATAAAAAATAAAAAGATATTCACTAGAAAAAAACACAAAGAGTTAATCACATCATTTGATTTATCCTCATCTAAGGATCCTGAAAAAGTGTAAAACTATTAGTTTTGCATTTGGTGTAAATGGATCCTAATATATATATATATATATCATTTTGTATTTAATTTTTTCTTTTCTGATTTGTTGCATTTTCTCCTATTCATCTTATTTTCTTAGATATATTATTTTTTATTGATTTTAATCCATATGGTGAATCTTCAAAATCTTATTGTTAACTTTAAGCTTCCTTTATATTTTCATCCTTCCAACATGTAAGAGACTTTTTTTACTTTGCATTAGCTTTCGAGGTTTAAAAATTATAGCATTTGGACTAGATCCATGCACATAGCTATAATTGTTAAGAATAAGTTTGATTTTATAGATGGTTCTTGCATAAAATATATAGCACTTCTATTCAATCAGGATGTATCATTCCAATATAAATAGTTTCATTCAAATATTAAAATAATAAAAATTTGAAGTCGAATAACATTTCGTCACACAATAATAATTAAATAAATTATAAGTGAAACAATATAAACAATTTAAAAATTAGAGACATTTACACAATTCGAACTTGTAAAGTGTCAGCAACATGCAAATGCAATAGTCAATATGCAAACAAGTCAGGTAGAATGGGCATGTGAGTACAATACTACAAGTATGATTATATTAAGAAAAACATTTTTATTAAATGAACTAAATGAAGAAATATCATTTTTAACTCAATTTCAAAATACTTAATTAATATAAACTTTAATCTAAAACATAATCCATTGAACGATTTTAGTAGTACAGAAGAATGTTATTTTCTTTAGAGGTTTTAAGTTCGCGCAACTATGTCTATAAAGTGTTTGTTTGTATTTATTATCAATTGACTATAAAAATTCAGAACATGTACTATCTGATAATCACTCATACTAATAAAAAAATGGCATATTACCTTTAATAAAAGATGTGTGATGTCTTTCACTCGTATTTCTACGAGAGTTTTCATTTCCCCGATGCAGTTACAAACCAAATAGAAATAATGTGTTGTCACCCAGTTAGATCGGCTCAACGAAGCTCATTGTGCAGATGAAAATCTCCATTGTTGGCAGCCGCAAATAGTCATGAGCACGCAAAATGGAGCCAAGGCACAAAAGCCATGACGGGCCGGAAACACTATATACTTCATTCCTCTTACACAAACTTTACGCTAGAGATGTCCTAAATGATTCCTATATATGCTAGCTAATCACTCACTGCATCACGCCTACAAAAATTCGAGCACATCAAGAATATTTGTTTTTCATTGTTTACTCGTGTATACCAGCATCATGGTCACTCACAGGATGATCTGACACGGTGCCTTCTGATGATATTTCCTCTACATTAGGCTGTTCAGGCCGAGAATGATCAGACTTAGTCTTGCTAGAATCCCCACAATCAGGCTCATCTTGTTTCTCCTCCGGCTCTGGAGATTGATCCTGATCACCAATGTGTGGGCTCAGTTTAGCCTTCCCTTTTTCAGATACACCTTGTGAATCTGGATCTCCAACTTCGGTACCAAGCATAGGTAATGGAAGTTTGCCATCAAGTAAGCTAGAACTAGTAGTGCCAGAAGTTAATGACAAGTGTGGCCCTGGAGCAACACAAGATGCTACCAGCTGAAGCACTTCAGGGGAGGGGGATAATCCCATGCTTGATTTCTTTGGTGGAATTAGATACGCCGATGAAGATGATGGATTCATCATGCTTAAGTTAAGAGGAGGCCTGCTGATATCAGATGCAATCAAAGGAGGCCCTGCAGTTCCAGTTATTGATTGTGGAAGCAAATGAAATGGTGGTGTCAATGGAATTGAGCATGGTGGAGAGAGCCTACTACTTCCAGCTGAATCCGGTAGGACCAGCCTAAACGTGTGCAACTTCCTTTTCTTTTTCTTCTTTTGACTGTGTCTCGGATCCTTCGGTTGAGGAGGAGGGGGCCCAGGTGCCACAATTGGGGGAATGTTTGGCTTACCTTCTACATACAGAACACGAACTGACTCAGCTATTGCCGAGACAGTAGGTGGTAGATCAGAATCTGGAGGTTTGGCAGGAACGCTAACAACTTCACGAAGCCAGTGAGGTAACTTGTTCTTGGAAGAACAGTTTCCAACTACCTTTCCCTTTGAATAGGAAAGATTCAGCCCTTTATTTGGATCAGGGAGAAACCCAGAGCTAGCAAATTCACCGCTTCCACCATTATTGTGGGAATCGTGTAACAAATTTAGTGATCTATCAAGAACAGTAGGCAATTTCCTATACTTCATTGTACCATATTCATCTTCCTTCCTCTGTAAATCAAAGCTACTGGTGCAATTCAAACTTGAGGCCAAGTTGCTGGCTCCAAAAGAGTTGAGAAACAAAGGTTTCTCAACAGATAAATTTGCGGACGGCCCTGGCCTGTCAGAGGGCCCAGCAACTGAATCTCCAGAAAAGTTTGCTCGAGATTTGTCAGGATTCCATGTTGGAATAGGAGGAAGATTATCATTTTGCAAACCAAGCTGATCTGATAGCTCAAAGTGAGGCAGGCCGGAAGCTATATCACTGAAACCAAATTTCATGTCAGTCAGGGGCGCTTGAAATTTTGATGGTGCAACAATCCTACTACCCTGCAATGCCCGCGTCATCATTCCATCAGGAATGCTTGGAAACAAGGTAGAAGGTTTGGTTGCTTTTGTTAGCTTGGGGAATTTCGGAACTGGAAAAGCCGGCCCATCCAAAATTTTGAGTTGTTCCTCCTCCCATCTAGTTGCCAAATCTTCTGAAGTTTTATACTTGGAAAATTTCAGCCTGGGGTCTCTAAGCATGGCATCCCAACTACCTCGTCCATGTCTACGAACACCAATCCAGAGAAAATCAAGTTCATCTTCTGACCAGCCCTCTACTTTTGATTTCTTTTTATACAAGTTCCTGGATCCAGATCCAGTTCTCATCATGATATTTTCAAGCACCCTCCTATGGTTTTCAGGAAAAGAAGAAATGGATGGCAACTGACCCAATCCCAATGTTGGAGGCATGTCCCTCTCTTGTTGATTATACCTTGGCACATCTTGTGGAGGAAATTTCAAATTGGGTAGCAATGGCATTGTTGGAAGGTCTTGCACTGATTCATTCACAGCATCAAGCCTACTGCCTAAAGATAAGCTAGGTAATAGGTCAGGATTTGATGTCATCATGCTTTTGGTAGGAAGGGAGAACCGGGGCAGCAATTTCTCATCAAAAGGAATATTAGGCAGCGACATCTTTTCCTGAAAATCAGAAGAACTAGCACCAGAACTTTCTAACCGATCAAAAACTTTTCCTTGTGAAGCAGCAGGAGGATACTGCAAGGAAACAATTCTTGTCACTATATATTAACATGGACTGGAAGGTTTTGTATTTGAAAACTAAAGAAAACAAAATGCTGAGAAAGAGAGTTACCAGATTAAATGGGAGCCAACTATCTGGTAATGCATTTTGCAATTTAAATTTGTCCATGGTAGTCTCTTGACCTTTTGCTTCTTTCTCAGTTGAAGGTCCAGTAGTTGGAGCTAAACTGAATGGAAACTCTGGTCCAGTTTGTGCCCTGCTTTTCCAACCGTTTGATCTTGAGAAGCTTTGATGAAACGAGTCTAGCTGACTAGCATTAGGGGCACAAAGCCCAAGAACTGGCAACAAGTTATTTGTTGGTAGAGAGTTGCTATAATTTATGCCTTGATGATTGATATTTGGAAGGATTTCTTCGGGAGAAGACTGATGTAGAAGATTAACAGAAAGATCCAATTGTCCGCTTCTTTTATGTTTAGAAAACCTCCCAAGCCTTAAAATTGAATCATCTTTCCTCTTTGGTTCATCTGATGATTGACCAAGTTTCTCATCCTCCAAATCAATTACCAAACACCTCTCTTTATCTGGTTGTTGGTCTGACTTAGTAACATGATCCCCATCTCTTTCATTCACTGAAGGAAACTGAGCTACCGACTCAAGTCCAGGAAATCCCTCACTGAGATGAGCTTCTTCAATTGTATTTCTCCTAGCAAGCCGTTCTTTTTGTCGAGCACGGAGTTTAGTACTGTCAAAACGGATATAGAGTAAATTAATGCACTCATGATATTTTTTTTGATAGGAATAATAGGCCTCATTAAAAACCTCCCTCTTAGTTAACCCATGATATTGAACAATTAAGAATCTATCCTACTAATCTACTTGAGAAAAGTAAACCAAATTGTATTTGTGAAAGTAAAAGATTGGGTGGAAATGAATGCAAAATTATTCAAAGAGTTCATGTAATTGGAGCAAGTATACTTTTCTACTAATGGACAACAGTTTAACTCCAATGTATCATACGGATTCACTTACCCCATTTAACAATCTGTCAGCTAACATGCATTCAAATTATTGCTAGTGAAGTCATTTCAAAAAACCATTTTAATGGCATCTCAATAGAAAATTCAGAAAGTGCAATTCTCAGAAGGAATTAGAACTTACTACTTTGCTTTAAGGACCCGTCCAGCTGGTGTATAATCCCGCTCTGGCTCAGCATCTGGTTCCTTTTCTTCGTCACCACCACTCTGCTTTTCAACAAAACAACAAGGTGCAAACACCTTGAATAACCAGTACAAGAACTAATGTAGGCTACTTTCAAGTTACAGGTTACTAAGCAAGCACGTGAATGCGGAATAAAGCAAGGGTCTCCGTATATTTTGAAAAGTTCTACATATCAAGGATAAAAGATAGCCAGTTTCACATGCATTCTAATGCAGAAAGCGAAGTGATGTACCTCGGTCATGGTTTCATTGAGATGGGGAGTATAAGCTTCTCTATAGGAGACAGCTTTCCTTTGCCGCTTCCCTCTACCAAGGGCTGCTTCCTCCTCACTTTGATATTTCTCCCACCTGTACACAGTAAATCAAAGAAAGTTTATACAAGTCCATAACAAAAAAAAAAAGCTACGGCCAAAGTGAAAAATCAAGTTTTTGGTGACATTACACTTCAGTTCTTTAACAGAAGTTCAACAGTATTTGTCTCCCAAAAAAGTTCAATTGCATATAATATATGAATCATTTCAACTAGGTTTTGTTAAACTTTTATTCCTATAACAAAAGTGTAATATAAATTAATCTTTATGCACCAACAGGTTTAAACTACACAAGATACTTTCGGATATACCATCTGAAAGAAATTTATTGAAAAGTACACATAATGTATGCTAATTAGATGGCTAAATGTCTGGAATGCCTCAACTTATCATTTAAGATTTTTACAGATCAATGTTAACTGCATTGGTTGTTCTCCAAAGAAATGAATTCAATAAATTTAAAAGGTGTAAGCGTTTTTATTCTCGCACCAAACATAAGTTTATCATCCTAGTGGAATGCCTGGAGGTCCTCATAAGTTCAACAAACACAAATTCCTAGCCGTTGAACTCATTCCATGATTGTATGCTGTACATGATTTTAATCATATTCTCAACTATTCTACTGAGTTTTCATGTGCGAACTTAGATTTTCCTGTGCATTTAAATGTAAGGAACATTTAGTTCAACAGTTTTTTTTATAGAAAATAAATTATTGGTTTGGGGGGGGGGGGATTTCTTCACCTCACACGCAAAAGTTTGTCCCACTCATTTTCTTCAGTACCATTTAACATATTTTCTTCTTTCTTCTCCAAAGTCTGCTCAGAAATATCACCAGCAACAGCTGGAGGTGATTCACCTCCCCCTGGTTCCTCTGTTGTTTCATCATTCCATTCCACCGACTGCACATGAAGAAATGAGGAAATGTTCAATAAAAGAAACAACAAGATTTTACTGCTTTCCTTGAAATTAGAATAAGTGCAAATGATAAAATTAGGTAAGTCTATCACAACCACAAATAAGACCAAACAACTCAAAAGAAAGTATTAGGAATTATAAGAATTTCCCAAGGAAAATAAAGTCCAATCAGAAGCTACTTTTAAGACCCCTCAAATGGTGGCCAAATAAAGATGCATAATGAGATAATAAGACATTGAAATGCATAATGAGATAATAAGACATTGAAAAAACTATCAATTTTAACAATAAAATGAGATTCTCACATAAGCATGAATTCTCTTGGCAACAAAATTTAAAGGATAAACAGATTCAATAAACCTCAACAGCATGTTCTAATAGTTGACAATAACATTCAAGATTGTATGCATAAAAAAAATTATAACCTGCAAAAAATCCGTATAATAACCTAAAGCTACCAGGAAGCTTTAGGCTTGCTAAACTGGAACAGCTCGCAACAATTAAGGGGTATACCCAGAAGCTCCTACTTTGACCAACTAAATCATACATTTTAAGCTCAACTTTGGGGGGGGGGGGGACATCAATTAAATAGACAATTTTATTGCAAACAGAAAATATAGAAACAATAAAACAGTAATTCCAAATTTTATTTAAACATATGCATCGATTTATATCATTCTCATGCAGAGAAAAAAATGTACAACACATCATTGCATTCGTCAGCCAATGAATGTATCAAGTATTAACACAAAACCAGACACTTCAACATACATGAGTACAATACCTCACCTTTATTGAGCCAAGCATATCATTTTCCAAATCCCCCTCAACATCAGTTGTTTCAGACTGAAGGTCTGAACGATCAAGCAATTTCAAAATTGCATTTTCATCCCACGCAATCTTGTTGCTGCCATCTGTACATTTGTCTTGGTACACATCTCCAAGACTACCAACCCTCTTCCGGTGCTTATGTTCTGTATCCATTAGGGCATCTTCTTCATTGTTATTACCTTCACCTAAATCTTTCCCAGTAGAAGAATCAATGAAGAGTTCTTCTGTTCCCCATCGCAGAATATCTTCCACTTCCTTTTGGGATCCAGACTTGTTGACAAACAGCTGATCAAGCATTAGCTTCTTCTTAGCAAGTTGCAAAATCCGCTCTTCTACACTGGCACGAACTACAAGCCTGTATACCAAAAGTCTGTTTGATTGTCCAATTCGATGTGCCCGATTCATAGCTTGGATGTCAGCATGTGGGTTAAAATCAGAATCATAAATTATAACTGTGTCAGCTGTTGCCAAATTGATACCAAGACCACAAGAACGTGTCGATAGCAAGAAAACAAATCGACTTTTATCTTGGTTGAACGTTGATATCGCTGTTTGACGATCAGCAACTGAAACAGAGCCATCAACTCTCTCATATGTTTTAGGGCCAAATTCTATGGTTAAATAATCCTCAAGGATATCAAGAAGCTTAGTCATTTGTGAAAAAATAAGAACTCTATGGCCTTCTCTGTATAAGACTTTAAGCATGGAATGCAACAGAGTCAACTTGGCTGAAGCTTTTATACGCATTTCATGAAGAAACTCTAGTGATCCAGACTCAGGCTCAGTACCTGGTATGAGATATGGATGATTACAAACCTTTCTCAGTTGCATCACAATGTTTAACATCGACTGTTGTGCAACCCCTTTCCCGATATTCCGTAATATCTGGTAGTTTTTAGTTAGCATTGCACGGTAGTATTCAGCTTGAATGGATGACAGCTCAACAGGCACCATTCGTTCAGTTTTAGGAGGAATATTTTGCATGGCATCCCTTTTAAGCCTTCGAAGCATATGAGGAGCAACAAGTTTCTTCAGTTCATCCACCTTTTCTGCAGTTGTAAGATCATTAAATTTCTCCTCAAATGAGTATAAAGAAGGGAAGGAAGCTGGCTGCAAGAAATTAAGCAAGTTATACATCTCGCCGATGTTATTCTGGAGTGGGGTTCCAGTCAATAGAACACGATGTTGGAAAGAGAATGTGTTGAGCAAGCTAAACAGCTTACTTTCTGAATTTTTCAAACGATGACCCTCATCAACCACAAGAACTTCCCAAGGAACACCACGCAAATGAGAGGAGTCCACAAGAGTCATTTCATATGTAGTTAAAAGAACATTAAATTTGTAAGAAGCTGTTTTCCTACTAGATTCATTTGGATCACTAGCATGCCATTCATACTGGCGAATGATGGCTCTTGCTTTGGCACAACCATGATACTCCACAACATTTAAATCGGGGGCCCATAATGAGAACTCAGCAAGCCAGTTAGGCATAGTAGAAAGTGGAACCAGCACTAAACATGGCAGAGTAGCTTTAAACTCAAAATAAAGTGACGAAATATAGGCGATAGCAGAGACAGTTTTTCCAAGCCCCATTTCATCAGCAAGTATAACATTTTTGGATTTATGCCAACATCTACGCAACCAATTGAGTGCTTCAAGCTGATGCGGAAATAGTGAGCCTCCCTTCAATTCTTTAGGTTGCTCAGCCAAAGTAACAATATCACGCTGCTGTTCCCCCTTTGCCCAAGCATCATCCTTAGTGGCATCTACTTCCCATGTTTGGCGTTCAAACTGATAAAACTGATCAATCAGATGAGAAGATTGTTGAAGAACAGTTTCATCTAACCTTTCCCAAGTGCATTCATCATATGGAAGACCAGTCCATTTCACAAAAGCTTCCTGGACATTATTTGAAACACGGACAGAAATAACTCGCAGAGGCTTCTTCCACTTTTCCTCGCAGATATTTATCACAGTTGTTCCATACTTGGCCTTGTAATTGTCTAGTTTCCTCTTTGCTAGACATTTCAGCTGGGATTCAGAAATCCAACTGTTATGGATATGGGACATCCCCACCCATTTAACTAAAAATTCATAAGATATTATCTCCTCTTTAGAACATGCAGATTCGGTCACAGCTGGTTCTTGGATTTTATTTTCAACACTGCTACTAATTTCCTTTCCTACACCCATCTCTTTTGCTTTTGTAGGCGTTTCACAAACTTTTGGAGCTTCAGTTGTATCATGACTTTTCACATTAACATCAGGATTGAACTCTTCTACTACCATTTTTTCATTTATTTTTCCTGGATCTTCTGCAGTTACTGCAAATTCATCCTGATCCTTACCATTTATGATTGCACCATCTGAATCCTTGGTGTCTTTCCTCAATAAGTCCACAGAATCCCCTCCCTTGCATTTCTTAGTGACAGACCTTCTATACACATTCATTTTATCCACCCTGACATCATTTTTTGTGCTTTCTTCTTTATCAGAACTTTTCAGAGTCTTGGGACAACCATCAGTAAGATTTTCAGCAGTTACAATATCTGAATCCATATCACAAAAAGAATTCTCTGAAAGTCTTCTTCGATTTACTGCAATTACAAAGTCATCAGAGAGCACATCTTCTGAAAGTTCTGCAGATGCATGATGCAAAATACTAGTATTATCACCTTGAACCCGACATCCTAGAACTCGATCAACCTGGGAAGCAGAAAAGTGTGAAATTTGGGAAAAAGGCAACTGATTAGCCAAAAAAGCAAGTCTTTAACCAATACAGATAAGTGAACTAACCTGCAGAGGTTCAGCAGGAACACTGTCTTCAGATATCAGAAGGACATTCGGAGTCCCTTTATCCAATTCAACAGGCTGGTGTGTTGCACCCTCGGGAAGCTTCTTCTCAAGAAATTAGCAAGATTTAAACAATCAGCAGAAAGAATATCAAGAGTAGTCACAATGATGTGATCATCAGCAATGAGAAATATTGACATATGAAGACAGCCATTTTATTTTGTAAGAAATCATAAACTAGTGAGTTAATGTTTGTATCATATACTCATGACATTAACTTTAGGAAGTCACACTTCAATGTCCAACATAAACAGAGACATAAATTTATGCAAGTGCCAAAGAAAGAAGACCATCAAAGCTGGAGCTGTAAATTTATGCATCAATAGGGAAATAATTAGCAGACAGCAGGATTTAAGGACATTTATCAACCTGATGTAAACCAAAAGCTTGAACACCAACTTAAAATAAATAGAAAACGTCAACTAGACATTCTAGTTAAAATATGCAGAACATGTTTAGTTAAGAAGACATAACTATCCAGCTATTATCTCTTCCCAATTATACTTCTGAGAACTCTACTCTAGACCAACATTTTCTACCAATCACATATGTGATATTACTTTTCAGAAAGAAGAATCTATTTAAGTACAAAAACTTCTAGAGGACAGTAAAAAATATCTATAATGACTCATTATAGAAAACATATAACCACTATCATCCTCTATAACATTCACTCCAAATCTCAACTAAGCAAATGAAAGAAAATAATAAAAAAAAACCTCCACAATGCAGGAGCTTTTACTTTTATGTTATTTTATTATTTTTGTCTTATTAATTAATGAGTAGTCGTATAGATAGACGGGTAGGATTATAAAATATATTTTGGGTTAAATCTAGGGTTAGGATCAATATTTATCTTTAGGGTTTAAATCTAGAGATAGGATTAAAACTTCACTCGCAAGAAATCAAGGCTATATGAATAAGTTGTTGGGTTTAAGACCAAAATAATTATTTCTTATTATTTTTCTTTGAATTAATAGAAAGAAACTAGAGGTTTCCCTTAACCTAAGTTTTTTCTTGAGTTCCATCTTCTTTCCTACTCGTTTGTTCAGCCTTATTTCTTTTGATTACCGTTGTTTTTCTTCTTATCCACATCAATATTGGTAATTAGAGCCTCATCAGATCTAGAGTTTAGAGTAAACTTTGTTGTCAAACCGTAGTTGGAGGTGTTAAAGCTCGAGGAGAAGGAAATCAGTATCAAGAAACAGAATTGGTTGTGGTATGACGTTTGACCGAAGAATTGCCTCATGTAGTTTACGCTTGGCTGCAACAGCAACGAGGGGGAACCCAAATGGAGATTCTGAAAGGTTCCCTCAACCAGTTTCACATACCGAAAGGTAGTCTTAAGGTGATGAAGAAATCCCCTTTCATGATGCTGAACCCATAAACCCTGTTGTACAAGGTGGAATGGAGCTGTTAGTTGATGCCCTTGAATTAAACATGGATGGTATTCATGGTGAAGTCGTTTTTCATGACAATGTGCATATGTGAGAGCTGCTAACTGGGAAGCGGATGAGTTGGCAAAAGCTGGTATAGGATGATCAGTGGTTATGAGTTATAGTTATTAAGCTGGGGTGTTCTGTTTTTTAAGGGGCTTGTTTTTTTTGCTGCAGTTTGTGTCTATGATTGTTAAGTCTTATGTTATAAGCAGACCATGGTTATGGATTGGTTGTATGTTATGTTCAAGATTAATACAATTCAGAGGCGCTCTTTTCCTCCTTCCTTTGTCCTTCATGTTACTTATGTAACATGTAGGATAGGAAGGGGGTTTTTAATGAGGCCTATATTCTATCAAAAAAAAAAAAAAAAGAATATCCTAACGAAAATGAAGAAGTTGATGTGTATCTGGTTCAAAGAGAATTTTTGGTTTTTCAAAGCGTGATGACAACCAAAGTCTCAGAAGAAGGAAAGGAATGGAAGCAAGTCAGAAATCTCTACAATATCTCAAGGGACACAACAGTGAGTGATGATCTACGAGAAAAAAAGGAGTTGATTCAATTTCTATAATCAAATCAAAATTCTGCCAAGAGAGAATTCAATGCGAAACTCAAGAAAAAGCAAGAAAATATGAAGGTTCCAGAGTTCCCTAAAGAGGCAAGTTGTGCTAGAATATTTGGATACCCAAATTTAAATGATGTCAAGCCAATTGCTAGAGGATGAAATTCATGAAAATGTATGAATAAGGATTTTTTGTTAATAATATCTTAGGACTCTTTTCCTTGGCATCCAAACAACAATTACTTGTTTAAGCATCTAGGCCTAGTTCGTTTTTTGTTCTGAGACAATAGTTATGTGTTGATTGGACACTTGGACTTGTATACTTCTGATTATGCTTCAAAGACCCTTATGTTGGTGCAGAAAAGGAAAATAAAGGTTACTTGGTATGTCTACACGCATGGAGGAGATTTGTTCTTGATTCAGGAATGCAACATGAAACACTCAATGACTTTCAGCTTTATTTTTCTGGGCTTATTTTGATTACATGAAAAAGAGCATACAAAGAGCTGACCGAGTAATTTATACTTAAGTGGTGAAAGCCTTCTCGTCAGAGTCAAGATGTTCCAAACTGAGGAGAATGATGCAGGAGTTTTTACTTTTAGGTTATTTTATTATTTTTCTTATTAATAAATTAGTAGACATATAGATAGACGACTGGGATTATAAGATATATTTTTGGTTAAAACTAGGGTTAGGATTATTAATTATCTCCAGGGTTTAAATCTAGGGGTAGGATTAAAACTTTGAGTGCAAGAAAGAAAGCCTATATAAATAAGTTATAGGCTTTACAGCCAAAATAATTATCTTGTTGTTTTTCTTTAAATTAATAGAAAGGACTAGAGATTTCTCTTAACCCTAAGTATTTTCTTGAGTTACATCTTTCCTACTCGTTTGTTCAGCCTTATTTATTTTGATTATTGTTGTTTTTCTTCTAACCCACATCACTCCAACCACCCAGTGTTTGGGGTGAACCTAGAAGATTATAACATACCTCATCTTTATTCTGAGAATCTAAATTCTTGCTCCCATCATCATCCTTTGACAAAGATGCAGAAATCCCATGGCTAACAAATTTTCGCTTCTGATGAGTTTTACTAGTTCCAGAACCAATATTATTCGCTTTGGAACCCTTCTTTTTGGAAATACTAACAGCACGGTTACCCTTTTCTCTCTTATGCTTCTTTTGACTTACCTCATTACCGACTTTCTGCTTTCTTTTTCTATCTTTCCTTGTGGTGATACCAGTTGCAAGAACAAGTTTGTTTTTGGAAGACTCATTATCACAAGACAATTCATGTTTCGGTCCAGGTGCTTCATCATTTTGCTCTGAATTTGTGCTTTTGGAACGAGATAAAACCTCACCAGCTACAGGAATTAACTTTCGTTCAACAGATGAACCTGCTGGAGGTGCAGCAGGCTTCACTCTATCTTCTATATTCACACATGATGAGCCACTAGCTACAAGAGTTAACTTCCTTTCAGCAGATGTACCTGTTGGAGATGCAACAGGCTTATTTCCATCATCAACATTCACACAAGATGAACCACCTTCATTAGTACCACCAAGGGCTGTAAGACTTGGGTTAAAAGCTACTTCTATATGAGCTGCATCAGATTTTCCTTTACTGGAGGAGGATCTTTTCTTTGCAATAATGGACGTTCCAAAAATTCGGGACACTTTTTCAGTAGCAGCTGACTTTATTCCAGATTGAGCTTTTGTCTTGATAGTTTTTGATCTTGCTCGTTTGGAAATTGAATCCAGATGGGTAATGGGCTTGAGTGGATCTGTCTTACAGCACTTTGGGCATTTCCACTTCCCCATTGGGATGCGCTGCAATCATGAATACAATAGAAGAAAGAAAAGAGAAGAAACAAAATGAGTAAAAAATAATAGCTAACGTAGCCATAAAACAAAAAGGATCATTTAAAGTTAGCTGCAATGTCATACCTTAAGAGGTGGATCAAGGCATTGTAGATGATAAGTCCTGGGACAATTATCACAACACAACAAGTTGCCACCAAGATCACAAATAACACATTCATAGTAGTACTGGGGACAATAAAAGTTGCCAAGAACAGTTGTCAGAAACAGTTTAAATATGCCTAAAAACACAGTCAAGACATGACATTGCAAATGGATGTACATTCCACTGGATTTTGTTCCTCACACAATTCTGCTGTATGATACACACAGTATAATGATTGTCTAACAGCAAAATTGTATACACATTTCTCAAGCAAAGCAAGGTGAGGGAGACATGTAAAACAATGAAACGTTCTTGAAAACACAATCCATAATCATCGTCAGAACCCACAAGTACTCAAGATCACATGAATTGATGCATACAAGAAGTGCACTAACCATATTGCAACGGGAAAAAAATGTGTTCTGAGCCCGTTTTCTCTTGAGTGAAAAATTATATTGAACAGCATGTATAACTCAAATTGCTGGCATGTTGATTCTGATACTCAATAAACATCTAGCTAAATTCATAACACTTGATCAATCAAAATTTGAGTAAAAATCGAACATATCGCCAAGAACATTTTCCAGAAAAGAACTAAGGAGAGAGTTTATCAGCATCCACCACGAACAAACAAATCAAAATAAGATAAGATAAGAACCACATTGCAAAGAGGGAAACAACTAAATGAAGGGACAATAACAAAAATGGCATACCCCATCATTTCCCTTCTTTTTGGATAGCTGATTGGAGCTATTTTCTCCTTTCAGCCTACGTTTAGCTAAAGAACTCCTTGGAGATTCTGATGCTAAGTCTTCTTCTTTACCAATGGCTAGGGATGGACCACATGGAAGCCTTCTTCGTTTGCGCTTCAAGACCCAATTTCGGTTAATCATTTTAGTATTCAATGAACTGGTATCTTTCATCCTTTTTTAATCATGAGTATTAACATTGTGGCTGTTAGCAGCAGAAATCATGTCAAGTCACAGACACAGCAATGAAGCTTCCAATATGCAATCTTAGCTCCTTCAAAGAATCAAGGTGAAATTCCTACATGTTCGGCAATATAACTTGTTACAAGACAGAAAAACAGCTACGAAGAAACAATGGTTTTATTACACCAAAGAAGGGTGAAGCATGCACGTTAAGAAAGAAAACTTTATTTATTAAAAAAAGAAAGATGGGAGGGAAATCATATTGAATTCATCAAAACATAAACCCATGATATTGAATTCCTCAATTGTTCATATTTCTAAACGTCTCAAACAAAATTGACTTCAGATTAGTTATTTCTAATTTTCAACGAACTTCACCGGCTGCTAATCCTACTTAGCAACATCAAAGCCGACCTTATTTTCAGCTGTTTGTTTCTAAAATGTCAAAGTTGAAGTACCAACATCAAAAAGTTCATTAAACCAAAACCCAAGAATTAATCCATGTATATGCCAAAAGAAAGACACTAAGGTTTCAGCTAAAAAGGTGAACATAATTAAAACCAAAGTCAAAATCTATATTATATATAGAGCGGTGGCAACAATGGAACCAGATAACATGATAGGAGTAGCATAATTAATCCAGGCATCATCTCTGGGATGAAAAGAATGAAGAATTAAAATTAAAAAAACAGCAATGACGGTGGTATGACACATTCCTAAACATTCAATTGAACGAGCAACAGGAACAAATGCAAGCCTAAATCTTAAGGATAAATCAAAACAGCTTGGGAAATGTAACAGCTAGGACCTATTACCTATTCTGGTCTATGAATGAAATAAAACATGGAAACCAAACGATTTCATGAAACACAAAGCAAAATAACACTATGTTTCAAAAATTCAATGTATACAATAAACATTCAACTTACATTGGAGTTAAAAAAAAATACCATTTGAACAAACTCGCCTTCATTAACAAACTCGCTCACAGAACCCCAATTCCCAAATGACTGCAAAAACTACCAAATTTCAATCAAATCATAAACACACACCTCCCAACATGAAAAGCGACACGGAAAATGCAAGAAAACATCAGAATAGACAGATCAGAAAACTCAAAGCACCTAAATTAGAAAAACCCAAGCCAAAAAAAAGGAAAACAAGCAATACCCAGATAGGAAAATAAGCTTACCGACATCCCTCGTGGATCAAAGAATCAAAACCAAGTGGAACAATATCAAGAGTAACAGATTGATAGATGTAGTGAATATAGACAGATAGAGGATGAGAGATAAAGGGGTATTAGGGTATAGCAAAGCAGAGAAAATGGAGCAAATAGAGAGATACGAGAAAGAGAGAGAAAATGCGAAAACACGAGGGAAAAAACGAAATAAAATAGAGAGAATTGACAAATAACAAGAATAAACCGAACTCAAAAATTACAAAGAGAGAAGTTGCAAAGAGAAGGATTGAGGCTTTCTAGAGGGAGGAGAAGAAAGCATACGATACGGATTCGCCGGGTTAATAGGGGACGTTCGGGGTTACCACTCTGACATGGCAGCGCATGAGAGAGAGAATAGTGGATAGGGAAAGCAGCCATTCCTCCTCCTCCTCTCCTCTCCCTCCTCTCTCCTACCTAACCACTGATTATACGCCACGTGGCTTCACCAGACGCCATTTCCTATTTTGTTTGTCTTTTTTTCTTTGTTTTTTGTACATTCGTTCGCATTTATAAATTTCCTTCTCTTCTCCCACAGCACACGAAAGAAACTTGCTTTACTTTCGCTCTCGAATCCTCGTAATCGCCGCCATCCATTGCTTCCACTTTGCTTCCACTTGGATAGTTGGATTTATGGAACCCTCGTATTGTGTATTATATTCACCGCCTCTTTCTTTCATTTGCCAACCTTTTTATCTTCTCTTTTTCTTTTAATCTCATTCTCCTCGGTTCTTGCTCTGCTTTTTTTTGTTTCATTTCGACATTTCTCCGTTCTTCTTTATTACTCGGTGTTCTACGCTTTCTTAATTTTAAAATTCAGGTGATGGCTTTTACAAGTACGATCATGATAATTCTTTTCTAAAGATGATTCCATTCATCGATTTGGTACGTTTAAGTTATGCAAGCAGTTTAACTTATCAAACCTATAATATACTCTTATTATTTTAATAATTAAAACGTTATAACAATCAAAACTAAAACCCTACCCTCTCCTTCATTCCTATTCAATAAGTTTTTTTAAATAATTATAAAATAATATTTATTTTAAATAATCTATATCATTTGACAATTAAGGTAATTACAACTTAAACATATGATCTCTAAAAAATAACGATTCTTTTAACTATTGAGGTAATAAAATATTTTATCGAATGCTATGAATTAATGTTGGAATAAAATATACACCATTCATATTTCGTATTTGATTGTTTGTTTCTAGAACTTATATTATTATTCATCACACCATACAACTCAAATATATTGAAATAATATGGATACTTAAGGATTGAACCTCAAGTGAAAAAGCCAACCTTAATAACGACCAATGGGGGACCACTTTTGAGTGTTGAAGTATGAAATGCAATTTTTGTTGAGCTGTTACATTTCTTGTTGTGCATGAGTCTGTTAGAGTTGATGCGCATGAGTTTGTTAGGCAGCTATTAAGAGTTTGTTATATGCTTGCTTATGTGGTTGCTTATGTTGCGTATCAAGTTAGCTAAAGAAATAGTTAGGGTTGTTAGTCAGCTTAGTATATAATTCTCTTTTGGTTTTTAGTATTTGCAACTTTTGATTTACAATAAAAATGATCTTAAAAGTTTTCCTTTTCTTCTTTTGTTCTCTTACTTAATTTCATGATAGAGCTATAGCTCTATCTTAACATGGTATCAGTCGCTGTTACCTGGAGGTTTGCTTTTCGCTGTGTAATTCTCCGCTACTGGTTTGATCGACTACTCGCGAATAATGCGTCTGCTGAGGTGTGTTACTTCTGACTTTCTATTGTTATGGTGGTAGTTATGGTTGATCCACAGGTAGTCTCTCCGATGAATTCTCCTGGGAATTCCTCGAGTTTTCCTTATATTCTCTCTTTTGTTCAGCATATTCCCAAACATGATATAGTCAAACTGGCTGAAAATACATATTTACTTTGGAAGCATCAAGTAGCTCTTATACTAGATGATTATGGCTTAATGAAATATATTTCTTCTGATAGTGTTGTTCCGAGTGAGTGAATTACAAATGATTCTGGTCAAGTTGAGAAAAATCCAACGTTTGTTGTGTATAGGCAGCAAGATAAGTTACTAGCCTCTTGGTTGTTAACAACAATTAGTGTGGATGTTTTACCTCATCTCACAGGGTTGATGTCTTCCCTTACTATTTGGAATGTCATCGCACGACTGTTTGGTGCCAAATCTAGTGCTAAGATCTCTGCACTTCGACATAGTTTGCACTCACAAAGGAAAGCTAGATTATCTGTAAGTGAATATTTGGAAAAGATAAAATATGTTTGTGATATGTTAAATGCAACAGGGTGTGTTGTTGCTGAGCAGGAGCAGGTGAGTGTTGTACTTGTTGGGTTGTCTATGGAGTTTGAATCCATTACTGCTATTGTTTCTCGTGATACTTTGTCCTTAGATGCTTTGACTGAAATGCTTATTGACTGTGAAGCTCGACAGAAGATGTTTCTTAGTGATGGTCTTTCAGCCAACATGGTGGTTCATTCGAATAATACTCGTGTTGGTGATGTGCCAGTTAAGGTTTCCACTGATGAAGAGATAACTAAAAAACAATCTTCTCAGGCAAGAGGGCAGCAAGGCAATGGCTATCGTGGGAGAGGTCGAGGACGATTTAATGGCTCAAATCGACCTCAGTGTCAGCTTTGTGGTAAGTTTGGACATATTGTTCAAAAATGTTATCATCGGTTTGATAGGGACTCCACTAGTGTTACTAATGTTGAGTCTCTACATAATGATGTTGTGAATAAATCTTTGAGTATGAATGCTAATAACCTTTCTTCTAATTCGTTTTCACCTCGAATACAAGCTTATACACATTATATGCCATCTCTTTATCCAGTTGGTTTTATGTATCCATCCACTGTGTATACTGGTACTTCAGGAATGTCAGCACCATTTTATCATAGTTTACCATATGCATCATTTACTTCTTTGTATGTTGATACTCGGTTTAGCAATTCTCTTCAAAATGTGTCATCAACAGCATTTGTTTCTATATTACCTGCTGCCTCTTCGAATGTATCAAGTCAGTCGACTGCTACGAATGCAATTTGGTACCCAGATATTGGTGCTACTCACCATGTCTCGAATGATTTGTCAGTTTTTGACTTAGGATCTACCTATACAGGTAATAATACTCTTCTCATGGGCAATGGTAAGGGAGTTTCAATTGCTCATATTGGTAAGGTTGTTTGCAGCCTAGTTTTAAACCATTGATATTGCAAAATATGCTTCATGTTCCAGCTATTAAGAATAAGTTATTGTATGTATCTATGTTTACACGTGATAAAAATGTATTTCTTGAATTTCATCCATTTGAATGCTTTGTGAAGGATGTGCAGACTCAGTCAATTCTGTTGCGAGGGAAGCTCACAAATGAAGGGTTATATCAGTTGTTGCCTAATATAGAGAAAGAGCCTCGGTGTCTTGTCAATAATGTGTCCAGATCACAAGCTCTTTTGGATCTGTGGCATAAACGTTTAGGTCATGCTTCCATTAAGACAGTAAAGGCAGTTATGAAATCATGTCATGTGTTTTCTGATGCTAGTAGTTTGTCACAAGTTTGTACTGCTTGTTTACAAGGCAAAGCACATAAGCTGCCTTTATGTAATTCGCTGACTGAATACAACTCCTTTATCAGTTAATTGTCTCTGATGTATGGGGACCAACTCTTTTCATCTCTTCTGATGGTTATGTTTATTGTGTGTCGTTTATTGGTGTATATAGTAGATATACATGGCTTTATTTTCTTAAGCGTAAGTCAGAAGTTGCACAATGTTTCATTCATTTCTATAAAATGGTTGAAGTTCAGTTTGGACATAAAATTAAAGCTGTGCAAAGTGATGATGAAGGTGAATATCAGGCTTTGTATGTATGGTTTTGTGATCATGGCATTCAATATCGACTTTCATGTACGAGTACTTCATAACAAAATAGGAATGCTGAGAGAAAACATAGACATGTGGTTGAAATGGGATTGAGTTTGTTGGCTCAAGCACATTTGCCACTAAAATTTTGAAGTCATGCCTTTACAACAGCTGTTTATCTGATAAATCGGTTACCAACTGATGTTTTAGATGGTAAATCTCATTTTGAGAAACTTTATCAAGTGTTGCCTGACTATTCTGATTTGAGAATCTTTGGTTGTGCCTGCTTCCCGTTTCTGAGACCTTTCAATAAACACATGCTGGAATTTCGTTCTCAGCAATGTGTGTTCCTCGGATATAGTTCATCTCACAAGGGTTATAAGTGCTTGGATGAAAGTGGTCGAATTTTTATCTCTCTTTATGTTTTTATGAGACAATTTTTCCTTATAGTGCATGCAAGGTTGAAAAGTCTAATACTGCTAATGGTGTTTTTAATGGAGTATTGCTTGTGCTTATTGTTTCACAACAAAAGTTATCAGTTGACAACGGCAATAATTCTGAACGTGCTACCTGTGGTTTTGTTGAACAGGAAGCTTTATCAACTCCTAATGGTGTAACTGGTCAAGGGTTGACAAATACCAGTCTAACCATTTGATCGATAACACTGTTGAATTACCTACTACTGGTAGTGAACCATGTGCTGCTGAATTGTCTACAGTTGATAGTGGATCTGATTCACGTGAAGAGTTACCTAAGCCAACTGTTTCACTGGATACAACTCATGTTCCTAGTGATGTAACACTTAATGTTCATCCTATAGTGACTAGAAGTAAAAGTGGGATTTGGAAACCAAAACTCTTTCAAATTGCATGTTTTGATAAAGAGCCTCGTAATATAAAGGAAGTTTTTATGTCTCCTCATTGGAAGGCTGCTGCACAAAAAGAATATGATGCCTTAATCCAGAATAAGACTTGGTCACTTGTTTCTCTTCCTGCAAATAGGCGTGCAGTAGCATGCAAGTGGTTGTTTAAAGTAAAGAAAAATGTTGATGGCTCTGTTGCACGCTATAAAACATGCCTTGTTGCAAAAGGCTTTCTTCAACAGCCAGGTGTAGACTTTCATGAAGTATTCAACCCAGTTGTTAAGCCTTCTACGATTCGTGTTGTTCTTTCTCTGGCCTTGACTCATGGTTGGATGTTAAGGCAAGTTGATATTAATAGCGCCTTCTTAAATGGAATTCTTACTGAGGAAGTGTATATGCTTCAACCACCAGGATATGAGTTAGGGAATGAAAAACTATTTGTAGACTCCACAAGGCAATTTATGGACTTAAACAGGCTCCTAGAGCTTGGTTCGAGCGTCTGCGTATGTATTTGGAGTCTGAAGGGTTTGCCTTAACAAAATCTGATTCATCTCTTTATGTTTATAAAACAGACACTAGTGTTATTTACTTGTTGGTTTATGTTGATGATATAATTATCACTGGAAACAAATCTGATGAAGTGCATACTGTCATTAACAAATTGAATAAGAAGTTTTCTTTGAAGGATCTTGGCACTCTGAGCTATTTTTTGGGAGTGAAGGTTTGTTATGAGGCAGGTGACATTGTGTTGAGCCAACGCAAATACATCACAGATTTGTTGCAACGCAGTGGTTTTGCTGGTGCCAGGAGTCTTTCAACACCAATGGTGTCGAATTGTAAACTGTCGAGTAAGGAATGAACTCATTTTGAAAATGCAGTTTATTATAGAAACATTGTTGGTGCATTGCAATATGTTGTCATTTCTCGTCATGATATTGCCTTTGCAGTCAATCGAGTGTGTCAGATCATGCAGGCTCCTCTTGATACTCACTTTCAAGCTGTTAAGCGAATTATGCGTTATTTGCAGGGTACAATTGATTTTGGTTTACGCTTTTCACCCTCATCCAAGTTAACGTTGACTGGTTTTGCTGATGCTAACTGGGGATCGGATGTGGATGATAGGCGATATACTTTTGGTTATTGTGTTTATTTTTCTGGCAACTTAGTATTGTGGAGTTCTCGCAAATAACAAGTTGTTGCTAGATCTATTGCTGAGGCTGAATATCGAAGTGTTGCTTGTGCTGCAGTATACATGAGATGGCTTCAATCTCTACTTTCTGAGCTGCATGTTGTTCTTCATGGTACACCTACGCTATGGTGTGATAATTCAAGTGATGTGGTTGTATGTGCCAATCCAGTACTGCATTCAAAATTTAAGCATATGGAACTGGATTTGTTTTTTTTCCGAGAGATGGTTGCTGCTAGACGACTGCAGGTTCATGAAGTTCCAATAATTGAGCAAGTTGCAGATATTTTCACAAAACCACTGTCTGCTCTTTTATTTCTAAAGCATAGATTACGACTGCTAATTGTTCAACTAAAAGATAAGTCATTAGCTTCTGAGTTATGCAGTGCGAGTGTGAGTGAGGATGTTGATGAAAGAAGTTTATGGTTGCTTTGAAGGTTTGTTAAGCAGGGTGAATGTTGATGAATGAAGTTTCTGGTTGCTTTGGTGGTGAGTTTTCAATATCTACCAAGCATGGTGAATGTTGAAGTATGAAATACAGTGTTTGCTGAGCTGTTACATTGCTTATTGTGCATGAGTCTGTTAGAGTTGTTGTGCATGAGTCTGTTAGAGTTGTTGTGCATGAGTTTGTTAGGCATCTATTAAGAGTTTGTTATATGCTTGCTTATGTGGTTGCTTATGTTGCGTATCAAGTTGGCTAAAGAAACAGTTAGGGCTGTTAGTCAGCTTAGTATATAATTCTCTTTTGGTTTTTAGTATTTGCAGCTTTTGATTTACAATAAAAATGATCTTAAAAGTTTTCCTTTTCTTCTTTTGTTATCTTGCTTAATTTCTTGATAGAGCTATAACTATATCTTAACATTGAGCTCTATCATTTTCTTTGAAAATTAACTATATTTACAAGCCAATTCACCTGATTCTTTATTGATTTTGTATGTTTGAACCCAGATAAAAAAATCTATATCACTATCTTTATTTGAAAATGAAATAAACTCGAGTTTAAAAAGGGAAAAGGCGATAAAAAAATAAAAGAAAAACTTGTCATATTTTCTCACTAGTGATAAAAAATAAAAATAAAAGAGAAAGAGAAAAGAAACAAATTTCTCAAATAATATAACTGTTTCTCGTTTGAAACTTCATTATAGCCTGAATTAGAATAATAAATAAACTTTTTTGTTTGAAAAAGTCACTAATTTTATTTAAAATAAAAAATGTTTAAATTACAATAAATGTTTACAACTACAATTGTAAACTAAACATATAATAAATGTATTTTCCTAGACACGAGCAAATTAGCCACTTAATATTATAAAGACTGTATAAGGAAAATGTTAAAAAAACTAATCAAATAAACTCGAATAAAAGGTAGATACGAACATATCTGACCACATCGGCAAATAAACCACAAAAGGGGATAAAATTATTAAAAGTACACCGACAAAACGTAAATCAAAATTGAGCGACGTGAAAATATTATCTACGAACACAAATCATGTATCCAAATTCAATATGAGGGTACCAAGTAGGGAAAATTAGCATGATAACATATAAAACATTATCTTGATCAGTCGTGACGATGTCAAATCCAATCCTAATAAAGAATAAACAAAAATAACGATCAAACGACAAAAAAATGTCATGAAAACAAAGAAAAATGTATCATAAAGACAGAATTAAGGTAGTAGAATACACTATAATAAAGCAAAGAAAACAATAAATATCAATAGTTGAATATCAACATCAAAATTAATGTCGTCATCGATCACAAAAAAAAAAAACTAATGTCGATTAAGAAAAAAATAGAGAAATAAAACTAATAAAGACAATTTTTAGATAAGAAAAGTCTGAAGTCCTTTGATTAATAAGCTTCAAATTCATTTTTGTCATATATTTATCTAAGTTTCATTACAACCTAAATAAATAACCTTGATCTTTACATTCGATCCTTATTCAATGGTGAAGACGTAATATATTTGTAAACTTATAGTAAACTTTTTTATGCCTTGACTTAGTGTTGATATCACCCAACATAATTTGAATAACATTGAGTAATGAATATTTGGTGAGTGTGTCGAGTCTTATTTTATTTTGATTTTAAGAAATTAACAAGACATTAAATATTGATTAAATTTTAATTAATAGTTAACTTAAATTTTATTGTAATTTTAGTAATTAAAAATATTTGATAATCAAGTTTATTTAAAAAGTAAATATTTATTTTAAACAATAAATTTTATGAAAGTAGGTTTATTTGTGATAAAATATTTGATTATCTAAATATAAAGTATGTTTTAATCTTTAGACTTATGAGAGAAAATTATTTTAGAAATATATAATTTATTCTAACATGTATGCAATTTTTAGAGTTTATATTGCAGAGATTGTTTTATAGGATGCTGGGATATTGTTTTGAAATACACCAAAATTTGGTTAAATTTGGTTTATATATCAAATTTTAAAATACATTGTTTTCTTTATTAATTTATGGTAAGTATAAAGTAATATATGTTAAAAAAATAACTCTCAATCATTTAATATTGAACGCTCACACCTCTGACATTTATGATCCTCAAACTTGAAACCTCAAAAAATAAAAATAATTTTTTTACCACCAAAATCACTTAATTCATGCTTTTTAAAATACATTAGATATGATGTATGTGTACTATTTGCTAAAATATACAACATTGTTATAATATATTGTTTTATTAGATAAACCTAAGTGAAAATTAATAGTAACTTGTAAAAAAAATTATAACTTGGGTAAAATATATAATATATTCTTAAAAGTCGTGGAATAGTTGAGTTTGTTGAAAATATGTTTTGTTGTGCGACAACAATATTTTCAATTATATTTGAAAAATGTTACATTACATGATTTTGTGGTTTATAATAAAAAAAAGTATATAACTTGTAATAATTTTAAGGATAAACTACGCAAATAGTCAATGATGTTTGGGTAAGTGTTTGTTCTTATCACTGATATTTGAAAAGTCACAAATCGATCACTAATGATATCGTTTGTTATAAAATGATCAGTCGATATTAACAACCATTAACAATCGTTATTGCACAAACAAAATGTCGACGTAACAAGTTAAACCAACTGAATCAGTATGTTTGACTCACCATTTGACTATTTTTCTTCTTCTTCTTCTTCTTCTTCTTCTTCTTCTCTTCTTCTTCTTATTCTCCTCCTCCTCCTCTAACGGTTATTTTAAAGAAGTTTACCTAAATCAGATGAGCTGGCATCCACAATTGGAAGAAGCTTTTTCATCTCATTCTTCGAGAGACCAAGCTCTTTGCATTTCAATAATCCCAACTTCCGAACTGGGTCTTGGTCTCTCGAAGAAATCTGGGTTCGTCATAAGAAGTTTTCATGCTGTTCTGTATGTCAAAAATATTTAAACCTGTATCTGGCTTGTGCAGGACTGTTGTATATAAGGGATAGTTAAAGTCTGACCAACTTCCAAACTCCTATTATGCTGATCTTGGCAATGGAAGGTTTAAGAGCTACATGGCCCTGGTAAATATATTATCCCGTTCATGTTTATTCTTTCTCCACTAACTCAATACTTACAAACAACATGGAACCACCGGTAATTGAAGAGATGCAAGGTTGAGGGATGACATCTGAGACATTGAGGTTTGAATAATCTCTTAAGTTCTTCCACTCCCTTACCGTAACTGACGCAACTTAATAAAGTTATTTCAATCTTAGTTCTGTATTTGTCAATGTTTTATTGTTGGTTACACGTGGTCCTTTGCTCCTCTTTATAGTAGATCTGATATATAAAGTGAACAATGCATGTTGATTTGAGTTTTTCTCTATGATTCAGAGCTTGAGTGCTACATGCATCATCATTTCGCTAAGTTTTTGTTTTGTGTGATTAAAGCTAAAAATAAAAATGATTATATATTCTGGTTTTTGAAATTTTATATAAGATGTTTTCCTTGTTGTTTGTATATTTATCAATTAAATGGCTTTGGCTGAATTTCTTTTATTTCAACAGGATGAAGGCCCGTGAGGGATTATTGAAGTGCAAAGAGCTTGGTCTCTCGAAGAATGAGATGAAAAAGCTTCTTCCAATTGTGGATGCCAGCTCATCTGATTTAGGTAAACTAAACACCAGATCTTGGTCGAGTGGAATGGCTGTGGGGTTGCTTTTCAAAAGGACTAGCTATTTTGAAGAAGAAGAGTCAAACAGTCGGTTAAATATGTTCAATTGGTTTAACCACATTATCATTCTGTTAGTGCAGTAACAATTGTTAACCTCTGACAATAATAAGTGACAATTTTGTAACAAATGATAATATTAATGATCAATTTGTGACTTTTTAAACATCAGTGGTAAAAATGAATATTTACTCAAGCATTAGTGACCATTAACATAATTTACCCTAATTTTAATTACAACAAAATATATTATAAAAAATATAATATTTTCATTCAAATCTAAAATATTATTTTTTCCATCCTAAAAAAAATACGCTTTGGATAATATTTTTTATTATAACTGATTTTTGTCATCTTTAATATTACGTTAACAAATTATATTTTAGACCCTCTTTTTTGTTAGCTTGATGCAAAAACCAAACGCGACATTTGTGTAATATGATTATATGAACATGTGGGTTTTTTTTTGGTCGAATAGGTCACCTGCCATAATTAGTTGGTCAATAGGATACTTCAAAAATTAATTCGGGATTTATGATACTTTCTACAATCTATAACGAATTCGTCACGTCGAGATGAAGAATTCCATGAAATATAATTTTTATATTTTAAACCCAATATTTTAATATTTTCTGTAAAACTCGACACCTCAAGGTGACAAGTTCTATTAAAAAATTAATATTTTTTCATATTATTATACGAATTTAATGTTGGAAAGAAAAAAATACACATTAAAGTGATGAGTTCTATTATATATATTTTTTTTAAAAAGTAGTAATAACTTAATACATTGTATTAGACTTTCAAAAATACACATTAGAAAGAAAATAATTACAAACTTAATACATTAACATAAGGATGTAAATATGACTAACCTTACGAATACCATAAACATTAAATAAAATTATTGACATAGTAGTATTGATTAAGAAGTTTTAATCTTCGTAATCAGTAGACTCGTGAAAAGAAAGATTAAGTTATTCAATCCCCCAATTTTGTTATTGTTGTTGTATGCACGAATTGGAATCATACTTATGGTCTCCATCATCTATGTTTATTTATTAACCATTTGATTGAGTTGGTGGAATATTCGAGTTGGAAGCAAAATCCTCAATGGGACGAGCAAGGTCGAGATCATCGAACTCTACGTAATCTATTTACGTCTTTATGTTATTGTATTAAGTTTGTAGTTTTTTCTCCCTAATGTACATTTTTAAAAATGTAGTATAATCTTCATAGTTTATTGTTATTTTCAACATAATCTACCACATTTTGAAGAGGAAAAAAATCTAACAGAATTAGTCACCTCGACGTGATGAATTTATGTGTATTTTTTCCCTTCCAACATTAAATTCGTATAATAATCTGAAAAATATTTTTTTAATAAAACTTATCACATCGAGAGACGAGTTTTATAGAAAATATTAAAATATTATACCTGAAATATAAAAAATTATATCTTATAAAACACATCACCTTGACATGATGAATTCGTTATGGACCGTAAAATCCGAACATGTGGTGTGGTAGCCCACTGGATTTCAGCCAACGGAAAACTAGCCCATAAACCAATGCTTGAAAAGCCGCTATTTCTTTTTTATCTTTTTAGGATGAAAAGCCACTATTTCATCAACTGATTTATGGCAAAATTTTATTTCAAAAAAAATTATATTAAGTAGTAAAATTAGTAGAAAAAATTCTTCGCACATCACTCATCAATTTCAAGTGCATCAACTCCGCAACACGCACAACAACTGCTTCGTGCTGTCTACGTTGTCACCCTCGCGCGTCGTGTACCAAAATGCGGACGTTTATATGGTAAATTAAATAAGCTTAAACTACCTTATTTGGTCACCACCTATTACTTAGTTTATATTTTAGTCATTCAATTATATTCTTTTTAAAAGCACACTTAACGTTACATTTTAATCACCATATGTTAAAAAACTAATGAAATCAACATGTCACCATAAGGTAATATTATGTCAAAAAAAATATCATATCAGTATTTCTATTTATTTTTTAATGATGAATAATCAAAATGAAGCAAAAATATAATGTTAAATATGATTTAAAAATAGTTTAGTAACCAAATATAAATGTGATAATATATAAATAGTTAAATACATATTTTACATTATTAAATAAAGAGTAGTCATACATTTAATTCTCTAATTATCACTTTTATTTTGTTTTAGTCACTCAATTATTTTTATTTCAAAAGTATATCTAATATTATACATTGATTTCATTTTAGTCACCCATTGTTAAAAATAAGGTAATCATTATTGAAAAATATCACATCAATAATTTGTTAATTTTTAACAATGAGTGTAAAAATGAAACCAAAACATAATATTAAGTATGATTTTATAAAATATAATAATTTAGTAATCAAAATAAAATAAAATAATAATTAAAATACTAAACTTGTAGTTTACTCTTAAATAAAGGATTGCCTGCCGTGTAAAAAAAGTCGTAAACAGGCAAAATTTAGCCGTCAATAATAAAAATAAGGATAAAGTATAGTAATGGTCACTGAACATTTCTGAAGCTTGTATTTAGGTCCTTCAACTTTTAAAACTTACAATACAGTCCCCCAACATTTATTCTGTTTGTAATATGGTCCCCAACTTAAATCACTTAGAAAATTAGGGTAAATTATATAAACGGTCATTGAACTTTTCAGGCACTTGAATTTAGGTCTCCAACTTTTAAAACTTGCAAAACAGTCCCCCAATAATTTTATTTTCTTATTAAATATAGATGTATAGAAAATATAAATGATTCAATTTATATTTAAATGTATGAATCATTTATATTTTTGATATATTTTATTTTTCTTGTATAAACTAGTATTTAAAATATGTTTATATTTTAATCAAAATATTTCAATATACGAATAAAAATATATTTATATAAATGTATATTTATATTTAGATGTATAAATAAAAAAATATATTCATATATTAATGTATGAATCATTTATATTTTTTGAATATTTTATTTTTAATAAGAAATTAAAATTATTAATTATATTAGAAATACTCAACTTAAGATTATATATATAATCATGAATTATAAATATGAAAAATATAATTGTTAAATTTAGTTTAAAAATATATAAATCTTAAATTTATTCTTTTAAAATATTGTATCAACTAATATTTAAAAAATATATTAAATCTATCAAACAATTTATCAAATATAATATTTTTTATTGTAAACAAATATAATATTTTCCCATCATTTATTGCTTTAAAAATATATGAAATTGAATTACTTTGGAAATTGGGTTTAGAATGAAATTGAGGACTATTTTGTAAGTTTTAAAAGTTGGGGGACCTAAATTCAAGTGTCTGAAAAGTTCAATAACCTTTTATATAATTTACCCTAATTTCTAACGGTGGTTTAAGTTAGGGACCATATTGCAAACGGAATAAATGTTGGAGGACTGTATTACAAGTTTTAAAAGTTATAGGATCTAAATGCAAGCTTTAGAAATGTTCAGTGACCATTACTATACTTTACCATAAAAATAAAAGAAACATTTTGGAAATTAAAAGAGGAAGCAAAGCAAATGATAGAGGGAGACAGGCGGCCCTCTAATCTCACTATTTTCGACGGAGAAAATTAAGAGAATTTTGGAGAGATAAAGTCAATAATCTTCTTCTCCTTCCTCTTCTTCAGGTACGTATATATACTACATATTTTTAGATAACAGAAAATGAATTAGTCTGAGGTTCTAGTGATGATTTTTACGCTCAATCTGTTTATGGGTTTCGTTCCGATTCTATTTTGAACTTCGTTTTTGTGATGAATTTTGTGTTTTATTTTGTACCCATGTTTAACGTTTACCTAGTTTCTTTTTACAGGTTTTGATGCTTATCTCTTTACAGTGTTCTGATCAGTGGAGTGATTGGAGATTATATATTGAGCTCGATATTTTAAAAAAAGAAAAATAATTCAGTCTTTTTTGTGTTCGATTAGTTGTGCATCCTCAAAGCACTTCTCTTATTACTGTTTAAGTTCGAAGTTACCGTTTCAACCTCGTAAATAAGTAGTTAAGTTGTTTTATCACTGATTTAAGTAACTCAGTTTTCAAACTGGATCTGCCTTGTTTGGGATCACGCTTTGTGGATTGATGTAAGCTCTTTTTTTGGGACACGCATCGTTTCCTTTGCATGCTTATATTGGGTTTGGAGCGCTAGTGCTATTTAGAATTCATGTTAGGTTCTAGATTTGCGTAAGATGCATTATAAATACTGCTTTGTAGCTTCACTTTCTTTTGTGTAACCTTTTCCCCGAAGCCCCATGTATGATTCGGTTGAAATGTGTATTACGGCTTCCATTCTGTTTTCTAATTGCAGTAATTGCTCTATTTAAAGCTGTTAAAACTGAGAATCCAAAGGAAAAAAACTTCAAAAATACTCTTGGTTGCCAATTAAATATAGGGTATTGATGCTAAGTTTATTGTATGATTTAAGTACTAGAATTACTCTCTCCCCCAAAAAATTAGCCTAGGTTCATTTATCTTCAAAACTATGGTGCATTTTATGTGTAGTGGTTTGGGTTTAATTTCGTTTATGCCCATCAATATAATAATGCAATGGCTGATTGATCTTTCTTGTGTGGCTACTATCTTTTAAACAACTTAGTTTCATTCTTTTAATGGACAGGTATTTGTCAGCGTAGACAGTTTCATCATAAAAAATTGCCTTTTGTAATTGTAATAGAGTAGAGTTCTATTTCTCAATATAAAATGGTGGAATTGATATAAGCTGTCAATTTTCTAAAGATTGAATTGAGTTGTGTTCTTTTCTCTCAATAACTAATGGTGAATGCCCATTCAATCTTCCAGGTTCAAGTAAAGGTCTTTGGAATGCTAACTTTGCTGTTGGCTATGGCAGAATGCATGTGCTGATATTGCATTACGTGTGATAATCATGGCATATGGCCTTGTTTTTTTTTCCTTGAAAGTTTTATCCAAATGGAGAGAAATCTAGGAAAAGGCATAATGGATCAACAGAAGAATCATGGACAAATTCGATACAATAATATTGAAGTTGGAAATGAAACTCTTGAGGCTGCAAACCAGAGATTTTTTCATGATCCATCTAGTAATATAAATACTAACATCCGACCTCCTGATTATAATATGTCGGCAGGAGCTAGACCAGTTTTGAATTACTCTATTCAAACAGGTGAGGAGTTTGCTCTGGAATTTATGCGGGAAAGGGTAAATCCCAGGCAACATTTTGTTCAGAATGCTTATGGTGATCCCAACAGTGGACCACTTTATATGGATCTAAAAAGCATTATGGGAATTTCTCATACAGGTTCGGAAAGTGGCTATGATGTCTCTATGCTTAACACAGTAGAAAAACCCCGTCCCCAGGAGCTTGAGAGAAAGGCCCCTTCTGTGCATGAAGACAAGAACTATTATGATTCCATGCGATCAATTTCTCAATCCTCTTCAAGAAATGACATTAGTCAGGGACATCAAGGTTATGCATCCAGAAATGCTTCACTCAGCTCATCAACTAAGGTGAAGTTCCTCTGCAGCTTTGGTGGTAAAATTTTACCACGTCCCCATGATAAGAAACTTAGATATGTTGGGGGGGAAACACGTATGATTCGATTAAGCAGGGATATTTCCTTTCAAGAGTTTGTTCAAAAAATGTTAGCAATTTATAACGAAGCCCATATGATAAAATATCAGTTGCCTGGGGAGGATCTTGATGCATTGGTCTCTGTATCTTGTGATGATGATCTGCAGAACATGATGGAGGAATGTAATGTGCTAGAAGATGGAGGACTGCAGAAACCCAGGATATTCCTTTTCTCTAGTAGTGATTTGGAGGATTCTCAATATGGCTTGGGGAGTGTAGAGGATGATTCTGAGGTGCAGTATGTTGTTGCTGTGAATGGCATGGATCTAGGATCTAGAAAAAACTCAATTGCAGCAAGTGCTTCTGAGAACAATTTGGATGAATTACTTGGTTTGAATGTTGTAAGGGAGGCTAGCCGGACTGTGGCTGAAGCAGCTGCTTCTAGTTCTGCTTCTAGTTCTGCTTCTTTGACAGCTATTGCACCTGCATCAACAGTCCAGTCTTCTAATGCACCTGCATCAACGGTCCAATCTTCTAATGTGCCTGCATCAAAAGTCCAATCTTCTAATGCAGTTTCATCAATGGTCCAATCTTCTCATGCACCTTCATCTGCTGTCCAAACTTCTCATGTACCTTCACCAACCCTCCAGTCTTCTCAACCAGTTTTGGTGAGTTCATCTAGTGCTTATGAATCTAGTTCATATCCATATCTAGAGCAAAAAATGCATTATGGAGAAGCTAGCCGGCAGTTGTCTTCCACTCCCCAGATAGATGGGAAGAGTAATGTTCCTTTGTCTCCTCCATTGCAGTATGGTTATGGTTCTCAACCCTCTAACCATGTGATGCCTGGAGAAAATTTAGTTTCAGTGCCGGTCCATGGGCATGTCAACCCCCAGGTAGCTTTAGCTGATATGGGCTTTCAAGTGCAAGATCTGGAAGCATCTATTAAAGAGGTGAAACTAAAAAGAGATAGTTCTGCCCCAAAAACAACTGAATCTGAAAAGGTGCGGTCTCTGGACAAAGTTCCACCAATGAAAGAGCCAAAAATGAAAAGAGATGCATCCCTTCCTAAGATCAGTGAAACTGAAAAAGTTCGGATGTCAGAGAAAGATTACAGTGTCCCTTCAAATGCATATGGAAGTTCTGTTGCAAACCGTATTTCTAGTGTGGAAGCATCTGTTACCATTTCAGTTCCTGACATTGGCTCATCTTTGTTGCCTGCAAAAAATTTGAAAAAGACCCAGGAAGCTGTGCAGAATTTAGTGGCCCCTGAAGTTTTAAGTGAAGGGAGAAAGAATGTTGAAGATGACCACTTTCACCCATCTAGTGGGCCTTTTACATCTGGTGCTAGTGGTTCTGAGGCTGATCCAAATGACTTTGTATGCCTTGAGGGATCTGTGATGCCTCAGCGAGTGTTTCATTCAGAGAGAATCCCCAGGGAGCAGGCTGAAATGAACCGTTTATCTAAGTCTGATGATTCTTTTGGGTCTCAGTTTCTCATGACTCAAGCACATTCTGATTCTTCCCAAATAATTAGAGAAGCAGTTGACATGATTCATGATGGGAATTTGTCTCCTCAAGCTGATCATCAATCTGTCACATCTGCAAATCCAGGATCTAAAAATCCTCGAACTGTTATGGATGGGCTTGCTGAATTTGAAAGGTACAAAGGTTTTGCTGATAAAATCATATCTAATTTTTCTGAGGAGGTACCTGAGTCAACTAAGGAGAAATCTGAATTAAAACAAGTCTCAGTTAAGACCACTGCTGATGAAGAAGCAGCTGGGTTAAATCATTCCACAGCAAGTCAAAGAACTTCTGTTAAGCACCTTGAAGATCCATCTTTCAGTCCGTCTGATTTTGAGCAAATGGAGAAGGGTGAAAACAAGAATACAGGAAATCATTCTCAGGGGCATAACCAACCTTTGGTGTTGGCAGAGAACCCAATTAGAGCAACTTCCAATGTACGGCCTACTCCTTCTGTAAGTGCCTCTGAGCATGGGGACATACTTATTGATATTAACGACCGGTTTCCCCGTGACCTTCTGTCTGATATATTCTCAAAAGTAAGAATGTCCCAGAACCTCTATGGTATCAGTCCATTCCCTGGTGATGGAACCGAACTGAGCTTAAACATGGAGAATCATGAACCTAAGCATTGGTCATACTTCCGTAATTTGGCTCAAGATGAGTTTATTAGAAAGGATGTTTCCCTCATGGATCAGGACCATCTGGGTTTCTTGTCTCCACTTGCAAATATTGAAGGTGGGGCTCTAGTTGATTATAGCTATCCACCTTTGAAATCTACTGGTGATGTTGCCTTGGCTCAAAGTAAGCCAGACATCAATTTTGGTGACATTAGCTCAGAATACAGTAAGTCTCCACTCAAGGGTGATGAAAGTGGACGAGTTGGGCAAAACCTTCAAGTACCTGAATCTGAGTTTGAGGTACTAGTGCCTATTTATTTGATTTATAGCATCTGAAGATAATTCTTGCTTTTGTCCCTGTTTTCTGATTTTTTTTTTCCAAGGATGGGAAATTGGATATTCGGAAGACTGGTGTACCTCCTGTGGATAATTGCTGTGGAGAGATTGATATAAGCACATTGCAGGTATATCTTGCATTCTATATTATCTTATGTCCTAGTACTGAAAGAGCTGGTTAATTTTAAATTTGCTTTTATGTTTTCTAAATTTTCCAACTTTAAGAAAGCTTAGCCAGATTATTTGCATGTATGTTTATGTTTAAGTCTTAAAACAGAAAGCTTCTGTTCAGCCAGTAGTTCTTGTATCCATCCACAACCAAGCCATTCCTACCATTTTGTAGAACCTCATTACCAATGGCACCAATGCAGCTGCTAATGATTATTTTCTAGATGTTAAACACTGATTGTAGGTGTTTCATTTTCTCAAAAAGGTTTTTGTTTCCTTACCTTAGCCAGCATGCTGCCAATTACGTCACCTCGGACGGCAGTTGTGGATTATATCTGTTTTTATATCCTCCTCATATCAATTTATGCTGGTTAATTCTTTTCCTCCTCCCGCTGATTAAGGAGCTTCTCTATAAGCTCCTTTAATCATGAAGGAGGTTTTTAACGAGGCCTTCAATTCCTATCAAAAAAAAATTTATGCTGGTTAATTGATTGCAAAAATGGGAGAAAAATGTTATTCATCATGCTTCTTGGTTGAATTGTTCTGCATTTTGGGCCTCTAGTCTTAATATTATTCAACTATTTTGGCCACTGTTTCTAACTCCATGGAGGCTAATTTCATTAAATTCCATGGCAGATCATTAAAAATGAAGATCTGGAAGAGCTAAGGGAGTTGGGTTCAGGTACATTTGGTACTGTATATCATGGAAAATGGAGAGGAACAGATGTTGCCATCAAGCGGATAAAAAAAATCTGTTTCACTGGTCGTTCTTCTGAGCAAGAGAGATTGGTTAGTTTTCTTGTTATTTCTTGGCATTTTCTGATTCATTATCGGAGATCGATACTTTTTTCACTTCGTCTCATACCATTAATAATAATCTGTCTTGAATATTTTTCAGACTGTCGAGTTCTGGCGTGAAGCTGACATCCTTTCTAAGCTTCACCACCCCAATGTGGTGGCTTTTTATGGGGTGGTGCAGGATGGACCTGGAGGAACACTAGCCACTGTCACAGAGTTTATGGTGAATGGCTCTCTTAGACATGTCTTGCTTAGCAAAGACAGGTAATGTTTTTAAATATAGTTACTAGAATGTGCTATTTTCCTCTGTTGCTCAGACTCACCTAATTGGGAGCTGTACCTGTGTCGACACGACAAGGATAAGGGTATGGGATATGGATCAGATTTGTCGGACTCTGGGTGACTGGGTGAGAAGAACAGAAAAAAGCAGCAGCAGCGGGAGAAGATAAAGGAAAGGGAGAGATTAGAATAGATTGAAATTTTGGTTTTTGAGGGGGAAAGCAATATAAAAAATATAAAGAAAAAAAAGTACAGTGGAAAAAGTAGAATGGTAAAACCTCTTAATTTGGGTTCCAAGCCCAAAATATTGTTAATTAAATCCAATTCAAATAATAAACAAAAAATAATAATTTATATATAAAATACTGATTTATTATATAAACATATTATATTTAAGTACATATAAAACGAATTTCCGTACCCGTGTCCTTTCGGATCCTTTTGTGCTGTATCCCTGTGTCTCGAGTTTAACTGAATTGGCAAGTTGGACATCTAGACACATACTCAAGTCCGAAACCAGTGCTTGAGTTCGTGCAACACTGTTACTTTCATCGCTCTAGAAATTTCCATTATATATTTTGTTTTCTTTGTAAGTTTTGTAATTGTGTAGGCTACTTGATCGTCGTAAGCGGGTCATTATTGCCATGGATGCAGCATTTGGGATGGAATATTTACATTCAAAGAATATTGTGCATTTTGATTTAAAATGTGACAACTTACTTGTCAACTTGAAAGACCCTGTGCGGCCAATTTGCAAGGTAATTTACATGATGTTTTCATGTATAAACTTGTAAACTTTACATTATGCATCTCTTATTTTTTTGATAGGCAGATACTGATGTCTAAGTGAAACCTAAGTTACAAAAGATGATGTGTGGCAGGTTGGGGACTTCGGGTTGTCAAAGATAAAAAGGAATACCTTGGTTACTGGCGGTGTGAGGGGAACTCTTCCATGGATGGCCCCAGAGCTGTTGAATGGCAGTAGTAGTAAGGTTTCTGAAAAGGTAAGATGATTTTGTTTCAGCACTTAGATAAAGTTTGTTTAGATCTTGGTTCATATCTGATTTTACTGCAATCCTGTACATGCTGGCATCAAAATTTATTATGCTTCATCAAAGTGCTTGCCTCGCAATGATTCTGTTTCTCATATTATTTTTAATGACTTTTTTTTTATAAGAGCGCCTTAGAACTTTATTAAAATAAAGTAGGATTACAACCTAGATAAAATCCCATAAACCCTTACAAATAGTCATAACTCCCTTCTGATCAAGAATACGAAACCCACTTGATCAGTACAAAACACATAAAATTCAGCCTATACCAGCCCTTGCTAAGGCATCAGCATCCGAATTAGCTGACCTAGCAACCCATCTAACAATCCCCCCACAAACCCTAAGATTATCAACAATATCCTTAACAATAACAGCATACACAACTGGATAAGAATCAACAATGTTAATCCAGTCCACTGCTACCTTACTGTCGCTTTCAACAATCAGTCGAACATTATCCCTCCCTTGAATAGAAGCGACGAAAATCAGTCATTTCTTTTTAATGACTTTTAAGAAGTGGGTTATACTCTTCATCATCTAGAATACAGCGATACTTGCTGGATTAAATTGTAGTTTTCTGCTTGTCAGTTATAAAGAAATGAGATGCTGGGATCTGTTGGTTGTGCACATTTTTCAGACCTAATACCTCCCCTCCTTATTTTGTCAATTTCAATCTTTTAAGATTTTTTTGTGCAATTTATTTGTATAAAATGTACACAATAGGTCCATGGTTCAAATCTAGGTTTCTTCCTAAAAAGTCCACCTCCCTGACTCGTTAAGCAAGGATCAAATGGTGTTTATGCAAATTTACCTGGATTTTGTCATTTGCAGGTCGATGTGTTCTCATTTGGCATTGTTCTATGGGAGATTCTTACTGGGGAGGAACCTTATGCCAATATGCATTATGGAGCAATAATAGGTGTGAAATCTTAGTTGAAGTTTTTTCTTTCTACATGTGCTTTTACTTTGTCAGACGTCTCATTTCTTTTCCCGTATTAAGTTCTGCCGACCTTACCATCATTTTGTATTTGCTGACTTGATTTTTATACTGTTTTCATTAAATTTCTTCTGCTAAATTTAGTACGTCACATTGATACTTTACATCCATTTACTTTTTCTGGAGTTGGTCTATGTAATAATCTATAATATCGAGAATGTTTCCGCCTTTTATTCATGGTGGATTGAATATATTGACATGGGTAGCCTGTGGTTTGTTTACCTCATCTCCGTGCAGGAGGCATTGTGAGCAACACACTGAGGCCACCTGTACCAAGCAACTGTGACCCTGAATGGAAGTTACTAATGGAGCAGTGTTGGGCTCCGGATCCCGTGGTTCGACCTTCATTCACTGAGATTGCTAGACGCTTACGCATCATGTCATCAGCAAGCCAGACAAAACCACAGGGTCATCCTCCGCAGAACCAAGCATCCAAGTAAAATTTCTGATGCGCCCATCAATGATTATGATAAGTCTGTTTTATTTTATATACTCTAAAAACGCTTGTGTATTGTTTTATATGAAGAGCAAGGGGGAGGGGAGACTGAGAGAGAGGATATTATTGTGTTTGGAAGAATATATATAGATATGTTTATATGTAAAGCTATTATTATTCGCCTCGCTGTGGATAGCGATGCGGAATACAAACTTGGTTTTGGTGCTTGCTTGTAACTAAAGTTCAATACAAATGTTCTATTATTATTGTGTTTTTTATACGTATATAAACATGTATTCAATGCACAACACAATACAAAAAAATATTTGTTCAAAGATAATTCTTAATAATTTGATATTGAGCGGTCAGGTCCCTAACATTCATGGTGCTCAAATTTGAGACCTCAAGAAACAATTCTTTTACCACTGAGGTTATTTGATTCGTATTTCAAATAAGTTTTAGATATCAGAATTAGGTATGTTAGAGAGTCGGAATCCTTACTATTGACACTCTTGATGCATGTTTCAATAGTTTCCGAATAGTGAGTTTAGAAGTTTCAGTACTCCTAAAGTTTCGATACTTGAGATATAAACATTTGTCTTTTGGTGATGTTAACTCGAGGCAATTTTGATTTTCCACGAGTCTTTGTAATTCATATGCAATAAGTTAGTGTTGATAACTTGAAAATTTGTTGTTTAAGCATGAATTATTATGCCTTGAATATATGAGAAATATATTGATAATTTACACAAAGGTCCTCATATTTTCAATTGCAAGTGTCAAATAGGAATTTTTTAAGAAAAATGAAAAATCTAGATAAAATGGAAGCCAACAGTCTACATCCATCACGTTACTGCATTTCAACAAGAGACAAACTACAAAAGTTGCAAACAATTTTAAGTTCTCGTGTACGGTTACAACGAGGAAAAAGAAATGCAGGTAAAAGACACATGGGACAGTAAAAACACACCGCCGTCGAGAAACAATACCGCCATGAAAAAACTTAGGAGGTCCCATCTCTCTCCAAAACTAATTCTTGAACCCCCTTGATACCTTGCGGTTTTAAAAGTTATTCAGCTTTTTAAGTGAAATGCAAGTAAACCACCCATGCATCAATCCCAATGGACTACATGCCAAGCTTTGAGAGAAGTTCTCTCCATCTTGGGGTCTCTTCATCAAAAATGTAGGTCAATGACGATATTAGCACCCCACTGCCTCCGATCTGAACCACACAATATTCAAATTCAGTGACCAAGATGAGCATCAGTTTGGTCCTTCTAGGGCAGGGGAGGCTGTTATATCTACACATATATCGTAACAGAACGGGCACCTAAAAACTGATCACTTATTAAATAAATACGAAGTTCCTTTTCTTTATTTTGGGACCAAATTATGTGCCTAACTCCTTGAAAGCTAATTGTGACACACTAAACTTGGCCCAGGAATCCTAGCCGAATCCGAAGCGCCACATTGATAATCAAAGTGAGCCGATTCGATTGAACATCACCATATACATGACATGATAAACTTCATTATAGACGTAATATCATCCAAGCATACTTTCAGGTTAAACATGCTTATTCCAGATTACATACAAGAGCACCAAACCAATTTCGGGCCAAATAATAATCTAGCATTAGGTATTGATACTCATCCCTAGGGTATGATACCCTAGTCAAATTCTCAATTTTAGGCTGAAAATCACAGTAGCTCATCTTGGTATCAATACCTAAGCATTGAGCATTGATTATGGCCATCAATAGGTGGGAAATTCTTTTATTAGCAAAGAAAAAAACAATGGAAACATTAAAATGAGGCTAGGTTACAACCAATTACATAAAAGATGATCAAATTACATAAATCAGTATAACTTTTGTAATAATTTGTGTAATTGTCAAATTTAATAAATAATTATCAAATTACGTAAAAATAATACAGCCTCCTAATATTTATTGTAATTAAACAAAAGTTTACAATTTACAAAAAAGTATTAGCTGATATTTTGTGATCTTTTGCGTAATTACTACAGTTTTACCTTTGCCTTAAGTTAGCTTAATTTGAGGTTTTATTTTAGCATTTCCCAAAACACAAGATGAAGTGTTCTAATTAGAGTATAGATCTAGACTTGGATTTAAGTTCATATGCAAATCGGATTACAGATAAAGTAGTGTTCCAAATAGAACAAGCACTTGAGCCAGGGTCCGTAGCATTTAGGTTAACTTTATCATCATTCATCATGACTTACCGCTCTCAACTGTTGCACGGACTTGTATAGAGCTTTCTTTGGTACACATATCACTATGGCATAATAGTCAGCAGCTACTTTTCCATCACGCTTACAAAACACTGGACATACTGTGGGCCCTGCAAATATTAATAGTGTTTAGAGCCTTCTTAGATTTAGCAGTAGCATTAAGAAAACCTTCTATTATTTCAAGTTAAAATTTGCAATGACTTCAAGTTCATTCCAAAAATGAATGTTGAGAGCAACGTCCTTTCAAACTTCACCTGCAATCCAACTAAAGATGGTTGGCTCAATACTCGCTCAGCCACTTCCTCTGCACTACCACCCCTCATATTTGCAGTTACCTGCCATAATAAAAACATATAAACAGGAAGAATACTGGGAAGAGAAGGAAAGAAATCCACAAGACTGGAATCATGAATTAATTTGCGCACCGTGAACTGACCGAGAGCCCTCAAATGAGCCTCAAATCTTTCAAGAATCTCATGTGTCGAGTCCAGTGCACCTTTCCGCTGGATTAATTCCTTTCGGCTTGCAACCAGGACAGCCTGATGTCAAATGGCCTCTTGAGATCAGGCAACAAATGCTAAAATCAAATCCTTTTCAAATTGCATGCTTTATAGACTATAAGATGACTCGCTTGAACTTTGCATGAACAAGAAAAGACAAAGATCTTGTTACCTGGCTTTCCAATACAACTCCACCTTCAATTTCTTTCAAGTTGTTCTCCTTCAGTGTTGTCCCACTACTCACAAGGTCCAAAATTGTATCAGCTATTCCCATCTATATTAAAAACAAAGAGAAATGATTTCTATAAATATCATACAAACAAAAAGGATTACTTTTCCAGATTGCTTTGTCCTTATCTAGAATTACTAGCGCTCCCTTTTAAAGTCACTAACTTCAATAAGAAAACAACATTTTGTCCAATCATATATCAACCGGGTGAAAGACTGAAAAGACACAAAAGATAGGTAGAACATTGGAAGGTACATTTAAACTATTACATAATAAGAAAAAACTTTAAAAAAAACCTAAATTGCATGTACTTGGGAGGACTTAATTCTTACAGCAGGTGCTGCCTCTAAGGCTCCATCAGCAGTTGAAAATGTCACATGCCACAGTCCATTTTCTTTCATAAATTTAGGACCAAGCTGTGCAAAAAGACAAGGAAATTAAATTCAAATAGGAACATTCTGTCAATAAGCTACTTCAATAGATTGTATGAGAAGGAAAGTCTGGAAAGCATATAATTTTTTTTTTATAAAAAAATCAGTGAAGTGCATGTCATACATAAGTGAAGCCAGTTGCAACTCTTAAAGGTTTCTCAATGGTCCACTGGGGCATCTCAGCTAGTTTCCTCAGTGAATCGATATTCTCAAAGATCCCATACTTGGGAATCTGAAAAACCAAAATATAAACCATCACTGCCAGGGATATCAGAAAGGTCCAGCTCAATATGTAGTTTTTAAAAAAGAACACTTACTGCAAGGGATAAACGACAGTCACCGTAGTCAAGGGCATCATGGACAATGATAAGATCTTCATTACCCTGATAAATTATTGAAACAATAAGACTTTAATCTGCACTCTTTTTTCTGAGAGCAACTCTTTTTGCTTATAGGAAGATAAGGATAAATGCAGTATTAGAATAAACCACACTACAACCAAACTCAATTACTGGTAATGGTGACATTTTCACAACTAAAACAATAATATGTAAACGATAGATCTAACTTTAAATATGACATTGAAAGGCAGGAATTTACATATTACATAATCTAATCACTGCACTGAGTTGGATAATTCAATTACTAGCGACATTTTCACAATTGCAAAACACTACAAAGGATGGCCGCAATCAAACAGTATCCTATACATCAAAACTTACTTGTCCATATTCACTGACAGTATCAAGCCCCACGATACACAGATCTAAATCCATTGATAGCAATTTGCGGACAATGTCTTTGGGCCGCTGAAACCAGACTTCTACATTGGAAAGCTGGGAGAAGAACACATTAAGCATTGAATATTTACTATACATAAATGAGATACAAATGCCAAGTAGCATGCAGACTGTGAGATAGAAAGATGACACAGACCTGAGGTATTTGCGCAACATACTGCCTCGGATTGACTTGCTTAACTGACAATTGACAATCCTTTTGCAGAAGATTGAAAGGATTCGGAACATTAATTTCAAACAAAAAAAGTTCAAAAATGTGATTAAAGAGTAACACACATTCAAACATAATGATTGAAATTATGTACAAATTTTAGTACTTACAAAAGTTACAACATCTAAATTTCTCACTGACATTATTAGCTTTTGCATCTAATAAGATTATATCGACTTTCTAAACTATTAACGAAAAAGGAAAATGATAAGTAAAACTTTATTTTCTGGTGAAGGAAGCAGTACCTTGAGTAGATCGAGTGTGTCAGCAGCCATGCGACCTTTGCTAGGCAAGCCGATACGAATTTTATCCCTTTCAGCTATTTTACTATCGAGTGTTCCGTTAACGAAAGCCGTTTGTAGCTGCGAGGAGCAACAAGAGATGAAGCTACGTTTAGAAACCGATACGTAGAATGAGTGAGGAAAGGATATTGAGAAGGCGCGTGTAAATGCGGTGGCGCATTGCTGGAAATAAGGCTGAAAGAGAAGCATCTTACGATAGATGGCCAAAATAAAAACCCTAACTGTCGGATTCTGGAATTATTTGAAGAAACAATGACGATTCGTGCCACAAAGAAACCAGCCGCCGCAATGAAGGAAGATGCTTTTCAGATACCTTATTGTTGGTGGTCTCAAATGATCAACTGTAGAGGGAGGGTATGATTGGATGCGGCCAGAGATATTCTGTTCGATGCACTTCGCCAATCACAACTCAGCTACGGTAAAAGTACGGGTGAGCATATACTGATAGATTCGAGTAAACTATGTAGACACCCACTTATTCTTTTTCATTGGTGATTCACCTATTCTTTTTTAAAATTATATTTAATCGTTATACTTTTATTTTGTTTTATACATTTGTCGTTAAAAATAAATAAAATTGATTCCATAATATTTCAATGATAATGTGATATTATGTTAAGACAATACATTAATATTATCATTGTTTTTTTTATAATAGATGAATAAAATATAATCAAAACGTAACATTTTATATGATTTTTAAAAAAATAATTAGAAAACCAAAACAGATAAATCGAGAGGTGTTGAGGATAATCACATCCTCTGGAAATTTCAAGTTTTCATATAATTTTAATTTTTAATTTTAATTTTATATTAATGATATGATTTTATATTTCTTAAAAAAATATTTGGCAGATGGATGAATGGGTACCAATATTTCTTAAAAGGTAACAAATATGCCTACTAGTTGAGAAAACTCTCATGCAATTCAAAGACTATTTTCTAAACAGTGTTTTGAATCTTCTCTTGAGAACTGAAAGAATAAGAGATCCCACCAACGGACCAATTGTTATGATGTCAATCTGTGCTAGCAACCACATCGATTGCCTCCTTCGCCGGGAAAGCATGTCGATAAGTCCTTGCACAGTGGCATTAGAAGATTGATTTCCTTGCTTACCCTCCTCTGAATTTGTTTCTTCATCCTTGTTATTGTGAGTGGCATGCTCATTTGACGACGACAAGGCTTCTGCTTCATTGGCCATTGTTGTCACCGATCCATCTCCCATAACACTCATATGAAGCCCTTGATCAGTTGAACACTGCAGTGACCGCTGTGAATAAAACGTAAATGTCGAATCAATTTCTGAAAAATACAAACCTCTTTCCACATATGTAAATATAATTTTTAAGCGTTTTCAGTAGAATTATTTAACAAAATCATACACAAGGATCCAGTTGCTCTTACAGAACCTAATGACAAAGCAACTCATTATAGATGGAATTGTGATGAAAAAGATGAAACCCTGATCAGCTATTGCTTTATAACCAGTCTTCCATGGCTCCGCCTGAAATTTGAGACTGCCAAATCTCAAATCCTTTCTAGTCTAGAAGATGTTTTTCAAAGGGTTCTCCACACTGAAAATTCATTGTTTGTCATGTCTACATAATCTCCTTGTGTTTTCCTTAGTGGCGCTACCATATCTGACTTAGGAAGACCACATTATAAGAGTAATGACAAAATTAAGGTATGTGATTGGGATCTAACAACTCTGATAAAAATACTAGAGTTCATGGACAAAAGCAAGGAGAACTTGTATGTCACTATTTTCTTAAATCAGTACACGTCAAATTTGATTGTAGGAAGTTGCAATCTAAGAAAACACAATCTGTTAATATCACATGACATGGAATTTCAATTTATTTTCTAACTTTCAACCTCGTAAGTCTACCACTCCAATTACTTTAGCCGATGGATCAACATCTAGTGTTATTGAGTCTAAACCCACTTATCGTACACTATCATTTTCTTTGTTATCTGTTTTGAGTATATCACAATCATCTTTTAATATAATTTTTGTTAGCAACTTTAATTGTACCTTTAATATGAGTTTATCACATCCAGTCGTATGGATAGATCAGCTCCTTAATGAAGTGAAGTAGGAATTAAGATTTTAGTTCCTTCAAAACTATGGTCTGACTATAAATTACACTTCATATCGTTTCTAGTTTTATCTTTCACGAATAAACAAAGCATGTTAAAATTGATCGTCATTTTAGATCCAACATAATTTGAATACAAGTTATGTGAAATCTAGAGGTCAATTAGGTGATACTCTCAAAACTCTTAACGGGATCTGGATTGATTATCTATGTAACAAGTTAGACATGATTAATATATATGTTGCAGCTTGAATAAAAGTGTTATTAATTTATAGGCTTAAATCTTAGATGTTAAAAGATTAATTAGAATAGAAGAATACTATGTTACCTAATATTGAGTCTCTACACTTGTATATATACTTATATAAATGTGAATAATACAAGAGAAACTATTCTCTCTTTTTCTGAGATTACACCTATAAAACGAAAATATTGAAGCTATTACCTTCCGTGTTCCTTTTACATATGGGTTTGTGCTTAGAACACCAAATAACTCATCAACAGCTCTTACCCACCTGCAACGACACGAATAAGACAACCGGCACCAAATGACCTTTATATTACAACTCGCTAGATAATCACACACAGCTGCAAGTATCTGAAGAAAAATATAAAAAAAAGACAAAAATATGCAAGAACATATAACATGTCTCATTAGGCACACAATGTAACCATGAACAGTTTTTTTTTTAAAAAATAAATAATAATCCGCCAAAGTGATCAAAGTCTTATGTTGGGATCCTTGTGATTAGTAATCTCTACACTACATGGGAGCTTCAGAGTACAAACTAGTATAGGAGGGGTAATTCTAGGTTAAGGGCATTAGGATGAGATTATGGTAATAACTGTTGAATGAAGCCTCTATGAGTGAATCAACACGCTTAACGGTTGAATGAAGCCTCTATAAGATTATGGTAATCTCTATATAAGAATATATATGTTTATATATTGTGGGAAATGCCAATTATTAGTATCCTTGGAGAAAAAAGATAAATTACCATAAGCTTGATGCTGTTATCCCCTCATAGAAAGCCAGATGTCCTCCATGTTGCGTAATAGCTAGGATAATATTTTCATTGGCCATAGAAATAAATCAAATGAAAGGTTAGCTTAAAAGATAGAAATAAATCAAATGAAAGGTTAGGTTAGCTTAAAAGATGAATAAATCAAATGAAATGTTAGGTTAGCTTAAAAGAGTAATAAATCAAATGAAAGGTTAGTTTATGAGGGCCATAAAGTCTAATGTTGTCACCTGATACTAGTCAGGCACTTATATCACGAAAAACAAAATCTGCTCTCCACATCCACATTTATGTAACCTATAAAGTAGGAATTGATGCAGGATTTTATGTTAGGGGTGAACTTATAAAATTTTAAAAGACGAAAATAGAATATCAATAGAAGATACAAAGAAAATATATAAAATATATAGAATTCAAAAATTTAAGGGACAGTCGCCCCACCTGCTCTCCTTCAATCCATCACGGCCGTAAAGAGCTCATTCAACCTAATATGTGATGCTTAAATAAATAGGATATTATAGTGGAAGTACAATTTAGTACGTATAAATCTACAATTACAACAAGGAATCAAATAGCTTGTTATTTGACTCCCCAGGAAATAGATAAACTGTTTATTTGACTAAGTTCCCCAGTGAAATGGGAAAAGGCTTTTATAGAGAGGTATAGCATCAAAGGTGAATTCCTACCTACATTCGTCCCATGGAATAGCTTCGCTGGTACACACAGGATCATCTAAGGCACTGATGCAGAGGAGAGGTACCGACACATGTTCTACATAATTAATGCTGCTTGACCGCCTATAAAATGTATCCACAGTCTAGAACGCAAGCTGACCCTTAATTAGTAATTGGAAGTGTGGAAAGAAGATGAAATAATAATATTTTACCTCAAACTTTCCAAGAACACGGGTAGCATGGTTATCAAAGTCCCTTACAGAACTTGACTGTGAGAACAGAATAAAGAGAACAATTAGGAGACCTTTCATTAGGAAAAGGGAAAAATAATCAAACACTGTTAGGACTAACGAAAAGAAAATGCTAGATGAGGAATTTCTTCATTTAGTGCAAGAGATTATTAGTATTATCCCTCTAAAAGGCTTCAGTTATGTGATCGGCTAGGTTGCTTTTTATTTATAGATGAACAAAATTTAGTACCTTTTTAATGCGTTCACAATCTGCAAGACGGGACAAGATAGACTGATGCCTATATGAAAGCATAAAGTATAATCATGTAAAGACAAACTCTAAAGCAGGTAAACTGATACTGCAAATGAAGTAATGCAGACATAAAATTGTGCATAACCTTGCAGGCCAAGTGTTAGGACTCTGTCACATATCTTCTGCACGGATCTACGGTTGATGAATCTGTCACATATCTGCAAAGAATCAATTTAAAACATACCATTTGTAACAGATGTTTAATCAGAAAGTGATCATACTGCCGCCACTTCAGCCATCCTTGATAAACTTCATAATAGTGGCAGCAGTAAAAGGTTCTACCTTTATATCTGCAATAAGAACTGTTGACATTTAAGATGATGCAGCAGTTAAAGGTTAGGTCATGTGGCACCAAATTAATCAAATAGCGGATAACTTTCCCTGTTTATCAAATGGGGCTTTAAGGAGCAATTAACCCAACACAGGGATCCTATCAAGAGCCAAGTTTTCTTATTATTATTAGTTCTCGATTATCCTCTTTACCCCTCCAATGTAAGGAAAAGTATGTCTTGTCATTCGTGTGATCGAATCTAACAAAGAGAAATGGGGAGGGGTAAAAGGAGAAAGAAAAGTATAGCTTAGATTCAACCCTCTAAAACTGAAAATTGCTGATCAAAGGGAGGTAAGAAATTTTTTGGTATGATAGACAGAGATATACTAACCAAGAGGTCCCAAGGGGAGCATATAGCTGCAGCCCCGTAAAGAAGAGTGTTAGTCCCATCCTCTCCAAGATATTTAACCTGAAAGTGAAACTCGATCTTAGTGAGGAGGAAACATAAATTTGGCCTTGGAAACAATATACATAACAACCCGATATGTGGAAATAAAAATATATTAGAATTCGCCAACATGTAAAACAATTTGTCAAACAGGACAGACATTCCTATGAACAGGATGGATCTTCTTAACCACAATTGTTTTTACAGGAAAAAAAAATATTGTTCACTGCTATCTAGAGAGCATCAAAAGGGATAACTACAACGTTACTGATCAAATGGATTAACTGACTCATCCTCCAAACAGGGAATCAAAATTCAACTCAAGATCATAATTGACATTTCTTTTATTGAACCTGCTGGAGCACACCAACAAAAAGGTAAACATTAACGTAAAAGTTTATATCAATTCTGCTTAATTGCATAGATGCTCAAAGCTGGAGCAGTTAGCGAAATGATGATTAAAAGCATTATCACTTCCAAGGAAACTTTTGACAATGACATTCAAGTTCCAAGACTTAAAAATTTTTATGGTGGCCATTAACATAAAAATCAAAGCCCTGGAAAAATTAATTTAGCAAAATATTGGCGCCAATGCTAGTTCCAACGGCAAATAAAGGAGCTTCAGGATATTCACAATGAATATGGTTAATGATTTTCCGCAGTTCCTCTGTCCATCCAGCGTTATAAAAGCAATCAGACTGAAAATAAATGTTACAAAAGAAATGAACCATGTGAGCTACTGGAGTTCGCAAATGTGAAGATGTTAATTTCTCATAAGAGCTAGATGAATAGAAGAATCTAAGCAAAAAATAGTCCCACAACAAACTCACTGTGAGTGATACACCTCCCAGCCCACGATTGTTGCTTACAACATTCCAACTGCTTCTTGCCAAGTTGAATGCAAGATGCTTCGCATACTGTCCACAGCCAAACTTCTTAAGTACTTCAAAGGAAACAAATGAGATAAACCTGTAAAGAAAAAAGAATGATTTGAACTTGCAGGAGAAGAAGAATCGCTGGTTAAACCAGGAATCACAATCACGATCGGAGTTTTATCACGTTTAATAGCAGCTGAATCATCAATCACGCGGGAGCTACCCTCCGCGACTGTAATACATAATATCGAAAATTAGGCCATATCACAAATCTAAAATAAACAAAATAAAATCACGCCACTACGAAGAAAAAAAATACTGACCATCAGAATAAGTTGGCCAGTCCAGAGCAATCGTTCCACCATCCAAAGCAATGAACAATTGTCTAAGAATAATAAACACTTTGTATGTTAATCCAAACAAAAATCGTAAAGGAAATGAACTAACCGTCTATAAGTAACTGAAGGAGCCTTTCCGAAAAGACTCAAGAAAGTTGTCTGAAGATGAGGACTAGAAAGCCATGGAGCGGCGGAGTACCTGTTCCATCATTTCACAAATTACATAGGAAAAACAAACTAGGAACGAAAGTTTTAAATTCGATTCTTTAACGTACTGATGGAAATGTTTAAATATAGAAAGAAATGATTAGTATTATATTTACCTCCCGCGAAGAATCGTACAGTTGGAAACGAGTGATTGGCATAGGTGGGAGCAAGAGTTGTACGTCAAAGTAACAGGGTCGCCTCTGAAAAGAGTGCGTAAATGGTGAAGAAAATGAATCTCCAGAAAACTCTATAGAAATGCGATGGAAATAAAGAGAGCGACAAAGAAATAATGTGAGATGGGAATTAAAGCAAGCGCTTGGGAGAGATGATCGTAAGGCGAGGCGACGGAGGGCTTTGCCGCCAACGTTTCGAAATCCATTGTCATCGCGGGGGCACCAGTGAACACGAGTTATACGATAATTTAATTTTTGGATAAAATACACATGTATATTATATTATTTTTGTTGAATTTTTCAATTATTAAAAATTATTAAAAGAATTTTTATAATAAAATGTTAATTTGTGGAGTAATCAAACTATTAAATATTATAAAATAATTATGTGATTATTTATATGTTCTACACTCGTATCTTTTTGTTAAAAAATTAACGATTGTCTAAATTAGACGTTAACATACTGACTGAAATATAATAAAATTATATTTTAATTTTATATTGACACTGTTGTTACTTTCAAACACTGACTCGATGACATAATGTAAACAAAGCTTCAATCTACAAAATACAACTCAAATAGTTCTAAGGTCAGATCTTTATCATATCACAATGAGCATATTATCGTCTAACTTAGACGATCGTTAATTTTTTAACGAAAAATGACGAATTTGAAACATATGAATAGTCGAGTGATTATTTTATAATTTTTAATTATCGGAGACTCAACAAAATAGTATCTTATAATTGAGAATTATTTTATATTTTATAATAATTAAAAAACTCAAAAAAAAAAATACCCTATTAATCAGGTTCAGGTCCTATACTTTACATGTAAAGTTTTTAGGTATTGAATTTTGTTTTAGAGTTGTAAAATAGATACTAAATATTTGATTGATAAAAAATGACATTATTATCTCGTTTATTCTTAATTATAATTTTATTATAACATTTAACATTTGTAACTAATAATTTAAAAAATAAAAGTATATAATTTATTTTTAAAATTATAAAATATTTTTTAAAACTACATTTTTTTGAAAACTTTTACCAAGCATAAAGTTTTATGTGTTTCTTCTCTCCTTACATATTGGTCTAGTGACATCATTGACATTAATTTTATAACTAGTATATTACACCAACTTAAAATTCAAAGTCAATATCTTTTAATTGTAATTATTGGTCACAAAATAATACATTTTGTATCAAACAATAGAAAATTAGATATTATTGAGATAATATCTTAAATTTAAATCTTAGGAAATAATTATAATTGAAAGAGTTTTATCTCACTTCTCATTAAATTTTAATAAATATTATTCATTTTAGTTTCACATTCTCATAAGGATAGAATGATATGATAATTTATTTCTGTGTCTTTTTACAGGATTTTTTTTTCAAAAAAAGCACTCTATAAATAAAATATTATCTGTCAGTCTTCGTTTCTTAAATATTGTTTGATCTAACACCTAAGAGAATGAGACACGTTCAGTGAAACGCACTTTAGGAGGATCAGAGGGTAAAATACAGTTGGTGGGAAGCGCCTTAGCTGAAAACTGTCTGATACCGATGATACCACTAGAAGGTGCATCCCGCCTTATCAGAATTTTCTAACAACCTTGGAAGGTGCATTCCATAGGACCCACCTAGCTGCTCACCTAGCTGAAGTCGACCTTTATAACTTTAAACTGGCAACATGCGATGTTAAATTATTAAAGGCTGAAGTGTTCTTAGACTAGATGGTTCTATCTATGTGCTTTTAAAAATTAAAATAAGCATACCGGACTACCGGAGAGCATGCCTTCAGAGAGTTCTACCAAACACGTAGCCTATGCCACAAACAAACCCCAAATGTCCACTTTTGTCACTGAGGTAGTTTTGACAACATACAAGTGTTTTATTTTTTCTTATTTAACTGCAGAGATCGGAAGGGTCTGGGGACTTACTCCTAGTTTTGTGGATCATGAGAGACTTGAGCATGATAGTCCTTTCAGGGCATTGGGTCAGCACCCCAGTGGGAGACAGATGGATTTGGAGGGATGGTCTGTAATGCAAACAGAGGTAATACTGTTTAAGCATGCCAAATTGTTTTTAAAATTACTATTGTAGCAAACTTTGCAGTTACTTATCAGTTTAAGAAATTTCAATATCCCTGTTGTCCCCCAATGTAATTTATTCTTAGGCTTAATATTGTGCTTCTCATTAATGTTAAATGAAAGGAAGAGGAAATTCCTTTAATGTGTTTATCTTGTTTTAGGAAAATGGGCACATGCAACGAGTTGCTCCAGTTCAAGCTGCATCAATGGGTTGGCCTGGTTTGCCAAGAGCCCCTTCAACACCAATTGTAAAGAGAGTTGTTAGACTTGATGTACCTGTGGATAAATATCCAAATGTAAGTTATCTTCAAATTTTTGAGTTTTCATTTTCTTCTTTTTTAAGATAATAGTTCTGAGTCAGTTCTTGCAGTATAACTTTGTTGGCCGAATCTTAGGACCACGAGGAAACTCCCTAAAGAGAGTTGAAGCCATGACAGAGTGTAGGGTGTACATAAGAGGCAAGGGTTCTGTAAAGGATTCTGCAAAGGTATAGTCAATCATTTTAATTTTTTTTCCGACACGTAATTTTGGTATAACTGTGTAGTTGAGTCTTGAGCCACTCCTTGGTCAACCATTTGTACAGATTCTTATTATAATGGAACTATGGAAGTATTTATCTACTTTCTCTTGAATGCTGGAATGTGGCTGGTTGTCAAGCTAGGCTTAGGAGAATGATAACCTATTTTTTCCCAATTTTTTTCCTCTTAATCAATGTTATGCTGGAATTTTAAATTGTAGGCGATGTGAAAATTGCTTATCTAGTGTCACATTTTCTGGTAATTTGCATCTCCGATTGCATTTGATGTACTTTGCAACCAATATTGGTATCATGTTTATTTGAACTCCATTAGGGCCTTTTGCTGTTTATCACTCATTTTTAGTTCATATATTCCAAGCTTGACTTTTATATTACAACAAAAGCAAAAAGTAAAAGCATCAAACAAATGGAACCTCAATCTTTTACATTTTTGTGCTAGTAACTATCGTTAGCAATCAATGCAATGGCCCACCTTTACCAAATAAACTAACTTGTTAAATAGAATGATGCATAAGCAAGTTCTGACATTTTCAGCTTAAATATAGAAAAAGTTTACCCTTGCTTTTCTGCTTTGCTTGTGTTAATTTCTCTCAAGTCACAACTGGCTGCTGACTTTTCTATAGGAGGAGAAGCTGAAGGATAAACCCGGATACGAACATCTTAATGAGCCACTGCATGTGCTGGTGGAGGTTGAATTTCCCGAGGACATGGTAAATGCTCGTTTGGAGTATGCGGTTGCAATACTAGAAAACCTTCTGAAGCCTGTGGAATGAACAAAAAGCAATTTTTGATATTTTATATTACCCTTCCATTTCTGTTCTCTAATCCCTCCATTCCACCATTTTCAGGATGAATCCTTAGATGGCTGTAAGAAACAGCAGCTTAGGGAGTTGGTTTTGCTGAATGGTACCTTAAGGGAAGAGAGTCCGAGCATGAGCCCTAGTATGTCACCCTTTAACAGTACAGGAATGAAGCGGGCGAAGACGGGAAGATGACCATGGATATATGATCAATTGAAATCATGACCACCATAACTTAGGGAGGCTGAGTTAGGAAGATGTAAGTCAAACTGAGTTTTGGGCAATCTCCAATGATCCCTGTTCTTCCATGTATCATTCATTTCCCCATAAGGTTTGATGTCTCTACTTCATTAGTTAAAATAACATTCCCCCTAATTATTTTTAGCCACGTTTTTTTTTTGCTTCTGATGTGCTCCAACATTCTTTGTACTGACAATCTTACAATATTTCATGCATATTTCTACGTATGCATGATCCCTTCGTTATAAGATACAATCATTGTATTGTCTTTTGTCTTAATAGTAAGTATGATCTCGATCATTTTACGTGCCTCTACCTGTGTGACTTGAATGGTTTAAATTTACTGGTTATGCTTCTATTCATCAAACAAACGGTTATGGTGCCTTAAAGAATGGTTATTTCAGGAATTCATGGCTGCATGATTGCAAGGTACAGTGGAACATGCAATCCAAACTGGTGAATCTTTTGCATAGATTGATTTTTAATATAATAAACATGAATAAATGAGAATTGCCTCCTTAATAAGAAAAAAACAAGCATTAAGAAGACCTCGTGCACACCCTGCAAACCTAGATCTTCTAAGTAGAATATTCTCTTTTATCAATGAAATCATTAAATAAAATTATTAAATGAAGCGTACAAATAATAGGCAAAATGAAACCATCAGAGTAAAAACTAAAAACAAGCGTTAAGAAGACTGTTAAAACACCTATGCCAACTTGATTTATCGATTCAATGGCATGGCTCTCGCACCAAATTCACTTATGCTTCTAGTCCTCGCACCAATTCATTTACAGAAATTATGCACAGAAAAACACAACTGTATTAAGTGTGCGCTAGATAGTCTTGCTAGTCCTCCTTTAAAAGAATAAAACAAGAGTGACACGTAATCGACGCCATTTCTTTTTCCTCGGTTTTTATTTAGATGACTTGGTTGCCTTAGTCCAATGTCAACATGGGGTCTGTTTCCGTCTAATTAGAAAGAAACAATGCTAAATATGTCCCCTGCAAACAAAGCTCAGTTTAAATGACCCAAGTCTTAGACACAACCATTTTGCAATATTGGCATCAATTTCCATGAAATCAATACATTGCTCGATCATATCCATGGAATTGATGCTAATATGTAAGTTTATTGTACAACTTTTTAGGGTAGACATAATAATATTTTCAATTAAAACCCACCACATACTAACTTTAAATTTCCCTGCCGCTTGACAGAACTACCATATTTTCCACTAAACTCGATACTTTTCACAAAATGTTTTAAAGAAAAAAACAAGTACAAAAAAAAATGCCATTGGCCACAAAGGCCGAAAAAGAATGAATGTAACACTTTGACAACATGAAATAAAAGGGCAACGCCTATTATGCACAGTAACACAATTACAGTGTTGATTCAATAATCAAAACCAGATGTCGAAACGATTTTTTTCTTAAAGGTGAAAGAAGGTGAGATTTTAAAAGCCATATTAATTTTTAATTTACCTCTTTCAATTGATTTTTAATTTAAAAACAAATGTGATTTGAAAACCTCTCGTTTCGAAAAATTTTGGATTTCCTTTACGATAGAAAAAAAATACAGTTCAAAGAGTCGCCACCAATCTTTGATTAGGGTGTGATTGGGCACCCAAAAATGCTTGTTATTTTAAATAAAAATTAATTTTAATTAAAACAACAAATTAAGGTCTGCGTTACCAAAATCCGAGTTCGGGAGTCGGTTACGTGCGGGGAAGGATTAGCACCCCCACAATGCCCTAAATCGGTACCTAGCCGATTAATTAACGTCTTTGCAATGAACTTTATAAATTCGAATTTAATTTAATTTTTGATCCCGTAATACAACAAAAAAGTGAATTTTATAATATTCAAAAATACTCAAAATAATTAAATTAAAATTACCAAGTCGTTTTAGAAAGATAAAGAATGTTCGATTATTTACAAATATCGAGACCAGATCTTAAAGATATAACAACCTTTTCTCGATATATTTAAATAAACGAACATTTCTTTTTCTCTCGTTCCCAAATTTTAGGTGATGAATCAATTTTTTTTGGTTTCACTTTCGGGATACACTTTTATTTTAAAATCATTAAAAGCGGACCTCAAATCAGTTATGACTGCCCACTTAAAACAATTTTAAATTAAAAGTGTATTACCCTTAATTCGATTATGAGTATGTCGAGTTATGCAGGTGAGACTATCATACAAATCATACAAAGAATGATGGCATGTGGGTCACCATAAATCATTCGCATAACATGCAAAGTAGATATAAACAACTAACTTAAAAACAAATCTAAGAATGGACTATATTAAAATAAATTTAAATTTAAAGAATTAATTTAAAAAGTCTAAATTATGACTAAAGTATTTAAAATTTAAATCTATGGACGAAAATAAAAATATTCACATAATTACATACCAAACGTAAAAATACAAGATATTAACTTGAATAAATAATGGGGTCAAAATAGAAACTTTTTAAAGTAATGAGCCAGAATCACAATCATTGCAAAATTCAATTAAACACACAAAATGGACTAAAATAGAACATGCAAAACTAGAAGACCGAATATGCAAACAAGAGAAAATAAATACCCTAGCATTTAGGACTAAAATCAAATGTGCATAAAAGTTAAAGACCAAATTACGAAGCAAACAATACTCGGCTTCAGGACCAAAATGGAAATCAACGGCATACGCAGTGACCTTAAAGTAATTAGCCCTAATAACCTAACATAAAACCTACTTTAAACTAAACCTAATCCTAAACTCATACTAAACCTAACCCTCAGCCGTTTTTCCTATTTCTTTCCTCTCTACTTCTCTTCCATTCGACCGAACGGCTGCCATGGCCATCTTGCTCTCTTCTATGATTATCTCCCTTCACAAACGGTGGATGTACACCAAGATCCCACAGCTCGTCGATGCTCGGCAGACCACCACGCTTTCGCAACCCTCGATGAAGCCCGAGCCCTCCTAATCCAACACTCACGACAACTATAGAGGTAAAAGCTAACCCAAATCGACCCTACTTCCTCCCTTATTTTACTTATATTTCAAAACACTCACATAACCATGCACTAGAACTTAAAATAAATCGAATATCTCAAGAAATTTCCACTGGTTTTTTATATATAAAGAAATACCTCATATACAAAAACGAGTTTTAATACTTACCTTGCTTAAGGGAAAACGAAAAAGAAATATGTTGTAGCTCTGTATGAAAAAATGAAGGGGAAGAAGATCCTTTGATTTCACTGTTTTCGATTGGTTGCTGTCTCTTTTTCTGTTGATTGCTCTTGTTGGTGTTTTATTTTTATTTTTTACGATAATGATGTGTTGTTCATCAGAAATGGTGAATCAAATAAAAACTGGGATACCGTATTCTATTGCTCTCCAATAGTTGCGAAAAAAAATTACAATCCTTTCCTCCCTGTTTTATTTGTTCTCTCCCCTTTTTCTTTTTTTGGTTCTGTCCCCGTGAAGTATCCCCTTTCTGATGGTTTCCAGTAGTTAAAAAAACTGACCTCCCCCTCCATTTACAGTTTTTTGATAACTCAAAATACCCCCCACTCTCTACAAACCGTTCCCTCTCTTTTCCTGCTCAAAACTGCCTGTCTTAGTGGCCTAATCCAACTGAGCACGTGTTGGATTAAATATCATGTTGGGCTTGATTCGAATTGTCTAACCTGCTATATGCTCGGACAAAATGAGCATCTACAGCTGCCCCTCTTTGCTCATTGTCGTGCAACGAGAATAGAGCAAAGATCAATAGATGATCAAGTTTGTCCGACCATTAGAACTTCAAAAGATTAATCCGCTTCTCTGCTACTTCAGGATAAGCAAGACTTGAAAAATCTTCGAATAACGAGTTTTCTCCCTATTCGTTCAGGGAGTATAAGACTCGAACAATCTTCAGCAAACGTGTCTGCTCCCTATTCATTCAGGGAGTATAGAACTCGAACAATCTTCATAAAACGGGTCCGCTCTCTATTCCTTCAGAGAGTATAGAACTCGAACAATCTTCAACAAACGTGTCCGCTCTCTATTCCTTCAGAGAGTATAGAACTCGAACAATCTTCATGAAACGGGTCCGCTCTCTATTCCTTCAGAGAGTATAGAACTCGAACAATCTTCAACAAACTTGTACGCTCCCTATTCATTCAGAGAGTATAGGACTCAATCTTCAACGAACTTGTCCGCTCCCTATTCCTTCAGAGAGTATAGGACTCGAGCAATCTTCATAAAACGGGTCCGCTCTCTATTCCTTCAGAGAGTATAGAACTCGAACAATCTTCAACGAACTTGTCCGCTCCCTATTTCTTCAGAGAGTATAGGACTCAATCTTCAACGAACTTGTCCGCTCCCTATTCATTTAGAGAGTATAGGACTCAATCTTCAACGAACTTGTCCGCTCCCTATTCATTCAGAGAGTATAGGACTCAATCTTCAACGAACTTGTCCGCTCCCTATTCTTTCAGAGAGTATAGGACTCAATCTTCAACAAACGAATTTGCTTCACTACTCTTTCGTGAAGGCTTATAGATGATTTGCTTCAAAGGTCAAACCTGAAAATCAAACATTATTCATCATGAATGTATATTTGAAAAATATTATACTAAAAAATTTAGAAGTTGATAAATTTTTTGAAAATCCATCTCCATCGTGAAAACTTGTCTGGAGCCATTGAATATTTGAATCTGCTTTGACTCAATTTTCGTATAAACATCATTCTTGTCAAAATCTCAAGACCAGTTATCTTCATCTCGATGCTTTCATATCTTCAATCTTCAACTATCCCTGGGAAACCTGTAGATATTTAAGCCATCATGCGATTATGAATGCCATGATCCTACTCATGCCTAAAATGTATGCAATTATGCAATTCAATGCGTTTTCTTCTTTGAAGGAACTCTATCTCCTTTTGATCTCGATGGAACTCGGCTTCATCTTGGGCACAGAACGTTTGATCAGTTCACCCCAGTTGACAATCTCAATTTCATATCTCTCGCCTTAACAGAACCTTGACTCTTTCTTTTCTTGAAATCCGCCAGTATCCCTGACCAACTTCTCGACAAACAACAATCTCTTAGGGTCATCTTTTAATGGCTGAAATTTTCTACGAACTTCAAGATTTCATTTTCCCGTAACCACACAAGCTCAAATGTTTAAACCATTGCCAACTTCAGAATACCTGCATTCTCCAAAACCTTTTGCACAATAATACTAAATGATCTCATGTACTTCAAGTTAAGCTATATGTTTTAACCTTTCAAAATAAGATACTTACAAAAGGGAAACGGACAAGAAAATAAATCTCTTTATTTATATAAATACAGAGAATTTTAGGCAACTAAATGGCAAACTTTTAACTGGAAACAGTAAAAGAACAAAAGAGTAGGTGTCTTCAAATATCAATAATGCAAATGCTTTTGAACTGGCACGCCGTTAGAATATCTCGAGTGTAGCTTCTGTCAGAAGGATCTCCAAAATTATGATGCTTAAGAGTATGAAGCTACTTCTAAACTCCCAAATCTCATCATTGGATGCCCTAAACTAGTATCGAATCTCATATGCATTCAATTTTTCTCCTGGTTGTTTTCATCGAGACTCATTAATCTTTAGTCTCATCCTTGATCACCAACAGTCATTGTTACCATCCATATTAGGAGCTCTTTCCACTTCCAAAATTGATTCAGAACCTCCACCATGCGCGAATTTTGAATTTCAAATTCAACTCAAGTCGCCCTTTGCGGGTTTTCAACTTGAGACCTCCTTTGGTTCCAAGACGCCCTTTTCGGGTTTTCATCTTGAACCCTCCTTTTATTTCTCTTTTTTCATTTTTCTCTTTTTTCATTTTTCATTTTTTCTTCCCTTTTCCCTTTTCCCTTTTCCCTTTTCCCTTTTCTTCTTTTTCTTTCTTTTTGTTTTTTCCATCATTTTTGTTTTTTCTCATTTTTCTCTTTTATTTCTTCTTCAAGCAAAATATCTCTTAACAGCGTCGGAATTCACTAGATATGGTAATTATGATCCGTCCATTTCAGTTAGGACTAGAGCTCCCCCAGAAAAGGCCTTCTTGACAACATAAGGTCCTTCCCAATTGGGCATCCATTTTCCTCTGTAATCTTTCTGAATAGGCAAATCCTTTTAAGCACCAAATCCCCTCATGGAATTCTCGAAGGCGAACTTCTTACCATGTGCCCGTATCATACGTTTTTGGTACATCTGACCATGAAAAATAGCTTTCAATCTCTTTTCTTCAATCAAATTCAACTGGTCATACCTAGCTTAGACCCATTCTGCCTCATCAAGCTTTACCTCTGACAAAATCCGAAGTGAGGGAATTTCCACCTCATAGGTAAGACAGCTTCCATCCCATAAACCAAGAAAACGGAGTTGCCCCAGTTGAAGTCCGTACTGAAGTTCGATAAGCAAAACAGAGCAAAGGGCAACTTCTCATGCCAATCCTTATAGGTCTCAGTCATTTTCTCTATGAGCCTTTTGATGTTCTTATTGGCCGCCTCTACTGCCCCATTCATCTTTGGGCGATAAGTGGTGGAATTATGATGCTTTATTTTAAACTGTTTACAGACCGAGTCCATCATCTTATTATTTAAATTCAACGCATTATCAGAGATAATCCTCTCGGGAAAACCATATCTACAAATGATCTCCTTCTTCAAGAATTTGCATATTGTAGACTGGGTAACATTTGCGTAAGAAGCCGCTTCTACCCACTTGGTGAAGTAATCTATGGCTACCAGAATGAAACGATGACCATTTGAAGCTTTGGGTGAAATTTGTCCAATAATATCCATGCCCCACATTGAGAATGGCCACGGCGCTGTCATTACGTGCAACGGATGAGGAGGAGTATGTATCCTATCTCCATAAATCTGACATTTGTGACATTTTCGGGCATAATTGATACAGTCTGTTTCTATAGTTGACCAATAATACCCAAATCTCATAATCTGCCTAGCCATAACATGCCCATTAGCATGGGTACACATATTCCCATGCACTTCTTCAAGAATCAATTTGGCTTTCGCATCCACACATTTAACAAGACCTGATCCAGACTTTTCTTGTATAGGGTCTCACATCAAGCACATACCTGATGCCATTCTTCTAATGGTTCTCTTATCATTCTCAGTAGCCTGTTCTGGATAACTCTGATACCTTATATATTGAAAGATATCATAATACCAAGGGTTTCCATCTTCTTCTTCTTCAATATTAAAACAATGGGCTGGATACTCATAAGCCTTCATTTCAATGGGCATCATATTTGAATGCTCGCTCATCTTAAATGCCGCTGCCAGTGTGGCTAAGGCATCTGCCATTTGATTCTCTTCTCTGGGGAGGTAATTGAAAGTTCTTCAATTTCAAACACTCCATAACCAACTTACGGTATTCTACAAGCTTGGGATCTTTTGTCTCCCGTTCTCCTCTGAGCTGGTATATTACCAAAGCTGAATCTCCATACACCTTGAGCATTTTTACTTTGCGTTCAACAGCAGCTCTAAGACCCAGAACACAAGCTTTATACTCAGCCATATTGTTAGTACAATCAAAATTAAGCCGACTGGTGAAAGGATAATGCTCTCCCTCTGGTGAGACCAAAATTGCCCCGATTCCATGTCCCATGGCATTTGAAGCACCATCGAAGTTCAACTTCCAATATTACTAGTGGATGCAACTGCTTCTTCTACCGAAATAGCCATTAATCTTCATCTGGGAAATCAAAGCTCAACGACTCATTCTTCCGAAACTTGCAATGAATTCCGCTATAGCACTTCCGTTAATTGCCGTCTGGTTTACGTACTGGATGTCAAATTCGGACAATAAGATCTGCCAATGAGCTAATCTTCCAGATAATGCAGGCACACCCATTAGATATTTCAAGGGATCAAGCTGGATATAAGCCAAGTAGTATGATACAACATATATTGCCTAAGCCTTCGGGAGCCCATACTAAAGCGCAACACAACTTTTCAATGGGTGAGTATCTTGTCTCACATTCAGTGAACTTCTTGCTGAGATAATAAATAGCCCTTTCTTTCTTCAGTTTGGTCACGTTGCCCCAGCACGCATCCCATTGAATTTCATAAACTGACAAATAAAGAATCAAGGGTTTGCCTGAGATGGGTTGGCGCTAAATGGAGTGCTCGACAAATATCTCTTCACTGTTTCAAAAGCTCTTTGACATTCTTCACTCCATTCCCCTGAGTTATTCTTGCGAAGAAGGCGGAATATGGGATCACACTTTTCCGTCAGCTGTGAAATAAACCGAGCTATATAATTCAATCTCCCCAAAAATCCTCTGACTTCTTTTTGTGTTCGTGGGGCTGGCAAGTCTTGAATAGCCTTTACTTATCTGGGTCTATTTCAATTCCTTTTTGGCTTACTACGAAACCCAACAATTTTCCAGATGTCACCCAAAAGTACATTTATTTGGGTTGAGTTTTAGTTGGCATCTTAGTCTTTTAAAAAGCTTTCTCAAATTCACAATATGTTCTTCCTCTGTCTTGGCTTGACTATCATATCATCGACATAACTTATATCTCTTTATGCATCATGTCGTGAAAAACGTCACCATGGCCCTTTGATATGTTGCCCTGCATTCTTGAGTCCAAACGGCATTACTTTATAGCAAAACGTTCCCCCATGGTAACAAATGTCGTTTTTTCCATATTCAGGGTTCATCTTAATTGATTATAGCTAGAGAAACCATCCATAAAAGAGAACAAAGAATTTCCAGCAGTATTATCCATAGGTGTCTATGTGGCAAAGGAAAATTATCTTTTGGACTAGCTCGGTTGAGATCCCTGTAGTCAACACACATTCGAACTTTCCCATCCTTCTTTGGTACTGGGACAATATTAGCTACCCATTCAGGTATTTGGCCACTTAAGAAACCCGTCATCAAATTGTTTTTCACTTCCTCTTTAATCTTGAGTGCATCTTAGGTCTCATTCTTCTCAGTTTTTGTTGTACCAGTTTACATTCAGGCTTTATTGGCAGTTTGTGAACAAACTCTGTATCTAAACCCGGCATATTTCGTATGACCAAAGCAAACACATTCTTGTATTCTTGAAGCAATTCTATCAAATCATGTTGACCTCCAACTGACAGAGTGGTACCAATCTTACTTCCCTTATCCTCATCTGTCCCAAATTCAAATCTCAGTAGACTCTTTATGAGGTAGAATCTGCTTATCTTCATTCTCCACCATTTTCAGCAATTCAGAAGGTAGTTCACATCCTTCATCATCATCACAATCCTCGACTCCCCTTGACATATAGGCTTTCGAAATCAATCTCCGGGTCAGAGTCATTAGCATTCATATTATGATATCTGAGCTCCTGAAAAAAATAATGAAAGAGAAGATATATAACATATATACATATGGGAGGATCTTTCCCATATAAATAAATAGAAAGAAATAAATACATACATATAATACAAAAAGAATGAATGAATGAAATGGGAAAATGTTTGCCATTTGGAACTAACAAAATGCATCTTTTATTGAAAGCAAGAAAAAACAAACAGCTTAACCCTTTACATAAAATCACCTATTGCCCAGGGTATGAACAACAGGGAGAAAGTCAGTGCATTACTCTGTAACAGATTTGTAAACTACAGGCAATTCTTCCGCGGTCCAATTGTTCAACACGAAGCCGGTTGTGCAGGATAAATGCCCATAGCTTCATTTCCTCGGATCATCATCAGTTATACATTAATGCCTAAATCTCCCAAGGCATTCTCAACATCGTCTCAGTGTTCCTTGAATTCCCTTGAAACATATGCCCCCCAGACATGAAAATGCTACTCAACGGCGGGAAGGTCATGGGTTCCCAGCTAAGGTCTTCACCAGCCAATCTGGCCTTTCTGATTCTTGGCCCTTCTTAATTCCCCTCATTATCCCTCGAAGTGGCTGATATCCTAAACCAAATCGATCTTTTAGTAATAGGGCATATGGGATTCACCGGTCCTTGCAACTGTCGGCCTAAACCCTTTCCAACTTTTGCTCCTCTTCCAAGAGTCAATTTAAGCCCCATCTTGGTAGTGTTTGACAATCGAGGCATTGGTATCTTCTTGCCTTCGGCCACAAACGTAGCATTGACAAACTCCAACGATCTGAAAGAACACTCGACGGATTGCTCATCAACTTCAATATACGGAGCAGTAGTAGAAACAGAAGCAATAATGTCCTCTTCAGCATGAATACATACCAACCTTCCATCAATCACAAATTTCAGTCTCTGGTGTAATGTGGACGGAACTGCACCGGCCTTATGAATCCAAGGCCTTCCCAACAAACAATTGTACGTAGGCATAATGTCCATTACGAGAAATTCTACTTCATAAGTTGCTGGACCAATATTCAGAGGAACATCAATCTTGCCCAACACTTCTCTTTTAGTCCCATCGAAAGCTCGAACCACACTTTGGCAGGTTCTCATAAGTGTATTATCTAATGGAAGTTTCTTCAGAGTCACTAAGGGCATCACATTCAAAGCTGAACCATTATCAACCAAGACCCGGGACAACACATGCCCTTTACATTTAACTGTAATGTGCAAAGCCTTCTGACTACCAATCATCCCAGAAGGGATCTCATCCTCAGAAAAAGATAAAAAATTATCAGCTTGTATATTGGAAACTAACCGATCCAATTTTTCAATGGGCAACTCTTTCGGAACAAAAGTCTGGTTCAAAACCTTTAACAGAGCATTCCTATGGGCCTCTGAACTCAAAAGTAATGATAAAACAGAAATACGGGCAGGCAACTTGTGTAACTGTTCCACAACACTGTATTCACTGTGTTTCAGAAACTTCAAAAATTCTACCGCTTCACTCTCGGTTACTGGTTCATTAATAACAGGCTTATCCTCTTCTATCTGCACATCCACTTTTTTCCCTTTATCAACTGCAACCTTCTTCTCAGACTCTTTAGGTGGATTAAGAGAATAACACCTACCACTTCTAGTAAAGCGTCCCACCTCATCTACTTCCTCATTCTCTTTTGTTACATCTCCCATCTGGCAATCATATCTCCAAGGCACTTGTTTTATTATCCCGATATGGGAATGGAGATGGAGGTGTAATAACCACTTTCGGGGCTACCTTCTCAGCAATTCGATTTTTGGGAGTAATAATTAGGGGACAACTGGCATTGTATACCCCTTTAGACGATCCTTCTGAAGCGCAAACTTCCGCTTCCTCTTTTTCAGCAATCTCTCTAAAGAACTCAATTTCTTTACGGTCCATCATGTCTTGTACCAAAGATAGGAAGTCAGGACATTGCTGAATACTGTGTCCTTCACTGTTATGATACTGACACACCTCTCCACTGTTAAACTGTTCACCCATCAAACTGGGTTTCAACAATCCTACCTTGACCATCTGGCACCACACCCAACTCATGGGTGATACCACCTCACCAATATTCCTTACAATTCTCTTTCCTTTCTCTTCAGTAATCGCATTAACTCTTGCCCCTGCATGGCTTGGCAACGGATTCTGAGCTATATTTGGCTGCTCACTGTCACCAAAGTTGATGACATTCCTCGTTCTCAAAGCTTGGACAACCTTCTTAAAAGCAGTACAATTCTCAATGGAATGCCCAGGGTTCCCTGCATGGTACTCACACTGAGCACTAGCATCATACCATTTTGGAAAAGGAGGTTGCATTGGTGTCACGTGATATGGTGAAACCACATGCCGATCATACAAAATCTGAAACAATTCCTTATAAGTCATCGGGATGGGGTCAAATTGAGGCCTCTCTCTCCTCTGGTCCCTTGCCCATTGTCTATTATCATTTTGTGTTGACGACCCTGCTCCTTGAGGACGGGAAACAGTGATGTTATTAGAATCGTACTGCCTCACATTACTGACTTCGTTTTCCTTTTTCCTCGTTGGTGGTCTCTTACTAGACTCTCCTCCTTCGAGCTTCCCACTCTTAACAGCCATTTCAATCATTTCTCCCGCCGTAACTACGTCAGCAAAATTTCGATAAGGATTACCGATAAGATGCGAGAAAAAAGGAGCCTTTAAGGTGTTGACAAAAAGCATATTTGTTTCCTCCTCTTCCAATGGCGGGTGGACTTGCACTGCTACATCTCTCCATCTTTGAGCATATTGTCTAAAACTTTCGTTAGACTTCTTTTCCATTCCTTGCAACATCATCCTGTTGGGCCTAACATCCTTCACATGTTTGTATTGCTCAAGAAAGGACTTAGCCAAGTCTTTCCACGATTTAATATTAGCTCTAATCAGCTGGTTATACCATCGGATTGCCAAGCCAGTTAAGCTTTCCTGAAAGCAGTGTATCAACAATTGATCGTCCCCTATGTATCCGGTCATCTTCCTACAAAACATTGTGATATGCGCAGAGGGAAACCTAGTACCATCAAACTTCTCAAAGTCAGGAACTTTAAACTTTGGAGGCAAGACCAGATCAGGAACTAGACTTAACTCCTTTGCGTCGAATCCATAGACACTGGTATCTTCCTTCATGGCTCTGACCTCTCTTTCTAACTGCTTCCATTTCTCTTCCAACAGATTGTTTTGGTCCTTCTTGGCTTCTTCATCAAGGTCCGGAACTTGATGATATTGATGTTCTTCCTGATACGAACTAGATCCAGGCTGTACGTTAACAGAAGCACCGACTGGATTAATGTGCACCTTCCCGACATGAACAGGGGTCACTTGAACATTCTGAGATTGTTCTGGGGTTAACCCTGGATGATGAAGTGGGTCTTCAGTTACACCTTCTGGCATAGGGCTTTTCCCATGTTCTGGATTTCTTCATTCCAACATACTCGCAAACATGGCAAACATCTCCTTTTGGGCATTCATCATATCTTCTTGCATTTTCTTGATATTATCTTGTAAATCCAACTGAGTCTTCTCAATTTGGGCAAGTTTGTCTTCTATAACTTTCTTCCTGGTTCTGTAGATATACTTGGGATTTTCCAGTATTACTCTGTCACAGAGTCATTTTGTTATCGCTGATATTTATTAATGAATATAAAATATATGATTATGAATGAATAAAATGCAATGCAAAAATTAAATGCATTAAAAATGCATATGCAAAATGCAGGGTGTTGATCCTGGAACGACTCCTTAGAACAACTCTTTATATTAGAACGATGTTCAATTACAAAGTTGAAACATATCACAAATAAGTTGACCGAAGATCGTCAAAATCCAGCCGAAGTTGCCTCTCTACTTTTTCAATTCGATCTGCTCTACTCTTCTGAATGTCAATCTCCAATCCCTTTTGATACACTTCATCTTCTAGCTTCTGTAAAGTCATTCTCCATTGTCTTCGTTCTGCTTCGAAATCGCGCTTAGCTAACTCTAATGGAGATGGCACCACTCTCAACTGTTCTTCCACCGGCTGAATATTTTCAGGATTCACCATCGGGATATTGTCATTTACTCGACCGCTTCTCCACTGCTCGTACTCTTGAGATAACTCGAGATCATAATTGAACAGATTCATACGACGAGTTTGCTTCCAGGACTCAGTAACCCCTTTAACTTTACCCTTATACTGATCTCCTTTGAATGCAAAATCCGATCCTAACAAGTCCCACGTGGCTGGAATGAACTGCCTCGATCCATACTGTCTGGAAACTAGTAGCGGTGCATACCCAACAGAACCCCATATACCTGACAAAGGAACCAAATCTCGCTCTCCACATTGGTAAAGTATATCCGAAGAGGTATTCCACGAAGCTCGCCACAAAATATCTCCATCTCTGATATCCTTGAAGATGACCATCCATTTTTCTTCAGTAAAACCCCCAGGCCACTCTTTAGAAAGAAAATCTTTCAAAGGCGAAAACCCCTCTAGAAACACTCGTCCTGGTGCTCTTTCAACATGTTTAAAATGATTCAGAATCCACACTAGCAGCAAAGGCGCACATCCTATAAAGCGTCCTTCTCCCTCGCGCCTACAAGAACTCAAAGACCGGAACGTCTCAGCTAGAATAGCTGGAATTGGATCCACACGCTTGTCTAATCTTTCAAACAAGTCAACGACTGATACGTCTACATATCCTAACACTTTTGGAAAAATAACGAGCCCATAAATCCCTAAAGCAAACAAGTCCAACTTCTTTCTCTTATCAGGATGATGAGCAATTACTTCTTTCAGAGCAGCCCAAGAAATGCACTCGCTGTCTCCTTTCTTCTTAATGTTTCTGACTACCCAATCTTCACTCATTCCGGTCATCAATAGCAATTTCTTCTTAAATGAAGGAGTGACTGGCAGCTTGGTATATATTCTATCCATTTGGGACCTCGGACAACGGACCAAAGCTTGATACTCCTCTGTTGTTGGTGTCAAGTCTACTCTACCAAATGTGAAACAACTATAAGCTGGATTCCAGAACTGCGCCAATGCTCTAAACAGATTTCGGTCAATAGGAACATCCAGAAGATAGGGAATATCACCGTACAACTGATAAAACATCTCTTTATCGACTGCTTCCCATCTTCCCCATATCTCTCTTAGCTCACTCAGATCATTCTGACGTACGTTGATGTGAGTGTAACCAAATAACTCCGACACATATCCAGGCATTACGCTGTCTCCATTGGTCAATTGGGACTGTTCCGACCACCTCAGAACATCTACATTATCCTCAACCTCTTTCTGAACCATTCGTTCCATATTACTGGCCTTCTATATGGACATCGATCCCAAATCAACACCATGTAATGGATAATGCAATGCAAAACAGAAAAGAAACAAGGCAAAAACAACAAAAGATCGGTTAGTAAACATGAAGCAATTAATTCAGGATAATAATTTGTTCAAAAATCCTACCCACATATGCTGACTAACCAATCATGCTTTATCAGATCCTACCCAACATGATATCTACCCCATGCCTCGTTATTCACAAAAACCTAACTGCATGATCTCTAATTCGCATACATGTTCGAAAAATAAACCTAACCGCATGATATCTAATTCGCATACATGTTCGAAAAATAAACCTAACCGCATGATATCTAATTCGCATGCATGTTCGAAAAATAAACCTAACCGCATGATATCTAATTCGCATGCATTTATTCGAAAAAACGAAAATAAATGACTCAAAAAAGCTTTTCCTTGTGTACCCTCCTCACGGGATTCTTAAGGCTCGGGTTTGGCTCAACCTAAGTTCGGGCTCTATATTCACTATATGATGGGTTCGGTTCTAAAGTAATAGGTTCTCGAATTGTCCTTGCCGGTGCCCCCTTAGGCTGCCGAACCCTCAATCCTGGCCCATCATAGGCTTTAGGGGATCGAGTTCAATTTCGAGGGAACACACCTCCTTATGTCCATGCGGAGGTGATTACCATCACGAGGACCATAAGGCATGAGCTCCAGGAGCGATCCACTATCCCATGCGGAGGTGAAAACCACACGAGGGCATAGTCTCTCACTCCTACTTAATTAGGACGGAGCGGGGTTTTAGCTCATGTCATGAAAATGCAACTGTGCAGTGTGTGAGGAAAAGCGAAAAACAAACAATAAAAACACTGAAAATCAAATCCCAAAACACAATTATTCTGAAACCATTAGCAAACAGATCAGTACAACTATTTAATTGTTAATCGAATTAAATTAAAAAACCAAAATACAAACAAACAAAAATTATTAAAAACCAAACAATGGATCAAAAATCAAATTAAAACGAATTTGAAATTTTCAATTGCAAAGACAATTAATTACTCGACTATCGGCTTGACTCTCTAAAAAAATGTCCCCAGCGGAGTCGCCAAGCTGTCGAAACGATTTTTTTCTTAAAGGTGAAAGAAGGTGAGATTTTAAAAGCCATATTAATTTTTAATTTACCTCTTTCAATTGATTTTTAATTTAAAAACAAATGTGATTTGAAAACCTCTCGTTTCGAAAAATTTTGGATTTCCTTTATGATCGAAAAAAAATACAGTTCAAAGAGTCGCCACCAATCTTTGATTAGGGTGTGATTGGGCACCCAAAAATGCTTGTTATTTTAAATAAAAATTAATTTTAATTAAAACAACAAATTGAGGTCTGCGTTACCAAAATCCGAGTTTGGGAGTCGGTTACGTGCGGGGAAGGATTAACACCCCCACAACGCCCTAAATCGGTACCTAGCCGATTAATTAACGTCTTTGCAATGAACTTTATAAATTCGAATTTAATTTAATTTTTGATCCCGTAAAACAACAAAAATGTGAATTTTATAATATTCAAAAATACTCAAAATAATTAAATTAAAATTACCAAGTCGTTTTAGAAAGATAAAGAATGTTCGATTATTTACAAATATCGAGACCAGATCTTAAAGATATAACAACCTTTTCTCGATATATTTAAATAAACGAACATTTCTTTTTCTCTCGTTCCCAAATTTTAGGTGATGAATCAATTTTTTTTTGTTTCACTTTCGGGATACACTTTTATTTTAAAATAATTAAAAGCGGACCTCAAATCAGTTATGACTGCCCACTTAAAACAATTTTAAATTAAAAGTGTATTACCCTTAATTCGATTATGAATATGTTGAGTTATGCAGGTGAGGCTATCATACAAATCATAAAAAGAATGATGGCATGTGGGTCACCATAAATCATTCGCATAACATGCAAAGTAGATATAAACAACTAACTTAAAAACAAATCTAAGAATGGACTATATTAAAATAAATTTAAATTTAAAGAATTAATTTAAAAAGTCTAAATTATGACTAAAGTATTTAAAATTTAAATCTATGGACGAAAATAAAAATATTCACATAATTACATACCAAACGTAAAAATACAAGATATTAACTTGAATAAATAATGGGGTCAAAATAGAAACTTTTTAAAGTAATGAGCCAGAATCACAATCATTGCAAAATTCAATTAAACACACAAAATGGACTAAAATAGAACATGCAAAACTAGAAGACCGAATATGCAAACAAGAGAAAATAAATACCCTAGCATTTAGGACTAAAATCAAATGTGCATAAAAGTTAAAGACCAAATTACGAAGCAAACAATACTCGGCTTCAGGACCAAAATGGAAATCAACGGCATACGCAGTGACCTTAAAGTAATTAGCCCTAATAACCTAACATAAAACCTACTTTAAACTAAACCTAATCCTAAACTCATACTAAACCTAACCCTCGGCCGTTTTTCCTCTTTCTTTCCTCTCTACTTCTCTTCCATTCGACCGAACGGCTGCCATGGCCATCTTGCTCTCTTCTATGATTATCTCCCTTCACGAACGGTGGATGTACACCAAGATCCCACAGCTCGTCGATGCTCGGCAGACCACCACGCTTTCGCAACCCTCGATGAAGCTCGAGCCCTCCTAATCCAACACTCACGACAACTATAGAGGTAAAAGCTAACCCAAATCGACCCTACTTCCTCCCTTATTTTACTTATATTTCAAAACACTCACATAACCATGCACTAGAACTTAAAATAAATCGAATATCTCAAGAAATTTCCACTGATTTTTTATATATAAAGAAATACCTCATATACAAAAACGAGTTTTAATACTTACCTTGCTTAAGGGAAAACGAAAAAGAAATCTGTTGTAGCTCTGTATGAAAAAATGAAGGGGAAGAAGATCCTTTGATTTCACTGTTTTCGATTGGTTGCTGTCTCTTTTTCTGTTGATTGCTCTTGTTGGTGTTTTATTTTTATTTTTTACGATAATGATGTGTTGTTCATCAAAAATGGTGAATCAAATAAAAACTGGGATACCGTATTCTATTGCTCTCCAATAGTTGCGAAAAAAAAATTACAATCCTTTCCTCCCTGTTTTATTTGTTCTCTCCCCCTTTTCTTTTTTTGGTTCTGTCCCCGTGAAGTATCCCCTTTCTGATGGTTTCCAGTAGTTAAAAAAAACTGACCTCCCCCTCCATTTACAGTTTTTTGATAACTCAAAATACCCCCCACTCTCTACAAACTGTTCCCTCTTTTCCTGCTCAAAACTGCCTGTCTTAGTGGCCTAATCCAACTGAGCACGTGTTGGATTAAATATCATGTTGGGCTTGATTCGAATTGTCTAACCTGCTATAAGCTCGGACAAAACGAGCATCTACACCAGAAACTATGTGAATAAAGTTACAACATCTCTACGATACCCTCTTACCATCAAAAGTCTGGGCACATTATCGACCAACAAATCCATGTATTCCATGTAGCAGTAAGCTGGGTGGCTGATTGGAGGTGGCGGTAAGCTTACGAGCACAACTGCAGCCATTCTAGAATACTTTAATATCGTTGAATTCAACTTCAATGTTGTATAAAGAAACTTCTCTACTTGTTGCTCATTCACAATTACAGGCTTTCCATCAGCCATCAATGGTGTCCCTTCTTTCTTTGCTGTTGCCTTTATCTCTGCCAAGTAATCAGACACCCGTTGCTGAGCGGCAGTAAGTGCCTCCATTGACTCATCTGGTTGAGATCCACCCTCCAGTTGCACATCCCATGACTTGATCGTGATAACAATCACTTCAGCCTGCATCCGAAGATCGTATAGGAACTTCTTCACATCAGCCTTGAGGCACTCTGCATCTGTATCCTCTTCCGCGATGCAGAAGACCTGAATCTTACAACTCTCGAAGCTCTCTTTTGTAAGAAGAAGTTGTGACAGAAGAAGCATGAGACCGCCATCTCTCACAATCCAATACAAATCAATGGTACCATATTGCCTTTGATACTCATTGGGCCATTCGTCAAGGCCCTTGACAATGACAACTGCCTTGTTTGCAACAATACAGTCATTGATTATACCAACAAATATGGATGGGATTTCTTGTAGGTTCTCACGACGCCATATTTCTGGATATCGCATCACTACAATATTGGGCTTAAGGTTGCCGAGACCCATGGTCTGCACAATTCCACGGAAGCCTTCGGTCATATTAGGCGCCACAACTATTTCTGCAACACCTTCACAGTTCTTGTAATTAATGTAGGTATCAAGTTGCTTGCAGGCAGCCTTGGCATCTTCAGCACGGTCATGATAGTCCCCATCTAGTATATTGATAAATATGGACATTCCACGGCCTTTCTTCTTCATGCAGTTGGCAAAGTCGGCAAGTTTTGGATGACAAGGTACATTCTCCGGCAGCATACCCCAAGGCCGGCAGAATACAAGAGGAATGGGATACCAATTCTTTGGATGAACTTGGTTAGCTGCAAACAAAATGATAGGTCAACAGGAACAGAAGAGGCAATACTTGTGTCAATATGTATAAAATACTAGTAGAGCATGAATATAGACGCAGAAATGCAATTGCTAAAGATACACAGATTATACGATGTACCTCCCAGAGATCTAAGACTGCGAAGGGCTAGTTGAAAATAAGCACTTTTGAAACCATCTCCCCAGTCCCCAGCTTTTCCTTTAATGCTCACATAATAATATATGAGGCTGGCAAGGGCCAGAGACACTACAGTGAATGACCATGAGATCAAGAACATAATCACTGCAGGAAAGAGAACAGTTGTGAGCCTCAGTTTCCCATGCAAAATAAAACATGCTAATATACAGGGGGGATTTCATCTATACAGCGCACAAAATGTCAGAAAACTAGATTGCTTGCACACAATGAAGGATACCAATACAAAGTGATGCTCCAAGGAGAGAGAAGCTCCAGTGGTGAAATTTCCATCGAGGACGCCAACTAGGAGCATCTAGAAGGTCCAGAAGGAAACAGGACAAGTTCACGCCAGAGTAGCACAGAAGGAAAAACATGGTTACAGTTGGTGTGATAAGATCCAAATTCCCAATAATCACACAACCCATACAGATAAAGGCAGTAAAGAGGGTAGCCAAATAAGGCTCACTCCCGTCTCCAACTTTGAAGTAATTGAGAACAGGAAGAATATCATCGTTGCTTATTGCTGCAAGGAGGCGAGGGGCACCAGTCAAGCTTTGAAGTGCTGCACCTAAAGTTGAAAGAATAATTCCAATATGAATGATAGCCGGAAAAGGCCAAGCAACTGTAGCCGTAAGTAGCCTGCATCAAAAGTGGTTTAGCATTACAATAATTCCTAAACCTTAAATCATAAATAAAAGAATGCACATGGGAAACATTACCAGCAGAGTCAAAGGAGAATTTGTGTGAGATTAGAAAATATGATACCTGTCAGTCAAAAGCTTGTCTCTGGTGGCAACAGCTCCAAAAAGTAAGACAGAAACTAAATATAGACCAGTAGTGGCAAGTGTGGCAGCCAACGTGCCAATCGGGATAGAACGCTGGGTGTCTTTAAGTGAGGCAGATCGATTTGAACCAGCCATGATTCCTGTTACAGCTGGAAAAAAGAGACCGACCAAAGCACTGAAGAAACATACAAATAAGGAGTTAGAAATTCCATGAAAGAAAAAAAATAAATCCATCACATCAGGCTTCAGATAAATCTTGGTTAATGAAGATCAACACTAAATAGTAGGGGAACAACATTTCTTTTCTTTTGATAGTTAGAAAGGTGGAGGGAGAGATATTTTGGACCAGCAGTCTGGCTATCAATTAAGCTTAGGATCATTGTTTTCCTCCAGACCTCCAATATCATACAAGTTCCAATACAAATAGGCGAAAGTGTACTCATTGGTGAAAGTTTGTCTAAAAATAGTCCTCCAGATGTAGAATCTCAGCCTTTGATCATGAACTATCATAATGCAAGCACTTTAAACTATAATAATTACAATGCTAGGAGCCTTAGAGATTCTTACTGGAAGTTCCAGTGCACATCTCCTTCAGCATCAGGGGTCTGGCTATCAATTAAGCTTAGGATCATTGTTTTCCTCCAGACCTCCAATATCATACAAGTTCCAATACAAATAGGCGAAAGTGTACTCATTGGTGAAAGTTTGTCTAAAAATAGTCCTCCAGATGTAGAATCTCAGCCTTTGATCATGAACTATCATAATGCAAGCACTTTAAACTATAATAATTACAATGCTAGGAGCCTTAGAGATTCTTACTGGAAGTTCCAGTGCACATCTCCTTCAGCATCAGGGATACCAGCATTGTTTGTATTCTGATAATCTGAACTCCAGTTATCTTTAAAGCTTTCTAAAGTCAAGCCCGTAACTCCAGCTGTATCAAACATCAAAAGCAAAATGTTTCACATATCCACATAAATCAAGGTAAAGGACAGAAAATGACAAGGAAAACATGCACATGCAACAAAGGAGAAAATTCAGATTGATTCTGAGCAATGGCATATGACTTGCAACAACCAATATGACACTGTTATGTTCAGACATACCGTACCAACTTTACAAGTTTTCTGTGGCAAAATGAGAGGGAAAGAGGGAGGAGGGAGAGAGAGAGAAAACACTTACATGCAGGATCATCCTTTCTTGCCGTAAAAATCCCGATGAATATGCAAAATATTGAGAATAAAACGGGTATAAGGAAAGCAGGGGCAACCGTGTTGATCATTTTCACCCCACCAAACACAATAAAGCAAAGTATAATAGTCACAACAATCCCATAAATTTGCAAGTCATGTGTACTTATAATTTGTATAGGTTCCGACACCGTGCCATTGACCTTTGTAGTGGTCTCTACATTACAAGCAAGAGAATATTAGAAATGAATTGGTACAAAATTCTTTTCAACGGATTTAAATCTATATCATGACAATTGCTACCAAGAACCACTGTGTGTGGTAAAGAACAAAGTTACCAGCAATTGTGCTGTTGATAGTAATCAATCCATACCGGTAAAAATTCCAGCAGAAGGAAGAGCTTTTAGAAAGGTTTCTACAGCTCCCAAAACATAACTATAACCAAAACCAGAAGCACAAGAAGATACTAGTATTAGCATGAGTTGGCTGTTGTTAAATACATAACACATTATGCTATCAAGGTACCAGAATTCACTGTGAGCTATGCAGAAAATAGTCATAAAAAAGAAAAGGACAAGAAGATACACTCACAGAGCTCCCGCAACTGCATTGCCAAGAAAGAAACATAATCCAATGCTAACTCCAACCTCAGGACCAAGGGCACGACCAATGAGATAATATGGACCACCACCCTAGCAGTAATAAACAAGAAAATCACTAAATTCACCACCCAATTATATAGTGAAAGAAATCTCCAAAAACAAGGCAACACAACATTCAACAATAGAATCCAACTCCATAGTAGATTATTGGCTTAAGACATCACAATCTCTTAAATATGAGTCGCATGAGAACTTAAAATGACTGTCAAGGATATATATAATTATAAAGAATGTATACCTTCATAGCACCATTGGTTGCAATAGCACTCAATGATATTCCTGTCAAGAAAGTACACAGACCACAAAGTGATACCAGCAGAAGTGACTCGCCAATGCCGCCCATGCCAACAATCCTGCAATTCACATAAATGAACCTTAGCAACAAAAATGATCAAATCTAACTATTTTACTTTATTGTTCCAGTTCAAGGGCATAAAATAAGAATATACTTTTTTCCTCTACTGAAACACTTTTCTTACAGCATTAATAAAAAATAACACGACAATGTTTTGTGAAATTCATTTTCTTGCAAAAGAAGCTCAGCTTAAAATTTTAAACCAGCACCATCTATTCGAAACAAAGCATGCATTCAATTTACTTTAGTACATACAGTTTTGCGCATCAGTGTTGTCAAGGTGTGCATTTTGGCATGCCTGCACCTTGTGTCTTAGCATTAGAGAATAAAAGTGCTCCATATCCTTTTGGATGAGGCCCATTTGAACAGGCACGTCTGGTGGGCCTTTTTTAAGGCAATAGGAATGGAAAAAGCCCGCCTAATCAAGTTCTTTTTAATATCTTAGTAAGAAAAGGATAGTATCAAACTCTATACTTCTCAATATTTGAGTATTCAAAAAAAGACACGGGCCATAAGGCACTGGCAGAGCCAGCTACATGTGAGGGTGTCATATTTTTGAAATTTACAAATTAACACTTTAAAATATTTTTTTTTTAAATTTGACACCCCAAAATAAATTTGTTAACACCTCAAAATATTTTTTTTTAAATTTGACACCTCAAAATAAATTGTATAACTCCGCCCCTGCAATAAGGAAATCATGCATATTGACCAATAAAAAATAGAATGTTTTGTAGATAAACTAGACCATACTTTTGAGTTTAGTGTACCTCTTAAGGTTTATATACATAAAGTTTACTATAAGTGTATACACATATATATGTACATACAAACACACAATAAAAAGATTTGCACATAAACAAAATTGTGCTTTACATTACTTAGGCTAGTTCTTTCTTTTTCTCTTTTGTGCCTTGTTCCTGAGGCAATATGAGGGTTCTAGCCCATGACAAACATACATGATAAGACATAATAATAGGTGCAGAAATCAAAAAATAAACATCGAAAGAGATAAGACTTACCAAGAAAAACGGATATAGTAGATAATACCCAAAATACTTTGCAGGCATGGGACAAAGACCCCCATCATTGTACCCATTTTCACATCAGAAGGCTGCATGATATATGCACAGAACATGGAACAGCATGAGTAGGATGAAAAGTACAGTTTCTTATGTTTAGTTAAGAAAGAGGACAAGGAAACAAAAAATAATCTGATACGTTGCATAGTATTTCATAAAGCTGTTGCACATAGACAAAATTTATCAATAATTGCTAGCATTTCAACTGAGACAAACATAATTGACAGAAATTCAAGGAAATTAAACGTGGGCACCAGTTCCTAGCTTCAACATCCTACATAAATGAATTTTTTAAATACTCCATTAACTATATTTTGAATTTGGACAAGATTCACATATATGCCTAGCAGGAAGGATATTAAATTAGTACCTTATCGTTCTTTCATCATACTATGAATCAGAAAAACTCAAAAACTAATAACAGGGTAATAGCATACTAAACCATATTTTTCAATATATCCCTTATTTTATCCATGTCTTATAGCTTATATTCTTTCACTCAACAAAACAACATTGAAGTTGATGAAACACAATGCCAAAAAAGAAGAGCAGTATAACCGTAATCAATCATGGTAAAGCAAAAGGAGCGCTTACCTTTGGTTGACCGCTGGTAATGGAAACATCTCCACCATCTCTAGGGCTGGAGACTGCAGGAATTTGCTCTCCTGTCATACTGGAAAACAAGTCAAAAACAGACAATAATCATAAGTTCAAAAATTCGGGTGTAATGTAAATTGTAAACTTCTCCAGCAATCGAAAATTATCCATTAGTAATGAAGCAAGCATCATCCAATCATTGAGCGAAAAATGAGAAAGCAAGCACTAATGAAAACCTACCTTTTGAGACCAAGAATACTCACAAGAGATTCAAAACCAAACAATTCCAATTTATTTTCACGGTAGAGACCATTGGCTCCACCATTTTCCGGATTCGAACCTTCAATTCCATCTGAATCCAAGTTCCCTAGCGTTCCTACATTATTTTTCCTGTCAATATATAGATGATTATCGAATATGATTAAAGAAGGAAAAACACTCTCGGGAAAAGAGAAAGAGAAGGGGGAATTACTTGACAGAAGATTTGGGGTCGGAGGAGGAAGATCCAGGATCCATGGAGGACATCTCGAGAACCGCGCGATCGTGAGGTCCCACCGGGCTATATCTGCGGCCGCCTTTTCCATGAAAGGGCAAGTCTCCGCCGCCACCTTCTAGATCTCCGTTGTCCATTTTTGGATTTCAATTTGGGAGTGTATATTGTAGATCTAATTCGTTTTATTGAGAGATCCAAAAGTGAAATGGGCAACTATGAAAAGATATAAACTAGGAGCAATGCTGCTGCAGCAGCAGATCTGTGATTATATTTGTGTTAAGGGGATGGGGATGGAGGCGTTTTTACTTTTTCTATGAAAAAATTATTTAAATGTGGCTGAAGAAACAAACTATGACTGGAAATGAAGACGAAACTTCATTTTTCAAGTCTTTTAAAGTCGAGCTAAAATATTTATGCCTTCAATTCTTCATGTTTTCTACGTCAATTCTTACCGTAATCGTTCATGTTCCCCCCCCCCCCCGCCACCCACGTTTTTTTGTTCAAAATTCTTACGGTTTAATTATATATATATATATTTTTTAATTTAAGGTATTTAAAAAAAAATCGTTCATAGAGTATATATTTAACATTTACATGTTATTCTTTTAATGTTTGGTCTACTACAATAGTTAAATTCTATTGTTATTTAATGCGTGTCATATTTGCATAATTTTAAAATTTTAATTTTAAAATAAAAATCTTAAAAGTATAATTTATTTAAAAAAAATCAAAATTTTATTAAATCTAAAAATCCCCAAAGCTATCAAAACCCTAGCTTTAAACTCTTTTACCTACATCGATTTTCTTTGATGTTCCTTAATCATTTTCCTTTACTATTAGCCACTTCTCATCAGATTTCAATATACAGTAGAATGAATTATGATCTTTTGTTGGAATCATCTAATCAGAGTCGTCACCTATGTAATTGTCCATTTTTTACTGTAATCATTGTGTGAAACATGAGGGTTCGATTAGTGAATGTTCGTGTGATCGCTCATCGTTGGAGTATCAGTCGGTTGGCAGCGGCCGACAATGGAAATGAGATGAAATTAAGAATTTTTTATATTTTGAAGGGTTTTTTATAATTTCAGAAAAAGTTTAGTTTTTTTTAAATAAAAAATTTTAAAATTTATAAACATGACACATGTCAAATAAAAAAAATTAGTGAGCATGACGATGTATGCACTTAAAGAGTAATATCGAAAACATTAAACATTTACTTTAAGCGAAAAAAATATTTAAACACTTAAAATTAACTTCAAGTATTGTTTGAGAATTTAAGAAACTCATATGAAATTATAGTTTGACAAATTATTAGCATCGATGAAGAAGTTCGACGCAACTAGTTGCAGGCTTGAGTGTAAAGATTGATTTTTGGATTTGACGAACAATGACCACAACGATGGTTGGGTGATTGATCGATGGCAATGCTAGCAGTAGGGGTGACCAACAATGGCTCGTAATGAAGTTTGGTATTAAAAATTTTAAATTGTTAATTTTTTTTTTGTGATTTTAGATAAATTTAAAATTTATTTTAAATATAAATAATTTTGGCTCGAAGTTTGTATTAAAAATTTTAAATTGTTAATTTTTTTTGTAATAACATAAAAAAATTTGAACGAAAAAACCTTTAGAGATCTAGATTGAGCAAACAATGGAGTTTGTATATTTTTCAAGGAAACTGATTGAGTTTATTAGCAAGGGTAAATTACATACATGACCACTTAAATTTGGACAAATTATATTTTGACTATTGATCTTTTAGTTTTATCAATCAGACTTTACTTAACTATTTTTATCATTAATCTTTCAATTTTGACTACCTAATTGAATGAAAAACTTATTAGACTGAATAAATTAGAATTAAGAAAATACCCTCAAATCAAATGGTAACACATAAATTAAATTAACAAAATATATAAATAATGAGAACTAGGTATGTAATTATATTATTTTAGTATTATGTCAATTCGTGATAACTTAATTAACAATACGTTAATAGTTAAATAGTCTAATTGATAAAACTGAAATATCAATAGTTAAAAAAAGAATCCATCAACAATTATGTGATCACGGATGCAGTTTACACTATTAATAAAGAGATGATATGAACTCTGAACATCTGGGAAAAGAAAAACTGAATTCTTTTTATGGGGTTGGAAACTTTGTGCGCAAGCTCAAAAGTTACAAGTAGGGTTAACAATCCTTTATGAAAACTTTGGACAACTTTGAGAAGCAATATCCAGTTATGAATCCAAATTGAACTCTACGTATCAATGTGATCCCAGTCAATAGATCTATTGTCGAAACCGTAATCTGATTGATGGTGCCTGCTCCTTGCCAATCTGCTCATTATAGCAAGACCTGTAAGAAGAAAAGCAGAAACTTGTAAGATGGTTCAAGGAACAAACCAAAACAACTTACGATGGTCATTGTAAAGCAATAGATGGAATATTTGTTTTTGTACCTTCTACCATTTTGTAAAGGGTTGACCACCATCCATCTTTAGATATTTGATGCTGATCTAGCGACTCTTCGATTGTTTTATCATGCTTCCCTTCCAGAACTCCCTGCAGAGTTATGACAGCATCCCTTGTTTTCTTGAGGATACTATCTTCATCTTCGATTTCCAAGCGAGTAAGGTCATTCTGCGATGAAGTGAGGCTAACAGCAAGTGCAAACTGGGCAGCAGCAGCCCAACGAGAAGATGCCAGCCATTTTCTCTGTGTATCCAACTGCTTGTTCTCTTCTCTGCCCAACCTTTCCTCTCCTTCCCCTCCGAGTGCTAGACTCCGCAAGTATTGGGCATTAGCAGCCCCAGTACTTTGAACCATCTTAGAGAAAGCACTGCCTTCATTTGACAATAGTTCCTCCGGTGAATCATATTCCAGCACCTGGTATCAAAATAAGAGCATCGATGCATCAACCAAATGCAAAGCGGAAGCATTAGGGTATACTAATGATGAATAAATTACACTTTTCATAGCTAAGCTTGCAATAAGAGTAAATCAAGCACGAGAATTGTGTACATACCCTGCCAGAATCAAGCAGAAGAATACGATCACAGTCTATGATTGTATTGAGCCTGTGAGCAATGATAAGCATGGTACATGATTTGAATTCTTCCCGAATAGTTTTCTGAATAAGGGCATCGGTTCTGACATCGACAGCTGCAGTTGCTTCATCAAGAACAAGTATCTTTGATCTCCTCAATAATGCACGTGCAAGACTTAGCAATTGCCTCTGCCCGACACTAAAGTTTTCCCCAGCCTCTGAAACCTGGACAAAGCACATGATAACAGCAATAATTATCATTGAAGAACTATACTGAATTCAGCATCCTAGGACGCTTCAAAAGATGACCAACTGATCATTTCTCTTTTCCAAGCATTGGATGAAATTGTTTACGAAATTGACAAAACAAACTCCATTGGGGAAGGGGGGGTGTAACATCCCCATACCGGGGTTAGTGATTAAATTGTGAAGTTTTAAAATTTAGTGATCAAAGTTGATAAATTGAAAGTTGAAGGAATTGATTGAAATATTTGGTGTAGGATCAATTAGCAAAGCATGGGGAACTAAAGGGGCAAATGAGTCTTTTGACAAGGAAATAATTAAATGTTTCTTAAGGATATTTAATAAACCACGTGGAAAGCTAATGAGAGAAACAAGGTTCTGGATATTTCTTTCTTCTTCCTTCTCCTTCTCTGCCGTGAAGCCAAGCTAAAGGTGAGTTTTCTTGTGACCAAATTCTTGATGAATTTAAGGTTGCTTATTGATCCTTAGTTGATAACTAAGCTTAAGGAAAGCTTAGATTATCTTAAAACCATAAGATGAGGAGAATATGAAAAATCAAAGAAAGGAAATAGAAAAGTGAAATCTTGGATTAGAGTTCCTAATAAGAATTAGATGTGGGATTTGACTTGTCATAAAACTAACTAAGAGGTATGAAGTGTTAGAATTCAAATTAGAACATGTTGGAATTTGTGTTAGATTCTTAAACTCTACATGGAGAATTGGATTTTTTAAGTTTTAAAAGTATGGAATTGATAATAATTAGTTTAAGTAAGAGTATGCAAGTTAAGGATATAAAAAGAAAGGGAAATATAAAGTGTTAAGTACACTAAGAAGATATTTTCATGCTAAAATTTAAAAGAAAACATCGAATGTCATCGATGCATCGATGCATAAGGAGTGCATTGATGCACCCCATTAAATACAAACATCGAATAGGATTTATGCATCGATGCATAGTGTAGTGCATCGATGCATACCTCCATTAAAAGATGAAAATGACTTTTCTTTTAGCCTAAAAAATGATAGTTTAGAATGTATTAATTAATATATTGATAAGTATCAATGAATTACTATGTAGATATCGAGCTTAAACGAGTTCTGGAACAATCGACAAGTAGGATTGATAGAGGGAAAGACAAAGAAATCTAAGTGAATGCATATGCATAACATGAATATGTATTCTATTTAGTTCTAGATTTGTGATAAGTCTAGATTTAATATTTTAATACATGATCGCATTTCATATTATGATACATGACATGAATTCATACTATATGTATTATGTGACATGAATATGCAAGAAAAAAGTGTATGAGCTATGTGATAAAGGTATGAAAATAATGTCTACGTGATACAAATTATGTGAATTGTGAAAGCCCATGTTATGTAGATGAGAACTATAGGTATAGTTAGCATGCCAAGGGTAAAGGGTCTACGCGGTCCTTCGGGATATATATATATTCTTTGAAACATGTGTAAAGTCTTGTGAGACACATACTTGATCCCTAGTATATGTATATGATTCTTAAGGAATGATATACGATCATTATGGACATTATTATATGGCACTATAGTACAATTCTACGCGGCACTCCGATGCAATTCTACGTGACACTTCGGTGCAATTATACGAGCTGTGGTGACAACATAGTGCACAACCTCACAATACTCACATACCTTAGGTTCTCAATATGGTACCATGGGCTAATGAATTTAATAAGATGAACTTATAAATGTGAATTTAATAAGTATATGTGTAAGAAACATGATTCTAGTTATTGTGTTGTTTACATACATCTTATCATTGCAACCCATCTCATTTTAACAATTCCTTTATATTTATTGATATTATTATATTGTCTCACTAAGTCGATGACTTAACGTGTAAGTGTTTCACACGTAGGATCCGATAAAGTAGACGATCGAGGTTAAGCAGCTGGACAACATTATTCCTGCAACTATCAGATCAGAAGCAACTTAATCAGTAGGTCATTTTGTTATGGAAATGGATGTTGGCATGTAACTAAAGGGTTAAGTTGTGTATGATCTGAGTGTTTTGATAAACTTGTATTAATATATGTATATTATGGTATTTTAATAAAATAAGTTCAAATGTTTTATCGGGTTTTTTTTAGTATTGTTTTGTTTAGCCAATGTGACATCCTGGACTCGTATCCGGGTCGGATATGAGTTGAGGGTGTTACAGGGGGAATCATAAATACCTCAGCATATAGACCAAGGGAATTCCTCCGAATGACATCTTTCAGGTGTGCTCTCTCTAAAGCCTCCCATAGGTCAGCATCATTGTGTTCATTGAACGGATCAAGATTAAATCTCACAGTTCCTATCCCAAATAAAAACAAAAAGATCATAAATATTGTATACTTTAATCGGAAAAACAATACGAAATATGAAATAAGAAGCAGAAAACCAAAGAACCATCAAGTAAGAAGAAGAAATGTAAGCGTACAGATGTGGTATATGTCACGATTATCTCGACAATATAAGTTAGTAGATATTAGGGGAAAGAAAACTTATAATAAAGCTACTACAATAGATAAAAAGATCTTACGTCAAATCATGGTAGATGCCCGGAAAAAAATTCACCTAAGCTAATATGTAAATTATAATCTAGATTGCTGATGTGGTGTACCTGAGAAAAGAACTGGTGATTGTGGTATAATGCCAAGTACTTTACGTAGGTCCATCAGTCCGAACTTAGCAATATCACAACCATCAATCAAGATCCTCCCTCTTTCCAGCTCTACAATTCTAAACAATGCATTTAGCATGCTCGATTTTCCAGCCCCTGTCCTTCCAACAATGCCTACCTTATCACTAGGAGAAATTGTAAAAGACAACCCATGCAGGACAGGAGGAAGATCAGGTCTGTAACGAAGAACAACATCCTCAAACTTTATAGAACCAGATGAAGGCCATGCAGGAGGGGGGCGGTTACTCTCAATAATAAGTGGGGCTTCTGAAGGCAACTCTATATATGTACCAACACGCTCGACTGAATTTAAACTATTTTCAGCCAAACTGGCAAGCCTGAGTACTGCGGTCAATAAACTTGTAATGTTTAGTGCATAACTCAAAAGTAGACCCATAGTAGATGCATATTCCTGCTGGTTCACTGCCCTTCCATTTTGCATGACAGCAAAGGTTGCCGTAAACCAAATCATGAGTCCTCCCAAAGTTTCCAAACGGATTGCAAGCCAACGATTTGAACTCATGTTAACAAGAGTGAATCTGATATTATTGTCCATGGATTTTCCATTTATGTCAGCCATGCGATCATAAGCTTTATATGCACGAATAGTTGACAGACCGTTCAATGCTTCTCCAAATTGTGCATATACAGGTGATCTAGTTATAGAATCTAAGCGCTTCACTTCACGCGCTGTACTCTGTGGAATTTAAAAAAAAACGATCATGTGAGAAACATACAAACAGGAATATCCAGCTGCAGAGACCTCCATATGCTAAATTTACTGACTTCTAAAAATAAGAACTGGAAAAAGTTAGGCACTTTCTAGATGACGAGAATTTATAGATTTCAGGGTTAGAAAAAAGAACACAATAAATCAGAAAAATAGAAGATGAGGTCAAAGTTCGTTTACCTGGTAGTATAAATAAGCTGCATAAAACAGAACCAAGAGTGGCATTATGGACCACAAAGACATAGTGCTCACAATGCCTATCAAGACAAAAGTAGAAAGGAGCTGCGAGACTTGACCCAAAAACATATTGACGAATGGAGCAACATTTCGATCAATGTCACCTAAATCCTTTGCAAATCTGTTAATAATTCGACCAAGTGGGTTGGTGTGGAAGAAGGTCATTGGAGCTCTAAGAATGGAATTAAGCATGGCATCATGCAACCTTCTGGCTGCATAAAGACTCGATATGATTAACCAATACGAATTAACCAATGTCACCGAGACCTGAAACCAGATGAGGAAGAAAATGAAGATAAAATATGACAAGTAAAACTAGTCCCTGCAAGGCATTACTAATTTTTAAGAAAGCAGAACACTATTATTTATTGGAATGGTAACTCTTCCTGAGAGTAAAACTAAATAAATAAAATGTCAGAGATGTGTAAGAAGAACTTATGCATCGAAACGTAAAGTCGATATGAATCAAATAAACCCATACCTGACCAAGCGATAGAATTGAATAGACCAAATTGTAATAACCCGGTCCATGTGTTTTTGTTGTACTTTGATCTGTCCAAGAACTCAGCCATGTGCTGCTTGAAACTCGTAAGACTTCTGTTAAGATGTAACACATAAAGAGCACCATTACCACCCAAAAACCTCCCAATGCATTCTTGTACCTGGACAAAAATAGTGATAAATCATTGAGATTCTTTTTCCTTTTTAAACAAAAGTGGAAAAAAATAATTAAGAATACATCGCAGCATTTAACTTTAGAAACCCCTCCGGTGGAGGAACCCAGCAAGCAGGTTGAGAGCAAACCTTTCCTGATCTACCAATCGAATCAGCAATTTTCAAATCACCTACTAGAGAATCTAGATGAATACCCACATCCTTGAAATGAGCACTAAACCAGGAAGCCACTCTAAATCTAACAATGAAAGATAATCTGACCAAATCCAGCTTTCTTTTCTGAAAGATAATCTCATTTCTACACTTCCATACTGACCACATCACTGCCCTAGGAATGAATCTCCAAATCAAAGAGTTAGTCATAAAATCATCCCACAAAATTAGAAATTCTGAAGTGGATTCAGAATCCGGGTTTAACCCCTCCTTTGCATCTATCCTTGGTGAAGGATATAGTTTCGCTTTTGATTGGAAAGGATATTATTTTTAGGCATATTTCAAGGGCGGCAAACTGGGAAGCTGATAAACTTGCTAAAGATGGGATAGGGTGATTTTGGTTATTGTGGTGTTGTTTAACAGGAATTGTTCCTCCCTGTTTTGTTGGATGTTTTGTGTTAAGTTTTATGTTCTTCTGTTGGAAGTGTAGGAGTTTGTTCAATCTTGTAATCTGGTTCTTGTGAATAAAAGTTTTCTTGGCTCTCCTTTCCTCCTTCGTTGTTCCTTCATGTTACTCTCATAACATGGAGGGATTGAAGGAGGATTTTAATGAGGCCCTTTCTATCAAAAAAAGAATACATCGCAGCAGAGATTCCTAATTCCTTTCCTCCCTTCCTAATCACACACAATGGATTGTTTGCCACTTACTAAACCACATTTAGTTAACATAAGCAAACCATAATCTACTCAGTGAATCCTCATTAGCAAATCTATCAGTAAAAGACAGGAAATTTTTTAAGTGTGCTGCAGTGAGAAAGACCGGATGAAACTTTTAAGTTAGTTGCATTAAGATATGAGAATATGTCACCTTCCTCCTAAGCATAAAAATGGTGTCAAAATTAGCGATTGAGAAGGTTACAAGAATTCTACATATTGAATAATGGCAAAGATGCTGTTCGAAGAAAACTAAGTTTTTCTAGTTAGCTTACAACTACCGGTCCTCTTTTTTGGTTCAAACATCTATCTATCAATTTAAGTAGACTTGAGTAGCTAGTTATCACAGAATTTGGCGAATCTAAAGATATGGTAATAGCTGTATATAAATGTAATAATGCAATGTGGGGAAAAGAAGTAAAAATTAAAATATTTAATATCCTACCTCACTAAAACATTCCAGCTAACAACTCCTGTTTCCCGTTCTTCCTGCTTAATGAGAACAGATTTGCCTTCTTTTTTATTTGCTTGGCTTGCACTTTTGGGCATGTCATTTGCTACTCCATTAACAACAGGTTTAGAGTCGTCCTGGTCAACTACATCACTGTTTTCATTTTCCTCTGCATACTCTTCCATTTTTCCTGCATTCTCCATTAGCTTTTGGAACAGCAAACCATTATTACTGAGGTACTCAAAAGTTCCTTCCTCTTTCACCATTCCTTCATGAACCAGAATAATTCTATCAACCTGTGAAAGGAAGTGAAGCTGGTTCGTTACGAGAACTCTTGTTTTGCCTCTCAATTCTCCCTTTACGCATTTATCAAAAACCTGAAAATTATCGGTAGCAGAAATCAGATCATTACCACATCAAAACAGAAAGCATACTAACATTATCAAACTTCTGAAGATAAAACAAGAGGGATAAATTTTAAAGGAATAACAGGTAGGATATGAAATAAATTAAAATTAAAAAATATAGATAAAATTAAGGAACGCTAACTCTTCAAAATTAAGTTTTGAAGATCATATACATAGATCAGATTTTAAATGAGCATGTATGCGCCAGGCGTGACTTTGCCTAGTTTAATAAGAATAGCATTACGTGTCCTATTAGGTGCGAAAATATGTTAAGTACATGTCATCGGTATTGGGATAAGGTTTAGTTCTTGATTTTTAAAAGTTTCAAAATGTAAAAAACTAAAAGCAGGGGCCAAGGCTAAAAAAGTTAAAACATGCAATAACAAGGAACAAAACCACATGGATTCTTTGACTATTATGCCAATGTAAAAAAATGGTGCAAGGTGCACTAAAGCGATAGGGGTCTTAGAGCCTATGCGCAAGGCGCAGGCGTGCACCTTATTGAAGTGATGTGCACTTTTTGAAATTAAAAATTTATTTTACTAATCTGCATATACAACTTAATAAAATAGACCATTAAATCATATAATAGTTCAACAAAAGTTCTCCATTACATTAATTACCTTTAACTTTCCAATCAAAAAACATATAACATCGCATTTTATTAGGAAGCATATACATTGTAAATAGACAAAGCTAGCTATATAATAATCTCAAAAGGATATATGACATCATATGTAATCATTTTCCCATGCTAAATTTGTTTCCTCCATATCATCTCCATATTAAATTAATTTAAAAAAAAATATTTAATAAACTTGCACAATAAATAATTAATTATTTAATTAAAAATATAATAATAGATCCATATAAACAAAATTCCTTATGTTAGGGAAATATAATGTAAAAAGAAAAATAATTGTACCTAAGATAAGAGGTTTTGTAAGCTTTATATTAAAAGCCTTATCTTCCTTATTTTAGTTTTTAATGGTGATGTAAGCCCCCCAAGATAGTGTTTCATCTTCTATAAAATCACATTAAGAAAAAAAACAAACTATCAGCCTCTAAAAACCAAAAAACCTTGTATTAATTTTCCAATCCTTGGTCACCATCTTGGTTCTGTTCTACTTTCATATGTTGGGTATGTTCTGTCCTAATTTGGGTATGTTTGCTTCCTCCATGTTCTAATTTCATGTGGTGGGTATGTTTGATCAATGGAAAGGCTTAGCTTCAACTCTAGAGTTGAAGATCTGAAGAAAATAACTCCTCCTTTTCCTTTTTTCCCTTTTATTATTTCTCTTTCGGACTCTTGGTACACTTTCTGATGTTAAGGACTGTTTTGTGTGGCTCAGATGTAACCCACAAGCAAGCAGACAAAAGAAACAAATTATCGCCTTGCGCCTAGGCACGCATCAAGAATGCCATTGTAACACTGTATTGTGCTCTATCAGGGGAAATATCCCATTTAAGATCAATAAAGACCAGTTTTCTTTACACGTTGATAAAACATAATTCTGCTCAGCAAAAACGGAAGGGAAAACTAAGGAGTTAATAAAAAACAACTAACTGCTATACCGAAACATTTACCTGCCGAGCCACGTGTGCATCCAGAGCACTCAAGGGGTCATCAAAAATGTACACATCGGAATTAGAATATACAGCCCTAGCCATGGAAACCCTTTGCTTCTGCCCCCCACTAATATTAACACCTCTTTCACCAATCTCAGTTAGATCACCACCCTAACATAAATATAGACAAACCATGAGATCAAAAAGTGTTGCATAGATGAGAGATTTCAGCCTATTCACAACATCATGTTACAACTTTGTGAAATGCTTACAGGCAATAACTCAAGGTCATGCTGCAATGAAGTAACATCTATTGCCTTCTCATATCTTGCTGAATCAAAAGAAGATCCAAACAATATGTTACCGCGTACCTGCAAGTATAAACTCCTAAGATCAATAACTAATATGAAAACAATTAAACTTGTTTGAAGGGTATAGACTTTTCAGCTTATTAAGCTAGTAAATTGAAGATCACAAGACAAGCCATCTTAATCATCTTCAAGGAGATAAATATACTAATATTCCTTATCTCGAAAAGAAAAAAAAATAACTAGTGTCAAAACTGATTGCCAGTAACTAAACAAATCAGACTACATATCAAAAAGCACAAGCAAACATAAAAACAAGATAAGCAAGACAAAACTTACAGTTGCATTGAAAATCCATGAAACTTGAGGAACATAAGCGACTGTTCCTCTGATAACAACACTAGCATCAGACGTTGGAGCAAGCTCCCCCAGCATTGCGGATACAAGCGAAGTCTTCCCTTCACCAGTACTACCAACTACTGCAACCAGGCTACCAACTGGGATATCTAAATTAATATTAGACAATGTGGGCCTCTCTGCCTGAAACAATAACCAGGAATTTTATATTGTAAAAGACAAAAGAAAGAGAGCATTTTTTGGTCCCAGAATGACATAAAAGTATAAAGCTTTTGCCTCTTCAGGATAGTTCACACAGAATCAAGGGTTCATTTCATCTAAGAAGAAGAAATCAACAGGTAAAAAGATATTTTTAACAATCATATTAAGAGTCATGAATTTATGTTGCTTGATGTGATTATCCTTATTAAAATTACAGAATAAGAAACAATTATATAGGTCAACTTAAACATATGTGCAATATACATTCATGTAAATTACAGACTAAAAATGAAAAAGTTAAAAGTGTCAATTTTAAAGATTAGACCTTTGAATCCCATGAAAAAAACCCATCTTTTATTTGGATTGCTGGTAGTTCAGGATCAAGAGGAGGATTTGGCAAAAGAACTCTCTCTTCGGTCAAGAAAAGCTCCTCCAGACGTTTTAGTGATACATTTGCATTTACTACCTGTCAAACCACAGCATTAGAATCCAAAAAAACACACTACAAGTTTTAGTACATTCCACCTTTCTATGTACCATAGGAATATACCACTCATGTAAAGTAACAGATCCAAACAGAAAATAAGCCCTTCAAAGGGCAGAGAAACACAATCATATGACCTATCTAGAATCTACTACCCAAAATGCCAGTTAAAATGCCACCTTATAAAATGGTCTAGCCCAAATACCTGAAAGAGGAAAAGAAGATCACCTGAGTAATAATATTGGGAAGCATGAATAAGGGGAACCGAAGCACAGCAAAGAGAGAGAGAGATGTGAATGCCCTAGCAGGTGTCAAATCACCTCCAAGCAAAGTAAACATGCCAAATGAAATCACAGTCACCACAACTGGAATGCTATTCAGTATAAAGCCATTACACTGCAAACAAGAGATAGAATAAAAAGAATAAAAATATCTGTTGAAATGAACCTACCAGAAACACCTATATGGCTATATCCATATCAATGTCTACAACTAGATCAAAAATCAAAATCAATCAAATTGATTACCCATGAAAAGCATTCTGGATGCAGAACTTACTCACAAAAGTAGAAGCAAAAACAATCTAGTTTGTATCCTGTAACTCTCTTGAATAATCAAAAGGTTCTGGAATAATTTTTTTCTTAGGATTAGAAAATGATAGTGCCAGCCTATCTACCATAAGTATTGCTAAATATCCAAGACATCATGAAAAACCAAGCATGTGGAGATTAACATCCATTTCATTTCAAAGAACCTAGTAGTTTAAGGATTCTAGATTTTAGGATCAGATTTATTATAATTAGGACTCTCTTTCCTTGGAGATAAAGAGTCCTTATAGATATGAGTCTTAGGAAATAAAAAACCTATTAGTTTAAAAAGATTCTAGTTTATGTAACACGCAACCTATTTAAAGGTTGTGTTTTGCTGAATAAAAAAGCAAATGAAATTTTCATTCACTAAAATTCTACAGGTGATGTTACTTTTAAGATGGGTGCTTGGTGTTGCATGCAACAGAGATACAGACTATGGTAGCTGAATTAGCAATTTAACATATTTTTCTTTCAAATTTTACAAAAAAAAATTGAGCTGGTATTTTTTTTTGTCATGACAAAATTAAGACATGCATAAACAGAAATAAAGAGAACAAAAAAGCATAGATCAGGGGACTACCGCTCCAAGCAGGGATGCTTTGCGGAACCATGACAACTCATCATCCCGGACACTTTGGACTTTAGACTGGAAACTGTTCTCCCAAGCATAACATCTGAGACATTACAGCATAAATTCAAAATCGTAACAAAAAGTACTCAAAAGCTCTAGAAAGACAATGAAAAATAAACAGTTTTCTAGAAACAAATCATACTTTACAGTGTCCATTGCAGCCAATATTTCATTCATGAGGCCTATTCTCTTATCTGTACGTTGCAAACCTTCCTTTGACAACTTTTGCATTCTGCTTATAACTACTGTCTGTTTGCAAAATGTCAAATAATGTAAGACAATAAAGAAAACAAAGACAATAAAATGAAATGTGTGCTCTATAAGTTTAACACCACATAATTCTCTTTATTCAAGGAATTAGAAGTGTAGTATCCGCTATTCATCTTAAAGAAAGAATATGGGAAAAAACAGAGCAAAATCACATACTTGCACGGGAAACAGAAGGACTAGCATTAATGCTCCAAGAAGTGAAGCAACACCTAATTGCTGATAAAGAAAGACCATTGCAAAAATAATACGAAATGGAGCTGACCACAAAGTGTGGAGTGATTGACATATTTGCTGCAAAAAGAATAAGATAAATATTTCGTTAGAAAGAGCTGAAATTTTGTAAAATGCACTGGTTTGTTTTAAGAAGCAGAGTTTGGTTGTTTCTCCTCCAAAAATAACAACATGCTTTAAAGGAAATTCATTGTGAACTTCACGATCCAAAGTCATGATATAAACTTAAAACAGGGAAAACTAGTTATACAACATGCTTAGAAGATTAAACACTTGAACATTTACTACCATCTTCAAGGACATTATTCAGGTTAAGAGCAGAGGCAAAACCCCTTGCCCCCACCCCATAAAAATAATAAATAAATAAAAGAAGATACGACATTTCTTACACCAAAATAGAAACAGTGGACTGTATAGAGTCCCATTCAACACCATAGAAACCCAAATTAGTTTCAGCAATACTAGCCATAAAAAATGTTACACACAAATTAAGATAAAGTATTAAATGGTCATGCCTGAAGTGCTTCAGCATCTGTTGTCATCAAGTTGGTTATTTTCCCAGAAGCAAACTTTTTACGCCCCTCATGAGTAAGCCTAAGAGATTTACGGAACACGGCAGCAATCTTCAGAAGAAGAAAAAAGAGTATAATCAGGAAATGGTGAAGCAAAGAAACAATTATGCAAATAGAATAAAAAAATCCATACAAGCCTCTAATAAATATGAGTCGTCTAGTTGTTACAAAAAAATGATAGTTAAATAAAAAGCTAGAGGTAGAAGTGCTCGGAGCTTACAATTACACCAAGTAATATGCAGTTCAAGCCTCAGAAATATTTACACTTGTAACAAATAATTTAAGCCAAATGATCTATAACTAGTGATGTCAACTAATCAATAACTTAACATGCATTCAGACAAGTACTGAGAATGTGAAACCATTATTCTTCCAGAGAAACAGTTCTTCCAGAAAAGACAAACTTCAAATGTAGGAAGCTAACACCAAGCCAAAATAAACTAGATAATGAAAAATTAAAAGTTTTGAGTATGTAACGTCATTGTTAATGAGATAAAAGGCACTCTCACGCTCTCAGCCAGCCTTCAACAGATGAAGAAAATAAAAGAACAGAAAAAAAATAAGCTTGTCAATACTCCAGAAAAACAGCAAAACTGAATGAAATAAATTGTTTCCAGATTAAAAAAAAACAAGTTTACCAAAGTAGATCTCAGCCGAAATCCAACACGCATGACATTCTGAAAATATTGAGCTTCACATAACACCCCAAGGGCCTGGATCAAGTTTTCAACAATCAAATTATATGCACATTTTCATTAAGAAAGAAACTAAAACCTCCATTCAAAGGATTAAATTTATACCACTCCAACAAAAATTGAGAAAGCATAGATGTAACCGATCCAAGCTGGATCACCTCGTTGCATGGACTGCAGGAAGTTAATTTAAGAAATAAGTGACAAAACTTGGTGATAAAGTAAAAACACAATAACGAAAGTAGATAACTACAAAGATACAGGACCTGATAAAGTAAAAACACAATAACGAAAGTAGATAACTACAAAGATACAGGACCATTGTGCAAAGTTCTTATAACTAAACTTGACATGCATGAGTCAACTGCAGATATGTACTTCACATGTTACTTCACCAATAACAACAAAACCAAAGATATTTTAGTGAAAGGTTTCATTTTGCCTTTGTGCCTGAACATGGTCTCCATCATAAGTTAGTAAAAATTTTAATGTACTTAGAAAGAATACTACCATTGAGAACATAATATAAATATAACAGTACTGCCCAACATTAGATCAATTCAGAAACCCAGTAAAAGACATAAGATATTACACCGATTTTTCTTTTAAACATTTGGCAATAGAGGCTAAGGAGAGTTTTCACTATTAAATGAATGAGAACTTGAGCAATTCCATACACTAAAAAAGAACTCAATCGCAAACAAATATTTTAGAATAGAAACAAGGAGCAAACCTCTAACAGGCGGTTCAATATGAGCGGCCCCACAAATTGTGAAAGATCGTTAAAAATCTGCATATTTAAAGAACAGTCAGCAAGTTTAAGGGACAAATATTCGAGGTAGATCAATTGCACCAGAAAATAGCAATTTATCAATTGAGAAACCTTTCATAGATAAGAAAATGAAGACGTTTAAAAAAAGGTGACCAGTCTAAACTCTAAACTACTGGAGAAAAAAAAACTTTCCAAAGCCGCCAAAAGTTCTATAATTAACAGACATTATTTTCCTATGCAAACTCTTTGAGCGAGAATCCTCCTGATAGGTAGGACTTCGGTTAACACAGCCTGCAGGTCACTACATCAAATTACAGTGGAGTACATGACTATTGGGCCCAGCCTCATGGTAGAAAGGTGGAAAATGTGAAATGAGGAAATCTGATCAGATTCTTTTCCATTATTCTAAGATAAAACATTTTAGATTACATTTTAAGGATGCTATGAAACAAAATGATATGGCTTTCAAAATAGACAAGCCTCTTTGATGTAAATGTACATGCAGAAGCTTGAAGGACCAAAGCCAACTCTTTCCAGATGTAATTTAAAATTCTCAGAAAAAATTAAAAAAAAATTATAACTTGATAGTAAAATTTCCATAAATAAAAGGCATCAGAATTTTTCAGGAACATAGGTTATTACCTTCCAGAAGCCTCCCCACCAAAACCTAAAGACCAAGAAGGGGATGAATTAGATAAAGATGAAGATAGTGATTAACTTTTCATGAGCTATATCTAGCATTAACTATTTCACTAGAAGAATACCATTCTCATCCAAATACATGCTAAAGGGCTAGAGCTCAAGATTGTCACTACCTTTTAGATTTGAGTGTCTCCTTATACAATACAAGTCAACCTCCACTAGAAACAATGGGACCATCATTTTCATTGTCATTTATCTGGTTACTTATTTTGTTTATCCCTTCAAATAACTAATGCAATAATATGAAAAAGAAAGGCGCAAACTATCTTTAGTCATACAGCCAAATATGAAAAGAGGCATAACTAAGGCTATATTTCACTACCTTCCTCCAAGGCTGCTATTCAATGCTCTTAAGAGCCATGGTTTAGGCCTTCTTGATTCCTCAGCCCAGCATTTCTGAAACCTACAAAGTCAGACACGGATATCATACATCATCGCAATGCAGAAAATTTCAAGAACCAAAATATAATTAAAATACCCGCACATACTTGTTGTTTAGTGTTTCAGTTCGATCCCAAGTATCTAACTTCCAGACTTCCTTCTCTGTGATAGGCCTTTTATAGCCTTGCTCCATAAGGGGGCTCATCCACGAAAAAAATATTTCTAGCAAAAGGGAAATGAATACAAGAGAATCAAAAGTGAATCCCAAGTACATATTTATTCTGACCCACAAGAGATATCTATGGTTAACATTTGCATCATGACAAGATTAGGGCTAAGAAGAAACAGAAAGGAAACACATGGTTAAATTTTAATCCTTATATCCATTATTCCATTGGGGTAAATTCATAGTTAGAAAGCAATGAGAATATAATATTCCATTGCAATAAAATATGTAAAATTATTGCAAATCAAAAGCTAAAATTACTCATGATGACTGTGCAATACCAGCTGAAATGTTATATCTGGACCAACCACGGCAACATACTAGGCATAAAAAATATAAGGAGTTAGAATATTGTCGTTCTCTTTAGAATAAGGATCTACATCTTAGTCAACATATATTGTTAATTCATGACTCTACTGGGTATCAAAGATAAGTACAGAAAGATATACATACTGGAAAATATATTAACATGCCTCTCAGGACATATTTCCTCTCCTCCGGGAAGTTCTTCATATCCAGCATCATCCACAAGTTCGGCCCGCATTGGGGTATAACCAGGGTATGGATCCAAATCAGGAACATACACCAGTAAGAGTATCCCAAATAAAACCTATACAAGAAAAGAAACCTATCTTTTAGTGTGCAATCAGAAAGGGAAAGGTAAGTGTAAACTTTATGCAATGTATTAATTACAACACTGGCCATGTCATGAATGTACTCAGTCTTTTGAGGCAAACTCATCATTGGCCTAACAATAGCCTTTTGAGATAGAAAAAGAAAAAGGCAAGATAACACACCTGACATAGGACCTCACTTGAGTATAGATACAGCATGGAGCTGCACAAGTATAACAGAAATATGAACCGTCACAAACTGTGTTTGTTCATCAAATATGCAAATTTTAACATAGTAAGGAGGTTAAAGATAACGAATAGTTCCATTTTCAAAACGAAGGCAACTTTACCAACCAAGAGAAACATACCTGTTGTAGAACTCCCTTACAGAAAGAATGAGATTGAGCATCACTGCATCCCCTATCAAAGTATAAAGGAGGCCAAATCTGACAAACCATCGAAATTCACAAATATAGACTTTAGTTTCCACAACAATCATGACAAAAATAGAACACCATGTGAGAGCTTCCACAATCAAAGAAGCAATCTGCACAAAGAATTAAAACAAAAGGCTTCAGATATGATTAACATTAGCCAAAAGGACTAAATTAAATACCATAACAGAGAGATTGACAGATCCTTCTTAAACTAATTGTGATTGCAGGCTCATAAAATTGCAACCTAACTTAAGAAAAATAAAGAATGGCACTAGGATCTGGAAAGATTCATGTAAATAGTCAATGAAAAATGTTGACCATGGCACATGCATCTTCCAGCATGTATATACATAACATATAACATAGCAATTCCAGTTGCCACAAAGCAGCACTCAAGCATAGGAAACATCATAATCCACCACAAGTATTCAACTACTGAAAATATCTCCAACCAGGAAAAACTGATAGTGAGATAGAGCAGCCAGCTTGGAAGAAACTATACAATAAAATATAAAGTACAAGAAACTGCCATCAATGTGTTTAATGCTGGTTCCAGTAAGGCTGTAAAGAATATCTCGCATCATATTTGCAACCCTACTTTCTGGAATTTCCTCCCTTAATGGACAAAATATTGCAGGCTAATGAAATGCAACTCAATGGCTGTCATTTCACTCCATCCTCAAATAGGAACAAAAGCATTTACACAAATATATAACCAAATTTTGGATAAAACTAGAAGCTAATTCAGATTAAATTCAAACTAGTCATCCAAAGGGTAAAGTACAACAAAATATTAACAAATCCAAATTAGCAGAAAAGCCTACAAAAACAAATAAGGAGATTATCAGGCAATATAGGGTGAAATCCTACCTCAAATGGAGCAAGACCAGGCTGTCCGTCCAAATTTAGAAATGAAATCCCGATGATCAACCTGAACAGAGGCTCAGCAGTAGCATAAAGAGCCAGCAGACCAAGCATATAATTATAATATTTGGATCTCAGACAGAAGCGCTGAGCTTTGAGATCTCTCCTGATGAGCCATATTCGATAAACACAAAGACCCAATAACGCCATATGAGATAGGGTGATAACCAGAGAATCAGTTGCACAGGGTGTGTATGCACCAAAGGCATTAGACACAGCCCTTTTCCATACCCCATCAGCCACAGGTCTACAGAACCAAACCAATGGCTCAAAAGCCATTACTTTCTTGTTGCTGCTTTACACAATTCTCTTCACTTGAAAGCACAAAAACATCCACCCACTTATATATTACTCATCGCTTGCCTGCAAACGAATTAAAGCAAATTTAGCGCCAAATCAATAAGCAAAACCAAAACACAAAGCGCGAAGAACATTGTTCATCCTTTTTATTTGCTCATTGCTAAACTTCAATGGCGTTGACAATCAAACATAAGCCATCCGCCTTTTGCAGTGTTTTTTTTTATCAGCGTCCAAACAAAAAACAAGCGCCCAGCAACAAGTTGAAATAAATCTAGTTCCTTTCTGTAGCAGGAAAAGACTTAAAAAGGTATTTCGACATAAAACTCAAAGCAGTGAAAAGGGCGACCAAAACACACACAAAAATCAACAAGAAATGAAAGAAATAAAACGAACCCAAACCAATTTATTTATTTATTTAAAAAAAATGAAGCGTGTGAGAATTATACCTTTGATTCAAGGTTCCAGGGCGAAAAAAAGAACGCAAGATTGTTGGATCGAAAAGCAAGATTGACATAGAAATAGATAGAGAGTCTAAGAAAAGCATTAATAAGTCAATATTGTCAGGTAGTATTTTCTAAAGCGAACAAAAAAAAAATTGGTTTCCAACAAAAAATATCTTACAAGTTTTACGGAAAGATTCCGAAGCACATACCCCTTTTGCTATTTCTTTTTCTCGCTCACTTTTTCAATGGCAACTGAGAGGAGAAAATAAGAGAATTGGATTCACTATCAACTTTGGAAGGAGAAAACAACAACGTCGCTGCTAAATAAGTCATTATCTCCTGTTATATTTAAATAAAAACTATTTTTTTAATCCAAATGTTGGAAAAAAGAGAACTCATTTATCGCGTCAGCGCTTACGACGTTTATTTTATTCTATTATAAAATTAAAAGGTGAAGTATTCCCCCCCCCCCCACACACAAAATTTATTTCCCTCCAAAATAACTTTGTAATCATTAAAGTTGTCATCATTTAAGAAGGTTAAAATTAGGGATAAGATGGGAAGAGGATTGGTAAAGACATTTGTCTTTCTTAAATTTTTTAAAATCTTTTTATATTTTATATTAATAAATTATTCTTATTCTTTAAAATTTTATAAATTTATTTTTTTATAATTTTATAATTTTACTTTGAACGTATAATTATATGTCCATCTTTCATTAAAATATATTGTGTAAAATTATTTATTACAGGAAATTTTATTATAATTAAATTATATTAACTTTAGATTTATTCTAATTAATAAATTTCTAGTTGAATATTAAAAAATTAAATTTAAAAACTATATTAATTAAATAAAATAAATAGTTAAATTATAAGATTTAAACATGAGCCATGCCAACTACCAAGTATGCAAGCTGCTTAATTTGTAAGCTAATATTTAACTAGTTTTAGTTTGAAACAAAGCGGTCCTACTTTTAAGTTAAATCAAATCTCATTCTATAATGATCTGAATTTTAGTGTATTTACGGTGGACAATTATGATAATAGCTCGTTTAATAAATTTTAGATCTAATTTTAATTTTATTTAGAGGGGAGGAGAATGAGAGATTTTATGAAAAATAATAAAAATATTTTTATTAAGTTTAGAAGTCACGGCCTAAAGAAATAAAGATAAATAATTTGATCAATCGATCAAATGTGTATGATCACCGTTATTATAATTTTATGTTAGTGGTTTATGGTGTTTTTATGAGTTCAAAACTTGAATGATAAGGTGAACATGCTTATTTAATATGCATAATGACTTTGTGGTGATTAGGAATGAATTTAGAGTCATTTTAGAGTATTTATAAATTCGATTTTAACGATTTTTCTTAATTAATTAACAATGTTTATATCCGGTAAACACATCTACTTGAATCCTAGATTTATAAAGTTAATAATATTAATTTCAATCTTATTTTTTTATCAAATGTATGTCATCATAAACTCAAAGTTCAAATTCAGAATTTTAAAATTGGTTTCGAAGCCTTTGGTGCATAACATCGTTAAAAATATCAAAACAATGTATATAATTAATGGCTAAGTAATAATTTGAGAGTACCTTTTTTAGATAATAACTTGTGAGAGTATAAAAATTTCAGATTTATTAATATGAGGTAAGTATCTGATAATATATGTTCAAAGATAACTTTCAATCATTTAATATTGAATTCTTACACCCCTGGTATTCTTAATGCTCGAACCGAGATCTCAAGAAACAACACTAATTTCTCTACCACCGAGATCGTTTGGTTTATGCAAAAGATATTGAATGTATATTAATACCTATTTTAAATGTGTTAATTCATTTTATAATATGGTTTGCTATTTTTTAACAATTTTTATTAAGGGCGAGAGAATGGAAAATTTTGATTTTAATGGATATCGAATCTGAAACTTAGGGAAAATGAATGTATCAATTGAGGTGTTTTTTTTAAATTAATCACTGATATTCAGTCTATTAACTGACTAATCCATATTATATACTACAGAGCCGATGACGATCTTTGTTCTATTCGCAAACTGGAATATTATTTATATGATTTGTTAATATAAAATAATATTATTTAAAAGTATAAAATATAAAAATATAATTAAAATAAAAATTAAACTAAAAGATGTATAAAGGAATATGAATTATATTTTAATATTCTTTTCAATTTCATTTATTTTCATAAAAAAAATAAATGATATTATTGTTAAGCTTATAATTGATTAGTATGTAACATATGTATACATTGAATAATAAAATTTGTTACATTCACAATATGAACAAAAAAATATTTTATATAAAATATTATTTATAAAAATTATTCAATGAATGACCATAAATTGAATGATAAAAAATTGTATATATATTTATTAATATTATGTTCAATCGTTTAGTGATGCTTTTTTAATTATTTTATTTAAAGATAAAATATAATTATAAATAAAATTTAAAAATAAATATACATATATTTTTTTCAATTATACTTTAATATTTGTATATATTCTCAGCAAAAATATTGACAGTCAATTAGTTATCTTAAAAGGAATTAATATAAAAAATGTTGAAAAGGAAAGATAAATTTTTACTATTATGCTTAAAATATAAATATCCTAAATAATAAATTTAAATATCTTTGAACCATAACCGATCTAAAAAACTATTAATCAATTTCTTTTGAAAAAACTTAGTTTTCTATTATTGGTGTGTTCTTTATCTCTTTTTTATGTTTTTGTTTATCGATAATGACATCAACTTTAAGGGTGGTTATCGACCACTGGTATTTCTTTAGTCTTTTTCCTCTCTTGTATCGTATCTCTGTTTTGTTTTGTTTTTTTTAATTTTCAATAAGTTTGTTTATATGACACGTTTTCATTTATTTTTATGACATATTTTCATTTATCTTTGTGACATGTTTTCTTTTGTCTTTTGGCATATTACTCGGTCGTTTGATCATTTTTTTCATTAATATTTCTCTAAATGTTGATTTGACATCGTCACGACTGATCAAGATTGTGTTTATATGGTATCTTGTTGATCTTCTTTGCTTTGGACTCTTGGAGTGGATTTGGATACTCGTTTTGATTTCGTTGATAGCTTTTTACGTCGTTCGAGTTTGATTTGTGATTTTTTCGGCGGTCTTCAATTGCTTGATATCATTTTGTGGTTAGTTTGCTGATGCGATCATATATATTTGTATCTATGTTTGTTCGAGTTTCTTGGTTAGATTTTTAATCTTTCCTCGTATGGTTCTTATGATCTTAAGGTGCTAGTTTTGTTTGAATGATTATAGAAAATTATCTTAACTATGTGCTTAATTTACGATTCTAATCGTAAACCTTTATTGTAATTTAAAATATTTTTATTTTAAATAAAATTAATTGTTTCCGTTAAAAAAATAGATTCTTTTAAGAACTCGTTGAATGTACTCAATAATAAAATGAAAGATGTTTTCTAAAAAATCTAAATTTGAATAATTATTTTTATGAGATGTAGATACATTAAAAATTAAAAAAAGAATTTAAATATATATATATTACATCATAATTGTTTTTATAATTATTTCACTGAATACGTTGAATTTAACAATGGATTCAAATATGGTGAGCTTTAAAAACAAAACCTTAAAATTGTTTAATATTTTCGTTACCACTAAAATAAAATTTCATTTGCTAATTTAAAAATGGAGATTATTAATTTATTATATGATATACTAAGTTAGAAATGGGGTTAGATGTAAGATGATGTCAGTTGCGTATCTTGAATCAATAAACTCATTATACCAGTATTATAGTGGATTCTTTTTTTATTTTTCTTGGGTAAAGTATATAAATAGTCCCTGATTATAGGGTGATGTTTTATTAAATTCCTCAATCATTAAAAATTATAAAATTGTGTCTCAATTATAGGACGTCTTGTTGAGTTTTTTTTATTATTAAAAATTACAAAATAGTCATCTGACTATTCATATATTCTAAACTTATCATTTTTTTTATTAAAAATGACAACTATATGAGCTAGATGTTAATATATTAACTATGATAAAATAAAATATGGTCCAAAACTCATTTGAGCTATATTTTATGGATCAATTCTACTTTTATATTATGTTGTCAAGCTAATATTTGAAATATTATGTCGTCGAGTCAATGCTTAAAAGCAACAACGACGTTAGCATACAATACTAAAATATGATTTTTGAGCTTGAAAATTTTAAGCTCACGAGCTTTTGAATTGAGTCGAGTTTCAATTTTTTATTTTAAATTCGAATTAAATTTAACAATACTCAAATTCAACTCAATTCATTTACAACCCTGGGTGTGAGTGTTCAAAATCAGTAGGTTGCATCAGAATATTTGACTTGATCTCTTATGGACTTTCTTCGGCCTTGATTTTATCATATTCAGTTAACATGTTAACATCCAATTCAAACGATCATCAATTTTTTAACAAAAAATGATGAGTTTGAAACATATAATGTAACATCCCAAAAGTCGGGTCAGTGATCAAAATAGAAGTTTTGGAAACTTAGTGACCAATCTCATAATATATTTGAAAGTTTAGGGACTAAATTGGAATATTTAGTGGATGATTGTTTAGTAAATATGTGATGAAGTATGGGTATATTGGTCATTTTAGAGGAAAGATTTTTTATTTTTCCTTTTTAAGGCATTATAAACATGCGAAGTAGAGGGGAAATGAAAGCTTACAGACTTCTCTTCTTCTCATGTCTTCTACATGCATGGAAGCCAAGGGCAAAGGTGAGATTTATTATTAGTGGATTTTTAATTAAAATTTAAGTTTGGTTCTGATTATCAAGTGACACTTAAGCCTAAGGAAAGCTTAATTTGTCTTAAAACAACCAAAGGAAAGGTATAGGAATGATTAAAGAAAGGAAGTGAATAAATGAAATCTTGGTATAAAGATAGTTATTAGATTTCCAGATCAAATTTAACTTGTCATCAGTCAAAATAAGAAATTCAAAGTATTGGGAACGAATTTAGAACATGTTGAGAAATTGGTAAGATTATTGGTTTTCAAATTCAAGATGGAATATTGAATATCAAGGTGAGTTATAGTGATATAAGTTGTCTAAAAGAAGTTAGTTAAGTTTAAGGGCTAAAAGGAGGTTATATAAGAAGAATTAAGTAAGTTTGGGTGATTTTTCGTGCTTTAAATGTGATTTATGGGCTAGGGGTATCGGTACCCATTCAACAGGTATCGATACCCTCTCAAACGAAAAATTACAGAATGCAATGAGGGTATTAATACCCTCATTAGGGTATCAATACCCCCATAAAGGAAAAAATAATTTTTGGTTCATTAATTAAGCTTAAGCTATTAGTATCAAATTATGAGGTTTAAGCATGTGATAATTGTCTTGGAAATTATATTTATGTAGATGCTAAGCCTAAACAAGTTCTGGAACGTTGGCCAAGTAAGATCGATCGAGGAAAGATAAAAAAATTGGTATTGACTAGTGAGGCCAGGTGAGTGCATATTATTTCATATGATTATATGGAAATAGACTTGCGATAAGTCTATTTCCGATAGTATAGTACATGAATTTGTGATTACAAGTATGCAATTAATATGAAATGTATGTATGCTTGATTGTATAAGTGTATATGTGCTATGTGATCTATGTGAATATATATGATTATGGAATAAAGTATGTAATAATAGGAGAATATGATTAAGTATGAGAATTAATATAATAGAGCTATAGAATTTCAAGAGAATTAAAGAAACTAAATAAGATTGAATTATAGAATGAAAAGGGAATATTATATCAATTAGGAAACTTGAATATACAGTAATGATATGAACATATAAGATAAGTTATATGCTAAAGATTTGTAGAGATATATAAGAGTACATGATATATGTGAAAACATGATAATATGATATGAGTTAAGTTATGTGACAATAACTATGAATTATATAATACAACATGGTGAACATGTAACACCCCCAACCCGTATCCGACCCAGATCCGAGTCCGAGGTATCACATTGACTTTTCAAAACTTTTGCTTGTACAAAATTAGTGAATAATTTAAAACTTTTATAACATATAACTTATTCAAAACTTTTACAAAACTATTCAGAGCTTATACAATATATTATTTTGAATACATGCCAACTAAAACTTTAGTTGTTAACATACATATTATTCATCTTTCTTCTAATCTGACCTTCGGTAAGGAGAACTGACTTATCTTTATCCACACTGCTCTTTACTCTTCTCACTTCTGTAACCTACGTGTGAAACAATCACACGCTAAGTCTATGACTTAGTGAGGCAATAAACATATAATATAAACATTTACTAGTAATCATTTCTTACAACTTATATACTATTATATGTAACAGATACATACATACATACATGTCATTATCACTCATATCTCTTATCTCCTGTTCCTATGATCTTTTATGTTCATATTATATATCTGATAGACTTGTTATTATATCATCATATCAATCAATTATACTCATTCACATATACCTTAACATGTACTCACGTATGCCATATAACATATATATATATATATATATCATGTTAGGTAAAACATATATACTATCGTAAATCAAACACACAAGCAACTATATCATCATCTTCATTCTTATCACTATCATTGATTCCTTTTATCGTATAATCTTATAATTACCATTTGCACCATCATATATCACACATAACATTTCATAAGGAAACAAACATATCATCATATTCAGTTTATTAATATTATCTCTTTATTAACCCATGGTACACATGTGAGAACTGTAGATACGTGAGTCTATTGAGGTTGTGCACCACTATACTGTCACCACATCTCGTATAAATGTCCCGAATGACCTATCCAGAGGTCACAAAGACCCCGGTAACTATTCAGAGGTCATAAAGAACCTCGGCAACTGTCCATAGGTCCCGAAAAACCTAGGTAAACTGTCCATAGGTCCCGAAGAACCTAGGTAGACCCTCGACTCTTGGCATGCCAACTATACCCCTAGCTCTCATATCACATAACATGAGCATTTTCATTTATAACATTTCATATCACTTGTTATTTCTCTTCTGTCACATACCACATGTATGTGTAACCATATATCTCATATCATATCACATGTATCACAAGTGCATGTATTCACGTAGATCGTTTCATATGACTTATATTACATCACATATGTTTATGGGTATATCCCATAGCATATAAAATAACATATAAACTTATATATGTATTCATATGTATACTTTCATCTAGTTTATATATCAATGTCATATAACTTATCTCATAACTTATTTGATATTCATATATATTCTTATCTTATAACTTATATTACCTATGAGCTATTCTTATATTACCCTATATCAACCATACTTTGTTTATCTCACTTTTCATATCATTCATTTTTCACATATATGTCACTTTGCTTATAACACTTCTCTGGTTTTCATATGACATGTAAATCATTGTCATCTCTTGTTCTCATATAATTCCATATAGTCACTTATCACTTATCACATAGTTTACATTCTATTATCATAGAATCATATCAATAACATATATACTCATGCACACATATGAATAATAACAAACACATACCTCTATGAATTCATGCATTTTACTATTGGAAATAGACTTATCATAAGTCTTATTTTCCATTTAACATCATATACTAAATAATGTGCACTAACCTTGGCCTCACTAAGTTTCAATCCACTTTATGATTTCCTCTCTTCCGATCAAATCTTAACTTGATACACAACCTGGAACTTGTTCGTGTTCGATATCTACATAATTATACATTGATACATATCAGTATCCCATTGTTATAATCTAATCTATCATTTCTTAGACCAGAAGAAATGTCTATTTCAATTTCCCCTTGAAGTGCATCGATGCATGCTATAGTGCATTGATGCATTCTTTAACATGTGCATCGATGCACTACCCATGCATCGATACACAAATTACCTTCGATGTTTTCATTTTAAAGGGATGCACTCCTTATGCATCGATGCACCATTTGCATTCGATGTTTCTTCTTTAAAGAGTGCATCGATGCACATTCAATGTGCATCGATACACCTTGCCCAAAATTTGCATTTTAAGCCTGAAAATCCATTTAATTCAACTCAAATGCTTCATATTTCACCCCCTTTCATATTCCTTACTTACATATACATATTTGCCCTTATTTCTACTCAATAATCAATTATTTAACCTCCATATCCTATTCTCCTTAAGAAATTCAAGAATCATACCCAAATTTTAACATGTTACAAATCCAATTCTAATACTTCATACATGTTAATTAGATTGATGAAAAGTCAAATTTACTCTAAAACCTCATTAAAGAACCCTCTTTCAAGATTTCACTTATTCCTCTATTTTCTTTAATCCCCTATATTCTCTTCATCTTATTGTTTCAAGATAATTTAAGATCTTCTTATTCTTAATTATCACCTAATAATCAAAACTCAACCTTAAATTTTAGCTAACAATCAACAAATAAAGAAACTCACCTTTGCCTAGCTTGAGAACGTTGGAGAAGAAGAAAGCAAGTGAAGAAGAAGAGAGTTTTCATCTTCCTCGCCCCCACGTGTTAATCTCCTAATAAAGGGGATAAAATATCTTTACTTGTCAATTGACCATTTTACCCTTTACTTCATTTAATAATTACCAATAACTTGTATGATTTATTTCTAAATAAATCATTGAACTAATCCATGGTTCTACTCTAGTCACCAAATTCTAAAACTTTACAATTTGATCACTAACCCGGTATTGAGGATGTTACAGAACATATAAGAAAAGGATAATAGAATGTTATTTGAGCTACTTGATAATGAGCCATCATATTTCATGCATGTGTAATATAAGTTATAAGATAAGAATATATGTGCTAACATGTATTTGAGAATATATATATAAATAAGATATGATAGATGTTTATGTGAAACCATGCAAAGTGATATGAGAAGTGACATGAATTACATGAAAAGTAAACTACGTGATTACATGTCATATGAACATAAGAGAAATGTTATAAGCTAAGTGGCATATGATTATGAAATCATATGAAAAGTGAAATGTACTGTTGAAACATTTTAATATTTCGATATAACAAATTAAGTTAAATGGATTTTAAGATTTTCCAAATGATTTTCTAAGTATATTCGATATAACTATTCGAATATCAAAACATTACTCCAAATATTTCAAAAATCATTTTTGATCCTTACTTAAGTGTAAAATTAAGTTTTAATCATAAAACAATTTCAAAATAATTTTACAAAGTATTTCGAACCAATTCAAAGCCAAAAATTCCAGATTTCTCAGAGGGAACCGATTCCCCCCATAGGAGGAACCGATTCCCCCTGAATGGTTTGGCTCCGAGATTTCCAGAATGCTCGGAGGGAACCGATTCCCCCCAAGGGGGTACCGATTCCCCCCTGTTCAAACGGTCGAAATATTTGAATTTTACACTTAGGGAACCGATTCCCTATGAGAGGGAACCGATTCCCCCCACGCTCTAAGCTGTTTTATTAAATGTTTTCACACTAAAACGGCTATAATATCTTCTCTAATTATCCCCAACGTTCAGAAGTGATCCAAGGTGTATTTAAGCAAGCTTAGAAGCCATTGATCAAAAACAAGAAACATCAAGCAACTAGAATCAAGAGAGAATCAAAGAGAAAGCATCAAACCTCAAGTTTGAGCATTTCAAGCCCATTTTCATTCAATATTCATTTTGCTTTCAAGAACACTTTTTGTGCTCAATTGTATTCATCTTTGAGTGTTCTTTTCTTTGTTCTAGAATTGTGCAAACATCTTACCTTGTGAGGTTTTCTTATAAGTTTGCAAATTTGTAATCTTCTCTTTGAGAAAAGAGTGTTCTCAAGAGTTGGGGTATACTCTTGAGGGAATTGTAAGGTTATCTCTTTGGCCTCAAAAGAAATAACAAATTAGTGAATTTGTTGGAAAATCCTTAGTGTGGATAGCTAAGGTAGTGGACGTAGACTTTGTTTGAGAAAGTCGAACCACTGTAAATCGCTGTGCAATTGCTTTCAATTTTCTGCAAAAGCTTCCACAAAATTTTTATTGCCAATTCACCCCCCTCTTGGCCAATTTCGTCATTCTATTAACTCAACAATTGGTATCAGAGCCTAACTCATTTGAAGGTTTAATCGCCTCTTGAGTCGATCCGGGAAGAGTTACATCGATTACAAAGTCATCAATGGCCTCCACTTCAAACTTCGACTCCGGTCTCGATTCGATGCCCGTCAACAAGCCTCCTTTCTTCAATGGAGCTAACTACGCCTATTGGAAGAATAGAATGATGTACTTCATTCAAGCAAGTGACATGGGAGCATGAAATGCCGTAGAAGAAGGATACATTAAGCCTATCACTCATCCAAGGTTGTGGAGTGAAGGAGATACAAAAATGTTCCAGCTCAACTCCAAAGCCATCCATATTATCTTTTGTGCTCTTGGACCAGATGAATACGGAAGAGTTTCATCGTGTACAACCGCCAAAGAAATATGGGACAAACTTCAAGTCACACATGAAGGTACAGATGAGGTAAAGAAATCAAAAATTAGTATTCTAACGCATAGCTATGAAAATTTCAGGATGAAACCAAATGAAGACATCAAAGCTATGACGGATAGATTTTCAACGATTGTCAATGGTCTCAAATCATATGGAGAGATCATCTCAAATGAAAAGCTTGTGAGGAAGTTAGTCTACTCCCTCCCAAAATCATGGCAATCAAAGAAGACGGCAATCATCGAGTCTAAGGACCTATCGTCCTTAACTCTTGAAGAACTTATCGGTTCACTCCTCACTCATGAGATGATGCTTGAAGATGAGGTGAACCTTGATAAAGTTGAAGAGACACCAAAGGAGAAGAAGAAAAACATTGGAGTTGCTCTCAAATCCACAAAAGATGAGAGTGATTCTAATGATGATGATGATGACGAGGAAATGGCATTGTTTGCCAAACGGTTCAGAAAAATGATGAGACCTTACCAAGGAAGAAAATTCAAACGAAACGAAGGCCTCAAAAATGAACCAAAAGAGAAGGACCCAATCATTTGCTATGAATGCAAAAAGCCGGGGCATGTCAAATATGATTGCCCACAATTGAAGAAAAAGGGTCAATCAAAGAATAAGCACAAGGCTCATGTGGCTACATGGAGCGATGAAGAAGGTTCCGATGAAGAGGAACAAGAAGTAGCAAACTTGTGCTTGATGGCATTCGGGGAAGATTCTAAGGTAACCTCTAACTCATCTGATTTTGATGATTTATCTTATGATGAGCTATTAGAGGAATATAATGGGTTGGCTTCGGATTATGAGAAATTATTTTTAAAATATAAAAATGATGTTTCAAAGTTGAAAAATGAAAATAAACTCATATCCAAAACCAACAATTATCTTGAAAGTAAAATTAAAGATTTGCAAATCAAACTAGAAGAGTTTGAAAAGAAAAATTTAGATTTGCAAAATTTACTTTCAAAGGTCAATGATGATCATCAAAAGAAAATTGATGATCTTAAAATCTCTTTTGATAAAGTTGGAACAAAACGTTTTGAAAAAGGAGAAAATTCAAAATCCAACTTTGTTAGAAAAGATTTTAGAAACTACAATCATAGAAATCCTCAACGAACCTTAAATGGTAAAATATTTAGAAGTATATGGGTTCCTAAAGGACTCATTACTACTAAAGATAAAGATATCCTACAAAAATGGATACCTAAGGGAACTAGGATTTTGGAAACTAATGAATATGGACCCAAAAGAATTTGGGTACCAAAAATCAAAAATTAATCTATGTTTGTAGGGAAAGGAGCATTGCTACAAGGCACGGGAAACAAATTCAAATTCATGGTACCTTGATAGTGGATGCTCAAGACACATGACCGGAGACAAAAGCCGGTTCATTGAGCTTAACGCCAAAAATGGAGGAAAAGTGACTTTTGGAGACAATTCAAAAGGTTACATTGAAGGTATTGGTACAATAGGTAATACCTCTTCCATACAAATTAAGAATGTTTTATATGTGAATGGATTAAAGCATAATCTATTGAGTATTAGTCAATTATGCGATAAAGGATTCAATGTCTTATTTGAAATTAATGGTTGTAAAGTCATTGACATTGCATCTAATCGGATTATGCTTGTTGGTCATAGAATAGGAAACATTTACATGGTGCATTTAGATTCTATTGATATGACTAATTTATGCCTAGTTGCTAAGGATGAGCATGATAGTTGGTTATGGCATAGGAGACTGGGTCATGCTAGTATGAGTGTTTTGCAACGGTTAATTCAATGAGACTTAGTAAGAGGGTTGCCTAAGCTTAAATTTGATAATGATAAAATATGTGATGCTTGTGCTAAAGGAAAACAAAAACGAGTTTCTTTTAAATCTATTAATGATGTATCAACTAGTAGAGTATTACAATTGATCCATTTAGATCTTTTTGGGCCAACTAGAACTACTAGCTTGGGAGGAAAACAATATGCATTTGTCTTGGTAGATGACTATTCTAGATACACTTGGGTTCTATTCTTAAGTACTAAAGATGAAGCATTAGAAAATTTCATCACATTTTCAAAAATAATCCAAAATGAAAAAGGATACTCTATCACTAGTGTTAGAAGTGATCATGGAACTGAATTTGAAAATCTTGGATTTATTGAGTTTTGTAATTCTAATGGTATTAGCCACAATTTTTCAGCACCTAGAACCCCTCAACAAAATGGAGTTGTTGAAAGGAAAAATCGAACTTTAGAAGAAATGGCTAGAACCATGCTTTGCGAAAATAATTTGCCAAAATATTTTTGGGCGGAAGCCACAAATACCGCTTGTTATGTTGTAAATCGAGTAATGATTAGGCCAATTTTAAAGAAAACTCCATATGAAATTCTCAAAAATAAAAAGCCTAACATTAGCTATTTTCATCCTTTTGGATGTAAATGTTTTGTTTTAAACAACGGTAAAGAAAATCTTGGTAAATTTGATGCTAAAAGTGATGAAGGAATTTTTCTAGGTTATTCCTTAAATTCTAAAGCTTATCGTGTATTTAATAAAAGAACTTTAGTTGTAGAAGAGTCTATACATGTTGTTTTCGATGATAATCCCCTTCCGAGGAAGGATTCTTCTGTTAATGATGATGTAGGTATTGTACAAGCAAATGACGTTAGACATGACGTTGGAGAATCATCATCAAAGGAAGAAACAAAAGATGAGGAAACTCATGATCCCCTCGAGAATCCAACCATTGAAGAAAGGGAAGTATCTTTTCCAAGAGAGTACAACTATGTCAAGGATGGTGAAATTATAGGTGATCCATCAAAAGGGGTAACTACTCGATCTTCTCTTAGAAATATCTGTAATTATGTTGCATTTATTTCATGCATAGAGCCTAAGAACATCAAAGAAGCATTAAAAGATGAACATTGGATTATGGCTATGCAAGAAGAATTAAATCAATTTGAGAGAAGTAAAGTATGGACATTAGTTGAAAGGCCTAGTAATAAATCTACTGTAGGTACTAGATGGGTTTTTAGAAATAAACTTGATGAAAGTGGTAATATAGTGAGGAACAAGGCTAGACTTGTTGCTCAAGGCTATACTCAAGAAGAAGGCATAGACTATGATGAAACATACGCTCCCGTAGCTAGGATGGAAGCAATTAGAATGTTATTAGCATTTGCATGTTTCAATGAATTTAAATTATATCAAATGGATGTTAAAAGTGCATTTTTAAATGGTTTTATAAAAGAAGAAGTGTACGTGGAACAACCTCCAGGTTTTGAAGATTCAAATTTTCCGGATCATGTTTTAAAATTGACAAAAGCTCTTTATGGTTTAAAACAAGCTCCTAGAGCTTGGTATGAAAGATTGTCAAATTTTTTAATTGAAAAAGGTTTTTTAAAAGGAAAGGTTGACACTACATTGTTTTTAAAGAGAAAAGGTAAAGATTTATTAGTAGTTCAAATTTATGTTGATGATATAATATTTGGTTCTACTAATGATGTTCTTTGTCAAGAATTTTCTAAGCTAATGCAAAGTGAGTTTGAGATGAGCATGATGGGGGAGCTCTCATTTTTCTTGGGACTCCAAATCAAGCAAAGAAAAGATGGCATATTCATTAATCAAGCTAAGTACGTCAAAGATATGCTCAAGAAGTTTGGACTGGAAAATGGGAAACCTCATAACACTCCAATGAGCTCTTCAACAAAGCTTGACTTAGATGAAGGAGGTAAATGTGTAGATGTTAAATTATATAGGTCAATGATTGGCTCTTTGCTTTATCTAACTGCAAGTAGACCGGACATTATGTTTAGTGTTTGCTTATGTGCTAGATTTCAATCATGTCCTAAGGAATCACATTTACTAGCTGTTAAGAGAATCTTTAGATACCTTAAGGACACTCCTAGTTTAGGACTTTGGTATCCTAGAGACTCTAGCTTTAGCTTGCATGCTTTTTCTGATGCGGATTATGGAGGATGCAAATTAGATAGGAAAAGCACCTCCGGTACTTGCCAATTCCTTGGAAATATGCTGATTTCTTGGTTTTCAAAGAAACAAAATTGTGTTGCATTATCTACCACTGAAGCCGAATACATTTCAGCTGGTAGTTGTTGTGCACAAGTTTTATGGATGAAACAACAACTTTTTGATTATGGAATTGAAGTAGGTACTATTCCTATCAAGTGTGACAATACTAGTGCTATTTGTCTCACTAAAAATCCCATCCAACACTCTAGAACTAAGCACATTGAAATAAGACATCACTTCATTAGAGACCATGTCACTAAGGAAGATGTAGTTCTAGAATTTGTTGATACTTTGCACCAATTAGCGGATATCTTTACAAAACCCTTAGACAAGGAAAGATTTTGGACACTTAGGAGAGAATTAGGTTTGACCAACCTATCTTCACTTAGTGTTTAAAATAATTTTAGCACTTTTAATAAATCTTGAAAAATGCTTATAATAATAATTTTTGATTGCATTCTTGCTATTAGTTAGGGGGAGTTTGTGATTCTTAATGAGAATTAATTTTATGTTCAAAAATCAATTAAAGATTAATTTAATTATTTGAACATAATTAATGTTTGATATATGAGTTGCCAATACCACTAGAAAAGATTAATTTAGCATTTTGTGCTTAAAAATTTGGATTTTAGCATTTTGGTGCAGAGGGAATCGATCCCCCCTGAGGGAACCGATTCCCCCTTTGAAGGGGAACCGATTCCCCCCACAGGGGAATCGATACCCCCCTGGGGTTCTGTTAAAATCGAACAGAACACCCCAAAATCCCAAACCCTCATTTTATTATATCTTCCGCCGTTCTCACCCTCTAAACCCCTCAAATCTCCATTTTTGCCTCAAATCAACGATATTAATCGGAATTTGCTTCATAAATCATCTTCCAAACCTGTTGGAATCATTAAAATCGTGCAAACAACATCTAAATCCCCTCAATCTTCATATTTCAAGGTAAATTTTTCTAAACTCTTTATTTCATTATTTTTGAACATAGGATTAGTTTCAATTAGTTCTAGGTTGAAATAGTGATCGGGCATTGATTATTTAGTGATTAGAAACTAGATGTTACAACTAATTTCATCAAAAACACAAGAATTTTTCAAATTTTTTAAAATTTTCGAAATAATAAAAAAAATGTTATTTTTCAAATTATTGTGTTTTGATCAAATTATATTGTTGTTATGAAAAACTATACATATATTGTTTCTCAAAACCATATTTTTCAAAAGTTTTTCAAAAACTTTGCCCATTAGGATTGATTTAGAGAATCTTGAAATATTGAGGACTCATTTGAGTTTTGGGATTAATTGAATTGCATACACTTGTTTTAAAATTGCAGGTTATTATATCTATTCCGATTTCCTTCACCATGTCAAATCCTAAACGTCCTAGGTCTTCATCTAGTCGTTCTAGTCGTCAACCAAATCCACCTCCAAATCCTCCTTCTATTCCAATTTCTAATCCCAATCCCACTGATCCTAACTTGACTATCCAAAATTCGTGTTTTAATCATCCTGGGTCTAGAAATCACCGATATTGGTATTATCAATATTTCGATTCTTACAAAATCCGGGAAGAACGTATTCCTTCGCGTCAAGCTATGTTAGCTATCGATTTTAAATATCTTCCCATTTTACAAGAATGGAAATTTGATAAACTATTTGATCTTGAACCCATCGTTTACCATCAACTTGTTCGTATATTCTACTCTAATGCCGTATGTGTTAAAAACCAAGCTGAAACCGAAACCATAGGAATTCGTTCCTACCTCCTAGGACAATTCTTATATATTGACCCGACATATATAGCCAATACATTTGGATTAGATAATGATGGTATCTCGAATGAAAAACAAATTTTAGGTTCTCGTTACAAAAGAAGAGATAGTGCGAGTGTCTTAGACCTACATGAGCGTTTTCTTCATCTAATGATTTCTTGGTGGTTTCGACCATCCGGAGGTCGTTATTCTACTCTTAGAGCTTTGGATCTTTGGTGGTTACATTGTTTCGAAAACCGTATTAAAATTAACCTACCTCAGATTATTTTTGCTGAAATTGTTGAAACCGTAAATCTTGTTCCTAACAAGAAACACTGTTCATCTCTAGTTTACGGTTGCTTTTTGAGTAATCTGTTTTCCAAAGCTGGGCTTAGAGTCGGTCTAGATGCCGTTTTTCCTCTTAAGAAACAAATAAATCTTCTTTCCTTAACGAGAGTGGGATGGGTAAAGGACAAAGAAACCGGTGAATGGGTTCGATCTTCTACTCCGGGAGCTAGTTCTTCACAAGCTCCACCCGAAGCTGACGAAGATCCCGAGCTCGAGCAATTAATGCAAGATATCGATGAAGCCGAAGATGAGCCTGATCAGCCCGAAGAGTAGCCCGAGGAGCAAGCACAACAAACGCATCAAATGCCTCCATATTTTCAATCCTTTATGGAGACATTCGATTTCCGATACGCCACCATGGACTCGCGCTTTTCCTCTATAGAGTCCCATTTATCCACAATGGGAGCTCAACAATTAGAGATTCTTCGGGAGATGCGTGCAAACAATGAATCTACCAATGCTCGTATCAATGAACTAACTCATGAAATGGCTGCTATGCGAGCACGTTTTCCTCCTACCGATCCGGATGCTTGATTTTATGTTTAGCTTTAAGACTTTGAACAAAATGAATATTGTTTCAACATTTTGATTTGTTTGATTTTGTGGATTGTTGGATTTTGGATATATGAATGGTGTGAACTTATATGTTTGGTGTGTTTTATTCATTTTTGCATCATTTACATTATCATTAGCAATATGATCAATTTTGCCATATCACATTATTTATGAATATTGATTTATGAAACTAATGGCTAACCTCTCTTTTGATTGTGATCTTAGCAGCTTAAGCTTATAATTAATAAATCAATTGGCTAAATGATTTTCAAAACCTTGTTTTACAATGTCTTTTTGATTTAACAAAAAGGGGGAGAAGAATAAGTGTTAAATGTTTTTACATGATAAATTGAAGAAGTGTTAAAGTAAGGGGGAGTAATTTCAAAACTTGATTTCAAAAATCTTAAAATTACTAAAATGTTTTGTTATATCAAAAAGGGAGAGATTGTTGAAACATTTTAATATTTCGATATAACAAATTAAGTTAAATGGATTTTAAGATTTTCCAAATGATTTTCTAAGTATATTCGATATAACTATTCGAATATCAAAACATTACTCCAAATATTTCAAAAATCATTTTTGATCCTTACTTAAGTGTAAAATTAAGTTTTAATCATAAAACAATTTCAAAATAATTTTACAAAGTATTTCGAACCAATTCAAAGCCAAAAATTCCAGATTTCTCAGAGGGAACCGATTCCCCCCCATAGGAGGAACCGATTCCCCCCTGAATGGTTTGGCTCCGAGATTTCCAGAATGCTCGGAGGGAACCGATTCCCCCCAAGGGGGTACCGATTCCCCCCTGTTCAAACGGTCGAAATATTTGAAATTTACACTTAGGGAACCGATTCCCTATGAGAGGGAACCGATTCCCCCCACGCTCCAAGCTGTTTTATTAAATGTTTTCACACTAAAACGGCTATAATATCTTCTCTAATTATCCCCAACGTTCAGAAGTGATCCAAGGTGTATTTAAGCAAGCTTAGAAGCCATTGATCAAAAACAAGAAACATCAAGCAACTAGAATCAAGAGAGAATCAAAGAGAAAGCATCAAACCTCAAGTTTGAGCATTTCAAGCCCATTTTCATTCAATATTCATTTTGCTTTCAAGAACACTTTTTGTGCTCAATTATATTCATCTTTGAGTGTTCTTTTCTTTGTTCTAGAATTGTGCAAACATCTTACCTTGTGAGGTTTTCTTATAAGTTTGCAAATTTGTAATCTTCTCTTTGAGAAAAGAGTGTTCTCAAGAGTTGGGGTATACTCTTGAGGGAATTGTAAGGTTATCTCTTTGGCCTCAAAAGAAAGAACAAATTAGTGAATTTGTTGGAAAATCCTTAGTGTGGATAGCTAAGGTAGTGGACGTAGACTTTGTTTGAGAAAGTCAAACCACTGTAAATCGCTGTGCAATTGCTTTCAATTTTCTGCAAAAGCTTCCACAAAATTTTTATTGCCAATTCACCCCCCTCTTGGCCAATTTCGTCATTCTATTAACTCAACATGTACATGTGAATATATGAAATGATATAAAAGAGAATGCCCATGTAAGTGTTAGGAGAGTTAGAGGTATAGTTGGCATGCCAAAAGTCGAGGGTTACCTATGTCTTTCGAGACATATGGAGAGATTACCTATGTCTTTCGAGACATATGGATAGATTACATACGTTGTATTCAAAGTTACCTATGTTCTTCGGAACATATGGATAGTGGTCATTCGGGACATATACAGAGGTCCTTCGGGACAAATTTCACATGCCCCTAGTGGGACCCCATACGAGCTGTGGTGACAGCATAGTGCACAACCTCAATAGACTCACATATCTATAGTTCTTACATGTATACATGGGCTAATAAATATATAACTTTGAATACAACGTATGTAATATATACATATGATGTGTAATATGAATTGTATGATATGATATATGTGTGTTATGAGTGATTGCATCTGTTATATGATATACATGAATACATGTTAATGTATATGTGAATGAATATAAATGACTTATATGATGATATAAGAATCTGTTATGAGATATAAATATATGAAATGTACATATTAGGAATTATTATGGAAATGATATGTATATATATGTGTGTGTTATGCTTGTTTATAATATGTTAGTAGAAATTGTTCATGCATGATTACGAGTGAGAGTTATATTATATGTTTTATGCCTCACTAAGTCATCGACTTAGCGTGTGAGTGTTTCACATGCAAGTTACAGAAGCGAAAAGAGAAACTGAGAGGAGCGAGACAGGTCAACATCTTCCTTACAAAATTCATATCATAAAAGAAATGTTTGATATGTATTTTATTCTTTTAGATATAGTTGGCATGTAATATAAATGATTTGAATAATATATGCTCTAATAAGTTTGTAAACTATTATGATGAAATAATATGAAGTTTTCTTTAACGGGAAATTTTCATTATTTTGAACAAGTAAAGGTTTTAAAAGTTGATGTGACACCTCAGACTCGGATCTGGGTCGGATACGGGTTGGGGGTGTTACATTTAAATAGTCAAATGATCATTTTGTAACTTTTAATAATTGGAGGACTCAAAAAAATAATGGTATATACTCAAGAACCATTTTATAACTATTAATAGTTGGAAGACTAAAAAATGTAGTACTCTATTGTAAGGGGACAATTTTTACACTTTATAAAGGTTTGGTACCAAAATTATATTGCTTTTTCCGAATATGTGCCTAAATTATTTTTTAACTCAGCCAAGTGTTTAAAGTTATAAACGTTACTACTTTAGGTGTCTGTCATTATAATCGTTACAACTTTAGGTGCTTCGATTCTAACGGTCGATAAAATAACATGTTAAGTGACACATGTCACAGTCTAGTAATTTTAAAATTTTATTTTAAAAAAACTTTAATTTCAAAAAATCCTTATTTTTTCTAAAATACCAAAAAAATCAAACTCTTAAAATATCTTATTCTAGTCCCATTTATTCCAACCGCCAGTCATCTTCAACTACCCATTCGCCGATGGCGGGCCACCCATACGTCGTTGACACCCACTAACCGATTACAACTCTTAATATCATCTTAAACACTAAAATTCCTAAATTCATAAATTTCAATCCATAATCTCTAAAATCCTAATCCCTTAAATTTATTTGATCGATCATGATAATTGATCGTTTAGCCGACTGTGGAAACCGACCATTTGGTTAGCTGTTTAATCGACCGTTTGGCCTTTGGCCATGGAAATTAACGAAGTAAAAGAGGGGAAAAGGGGGCGTGTGGGGAGGGAGAGGAGCATGGGAAATGGTTTTTAAATATTATTTTAAAAAAATAAAAAATTCAAAATTTTAAGTTTGTGACACGTTTCACTTAACGTCTTTTTTAACGGTCATTAGAATCGAGGTACCTAAAGTGGTAACGTTAGGCACCTATATGAGTCAAAAAATAGTTTAGACACCTATTCGAAAAAACAGTATAATTTGAGTACTAATTTAAGTATTAAGCCCTTTTATATGTTTTATATGGCCATAAGGTGTTATATATCTATAAGAAGTATCACACCAAATTTTTCCCTTGTTCTCTTTTATGTTTCTCTGAAAAAAAAAATCATATTTAAACTTTTTTATAATCGAAGAGGAAGTAATTTTTGAATTTTAAACAAATGACATTTAATTACTAGATATTAATCTAAGAGTCAATAAGACTTGCCACACGAATTATAATCAAATTTCATTTTAGTCCCCTCCATTATTTTTAAATTTTATTTTGACCCCAATATACTCAATATATTAAGATGTGATAATTCATGGCCCCAAAGCTTGTAATTTGTTTTCCTTTGATTGTTGTTCTCTGAATTTCTTAAAATTCGACTTCCTTTTATAGAATTTGTTATTTTGTGATAAATCTGACCTTTTTTTCTAGTTTAAATGTCATTAATTTTTTTAGTTTGATATTTCTATAACGTTTTTATTCGATTGAATTTATATATTAATATTAATCAGGCAAAATTCCATAGATAATGTTATAAGAAAAATATTAGTTTACTTGGAGTAATGAGCGAAATATTTTCTGAAATGAGATGTTTATTATAGTGTTTTGGAAGACGTCGAGAAGACACAATTTTTTCGTTAAATTACATGTAACCGAAGCACCAAATCTAATAAAATAACAAAGTAGAAGACAACATATTTTTTCTGACTTTTTTTTTTCAAAAACACAAATGCACTGTAACAATCACTATATATCAAGAAATAATTCTTTTTACACCCTAAATAACTTTTTTTCCATCGTATTGTCCAAAATAAATCTACCCTATTAATTGTGTGGTGTTAATATTTTCATTTTATGAGAAAGAAATGAACCCACTGAAACAAAATTTGCATACTACTTTACGTTATGATTTTGTTTTGTGATATAAAAAATTAATTCATATAATTATATTATGTTTAATTCATGGAAAATAAAATTATAAATTGTAGAAGAAAAAAGTATGCACGTAACTTAATTATAAGGAATGGATTGATGCGTTTTTAGGATAGATGAGTCAATGAGTGGAGGACCTTTTTCCTTCGGAGGTGCCGAAATTCAATACACTGAAGAAAATAACACATGACAATACACAACCAAGCAGTCAACACTCACCGTTCTCATTCAATTCAACAATCAATTATCAAATCTCAGTTTTCAGCATAGTATTAGTTTGGGTAAACTACATGTTTATTATCTCAATTATCATTTTTGTTTCATTTTTGGTCACCTGATTATCTTTTGATTCAAAAGCATATACAACATTATGTTTCGTTTTGGTCACCACCGTTAAAAAATAACGATGATGCTGACTGTCACCATAAGATAATACCATGTCATATTTAATTTTTTTTTAAATATCATGTCAATCGTTATGTACTTATGTTAATTTTTTAACGACGAGTGACTAAAATGAAACCGAAACTTAATGTTAAATATGATTTTGAAACAACATAATAGTTTGGTGACTAAAGTAGAACAAAGTGAGAATTGAGGTACTAAACTTGTAATTTATCCTATTAGTTTTGTAACTATATAATCTAAAAATGATATGGTTTCAATGTAATGAGAGAATTCGGGCTTAGACCCTATGTTATTTAGAGTTTTAGAATTAGTCTCAACTGGATTTTAAGATGACCTAAAAATAAAGAAATTTTTTATTTGGTCCTTTAAATTGATCACTAATTCAACACTCCTAAGTAACCGAAATAAGTTTAAAATCAAAGAAATATGTAATCCACCATAACTTGAAGCAAGCTTGAAGAAATTGGGGTTTTCCGTTTTACACATTGAAATTGAATTATATAAAACATCATAATGAATGAAAATCAACCAAGAAAGATATTTGTTATCTTAATTTAGAAATTGATTGGTAAAGCGTGATGAATCTTCAAGATGACACAAAACTACCTTATGTGAAAAATGTCAAAAATTGGAGGCCTTTTCGTGTGATTTTAGAGAACATTTTGAAGGAAAAAAATTCATTTTTGATATTTGACCATGATTTGATGAACCAAAGACTTATGATCTGTTCGTTTAATATACTTGATTTTATGAAAAAAAGTACACACCCACATGCGTAGTTGTTTGGATCCGAAACATTTAAGGAGAATAATAACTCATTTAACATCGAAACCAATATATAGATTTAATTTTTTAGTGTAACATGAAGTTTTTTTTTAATTTATAAAGTTAAAATATTTAATATTATAGACATTAAACATTTAAGGGTAATATAATAAAAACATAAGTACATCATTGAAATCTCATAAGAGTTATTGAGTACCATTCATCAATGAGAGTTTTAACTACTTCAATGACTCAATATTTATACTTTACAAACAGTAAAAAATAAAAAGAAAAAGAAAGAAAACACAAGCTAATTATTTCTAAAAACACAAGCCAAGTGTAACTATATTTGTCTCTACTAAAATCTAACCACTTTAGTAAAATCTTACCATGTCACATTATATCATGTCCTCTAAAACTTTCTATATATAAGAAAGTTAATTTGATAAACAAGTACTTAAAATACGTTATTTTTTTAATATTTAAGGTTAAAATAAATATATAAAGTTATTTTTTTAATTAAAATAGATATTTAAATAATTTTTTTAAAAATTAAAATAAAAACCTAAAATATTTAAGTTTGTTAATAAAAGTCCACCTTAGTTTAGTACGAGGTGAAGAGTCTTGTGTGGTGTTGACTTAAGTTTGCATTGAGGATTTGGGGAAGAATATGAAAAGAGACCCTTTTCTTGAATTCACAACCTTTCCTTCTTTCGGTTATTTGTGGTGGGAAGAAAGATAATTACCCTCGTATCCATTAGTCTTGCCCCTAATCTTTAGGTGGTTGAAATTGTGATGGTTTAGACATTAAATGGACCTTATTGACATTTATTTATTCCTCGAAATGATTTTTTTTTTTCTATTTTCCAACCTACACAAATTAATGCTAATATTAATTATATATGTTTTCTATATTTCTATTGTTAATTTCATTATTTAAAACATATATGATATTTTTCATGGGTAATTTAAGTAAGATAAAACTAATATACAATGTCCCTTTTAGCTGTGGCTGAGATATTTATAGTGACTCTAATTAATGGTGTTAGACATTATATAATTATAACTATTGTAGATCAATATGCTATTTTTTTTTCCAGATCTATAATTTTAGTACGATGAATCACATGAGATTATCAGAGAATAAATCGCACAAATGTAATAATCCAAGGAATATGTGATTTCTGAATAAATCGTGGACGAAGATACTATTTTTAAAATGTATCTTCAGAAATATAAATTGTGTATGTATTTCAAATTAAACTTGTCTAAAAGATCAATGAGTTCATTCTAACCAAAGAACATTTAAGATGAATTCTTCCAACATAAATCCATTTCTTAAGATTCAAACTAATATTCTCACCCTCGTACCTTTTACGGAAAACAGAACTACCAGCACATCAACGACCAACTAGTCGCTTTGTTCATCATTGAGTTTTATAAATTTATTTCTTTTGTTGTACCTTGCAGTGTTACGAATATAGTAACATCCTCTTCTAAGTATAATATTTTAGTGATCCTTAAATGAACTTCAACAACAACTAGTTTACAATTGTACCTTGAATGATCTTCTTTAAGGCGATGTTTGTAATGTTTTTTACTAATTCGAGATGATTATAAAATAATATCTATTTGAAAGATCTTTAACCACCGAGATAGTTTTGTTCGTAAACTTTGGATAGTGATACAATTGATCAAATTTTCGTTTTTTGTTCTCTTCAATTGATTAAATAGTTAGTTTTACAATGATTTGATTTAAAAAATAAAGAAAAATCATTAAAAAACTAACCAAAATTTGAACTACATACATAATAATAACATTCATTTTTATAAAACTATAACAACAAAGTTAAACATTTAAACTACCCAACATTAAATTTAACAACAATAAAAGTTCAATTTGGCATACAGCATCACATGCACTAAAAATGTTAGCCTTTTACAAGTATGATTTAATGAAATAAAGCTTCACTTTGTTTATAGAGTAATTTAATTGCAATGTTTATGATTTGATTCTAAGTTGTTCACGGAGATTTGTACCTTGACAAACCTATAATATATGCAGGCAATAGAAATTTCATAATTTTCATACAATTTGCAGCTTACTCTACCCTTAACTTGATGACAACAATACTCATAATAATATTTTGAGAATTAATTATTCCTATAAAAGGGGTCAATTTCAACAGTTTATGGCTCAAATATATAGTAAAAAAAATTAGGCACAAAATTTTGAGGTATTATTAAAACGAATCCAAATTATATATTAATACCAGTTCATGCTTTTCCGGTTTGCGTTCTTTATTTTTGCCTTCCACATTGTTCACTCTACAGCTTAACTATAATGGCATCGAGTTAACTGTCAAACTAGCTAATTCCCAATTCAATAAATAATAGCCGAACCGAACTGAATGCATTAAATAATAACCGAACTGTTCTAAGAAAACCGACCGATCTCGAATGCTAGGGTTCGAATCAATTCTCGATTTTTCTTGGTTATTTTGCTTAGCTCTAGTTGTACCCAAAAAACGAGACAAAAGGAAAAGTAGCCAGACTCGGTGCGATTGCGAGTGTCAAAGTAGTCAAGCCGAGGATAAAGAAGAAGCAAATGAAGTGCTACCGATGCAAGAGGCCACACAAGTTGCGGAGATGCCCGGATTGAGCCAGGCGGTTCGAAAGGAAGGACAAGACCGAGAGTAGCGGGTCTGCAAGACTTGGTTCGATGATGTTCTACTGAATTCTAGCTTTTTATTCAGACTTAGTCTAACCCGATTACAGGTTTACAAGCATAGGAGCCAGGCAATGCCAAGTGCTCCATACCTGATCTGATCTCATGGAAACGGAAGAATTAATTTCACATAAACAAGGACCAAACTCGAATTTCTCATCTCTTCCGAGGTTTTAGATTCTAAGTACACTAGGCCCTCTCAAACACCAGAAATGATAACATAAAAAAGCACAAAAGGAAATATAAGGCATACATTTGGTGATTCAGCTATTTAACCTGGTGGCCATTGCATCTGTCTCCCACCAAGGACATGCAAGTGAAGATGATAAACTGATTGACCTGAGAGAGATGTATAAACATGAGCATGTGAAGTTTGAAGTGCAAAACAAGTCAAAATTATGAAAAGCAAGATGATAACTCACAGGCACTTGGACCGTTATTGATAACTACTCGAAACCCCTCGAGAATGCCTTCTTTTTCAGCAACGATTCGAGCAGCATAAAGAAGTTGTCCCAGTATCTCTCCATGCCTTTGTTCAGCCTGACAATTTATAAACCAGAAATTAACACCAGAGAAGTATTCCATCAAGGAAAAATGGGGGAGAATCCATATACAGATAGTTCTTTTCCGAGCCCATCTGACTCATGGATCCATGGTTAAAATGCAGAAAAGCAGCAAAAGGTAAACTTTAATTAATCACAACAGAAAAATTCACACATGGTTCAGCCAAGTTATGCAACAGAAATATAGATAATAGACCGACAAAACACCTTTCCAAGCTGTGTCAATCCATCCCTAAACTTTGGAATGACCAAAACATGAACAGGAGCATGTGGATTGATGTCTTTGAATGCTAAGACTTTATCATCTTCATACACAATGGTTGAAGGAATTTCCTTAGATATGATCTTGTCAAATCTGAGTCCAAGGAAAAAGGAATAAAAAACTAATACAATAGGTAAACAGCTTCAACATGTTCTTCCATATCTCATACAGAATTAATCAGCAGAATCAATTCTTTTGCCTAAAGTTTAACTTTACAAAATTACAAATAGCTTGCTTAAAACTTAAAAGAAGGTTCTTCCCTAAACTTGTATCGAAAGGGAGATGAAATTCCAAATTATTAAAGGTCCAACAAAACAAATTCCAGGCAATAACTGGAATGAGAAATCAAATCAGGGTGTTATAGAGGATACATGGTTGGAGCTCCGTTATCAGCATTGATTGCAGCTGCCTTTGCAGCAGCCTCTTCATCGTGTGTAGCACTAGCACGACATAGATATCTACAAAGAGTGATTCAGAGATATCAAGAAAGGCCAATAAAAAAATCAATATATAATTTGTACAATTTCTCTTCACTTCTCTAGTTGGCTAGACTAGAAAAGAGAAACACAGGCACCATCACAACTAGAATCCGATTGAACATTCTCTCTACCAAAAGAATTGAAAGAGAAAAGAAAAACCTGCGTGAGCGATTTGCTGTTAGAAAATTGATGGAGCTGGGATAAGCAGAGAGTCCTAGAGATGTTCTCACAGTTGCAGCAATCCTTCCAGTCGTTGTATAATTACTGTTCCAATCAAATACCCAGAATCAATGTTTATCACCATGTTCTTTTTAAAGGAAAACACACAAGATAAAAAGTACCGAAGAAGAGAGAAAGAGGTATGAGCAGCCATGGGTTTCAGGGCTGATATAATTTTCTGTTTATCTCAAGTGTTCCACGAAAGGTAGCTCTGAAAGTGAACAAAGTAAGCTCTTCTTAAACTAGTTATTTCTGATGGTGGGCTGATCTGGGTCATTGAATATTTTTGGGCCAACCCAATTCTTTGCCTGTTGTGGTACGTTCGGCAAGTTGGTGTGGCTCTGATTTTTGTTTTAGCCGTTTTTGGGTGGCTCTGATTAAAACCAGCACTAGACGCAAGCTTCAATTTGAGACTAAAGAAGCGAGAGAAGCTGAAAAGAAGAATGGCCAACTTTGTGCTGCAACTGCCGACAAGCAACTTGAGAAGCATCTCTGTTTATGCTTCATCTAACGGTACTGATCTTTTTCAAACTTTTCCATGTTAATAAAGTTGTGTTCTTTATGCCCTTTTCCAACATTTCTGATGCGATGGTGTATCTGTTGAAAGTAATAACCTTGGGATTAGTGGTTTATTACTATTAACTTTTATTTTGATTTGGTTCTTCTTTGTTGGAATTGGATGAACATAGGGGCTCCTCCGGGTACTGGTTCACAAAACGGTGGACCAGTGGTTTTGGAGCTTCCACTTGAAAAGATTAGGAGACCCCTAATGCGCACCAGAGCAAATGATCCTAACAAAGTCCAGGAACTCATGGACAGCATTCGACAAATTGGACTTCAAGTGCCTGTATGCCCTTTTTTTCTTTTGTTTATTTCTTTGTTTTAGTAAGTAAATGCAATGGTTCACAGCATGGATGGACAGAGGGTGAGAGGCCCACTGAAAATTTCAAATTCTCATATAGTTAAGTTATTTTTTCTTTCTGTATTTTCTGTTAATGATCTAATATAGTTTTCTTTTTATATTCGTACCCTGAAATAAAATCTTAGGTCCCTTCTGATTGAGAGTACTTTAAAGAACAATTACAATTATTGGACATCTAGTTCCCAGATCAACTGGAAGGTTCTATCTTTGAAGTATCTTTTTACACACACCCCGACTCAATATTTTGATTTGCATATTTAGTTTGAATCTGGGTATATAAGAGCTCAAAATTTTGAGCATTTTAAGGTTGAGGAGGGTAATATATAAAAGATATCTGAGATTTTAATCTGGACAAAGAATAATACTAATAGAATACTGTATCTGGTTTACTTGCAGATTGACGTACTTGAAGTTGATGGAGTTTACTATGGTATGTGCCCATGGATCCTGTACTTATTTCTCAAATTGTAAACCACTCAGTTCTTGGCTACATCTGGAAGTAATTATCAAAAGAAAACGAGGAGTAGAACTTACATGTATCAAATATTTCATAGGCAAATACCTTGGGGGCAGGGACGGACGTAATATTTTAAGTCAAGTGGGCGAACTTGAACTTATAAAATTTTCAGGAGGCGAACACAGATTTTCAATAGAAAATACATAGAAAAAATCTAAAATATATGATAATTTAAAATTTTCAGGCCCATGTCCATCACTTGGAGAATGGGGTGTAGAACTTACATGTATCATAATTGTACAGGTTTCTCCGGTTGCCATCGGTATGAAGCTCACCAGCGCCTTGGACTCCCAACGATCCGTTGCAAAATTCGACGAGGAACCAAAGAAACTCTCAGGTTTTGGCTTGCTCAGGCCTTTTCATCACTTTGTTGTACTCATAAAAACTACCTAAGACCAAACTCTTGTTAGCTTTATCTTCATTTTGCAGGCATCATCTTCGTTGAATGGTAGTGTATGCTCTTAAAGAGCATTCGCAACTATGCTCGTCTCAGCTCCTTAGAAGTTCACTATGTGTTTATTCTGAACTTATAACTAAGTTTGTATATTGCTGTTTCAAACAACTTCATAGGCTGAAACATTATAGCCATAACCGGCAGTAGTACACAGTTTTTTTACCAGTAGAAAAATGTAAATACCTGCTATGTCACATGAAGTGATCATATTATACCTGCATTGTATTTGAGGCTCTCATGATACAATCCATTTTGGTTCAGGTTCATGAGAACCAAGGCAACTCGATTCACAGGTTTGTTTTAACCATTGCGAATGCAGCAGCTTTGCTCCCTTCTTTAGATACTCTTCAGCTTGAACCTATCATTGTTACTATAAACAAATTTTTCTTTTCTTCTCTCTTAGCATATTAGCCATGGTTTCATTGTCTGCCACAAGCGACTTTGTGCATCTTAATGCACCAACGAACTTCCCGAACAACAGGGACGGTGTTATGATTCTAGTTCAAGGGGGCAAAATATAATTAATAAAAAAAATGAAGGGGACAAAATCAAAATAAACCAAAATTTAAAGGCCTAAATAGGTATTCCTCTCTATTTTTTAATGATAAAAAAATTAAAGAGTCCCTGGGCCACTACATAGCTCCGTCACTGCCGAACAAGATTATGTGTGTCAACTTCCTATAAGGCACTGACAGTGGAATAGGTTGTATCGATAGATCACACCATGTTTCGTTCCAATTTTTCGATATTGCAATCAAGATAGCTAAATCTGAGTACCTTCTATAGTATCATTAAGATCTAATCCTCATAAGTGTTATTCTTTAGCAATTGTAATGATACAATTCAACCACTTATTTTATTCGCTGTTATTGTTAATCACGAGTAATCCATTTTGCCAATCAAACATTTTAGTCTTTTACACTATAACTTCTCTATCAACAGCTGCATTTGTTGCACTTACTTTCGAAGGTTGATGAAGTGTTTGCATTCCATCAGACGAATAAGTCAAAATTTAATCGTTAGGATATCTTACGGAAAATTCAGGAGGGCTCGAAGCCTCTCCTGCAAAGGAGTGGCAGCGAAAATATAATTTACGGAAGAGATACAACAATCCTATCAATATACTAGGAATCAATCAATACGTCTAGAAATTTATGAACGATTTATAGTATTTGTGGAGCATCTCATGGAATAAACCCAAAACATAAATTATTATAATAACAGTGGTACAAACTCACCAACCCCACAAAAAATAGAAACATAAAAAAGCCTTTTGCTGTTGCACTCAATACTAGGAGAGAAGCAAGAAAGTCGCAGTTTGTAGTGAATTACAAATCTGCAACTGAACCAGTGTTGAGATTTACGTTCCGGATGGCTTCCAGAATGTTGTGGGCTTCAAGGGCCGCTTCTTACCTCAGGATCTCTGTCTTCCATAGAGGCTTCTCCACTGGTAACGATTTCCTTCTTCTTTTCTCTCTCTATTCTTTTTTTTTTTATTTTTTATGGTTCCCTTGTATTGTTTATACGATCGTGAGGACACTGATATCTGAAAAAATGGTTTTGGGTGTTGATGGTAATCGGGATCTCGATTTTGGGATTGATCCAACGCTTTTTTTTTCAGGAAAAATGATTTGATTTATGTGAAAGGCTATTTTTTTTCTTCTTTACGCTAATACATGGTGTTAAGAAGTTTTGGATTTCTGCTTTCTGATTGATATATACTTGTCCCAAATTTCTGGATTCTGTTTCTGATCAATCATGTGCAGTTATTGATTGATTCATAACTTTACGTTCAGTGGAAATAAAGTAGCCTAACCTAAAAGCCTTTCATTTGTTGGGAATAAATAAAAAAACATTTTTTTAATTCTCTATATAGCATTTGTACGATTAGAAATGTGTTGAAGACTTGGCATTAGAACATTAGGACTGATGGTGACCTAGTGGTGATGACATTGGTAAAACGGTGGAGCAGGGATGGACCGGCCTCAAAAAAATTTCAAATTATCATATATATATTTAGATATTTTTTGTATTTTCTATTGATAATCTATTTTCTTCTTTTAAATTTTTATAAGTTCAGTCTCCTAAAATTTTTTAGGCTTGCCTCTCTAACATAAAATCCTGCCTCCCTAGAGGAGATAATGGCACCTGGAAACTTTTGATGCAGTTGCTTGAAGCAACCAAAGTTCCTTGCTCGTGAAAAAGTAATGATGTTAGCGTTTTGCATCATTGTTGCCTTATTTGGACATGAAAGGGAGAAAAAGGTGACGAATCCAGGAAATAGCAGTGCGAATATAGGCACCTTTTGTTGGTGTATCAAAATAAATAGAAGTGAGGAGGGTTTGGTATAGCTGCAACAGATTAATGGGTTGTAATGCCTGCAGGTTATAGTGTTTATTAATCCTTCATATTCATTCTGATTCTGATGGCTCATTCCAATTTCCATTAGCAGCATTTTTTTTGTTAAACAGAGTCAAGGAAATGTGTTGGATATTTGCCTACTGGTATGTATTAACTATATCGGAATTTGTAATTGCAAATTAGCAGAAACAGAAAGGATTCTTACCTTCCCAAATTCTTAGTTTATTTATCTTCTCAACCTCTGGCAGGTGTCATATCTGTGATCTTACGGTTCATTGCTGATTTTCTGTTTCATTGAGCTTCACGTCTGGAATTGAAATTAGCAATATTCAACTTTTTTTTCACTATGATATAAATTCAAACTTTGCTCTGTGGAAGAACGGTTCCTTGTTATTTCACTATTAGGCTAAGACCAATTTACTATTGGCATGTTCAAATGTTATATTACCTGTATTTAATCGGATGTTCAATTCTTTAAAGTTTTAATGCCTTAATCAGCTGCAATTTACGGTTACTTTTGTCTAGAGTTGTAACTTGATTATCTGTTTTTCGTTGTCATTGCTTGTTCTTGTTGTTTGTGTTACTGCAGCTAATGCTTCTCTTCCATGTTCCTGCAGTTTTAAAGGACCTGAAATATGCTGATTCTCATGAGTGGGTGAAGGTTAATGGTAATGCTGCCACTATTGGTATTACTGATCATGCTCAAGATCATTTAGGTGATGTTGTGTATGTTGAATTACCCGAAGTGGGAGCTGCTGTAAAGCAAGGTGACAGTTTTGGAGCAGTTGAAAGTGTCAAGGCTACTAGTGATGTTAACTCTCCTGTATCGGGAAAAGTGGTTGAAGTTAATGAAGGGCTCAGCAGCTCTCCTGCTTTGGTTAGCTCTTCCATCCTATCTTAGACTATTCCTTTCGGATTTTTTTATTAATACGGTTTTACTAATTGCGTCTTCTATGCTTTTTACTGTGTCGTGTCTTCTATGTGTGCGCTTGTGTGCATGCATTGTTGTGCTTGTGTTTACCCCCCATAATGCCTGTGCTCTTCCATACTGAATGCTTCCCGTGCACTGTCCAATTATTCATTCTTTTCACTTTTTAATTGATCTTAACTACCTGTAACCGGCCTTGTGTTGGAATGCTTCTCTTGATTTGCTATGAGCTGCAATTTTAAATGGATCATTTCAATATTTTAAGTGATACATTTTAATTGCTTTATTGGAATTCATTTGAGCAATATACTATTCACCTTTTCACATGTGTGCAATCTTTTTTCTACCAAAATTTAGGTTAACTCAAGTCCATATGAGGATGGATGGATTATAAAGGTTGAGATGAATGATGCTGGGGAGTTGAAAAACTTGATGGATTCAGAAGAATACTCCAAGTTCTGCGAGGAAGAAGATTCAAAGCACTAAAGACCAGATGCCCCGGCATTGTTGGATCTTGACGCATTCTTACGAGAAGGATGCTATGCAAAGAGAGATAACAACTATATCCGGGAAACCGACTGGTTTAGAAACGTAGTTTTTTGTTTCTAGATGTTCCCAATCTATAAGACTGTACTTCCATGCCCTTGTATTCGGGTTCAGATTGGGTGTCATGTTTACTTAAGCTAGATCAAGGAATTAGTGGCTGGTTTTCGGTTTGGAACCGAGTGATTTAACCATCAGTAGTGTGGGAAATTTGGGCTTTTGTTGATGGAAATAGTGCTGAAAAGTGAAAAGCAATGCAAACAATGCGACGTTTACAAATCAAGGAATGACTCAGGTTGATGTTATTACTTGTATCTAATGCCTGCACCAACCACATTGATGGTGAAACGGTTGAGGCCTGAAGGGCTGAACTCTAGTTTCCTTAGCCCGAGCCTGTTTGAGAATGCTTCTAGCAACCGAAAAGTGATTTTTTTTTCACCCCTACAAGTAAAGTTAAACACTTGAAAATTAAACTAAAATTATGGTTCAAAAAATGATTTTTAATCTAACATCAAAAAGCTCAAATTTCTAGTTTTTACTATGAAAAATCATTCGTTGGGTGAAATTATATTTTTATCCTCAATTATTTAATTTTAATTAGTTTTTAAATTAATACACGTACATATATAATTATTTATTAATTTTTTTTATTAAGGTCTAAATTGAATCTTTTTAACTTGAGAAGCCAACTTTTATTAAGGAAATACTAAAGCAAATGTGTCCAGTCGTACCCACTACCTAAGTGGGAAAAAGAAACAAATAAATGAAAGCTAATAAATTAGAGGTGAAGTGAGGTCAAGAAGATTTAGGATTAATCCTTTTATGTTCATTGTTTCCTTTCTATTTATTTTTTAGAGATACAATTATGTACAGTTGTGAAACACTTATTCTTAAAGGATTATACAATGGTCTACACTCATTTGACAAGATGAAACATCTTGTATTTGGTTTTGAATCTCAGGAAGAGAGTCTTGTGGTGCATGAATCAACTAACTCAAACCATGAAAGAAAAAGCGAGCGTTCTTCTAATAATAAAGGAAGGAGCATATCCAAATCTTCCAACCAAGGTAAAAGTTGTTACTTTTGTAAAAAGAAATATCATGTTAAATCAGAGTGTTACAAGTTATAGAATAAAATTAAGAGAGAAGCTAAAGAGTAAAACTCTGAAAAATCTGGTGAAGCCAGTGTAGTAGAGGAGTGCGATGACGGAGAACTCCTAGTTGCGCCTGACAACAACTCAATAACAAGTTATGAGTGGATACTTGACTATGTTAGCAGTTTTCATATGTCTCCTAATTGTGATTGGTTTGCGACATATAAAGTTGTATCTACAAGTGATGTATATTTGGGAAATAATGTCTCTTGTAAAGTCGTAGGTATTGACACAATCAAGATTAAGATGTTCGAGCACTTGGTAATGTGAGACATGTTCCAAATTTGAGTATATATCTAATTTTGTTAGGTACCCTAGATTCAAAAGGGTACAAATTCTCCAGTGAAGGTAGAGTTATGAAGATTTGTAAGGGCTCTTTTGTTGTGATGAAAGGGCAGAGAAAGATTACCAAGTTTTATGTTCTACAGAGTTTAATAGTTTTAAGTAATGCAACTGATGTTTCATTCCCTATGTCAAATAATATTGTTACCGGTAAAAACGTCTTAACTAAATCTAACAAAAGAAGACTTTTTGTTGAACAAGATAACCGTGGGCAGAATGATTATGTGAAGCATAAAAGAGTTCAATTTCGTGGCCATAACAAATTTGAAAATAGAATTATCATTGATGATCGAGATCGTGTTATGCATGATATTACTCGTGGTGATACATTTGTGAGCGAAGTTGACACTTATGATATCCATGTCGATGTGAATGCTAAATCCAAGCTTAGAAAAAACTTAGATTCAATCGATATTTATTACTAAAGATTACCCCTTTGAGGGGTGTTGTGGAATAGGTGGAAAACTTGTTCATTGAAGTAAAGAATTGTTTTTGTTGAGTTTGAGTGTTTTATCTCGAAACCTCCACACTTTTAGAATTCGTGTTAAGATGAAGATTTGTTAGAGTTTGACTCGAATTCAAAGTGACACAAACTAATAATTAAATTTGGGAAAGTAAGAATCCTAGTTTGGCTAAAAGTAGAGAGATTTATTAAAGTAGATTTTTACTCTATTTAGTTTTATTTTATAATCAAGTATCTATCCCTATAAATAGATACTAAGAGTAAGGGTTAAAAATCAAGTTTTTCTTTCACTAAAATCATCTTGTATTTTTTTCTTCATATTAGAGAAATCCTTATATTCTGCTCGTAGTTTTTCCCTTTTAAATTTTCACGCAAATCTTGGTGTTATTTATTTTTTCCAATTGTATTTATTTATTTGTCGATAATTGTTGTTATATTACAACAAAACCATATCTAAATGCTCCCTTATGTTTGTTTCTGCACGATTACCTCATTCCCACGTGTACCAAACACCCTGAAAACCAATGTCAGTCAAGCTGTAATCCTATTGTATTCCTAAATGCGTTCATTTGACCATCGTTTCGGACCAACCCTACTTTCACATAAGAGTATAAAATTTTATTGAAATCTCCTATTACAATCCATGAAATATTAAGGCTCCGTTTGGTTCAGGGTATAATTCATTCCTGGGAGGAATATTTTTTTCCAAGGTGAATATACCCACGTTTGGATGGGGACACATTACCAATTGCCGGTTAAAAAGTAATACCAACAGTAAATATTTTTACTGTTTTCCCGGGAATATCTATCCTCCATCTCCCTTAGGTATTTCATTATTCCTGTCCTCTTGTCTAAAATAGCCTTCTCCCTTCGTTCCGGATGATTCTGTGAAATTTTTGCCGTGCGTGATTTACGTCTGCCTTCCGTCGCTGCTCCCCTGAAAAGCTGAAAGCGATAAGCAAGTATGTGAATTTACATATATACTTTTCTTTGTTTAATCTTCAATTTCTTTGATGTTTCTTCTCTATTTCATACTTGGAAATTTTAAGGAAAAAGGTAATCGTTCTTCAATTTCCTTTGTATTAATGAAAACAAAAATGAATTAACCAAAAAATCATGATTTGACGAGTAAGTTTTGGGCAACAACCTACAACTAACACATAAATAAAGAAGCATAATACTCTCACATTCTTCCATGGACTTTGAGCTCTCTCTCTCTCTCTTCTTAATTGTTCTTTCTGATAATTCCTTCTGCATCTGTCTAGCCTTTGCAGGTCAAGTCATCTTCCCCAATACCTGTTCATTTTCTGATTATCATTCAATTTTGTTCTTGGGTTTTCTCCCTTATTGATGATCAATTGTTTTGCTCTCTGGGTTTTTCTTTTTACTTGTTTATCTTCATCCTTAGCTGATTTGCTGGTCTGGGCTTGCTTGTAGCATGTTGTTATTTGGCTTGAACTTAGTTATAATTGATGGTTTTGATGGGTACTTTTTTTTAACTATTTTATGAAATTTTCTGCTATAATTTATTTTATCTTTTATGTTTGGTGGTGAAACAAACTTAAGTTATGCATTTAAGACCAAATTTAAGGACCCGTCTACTGAAAGGTTTCCTTCTTTGTCTTTATATCCATGGATGCTTCGACTTAATAGGTTTTCTTTCGTTTCAATAAGTGCGTGATGAGTTTCATTTATTGTAAAGAATTTTCCTCTGAATTTTCAGTGATCTTTTCCGAGTTTTCTTCTTTGAGTTTCTCACATAATCTGGTCAGTTTTCTCTCTTTTTTTTTTGCCTTGGAAATATAGTTTGACCTGCATATCTATGTAATTTTGTTTTTGTTCTTGAATGATCTCAGTATGATCATGTTTTATTGAGCTGCTAGTCTTGCTGGTAGATGAATTTTGATTAGGTCATCTTGTGCTTCTGATTTAAGCTTTTATGTATGGGTATTGGGATCTTTTATTTGGTGTGTTTATTGTTATAAGAAATTCTTTTTTCTTGTGTTTGACATAAGAGTTCACTTCATTAATTTGTCTTTGAGATTTGTTTGTGGAAATTATGGCTATTTATCCTGTTCTGGAAGAGTTTACTTCATTAATTTGTCTTTGAGATTTGTTTGTGGAAATTATGGCTATTTATCCTGTTCTGGAATTGTGTTCATCCACTATCTCTTGAGCCATTTTTTTTCTTTCTCCAAATGCCATAAAGAAGGTCCTTTTCTCCCGTCTGTATCATGGATAGAGAGATAGTGACCTTGTGGAGACCATTCTAGCTTAGCCTTATTTCCCATCATCATCACTCTTCAAAATCACCCGCCCTTCTTCTGCTAAAAGTTAACTTTTCAATTTTCATACGCAAAACCCTACTATTTATTGGGTCCTTGGAACAACACAAAACTCGAACTAATATGGCCATATTTTCTATTTTGGTGAGGCCTTAGATGAGGTAATTAATCAGGTAAGCTAGCTCCAACTGTGCCCCCAAAACTATTATTTTCATTCAAGTTTGTAAGCAGTGTGCCGGTTAACACTGAGTTGTCAGCCGAAATAGGGATTAAATTATAAAATTTAAGGGAGATGAATACATATTATTAATATAAAATACAAATAAAAATCTAAAATATATAATAATATAAAATTTTAAAGAGACAACTACACCAACCGCTTCCTCAATCCATCCTTGAGCCGGAGTACAAGAATTTTGGGCATATACTTATAAGACTATGAACCTTTATTTCAATTCTATGTGAAGTGAAAATAAATATTATCATCGGTTGATAAGTGCCAACAACTGGCATCACCCCACTAGGGGGAACACTTGGAATTTTTATGGGTCCACCACAAAAGATCATTGCAACACAATGATAAGATCCAATCTGAATTCCTCATATTATAGATCTTCTAAGAGAATCAGTTTCAAGTATTTTTAATAAACGGCACAAAAACATCATGCATGATGTTGTTGAAGAGAATTTTATATTATAGATGTATGTCTCCTCTAGTGTGTCCTTTGGCATCTAAGTTGCAATCACTTTGTTTCACTTAACTGAAAGATTTGCCTGTATCTTGTTCATTTCAAGAACTTTTGGCTCTTCATTGCTGTTGAATTTTGATCAACGGGACAGAATCGATTTCGAGTATTTTTAATAAACGGCACAGAAACATTATGCATGATGTTGTTGCAGAGAATTTTATGTCATAGATGTGTGTCTCCACTTGTGTGTCCTTTGGCATCTAAGTTGCAATCAATTTGTTTCACTTAGCTGAAAGATTTGCTTGTATTTGTTCATTTCAATAACTTTTGGCTCTTCATTGCTGTTGAATTTTAGCTAGTTCGGTGTTAGGCGGATGTTACCTTTTCTGCAATATTTTCTCTTATCTCTGTCGATTTTTATTGGCAGCGTTTGATCTAGCCTTGGATTATTGATTTCATTTTGGGAGTATTGGACTTTGATTTATTTGAAGCAGTTAAGTATCTTGTCCTGAAGTTGTATAATATTTTCAAAATCAACTGGGCACAACATGCTATAATGCATTATTTGTGGAATATGCATGATAAATCACTGAGCTTCTCCTTTATCTTTGATGTTATTCAAGCATGAGTTATGCCTTCACTTTTTTTCTTTACATGCTTGAATTCTTGATGCTTGAAATAGAAATTTGGTCATCAAGCTCTGGGCAAATTTGGCATCATCTGTGTAGAAGATCTCATCCACGAGATAATGACTGTGGGACCTTTTTTGAGGAGGACAACAACTTCCTCTGTCCATTCCAGCTCAAGGCACCATTGGGTGGTCTAAAGAAGAAGATGAACCACTATGTTGAAGGAGGAGATACCGGCAACCGTGAGAATTACATCAATGAGTTAATTAGGAGAATGAATTAAAATATAATTTGGGTTTAATCCTGTCAAAACTAGTTGTTTTTGTCTATTTGGAAGGTGTCTGATTGTAATTTCTGTTGGAAATTAGAAACAATTTTGTTTAAGAAAAACATGGATATTGCTTTGTGTTGTCATTGTTCTACTTTGGGATTGAGCTTTCTCGATGTTATTTGCTTCTAGTTTTACTGTTAATACTTGATATAGCATTTAATTTGCTATTTGAATTTTGAAGAATTCTTTTTTTATAAATAAACGTTATAAATATTAAAATTATTCAAAAGGATAAAAAAGTAAAAATTAGTTAAGATTTAAACAAAAGTTTACGTCTAATATTTTTATATAAATTATGTTGAAGTAAAATTTTAATATATTCTTAAAATAAATTAGATAAAATTTAATATTAATTAAAATTAAAATAATACATGATATATTTAAATAATAAAATAAATATATTATCGATAAATTTTCATATCAATAATTTTTATTTAAATATATTATTGATGAATTTTTATATAAATAATTTTTATTTAAATAATTAGAATTTCACTATTTAAAAAATATAAAACAAGATTAATTTGGTAAAATATACATTTCAGTAATATTTTATTCCTTCAACCAAACAATCTAATCTTACATTACTGTCAAACAAACCAAACACAGTAATATATTAGGTAATATTATATTCCGATAATCTTATTTCCACTGATAATCTTATATTCCGTGAACCAAACGCACTCTAATAATATCATTCAAACGTCGAAGTAGGTCCCATGATTTTACTCTTCTGTCCCCTTCTGATGCACCGCACAAACCCGTGTTAATACCTCACTGACATCCTTGATAATAACGTCCACGTGAGAACTTGACATTGATCACAGAGTGACATCACATGTTTTTTCAAGTCAAACACAAGCTACCACGAGTTCCAACTGGTTTCACTTCAATGTCGTTTTCTTTTTTTTTTTTTGAAGTAAGACGATATTTATAAGATTAGCCGTTGACGACATCTGCAACTAGTACATCTGAAATACAATTCGGAGTAATAATAATAATAAAACATAGGAGCAGAAATAGACAAAGCAAACTTAGCTAAAGTATGGGCAGCAATGCTTTTGGAGCGTCGAACACCAACAATTCGGTAGCCTTGGTGATCGCGGAGAATTTGTCGAGCGGTGGCAATATGGAAACTAACAATAGACATGTCTAGCATCGACATAGTTAATTGTCAAACCACATTGGCAGAGTCGTTTTCAATCCAAACATGACGAAAATCAAACTCTGATGCTAACCGGAGGCCATATGTTATGGCTGAAGCTTCTACAATCCCCACATCAGAACAACATGGCAATGGAATAACCTAACATGCTACAACTAATCTGTGCTGATCATGAGCAACTACCCCTACCTTTTATCGGCCATCCGACTGAGAAGAAGTTGCATTGCATCCACATTAACTTTAAGAACGTACTCTGGTGGCTTACTCCAAGATTCGAATGAGGAACCCGATGATGATATTGACAAGCCAGAGAGCCCAACAGCTGCATCTAAGGAGCAAAAAATGCCTTGCTTGAACAAAATTCATACCAAGCTGGAGTTAACTGCCCTTCAATCACAAACATGTTGCGACGGTGCCATGAAAAATATACACCACTAATATTAGACGGAAGGCATCAAGCGACATAATTGTTCTTAACGTGTCCAACCATTCAACACATGAAGATACATTTGCACCCGCCTTGAAACCAATTATACTAGTAGACTGAAGAATCTGAACCATATCAGGGCAGTCTCGTATTGTATGCAAACAGGTTTCAGTAGCCACCCCACACATCAGAGAGTGTTCATCCGATAAACCAACCAACTTTAATCTTTGACACACCGAAAGAGCTTCATGAGCCAAACGCCAACAAAAAATACGAATCTTCGGAGGAACTTCTAAACGCGAAAAGAAAAGCCACAACGGTGAAGTAACGATGGACAACTGCCGTTGGTCCATTCTTGGTAATGTCCCTTGTTACATCATTGCCACCATTGAAGGTGTTCATTGATTTGTTTCAAAATTACTTATCTTTTTCATAATAGGATTCAGATCCCACGATGATACATAAGGTTTTAAGTCAACAATCATACAATTTGCTGATTTTTTTTAACCGTGGGATGCCAGCTTTTATTAAAAGAAAATGAAAATAAAGTTTTAAGATGATTAAGTAGGGATGCTTAATGAGTTGAGCCGTTCGAATTTGGCTCAGTCAAAACTCGATAAAAGCTCGATTCGAGTTGACTCAACTCGAGACATTAACGAACTAAGTTGAGCAAAATCCAACTCAACTCACTAAATTCACGAGTAACTCATTTTTTTTAATTTTTAGTAGTTATCCTAAAAAAATTATTTCATTCATACAAATACTAATTTGCTTATAGATAATAAGAAAGATGATAAATTACTAATTTATTAATTTTCTAATAAATAATTAAATATATTAAATATATTAAATTACTAATTAATAATTATTTTTTACTACACCAAAAAATTAAACCATAATTATTATTTTAATATATTTATGGATTGTTATTTTAATGTTTAGACTTTTAATTTGTTTCATACATTATTTTGATATTTTTTGGTTAAATTTATTAATTTATTTTTATAATAAGTTATATATAGTATTAGTAAATTTTACTTACAATTAAAAAAAAATAAAAATTTTGATGAATTTAACGAGCAACGAGCTTAACGAGCAACGAGTCTAACAACAAACTTTCTTAACAAGCACAAATCGAACAACAAAATTTTTAACAAACACAAATCAAATATTGCACAACTCACAATCGACTCGCTCGATAACAACTTAGATACAGTGTCTGGCAAGAAAAGTAAAAGAACATTAAAGCAACCAAAGGAAGCAAACGAACAAAGACACTTCAAGCATCAATAAAATAGTTGGCCATCCCCCTTCTCTGCTCTGACTTGAAAAGAAGATGAAATGCATACAACAGAGAAGAAAAAAGAAAATAGATCGAGCCTTCGAGTATCGATGAGTTCCACAAAACACAATCACAGTGGATCTAAAAAACGCCTGTCTTCCGACGCCTGTTGCTCCACCCTTGCAGGTGCCTCTTCGACCCAAAAGAAGTCGGACGAGTCGAAGCCAACCTCCTCTATGAGAATGTGAGTTGCATGATTCCCTTCACAAGGGGTGAAGCGAAATGAGTAAGATTGGAAAAAAACGAGCTTTGTGACGAGCTTCCCTCACCAGGGCACTAATTTCATAGAGATCCGGTTCAGATGAGGTAAGTTTAACAATCAATGCCCTAGAATCACCTTCAAAAACCACATCCCAGAAACCCATTTCCTCCGTGAACTCCACTGCATACGCCGCAGCCATTGCCTCAGCACTATATATTATATACTTTTTATTTCTAGCCACAATCCCTGACCAGTCTTCTTTTTGGTTTTGTAAAAATCGAGCATCGAAATTAATTTTGATAGCTGGGGAAAGAGGAGGCTACCACCGCACACCGTTGGAATTAGTTGAGGCGAGGAGATGCACGGAGGCAGCAGCAAAATCTCGGCACTATACTCTGACCATGGTAATAATCTCTTCCACTCTCAATTGTTTCCCAGTGTGATAAGCAATATTTCGAGCCAATCATAACGCCCATAAAATAACTACTATTTCAACATGCTTCGTAGTTGTAAAATGGGTAAACATCCACATTAACCAATCTATTAGGGAAACACTTCTAATGTGATTCAACCAGTAGTAATTCATTTTCCACCACACTGCCTAACCTAAGTGACAATCGCGAAGAACATGTTAACAAGATTCCACAACATTGGTACATTTCGGGCAGAATGGGTCGCTAGTAACTCGCTTATTGTATAAACTATGCTTCGTTGGGATAAAATTATTCACAAATCTCTAAACATGTAATTTAATTTTGCGTTGACAAGCCCAAGCCCAAATATGACTTAACACGGCTTTTTCTGAAATGGAGATAACGACATTACCAAGCAATAAACGACGCCCGATGCGTATGCTATAAAGGCTCGTCTTTTCTCCACTCCACACAAGGTAGCCATCTTGTGCAAAACTAGAAATTGGGATGCCAAGATCGGCTTCGGTCTCAGTAAATAGATTATTCACCAAATCGTAATTCCATGACCTCAGATTATTAAGCAACAACTCGGAAACTACATTTACTGATTCATCTCTAGGCGATTCAACACGTTGGGGGGAATCCTGTAGGCAACCAAACATCATTTCATATGAAAATGGAATTTCCAGAGCCTGCCTTCCACTGTAAGCCCATCTCAAGCAAGCCTTCGACGCTCCATATGCTTCGCCATATGTATGAAGGAGAGGAACCAAGCCTGGACGAGAGAAAATTACTCGTTGAAAAATATTTCGCCCGCAGTAAGCGCCCAACCAAAAATGATGGATTAAGAATCAACCTCCATCCCTGCTTCGCCAGCAAAGCGATATTAAATTTCGACAGAACTCTCCTAGACCTCCATCTTCCTTCAATCGACAAAGTACCTCCCTCGAACACCAATGAACTCCCCAACAAACCCATAACATTGACGGGTAGTTGAGCGAAAATATAATCCATAACAAATCCAAATATATAGAGTGATAAAATCTAGTTACATAATATATATTTTTAATTTTAATTTAGGACCGATAATTGAGTGAAAATAAACAGGTAAAATAAACAATAATAAATGATAATATATTCACTAGAAAAAAATAAGGAGATATCTCAATCGTTTATTTTCACTCACCCAACGATCTTAATTAAGGTAAAACTAAAAGTTTTTATAATGTAAGTAAATTCTAACCCTGTATATAGAAAGTTAGGTAGGAATGACCATGGTTCGGGCTAGCCTGGTTTTTTTGGCCGACCAGACTCAGACCTCAACCTATATATTTATATATATATATAACTTAACCTCGCCCCATTTTAATGAACTTTAGATTTTTTCCCGCCTTGAACCTATCCCAATTTTTAGACTAAAAACTCAACCTCAACCCAACCTGATCTGAATATATGAAAATTTTAAAATAATATATTATATTTATATATTATATTTTAAACTATTAAATTAATATATTTTATAATAATGTATTTATAATGTATTTATTATATTTTAAATGATTAAATTTATATATTTTATAATATTTTTATTATTTTAATAATATAACAATTCAACAACAACAAAAACAACGAAACCCTATTCTCATATGCAATGGGGTAAGGGGAGGTAGGGTAGTAGGCTGCCCCTAACGCTAGGTTGAGAGCAGCTTCCGTGGAAGACCTCCGGCAGTCATAAAAATTACAAATAAAAATAAAATGCAATGCATGTATAAATAAATAAATACATAGTTGACCGTTTTTTATAAGCAATCTTCTTATGCGCATCTGTAATGTAATAATATAAAAATAAAAGCTCTTAAAATAATATATATGTGTGTGCGCGCGCACCATCCTTAGGTGGCGTTTGGTTGGATGAAATCCCTTGGAATTGGGGGGAATTGAAATTCAATTCCACCACTTTCCCATGTTTGGTTCAAGTTTTCCAAAGAAATTGGAATCCCTCATGGCTTCAACTTTCCATCAATGAGGGAAAGTGAATTTCATCCAAGAATGGATGGAATTCAATTCCCTTTGGATGGAATTCAATTCCCTTGTTGGAAGGAATTGAAATTTGATCATACTACACTCATCAATCTTTTGGTAACTTATTCATATATTGAATAAAAATATTTTTATTATTATTTTGGGTCGGGTCGATTTTTTTAAGTGTAATATTCGGGTCGGGTCGAGTTCGGGTTTAGGGTAAAAAATACCCGACCCGAATATATATATAATTTTACCTTATATATTTAGGAATAATTACAATAATACCCTTATATATTTTTTTTTTCAATTAAGTCACTGTTTTTATTGAATAAAAATAATTTTTTATTATTTCGAGTCGGGTTGAGTCGGATTTCTAATTCATATATTCGGGTCGAGTCGGGTGAAACTTTATTTTGTTCGGGTCGGGTCGGGTTTTTTAAGTGTGATATTCGGGTCAGGTTTTTTAAGTGTTATATTCGGGTCGGGTTTAGGGTGAAAAAACCGGACCGACCCGAAAAAATATATAATTTTACTTTATATATTTAAGAATAATTACAATAATACCCCTTTATATATAATTTTTTCAATTAAGTCAATGTTTTTATTGAATAAAAATATTTTTATTATTATTTTGTGTCGTGTCGGGTCGGGTTTCTAATTCATATATTGAATAAAAATAGTTTTTGGTATATTTTTTGGTAATTAATTAACATACTCCGATTGGAATGTATCGAAATATTGCTCTATCTTTTGGTAACTTATTAACATATTTTGATTGCGATGATTTTAACTTATGATGTTTATTAGCATGATTTTTATAATTTATTGAAATGAATAATCAATCAATAAAATGAAAATTTAATATTTTTAATTTTTTTATAATATATTACTACATGTAAGTTGTAAAACAAACTAAAATAAAGCAAAAAAAAACAAACAAGAAGGGTAATTCTGTCATTTTATATTACTGAAATTAAATTCATCTGACATGTTTGCGAACCAAACATAACCATTTGATCATTCTTTTATTTATGTTTTCTCAGGGTTGGATTTGACGACGCCACGATTGATCAATATGACGCTTATTTGAAATCTTGTTGATATTCCATACTATGGATCTTCAGATTAAATTTGAATGCACGATTTTACGTTCGTGGATAGTTTCTCACGATACTCAACTCTAATTGGCGGTGATAGTTGTAAACTTTTATTGTAATTTTAAATATTTTTACATTTTAATAATACTAATGGATTCTATAAAAAAATTATGTGCAAAATCTTGCATGATTTAAACAAAAAAGAAAACTTTAAAAAAATGTATGTTTTCGTTATAGAAAGCGAGCCATGAAAATGAAATCGTTGCTTATTTTGTCATTCCATGGTAGGGATAGGGATGGCAACGGGCCGGGTTCGGGCCGGGTATTGGTCCCCCCGTCCCCGTTCCCGTTTAAAAAACCGGTACCCGTCCCCGTTTAAAAAACCGCGGGGATTTAAACGGGGATCCCCGTCGGGTAATCGGGGAAAACCGCGGGGAAACGGGTATCCCCGTTTAGCATAAACGGTTATTTAAACGGGTATTGGGCCGGGTATTGGGTCAGGTATTGGGCCGAGAATCGGGTCGGGTATATATATATATATTTAAATTAAATATATAAATATATATTTTTTATTTAAATTAAATTTATTAATATTATATATATATATATATATAGATAATTATTTTTAATATTTATCGGGTCGGGTATCGGGGCGGGTAATCGGGTAATCGGGGCGGGGATTACCAAACCCGTCCCCGTCCCCGTCCCCGTTTAAAATAAATGGGTTTTCCCCGTCCCTGTCCCCGTCCCCGTTTATCATCCCCGAACCCGACCCGTTTAATTCGGTTTTCGGTTTTCCCAGTCGGGTTCGGGTTTTTTTGCCATCCCTAGGTAGGGATGGCAACGGGTCGGGTATTGATCCCCCGTCCCCGTTTAAAAAACCGGTACCCGTTCCCGTTTAAAAAACCGCGGGGATTTAAACGGGATCCCCGTCGGATAATTAGGGAAAATCACGGGGAAACGGGTATTCCCGTTTAGCATAAACGATTATTTAAACGGGGATTGAGCCGGGTATTGGGTCGGTATTGGGCAGGGAATCGGGCCGGGTATATATATATTTAAATTAAATATATATTTTTTGTTTAAATTAAATTTATTAATATTATATATATATATATAATAATTATTTTTAATATTTATCGGGTCGGGTATCGGGGCGGGTAATCGGGGCGGGTAATCGGGTAATCGGGGCGGGGATTACCAAACCCGTCCCCGTCCCCGTTTATCATCCCCGAACCCGACCCGTTTAATTCGGTTTTCGATTTTTTCCGTCGGATTCGGATTTTTTTGCCATCCCTATTCCATGGTCATACTCATTAATATACGAAACCATTGTCAAAGATGATACATTATGTAATGCTAATGATTTTTTCTTAATTGGCCACCGAATCGTTTAAAATGGGTTTTAACCTTTTTGAAATCTTTGAGACATAGTTCTTTTATAAAAGAAATAAAAGTGGCTTATTAGTAGATTAACCACTCTTATCAAAATTAGAGATTAAATCTTTCAAGTTAATATTGGGAGAGATTAAAAGATTGAAAGATAGATGAACGGAGTAACAAGAGTCTATTTCGATATCTAACCAATTTGAAATAATTCACATGTAATGTTCTATTTGGTTGGTGTAACGTAAGATTTTATCTTAGTTTATGTAAATTTTTTAGACCATCGATAGAAGATATTTAAATTATATGAAAAATTAGGATTTTCAAAGATGAGATTACACCCCAACATCCCTATATCATCCATGGGTATCATTGATAGACCAAAAGGATGGCGACGAACACATAACTATTTTTTAGGTTGGGCACCTGTATATTAATTATTAAATAAATTCATATTTCAGGATGTACATGTGCCTACTCTGGACATGGTTTGCACCCGTCACTAGAGGGGGGCTGGGTGATTATATTGCCCTTAAATTTTTTAAATTTCTTTATATTTTATATTTTTTTCTTTATATCTTTTATTGATAAATCAATTTTGTCCCGAAAATTTTATAAGTTTACATTATCTTAAAATTTTATGAGTTCACTTCTGACATAAAATCTATCTATGTGTGTAACTTAATTATTTGCTGAGTTCAAGATTATTTCAAGACAATTATTAATGCATCAAATATTATCACATAATGGTCTAATTTGATGGGGTGGAATTGGATTAACAAAATTGAAATAGTTGGTGATTTAGGGTTTAGAAAACTCTTTTATTATGGGCTTCTTACTTTGTTTTATTGAATATGGATTTGTGAGACTTAGGATAGGTCACTATCTATAGGAGCTGAAATAATCAACAAAGCAGATCAGGTGCTAATATCGTTGCATTAAACAACAAGGATGGCAGTATCGTGAACTTTTTCTTCTCATTGGCGAAATTAGGGCAATCTTTCGATGGCATATCGGATACCCCCATTTTTTTTTAATAATATGATGTAAATATAAGATAATATTAGTTTAAAAACTTTTAATGATATGATAATGAATATTCATATACTTATATATACTATATGTTCAAATTTAAAATCTGAAAGAATAATAATAATTCTTTAATCACTTAAATTGTTCGATTCGTACAAACACACGAATCGACTTTTTTTTGAAGTACTACCAATTTGATTGGTTGTTACAAGGAAACTTTTTTTTTTCTTAGTCTCAAAGTTACCGCTGATCACAAATTTGAACAAAAGATAATAGTCTTTTTGACTAATTGGATGGTTATCAATTTAAAGCTAAAGGTTCACCACAATTTATGTGTTTTCTTCTTTAAAAAAATCATCTTTTTATTTTTTAGACAATTAGTTTGTATTCACGTGCGATGCACGGATTTTAAAATTCCATGTATATTTATATATTAACTTCTTTTTTTACCTTAGATAAATTATATTGACCGATTCGTAATTATATCCATTAAAAATATATAAGATCATAATTAACCAACACATAACATATTATTAAAGTGATATTAAAATATATTATTAATTAATTTATCCTAAGTAAATATTAAAAAAATTATACATTTTCTACTTAAATGATCACTTTTGTTTGAATCTAGTATTTAAACTTTATTTTTTTTAAAAATCATTAACAATAATACTTATGTGGCATGACATGTCAACTCTTTTTAATTTTTAATATTCACATCACTTTTTTTATTCATCAATATTTTTAATTAATTTTATTCGACCAATTAGATAGTACCTATGAATATCAAAATATAGAAATCATTCTTACTCCTAGTATGAAATGAACTTGGGTCTCTTTCATGAGAAATAAATCACTCAATCATTGAGCTAAACTAGTCAATAATATAAATTTCATCCTATTTTGTATTTAACTTGTATAAAGGTGTCACCACAAAATCAATATTTTAAAAGTCTATTTAAATGCTATATTTTTAATTTACAACATAATGTCTATAATGAACATTTTATCTTTTCAAACTCACTTTTTAACAATAATCTAAAACAGTCAAATTTTAAATTATACTTTTATACAACACTTTTAAAAATTCGTTTCTACATCACGTTTAAGAGTTAATTTTCAAAAGCTATGCCAAACTGACCCTAGCTTAACTCAATAGTTGAGTGCTTGGCATTTTAGGTAAGAGGTCTAAGTTCAATTTATGCTAAGAGCAAGAATTTTTTTTATTTATTTTATCATAGTTTGTGACATGTGTCATCATATAATTGATTGAATAAAATCGATAAAAAATATGTTGATGGAAAAATAGAAAGGTGATGTGAAAAACAATTAACATGTCATGCCGCATCAGTATTATCATTAATAGTTTTGAAAAAAATAAAATTTATGAACTAAAATGAAATAAAAAATGATAGTTTAAGTATTAAATATATAAATTACCATTTTAATATTTACTTAATAAAAATATAATTTAATTAGTGATATATTTCGATGTGTTGTTTTAGTAATGAATTTAGTGTGTGACGTACACTATAAACTGATTTTTATTGATGGTTTCCGACCTATTTAAATTATCAAACATCTATTAGTAAAATACAATTACAAACTAAATATGTTAGTAGTGATTATAACAAAAATAATAATAATAATAAATAAATGAAAGATAATAAAATAAAAATGTCGTATACCTATTATTTTAAAAATAATTTCGTCTAGATTTGTAGAATTTTAAATGAACAATAATGATTATTTGTATATCTTTTATAATAATTTGTTAAATAAATAATGTATTTTTTGAATTAATCTTTTATATCTGATCTATTGACTGATTAATTCGGATCGGGTACTGTAGAGACGAGAGCGATTATTCCAACCCATTTTGCTCTATTCGTAAACGCCAGGATTCGAACCCTTGACCTTACTTAAAGACCCAATGCCTCATCCCAATAGACCAATTGATTATTGGTTAAATAATATATTTTTTAATCCACGTATTAATATTTATAAATGATTTACTTTATTATGTTATAAATACTTTTAAATAAAATTAAAAATAAAAGGGTATTTACGGGAGACTAAAGGAAGAAACTAACCTCATAATTTCAAAGCGGTATAAGGCGTCAAAGTTTCTGTCAAACCAAACAACGTTTCACTTTTTGTGTTTTGTTTTCCCCCTCTCAACAATTCTCAAATCCCTCACAAATAAAAATCAACCCTTTCTTCTTCTATAAACAACAGTTTGCAAGAAAGTAAAAACAACCAAGGAAATTTATTGAAATATTATTAACTAGAAACAGAGGATTTAATACAAAGCAAAGAAAAGGGCTGTTACTGTTGGTGTTTGAGAAGAGTTGTTTCTCTTTCCCTCTCTTCTTTTTTTGGCTCTCTTTCTGCTACAACAAGACGATAAACTCCGTGCTAGCCAAGATTCCTTCTTTCTCTTCTTAAAATTTTCCCCAGAAACAATCCCTATTATCATGTTTTATCTTTTCTTCATATAAAAACCAGATACTAATCCTTGTCGCTTTTGGGTGGAGTTATTATGGGATGTTCTAGTTCAAAGTTAGATGATCTTCCGGCAGTTGCTCTCTGTAGGGATAGGTGTACTTTTTTAGACGAAGCCATTCAACAACGTTTTGCTTTAGCCGAAGCTCATCTCGCTTACTCAGCGTCTTTGAAGTTATTTGGTCAGTCTTTGAATAATTTCATCGAGCATGATTTCGGGACTTCTTCAGGAACGGCGTTACCGCCTTCTCCTCCGTCGCCTAATCAACTTAAAAGCAAAGCGGTGGTTCAAATTGAAATCGGGTCAAGTTCTCCCGAAAAAGATGTTGTTTCCCATCACCATTCCCATTCAAATTCTGGGTCCCATCTTCACTTCCTTTCCGATTCAGATGAAGATGATTCCGGCGACTCTTTGCACCATTCTTCGCCTTTGCACGACGATGGTGGGGGTCATATAGAGTATGTGAACCAAAATTATCCCAATTATGGGCCTCTAGAACCTGGTCCTTTTCCCGGTGGGTTTATGCATGCGAATTTTATGAAGAAGCAACCAACGCCGTCCATTGTTTATGAACAAAGGCCTATGAATCCAGAGACAGTTTATATGGGTGCATCTTCATCATCTTCTTATTATCCTTACTCTTATGTAAGTAATATTAATCCGGGTTACCCAAATTACGGTGGTTTTAGTAATTATTCTTCTTATTCGGCGTCTGGTTATGGGTCTTCGCTGCAACCGTGGTCAACGGCTGCTGAGTCATCCTCGAAACAACCACCGCCTCCACCTTCACCTCCGAAAGCGTCAGCTTGGGATTTCCTGAACCCTTTCGAGAGTTTTGAAAACTATTATCCTCCGTATACGCCGAGTAGGGATTCAAGGGAGGTTAGAGAAGAGGAAGGGATCCCTGATTTGGAAGACGAGGATTTTCAACATGAAGTAGTTAAAGAAGTGCATGGGGATAAAAAATTTGTCGACAGCGGTGATTATTCCAAGTCCCCGGTTGAAGAAGAGGACGGGAAAGTTACTAATAGTGAAACAGAGGCTTCGCTTTACCAGGCGAGACCCAGTGTTGGGATTGAAAATGATAGGGTGGAATATGAGGTTCATGTGGTGGAGAAGAAAGTGGTGGATGATGAAAGGGCCGAGGAGCGTGGCACCGGGTCAAGGGTCACTCCGAGGGATGTTTTTGAGGTAATTAGAGAGATACATGTCCAGTTTGTGAGAGCTTCGGATTCTGGGAATGAACTTGCTAAGTTGCTTGAGGTGGGAACACTTCCTTATAATCCCAAACATGGTATGTGTTTTCTCTTTCACCATTGGTTTAAATTGCGGTTACGGCCGCCTTTTGGGTTGAGGTAACAGATGCTATTGCAGTCAATACAGTTATGGCGGAACCGGTGCCGTTATCTCTATATAACGACAGAATAGCATACCCCTATTTAAATCTCTGGTTTCACTTGATCTGTGAGAATTTTGTGGATATACAAAATCTGTGATCTGACAAGTATTGATTTTTGCTAAAATAATGAGTTTTTGACTTGCAGCTTCATTAGATTAGATTAATTTAAAAAGGAAAATCATTTAGGTTTTTGCAACAGTAATACTAACTGTGTGTTTTGGGATCTTTGTGAAACAGTTTCCAAGATCTTGCATGTAGTTACTCCTTCATTATCTGTAGTAACATCTCAGCCATCTGCTTCTAAGACTGGCGAGTCTTCTTCGTCGGCCCACAATACTGATCCAACATTGTTAGACTTCAATGAAGAACTGGCTAGGAAACCGAAAAGCCTTTCCTCTACTTTGCAAAAGTTGTATCTTTGGGAAAAGAAGCTCTACAATGAAGTAAAGGTATATTATGTGTTGATGATGTATGGCTTATTGATGATATTGTTATCTGTTTCTGCCCAAGCCTTTACTCATTTGGTCCTTTGCAATTTTAGTTTCACGATTATCTCAGTATGTTGTATGGTCTAATTCATTCATGACTAAAAGTAGTGGTTTCACATTTTATTCATTTTCAGTTCAGTGTGTGATTCTAGAATATGTTCCGTTATCTGTAATCATATGCCTTCCCGTGTTTTATTCTATTTTGATTTCCATCTCATTAAGGAACTGTTCCTTTGAAAGTTGCCGCTTTTAGATATTCACCTTTGAAGAGCTTCATGTTATTGATTTTATGCTTCTTTTTCACGAATAGTGTAATAGCGGTTTACATTCAAATGATGTTTCTGCACCGTTCTAGGAAGACCTTGCGATCATCTTAACTTGGTTTCTGGTGGAACTACAATGGCTTAGTTATACCCTGGATTGAGAGATGCTGGGCATCTTATTTTAGTATTTCTCTAACCATTGCTAGAATGTTTTGATGCAATGCAGGCTGAGGAGAAGATGCGGGTAGCTTACGACAGGAAATCCCACAAGTTAAGAAGATTAGATCAAAGGGGTGCGGAAGCTAACAAGATTGATTCAACCCGGAATTCAATCAGGAGCTTGTCCACAAAGATAAGAATAGCAATTCAAGTTGTTGACAAGATATCTGTGACAATTAATAAGATCAGAGATGAGGAATTATGGCCATTGCTAAATGAACTGATTGAAGGGTCAGAACATTTCCATTTGATTGTGTTTATTTGATTTATTTAATTAGCATCTTTAATCAGATAATTTAATGCTCTATATGTCTGCTGGACCCCAGATGAAAGATTCTTCTACAATTACTCATCAGGATAGATGCTTTTAGATCATTCTTTCCTATTCATTCTTGAACTATTGGTATCTAAGTGTTTGTGGATTTGGCCGAAAATGCCGAGTCACTATGATGGGAGTATTATACATTTGAGTTTCAGGATTAGTGCTTTAGATTATATATCCATTGAAATCTTATTAGTTATAAATGTCTGCCAATCAGCGCTTTATTAACCAAAGGTGCAAAATAGATACTGATTTAGTATACAAATTACCTTTTAGTAGTTGGGGGGAGGGTCTACTGAAAGGGTTTTTATGGGGAACCTTTTTCTTATTGTCTGATTTTCCTGAATTAGAAGACAAATGATTGAACTAGTTATTAAATTAATGTACATTTATCAATAATATGCTTTCATTGAACTAATTATTAGACCTATGCTGTTTCCTTGTAATTTTCTTTTTCCAGGTTAAACAGAATGTGGAAATCAATGCTTGAATGTCATCGTAGTCAGTATCAGGTGATTAGAGAGGCAAAAACTTTAGGTTTAGTCGGATCTCGCAAAAAGCTCAGTGATGATCATCTTAAGGCCACATTGCAGCTTGAGCATGGACTTATTAGCTGGACTATAAGATTCTCAAGTTGGATAAGTGCTCAGAAGGGTTATGTCAGGGGTTTGAATAACTGGCTTCTAAAATGTCTTTACTACGAACCCGAAGTGACAGATGATGGAATAGCTCCCTTCTCACCTAGCAGGGTTGGTGCGCCACCCATATTTGTCATATGTAACCAGTGGTCACAAGCAATGGATAGGACATCTGAACGAGAGGTGATTGAATCTATGTGGGTTTTGGCCACAAGTGTGCTCCAGCTATGGGAACAAGATAAGTCGGAAATGCATAGGTGGATGATGTCCAATAAGGATTTAGAGAGAAAGGCAAAGATTCTGGATGGGGAGGATCAGAAGTTGCAGAAAGAGATCCAGGCATTAGATAAGAAGATTTATTTGGTCTCTGGAAATGGTAATAATCTCTCAGTAGCCAGAAACGTTGTGCGTCAGAGTGATACTAGTAACCGTAGTTTGCAGGGGAGCTTGCAATGCATTTTTGAGGCAATAGAAAAGTTCAGTTCCGAGTCCTCCAATACCTATCATGAGCTTTTGCAGCGCATTAAAGAAAGGACTGGCCATGAGCGTGAAAGAGTATCATAGGGCTATGAAATAAAATGATCATGGGAACTGTTTGGATTGATGATCTAGTGTAGGCAGTCTAGTGCCGTATGAAAGATGAAGTTCGGTGGTGGTTTGACGGACCCTGCAACGCACAACTTGGCTGGTTGCTCGGAGCCAACCTGGCATTGTTAGATGATTCATGATTGCCTTACAAGAATATCGACAGGCTTATGATGCATAACGGAAGATATCGAGAGGGGTTGGTGTGGTGGATTGCAAAAAGTTTTTGATCCGGTAACTGTCGAATCTTGCTGATTGTTGCAGTAGAAGACAAGGAACGGACAACTGTATTAAAATAATTTGCTGATGTCCTGAAATTAACTTATATATCAAAACAATTGTAACGAATCATACGTGATGAATTTTCAATGAAATTTACCTTTTCTCTCAACTTCTATTTTACTTATTCAATCTCCTTCATTTCTGCAAAATCAACTTGCAATTCACAGATTGATTGTGACTAACGTTAACCTGTAAAATCTCAAGAGAAAAAATGTGTCTTGTTATCATCAGTGTCTTCCTTCTTGCTCATCTAGAAGAAAAAACTTTTCATGAAGGGAATCCTAGAAAAGATTTCAAAATGCATAGAATAATTGGTGAAAGTATTGCAAAGGGTACGAAACTCTAGGGACAATCTCCCAAAGATAAGTTTCAGAGTCATGATAGCAAGTATCAACAAACCAACATGGTCCAACCAGTAAATTCATTTGAATTGAGCATATAAAAATCAAAACTAAAATAAGTCACCAAAATAGTCTTTTATGTTTTAATTTAAAACTATGACTAGTATGTAAATAACCACAAATGGTTTAGCTCCCCAAAAATAGTATCCCCATTTAAATTACTAAACCCTCGGACTATAGGTCGAGCAACTCCAAGTTAAGGGGCAGGGAAAAAGCTTGGATTCAGGTAGTGGTCTGCGCACTGTGTTCCAATTCCGCTGCCTGCTTGATCTTCATAGTTGTGGCTTTGGTGTAGTTTCTTCTCTGACTTCTTGTTGGCTCGGCTGCTCTTGCTCCACTTGATGATTTCAAGAAGCTGAATTACTAAGATCAGGGGCTGTTTGGTTAGGATTATTATTGCTAGCAGCAGAAGCCTCGGGAGCAATTGCTACAGAAGTTAGGCTAACTCTATCATATAAGTATTTTCAGTATGGACCATCAAGCAAAACACAATTGCAAGTAGCATTTCTCTGAAAAGATACCTTTCACTATGGGCAAGAATCTAAATCCCATCTAAGAAAAAAAAATCAGAAAATTTAAGAAACAAGAAACTAACAATTATTGTACCACAAACCATATTCAGTAATCTTCTTCCAGATTATCCATAGGCAATTAGTTTTTGTACTCATGGAATTAAAAACTGATCATGTCAGCAATCATTATGTAAAAAATGAAACTTTTGAATTTTCAAAATCAAATTGAAAAAAAAATAAACATGAAGACAATAAGCAGTCAAAAATAGCAGAATTTCAGATACATTATGTGTTCCCTTAGTGTTAATAAAAACATGAAGCAGACTACAAAAAGGAAAATAAACATTCAAAAATAGTAGATCGGGAAAGAAAGACTCTACATACATATAGACAATCCAAAGCAGGTTCAAGGATTTTATGTTTCAATTTAAAAATCAATACTCAAATAAGTCACCAAAATAGTCTTTTATGTTTTAATTTTACACTGTCAGTAGTTATAACTATTTACAAAAGGTTTAGCTCCCCAAAAATAATATCCCTGTTAAAATGACTAATCAGGACATCACATCGATAGGAGGTAGTGAAACGTGATGTCTATTAGTGGTGCTCAAAATCTAACTCAAAATGGGGCATGCTTCTGCAAACAAAGGCCGGCCATTGTGGCCAAACCATCGGAGTAAGCAGATTCTCCATCAGTTTTGCTTTCTAATTAAGTTTTTTTATGAACACTTCAGGGTGATTCAAGAGCCACAGGAATATTCAGAATCAAATGTGGTATTGTAATGCAATTTTCTTTTCCATCTTTGAATCAAATTGAAAGCAATGTTATTTAAAATTATCCCTTTGAACTGATTAGGACAGTTGGGGTGTGAAATGTGGTACACCAAATCCCGTTGAGCCCAGTTCCAATGCTATGAATTTTTACGGCTGAAATTATGTCTACAAACTGTGATTTTCATTGTCAAATTTAGAAAGTAAATTACAATCATTCTCTAACAACAATAAAAAGGAAAAAAATTAATACTTTTTCTCATTTCTCAAGTGTTCGACATCAATTATGGGTTGGGTTAAGTTTAACATATTTTAAAAGAACTGTGAAGTATTTAGAGCTGATGATGAAGTGAGTGGATTTAAAAGTGTTCAGAAATTTAAGCTATAAACAGTGGAACCCAAATAGTTAACTCAAAGGATAAGTTTTGGGAACTCATGAAAAGGTAAAGATTTCAATTTTAGTAGGAATACCTTGATCCCCCTATTACCGTGGAGCATTGAAAAGGTGCCCTGTTTAAGGTGGAAGTTGAAATATTAGGATTATGAAGAGAAAGAACGTGCGAAGATTTAAAAGGGCAAAAGTTACAAAAGTGTGTTTTTATCATTCTATAATTTATGTAGCTTATTTTCTTCCATGTTAGAGAAAGAAGTGGGAGGTTCGTCTCAAGGTAAAGGCAAGGAGAAGGTTTGAAGGTTAAAGACAGAGCTTCCATCCCATTTATTCTGTGCAAGGTAATCAACTCTTATTCCTTGTGTGTTAATGTGATTGTAAGTAGAATTGAATTAGATGTTTTCATTGAGTAGTAACGGTTGGATCATTATAGGAAAGATTGGGTACATTAAAGGCTTTGGAAATCAAAATTTGGGTCTCAATATCAATAACTTAAGATTTTTAGAAAATCTGGGTATGAAATATCAGAACGATATCAATATCGCGCTCCTCAATATCAATGATAACGGATGGGTCGATCGATGCTCTAAAGTGTCTTGTAAAATCTTAAAATTTCAGTATGCCATTTTGATATCAACATCAGTATCTATATTTAGATATGTGAAGTACCCATACTACTGGACCTGAAAAATTATAAATTGTAAGAGTATATGTGGTAATTGGAATAATTTCAATATAAATGGGACACTTAATTAAATGAGAAAATAACTTCAGTGACTGAAAATGTCTTATAATATACGATTTTAACCAACGTTTTTGGATTTGCAAAAATGACCAATAAATTCGCAACGCGAACTCCAATTTCGCAACTCAAGTTCCAAAATCGCAACGCGAATATGTAAATCGCAACACAGAAGTCAAATTCGCAACAAGGAATTTCAAATTCGCAACGCGGACTCCAATTTCGCAACGCGATTTTCTAATTCGCGACGCTAATTCCTAATTCGCGATTCGCAACGCGATTTTCCAAATTCGCAATGCGATTTTCTAATTCGCGACGCTAATTCCTAATTCGCGACGCTAATTCCTAATTCGCGATTCACAACACAATTTTGTAATTCAGAATTAGCATCGCGAATTCGGAATTAGCGTCGCGAATTTGGAAAATCGCGTTGCGAATCGCGAATTAGGAATTAGCGTCGCGAATTAGAAAATCACGTTGCGAATTTGGAATTAGCGTCGCAAAATTGGAGTTCGCGTTTCGAATTTGAAATTTCGTGTTGTTCCTAATTCGCGACGCTAATTCCGAATTCGCGACGCTAATTCCGAATTCGCGACGCTAATTCCGAATTCGCGACGCTAATTCCGAATTACAAAATCGCGTTGCGAATTAGGAATTAGCGTCGCGAATTAGAAAATCGCATTGCGAATTTGGAAAATCATGTTGCGAATCGCGAATTAGGAATTAGCGTCACGAATTAGGAATTAACGCCGTGAATTTGGAAAATCGAGTTACGAAATTAGAGTTCGCGTTGCGAATTTTAAATTCCGTGTTGCGATTTATAAATTCGCGTTGCGATTTACATATTATAGTTGCGATTTACATATTATCGTTGCGATTTACCTATTTGCGTTGCGAATTTATAAAATCGCGTTGCGAGTTTGGAACCTGTGTTGCGAAATTGGAGTTCGCGTTGCGAATTTGTTGGTCATTTTCGCAAATCCAAAAAAAGTTGGTTAAAATCGTATATTATAAGGCATTTTCGGTCACTGAAGTTATTTTCTCTAATGGGAAGATAAAATAAGGTCACTCAAGAAATAAAACACCTAATCATATTTATTTCGGGTGACTTGTATAAGAGCCATGAAGGATTAGATTAACTTGCACGGGAGCATCTAAGGATTAGAATGACTCGCACGAGAGTACCTAATTATATTTATTTTGGGTAACTCGTACGGAATCCCCAGGGATAGAACTAAAACCAATAATGGATTTTCAATATATGAAAAATCTTCTATCATAAGAATATAATGATATTTTTTCGCAGAGAATCTTGGATGAAATTGTAAAATGTGTAAAAATTCTTATTTACTCAAATAACCTACTTATAAGAATTCCTTAGAATAATTGTTCATTACTAGACTCTTATAGTTCACTTTTAAAATTGTTTCTCCTTTCAAGCTTAAAGTAATAGATTTCCCATTATAGGAGCACCTTCTCTGTAGAATCCCAACTTCGCCCGAGTACAATAGTGATTTCTTTTGTTGGACAATGTATCCATGTAAACGTGCGGGTTTGGTCTATGAAAATCATGTTTGTTGTATCAAAATTGTAATACTGATTATACCAATTTTATTGAAGATTTGAGATAATGGAGCTCCATTATTAAATATTAAGGTTTTTATTTTTTTTGTTAAGTGCAAGTTTATTACCAATTCTCTTATTTTATTTTTATTATATTCTATGCAAGTGGGTCATCATAAGGGTATTTGGACTTGTTAACGCTGGAGTCATGTGATGTTATACACTCGTAAGGGTGTAGATGGTTACATTTAGTGATATCAAAGCCTTAGGTTAAGTCGATCCTAGTACCAGTGTTAGTGACGTATGTAAATACATGGATAGAAGTCCTTAAAATCAAGTGTACTCCTATATGTTGGGCTCTTGATGACGTTTTCCTTCACTCTTATTATTGTAGGATAATAGATGGCCAGTGATCCTGATAGAAGTTAGGAAGCTCGGAGTGAAAGTCAAGCATCCCTTTCTAATGAGTTAGAAGATGAGTTCGTCTCGGATTCAGGGGAAGCGAGACTAGAGGGAGACGTTTGGGTAGCCGAAGCAACTTACTTTCAAAATTTAAATGCAACCTTATGAAGAATTGTAAGGGCCATTCCTCGAGCCTAGCCCTACTCTAGTGGTTCCCTCCCCTTCAATCCCGACACATGAAATGCCTATACAACGTCTTAGGAGATACAAAACTGTAGATTTTCATGGTTCTAGTGAAGATGATCTTATAGTGGCATATTAGTGACTATGTGAAACACAAAGGACTTTGAGACAGTTACATCTAACTCCAGAAGGCAACCTGGAGTGTGTAGTCTCCCTTTTCAAAGGGGATGCCATTGATTGGTGGGAGACGGTCGAAATGGCCTTATAACCTGAACAGACGACATGAGAACTTTTCTTGATCGAGTTCCATCAGAAATATATTGGGGATGCTCAGATGGATGATCTTCGGCTCTAGTTCTCGTAGTTGATTCAGGGCGCCAGGTCTGTTCTTGAGTATGAAAAAGATTACTTCGATTAAGTTGATATGTTCTGGAATTAGTGTCTATGGAAGCTTTGAGATGCCGCAGACTCTTAAAGATGATTCATCTCAATATACATACCCAAATAACGACAGATCCAACAAGGATATTTTTAGAGTTGACTAGGCAAGCAAAAACTATAGAGAGAATGTATAGCCTTACAAAATAACTATTATGCATGTATAAATTTTAGTTCATTAACATCATATACGAACATAGTCATAAATTCATAATAAATTTGAGATAAACTATAATTTACATTGTAACACCCTAATCCAGTTAGACCCGAAGATCCGTAGATTACAATGTTATACGAGACTATCGAAAAAGTGACCCAAAAATTTTCTTTTAAAACTCCTTGTAAATCTATGAACTTTAAACATTCATAATGTAATATAAAAATATAATAATAAACTGGGTTTACAAATGGGGAGCTCCTAAAATACATCTGCTAAATAATACAAAATACGAAGTTTCAAAAGAGTTACGATTGAATACATAACAAGGTCTATAACAGTATTTGCCCTCTAAAGATGACTCAAGACGTACTCTGAAACTTCTCTGGAAATCTGAATCTGTTGCACTGAAATAGCTTCCTATGACATGCTCTCTAAGAACCTGTGCACATAAACACATTCCGAATGCTGAGCTTACGAGCTCAGTGCCTATATTATATACATTCACTAGATGAAGTGACAAGTGGCACATGTCTGAGTGTACACTACTGGGCTGTTAATCTATGGCTGACATCATAGTGCGACTGAGGGATTCTGCATCTCGGAGCTCACACACCCCTCTAGCACTGTCGAAACACCATCGGGTACTCCTGGGTGAGATCCAGAATTCTGCATCTGAACGTACACCCATCGACTTACTCCGTCGAGTCTTGGGGCTTCTACGCCCAGTCGACTGTTGTAGTGTCATGGTACTGACTTGGATCCGCTGACTGTCGTATTTTTGCTAAAAAGAACTCGGGTGTTTGATCGTTTCTTGAGCGTCAAACAAGACTAGTTTTATGTAAATCTAGCTATTTATGTTTCTACTGTTATGATATTAATTATTGTTCTTGCTTGAAGTCTTATTTGAGGATATACTGAAGTGTTGGGGTACCTCGAGTCAAATTCGCTTAAAAACTGACCTTTTGTCCAAAACAGACTGAAAGTATCAATACTATCCCAAGAGTATCGATACTCCTGTAAACGTTTCGATACTTTATATAAGTACTGATACTTTTAAACATTCTATTCTGCCTAGTTTCGAAACTTTCTGGGAATTTCGAAACTGTGATCCAAAGTATCGATACTCTTGCCCATAAACGTACAAGTTTGCTCGAGAAGAAGAACAAGTTTCGATACTATCCCTCTAGTATCGAAACTCAACCTGCAGAGAGCATAAAATATGTGCAAAAACTCTTATTATACTATCCCAAAGACTTTAGTGAGGTCTCCAAACATTATTAATATTTTATGAAGATACAAAGGAGCACAAAAAGAGCTTTAAACATATTTATAACTCTAAAACAAGAAATCTACCATGAGGATGCTTTAAGCTTATGCAACCTATCACATTTCATCTAAATGACTTATGGTATAATTGAATTAAGAGTGAGTTACCTTTGATGTTAAACTGCTGAAAACAACCAATGCTCAACTAAGGGTGATTTTCTCCTTCCCTTTAGCTTTGGAGCTTTCTCCAATTTCTCTCCCTAGACAAACATCAAGGAATATATTACTAGTTAAAAGAAATGGTTAAGAAGGTAATAAGAACACTTCCTAAGCCTATGGATTATTGAAAACGGGTTGAAATCTTGAAAACTCTTAAACCCCACAAAACCCGTTTTTGGCTCCCATGGTGAAATGGTAAAGTTGAGGATTCAAAAGAAAACTTTAAAGATGATGAATTCACTCTTTACCTTGGTTTAAAGAAATAAACTGAAACTAAACCAAAGCTTCCATCTTTGATCAAGAGAATAATGAAGAAGAGAAAGATAACTTGGGAGAAGAATACATGGGAAGTGAAGAAAAAAAGATGCTAAAAATCAGACGTGAGATCATCAATCTTAATTGGTTTCCAGCCTTTACTTTGAATAATAGTATATTTGCTTCCTTGGTCATTCTGGTTTTAGTTATAAGCTAAAAATACCCTTGTTATCCACAATTGGGCTCAATCCAAGCCCAATTCCACTTATTCTTGGGTCAATGCTTCCTACAAGCTAGAGATTTAATCCAAGGTCTATCTCGGGTTAGCCCAAAACCCGAAATTCAGGACGTTACATACATATTCATGCTATGAGTGGAATAAAATAATCATATAAAATATATTATTAAAATTTACTTAACAAATAATTTTAGATGAAATGATAAATAGTTTTAAGATTTTTTTATGAATTGGTGTTTGAATAATAGATAATACCCCTCCGAATATATTATTGTTGTTAGATACAACATATAAAACAAACCCTTAGGATGTCTTGATAAATTAAGATATTGCATATTCATTAACAAAACCCGTATAAAATTTTGTTGCAAATTTGGTGGTGGTTGTTTAATCAAAAGCACAACCGGCAGGCTATATAGAAACTAGAAAGGCAAATCATGGGCATAAATCATAAATGGACAAACTTTGGAATGTGTGGTTACTTGCCTAACAAGTAAAACTAATAATAGATTCTTCTTTCAAACTCTAATATTTTCCTAGTCTTCATATAAAAAAAAATCGAAGAAAAAATGATTTATTAATGTTCTTGCTTAAAGAAATTGACATGCTCTGGCATCTAGAGATTGCCTTATTATCCTCATCTTCATCTTGATTTTGTGGAGTGCAGGCCGGAGAATAGATGCCTTTCCCCATTTTTTTAATGCTGAAATCTCTTCTTATATTCTCGTTTAAGCTAATTTAAAACACAGAAATACATAAAAACAATGAAAATTTTCCAGTAATTCGCCTTGTTTGAACACAGATTTTTTTAAATAATAATTTTTATTAAAATTTATCGTATTAGAACGATGAGTTTATCCCCCACTGTAACAATTGTCTTATATTTAATTTTTCTTTTGTCAGCTGCATTCACCAAAATTTTTGATACTGCAAGGATTATTTGACAAGAAAAATGATTCAATTAAAAGAGGTTTTTATGATAAAGATTTAGGAAATTATTGAAAGGTATGTTTAGCAGTAAAAGGAGACTAATTTGTTGATCGCTAAACCCAGATAAATGTCAACCATATAAGATGTACAGCGAACTCTTCCAGCCTTGAGGTTTTTCTAATGAAAATTACATATGCTTTAACAATTAACCGTGTGCAAAAGAAACAAAAAAGAAAGGTGTGAACTTGAATTAGTATAATATGTATCTTGAATTTAGCTATTTTTATGATTGAATTATCATTTAACTTTTATAAGCAACCGAGTAATTTCCCAGGGGTTGTATTAAAGAAAAGGAAGTGACAACAACTACAAATATCACCGTCTAAAAAAGTTGGAAATGATGAACTCCTTTATTACTGCAACAGATTTAGCAGGGCCAGACCCTAAAACAAGAAGAAGAAAAATGCAGTAAAAACATTAACAAAACTCGACCAATCAAACTGATTTTACAAGACAAAACAAACTCAAAACAAATTTCACTCTTTAAATACCCTTTTTTTCTGTGAAAACCAAAAACCCTGCATCTTTCATTTTTGTTGTGAAAAAAAGTAGAAGAAAGCTTCAAGAAAACTGAATTATGGGTTGTTGTCAATCGTCTTTTCGAACAGAGACTCAACAACAACAACAACAACAACAACAACAACAACAACAAGAGACTCAGAACCATAACCAATCAGGTTCGGGTGCTGTACCAGTCGTCCCGGTTGTTGCTAATGGAGTCCCTTGTTTCTCAGAGTTCTCTTTGGCCGACCTCAAAGCAGCCACCAATAATTTCAGTTCAGATAACATAGTTTCTGAGAGTGGGGAAAAGGCTCCTAACCTTGTTTATAAAGGTCGTTTGAAAAACAGGAAATGGATTGCTGTTAAGAAGTTCACTAAGATGGCTTGGCCTGACCCCAAACAGTTTGTGGTATTATTACATCATTGTTTTTTGGTTTGATGTTTTCCTGTGGGTTTCTTGTTTAATATTTGAAGTGGGTTTTTTTTTTCTTTTTTATGGATTTGGTCAGGAGGAAGCTTGGGGAGTAGGGAAGTTGAGACACAAGAGGCTGGCAAATTTGATAGGGTATTGCTGTGATGGAGATGAAAGGTTGCTTGTTGCTGAGTACATGATAAATGATACTCTCGCTAAGCATTTGTTTCATTGTCAGTTCTCTTTTACTTTGATGAAACACTTTTCATTTTTGTTAGTGTTTTAAGCAGTTTTAGCAGGGTTGAATTCTATTTAGGTCTTGCTTGTTCTTGCCTAGAAATTGCCTTATGTAACACTGGCTTAGCCTTTAATGTTATTCTTGTTTCAGTTTCTTGCTAATTTATTGGGTTCCTTTAGTCCGTGCTGAACTTATAGGTTATTTACAGGTAGATTTTTCTTAGTCTGGTACGAAGGGTAAAGTTCTCTGTTTTATGTTTTTAGTTAAATGCTTTTAGATTGAGATTTGAATATGTGTTTCTGGACATTTCTGATTTTCTCAGACTAAGCTTGGGTCTATGCTCACATAATGCAGGGGAAAATCAAACCATTGAGTGGACAATGCGATTAAGAGTAGCTTTCTGCATTGCTGAGGCTTTAGATTATTGTAGTAATGAGGGTCACCCATTATACCATGATCTAAATGCTTACAGGGTTATCTTTGATGAGGTATAGGTCTCTTTTCATCCTCTTTCTCTAGAATTAACTATTATTAAGCTAGTAATTGATATCTTTGTAATGGATTTTTTAGGATGGTGATCCACGTCTTTCATGTTTTGGCCTGATGAAGAATAGCAGGGATGGGAAAAGTTATAGTACTAATCTTGCTTACACACCGCCGGAATATCTAAGAAACGGTATTTCCTTTTCCATTTGGTTTATTTCTGATTGTTAATGTTTCTGTCCTGTAATACTCATTCATCGTTCGTCTTATTGTCGAAATGCAAAGAGATTTACCTGTTACTCATCTCTGGATATGCGTTGGTCCTTAATAATGTTGATTGGTTTATCTCTAATCCATTGGTTTGCATATATTGCTTGCATGGTGTATGGTTAGCTGCTCTGTTCTTTACTATGTTCATGTATGAAATCATCTCCTGGATGTATGATTAGCTGTTTATCTGTCATTGTGTTGTTCTGTGCCATTTTCTAATGTTAAATGCTGTGTGGGAGGTGTTTTCTATTTTCGAATTGCACGACTCTTTTCGTCAAATCTTGTCGGACTTATGCCTTCTGCTATCTGCAACAATTTGGTGAATTGTAGGGAGAGTCACCCCTGAAAGCGTAATGTACAGCTTTGGCACTGTTCTTCTTGATTTGATAAGTGGGAAGCACATCCCTCCTAGTCATGTAAGTGGATATAAGTGACTTATAGTATGGTAGAAAGGCCGCATATATAGTATTATGTAGGTTTTCTTTCTTTTTTTTCAAAATTCTGCAAATCATAGTCTGTTATCTTTTGGGCTCTTGCATTGGTTGTCAATGGGAACATGCAATTCAAATTGATGGCCGTGCATGTTTGCAGGCACTTGATATGATACAAGGCAAAAACATCCTCCTCCTCATGGATTCACATTTAGAGGGAAAATTTTCGACCGACGAGGCAACTGTGGTTGTTAGCCTTGCCTCTCAGTGTTTGCATTATGAACCAAGGGAGCGGCCCCATACAAGGGACCTTGTTGCCACACTGGCTCCGTTGCAAACCAGAGCTGATGTAAGGAGTTTTTCTGCTTTTGCCTATTCAGTTAAGTTAATACTTGAAAACTTTTCACTCATACGGTTTCTGCAATAACAAAGGTCACCCAATGGCCTAGATATGATGAAAAAGGAAATTTTGAGTATCAAAGCTTCTTTATGTACTTCACCTTGAACATTGGTTTTGTAGGTTCCGTCTTATGTCATGCTTGGGATCTCAAAGTATGAGGAAGCTCCATCGACTCCACAACATCCGCTTTCGCCGATGAGTGAAGCCTGTTCACGACTTGACCTCACAGCAATTCATCAAATATTGGTGATGAATCACTACAAGGATGATGAAGGATCAAATGAGGTGAATGAATCGATTAAGTTAGTCCTTTCTCACTTTTCCTCTAGTGTTTTACTAAGAATTTCACTTATCCGTGGGTTGGCTCAGTTATCTTTCCAAGAGTGGACTCAACAGATGAGGGATATGCTTGAGGCTAGGAAGCGAGGGGACTCTGCATTCCGTGATAAAGATTTTAAAACCGCCATTGACTGTTATTCCCAGGTTTAACCTTGAGACTTTAACTTTTCGAGAAGCTTTTGTTCTTTGGTTGAGAATTTGTCAATGATGCTATCTTGTTGGCCAACTTGGGCGCGCAGTTTTCATGCTGCAATGAGACTTATGTTCAACCATCTTGAGTTGGGATTGAAACCTTATGATTGTTTTTTTCTTTCTATGCAGTTCATAGATGTGGGAACCATGGTCTCCTCCACTGTTTTCGCTAGGCGCAGTCTGTGCTATCTATTCTGTGATCAAGCAGATGCTGCTCTGGCAGATGCGATGCAGGCGCAAATTGTGAATCCTGATTGGCCAACAGCCTTTTACATGCAGTCAATTGCACTTGCCAAACTAGACATGCAGAAGGATGCGACGGACATGCTGAACGAAGCTGCTGGACTTGAAGAAAAGAAGCAACAAGGCATGAAGGGATCATCATGAGGGAAAAACATTGTATTGATCTTAATCCTCTATACCCATTCTTGTTGAGGCTACCCAAAGTTTATGTAAAAATGCACAATTTGGAGGCTACACCATGTTAAAGCCAACTTATAAGTTAAACCCCTTCCAGCTACTGTTGTGAAATAGAAGCAGATTATTAAACTGAGTTTTCATGTAGAGTGAGAGCAGCTAAGCAAACATGCGTTTCAAGTCTGCATATTCAGTTTCATCCCTGTAATTGAATTATATACTACACTGTTTATGAATATTTTATTAAGAACTAACCCAAATGCAACCATCCAACAATTTACCAGTAATTCCCGCAAGAGCAAGAACCGTCTCTAAAATGGTGAAACCGGCTTCGATCCCTCACAATAATTTATCGTTCAAAAACTTTTTATATAAGCTTAATTGCCAAATGACAATCTGCACAAATTCTCAAATTCTTTACAATCCTAATTGGGGTCCCTGGTGCTGTCTTAATTAGCATGAAAGCAACCGCAATCTTCTCGCAGTGGTAAGATAAAGCATTCTGTTTTTCTTCTTCCTCTATATCTGCAAGCACATTTTCTGCATCGGGAGTATAAACTTCCAATCTTAACCTCTTTGTTATTTCAGCTAGCATTGCATAAATTTGCTTGGTTTTAGGATGAGATCTATCACCCATGACAAATTCATACACGTGATTATCGAACTCTACGATGCTATAACCTGGAACTTTCTTCACTCCTTCCCTAAGCATCTTTGTCCTCAAGATGTGAACGTCGGACCACTGTTTCTCTGAAGCATAGAGGTTAGAGAGGAGCATATAATCACCACTACAGCCAGATTCTAGCTGTAATACTTTAGCTCTTGCATACTCTCCTAAAGTCAAATGGCCATGCATTGTGCATGCTTAATGCTCCTAGCAATGTCCTCCAAATAACAGCATTAGGCTGCAATGGCATACCCAACAAATCAACCATACAACCATAAGGGCAAACTCTCGTATCTCTCTTTCATCCTTGAAAAGTAATTGAAACCTTCATCAACCATCCCACAATGACTACAAGCACATAGAACCCCAACAAAAGTAACTTCACTAGGCACCAATCCCACTCTTTCCATATCCTTGAAAAGCTCAAGTGCTTCCTCACCGAACCCATTGACAGCCAATCCAACAATCATAGAACTCCAAGAAACTGCATTCCTTTCCTTCATCTCATCAAAGACACTCCTGGCCTCTCTAATGTTTCCACACTTCGCATAAAGATCTAAAAGCGCATTATTAACATGCAAATTATCAATCAAATCAACCTTCACCGTATATACATGAACTCTCCTACCCAAAGACAATGCACCAAGCTCTGCACAAGCAGATAACAAGCTAAGCACAGTATACCCATCAGGCTCCGGACCCTCCAACAACATTTCCCTGAAGAGAGTCAGAGCCTCGTTAGGCTTCTCATTAAGAGCGAACCCATTAATCACAGAATTCCAAGCCACGATATCCCTGTCAGACATTAGTTCAAACACCTTATACGATCTATCGACCAACCCGCAAGCAGAATACACATGAAGCAAGGAATTCTGAACAAAGAGTAACGAGCCATACCCATTTCTTATAACCGTGGAATGAGTAGTTTCCCTACCCTTAAATCCGTCAGCTTCGCAACGGCTTCCAAGAGAGAAGGGTAAGTGTGGGTATCGGGTTCGATGCATGAAGCCCGCATCTGGAGGTACAACTGAAGGGCTGGCTCCGGGTTTTCACGCTCAGCGTAGCCTCTAATCATGGTGTTCCAAGTGAATACATTGGAGCTCTGGATACAAGAAAAGATGCTGTGGGGATATGACATGGGAGCTGAGAAGGAAACGAGGTTGTAAATAAGGTGTTTGCCGATATCAGGGTTATTAAATGGGACACCGTGCCTGATGGAGAAAGCGTGGATTTGAGTTTGAGCTGGGAAGAGCCACATTTTTGTAAGAGAGAGATGCATTTCTTGACCAACAAAGACACTGGTTTGTCTGGGGAAGACGAGCTCGGTGGCGAAAGAGGGTGCTTTGAGAGCATTGCTCCATAACTTCGCGTTCTTCATGATGCCTTACGGCTTGTTTTGTTGGAAAATATTAGAACAATTGGTTGCTTCCTTGTAGAGTTAAAACATCAACTTCACGTGATAATGATCTCATGTAAAGTGATCTCATCGACATGTAGCTTCTATCAAAAGTGATTGAGAACATGCACCAAGCTCTGCACAAGCAGATAACAAGCTGATCAACGAAACCGAGAAGATCTAAAAATCGATAGGAACCGAGTAAAATGATTCGGTTTGATATTATATGGTTCGATTTTTGATTCGATTTAAAGTCTTCATTCTTTTGATTCGGTTCGGATTTTTCATATGAACCCATTTGTTCCATATTGAACCGAATAGGTAATTTTTTTAAAAAAAATTATAGTTTCAAGTGATTTTTTCATTGAAAAACCGATAAACCGAATCGAACAAAAAAAATCGATTTCGATTTTTTAACCATTCTATTTTGATTTAAATTTTAAAAAATCCTTTATTTCGGTTCAATTCAATTTTTAATAAAAAATTGAACCGAATCGAACCGAATATACCCCTAAGCATACGTAGGGTATACAATATAATTTGTTTGACACACAAAATAATTGCAGAAACATAAGAAAATACTGTTGGTGATGATGATGATTTTTTATTTCTAGAGGTGGTTTAGGAATGATCAAAATACTCTATCTGACTCGTTATAAATTATTATCTTACATTTATATATATTTAAAATTATAGAGTTTTTTATTTTTATATTAGTGAAATATATTCTTTAATTATTAAAAATATAAAGTTATTATAAAATATATTATTTTATTTATTTTAAAATATTAATATGTTCGGATTGGATTGAGTCAGAGTTTTAATATAAAATTCGGAGCGGGGTCGAACGAAAGAAAATTTAAAATTTATCGGGGCGGGGTCTAGTTTAGGGAATATATTTTTTGGTCGGGGCGACAAAAATATCGTCCCACCCCGCCCCGTGCTCATCCATAGCGTTGTTAAATATGATTTTTCATTTGCTTCATAATGTGAGTATCAGATCCGATCTGATCTAAAAATTCGGATATTCAAAATTTCGGATAGTTAAAATAGATATATGAATTTGATCCGAGAAAATCATATGCCCGAATTTTCGGATATCCAATTTTTCAGATCGGATATCCGATTATCTGATCCAATTACATCCCTTATCTTATTTAGAATTAATACTTTTTTAAGTAGTAATGACTTTAAACGGTGTCTTAGAGAACAAATCATTTAATAAAAGCAACTTTCTTAAACTAATATGTAAATTTGTTAACTAATTAATATATTCAACATAATATTAGTAGAAAATTACTTCATTAAGTCATTCAACTATTAAAAGTTACAAAATGATCCTTTGACTATAGAGTGTTATTTTGTTGAGTCTCTCAACTATTAGAAGTTAGAAAATGGTCACTCGACTATTCATTATGTTCCAAACTCGTCATTTTCTATTAAAAAATTGATGATTGTCTAAGTTGAATATTAACATGATGACTGAGATATGATAGTCGTTTGAGATTATGTGATCATATTTCATCATATCATAGTCATCGGACTAACGTTTAGCTCAGAATACCGTTAATCTTTTAACAGAGAAAGACAAGTTTGGAACATAATGGATAGTCGGGTGACCATTTTGTAACTTTTAATAGTCGAGGAACTCAACAAAGTAACACTCTATAGTCGGGTGACCATTTTATAACTTTTAATAATCAAGGAACTTAATAAAGTAAAATCCTATAGTCGGAAACCAATTGTGTACTTTATTCAAAATTAAATTGGATTGATCTATTCAATTAATTAAGTTAAGAATTAGTTGATTTTACAATTTAATAAGTTTAATAAATAGAACCAAAGAAATCAAAATTTGGTAAAAATATATTGTTTTACTAATTTCGGATTTTAAAAATAAAATTGATATTTTTCATATATATTGACTCCTGTTTTTAAAAAAGAAAAATATAACTTATCTGAAATTTTTAAAAAGGAGATTGAATTGTAGCATTCAATAATTATGTATAAAATGTTTTTTTTTTAACAAAAGGGATTTTGGCGCTTAGCCAAACTAAGGTTCTTCTCTCCTTAACTCAAGGGTGATCTCCTTGGGAGGTATCGTGTATTGCTGAAAGCCTTCAGGTGTATCCCAAGCGTACTTGATTAGGGCCTCTGCCACGCTTCCTATTTCTTGATATGATTTCAAATTTTACTTTCCATTGTCGCCCTGCCAACTCTTGGTTTTGTCTGTTAACCTGATTGTTAGTTGTGTGCAGGCTATCTCTTCCTTTAACCTTAAATCCTAGTGGCCATATACTTGGTTATTTTAACCAAAACCTCGGCTCAACTATACCCATCTTGCACTACTCTTAGAAAATGTTCAAGTTGAAATTGCATATTTTATGTTGATAAAAAATTATAATTACAATTTACAAGTTATAATCTCAATTACATTTTAAAAATGATACTTAATTTGAGTTCGGGTCAGGTGGATGGGTTTGAGCTGTTGATTTTTCACGATCAAGTCGGGCTTGGTTTTTTTGGTCGGGTCAAAGTTGAAAGGTCTAATAATAGATGATTATTTCTATCTAGCCAGATTGGATATTTTAGGGATTCAAAAAATAGAATCAAATTCTCTGTTTTCTATTTGGCCCTTCTGTATATTTTTATCTTTATGGATATAACTCGTGCCTTGATGATTATACCATTGCTTTTCTTCTTTCCTTTTAACCATAATTGGCTTTCTTACAGGGATTCCGCACAAACAGGTGCCACTGCAGGTACGAAATAAAAACCAAGCTGTAGTTATGAACTTTCTCTACAAACAGCATGAAAAGCACTTGAAGTTTCAAGGGCTCTCTCTCTAGCATTGAACTCTCTAGTTTGCTCTTTCATCCATCTTTATGTTTTGCACTTCATTTTGCTTAATTGCATTTTCAGGAGCAGTCCCTACTGCTGGTCTGGATTTGTTGATGAATATGTTTGGTGGTCTAGGTGCTGGTAGCCTCAGAGTTCCCAACCAACCCGATGGTTAGCTTTCTTTTATCTTTTCACATCTATATGAACACTTTATATCACTACTTACCAACTTCTTTTTTGTTTCTCCAGTTCCCTCGGAACAACTGTATGCTACACAATTATCACAAATCCAAGAAATGGGTTTCTATGATACACAAGAGAATATCAGGGCACTTCGCGCTACTTGCTGAAATGTCCATCCTGCGGTTGAGAGACTCCTGGGAAATTCGGGGCAGTGATTTGTAACCGCTTGATGCTTTTAAATTTTACCAAGAGCTCTCGTGTAAGACGGGTAAGGTCAGTTGATCTGGCCTGGTGCCTTAGTAAGTTAGTTATCCACAGATTATGGGCATACATGTTGATTCCTTTTTGGGCGTGTTTAATAATTTAGTAAACACGATGATATACCCGAGACCTTGTCTAAACAGGCTTATGCAATACTTGGATCGTTCATCTTTCATCGACACACTTGTTTATGTACATACGCTTGGGATTATTGTTCTATCAATCTAAACAACTTACGAGGATGCTTATGGCTTTTTCATTTTTGTTATGTTTTTTATGGAATTTAATTGGAATTGCTACTCGTACTTTGAGTATGATGGTGGTGAACTATGTTGTGAGTCTGGCACATTAGATTCAATGCTTGGTAAATGCACTGAAGCATAACCGGCGGTAATGGAAAAGGCTAAGTAACCCACCCCACCCAATGTATGCATAACACTCTAGACTTGTCTCCTACATCAAACCATATACGTTGGGAATTATGTCCGAAGAAACGGTCCAAAACTCCAAATTGATAAATATGGATACCGGTCAATTCCCGACTTGTTCTACCAAGGTTTCCAGGCCTGAATATAAGCTACAGGGCACACGAAGTATCAGAGTGCCACAGGGCCAGTCACGAGAATGTCAAGGGTTGTTTAGCATTAACTAGAAGTGGTGGCCGTGAGGTTGAGGATAGCGTCTGATGATGGTGTTGAGGCACAATGAGGGTGGTCTCTGGTGATCAGCCGATGGGAGAAAAAGGGAAGATTGCGGTTTGGACCTAATTTTGGTTGCCCATATTGAAAATGGTTCATCTTCTTATTCTTCAGTTCTAGCTTTGGGTTTGAGGTTAAGACTATCAAGAAAGCCTGAATTCTTTTATCCGCTGGCATTTTTTTAGGTTAGCCTGGGATTATATTAGTTTTCCCGGGCACCTAGATTAGTCCTTATTTAAAAAAATAATCAAAACCGGATGAAGTCGGGGTGTTAGAGATTGATATATACCTAAATTATTAAATGATTATATTATATTATAATAATAAAAGTTTTACCTTATAAAAACGATAACAGAACTTACTTAAAGAGTAGAGGGACGGTTGGTCGATATTAAATGAGATATTTATGGAAGGTCAAAATCCCATCGAATGTGCGCTTGAGGATACACGCTTTACCTCGTGGCACCAGATCGGACGGAAGGCGCACTTAGTGATCCGCGCCTTCCATCCACGTGTGCGAGGCTCGTTTGGTCAACCGCGCTTTACTGTCAAATGGTGCTAAATCGATAATATTTGAAGAAACGGTGCTTGACAAGTAAATAATATGTATTTAGGTGATTTTAAGGTAAAATTGCCCTTTAGTTTGATGATTAAATGTATTATTTATGGGAGTTTATGTTCTAGATTTTTTCTATGATATTTCTGGACTTAAGCTCAATGCATCCAAATGTGATTTCTTTTCTGCAGGAATCTCAATGAATATCATTGACTCTATCAAGCTCTCAACTGAGTTCAACCACGGGTCCTTGCCTGTCAAATACTTGGGAATTTCTAGAATTCCGTATTTTCAAATAGTTATAGCGACCATATGCAATCTATTATCTGATAATTAAATCTATTTAGCTTGTTAACTTGCAGATAGTTGTCATTATCCTAAGTCTGACACTAACATTAAGGGACAATATATAAATCATTATTCAAGGTTAATTTTTTTCTCTTCCAAGTTCTCTCTCGACAATTATTCATCATCGTCTTTCATCTATCTACTCTCTTTTTTCTCTATCGAATAATTAATTGTAACCCTTCCTCTAAATAAAAAAAGATAAACATACCACCATAATCCAATTTAACCTCAACAGTCCTAGTAAGTGGGTAACTTGATGGGTTCCATGATTAGAATATGTGGGGAAATGGTCCCCTCTTTTATCCTTCATGTAGAAGCACAGTGGTTTGTATGCGGCAAATCGACTTTAAGACAAAGTGACATTTGCTGCAAAATTCTATTTAATTGATTTAGAATCCCCCGTCTTATATATCATCTGTCCAAAACGAGTTTAATATCAAAGACTATGAGGACCACATTTCTAGTTTAATATTTAGAAAATTTCATAAAAGTACACCCTTGTTAATCAGAATTTCAGTGAAGGGTAACCGGCAGACAATTTTATTATGACAGAAGAGAACTGGAATCAAAATTATGTGTAAATTCATATTGGAGTCATTGTTCACAAGATTTTATTAAAGTGGGAATTGCCCACGTCCACTTTAATTACATAATTAAAGCCAAATGTTTAACTCTAATATGAGCGGTTCTTTTTAACTTTACAGAAATGCTTTGCACTTTTTCTCCTTTATATATACACTGCTTGGTGATGGCAGCACCCACTTTCATGCAAAACTGTAAATATTCAATTAAACCAAGAGAAAGGTCGGGCTTTTAATAATAGCAAGTAGGTGACAAAAATATCGAGCTTTACTATTCTTCTGTACTTTTTAATTTATTATAGAGAGATTTCGTCACTGATCCACCACCTCTCTCCATTCCATCCACAATATGTTTTTAATAACAAAATAAGATGGGTTTTGTGTTATTAAAACTGACCATATTGTTATATATATATATATATATGTCCAGTCGTGGTTAGGTTGAAGTCAATGATTTTTGTCGGATTCCACCTTTGTAAATAAATTTGAACCCTCCATCCAATCAGTATTGTATGTGATCTTGATATCAAAATGTTAGGTATCTCATCTGCCCTTTATTTCATTCCAATAGCCATTTTTAAGTTAATCCAAATACGTTCACTCTTTCACTTAATCAGTTTTTATTAACGTAACAAAAATGATTGAGGCGATTAGGATGGATCCCTTCCAATTTAAATGATGAGTTGCAATCGATATTAAACGGTTATTGGTTGGTATCAAAGTCTTCTTCTTTCACGAAGAAAAAAAAAGATGAAGGTGAATGGGTATGATCTCTCTTTTAGTCTTGAATGAAAAGTTTTATAATAACTCTCATTGTCGGTGTCAAGCATAAAATCATGATTGTAATCCGTAAACTAATAGGTCTAATTAGTATGATCAGTTGTCAATTGATTTAAGTTATGTCAGATCATGTGACCATGTTAAAAGTTATTTCAAAGAGTTACAATTTAGATACAAAATATTTAAAATCTTTTTTTTAGTCCTGGGACTTTCACTACAACAAAATGTATATCTTATCAGAGATATGATGTGTTGCGCACTTGAAAGATTTATGATCCGGAAAGAAACCAGTGTTATGTTATCCTTAACAATTGCAAAAGCATGTCCAACTCAAACCCACATCGGATAGTAGCTTTTCATCACCATCAAGAGTTGAACACGGATAAATTAGTAATTAAATTAAATTTCCCTTAGGAATCTTCTGTATTAAAAATATATATAAAAAAGTGTAGAGGGATATCCTCCATGAATCCCTTTCAGTATCTGCTTTGATTCCTTTGGCCAACACCATCTTATATGGAGTTGACTTTTTAATTCCCAATGCCTCACGCAAATCCTATTCTAAATTGTTACTACCTTTTTCTGCATCTTGGTGCTTTATAATTAATGAAACCCATGCCACACCTCAAACTCTATCTATCTGCCTATTAATGTCTTTGCAATTAATCACACACAAATAAAAGGATATGAATATGTTTTAAATCATTAAACCACCTTAGTGATTAAAAGGAGTATAATTCTCTCTTATGGTCATGAACTCGAGCAACAAATCATTCGAAATAAATATTACTTTATAATCGTTTATGGATCGTATTTCCCTAATCTACGATGCGAACGTAGTTTTTATCTTGCTTTTTCCTTTTTATTTATACCTGATATATGTGTGTGAAAATTAGTGAAATTTTAGTATGCTATAATTCATTGTGATGATGATTTTGAGATGTGGTATGAGTTTCTATGATATGAATCATACTTATGATATGGTAAGAGTGGTAGAATATGGTTAAGAAAATATTTTGGTATGTTTAAAAGAATGTATGATAAGTATATGTTGCATAATTGGTAGTGTAATCCCTTAAACCTAACTTTTATACATCGTCGGATTCGCAAATGTCACATTGAATCATCGAACATCGAAGTGATCCTACAATTCACGATATCATAAAATATAATTTACTTGAAAATTTTAAATCATATTACACAATATATGAAAAACATAAAATTACAAAAGTGAAGTTCCTTTATTTAAAAATCAATACATAATTTATTTACAAGTTGTCCCCAATGTTTTCAGTCGTCTAATTTTGATCACCGATTAAAAAAAAAGTGATTTTGGTCCCTTACGTTATCGGTCTATTCGATTTTAGTCTCATGACCGTTAACTCTCGTTAACCCATTAACGGAAATCTGAGTTGGCAATTAAAAAAAATAAAACAAAGCCACATATCTTATTCTTTACATTATCGATATGTCCAATCTTGATCATCGGTTAAAAAAATGGTTTTAATCTCTTACGTTATCAATCCATTCGATTTTAGTCTCTCAACCGTTAACTCTCGCCATCTATTTTCATTGTTCAACTCTTTGACAACACGAAAAATCCATTGTTCAACTCTTTGACAACATGAAAAAACCAAAAGCTCTAGCGTATTCTTCTTCTTCTTTAGGGGGTGTTTGGTTCAATGATTGTGGGATTACCATGTTTGGTTGGCCGGGAATCTCATTCCCGGTAATGTTTTATTACCAATAGTAGATTTTTTGGGGTATATTATCGGGAATGTCATTACCTCCCTTCCCTTAGGTATTGTAACATTATCGACGTTTTGGACTAAAATGCCCTTAAATTTTTATTTTTTTTCCAAAAATATCCTTCTTATGTCATTGAATAATAAAAATTCTACGAAGGTTAAATTACAAATTTATCCTTAAATTATTTTAGATTTACAAAAAAAAATCTATAATTAAAATTTTATATGAAGTTCAGGGGTTAAAAAAGATTTACCATTTCATTAAACCTTTTTTATATTTTTAATTTTGTAAAAAATTATATAAATATTATGAATTTAATTTTTTAAAGAAAATATATAAATATTTTACAATTTGTAATATTATACAAATATATAATAAGGACAATTTGGTCAAATATACATTCTAATAATCTTTTATTCCTTTAACCAAACACGGTAATCTTACATTCCTGCTAAACCAACCAAACACAAAATACAACATTCCCAGTAATCCTATTCCCTGGTAATCTTTTATTCACACTGATAATCTTACATTCCGTGAACCAAACGCACCCTTAATCCTTTATATTTAGTTTCATTTTGAAAGAAATATATTAGTTGACTAAATGTGGGAAAATAAAGAAAGTCAACACTTAACCATTGGAAAATAAGTAAAATATTACTCAAAACGTCAAGTATAAAAAATCAACACTTAGCCATTGTAAAACAAGAATCAAAACCCAAATTCAGCCGTGCAAGACAAGTAAAATCCATGAATGCCGAAGCTGTGTTTTTCTTTGTTGAATTACCAAATATTACTGTAATTTCTTTTAAAAGTAGACAATTCAATCTTTGAAAGCAAACATGAGTCAGTTTACAGTATATCTATTGAACAATACTCGTTACCTGGTGAATGAGATGACAAATCTCCTTTGATTTTTGATTAAATTGCACTTGGAATATACTTAAATATTTTTCTCTTTTTAATCAATATATATTTATTTTAACATTATATTTAAAATCATTCAATTTTGGTCTCACAAATCTACTTAAAAATTGCAATCGTAAATAAAATTATTAACTTAAATAATATAATGTATATGGACAACAAAAATATCTGAGATACAAGTTGCTTTGCAATATATTTCTCCTTTTATGTGGTTGAGGTCTTGTGTAAAAGGGTATATTCATCAAGAAGAGCCACACATTTGATATATTTAGATTGCTTCACTCCAATTCTATACTATACAGAAACCCAAAGTTCCGAAAAGGTTCTCTTTCCCCCCCCCCCCTCAAAGACTCTTTGTAAAGTGACTCGCTTGCTTCTTCTTCCCAGGTTCTCTTTCTTTGAGCTTTATGTTAACAGTGAGGCTTAGAATTTGCACACATACAACAAAGCCTCTAGACTTTTTGTTTTTTAATTTTGTTTTGGTCCATGATATTGTTTGCAATTGGGACGTAATATAGGCTCTGCTTGAACTCAAATCTCAAGCCTTGTAGACATGGAAGGCTCTACCTTTGGGAACTTCTGTGGTGCTGCTATGAACTTGGATTTTATGGATCAACTCTTGTTTGAAGGATGCTGGTTAGAACAGTTTTCTCCCTCTCCTTATACTGACAATCTTTCTAAAAACCAATCCCCTGCTGCTGCTGCTTCATCTTCATCACAAGATGGAAGCTTTATTGTTGAAGGATCATGTCCTTCTTTACCTATGAAACTCAGGCTAATGCAAGCTATAACATATTGGAAGGAATCTACAAAAGATAGGGATGTTCTTATTCAAATATGGGTACCTGTTAAAAGGGAAGGCAAGAATGTTCTTACTACCAAAGGCCAACCCTACTCTGTTAATACAAACTGCAAGAGTCTCAGAATTTTTAGAGATGTCTCCATTTCCTACAACTTCCCTGCTGAGGAGGACTCAAAGGAAGCTGTTGGGTTGCCTGGCCGTGTGTTTTTGGGGAAGTTGCCCGAGTGGACGCCTGATGTTCGTTTCTTCAGAAGTGATGAGTATCCTCGTATTAGCTTCGCACTCGAGTACAATGTTGGTGGATCTCTCGCACTTCCGGTTTTCGAACGAGCTAGTGGACATTGCTTGGCTGTTGTTGAGATTGTCACAACTGCTCAAAAGATCAATTATCGACCCGAACTCGAATACATCTGCAAAGCTCTTGAGGTCTCTAGTTTTTCTGCTTCTAGTTATTTTGCTATGTTGCTTCCTGCAGTAGATGTGTTTGTATTTGTTTATATGCATTAGTCATGTCTTAGATGGGAACTATAGTAGCATCTTCGTCATGGAATTGCGGTCTAAACAACGTGTATCGATGTGCAGGCTGTTGATCTAAGGAGCTCACACAACTTCAGTCCTCAATATGCACTGACTTGCAATGAGTTGTATCAAGTTGCATTGCCTGAGATAGCTGAGGTCCTAAGATCTGTCTGCAAGATTTATAAACTGCCTTTGGCTCTCACATGGGCCCCATGCTTCAATCAAGGTAAAAGCGGATGCCGGCATTCAGACGAGAATTATTATCTCTGTGTTTCCACCCTGGATACTGCTTGCATCGTGGCTGATGACGAATTCTTGGGCTTCCTCGAGGAGTGCTCCGAGCACCACCTGTTTAGAGGACAAGGAATAGTTGGCAGAGCATTCACATCGAACAAACAATGCTTTGCAACTGATATAACTGCCTTCAGTAAGACAAACTATCCCCTCTCACACCACGCTAGGATGTTCGGACTGTGTGGTGCGTTAGCTATTCCGCTACAAAGCATTTTTACTGGATCGGTTGAATTTGTTTTGGAGTTATTCTTGCCCAAGGATTGCCATGAAAGTGAAGCACAGCAGCATATGCTGAACTCACTGTTCGGTTTTGTGCAACTGGCTTGCCAGAGTTTGCATGTTGCTATGGACAAGGAGATGGAGGAGGAAGTGATACTGCCGGCTAAGGAAATGGCAGTTGCTTCCGATGGGAGATCAGACAAAGAAGAAAATAAACCTACAATTTCTTCTCCAAAGGATAACTCACCGGAGGAGTCATCGTGGATCGCCCACATGATGGAGGCCTTGCAGAAGGGTAAAGGTGTTAACGTCTCATGTGAATATCAAAAAGAACCAAAAGAAGAGTTCAAAGTGACAACCAGTTCGGAAGACGTCAGGAAAGAGTTATATAATGAGCATCTACTTTCAGATTTTGGGCTCCATCAAAATGCTGGAAGCACAGGTAGTTTTGAGGGAGGTGGCGGTGATACCTCCTCATCCGGTGGACGTCACATTTTAGCCCCTAAAAAGGCAGGCGAGAAGAAACGGACCAAAATGGAGAAGACAATCAGCTTGCAGGTTCTTCGGCAGTATTTTGCAGGGAGTCTCAAAGATGCTGCTAAGAGTATTGGTGGTAGGGAAATTATTCCACTATAATTACGAGTAATTTCACTTTTATGTTCAACTAAACAATATAAAATTCATCAGAGTAATTATTGTTTGGTGAGGGATCTTCCGATTATTTCGCGGGGATTCCTCAACAACAGAAAATGTATTATTATCTCAGAATGTTTGTGTGCCTTTCTAGCCCCTATGATTTTGACTCCCGACCACTAAGAGAGTCCGGAACGCCTTGAAGAGGGAGAACCCGATCCTTAAATCATTTGGCTTACAGTTGTGGATCATCCCGAGTTGGTGTGGGATCACCAAAAATATCCTAAAGGACACACGTTTGATCCCCAGAAGCACCAACCTGTCACTGCATGACGGTAAGCCAAACGAGATAAGGATTGTGTTCTCCCTCTCCTAGGCACTCCCGGGATTCTCTTAGGGTAAAATCCCAGGACTAATATTTAACCTTTTCTGCCCGGTTTTCTCCACTAAAATTTTAATCTCTGACATATTTGTGTCACCATGCCTCATTTTGTAGTGATAGTATAAACATCATTGCCATCCATGCAGTGTCATTTCCATCTATTTGTCTTACTATACATGTATAAAACTACCCAGATCACACTTACCCAGTTTATTTTATTGCAGTGTGCCCTACTACACTCAAAAGGATATGCAGGCAACATGGGATCACTCGATGGCCATCTCGAAAAATAAAGAAGGTAGGCCACTCCTTAAGAAAACTTCAGCTCGTAATAGATTCGGTCCAAGGTGCTGAGGGTTCCATTCAAATTGGATCATTCTACTCGAGCTTCCCCGAACTGAGCTCGCCAAACTTTTCCAGCAAGGGTCCTTCATCATCAAAAATCAGTAGCCAATCAAAGCCATCAGAACCTCAACCCGAGAGTGGCATGTTCGGTCAAGGAGCTGCTGCTCCAAAATCTCCAACTTCATGCAGTCAGAGCTCTGGTTCAACTACCTGTTGTCACACAAGCATGAAACAGCTTAATACTGGTCTCAATGCCTTGTGTAGTGCAGATGGGTTGGCGTTGGAAAACCACGGTGGAGCACTAAAGAGGGCTCTCAGTGGTGCTGAATTGCATGCCATGAATCAGGAGGAGCCTAAGCTTCTTGAAAGATCCCAAAGCCATAAAACATTCGGTGAGCTGCCTACTGTCGAGACTTTGCCTCCCTTGCCAAGAAGTGGTGGCTGGAATTTTCGAATCAGGGGTGCCATAAAAGTAAAAGCTATGTTTAGAGAAGATAAGATACGGTTTAGCTTGAAACCGAATTGGGGTTTCGGGGATCTGCAACAAGAAATTGCTAGTCGTTTCAGTATCAAAGATGTAAGCAGAATCAATCTCAAGTACTTGGATGACGACGACGAGTGGGTTCTTTTGGCATGTGATGCTGACCTCGAGGAATGCATGTACGTATACAAATCATCCCAAAGCAAAACAATCAAAATATCACTCGAACAAGCTTCTCTTCTGAATCTAGGAAGTTAGTTTGGTAGAAGTGCCCCATTGTGATACCAGGATCAGTTCCCTGATCATGCCAGGGATGGTTGGTATTTTGGATTCTGGTGCAAGTTGATGAGTGTAGCAGTTTTCTTTAGGAACATTTTGATTTATCTCCACACATTAACAAAACAATTATGTAAATCTAATTAGTAAATAGTAGGAATGAGATACATGAATCATAGACTGCGATAAGAAGAATACTCATATGACTGGTAAATGTTCAGTTATTGCATTTCCAAGTTCCAACCCTGTGTCAACATGCATGTCTAACAGGAACCAAATTTATTGTAAATGATCAAAAGTTTTCACAGTAACATTACAAAAAAATGTTACCAGTTCTCATATACACCACACAAAATTATACAAGGATATCAATAGTTTAGGAAACAATCAACTGGCTTTTGAACTCAAAACAGCAGGACATGATGCTAATGTTTAACAGAATTGGGCCCCAATTATTTCAGTTTCGAGAACAGTGTCTGTGCAACCTGCATTCCAAAACCTGGTATCAGGACAAAGCACACTAAATGAAGAATGAAAGTAAGGTAAAGAAGTACTTACACATTTATCGACACAGGACCAGTAGTCAAAATATTGACCAGTGCAATGCTTGTGACCACTTTCGTCACAGTCAATTCTCTTAATACATGCCTGAAGCCAGTAACTTGTATAAGTTGTCGCCAGATTCAGAGAGTAACAGGAGATTGTTCTAAGAATACCAAATCTTTAAGGCAAGAAAACAGAATGCTCATGGGACACCAAGTCTAATTATAAATTTGAGCATTTGCAAACAGTTATTAAGTTTCATAAAGAAAAGATAAATCAGGTTCACTACTCAAACACCGGCAAACCCTATGTGTCTGTTAGTAAGACCTATTATTTTCATTAGGCAATGCATGCCAGATTTTGCCTATCATGATTTTTTCTCGTAGATATCAAGTTGGATCAGCCTCAAAAGAAGAAAACAACTCGCATTTTCCAAAGACTATATATATATATATATATATATATATATCCTAATAACTAGTTCTGGCTTCAAGCTTTTCTTGAGGTTAAAATGGGGTTTCAAAAAGGAAAGAGCGTGAAATCGAAACTGCAGAGAATCATCAAATTTTCTTTTGTTCCGCCAAAGCAGAAAACATATGAAAAATGTAAGAAGGCAGATTAAAATATAAGGAAAAAACGGAGTAAATATGCCTGTTTATAGGATTCTCCCAAACTGATACATCAAGCAAAAAACATAGAAGCCTGCAGAAATGAAGTCCAGGGTTAAAAAAGCAAATAGGGTAGAATTTTTTTTGGGGGGGGGGGGGGTTGTACAAAACAACACACATGAATTAATACTAGTGCCAGTCAGTCAGCAATTATCAAACTCACAATTGAAAGAATGGTAAAAAGGATTCAATAAACCTTGCTCAGTTTGCAAAACAACTAATTTATATAACAAACCTCATAAGAACGAAGCTGTTTCACGCATTTAGGTTTGCAACCCTCTTCAAGATACTTCTTCTGATCAACAGGTTCCTCATCGGCCCTAAAAAATATTTTTAAATGATAAATAACTTAGATATGGGCATGGCATTGAAAGGAGTCACAAATTTTAGGAAAATAACATAATTTTTTTAAGGATTAAAAAAAATGAAATTAGGAAGCAACTATGAACTACACAACCAAGAGAAGCATTGAAAGAATTATAAGCAACTACTATTTTCAAAATATATCTGCAATTTCCGGATAATTGACCTTGGTGGCTACAGCTAAGAATACAAATGTTTAAACACTGTAAGTAATTTCTTTTCCCAGTTTTACCCGGAGAACTCCTTATCCTATTCCCTCCCACCCACTACTTATCTAGTTGATTAGATTAGAGAAAAACAAAAATGCTTATTGAATTCCAATTCCATACCATACGAAAAACATTTCATCAGAAAATCCAAAATCATTAAGATTGCACAATCTGTTGCAGTGTCCAACGTTGATCAATACAAACAACCCCAATACCCAACAACATACTTCAATCACAAACTTATCCCATACAAGCTTCATGTACAGATCAAGAAACCAATAGAGAGAAATCGTCTAACAAAAAAACCAAAAACAAAATATATCATCAAACTCCCCTCGCAAGCATACATATTTGACAAGTAAAACACAGGAGGCGCAAATAATAACTTACATTGCAAATGAAATGAACAACTTAACAGGGACGAACTTCGGAGATTACCTAACAAATAAATTACAAAGTCAAAAACATAAAGCTGGAAGTCAGTAAATTTGCAGAAAACTAAACAGATGAACAAATATTAAAAATGAAAAACAAAAGAGATAAAATTTCTCATTTAGAACAAAAGAAAAGAGGGAAAACGAAATCTACTAAACGCGAAACCCTAGATCTACAGATCAAGAAAAAATCCATGGTTGTCGATAAAAAGAATTTAAAAAGGAAAAATAGATCCCCATCAAATCAAATAATATATATTTTACCAGGCGTCGATGGTAAAGAAAATGAGAGTACCTTTGGGATAGGTGCAGAAAATTCCAAGCTTCTGAACCTTTTTTCCCGGCGGAAGAAGTGATAATAAAATGAACGGGAGCATGATTCAGGGTTTAACATGTACCAGGTGCGTAGTACGCACCATATTCATTTGTTGGTTTGGGCCCTTTCGGATACTGAGCCTTTCAAGTTATCTGTAAAACTTGTTGAACTGGGCCGGAAAACTTCTTTTTGAAGAAAAGAAAAAAAAAACTACTTTTTATTGTTATTTTAGGTATATATTATTTTTAATTTTTAATTAAATTTTATTTTTTAAAATATTGAATGCAAAAAACTATCACATATTAAAATATTTAATTTTATTTATATTTTTAATTTTTTTTTAAATATTAAACTTGATATAAATACAAGGTTGTATTTGTTTAAAGATTTTTCAACTATTTGACAATTAACACCCATACCTCTATATATGTGGTACCCGAACTCAAAACTTTAAGAGACAACTATAATTATTTAATCACTGAAACCGATTAATTCATATTTGAAATGATAAGAATCGTAAAGAATACATAGACATGTATGTAGACACATTTTCGTCTAAAATTAATTTATTATTTATACTATATAGTATTAATGTATTACTATTATTCTATTAATATTTCTTATTTAATATTGTTTTTATTACTATTGTATTGTAATATTATTCTTATTACGTAATATTATTTATGTAGATTATATCATATATTATATATCATAATATGTTATGTATCCCACTTTTATTAGATTACATTTATTATATAGTATTATTTATGTAGCTATTATTATTTATTTTGTAGGTCCATTGTAGTTAATTGAAGATCAGATCCAACAAACAATTTCCCACTAGGCCCAGCACAGGAGAAGCCCACATGTCAAGAAACAATGGGAGTTAGGGTTTTCTATCTTATTCATCAGCGCTGCACGATCTTGTCCGTTAGATTAGAGTGCAATCTAACGGTCTAGATCAAGAGCATTTTTAAGGTTCATGAAGAGTCCTCATTCCAACCTCACCAAGCTTCCTTTCAGTTTCTTCGGTGCATCTTAAAAGTGGGAACGTGATTTCAAAATCAAGAAAAACATAAAATAATATAGTGTTTTAGTTAAAATAAAACTCTAAAACGAACAAAACTAGATCTTTATGTCTATAAACCCTGAGAAAATAAGAAAAAAAGGAGATTGAATCAACCAAACTTGTAAATTTGAAAAAACAAAATTAAAAAAAGGTAAATTTTTACTCCCTTTGGTCTTCTTCATTTGCATGCACGACTGTTTAACCTTCTATCTTTCTTGTTGTACGATTTTGAAAACCCATCGACGGAGAAGGGTCGAGGATCGGAGGAGAGAACCATGAATTTCTTTTTCAGATCTCACTTTTCTCGAGGCTCTTCGATGAAAACCATGGAGATATTTGAAAAGAGGAGAGAAAGAGCTTTTAAACGCTCTAAAAATTATTTGATTTCACCGTCGATGAACGACAGTCGACGTCGATCTACGGCAATCGGCGAGGCGGAGCACCACGGAAATCTGGGTTCCCTTTGAACTCCGGTTGAATGTTCTTCAGCATATGAAGAGCATGTTCAGAGAAAACAAAAAAAAAATGATTTCAATCCATTTGAGTGGGGATGTGAAAAATGAGCTTTGTTTTTGAAATTTAGCCTTTATATTGACCCGAGGACCCGTTTGGAGGCTTCAAATCCGTGTGTTTTTAATGGGAAGGGTCTAATTTCCATCACAGTCTTCTTCAAAATTCATTTAAGTCCTTTTTAATTAACTCCACAGATATTTCTTTCTAAAATTTTCCCCAAACTTTGTTTTTATTTTAATTTAGTCTTTTAGATTTTTTTATTCCATTTAATCAGATTTAAGATTTTGTTTCCTTTTTCATATTCACGTGATTTAAGCTTTCATTTATTATTATTTTTTAAAAATGTTTATTCATTTTTCTAATAATTATTATTTTTTACCTCATTCGACTTTAATCTAGAATTTATTTTTTGAATTAGACTTTTCTTATTTCCTTTCTCGTTTAATTTTACACTTTAATGTTTATGAATTTTTCGAAGTACACTTCAATTTGTTTTAAATTTATTTAAAAAAAATCATATCCCTTAATTTTATAAATCTGATAGGCCACTTCCTTTCATCTTGTATTTTTTTTTTAATTTAGATTCTTCTTAAAAGCTACTAATTTATTCTAGCTGACCATTTATTTTATTTTGAATTTTGATTTGACTTTCTTTCCTAAACTTGCATGAGTTGTACATCCTTTTCCTGTTTTTTTTTTTTTTAATTCAGTTCACTATTGAACTCAATGGCCTTTTGTATGCTTGCCCCTTCACTCTTCAACTGAGCTATCAAACTATGATGATGGATATTAGTTCCTTATTTAGATTTAGCTTTTCCTGGTTTGGTCTAAATTCATTGTGAAATATGACCTCTCATTCGTTGTGTCTCCATCACACCAACTGATCTTTCGTGTTCAATGATGCAGTTCCATAAGTAATTTTTCTTGTTTGTTATATATATTTGCGTTTTTTTTTTTTTTTGCAGCCTTAGTTCATGCATATTTTAAACTTCAAAAACCAGTTTCAGAGCTTTTGGCTACTAAGGTTTACACCAAACTTCGGCCATTTGTAAGAAGTTTACTGTCCATTATGTAAGAAGTTTATCTAAAATCTACTCTTCTTCGACAGCTGGCTATCTTATCCATGCACCAATCAGGTGCATCTAACTCTACTGATGTGGTGTTTGGTGTTCTTTCGTACCCCATGAATGGTCCAATAAACTCAGTATCCCAAAGTGTACTGAGATCATCTTTAATTGAGCTGTTTCTTCAGCAATCTAATCTGACTTGGACCACCTCAATTTTTGGGCAACCTTCCAAGTTTGAGATTTTGAAGTTTCATTTCGGTATCACTATAATCCCTGTACAACCTGCTTTCATCTGGCCAATAACCCAGATTCTATTTAATTTTACTCCGAATAATTCCATAGCTGAAAAACTGGAAAACTTTATGCAGTTAAAAGGTCAGCTGAAATATGGACTGCATCTGAGGTCTGATGAGGTATGACATCTGTCTTGAGTTAAACTTACACATTTCGGTTTCACCAATATCTGGTTTTTGGGTGGATCTATGGTAGCATCGCACTGCCATTCTCATGACCTCAGGTCTGATCAAATAGTGTTTGAAAGTGGAAATAGGAAAATTTCTGGCTACCAAATTATTCAAATCAATTGAATTCTTGAATATTAATAAATCAGTTTCCATAAAGGATAATGAAACACAGTGCGTCTCTAGTGTTCTGTGTTAACTGTCGACATTTTTGGTGGTTGACGAAGTTCGAGCTCTGGGTTAGCTCCTAGGATATAGGTATAACTGCCAAATCATGTATTAGTGATTGCATCCTAGCGCCAGTTTTAGGGATCAAAACCATGAAGTTTTTTCATTGCAATGGAACAGAAACTAGGGTTGGAGGGAGGAGCAAATGCCCTGATGTTTGGTTCCTATATATGGTGTTTCTCGCTATTAATTGCAGAATTTGTTTGTGCAACTAACAAACGAAAAAGGGTCCACAATATCCTCCCAGGTCATAATTCAGGCTACGGTGATGTCATCTGATTGGCTCAAACCATCACGGAGTCTCCTACAAAGAATCTTGATCTAAATAACTCAGTCTTTGGTGAAGTTAAAAGCACTAGCTTGTCATCTTATCTCAAGGGTACACTTCATGTTGTCCCTCCCACTGCTTCACCCGTTCCGTCTCCAGGGCCGTTAATTTCCCTGCCTCCTACTTTTTCACCGACACAACCATCAGCATCATCACCCAAGAGTCACCATCTCCAACCTTGCCATAAGTAGGGCTGTAAATGAGACGAGACATATCTGAGTTACTCGAGATCGATTCAGTCAAAGTTCGATAAATACTCGATTTGAATGGACTCGACTTGAGTTCTTAACGAACCAAAATGAGCTACTTGATATTCCACTCGAAAAGCTCGCGAGCAACTCGAAAATATAATATATTAATTTTAAAAAATAAATTAATAATAATAATAACATTTGTGTTGTTTTTTTTAAAAATACATTATAAATTTTTTATGTATTTAATGTTCATATTCGAGATTGAGTTTTGAGCTCCACTCGAGTTAAGTTTAAGGGTCTTTTTCCCTTATATTTTGAGCTTTTACAAGCTTTAATTTGTGGTTTCGAATTCAAGTCGAGCTTAAAAATTTGAGGCTCGTGAGTTTTCGAGTCGAATCGAGCTCAACAATACTCGAGCTCGACTTGGCTCCATTTTATCTTAGTCCCCTTCCGTCACCAGGTCCTAGAAGTGGTCCCTACACTTCTTTTCCTCCATTGATTTCTCCTGCACTTTCAATTACTGTTCCACCCCCTTTTCCATAGTCTCATCCTGCCGCTCCACCAAGATCTCATTCTAGCATAAGTCTTCCGAGGTCACAGTTGTCTTCGGATGTTCCACCATTACCTTCAGTGACTTACGGATCTCGTCCAGGGAAGGGCATGGACGGTGTGAAAGGCCCAGTTTTGCACCACTTGTCCGGCCTCCATTATGTAAGCATCCAATGCTAAGTGACTTGTACTATTCTCCGCAAAGCACATATTTATATGATCTGCATGTCTTTTGTTTTTGAAAAATGATCCTACTAATGGTTGCGGATTTGGTATTGGAGTATGGAGCTTTGTAATATTTGTTAAGATTCATCTAGCTTCCATCTACGTATATTATGTCAATGGTGCTTTAGATGATAGCCTTATTGCAATGATTGGTTTTGTGATTGTTGTGCATTTGCAGCCAAGCCAGAAAGTTGCAGGTTTACGATTTCATTTGAAAAGGATGTTTGTGTTAAACGTACCTCGATCTTTGGACATTTTTGTATCACAAGATTTCAAAACTTCATTGATTGTAGGGTTTTATGAGAGGACTGCAATCCTGTCATATTATTAGGCGACCAAAGGCACTATTTATTCCTAAAAATCCAGATAGGATCATATGCATATCATAAAAATGAACAAAAATCTTCCCCATTTACAATGCCTTTAATTATATCTCACTTATCATTTTACGACATGTTTCCTTTTTTTCTTTCCTTTTTACAAACTTTTTATTTATTTTAATTGTGATATATACAAACGTTAATTTTAGTTCCACTCCATGAGTCCATTGTTATTCAACGAATATACTAATAGTCTAAGCATCACCACTTTACCAATGCGTTGGTTGTGCAAAAAAGTTACCTAATTGGGCAAAAAAGTATTTAATTTTTACTAGTTTATTAGATATTTTTAAATTTAATTTTTAATATCTACAATTCATCAAATAGATTTTGATTTTTAAATTTTTGTTTTTTATTATATGTTTTTAGTATTTTTTAAAATTATATATTTAATATTTTATTTTTCCTCAAAGATTAAATAAACACTAAACTTTTTATAAAAATTAATTATATTATTGTGTTCGATTCAAAAACAATAAAACCTCTGTAATGTCATCATTCACATGTGGACTATAATATCGATACTTTGACTTGTCGTCGCATCAGTACATTAGATGTTCATATCACGTAGTTAACTATCACACTGAAACTGTAACAATCAATAAAGGATTCTATTGGTCAAAGGAAAACATTGACTGATACAATTCAATGATCAAATTGATAGAATTAAAAAATAGGAGTAACATTATGATTTAAATTTACTAGGAGAGTAAAATTTATTGGCGGATCTACATACGTATCATCCATCCTAAAATTTAAATTTTCTTTTGATAATTCATTTTATTAATTATGTATTCATCTTGAGATTTTATTTGTTTCATTTCATATAAATAATTTTATGATTAATATAAATATATATATATTCACATGTAAAAATGATTTTAGATGTACCACTGCTAAAATTATCCCATAAACTTTCGTATTATTACTCAATCTAGTATACAGTAATTTGAAATTAGTTAATGGGTGATGGAAGATGAAACAGTAAAAGCAATAAAAGAGAAAAACCAAGGTGAAAGAAATGGGATGTCATACTCGCAATAAAAGTTGAAGAGCTGCTTAAAGTAAACAGTTGGGGCTGTGGGCAATAAGTGTTCCTCTTCTACTGTTATTATTTAGAATTTACTTTAATAATATAATTTTTTTTTTTACTTTTACACACATTGAGAATCAATAAATAAAAATAGAAAGTTAAGGTTAACTTTTTGTTTTTTTAGTAAATATCTTTGTGTTCTTTTGACTATTAATTTTAATTGTCTATGTTCATTTATCCAATTAGGGTGAATAAAACTCGACTCAAAAAATTAATTTTTTTACTCGATTCGAGTTCAAATTGTAATTTTATAAATTATATTCGACTTGAAAAAATTTCAAATTCAAATCGAGTTGTAAAATACAACTCAAATAACTCAAAATTTTTAGCAATTAGTAAATTGATTTTCAAGTTAAAATTAAAGTTTTGAGTTGAGTCCCTCGACTTTATATGATATATGTAAATCACATATGAAAAAAATGTATATATATGTTGTATATGATTATAAAATATCATTTAAATTAGAATTAAATTATTTTATAATATTATAAATATTTATAATTAAATTTAAATAGAAACTTAAAAATTTCACTCGACTCAAAAAAATTTCAAATCAAATCCGAATTATAAAATATGCCTCTTTAACTCGAATATCTCGAAATTTTTTGACTCGACTCGACCGAACACTCACCCCTACCTCCAACGGTTTAAATTTGTATAAAATTAAAAAAATACACTGCATAAGTAGATCTTATCCTATTGTTATTATTATTAAGTTTGTAGAAATTTAAGGAGGAAACGTCCCAACCAGCTTCTCTGCAACTGCATGTGCTGTCCCTTGTAATCCCATCTTCTCCTACTCCCTTTATTTATTGTTTCTTTCTACTCCTTATGTCCAACTGTTTTGATAGCTTCTTGCAATGAATATATCATAAATATGAGAAAACATTTGTTGATATAAGATACTCTCCATGCCCCACTCCTTAATTTTTTTTCTAACATTAATTCATAAACTTATATTCCCGATCCTTTTTGGTAAGTGCATTGAATGAGCGTTGTCTTAGATTGTTGACCCTCGTACATATTTGTAGACACGTTATTTCACATTCATCCATATATTACACTAAACACATATCTTATTATTTTATTATTTATTTTTTATTTCATGTTTCCAGGCCTAAACAAGATGGCCCAGACCAAATGGCAAGCCGGTTCCCAGCAATGAACTAGGGTTTCTAGAACCCTAGTGTTCCAAGCCTCCACGGCGCCATAAGCCCTTGCTCGAGGAGTCCTTACATCATACGGCCGCATTCCACGCCAGTTTCATCAGCCATTCAACAAATCCGGTTCCCTCGGCGCAAGGAAAGCACACGTAAGCACATAAGACACCAAGCAAAGCAGCGTGTGTTAGTGGGATTCCAAACAACCAAACCGAGTCTTACTCGGATTCAATCTCTAAGGACAGTTTTTTTTCTTATACTATAAATATGTAATCAGAACCCAGTGGAAAGAGGGGATTTTTTTTTTCTTTCATACTGAATACAAGTAAAGTTATAAGCAAAATTACCAGCAAGACATAACCAAGCATTCAGATTTTCTCGAGGGTTTCGTGCAAATATTTCGAAAAGAAAGGTAAAAAGTTCATACCTTTTGCATGTTTTCTTCCTTGTCTGGTGTCTTTGTTGAGCTTTGGTTCGAAAGAAACCCAAAAAGAGAGCATTTGAGCCGATGAACATTAGGGACCAGGATCTTCTTCCATAGATCTTTGGCTCCTCGAGGCTCGGTTTCAAAAAGTATTTCGATTTTTAAAACGTTGAGACATAGGGCTTTCAGAAAAACCAATTTTTTTGGGGTTTTACCGCCGATGACTGGCAGCCGGCGCCGATCAGAGGCGGTCGGCGAGGCGGCGCGAGGAGGCCAACGGTTGGTTTCTGGAAAATGTTGCCTGTGTTCTTCGTTTCTGAAGAACAAGGCAGAGAAAAGAAGAGATGGGGTTGCTCTCGGGCGAGAGAAGAAGAGAAAATGAAATGAAAAAAACATTTGATCCGTTTATATCAGATCCGCGTTTTGCAATAAATTAGGGTAAACTACCCTTTTGGTCCCTCGCAGCTTCTAAAGATTTATCTTGACCCCGATATTGCTTTGAATTTTGACCTCTAGCCTGCAGTTCTTTCATTTTAGTCCTTTCTCGGGATTTTAGTTTTAATTATCTTTTTATATTACATTATAATATTTATATATATTTTATATTATTATTAGTTTTTTTTTTACACATTCGTATATATTTATTATTAGTATAGTATTATTTCACTTATATGTTATATTATATATATATATATATGTATATATGTACACATTTTGTATTTTACCCTATTTGTTTACTTCTTTATTATTATATTTATTTACATTAGTTTTAATTATCTTTTTATATTACATTATAATATTTATATATATTTTATAATATTATTAGTTTTTTATACATTCGTATACATTTATTATTAGTATAATATTATTTCATTTATACGTTATATTATATATATATATATGTATATATGTACACATTTTGTATTTTACCCTATTTTTTTTACTTCTTTATTATTATATTTATTTACATTATTTTTTTATTTATTTATTATTATATTTTTTCCTCCCTCTTATATTTAGCTATTATATAAATGGTATTAATGTTATTATATGTTTGTATTAACTTTATGTGTTTTACTTTATACGCTATTATGTTACAATTTTTTTTTTCTATTATTGTTATATATATATATATTTTCTTATTTTATTTTCATTATTTTTTTTATTATTATTTTACATGTACATATTTGATTATGGTGATTTATTTTAGTTTTTAGTTTTTATTTATTTATTACTATTATATATATCTTTTTATTTTTCCCATTGTTTATATCTTTATCATTATTACCACCATATACATTATTTTTATACTCTGTATTTTCCTCATCTTATTTGTTTTCCATTTTACCTTAGGTGTTTTTATTTGCATTCTTTATCTAATATGTGTCTTGATTTTCTAAGGGTACAATTTAAGCGATCTAAGGTAAGTAATTTGGATCGTCATTTTACATTTTAATTTAAATTTACAACTTTCTTAATTAAAGACAACTGGAAATTATACAGTACCGAAAGGGCAGTTCAAGGGTGCTAACCCTTCCTTGACTGTAACCGACTCCCGAATCCGACACATCTTTGGTAAGACGCGATTAGGTAAGAAATAAGGTACCCGGTCAACCCATTTATTTTTAAATAAATGATCGGTGGCGACTCCAATCCACTTTTTCCTAAGTCGAAGCCCAATTCCGGGGCCCAACCGAAAGACGGTTACGACAGCTTGGTGACTCTGCTGGGGACACAGGTAAGTGGGTCAGGCTAAGGTAATTTCCAGTTGTCTTTTTAATGAAAAGGGTAAGTTTGAACTTTAAGGTAACATTTCGATCCTTATTACTTACTTTTGGTTATATTTTTTCGAGTAAATAGTTGGACTGACCGTTTTCTAATGATTTCAGTTTTCCAAACTTTTTTCATCCAAAGGCTCTATACCCGAGCTCCGAACCCTTTAAGTGGGGGTGAAAGCGACGCATTCGTGTGAATTTATTCACCGCATATGCCTAGCGAGTAGCCTTCGGGATTCATATACCTTATGTCTTCGTGTGAATTTATTCTCCGCATAGACATAAGGGAATGTGTCCCCTCGAGTTTAACTTAGTCCACACAAGCCTGTGATGGGTTTAGGACTAAGGGTCTGGTAAGCCCAAGGGGGCACCAGCAAGGAGAACTCGGGTACCGTTTTTAGAACCTAAACCAGGAGACTTCGAAGAAATAGAGCCTACCCCAAAACCACATTCCAAAACCTAGGACAATTGTTTCCTAATCATTTGTTTTTTCTTATGTTTTTATTGCCATTTATTTCTTGTTGTTTTTATTTATTTCCATTTATTTTTATTTTACTAACCATTTGCCTTTGTGTTTGTTTTTAGCATTTGCATCATAACAAGAGGCCATTGATCCCTAAAAAGACGTTCATTACGCACAAAATAATCTGAATTAATGGATAAAGGTGTTGTAATACAAGAGATTAAAAACCCTGAGGTACGACTATGGTCCGAGAAGACTCAGAAGGAAAAGGGAGACAGTCTTCAAGACAGCTATGTGTCAGAGCTGGTTAGCTACACCTCGATCAGCCTAAAACAGAATGACGTACAAGAGCTCCGGGATATCTGGGATAGTTGGAAGAATGAGGTGAAACAGAAGTTCAGTCAACGGTACGGTGATGTTGCACTTTTGCTTCATGTTAAGATTGATGAGCCCTTAATTAGAGCCTTGGTTCAATTCTGGAACCCGGGATACAGTTGCTTCACCTTTAACCGGGAAGACATGGTGCCCACCATAGAAGAGTACACTACACTGCTGCATTGTGAAAACATCAAACTCGAGCGGGCCTACCTTAAGCACATTAAAGGTCAACCTTTCAAAAATACACTAGCTAAGGTTGCCGGAGTTGATGAAAAATGGGTAACTGACCGAGCTCGATGTAAGGGTAGTGGAGAAGGAATCGCTTGGCTTCATATCAAACAACTAATGAAGCACCATCCTGATGAGTGGAAGACAATAGACCTGTTTGCATTAGGTCTGTATGGTCTGATTTTATTCCCAAAGACCTTGGGATACATCGATGCCACCGTAGTGGAGCTATTCGAACAACTCTCGAGAAGAGTCAATCCGGCACCAGCCATCTTGGCTGAGACCTTTCGATCTCTCAATCATTGCCGGAGAACTGGCGGAGGAAGATTCACCGGGTGCATTCAGCTCCTTCAAGTCTGGATTCACAGCCACTTCTGGAGGACTGACGGGGTTGCCTACCGCCGTTTCAGCACCACCTATTCACCTCTAGGTGAATTTATTACCTTAAAATGGCATGAAGGCGCCTCGAAAGAAAAATGGATGAAGGTCTTTACGCATCTTCAAGACCGAGATATTGTTTGGAGAGCCCCTTGGTTATTCCTCAGTGATGTTCTTTTTCGATGTGGTGACTCCGACACTGTGACCTTACTTGGACTTTGGGGAGCAGTCGGGTATGCTCCGCTATTAGCACTTAGACAATATGGAGCACGTCAGTTTGTCCCAGCAACATGCGGGTTAGCTAGATCAGAGTTTGAGTATCACGGCGACAGCTATAAGAAGATGATCAAAGAAGTAGCCGATTCGTGGAGGAAAGTATTCCGGATGGATGTTGTAGCTGCCAGAAGTATGCTCACTCCGGATTATGTGGAGTGGCAAAGATTGAGAAAGAATGACAATATCCCTGTGCCAGACTGTGATGACACCCGGACCATGGAGGAACATCTCAGGCATGTCCCTTCTGAACTCGAGATAGCCAAGACCGAGTTTGAAGCCGTGAATAATGAGCTGAAGCAAAGGATAAAGGAACTTGAAACTGAACGTTATCAGTGGAAGCTTGATGCTGACTCTCAGAAAGATCGGGCAGAAAAACTGGAAAAAGAACAAAAAAGAGTCCGTTTTGAGCTCGAAGACTTGAGAAAGGGGTATCAAGATAAGGTCAAGGATAACTCCAAGCTGAAGGTAACCTCTGAATACTGGAAAGACGAAGCTCATATCCTGAAAAGGAAGTTCGAGGGGCCTGATGAGAGAGCTTGGAAAGAACAAACAAAGACTGCCCAAAGACGCTTGGCAGATAGTCAATATCAGAACCAACGCTTGAGAGTTCGGGTAGCTGACTTAGAGAAACAGCATGAGAAAGATGGCAAGACGATAGTTGAGTTAGAAGCTATTATAGATGGGTTCAACAGGCAAGCAAACGAGCTTCAGATGGTGCCCTTCGACGGAGGACTACAATGGCGTTTCCGTTGGGAACAAGCACAACGTAGGGTGAGGGCCCGAGACGCAACCATCCGAGATTTCCTGGATCAAGTGCAAAAAGCAGCCCGTCATCTTCAAGGCCTAGCAAGGGAAGCTGGTGTGGTTCGACAAGGCATTCAACCAGTGACAGATGAAGGCAGAAGACTTGTCAACCTACTGGAAGCTGTTCGGGGTCTAGAGGATTTAGTCCGAATGTATCTTTAATCTGTTTTTATGTCTCTAAAAAGATAAAACATTTTTGTCTGAATAAGGATTATTTATAATAATGAACACTTTTCTGGATCAATGCCTCCAATTGCATACATCATACATTGCATTTCTTGCATTTTATATTTCATGTTTGTTTATTTTATATTTTCCATGTTTTTACATTCATATTAACTAACAGAACATGTCTCAGACACCGAGCTTACCACCGCAAGCATCAGACACACATCACCCGCACAATACTCGAGCAAAAAAGAGACAAATGGAAGCCAGAATAGAGAAGATCGAAGAACACATGGCAAGACTTCAAAAGGAGCTAGAAGATAAGATGGCTCAGAACAGTGAAAGTACTCTTGAGTCCATCAAGAAAAATCAGGAGTCCTTGGTCGACCAAATCGTAGCCAAGTTGTCAGGTCTACAGCAAGCTAGTGCGTCAGGGGGCATCTCTTCCGAGGGGATGGCCATACCACCAACCCCGCAAGTGGTTCTCTCACCCGGAATATTACCCGGGGACGCATCTGCTACTAAAGGGAAAGAAGCACTACCCGGGGACTCATTCGCTACCAAAGCGAAAGTTGCACCTGCTGTGAAGATACAAACTTCTACAATCATCCCTGATGATCATCCGGATGATTATAATGTCCCAGACTTTGACGAGGAAGATAAAGCCAAAAAGATGGAAGAAAAGATAAAAATATTAGAAGATCAAATAAAGATGGTCCAGGGAGACCATGATTATTATGGAGTGGACGCATTGGAGCTAAGCCTAGTTCCAGACTTGGTGCTTCCACCAAAGTTTAAAATTCCTGAGTTTGAGAAGTTCGACGGGAATAGCTGCCCTTCAGCCCATATCACTATGTTCTGTCGAAAGATGACAGGATATGGAGGGAATGATCAACTCCTGATCCATTGTTTTCAGGAGAGCCTGTCCGGTTCAGCTATTCGGTGGTATAACCAGCTTAGCCGAACTCATATCAAGACGTGGAAAGACTTAGCCAAGTCTTTCCTGGAGCAGTATAAGCATATCAACGATATGAGACCAGACCGGGTCATGTTACAAAGCCTGGAGAAGAAACACAATGAGAGTTTCCGACAATACGCACAGAGATGGAGGGATTTATCTGTGCAAGTTCATCCACCTTTGGATGAAAAGGAAACTAGAAAGCTGTTTGTACAGACCCTGAGGGCACCTTACTTCGGGCATTTGGTAGCAATCACGTCGGGGAGTTTTTCAGATTTAGTCATGGCCGGCGAAATGATCGAGTTGGCCATTAAACAAGGAAAGATTGAGGGAGGAGACTCCAGTAAAAAGCCTCCCACGAAAAACAAGGAGCGAGAGATCAACAATGTGAACACTTACAACGTCAACAAGGGGGTTACGATCTCAAGCTCAAATTCCACAGCAGCCGTACCATCCGGTACATCTAGACAGAACCAGAGAGAACCGAGAAGAGAAAGGGAAAGGGAGCAGTTTGACCCCATTCCCATGACGTATAAAGAATTATACCAACAGCTCTTCGACACTCATGCAGTGTCGCCTTATCCTATGAATCCAATAAATCCCCCTTACCCGAAATGGTATGACGAGAGCGCTCATTGCGAATACCATGGCGGTGTGCAGGGGCATTCGATTGAAAGTTGTCTCGCATTCAAGAGACTTGTGCAAAGAATGAGAAACAAGAATTGGATCACTTTTAACTCCGGAGCACCAAACGTCGCCCAGAATCCCTTGCCCAATCATCAGAAGACAGGAATCAATGCCGTTACCACCGAGGGTGGCAAGAAGGTTAAATCAAGTGTTTCAGAGATCAAGTCTCATTTGGCTTGGGTATGGAGCCAAATGGTGAAGGCAGGGCTTCTTGCACCATATCCAGATACGACAGAAAATGAAGATGGTAACCATTGTTGTTACCACAATAAAGAAGGGCATGAAGTGCAAGATTGCCCAGAGTTCAGATTGTTAGTCCAGCTCATGATGGATCGAAGGAGCTGGAGTTTTATGAAGAAATTCAAGATTCTTGGGAAGCAGATGTTTGTGCCACCGGAGAATCATCAGATAGAAAACTTGGTAGGGGTAGTCCTTTGATAATTACCCCTAAGGCAAGCATGACAGTGACAACACCAGCCAAGGTGGTAATCTCCGCACCGCGGCCTTTTCAATATAAGGACAATCGGCAAGTGCCATGGAAGTACGAGTGTCAGGTGAGCACTTCCGGAGGAGGTAATAGTAAAGTGGGGCAAAGACCACTGGAGCCGTTCAAGGAAGATGTGCTAGTTGTCAATAAACCTATAAAGGAGGAAGAAGCTAAAGAGTTCCTCAAGATCTTGAAGCATAGCGAGTACAACATTGTGGAACAGCTCCACAACTTACCTACACGTACTTCAATGCTAGCACTATTTTTAAGCTCGGAAGCACACCGAGAAGCGTTGTTGAATGTCCTTAATCAAACGTTCGTGCCACAAGACATACCAGTCAGCAAGATGGATCGACTGGTAAACAATATTCAAGCTGATAATCTCATCTCGTTTTCAGATGATGAGATTCCCTCAGGAGGAAGAGGCCGAACGAAGGCGTTACACATTACTACCTACTGTAAGGGGCACGCTTTACCAAGTGTCTTAATCGATAATGGTTCAGCCTTGAACGTGATGCCTTTGATTACATTGAAGAGGCTACCAATAGATACCTCTCATATGAGAGCTTGTCAGAATGTGGTCCGAGCATTCGATGGAACCAAAAGAGAGGTAATCGGAAAGATTGAGGTACCATTGACTATCGGACCAGCCACCTATGATGTTGAGTTCCTTGTGATGGATATCATGCCGTCCTATAGCTGTCTTTTGGGAAGGCCGTGGATTCATCAAGCAGGTGCAGTACCCTCCACGTTGCACCAGAAAGTTAAATTTGTCATTGACGGGGCCTTGGTAATTATCAACGCTGAGGAAGATATCGTGGCAAGCGTGACCACGGAGGCTCCATACATCGAAGTAGACGAGGAAGCGGTAGAATGTTCGTTCCGCTCCTTGGAGTTTGTGAATGCCACATTTGTGGCAGAAGGAAAAAGAATCCCAAGACCTCGACTCTCCAAATGCACAAGGATGGAGATCAAGCAAACTCTAGGCCGAGGCGCCAGAACCGGGAGAGGTTTTGGGAAATATTTGCAAGGGGTGATCAATCCTGTCATTCCTATCACAAAATTAGACCAATTTGGGCTCGGTTTTCAGCCCAGTTATCATGAAAAGAGAAAGGAGATCCAAAAGAACCGGGAGAGAAGATTGGCCAAATTGACTGGGAACGAATTTCAAAGGAAGCCCATGACATTCCCGCCGCTTTTCAGAACATTCAAGTCAGGTGGTTATGTGTTTGAGACCACCACATCCGAGTTAGAAACGGCTCTGGAAGATCTGAGCGTTAATGTCGTGACCACAGAAGAGGTTGACAACGGAGATAGATCCGGGATATGCCTTCCGCCACATGGGTTCGTGCCTAGCAGTTGGTCGGTGGAAGAACTACCTGTGGTTTACAAGAATCTTTCAGAGTAATATTCGAACTATCCCTATTTGCCTATACCCGGGGCAATAGGTGATCTTTTGTAAGGGTGAATAAATGTTTTGTTTAAGTTTAATAAAAGATGCATTTTTCTTTTCATGGCAAACAAATTTTTCTTTTATGTTTGAATTCATTCTCTATCTCCTTCATGCCAGTACTTCATTTCCAGTTACTCTCAAAGTTAGTTTTTGACCATTCCGTGTGGGATATTATCCTCTCACACATACACATCTTCCTCCTTTCAGGTTCCCAGATAATGATAATGTGGGCACTAATGACCCTGATCCGGAGGTGGATTTTGAATCGACCATTTGTCTTGGGGAATTTGAAGAATGCGATAATGAAGAAGGGTACAACTTGCCTACCGAATTGTTGAGAATGATAGAAAAAGAAGAAAAGCAAATACTGCCACATGAGGAGGCGATCGAAATCTTAAATTTGGGCACTGAGGAAGATCGAAAGGAGGTTAAAATCGGCACAACTCTTTCGACTGAAGCAAGAAAAAACCTGATAGCCTTACTTCAGGAGTACGAAGATGTGTTTGCTTGGTCGTATCAAGACATGCCGGGACTAGACACAGATATGGTAGTTCACAAACTGCCAATCAAACCAGAATTCAAACCAGTACAGCAAAAACTGAGAAGAATGCGACCAGAAATGCTCCTTAAGATCAAGGAAGAAGTCAAGAAGCAATTTGATGCCGGTTTTCTCCAAGTGGCCAAATACCCTGAGTGGGTGGCCAACATAGTGCCTGTGCCGAAAAAGGACGGGAAAGTACGCATGTGTGTCGATTACCGGGACCTTAATAAGGCCAGTCCCAAGGACAACTTTCCTCTGCCACACATAGACACTCTGGTGGACAATACAGCCGGGAACGCCTACTTTTCATTCATGGATGGATTTTCGGGGTACAATCAGATCAAGATGCATCCCGAAGACATGGAGAAGACCACTTTCGTCACAATGTGGGGAACTTTCTGTTACAAAGTGATGCCTTTCGGATTAAAGAATGCTGGAGCAACATATCAGAGAGCTATGGTGACCCTGTTCCATGACATGATGCACAAAGAAATCGAGGTTTATGTCGACGACATGATTGTCAAGGCACAAACCGAGAATGAACATATCAAGAATCTGAGGAAGCTCTTCCAGAGATTGAGAAAGTTCCAACTGAGACTAAACCCTAGCAAGTGTACCTTCGGGGTAACGTCTGGAAAACTATTAGGCTTTATAGTCAGCAGGAGAGGCATACAGGTCGATCCTGATAAGGTTAAGGCTATCCAGAATCTACCTCCACCACGAACCCAAAAAGAAGTCCGAGGTTTTCTGGGCAGACTAAACTACATAGCTCGGTTCATCTCTCAGTTAACCGACAAATGTGACCCCATCTTTCGTCTCCTCCGAAAAAATAGCCCTGGAGCATGGGATAAAAATTGTCAGATTGCATTTGAGAAGGTAAAAGAGTACTTGTCTCACACTCCTGTCCTGATGTCCCCTATCCCAGGAAAACCTCTGTTTTTGTATCTCTCCATATTCGAGAACTCCATGGGGTGTGTTCTGGGTCAACACGATGAGTCTGGGAAGAAGGAAAGAGCCATCTACTACTTAAGCAAGAAGTTCACCGATGGCGAGGTCCGATATCCTCCTATTGAGAAGGTTTGTTGTGCCCTGATATGGGCTACAAAAAGACTTCGACAATACATGTTGTATCACACCACTTGGCTGATTTCCAAGTTAGACCCATTAAAATACATGATGGGTGTACCTGCTCTATCCGGAAGGTTAGCTCGATGGCAGATGCTTTTGTCTGAATTTGACATCGAATACGTGAGCCAGAAAGCGGTAAAAGGCAGCGCCATATCCGATTTTTTGGCAAGCAGAACTGATGAGAGCTATGAGCCGCTGGACTTTGATTTCCCGGACGAGGACTTAATGGCCATATCTTTAGAGGAAGCAAGCATTTCAACGGACGGTTCCTGGAGAATGCACTTCGATGGGGCATCAAATGCACTAGGACATGGCGTCGGGGCAATTCTAGTCTCCCCAGAAGGGAGTCACTACCCATTTACCAGCAGACTGAACTTTGATTGTACCAATAACATGGCAGAATATGAAGCCTGTGTCTTAGGAATTCGGGCTGCACTGGGACAAAATATAAAGACTTTGCGGGTGTATGGAGACTCAGCCTTAGTAATCTATCAGCTCCGAGGAGAGTGGGAAACCAAGGATATAAAGCTGTTAGAGTACCGAAAACTAGTGTTGGATCTGCTCGAAAAGTTCGACGAAGTCACCTTCCACTACGTGCCTAGAGAAGAAAATCAAATGGCTGACGCTTTAGCTACCTTGGCTGCCACATTCAAGGCTGGCGGGGAGTCTGAAATGATGCCAATTAACATGCAGTCGTATGAGTACCCAGCTCATTGTTACCAAATTGAAGAAGTGAAAGATACTAAGCCTTGGTACTTCGACATTCTGCAGTATATCAAGCATCGGAGTTATCCAGAGAAAGCCACCGAAACCGATAAGAGAACCCTTAGAAGGTTGGCAGCTGGATACGTCCTTGACAGAGAGGTTTTATACAAGAAAAGCCATAACCAAGTTCTGTTAAGGTGCGTCGATGCTGAAGAGGCAAAAATGATAGTGGAAGAAGTACATGATGGGGTTTGTGGAGCACATGCAAATGGGCATATGATGTCAAGACAAATAATGAGATGCGGATATTTTTGGTCCACACTGGAAAGTGATTGCATCAACTATGCTAGGAGATGTCATAAATGTCAGATTTATGGAGACAAGATAAATGTTCCACCCCATCCACTTCATGTAATGACGTCACCATGGCCTTTTTCCGTGTGGGGCATGGACGTTATCGGGCAAATCCATCCGAAGGCTTCGAATGGTCACCGTTTCATTCTCGTAGCAATTGACTATTTCACGAAATGGGTAGAGGCTGCGTCATACGCCAGTGTCACTCAATCCACTATTTGCAAGTTTCTGAAGAAAGAAATTATATGTCGGTATGGTCTACCTGAAAGGATTATCACCGATAACGCAACAAACTTGAACAACAAGATGATGAGTGCTGCCTGCGAACAGTTCAACATAAAACATCACAATTCCACTGCTTACAGACCAAAGATGAACGGAGCAGTAGAAGCAGCAAACAAAAATATTAAGAAGATAGTGGAGAAAACAACTGAAACCTACAAAGACTGGCACGAGAAGTTGCCTTTTGCTTTGTTCGCTTATCGAACCTCGGTACGTACATCGACTGGGGCAACTCCATTTTCACTAGCCTATGGAATGGAAGCAGTGCTACCCATTGAAGTCGAGATTCCGTCTCTCAGGGTCTTGTCAGAAGTCAAACTAGATGATACAGAGTGGGCACAATCCAGATATGATCAGCTTAATCTGATAGATGAAAAAAGACTGAAAGCCATTCATCATGGTCAAATCTATCAGAAACGAATGATCCGAGCACACGACAAAAAGGTGCGCCCGAGAATATTCCGTGAAGGGGATCTAGTGCTAAAAAGAATTTGGCCAGTCCAGAAAGATTTCCGAGGAAAATGGACGCCAAATTGGGAAGGACCTTATGTCGTGAAGAAGGCTTTCTCCGGAGGAGCCCTTATCCTGGCTGAAATGGACGGACCTGAGCTGCCACATCCCATTAACTCGGACGCAGTCAAGAAATACTTCGCTTAGGATGAAAACCCGAGAGGGCGTCTTAAGTTGAAAAAAAAAAAAAAAAAAACGTTTAGGGTGAAAACCCGAAAGGGCGCCCTAAATTGAAAAAAGAAAAAGAAGAAAGAAGATAAGGTGGGTTCAAGATGAAAACCCGCAAAGGGCGTCTTGCAACCAAGGATGGGTCCAAGTTGAAAACCCGGAAAGGGCGATTTGGATATTAACGGTGGAAACATCCCGGCACATGAATCTTCTACGAACTCAACAAATCGAAGAAATGTTGCACTCTCCCAAACGTTGTCGCATTTTCAAAGATCCTTTGGCAAAGGCTGTATTCAAAGTCACCAAACGGCTTTTCAGCTCAGAAGTGCCCACGTTATCGAGATCTAAGACATTCATTTACACATCATTGTGTATTCGTTTTCTAGAATGTTTGCCATGTATTATTTGTTATTCTCCTCCCTTATGAATAAAGACCATCTTTCCTCCAATTCCTTTTGAGCATCTTGAATTAGATTTAAACCTAATGGTTTATTTATTTTTATGAAAGGTAATCGCATATTACTGTACAAAGATTCATTGAAAAGTACAGGTACCCAGAAGCCGATCAAGGCCCATGCACATGCTTGAGATGGTTGAGGAGCGTCTTCGAAAAAAGAAAAAAAAATCATCAAACATTTGAAGAATTCAAGATCAGAGATCGGAACTTCAAGCTCAAGAGTCAACAACGACAGGCCACCGGAGAACTCTCCAAGAGCTCAGAATAACATATGTTGCATATACATTTTAGGCATACCTAAGACCATGACATCCATAACATCACATATATGCATATCTTTGCAGGTTTTACCCAGAGCCAATTTCAACTTCACAACGAAGGATATTGGACTCCAGACAACGCAAGTTCAACTTCACGACGAAGGGACCGCTGGTTGTCAACAAACATTTCCCAATTTCAGAGCCAATTTCAACTTCACAACGAAGGATATTGGACTCCAGACAACGCAAGTTCAACTTCACGACGAAGGGACCGCTGCTTGTCAACAAACATTTCTCAATTTCAGAGCCAATTTCAACTTCACAACGAAGGATATTGGACTCCAGACAACGCAAGTTCAACTTCACGACGAAGGGACCGCTGCTTGTCAACAAACATTTCTCAATTTCAGAGCCAATTTCAACTTCACAACGAAGGATATTGGACTCCAGACAACGCAAGTTCAACTTCACGACGAAGGGACCGCTGCTTGTCAACAAACATTTCTCAACTTCAGAGCCAATTTCAACTTCACAACGAAGGATATTGGACTCCAGACAACGCAAGTTCAACTTCACGACGAAGGGACCGCTGCTTGTCAACAAACATTTCTCAATTTCAGAGCCAATTTCAACTTCACAACGAAGGTTATTGGACTCCAGACAATGCAAGTTCAACTCAACCTCATGATGAGGGAGCCATTTCATATTGCGATTCGAATTGACAAACCAGTTTCAACACCGGATTTCAATTCTACGACAGAGGACATTCGATATGGATGAAATTTGTGTCTATTAATCTTTGCTACATTTTCGTTACACGATAATAAGCAAAGAGGGGCAGCTGTAGACACGTTATTTCACATTCATCCATATATTACACTAAACACATATCTTATTATTTTATTATTTATTTTTTATTTCATGTTTCCAGGCCTAAACAAGATGGCCCAGACCAAATGGCAAGCCGGTTCCCAGCAATGAACTAGGGTTTCTAGAACCCTAGTGTTCCAAGCCTCCACGGCGCCATAAGCCCTTGCTCGAGGAGTCCTTACATCATACGGCCGCATTCCACGCCAGTTTCATCAGCCATTCAACAAATCCGGTTCCCTCGGCGCAAGGAAAGCACACGTAAGCACATAAGACACCAAGCAAAGCAGCGTGTGTTAGTGGGATTCCAAACAACCAAACCGAGTCTTACTCGGATTCAATCTCTAAGGACAGTTTTTTTTCTTATACTATAAATATGTAATCAGAACCCAGTGGAAAGAGGGGATTTTTTTTTTTTCTTTCATACTGAATACAAGTAAAGTTATAAGCAAAATTACCAGCAAGACATAACCAAGCATTCAGATTTTCTCGAGGGTTTCGTGCAAATATTTCGAAAAGAAAGGTAAAAAGTTCATACCTTTTGCATGTTTTCTTCCTTGTCTGGTGTCTTTGTTGAGCTTTGGTTCGAAAGAAACCCAAAAAGAGAGCATTTGAGCCGATGAACATTAGGGACCAGGATCTTCTTCCATAGATCTTTGGCTCCTCGAGGCTCGGTTTCAAAAAGTATTTCGATTTTTAAAACGTTGAGACATAGGGCTTTCAGAAAAACCAATTTTTTTGGGGTTTTACCGCCGATGACTGGCAGCCGGCGCCGATCAGAGGCGGTCGGCGAGGCGGCGCGAGGAGGCCAACGGTTGGTTTCTGGAAAATGTTGCCTGTGTTCTTCGTTTCTGAAGAACAAGGCAGAGAAAAGAAGAGATGGGGTTGCTCTCGGGCGAGAGAAGAAGAGAAAATGAAATGAAAAAAACATTTGATCCGTTTATATCAGATCCGCGTTTTGCAATAAATTAGGGTAAACTACCCTTTTGGTCCCTCGCAGCTTCTAAAGATTTATCTTGACCCCGATATTGCTTTGAATTTTGACCTCTAGCCTGCAGTTCTTTCATTTTAGTCCTTTCTCGGGATTTTAGTTTTAATTATCTTTTTATATTACATTATAATATTTATATATATTTTATATTATTATTAGTTTTTTTTTACACATTCGTATATATTTATTATTAGTATAGTATTATTTCACTTATATGTTATAATATATATATATATATATATATGTATATATGTACACATTTTGTATTTTACCCTATTTGTTTACTTCTTTATTATTATATTTATTTACATTAGTTTTAATTATCTTTTTATATTACATTATAATATTTATATATATTTTATAATATTATTAGTTTTTTATACATTCGTATACATTTATTATTAGTATAATATTATTTCATTTATACGTTATATTATATATATATATGTATATATGTACACATTTTGTATTTTACCCTATTTTTTTTACTTCTTTATTATTATATTTATTTACATTATTTTTTTTTATTTATTATTATATTTTTTCCTCCCTCTTATATTTAGCTATTATATAAATGGTATTAATGTTATTATATGTTTGTATTAACTTTATGTGTTTTACTTTATACGCTATTATGTTACAATTTTTTTTTCTATTATTGTTATATATATATATATTTTCTTATTTTATTTTCATTATTTTTTTATTATTATTTTACATGTACATATTTGATTATGGTGATTTATTTTAGTTTTTAGTTTTTATTTATTTATTACTATTATATATATCTTTTTATTTTTCCCATTGTTTATATCTTTATCATTATTACCACCATATACATTATTTTTATACTCTGTATTTTCCTCATCTTATTTGTTTTCCATTTTACCTTAGGTGTTTTTATTTGCATTCTTTATCTAATATGTGTCTTGATTTTCTAAGGGTACAATTTAAGCGATCTAAGGTAAGTAATTTAGATCGTCATTTTACATTTTAATTTAAATTTACAACTTTCTTAATTAAAGACAACTGGAAATTATACAGTACCGAAAGGGCAGTTCAAGGGTGCTAACCCTTCCTTGACTGTAACCGACTCCCGAATCCGACACATCTTTGGTAAGACGCGATTAGGTAAGAAATAAGGTACCCGGTCAACCCATTTATTTTTAAATAAATGATCGGTGGCGACTCCAATCCACTTTTTCCTAAGTCGAAGCCCAATTCCGGGGCCCAACCGAAAGACGGTTACGACAATATTGACTCTGTGTTCTTCACTCGTGATTGGATCGTTTTTCTTCCAAACGACAAGCGGGTGCATGGCATATAACCCATATTAAGAAATTTTAGGGGGGGGGGATTATGAACAATAAACTCAAAATATGTAAATGATCGGTTTGTGACGGATGATAAGCGAGTGGAAAAAATAAAGAGTAATATTTTATGAAATTCGAAATTTATAATTTCTTGTTTATTTTTTAAGGTCTTTTAAAAAATCTAAGTGATGACTTGAAAAATCTCATTAGCGAGGCTTCATCACTTGCCAAATGCTAAATATCGTTACAAAAAAGAGTTGACAAATATAATTTGAAAGGTTAATGTGGGAAAATAGTATAATTTTAATGGTTAAACGTATATTTAAATTTAAAAAGAAGGATCTTTAATCCCATCCCGATTATAGTTAAGGATGGCCATGAGACCCGAACTCCAATCCGATCGAATTGGGTTATTTTAAAAAAAAATTGAGTTCGGGTCCGGTCCGGTTCGGGTTTATGGTAAAAAATACCCGACCGATCTGATTTTTTTTTTATAATTTTACCTTATATATTTAAGAATAATTACAATAATACCCCTATATATATTTTTTTCCAATTAAGTCACTGTTTTTATTGACTAAAAATAATTTTTTTTTTAATTTTGGGTCGGATTTTTAAGTTATATATTGGGTCGGGTTCGGGTCAGATTTTTTTTTCTAAGTGTTTTTTTAAAATGTAAGCGATTAATAAAAAATTACTAATATTATTGGTATAAAAAATATGTTAAAGCCGTATAAAATGATATTTATGTGGTTTAAATTTTTTACTGTATAGAGAGACTACGTGGATTGAATGAACAATTTTTTTAAATTTTTCAATAAATGGTTCATTTAAAAGGGTAAATTACTTGAATGATCACTTAACTATGGAGTTGGTATCAATATGACTACCGTTTATAAAATTTCATCAATACAACCAGTTAACTATTTAATTGATTTCAACATAGAATCTTGCCGTTAACATTTGACGAAAATATTAACGAGACAGTTAATAAAATTAGTATAATTATATAGTTGATCCTCAGTACTTACATATTCTTTCAATTTAGTATAATTTTAATTTAATTAAAAAAACCAACCCTCTAATCAAATAATGTCACGTGTCAACCAGTTATTATGACATATTTTACTATGGGCACATATCATCACTTGATTATAGAGGTTTTAAAATTAATTTTAGTATTTTAATTAAATAAATTTTACTACCAATCAAGTGATTGTTTAAAGGGAAAACAAGAATAAACATAATATTGTTGTCTAAGTAAATTTGATCCTGGCACCTCAGGGATAAAGATGGAACGCCTCAACTGCAAACCCAATGTTTGTTATTATTTTGTAAACTTGTTTATATATGATGTTTTATATTATACATATAAAAGAAAATAATAATATTTTAATAAATAAATTTTATGTCATTTAAATGAATCTAAAAAATAAAAAATAAGTTTAATTTTTTTATATTTTAAAATTAATTTTTTCTTTATAATAATTTTTAAATGAGTTTGAATTATAGATTAATTTTTGTTTTTTTACAAAGTTTGTTATTTATTTACCATTTAAAAATTAATTTAATTCGTTTATTACTGATTATGTATCATTTAAAATTAATTGTAAAAAATTAATTTTATTAAAATTTATTTATATATAAAATATAATTTATTTATTAGAATATTATTATTTTCTTTTTATGTATAATATAAAATAAGATGTATAAACAATTTTATAAACTAATAACAAATATTGAGTTTGCCTTAGTGGTTTAGGTGTGCCCACCCTTAACTTTGCTTTTTTCCTTTAATCAGGTGCCAATAAGATGGTGACATGACACCTTCTCATTGAAGGGTTAATTTTTTAAATTAAATAAAATTTGAGATTAAATGAATAGAATATATAAGTATTGAGGATCAATTGTATAATTATACTAATTTTATTAACTGTCATGTCAACACTTCCGTCAAATGTTAATGATAAGTGACTATATTAAAACCAATTAAATAATTAAATAATCATATTGATGAAATTTTGAAAATTGTGGTCATATTGACTCCAACTCCATAGTTAGGTAGTCATATAAGTAGTTTACCCTATTTAAAAAAAAATCAAGTACATGCACAAATCAAATGGTCTCTATAAAGGAATTGTTGTTATCTTAAGGATCCGGGTTCAAACACCATAGACACCAAGGTAGGAGCATTCAATGTTAAAAGATTAAAAGTTATTTTTAATCAGATCTTGCCTTATATTTACCTCATATAATAAAAAAATCAAGTACGGGTATACTGGCATTACAATATTAAAAAAAATACATAAGTTTCAGCTATGGAGACATATTGTTGAAATCATGAATAATTAAGGAAAATATATGTCGGAATTTCCCTATAAAAAGAAAAAAATAAAAGCAAAAAAACACTATATATATATATATATATATATAGGGCAAAATTAAGAAAAACAGATAGTAGATGGTAGTAGGAAGGAGATGAATGAATTCATTAGGGAGGGCTGAGGACCCATAATTTAAGAGAGAGAAAACCCCATTAAAGCAAGCAGTAATTGGTGAATGCAATGTTTCAGCCAGCTATGATATTGTTGGTCATTAAAACCCAGAAAAAGAAAAGAAGTTAAAAATCAACCCATCAAATTGGAGTAACTTTTGAGTGCTTTAAAAAGCAATGCCAATGGCCATTTCACTCATCACTTGAACTCAATCTGCAAAAACAAAAATTAAGAAGACAATGGAGGTTCCCTTTTTCCCAACCCTTTTCTCAAGTGTAAGAAATTTGGTGGTGAATCAACCCTTTTTTCCAGTATTGGAGGAATGGCTTGTGAATCATCCCAAAATCCACGAGTTCTCATGGGACAATGGCAAAACCCCAGGCTCATCCCAACGCTTTTTAACACTCACGGTTTTGTCCTACATCTTCTTCACCTTCATTTTGTCCCAAGTATCTCGTCCTTCACTTGCACGTCCGGTCCTCAAATCAATCTCAACCGTTCACAACATCTTTCTGGTGACACTATCTTTCATCATGGCCCTTGGTTGTTTGGTGTCCATCTTTTCTCAGGTGCCTAACTTCAAGACCCTGGTTTGTTTCCCTAAGAGGACTTCACCTTCGGGGCCTCTCTTCTTCTGGGGCTACATATTTTACCTCTCGAAGATCATCGAATTCATGGACACCCTCTTGATCATCCTCGGCAACTCGATGAAACGCCTCTCGTTCCTCCACGTCTACCACCACTCGATGGTGGTGATAATGTCGTACGTATGCGTCGACAGCGCCCAATCGTCCTTCTCGATGGTGCTCGTCACCAACTGCGCCGTGCACGTCGTCATGTACACTTACTACCTGATGTGCACGCTTGGGGTTCACCCCAAGTGGAAGAAAATGGTCACCGATTGTCAGCTGGTGCAGTTCTGGGCTAGCTTCCTCATAATGGCAATGCTTGTGTTCTACCATTTCACTGGCTCTGGCTGCTCTGGGGTTTTGAGTTGGTGCTTCAATGCGGCCTTCATTGTTTCTCTTTTGTTCTTGTTCTCCGACTTTCATGCTAAGAATTACCCCACCAAGGTCAAGACCAAGTATGCCTGAATCTTTAACCTTTTTAAAGCTTTTCCATTTTGATACTTTGAAAACATTTTTGAAAAAAGAAATATGCACAGCACCAAAGGTGCATTATCATAAAATAGTTTGCCTTTACAAGTTCAGTGAATTGTTCAACAATGCATCCATCTTTTAGTTTAAATTCAACACTAGATCAGCACTTTGATTGCTATTATTATTACAAATTCAGATTCTCAATTATTAGATGTGTATTGGAGTTGGACAGTATGGTTAGATTTACGTTATGATTTATGTTTCATACCGTATGTAATTATACTCGTATTTATTCGAAATCTTTTGTAATCAATTGATAATTGTATTTATACTATAAAAATTATTGTTTGAACTTAAATTTTCTAAGAAAAGCTCAATGAAAATTAAATATTTGTAAAAATAAAAGTGTCAGTATCTTATGGTCCATTTAATTAAATAGGTAAGCACAGAGCAGGTGCGTAAATACTGTTGCCAGGAACATGTTGCTCTGTCCCACTCCGTTTAGATCGTTGTATAATATAAATGATACTATAGAAAGTTATTGCATTGTCGTTTTCTTATATTTTAACTTCAATGGACTACTTCTCAATATTTCCTAGTAGTAATACTTCTTTATCACTGCACTTGCCTAATCTGTTGACACTTTCTCAATATTTTAACTTCTTTATATATATATATATATATATATAATATGCATAAAGCTTAAACAATAGCTATAAATTAAACCACCTTATTTTAAACAGTTTTATTTAATTCTAAATTTTTCTTATTTGTAAGTAGAAGTCAAAGAATGAGATACTAAATCATTTAAATAAACTAAGTCAGGAGTCGAATACTGACATTATAAATGAAATAAATTGATTTGGAAGCTCGACCCCATAATGAACCTATGTAGTCGTCGATTTAAATTAATCAAGCAATAGATCAAATATCTATGATTATATCAAAAATAAGAAGAAGAATAGTTTATTGGTTAACTAATATATATATATATATATATATATATATATATATATATATATATATATATATATATATATATTTGAATATTTCAAAACCTTAAAAGTATGAATGCATATATGTCCCATGTTTGCCTTAATTAATGTAACTACTCAATGCTTAAGTTGTACGTACTAAATTTGAATTGGATTTGGAAACATTTCCTTTTAAGAAAAACAAACAATTATAGCGACCACTTAAAAGTAAATCAACATACATATATTTTATGTGTGTACAACGTGTTTGTATATATAATTCGTTCAATATTTATTTGTAAAATTAAATTAAATTAATTACATCAATGTGACAGCTAAATTCAATATTAATTTTGTTTGGTCTCTGTTTGTTTTAATCATAAGATGCGACCACGTAAGTATTTGTAACATTAGTAATATTAAAATGATTTTAATATTACAAAGAGTGAGTAACATCTAACAATGCATTATTGCTCCATGAAGTCAACTTTTATTTGATAAAATTTTCATGTATTATATCATTTTTGTCCTTAATATTTAAATCGGACTCCACCAGGGGTCGACTCTTAGCCCTTACATCCAGGGATTCAAATAGAGAAACGCAAACGCTATTGCGGCCGCTATTTTGCGGTAATGCCACCGTCCGAAACTGATATTAACGAATTTCGCGGTGGGTAGCAGATTCACGTTGATAGCACTCCATCGCGTCCGAAATCTAATGAGTAACGGTGGATATCGTCGATAATGAGACGCTATTAACGCTATTCCACCGTTACTGCCAAAATAGTAAGAAAGCCTAAATTTACACATAAAAAATCAAGAGTGAAAGCATATTAATTATCAAGAGTTCAAAATCAACTCACCAAAGAGGCAAAGATTAAAACGGAGAGGGGACAAATAGGCAAGACAATTATTTTGGAAGAAAATCTTGCGTCCGTTATGTTTTGTCGCCGATGAAGAAGAGGAGAAACAGAACGAGCTTCCATTGAAGGTAAAAAATTAAAAGCTTTAAAGATTTGTGAGTCAAAAGTTGAGAGAATTGGAATGAGATTCGAGAGAGTTGAGAGTTGAGAGACCTGTGAGTAGAAAATAAAAGAATAAAGGTTCTGGAGTTTTCCTCACTCCTGAAGCCTTAAAAGGTTTTTTTGCCTGTCCCACTCTCACTCTCATATTTTTATTTATTTTTATTTTTAAATTAATTCTAAAATTTAATGATATGTTTATTTGCCATCACTTCCTCCAATCTTTTAAAATCTATAATTTAGTTCAATCTTTTAAAATTTAAAATTTAGTCTTTAGTTTAGATTATAAACTTTAGATTTTATTTAATTTAGTCCTAATTTCAGTAATATAATTTTTACAGTTTAAATTTTATACTTTTATTTTAATTCTATTTGATTTAGTAATCTTATCCTATCATCAGATTTTTAAAGTCTTTTATTTGGTTAATATATATATATATATATATATATATATATATATATATATGTCAATTTCGCTTAGAAAACATTTTAAAAATCTATAAAATGATTCATTATAATTATAATTATTTTTATTATGTTTTAAGATAAGTTGTGCAAAATTTAAAAAATTCACGACCGCGACACTCGCTATGAATGCGATGACATCCGTTATGTCCGTAACTACGATAAACGCGACGCGACCGAAAACGTGACCGCGAACGCTATTTAAAACCCTACTTACATCTTCACCTTGATTATGGACGACATCTATTGTGCGACACCAGACGATGTTCCATGGTGTATGCTTTTCGCTGACGACATTGTCCTAGTTGCTGAAACAAAAAATGAGCTGAATATTAGACTGGCTACCTGGAAGACTGCTTTGGAAGAAAAAGGTCTAAAGATCAATATTGAAAAGACAGAGTATTTATGTTCAAACTTCAGTGGGAACCAAAACGATGAAGATGTAGAAGTATGCATCGAATGACACGTTCTCCCCTCAAAAGATGGGGGTGTAGATGATGACGTTACACACCGTATAAAGGCGGGATGGCTAAAGTGGATGGCTACTACTGGAGTTTTGTGTGACAAGAATGTGCCTCTAAAAATTAAGGGAAAATTTTATAGAATGGCAATAAGACCAGCGCTGTTGTATGGATCAGAATGTTGTGCAATTAAGAATGATCACATAAGGAGGATGGAGGCCATAGAAATGAGAATGTTTCGATGGACATGTGGTAGGACTCTGTGGGACATGACACCAAACTCTGCAATTAGGATGTCATTGGGGGTGGTGCATGTATCCGAAAAATTGAGAGAGAGAATACTACAATGGTTTGGACATGTCCTTCGACGACAACCGTCGGATGCGGTCAGGAGGGTAGAGTCGATTACAGTTGATAGTGCCAGAAGGAGAGGACGACCAAGGAGGAAGTGGGTAGACTGCTTGAGATCTGATTTGAAGGATTTAGCCCTTACCGATGACATGACCTTTGACAGTAAAGTATGAAGACTTAAGACCAGGGTAGCCGAATAGTGTGGGACACATCCATATGGTGTAACATCATTTGTCTTCTTTTTAATGCCTTTGTAATAATTTCCATGACTTTTACTTTTTATACGTTTCTATCATTGGAATTTATGAAGGCTTAGAACTAGGATAGCATAGTAGTATTGCCTTAGTTTAGGTTTTAACCCATTTGATTTTATTCCTTCTCGTACCTTGCTATCGCTGACTACGATATATCCTTCTCTTCATGTTTCCTCTTTTTAAATTTAGTCGGGACTTACGTTTCTGTCTATATGCAGAGATTTTTATGCTGAGATTTATTTGCAAGGATTACTTCCCATTACAGACGCGCATATGAAGACTGTTCAACTATGTATTTATTTATTTATTTATACATGCATTATATTTTATCTTTATTTTTAATTTTCTGACTCCCGGAGATCTTCCACGGAAACTGCTCTCAACCTGACGTTGAGACAGCCTACTACCCTACCTCCCCTTACCCTATTGTATATGGGAATAGGGTTTTGTTGTTGTACAAGTCTTGATATAATCACACCTCTCAATTCATGTCCTTTTGTCCTTAATATTTGCACGATGACAAATCTCCTTCACATAGGTTTTGCTGGTTTGAAGAGAAACATTTCAAAAGATTAATTAAATTGCATGACAATCGTAATAAGCAGCTTGTTTAATTGAATGTACACAGCATTTCTTTGGCATATATATACAATCTTTTAAAAAAATGCTTGAACATCACAAGTTTTAATGGCCCCACAAGAGAAGCAGCCGATGCTCCTGAATTATCTCGTTACAGACATCAGAAGTAAAGTTGCCTGCACTGTTCAGCTGAAACCTCTGTAGGACAGTAAGGACATCTAAATGTCCGAGGCTCACTTTCCGACAGCTTCATGATTGCTTGCTTGCAAAGAACATGCAAACAAGGCATTAGCATGGGTGGATTCTCTTTGCTGTCTTGATCTCTACTCACAGGACATGCGAATATCGAGTGAAACTGGAGTTCCTTTTCTAACTCCATCGGCACCGTTAACTGTTTCATTTCTTGCCACTCCTGCCTCTTTGCAGCTATTACACTAACCAGCTTCAGCAGTGCAGGCAACCCTTCAACACCAGCAGCTACAGCCACATTCAATGGGCTCCGGTAGGACTGTCCTGCTAGACTGCAAAACTGTTTCTTGATCTCTTTAGTAAATGCTTCCCAGTGTGTTGGTGCCATTAACTCAGCATGAGGGCAGCTGTCGAGCTTTCCTACCCATATGATGCAAACCACGAGCTTCTGAAACTCATTCATGTGGAGAGAAGCAAATGGGGCGAGGTGAGATCTACATAAGTAAGTGCATCAGCTTTAGTTCCTTTCTTTATAATCTCCACAAATTGAAGCCTGTGAAGTTTTAGCTCAAGGGATGAACATGAACCATTTTGGTTGAACTTCTCACGATAGACACAATCCAGTTCAGAGCAGGCTCAAGGTCCTTAACCTTCAGAGATTCAAGTACTTGATACATTTCTAAGAAATGAGATCTAATCGCAATCGCCTCTGGTTCTCCGGCTTCATCTATGAGGGAATCTCCCGGGTCAAACAAGCCTTGCTGATAAAAGTGATTCGCAACTATTTGGTTCACTGTGTGGAAGTCAAAGTCAACATTTCTATATGCCTTGGATATGTCAGGGTTGAATGATTTTTCAAGAAGTTTAGGGTACTTGCTGAGGTTTATATTGCGCTCCTTCTTCAGTCCTAACCGGTTGAGTGGAGCGACAGCGTTGAGCTTTAGTTTTAGCTCAGAAAGAATGGATTTCAGATCAACAGGAGAGACAGGATCATTAATAGCTTGATTTTTGCAAATGCCTGCTCAATTTCATGGCCAATTTGATCAACTATTTCTTGGGATTTTGAGGACGATAATTTCTGCCTCTTAACAACACCGTCAAATGCATCTTTTACTGTGTGCAGTTCCATTTCTTAATCTTAAATCGAAGACAATTTCCTGCAGAAAATACACAAAAGATAAATTCTGGTCATTAAAGGGCGTAGCTTGTTGAAGAAAGGAGGATTCTCTCTAAAATTTGGCTATTGTGCTACTCTAAATGATGCTGGACAAGTGGACATGCAGTTTGACCTTTAATGGTCTATGAAACCCAAAAACCGACATCACAAGTATAACAACTATTATTTATCTGTTAGAAGATATGGCGGACAGAGTGTGATGAAAGGATTTCAGTAGGAAGAAAATGGTGATACAGAAAACAGCCTTCTTGAAGCGACAAGTTAAAATATTTGACATGATATTAGTCACTGAATTGAAAAAGATTAGAGTACAAGTTCCTTATTAAAGCTTTAAATTTGGCACAAAGTGAGAACTTCAGAATGTTACAATAACGCATGTAATCCAGAAAATCACCACAGCTCAAATACACTTAACATTTTCTTACGCTATAACATGTCCAACTTAAGAGCAATGGAAGATTCATGCGTTTTATTCAATTTGAAAATGATTTTTACGTATATTTTTCTACAATCTGACATTCTAAAACGAAACTTGTACACCAAATTGTCAAAGATGGTCTATAAGTATATCAAATTATCAATACAACCCTATAAAACAAAACTCATACGTCATATCTGGTTAACTCATCTATCTTGATAAAATCCACGACCAACAAATTCCTCAATACCAACTACAACGTACTTGAAAAGCCACATAATTGAACAGTTAGATTACGAAGTGACACATTACTACACCAATTGGCTATTTTCTTTTCATTGAACATGAATGTCAAATCAACTTGAAGATTATCATAGGATATAAAAGCACTAGTGATATGGCTCTCAGACACACGAGTTGTAACTGACATCATATACCAAATAATCACTAGTATCAAAAGATGATTTTGAATGGTTTTGAAGGATTAGTCCTCGTCCAAGAATAGGGTTAAGTTTAAAACTAGCAAAACCTAACGCTGTGGTGTATACTGGCCGAAAGAACAAAATGAAATCATCAGATAGGCCATGCTAAATTTGATGTTCTGCAATTAAGTAAGCCAACCAAAGCAAAATGGATATTAATTTCTAGCTTCAACCACAAGATCAGAATTTAGGCTTTGATTGGGAAAGAGGACTGAAAAGGCTGACGAAGGAAACATGGTATTCCGATGATCAAGATTTAAAACCAGTTTTCCACTTTGGCGTTTAACCATGTTAGATTACCGAGATCTCCATTCTTGCCCCCTTTTTCATCTTTCTTACCGAGCAGAACCTCAATCTTCATCGACCATTGAAACAAATAGGAAATAACAAATCATATGTTCAATTCAACTTTGTGCAAACCAAGCTGAAATTGTGAGGGTTACTAAATGCTATCATCAACTAATATGCAGAATCAAAACACATGTAAAAACATCATGAAAATTAAAAAGAAAATTTTGATGTATACCTTTGCCTGGCAGTTTCAGCAAGTCTGTTACTTCATTAGATAAAGAAATGCCACCGGTCAGGCACTACAAAATGAAAATTCAAACTAAAAAGAGGGAACTTTTTACTGATAATTAAGTAAAAAAAAAGTTATTCGAAGTGCATACCATTTACAAATATATAATTCAAAAATGATCTCAAACATATAAAAATTATCTACCAATATAATTCAGTTCCTATAAAACAATTAAAAGGTTTATGCGAAAATGAATAATAAGAAGCAGAACTCAAATTTCATTTTGACATACTTTATTCGGGGAACAAAATCATGAAAATTAAAACAATAGAAATTTAAAACAGAGATTAGAGAAAGGATACATGTTTTCTGATCGAAATTCAGCGAAAATCGCAGAAAGAGAAGTGAGTGGATCGCTTTGATACCCGTGAAGAGAAAAGTGAGAAAAGCGAGCGAGTCTCTAAGACCGTAGGGAACCAAACCAAACACTCGTGGAAGTTTTTCATTTCCTCAAATACCCTTGCTGGACTTGGATTATTTCCCATCCACTTGTACGACGTGTCGTTTTGAGGTGGCCTTGTACGACTTGGATATTTTTATTTCATATTATTTTCACATTTAAATGATGATATGTATATTTAAATAAGACTTACAAATTAAAAGATTCCGATGATAAATAAGTTATTGTTATTTTTTTAGATTTTGAATTTAAATATTAAAAATATTAAAATTGTGAGCATTTAATATTAAATGATTGATAATTATTTTTAAATAAATATTATCTTGTACTTATCTATATTAATAAAAAAAACTTTATTATCTAATGTATTTTTTATTAATATTATAATTATGATTGCAATACTCTTGCTATTATCTTCCTAAATCGTTAACTCTCTATCTTCTATTCATTCGAATAAACCCTTTCACTTGTCGAGGTCATCAAGGGATTTATATCCTCCAAGTTACCGAATATCATAATCTTCGAATCAATTACAGTGTATGTATAAGACTTTTGATAGACCTACATGTTTTATAAATTTTGAAATACATCTATGAGTGATATTATACTAAATATATTAAACTTAAATATAAAATCAAACAACTCCAATTAATAGATATAATATTATTTAATTGTTTATCTCTAAAATTTTATACTCAATTGAATTTGGATCACTTTAGTAAATCTATGACAATGGTAGTAGAAATGACTTTTTGTTGTTGTGGAGTTGATAGTTCCATCGTAATATTTTATGATAGAAGGACAAAGACTTCAGAACTTCTTATATTATGTTTTTGGACAAAATCTCTATAATTTTGTAGGGTAAATTACAGTTTTAGTACCAAAATTATTATTTTTGTTTTGTTTAGGTCCCTAAACTTTATTTTTTTTAAATCATACATAACATTTAGTTTAAGTTCCGTTTTGGTACTCCCTCATTAAAAACATAAAGATGATATTGACTTATCACCATAAGATAATATCACGTCATCATTGAAAAAATAAAAAAATATCATATTAACAGTTCTGTTAATTTTTTAAATGACATGTACCATATTGAAACTTAAACTAAATGTTAGTTATGATATTGAAAAAAAAATTAAGAACCAAAACGAAACAAAAATAATAATTTAGATACTAAACTTATAATTTACTCAATTTTAACCAGTCTTATACGAATGTAAAAACTAAATTTATAAATTACAATAGGGGACGAGCTCCTTTGGCTCCAATGACCCTTCGCCCCTGCTTAAAAAAAACCTAATAGTAGAATAACATGTAATATTTGAACAACTAATACATGTGGATATTGGATTTTTATTACCTTCGCTCAAGCATCAAGCGGTGAGTTGCCTTCGCTCTAGGTTTTGAGATGCCTCCACTTACCAAAGGACATGAGATGCCCCAAAATGAGGAGAAATTTCCACCTGTTAACTGTAGAAATATTGAGCTTTTTCCGTACCTACAAAATTGCGGTTGTCTCTAAGGGCGTTGAGTTATCTTCACATTGACTTACGATCATGTATTTGCCATAATTTTATCATAAGAAAGATGTCTCAATTCTACCTTTCGTGTATAATACGCGTTGAGAACCTTCGTCGCTGAAATAGTGTTATACAATATTTGACAAAATGTCAGGAAGTATCACATATATCTCCGCGACAAGTAATTGAAACACCTTTAAATCCAGCAACAAAAGCTTTTACAGGGATACCTCTGTGTCGAGATCCCAACACCAAGGATAAAAAGTAGAGAGAATCGCCTCAGTGACCAAAAAAAAGTTATAATATACGATTTTAACCAACTTTTTTTGGATTTGCCAAAATGACCAACAAAATCGCAACGCGAAATAAAAATCGCAACGCGATCCCCAGAATCGCAAATCAGTTTCCAAAATCGCAACGCGATTCTTGAAAATCGCGATGCGATAGTACAAATTCGTATTGCGATTTTCCATAATCGCAACGCGAATATGAAAATCGCAACGCGAACACATAAATCGCAACGCGTATCCGTAAATCGCAACGTGTATCCGTAAATCGCAACGCGTATGGGTAAATCGCAATGCGTATCCGTATATCGCAACGCGTATCCGTAAATCGCAACGCGTATCCGTAAACTGCAACGTGTATCCGTAAATCGCAACGCGTAATGCGTATCCGTAAATCGCAACGCGTATCCGTAAATCGCAACGATAATCCGTAAATCGCAACGAGAATCTGTAAATCGCAACGATAATCCGTAAATCGCAACGAGAATCTGTAAATCACAACACTTAAATTTTGGGTATATAACACTGAAATCATAAACTAAATCCCTAAATCGCAACTCATTCCATCTCCATCTATCACTCTCTCCGGCGACATCCGTTCCTATATCCAACGACATCCTTCCCAATCCGGCAACAGGTTTTAGTTTCGCAGCTCGTCTGTTTAGTAAATTAATTTACAACCATGAAATCATCTAATGTTGATCATGTTTGGATAGATTTGTGTTTTGGAGGGTCATGGGATAATGTTCATGGTGTTTTACAATATATGCCTTTACCCATGAATCTTCAACTAAAATTGTCTTTACAAAAGTTAACTTATGAAACTCTAATGCTACGTGTTTCAAATAAATTGAATTTAGAGCCCCTAAGTGGATTTAGGCTATCTTATCAGAGAAATGGTAAAGTTTATTTGTTAACCGACAATGAAGATGTTGAACGATTCATTGCTTACATTAGTGTTTCACAAGATGATGTTACATTGTATGTTGTTGAACCTAGAAGTAGTATTGTTGGGTCAGTAGCGGGTAGTAATCAACTAAGTTTTTCTCAAAACCCACAACCTTTCTCTAATCCAAATCCCAATCAACTTTCAGCACCAAATTCCGGTTTTCGTATTGACCAGTTAGACGATGATGAGCCAACAGAAAAAATTGTGAGTACTAGTCAGTATTCGAAATTTGGTCTTGGTCAATATCCGGACTTTGATATTGGTCAATACACGGATTTTGATGATGTTTCAGAAGAAGAAACAGACCATGCGTGTAATGATATTGATATTGGTCAATACCCGAATTTTGATGATGAAACAGCCGTTGCCGAAGAATGTAATGTTGATGATAATGAGGAGGAAGTTACGACTGTGAATGAACATGTTGAACATCCATTCTGTAATTCATATAATCCTGAAGAAGAAAAAGAAGAAGAAAAAGTCCCCGAAGAAAAGAAAATGCCACGGGCGTATAACTGGAATATGCCAGAATTACTTCAGATACCGGAAGAAGAGTTGATAAAGAAAGCAGTTGATTGTTACACAAAAGTTATTCGTATCAAGAAAGATGATTGTTTTGATACAAAGGAAGACTTGAAGATAGCTTTATATACGAAATGTGTGGAAGATGGCTATCAACTAAAAGTTAACAAATCAAGCAAAGATCGTTTCGAAACAAGGTGTATGATTGACAAAAACTGTACGTGGCGTATGATTGCAAAGAGAATAAAAGATTGCAAAATGTTTCAAGTTAGGACTTTTATTGATAAACATACATGTTCAAGAACCCAAGTTTTTCCTCACCATAGACAGGCAAACAAAAAGGTGTTGGGTGGTTTTCTGGCTGAGTTAATGTTTTTGAATGGCAGGGTATATCGGGGACATGAAATTATGACTGACATGAATGCTCGGTTCAAGATTAGTATATCATATTCTCAAGCTTGGAGAGCCAAATGTTATGCCTTGGAATTGTTGAGGGGGTCGCCAGAAGCATCGTTTGCCCAACTGCCGGCTTATTGTCACAATTTAAAGCTGAAAAATCCTGGGTCGGTAACTCATATCAAAACAGATAGAGATGGACGCTTTGAGTTGCTGTTTATCGCCATTGGTGCTACGGTTAGTAAATCAATATAATTTTGTTGACTCATTTTTGTTAGTTACATGCATTTCACATTTAAATGATTATATTTCTTGTGTATATTATTTTGTAGATTCGTTCGTTTATTACTTGCATGCGCCCAGTTATTATAGTTGACGGAGCACATTTGAAAGGTCGATACCTTGGAGTAAACTTATTAGCAGTAGCCATGGATGCTAACAATGGGATATTGCCAATAGCTTACGGGGTTGGCAAATCTGAAACCTCTGATTCATGGACATGGTTTATGGGGCATCTTAGGGATTGCATAGGTCCTATTAGCAATCTGACAATCATATCCGATAGGGCAAACTCAATTGACAACGCTGTTAGAAGGTGTTTCCCAGATGCTTTTCATGGACTTTGTGGTGTTCATTTGTATAGAAATCTAAAATCAAGGTCTGCTGGTATAAAAAAGCACAAATGGACATACTGGAAGGCTGTAAAAGCTTATCGGGAAGTGGATTTCAATAAGCATATAAATTGTTTAAGACGTGTTTTGCCTCAGTGTGCTCAAACACTAGAAGATGTCGGGTTTGAAAGATGGTCAAGAGTACATCAACTTGGAGCAAGATATGGTTTCATGACGTCTAATAGTGCAGAATCAATCAACGCTCTAAGTCGTCATTCCCGGAAATTACCCATTACTATGTTAATGGAGTTTTTTCGAGCCTCTATTCAACAGTGGTACTACAAGAAAAGAAACCATGCAGGTATTATTTCTTTGAATTCGTAACTTATCATATTTATATATTTTACTAAGTATTGTTTATTTAAATTTACAGGAACATTGGAACATCGTGTTACACCATGGACTGAAAAAAAGATAACGAAACGTGTTGTGAAGTCAACGTCATGGAGAGTTGAACCATGTTCAAACACTTTGTTTCAAGTACTGGATAATAACTTAAATGGGCTAGTCGATCTAAATGCAAAGACGTGTAGTTGTATGAAATGGAAAACATCTGGTTATCCGTGTGGCCATGTTATAAAAGTTGCTCTTCATTTAAACCAAGATGATTCAAGCGCATACGCTATGGATTGCTACACTACAGAAGTTTATCGACAGACTTATGCCGAGATTGTCTACCCTATTCCACATCCTTCTGAGTGGGACATACCAGATGACTTACAAACAGTTTTGCCACCAGCCATGGACAGAAGGCTACCTGGCCGACCAAAAAGTCACGATCGTATACCGTCTAAGGGTGAAGAGAAGAAGAGATCGACATGTAGTCGGTGCAAGGAAAGTGGTCATACAAGGTTGACATGTGGATCACCAGTGCCATCAAAATCATCTTTTCCTCTACCAAAATATGGATCCTCATCAAAATCCAAAGCTCATATGGTGTCAAGCAAAAGGCAATCATCTTTAAAATCCCAATCACGATTGGCTTCACCTTTTGAGACTGTTAACTTAGGTGATTTTTAAATGCAAACGTTGTATTATGTGGATTTTATGTGTGAACTTTTAACATTTTCAGTTGAATTAATGACTCAGGCCAACCATTTTGACTTAACCAACTCTTGTTATTCAGTTGTTATCACTATTAGGCATGCATTTGACTATCGCAACACGGAAAATACAATCGCAACGCGAAATGAAAATCCCAACATGAAAATCGCAATGCGGAAATGAAAATCGCAACGAGAGAATCGCAATGCGAAATGAAAATCGCAATGCGAAATGAAAATCGCAACGACAGAATCGCAATGCGAAATTAAAATCGCAATGCGAAATGAAAATCGCAATGCGAAATGAAAATCGCAATGCGAAATGAAAATCGCAATGCGAAATGAAAATCGCAATGCGAAATGAAAATCGCAATGCGAAATGAAAATCGCAACGAAAGAATCGCAATGCGAAATGAAAATCGCAATGCGAAATGAAAATCGCAACGAGATAATCGCAATGCGAAATTATAAACGCATTGCGATTTTCATTTCCGCATTGCGATTTTCATTTCGCATTGCGATTCTCTCGTTGCGATTTTCATTTCGCATTGCGATTTTCATTTCGCATTGCGATAGTCATTTTTGCCTTCAACATAATGCAGATTGAAATCAACAAAATCAACCATTACATTTCAATCAATTAAACAAGCACAAATAAGAATTATGTTCGCATCAATTACACAAATCAACTTTTACAAATCATCTTTTACAAATCAATTAAACAATCAAAAATAAGCAATAATTCTTATTTCCGATCATCTACTATTGAATCAACTTTTACAAATCAATTAAACAATCAAAAAAAATCAATTAAACTATTGAATCAACTTTTGCAGCTCGACATCATTTTCACGCAGTTCACTTCTGAGATTAACCTGCAAAAACCAAACATTTGTTCAAACAACACTTTCTACGCAAATTATTGAATTCTAGTTAATTAACCAAACATTTTCATTTATAAGTATATAAACTTACCAATTGTTTATGGACATTTTTATAACGCGGATGCAGGTAGGCAGCGTCTCGTATATATCGATTTAGCCATATAATGCCGAAACCACAAGCCTACTGCAGCTTTATCTCTATCGGTGGGAGGTAGATACTTGATGCTTCCCGTCGTCAAACGCTCCAACGCCAAGCATACGAGAGGACCACAATCTCCTCTGGCTCCGCTCGTTTGTTGTGGCGCGGTCTCGTCTCTAATAACTGTAATATTGAGCTTCTTTGGCTTCTTGTTTCCAGAACGAGTCCAATAATTGATCGCATCCAAGAATTTAGCCAAATGAGAGCTCCATCCCTTAATAACATCTCTTAAATCAGCCAATGATATGTAATTTATCATGCTGTCATACACTATTGTCTTAAGGGATGGGAGCTGAAGCTCGACGAGAATCCAATGTTTACGTTCCAAAACAGGGATAAACACCTGCAATCATAAGTAATAATTCATTCATTTGCGCACTTATTTCATAAAACCTTTAAACTCAATCTAAAATAAATACTAACCTTATCGACCTCCCACCATGCAGGATAAAGTTTAGCTTGTCCATTGCCCAAATCAAATGATTCATCTCGTGCATTCTTCAAGTGAACGGCGTGAAAAGACGTCGGCATTATTGTATATCGTATATTTTTATTTTTCTTAAGTTTTCTTATTATTAGAAGACGTGTCACCCACGCATCGATATGCTGTTTTACAAAAAAAGACATATATTAGTGACTTACATAAATTTAAAAAAAAAATTAATCAAATTGAAATATAAGAAAAATATAAGACTTACCCCCCCATCGAAATAGCCATTGTCTTCGACCCCTAATAATACGCCCCACCAAGGCCGTTCAAGCAACAAAAAGATATCATCGGTGAGCTTGCATATGTCAGTGAAACACCCCTTGCTCCGCTCATGTAGATAAAATCAACTGCGGTCTTAGCCCAAAGGGTGTTATCCAAAATTGTGTCCGGTAGTTGTTCCCTCTCCTCTTCAGATACCGGTATGGTACTGGCCGGTAACTCATACGAGAGCCAACTTGAATCCATCATGTCCGGCACGACAGAGGGTTTCTCAAGAAGCCTACATATGACGCCATGTGAATCGGGCTCTTGAATGGTGGGAGGGACCTCTTCAATGATGACAGTGGCCTCTTGAACGGTGGGAGGGGACTCTCGAGGAATGATATGGGGGGCCTCTTCAACGATAGGAGTGGACTCTTGAGGGATGACAGGCGAGTCATGCTTCTTCTTGCGGTGTCTTCGCACTATTGGGGTGTACGGAGACTTAATAGCACGTGCACGCTGTCTGATGCGTGAACTCCGTCGTGCAAGCATAACCCGACGTAAAGCATCCACTCTATCGGGCCGCTAAATAATTAAATACAAAAATCAGTAAATAAACAGACATGATATTTAAACAGTGAAAACAAAGACAAATATGTTTCAAACTTGCATTGTATTCACCCAAGTCATTATTCTATCATAGTTCACAAAATGCATCAGATAACAAAGAAAAATATGTTTCAAACTAATACCCTGAAGTTAGTATTTGTCTTTGTTTTGTCTATTGGTTGAAGTAATGCAATCCATTCAAGTTTCAATTTGCAGAAGAAGAAATAGTTTACTTTCGCAACACGAAACTTAAAATCGCAACGCGAAACCAAAATCGCAACGCGAAATGAAAATCGCAACGACAGAATCGCAATGCGAAATGAAAATCGCAACGAAAGAATCGCAACGCGAAATGAAAATCGCAATGCGATTTTGGTTTCGCGTTGCGATCTTGTCGTTGCGATTTTGGTTTCGCGTTGCGATTCTGTCGTTGCGATTTTCATTTCGCGTTGCGATTTTGGTTTCGCGTTGCGATTTTAAGTTTCGTGTTGCGAAAGTAAACTATTTCTTCTTCTGCAAATTGAAACTTGAATGGATAAATTTACTTTCAACCAAAAGACAAAACAAAGACAAATACTATTTCACAGTGTTAAAGAATACACAGTTTAGCAGAATTGGCAGCAACCGAACAAATTTACTTTCAACCAAAAGACAAAACAAAGACAATATATTTCACAGTGTTAAAGAATACACAGTTTAGCAGAATTGGCAGCAACCGAACAAATTTACTTTCAACCAAAAGACAAAACAAAGACAAATACTATTTCACAGTGTTAAAGAATACACAGTTTAGCAGAATTGGCAGCAACCGAACAAATTTACTTTCAACCAAAAGACAAAACAAAGACAAATATATTTCACAGTGTTAAAGAATATACAGTTTAGCAGAATTGGCAGCAACCGAACAAATTTACTTTCAACCAAAAGACAAAACAAAGACAAATACTATTTCACAGTGTTAAAGAATACACAGTTTAGCAGAATTGGCAGCAACCGAATAAATTTACTAAGCAATCTAAGTGAAATGGCTAATCTAAGTGAAATTACGAGTAAATTTATCATTAAGTTAAATATGGAAAATCTTAAACTTACCTCGTTGCGTAGAGTATGAACCTCATTCTGCAACGATACTATCATCTCACGTAGAGCGGCAACCTCACCACGTAAAGTTGACACCTCCACACGCCATGCACCATCGTTATCGCGTAGAGTACCGATCTCCTCACGCAAGGCATTGACCTCATCACGTAACTCCCTTGACTCATCCCGTTGAGGTGGAGGTGGAGAACAGGGAGATAGGAGTCGTGGCATCTTTGCCGGTCGCCTATCATGAGGTGATGGTGGAGAAGAGGCTCGATGATGTGACGGGATAGGTGATGGCTCTCGTTCTAGAGATGTATAGTCGGGTCGATCGGGTGATGGCTCTAGGTGAGGTGATGGCTCTCGAATTGGAGGAAGTGGATGCTGCTCATCATCCGTGCCATCAAAAAAATTCTGACTAGCTTGCCACCAATCAGTGGCAAGCTCTTCCTCCGTGGGTGTCAGTCTTTGTAATGGAATGTTGGCCTCCTAAAATATAAAAACTCAAACAAAGTTAAACGTCTACTATTAATAACTTGTTTATATATTATATGAAAGTATTTGTGTTAACTTACATTATTTATTGTGGCATATGGTATTAAGTCTTCCCAATCCAACAGAGTTTTCCTCTTCCAGGAAATAGCCCTGGGAATATCATTTGACGTTTTTATTGCATATGTACGCATGCTGGGGAAAGCCTCGAATATCCAAATCTACAAACAATATAATAACAAAATTAGTAATTGTTAAATAATTAATTATAATTTTAGAAACATTATATAGAAATTCTTACCTTAAAGGCCCAAACAAAGCCTGACAAAGTGTATTTGGACCCATCGCCCCGCAAACTTTTGCGGTCATCAAAGGCAGACGACAACTTAGTCCAGGTAGCTTTCCATATATACGAACCCCACGGAAACAGATTCCATGCATTCAGGTCCTCTACCAATATTATTAGCTCCCGATGAATAGGTTGTCTGGCCTCTCTGCCTAAAAAGCCGGCATACACAAGTAGTAGAAGGCATACTCGGACAACATCGACGTCTTCCATCCGAGTGAAACCAGCTTTCTTATTAAATAATTTCTTCAGGTCGTCGACATGTAGGTTCGGCTTCTCCATTGACTCATCCGGAAAAACCCGGGATAACCATGATGGGCGGGCGATATGACGAGTGTACCGGCCTACATCATCGTGTCCGAATCGTAGACCAGTGATTAAGCAGAACTCCTTCCGCCCAAAGCAAGTATACGCTGGTGGAAAATGAAACCATATCTCTTCCTCACCACGTTGTATACTGTCGGGTAGATTTGATGTCATGGTCTGAAGCCACAAATGGGTCAAATTAGCATCTCCACCCGGATGCTGTACTCTCAGCCATGGCCCGAAGCAGGTTTCCTCAAACAATTGTCTTTGAGCAGGTGAAAGCTTCTTTGCAATTGTAGTGGCCAGGCTGACTTTATTTCTCAAGGTCAATTGAGCCGAAAAAAATTTCTACAAAAACAATAAACATACCAAGTTAGATATACCAAAAACTACACTGTGAAGATATACCAAAAACAATAAACATAAAAAGTAGTAGTTTATTCTTGAAACTAAAATTTGCAACACTGTTTTGTCTTTTGGTTGAAATGAAAATCGCAACGAGAGAATCGCAACGCGAGATGACAATCGCAACGAGAGAATCGCAACGCGAAATGAAAATCGCAACGAGAGAATCGCAACGCGAAATGAAAATCGCAATGCGATTTTGGTTTCGCGTTGCGATTCTCTCGTTGCGATTTTCATTTCGCGTTGCGATTCTCTCGTTGCGACAGTCATTCTCTCGTTGCGATTTTCATTTATCTCGTTGCGACTCTTCTGCAAATTGAAACTTGAATGGATTGCATTACTTCAACCAAAAGACAGAACAAAGACAAAGACAAATACTAACTTGAAAATCGCAACGAGAGAATAGCAACGCGAAATGAAAATCGCAACGACAGAATCGTAACGCGAAATGAAATCTAAGTGAAATGGTTAATCTATTATTGAAATGACCAGTAAACTTATCATCAGTTTCAATATGAAAAACCTACAATAATGCAAACATTTCAAAATAAAAATAATTAAAAAAACTAACCCTCGGAGGTTGATTTTCCATTTCTGAATATTGTGAGGGATTTCTGACCGTGAATGGTTGTGAGGGATTTCGCCGGAGATGGGGACGGAAATCTTCGGAGATGGGGACGGATTTCTTCGCCGTAGAGAGTGAGAGATGGAGATGGGACTGAGTTGTGATTTTAGGTTTTAGGTTATGAGTTGCGATTACGGGATTTTGTCTTAATATTCTTTTTGTAATTTGAAAATAAAATACGCGTAGCGATTATAATGGCGCTTTAAATATCGCGTTGCGATTTACGGATACGCGTTGCGATTTTATGTATTATCGTTGCGATTTACGGATACGCGTTGCGATATACGGATACGCATTGCGATTTACCCATACGCGTTGCGATTTACGGATACACGTTGCGATTTACGGATACGCGTTGCGATTTATGTGTTCGCGTTGCGATTTTCATATTCGCGTTGCGATTATGGAAAATCGCAATGCGAATTTGTACTATCGCATCGCGATTTTCAAGAATCGCGTTGCGATTTTGGAAACTGATTTGCGATTCTGGAAACTGATTTGCGATTCTGGGGATCGCGTTGCGATTTTTATTTCGCGTTGCGATTTTGTTGGTCATTTTGGCAAATCCAAAAAAAGTTGGCTAAAATCGTATATTATAACTTTTTTTTGGTCACTGAGGCGATTTTCTCTAAAAAGTATCCTTAACTATCGTTTAAACATCAAAACAACATCATTACACCATGAAGAGCGTTAAAAACCCTCCATGTGAATATATGAGGATGTAGAGATAATTCAGAGTCAAGACATCTTCAATACTCTTGCGAGAAAAATCATCCTCCACGTAAAATGTCATTCTCTGTGAAGAAACACCACTCTATATAATAGACAATAATCTATGTTTTCGATATAAAAATAGAATATAATTATAACCTCATCATGTAATTAATGATTCAATGGTTCAGTGACAAAAAATTTAAATTAAATTAGGATAAAATTGAAACTTTTTTATAATTCAATGATAAAAAACAAGATAAATCTAGAGTTCAGTGACTAATGATGTAATGTACTATCATTTTAATGGAGAAAACGTCATATTAATAGGACACCTCAAGACATTGACGTGGAAAGATCTTAGTGGAGGAAATGCCAACATGGCAATATACAACATTGAATTTGAAATATAAACTGTAAAAAGGACATTAACAAAATAAAAGGAAACTGAAGCGGAGGTGGCCGTTTGCCTCGATGGTGTTGGACCTTTGATCGAAAATTTTCCGATCTCACCTAATAAAGACCTAAGATTGTAGGGGAAAAAAAGAGGAATTTTCTTTATGTTGGCGATGAAAAGGGATTCTAACGTGCCCAAGGCGATGACGATATCGCCATCGTTGTTCGTCATGTTACTGTGGGCTTTGAGTACTGCTCCCGTGGGTGACGCCATTTGGTTGAATCTTCCCAAAACTGGTACTAAGTGCGTCTCCGAGGAAATTCACAGCAACGTCGTTGTTTTAGCCGACTACGTCGTGGTTTCCGTCGACGACGGTCAAACCGCTCCCGTTGCCGTCAAGGTTTTGATGTTTCCCTCTTTCGATCTTTGTTACGAAATGGTTATTAGGATTTGTTCTTTTCTTTTTAGGTGTGGTTAATAAATAATTAATACGGCTTATACTGAGTTTCATATGAATGAGGAAATATCAATGGAATGTTTAAACTTTGCTCTTATATATAATTTTAATACAAAGAAGGGTGCAATTTTGAATTTTTGTTCTTGTTTCAGATTTCGTTGTTGATTGTGCTTGAAATTGCTTACTCTCGATAGAAATGTAGAATTATTTTGTTTTTGGGGAACAATTCTGCATTTTTCCTGTAATATCGTAAGCATTAGCAAATTATGGAAAAACAGGGATATAGAATTACATTAATCATTTCTTTTAAACAAAATACGATCACTGAGATAGGTTGACGGGTGGTCACACTTTAAGATTTTCAAATTTTCATATAATTTATATTTTTTAATATTTTTATTAATAATTTATTTAGTCCCTTAATTTAATGTGTTCGCTCTTTAGTAGTATGAAATTGTGTCCATATTTTTTTTGGGATCCCATGGAATTTACTTCAATGTGCGGACATGATTTCTCTCGAGTTAATATTTGAAAAAAAAAACCCATAGAAATAGTGGATGAATGGAAAGTTGAAGATGAAATTGTCATGCTATCTTCTTACATTTAACCTTTTTCTGATCTCCAAATACCATGTTTGGCCATGGAGATTAAGTTAACGTCCCATGGTTTGGTTTATGGTTTGCAATAAATCATTAATCTCTGAAGAGGGAACTGTGATGCATTCTCTCAGAGTTTCTAACTGTGTAGGTGACATCTCCGTATGGAAACGATCTTCATCACCGGGAGAATGTGACGTACGGGCGATTTGCGTTCACGACCGAGGAGGCTGGCAATTACCTAGCATGTTTCTGGTCGGATAATCATTCTAGTGCAACTGGTGAAATTGTTGTCAACATTGACTGGAAAACTGGAATTGCAGCTAAAGACTGGGAGTCAGTTGCCAGAAAAGAAAAACTTGAGGTGAGCACGTTGTTTTTAAAATTTCCATTCTTCACCTTTATTTGTGTCCGGATTCCGAAAGGAAACCGTGTTGCTGGTCCTGGTCAGTGCTCCCAATGCGTCGTGATAAATATTACAGAAAATTCGTTTTTTTGCCACAAGTGTCTTTTGTTTATGTGCCACAATGTTAGCACTGTCTAGGTTAAAATGAAAAAAAAGAAAGATCAATAGTACGGAAAAATTATGTGAACTTTGTCCAAAAAGAATAAATGTGTGTGGTACGCTTTGAAGATATGTATTTGAACAAACACACCGGACGAGGATGGCTTGCATATATTAATCTTATCTTTAATCATTCAATAAATATATGTTTAAAAAAGTATATTTAAATATTTATCCCATATCTAAACAATGTGGGATTTAAGAAGCTAATGATGTTTTTTAAATCTCACATTATTTAAATATGTGAGTTTTTAAGTGTTTAAATATAATTTTTTAAATATAAATTTATTGAGTGAAAAGTGATTGAACATAAGGTTAATTCGTGTTGTTGTTCCGCTTATGTTTCTGTAATTACGTGTCTTTGACTTGCACTTCACGTGTTTGTCATTCTTTAACAAAATTCATATAGATTTTTCATAATTTTAGCCTCACTTTTTCTCTTTTTTTTCATTTTTTGTTAATTTATGCCCCTATTGAACTAGGCAGGCACAAAGTGTTTTTTTTTTTGTAGAATGCGTCTTTTAAAAAGTGTTTCCTACAAATAGGGACGGAAGCATAATTTTGTGTTAGAGATAATGATATTTTAAAATTTAAAAAAGGGATGAACTTATACATTTTCAAGGGACGAAAATAGATTTTTATTAAAAAAAAAAATCTAAAATATATGGTAATTTTAAATTTCCAGGAGCAACTACCTCTACCTGTCCCTTACTCCATCCCTGCCTACAGATATTGCTTTCGCCAACATAAAAAAAATGTGAATCCAAAAAAATTAATGTGGTGTTATTTTCGAAATTAATTTTTTATTTTGAGATAGTCTTTTTACCTCGTGTGCTTTCATCGTGATAATTTACATTTAAAAGGGGGTCGAGCTCGAGCTGAGGAAACTGGAAGGAGCCGTAGAGGCCATTCATGAGAACCTACTCTATCTGAAAAGCAGGTAATTGTTAATGTACATGTTCATCCTGTGCAATTTTAAAGTGAAGTCAACATCATACTTAGTTGATCTCATGTCTTAATAATGGATAAACAGAGAGGTAGAGATGAGGAGCATGAGTGAGACCACCAACGCGAGAGTTGCGTGGTTTAGCATCATGTCATTGGGCACATGCATCGTAGTCTCAGGCCTGCAAGTGTGGTATTTGAAGCGATTCTTCCAAAAGAAGAAGCTTATCTAAACATTGGTTGGTGGTAGATGAGACAAATTCAATAATTTCTTTTCCTTTCTTTTCATGGATTTTGCACACCAAAAATCTTGGTTTAATGCTGTGTTTTCACGACATTTATATATAAAACATCATGTCATTTGATTTATAATGATAAAAGTAACTGTTTTGCTCTTCTCATTCACCCGTCACCCGTTTTACTTGTGATTTTGCTTAATACCTTAAGCCAACAATGTATATAGACACATCTATAAGATTTTACTACCAGAGTAAATTTGAAAATTGGACCTCTAATAATAAGTTTATTTACATATTATTTAATTTAATAAACTATATAATAAATACATCAAATTTTAAATGAATAATATCAAGCAAATTATTAAACATCTAACTATTCAAAAAAATCTACAAATATTTTTAAATACAAAAATCACTAATAATAATATCTACATCAATATGATTTAATATATTTTTCTCAATACATAAAATGATTAGATCACTCAACTTTTCTTGTGACATTGATGATCTCAAGTATATTTTTAATAATTTTAACTTTAAAAAATTACTTTCAACAGATAAATAAATAAATAATATATTTGAATAACGACTCACAAATATGATGAACTTAAAATTTTTAAATATTAACATTAACTCATTTAGCAAAATCATTTGAAACGTTTCTAAATTTTCAAAAAAAAAAATATCTTACATCAATATCACACAAATCATAATAGAAAAACACAATCTTAAAAGTTATAAAAAAATTGTAGTTCATCGTTACTCAAAGATTTTAACATTTTAAAATAAATAAAAATTTAAAAATATTATTGAATATTTTTAATAATCAAGTTTATTTTTTTTAAAAAATTATAGTCAAACATACAACTAGAGAAATAATTAACTCTATTAGAATTTTTTTTTATAGAAACTCGTTAGTTTTATTAAAAATACAAAAATATCTAGAGTTACAATAAAGATTTATAAACATGACTGTAAACGTAAACGTAAAATAAATTATAATTAGGATATTTTTCTATAACCATTGACAAAAAAAACTAGGCAACTAAATTACACAAGGACCAAAGAAAGAAAAGGTTAATAATTTAAACAAAATATTTGAATAAAAAAAATATACAAACAAATCTGACTGCATCGGCAAATGAACCACAAAAAGGGATGGAGCTATTGAAAGACCATCGACAAATCGCAAAACGCAAATCAAAGTCAAGTGACGTGAAAAGACTATCCACGATCGCAAAACGCGTATCCAAATCAATTCGATGGTCGAAAGCAGGGAAAATCAACATGATAATAAATAAACACTATCTTGATCAATTGTAACGATGTCAAATCCAACCATGAGAAAAAATAAACAAAAAATAGTCGAAAGACAAGAGATAAATGTATCATAAAGGCAGATATAAAACGTATCAAAAAACATAATTATTTTTATTAAAAAAAAAAAAAGTAAAACAACCAACGATAAATAATCAATATCAAAACGCTAAGTGAAATCAAAGAAGGAAAAATTGATTTAATTTATAAATACAATGATAGAAAGAAAAGGGAGAGAGTAGTTAGATTTTTTTTTAATCATGAACTACGGACAAGTGTCTCTCCCATCACGGGATTAGCTATTCCGTAAGTGCAAAAATAAACGAATTAATCCATATACGTTATGGGAAAAACGTAAAATGTTTTTTACATTAAAAAATTAATTTGTTTTGTTGTATGGTTAACGTGAAAATTATAAAAATGCAAAATACAGAAGCAAAATTTGAGATATAGTACATAGGGTGCAATTATTTGTTGAGTGCTGGCTAGATGTCAAAGGCAACTGCTGCAAATGCATTAACAAACTTGAAAGCTAAAAATAAATATAGTTTTTGATTAAACGATAAATAAATTGCATTTCATAAGGGTAGTTACGAATTTTAAGCAGGTAGAGTGAAACAACAGCCATAAGTTAATCAATTACTAATTTTGCCCCATAAATCCCCTTTAAATATTTCCTAGAATGAAAACTACTACTTCATCAAACTTCATATCCATAAAGCTGCCACCCATTCTAGAGTAAAACCTTGAAACCACATATGGCGTGCATGGCTGCTCTCAGGTTGTCCGCTACCATACCGATCAACGGTTCTTCCGTTTCACGGAGCCACCGTGCATCCACTGCTCCTCCGAACTTGTCGTTCTCCGCTTCCGCTCTTTTCGGTGACAAGGTTGATTTCACAACCGTTCCAGGTTCCCACCAAACAAAACGGACTCCGTTCACCATCTCCCCAAAAGCCGTTTCGGATTCCAGGAACTCCCAGACATGCCTTGAACCGGACACTAGTCGAGTAACTTTCCGTTTTTTTTTCCGATCACCCGATTGACGCTTTTCTATTATTATTATTGTTGTTGATTTATGGAAGTTTGGAAAATTGTGATTGTTTTGACAGAGTGTCTTGGGGATTATATTAGGAGGCGGAGCAGGGACAAGGCTTTACCCACTGACAAAGAAGAGAGCAAAACCAGCTGTTCCGTTGGGAGCAAATTACAGGCTAATTGATATTCCCGTCAGCAATTGCCTGAACAGTAATATATCTAAAATATACGTACTGACGCAGTTCAATTCCGCTTCACTCAACCGCCACCTTTCCCGGGCATACTCGAGCAACATGGGTGGTTATAAGAATGAAGGATTTGTTGAAGTTCTTGCTGCTCAGCAGAGTCCTGAAAACCCAAATTGGTTCCAGGTTAGCTACCGGGATATTTTTGCCAAGGAGAAGACCAACTTATAAAAATTTAAGTAGTGTTTATGAATTATGTTTTTAATTTTTTCGTTTTTAAAACGAATGTATACAGGGGACAGCAGATGCCGTGAGGCAGTATTTGTGGCTGTTTGAGGAGCATAATATTCTGGAGTTTTTGGTTCTTGCCGGGGACCACTTATATAGAATGGATTATGAAAGATTTATCCTGGCACATAGAGAAAGAAATGCAGACATTACGGTGGCTGCATTTCCGATGGATGAAAAACGGGCCACTGCATTTGGTTTGATGAAGATTGATGAAGACGGGCGAATAATTGAGTTCTCTGAGAAGCCCAAAGGGGACCAGCTGAAAGCTATGCAGGTAGAATGATGAGATTTTCACATGAACAACAATATTCAGGGTTATGATCATTGCTGCTCTTGGTTTTGATTTTTGATGGTGTTGTGTTTAGGTAGACACGACGATTTTAGGGCTTGATGATAAGAAAGCAAAAGAAATGCCTTTCATTGCTAGTATGGGAATATATGTTGTGAGTAAAAACGTGATGTTGGATCTTCTTTCAAATAAGTTCCCAGGCGCCAATGATTTTGGAAGTGAAGTCATTCCAGGTGCTACTTCAATTGGGATGAGGGTAAGCATTCATTCACTTCATGCATGCATGGCTATTACCAGTCCATTATCATTCTGAATCTAAGTAGTTTGTTTGTTAATTCATGTAGGTACAAGCTTACTTGTATGAGGGCTACTGGGAGGACATTGGTACGATAGAGGCATTTTACAATGCAAATCTGGGAATCACCAAAAAGCCAGTGCCAGATTTTAGGTATTTTAATGGATTCTTCACTGCATATTATCATTTAGCACCTTGAAAGAATAAGTTAGATACTTGTATTGCTCACAGCTTCTATGACCGTTCATCTCCAATCTACACACAGCCTCGTTATTTGCCTCCATCCAAAATGCTGGATGCTGATGTCACAGATAGTGTTATCGGTGAAGGCTGTGTTATTAAGGTGTGTTTCTTGGGGGGCTTAGTTTTTTTTTCTGATTTCCCAATGGTTTAAAATGGATATTTGATAAGTTGGGTTGATTGGCAGAACTGCAGAATTCGCCATTCAGTTGTGGGTCTTCGATCTTGCATTTCAGAGGGTGCAATCATAGAGGATACCTTACTGATGGGAGCAGATTATTACGAGGTAATACATGGTCGAAAAAATCTCAATCATTTGATAATAAATACTCAAATATAACTGGAACGTCGTGCTACAACGTCATTTTAACCACTCAAGCCCCTTTGACATTTTTCATTGGTAATAATCGTCATTGTCTTCTTCCTGCAGACTGAGGCTGATAGAAAGTTTCTAGCTGAAAAGGGGAGCGTTCCAATTGGTATAGGAAAGAATTCGCACATCAAGAGAGCCATTATTGACAAGAATGCTAGAATTGGCGACGATGTGAAGGTTAGTCTTTATTTTTTTCATCTCCTTGGGAAAAACGATGAGTAATATTGAGGTGCAATGGAATTTCAGATCATTAACAGTGACAATGTGCAAGAAGCTGCAAAGGAAACGGATGGATATTTCATAAAGAGTGGTATTGTAACGATAGTAAAGGATGCCTTGATTCCTAGTGGAACTCTAGTTTGAGGGTTTTAGTTGCATGGAGAAACCATTTTAAACGCAGTCCACTACGATAATTTGTCAATAAGAGATGACAAATGCAAATTGAGGATTTTTAAGTGTTTAGGATAACAAAAGTTTCTACCTTGTGCTAATTTGGTACATGTATTATTTATTATTTATATTTTAATACATAAATTAGCTTTATTTTATTGTTTTTAGTTTGTTATATAATTCAATTTGAATGAAGTGAAGAAATAAATATTGTTTTAATGGATATATGTTTTTTTATTGGAGATTAAGTTAGTTTGTATTAATAAAATAGTAATAATAGTTTATGGTTATACCGGCGGACTCACTCCGGTATTAAAAGACTAAATTGTCTTTAATCGGGAAAATAAAAAGAATTATCACTTTCCTTTACCTTAAAAAAAAAACTCAAATACTATTATGATGACTTTTGCTTTATTTAGTTTTATTTTTGTCTTCAAAATTTTAAAAAATGATAAATTACGTAAATAGTCTCTTTTGTTTTTTGTCCGACAAACTTTGATTATCGATTTAAAAATTAAGCGTGTTTAATCATTTACATTATCGGTCTGTCCAATTTAAGTTCATCAACCTTAAATGTTCGTTAACCCATTAATGAAGTCTTATATGATAATTAAAAATTAAAAAAACACATCCATGTTTATTTAAAAAAAAAAATCCAAGTTATTTCTACTTGTTATTATTCTTATTGGGGTTTCTTCTTCTTCTTTTTATTTTTTAATTACCAACTCAGGCTTTTGTTAAGGGGTTAACAAAGTTAATAGCTGAGGGACTAAAATCGAACAGATCAATAACGTTAGGGACCAAACGTGCTTAATTTTTAAACCGGTGATCAAAGTCGGTTAAATAGAAAATAAAAGAGACCATTCACAAAGTTTACCCTAGAAAAACTATGTTTTATTCACTTACATTATTGACTATTAAAACTTGATTATTAATTATTAACTCTCGTTATCATGATTGCATGACACCTTAAAATAAAACAAAACTAAACTTTAGACAAAATATCAAGTTAGATTTAAATTTTTGTTCCATTCACTCTAACATTCTATAAAAAAAAAACCTAAAACCTTTCTTAACGCCTAAGGTCTCCTGCCCTCAACCATTGCTCACCATTGTTGCTGACGACCATTGAATCTCAAAATTTATAATTCAATCTTTTATATCTCTTAACAAGAATATGATATTCATTTATATCTCTTAACAAGAATATGATATTCTTTAGCTTCCTCTTTTTAACCTTCTTAAGTTTATATTTAAATTGCATTGATTTCAAACTATGTTGTTAAACCTCCAAATACACTTGAGTTTACCATGGGGATTGCTCGAAATATCATACCAGAGTTTCATGAACTCGATAGCCGAATCAAATTGTATTGCCTTACCTATGTGAAACACTGATAATTGTGGCCAGAATTCACACTTGGTCCATTAAGTTTACTTTCCTTTACAATTCGATCCTTCTTACTTCAATTTGAAGCGATTGAAAATCTTCAAACACTTTATTCCATTTTAACACCGATGTACAGAATAACATTCAGGCATCGAGCAATCAACAGTGTTTTATGATGGTAAAAATGTGTCATTTTTATTTTCAGTAACATGATTCATATCAGTAGGTTGATCATATGTTATGTGTTGCTGAAGTGGAGACAAAAGATGATGATTATAAGAACAAATTTAGAGTAGTTGTAATTTGCATATTGCTCGTAATACATTGTAAAACTGCAAGACATGTGTAGATTCTATTTATAACATAATCAACATAAGCTATATTTATCTTCCACGACTATAACAATATAATAAATTTAATTAAAATTTTAAAACGTCAATAAATTCTCCAATGTATATTTGGTTGTTTAAAACAATTCCAGACAATATTTTGAGAAAATAATTCAAACATTAAAAAATATATTTCGACCACCTGATCCTAAATCTTTGATCATATCGTCTATAATCATTTACTATTTAATAAAATATATTACTTTTACATAAAGTATTTCATCAATAATTTTTAAAGTATTTAACACAATTCCTTATGTAAATTTCATTGATTTGAATTCACGGATCTATGAGTAATAGAATTATAGTTTGTTTATGAATCGAAATTAGAAACGTTTCAGGTTTTGGGCATCTGGGATTCTTTCAAATACGACCAGAACAGATGTCGTACGCTTACCTTTTCAAGTACATTATCATTGGAGATACTGGTAAGATTTCTGTTGTGTTTAAACTTTCAAATTTTCAATTATAATATTAGATTTTAGTTTTAGCTTCAGTTCTGGTGGATAGTCAAATTGTAATGATATGAATAGATCTTTCGGTTATAACGAGGCGAACAAAACCAACGTCGCTTTGTGACGACTGTTCAAAAGGGCGCTGTTCTTGACATTTGAATTTTAGGGTGTATCGATTTTGGCATTAAACTTTTAAACATGTTCATTATTGACGATGCATATTTTAACAACCTGTTCGTCGCCGATCATCTTTTGTGATTCACAAAATCAGTATTAAAAACATTGCTATTGATCTTGCAGGAGTCGGAAAATCATGTCTTCTTTTGCAATTCACTGACAAACGGTTTCAGACTGTTCATGATTTAACCATTGGTGTTGAATTTGGAGCCAGAATGATCACTATTGAGAACAAGCCAATAAAGCTTCAGATTTGGGATACGGTTGCTTTTTCAACTTTTATTTTAAAAGGCTTTGAAATGTTTTTGAATGAAGTTACTTTCTCATGTAAATGATTTTATGTTAGATATGAAATTATAAAATTTTAGTCGATGAAAATAGATTTTTAATTAAAAAATATATAAAAGAAACATTTAAACTATAAGAGCATTTGAAGCTTTCATGAGACGATCGTCTCCGTTAGCCCATCTCTATTCATCCCTGAATATAATGTGACGTTGGACACATGTTTCTCTCAATTTATGACATTTAACATCTGAAGCATGTTGTTTCTTTTTCAGTTATGGTGCTGAATTTGCTTTGTTTTTGCAGGCAGGCCAAGAATCATTCAGATCCATTACAAGGTCTTACTACCGTGGTGCTGCGGGTGCACTTCTAGTTTATGATATTACTAGGTATATATTTGTTCTTTTCAGAACTCTGAGTTAAGTAAGTTCAAGAACCGATCATATATTATTTAGATAGACAATTTTATATACGCCGTTGGATGCAGTAATAACAAATCTGCATCTGTATATGGTTGATGACAAATGCCCAGGAGGGAGACTTTCAATCACTTGGGTAGCTGGTTGGAGGAAGCGAGGCTGCATGCAAATGCAAATATGACAGTCATGCTTATTGGCAACAAGTGTGATTTGGCTCATAGAAGGGCAGTGAGCACAGAGGAAGGTGGGCAGTTTGCCAGGGAACATGGACTCATATTCATGGAGGCCTCGGCCAAAACGGCTCAAAACGTTGAGGAGGTGAAAACATTTACTTCTCTTCTTATGCTCTAAATAAGCTTTCATTCGGCTAAAACTTATGACAAGAAGATTATTGCAGGCATTTCTAAGCACAGCTTCAAAAATCGACAAGAAAATTCGGGATGGATTTATTGACATATCAAATGAGGTTAGCTTCAAATTAGGTTCACAAGAAATCTTAGGATGAATCTTGACGTTGTTCGATCTGTTTTTGCAGTCCTATGGCATTAAAATTGGACAAGTTAATCAAGCATCTGCCTATGGAGGAAGGGATGGCCCTGCTTCTCAACAACGTGGCTGTTGCAGCTGAAATTATGATTAGTTTCCAAGCTCAGACTCTCCTTGTTTCTGTTGGTTAAATTGATAATATTATTTTCACAAAAAGTCGACAGGTTTTACTATTAGATTTATACATTTAATTTATTTATTTCTACGTATTTTTCCCTTCCTTCTAAGTTGTGTTGAGTGGATAAATATGTTTAGACATACTTAATTCATCAAAAGACACCAGAACCATGCTTCATTACATCAAGTTAAAATTTGACTACGCTTCATCACATCAAGTTAACATTTGGCTTCATTACTCAACTAACCATTTTGGACATTTAAGATCGTTTAACATGGTACCGTTTACATGTTTTGTGGCTTGTCCAAACAAACTAATCAACGAAATCCCAAGTTTGAACTCTATAGCATGCTTTATCCCACACATAGGAAACACTAATATCCAGCGCACTCACATCCATATCATGCAAATCAAACAAGATCAAAAGACCTCCAAAATCTTATTAGAGTACAAAACAAAACAAATCAAAGTCTAACCCAAATGAATTCTACATTTGTCTTTAATCTGAAACCAAAAACAATTTTGTTACATACTCGAAAATGTAAACTTGTCAAGGATCAATGAATTGTCTTCTCACCAAATCATTCGAATATAGAACACTCATGCATACATACAAGCAGAAATTTAAGATTTGAAAACACAATACATGCTCTTATTGAACCGAAATAACTGAATTTAAAGAAGAAGATAGATTTAAAACGAAAGATGAATTGAAGAAATAAGGAAAAATCGCAAACAAACAAATTACTTAATTAAAGACTAAATTTTTGGTTTTTCAATTATGCAATTGGATATGAACAGTGAATATGTTAATGATTCTAAATCATGTGGCAACTTTCTGTGTATGGGGAAAGCATCAACTCTATCTGCCTCAATAACTTGAACGATTATAATCTACATTATAATCGAAGGAGAATATACAATATACATGAATGATTATAAACTATCTCCCCGTAAAAGCATTTTCATTTTAATGGAACTTGACAGAATTGCAGACTGTGACTATCACCCAATCTTCCATGCATAAAGAAACAAGCTGAACTCGCAAGTATTAATGGGGCTGCCTGAAGAATAATACCTACTCCCGGTGCTGGTATCACTGTCCCCTCCATGGCCACTTCCCTCGATGTCACTGTCGACTTCAGCTGCCACCGGCGTGAATATGAACAACCCGTGACCCATTCGGGTGCTGCTAAACAAGTAAACAACCAATCATGCACATCTCACATCACTTGCACCGGTTGTTTATCCACCAATACCAACTGGTTTCCCCTGAACTTCCACTGCAAATTCCTAACGTGTATCAACACTACCCCGTCCATGCTCATCCACATTTTGGGGTCTTTTGATCCGCTCGTCGAGCTCTCCACGACGATATCGTGCTCCTTTTGCTTCTAGCCGAACTGAGCTCGTGTCGCGAAGGTTTTCTTGGCAAACACGTTTTCCTTCTTGTAATACAGCAGTGGTTCCACCAATGCCGGTCTGCATTTTGTTCTCTTGAACGCTTTCTTCTTGTAATCCCCCAACAGTAGTACCACTTCTTGATCTGCAACGAGGGCGAAGTAATAATCCAATGTCAGTTCGAGGCCGCCGTTGAGTTTAGCGGAACGGATGTCCCAGTAGACGTCGAAACCCTAATGGATTTATACCCTTTTTTATACCAGAAATGCCAAGGCTTAAGGTCGATATTGCAAATGTATTGTGAAACTCCATCGGCACTGTTTATGATTATGTTGAGAGAATGGTTAAAACTTTGATGATGGATATCGACATGGCTATATCTTGATTATGAAAAATGCTTCTGAAAGGTCATATTGAACCTACCTCTTTGTTTGTATAATCCTTCATGTTGTCTGTTTCCATCTCTCATCTCATAATCATCACTACCACCCTTGGATTCTGTTGAAACCCCGTCGGAATCATTTGATTTCAGCCTTATTACTATCACATTGGAGAGTTTCGTTGTATGACCCCGGCAATTCGGTTCAATGATGTATGTAGGTGCAAGCAGCCAGAGCATGACTGTTCTGTTCGCCTGACTCGATTCGAGCCTGAATCGGAGGTTAATAGCTTGTCAAGTGGCCATCTCTTTCACAAGGCATGTGTTGAAATTTCAACCAATTATTCGGTGCATTAATGCACCGAATCTGTAAGTGTGCAAGTGGAATTGTGGAGTCAATAAAGTAGCTGCAAATTGTTGAAATAATAAAGGCATAACTACTAAATTGAGTCCCTAAACTTTAGGGTATTTACAAGATTAGTTCTCAAGTTTCAACTATAAATACCCTAGCTCATTTAACTTCAAAACCATCCCAAAACATTCCAGCTTTCTTCCAATACTAGAGAGAATTTAGAGAGTTTCTTGAGAGTTGTTTTATCCTTTTTTTTATTAAGAGGGAATTATCATTGTTTTCTCCTTGGTAGATCGAGAGAAGTTGTAATTCCTATTTTTCTCATAGTGAAATTCTTCTACCGTTGCCCGTGGTTTTTACCCTATTTTATTTAGGGGTTTTCCACGTAAATTTTGTGTCTCTTTTTATCTTCATTTTTATTTTCTCAAACTATCAATTGCGATTTTGCTCTATCCGATAGCCGTCTTCTGCAACAATTGGTATCAAAGCCAGATTTGAGTGTGTAATATCTGCTTACTGTCTTTGTGGTTGCCACCAAAAGGTAGATCCTCCAACATAAGAAAATAAGAAGTTGTTACCCATTTTTTGAAGGTTCTAGAAAACTATTCACGATAGTGAAATAGTGGGAGCTATCCGTAAAAGAAGCTATGGCAACGAAATTTGATATTGAAAAATTCAATGGGAGAAATTTCTCATTGTGGAAATTGAAGATGAAGGTCATCCTGAGGAAAGACGGTTGTCTAGCAGCTATCAGTGAAAGGCCGGTGGATTTCACAGATGACAACAAATGGATCGAAATGGACGGGAATGCTATGTCAAACTTTCATCTAGCATTAGCAGATGAAGTATTGCCAAGCATCGAGGAGAAGAAGACATCTAAGGAGATATGGGATCATCTCACCAAATTGTATGAGGCAACATCGTTGCACAATAAAAGTTTCCTTAAGAGGAAATTGTACACTTTCCGGATGCCAGAATCTACTTCAGTGACGGAGCACTTAAACACGCTGAACACTTTATTTTCTCAGCTTACATCCTTAAGCTGTAAAATAGGAGAACAAGAACGTGCTGAACTTCTACTTCAAAGTCTACCGGATTCGTATGATCAACTCATCATCAACTTGACAAATAGTAATGTCACCAGTCTAGTCTTCGATGACGTTGCAGCTGCTGTTCTACAAGAAGAAAATCGGCGCAAGAACAAGGAAGACAGACAAGTAAATCTGCAACAAGCAGAAGCATTGACAACGATGAGAGGGAGATCAACAGAACGTGGCCAAAGCAGCAGTCACAAATATAGTAGATCGAAGTCAAGGAGCAAGAAGAATTTAAAGTGTTACAATTGTGGAAAGAAGGGTCATTTGAAGAAGGATTGTTGGAGTCTAAATAAAAACTTCAATCCACAATGCAATATCGCAAACACTTCAGATGATGGAGATGCTCTATATTGTGAAGCGTCAACCACCGTGGAATGTAGAAAGAGATATGCAGACATATGGCTCTTTGATTCGGGAGCAACATATCACATGACCTCAAGAAGAGAATGGTTCCATCATTATAAACCTGTCTCAGGAGGATCTGTGTATAGTTGCAATGATCATGCCTTAGAGATCATTGGCGTGGGAACCATCAAATTGAAGATGTATGATGGAACAATTAAAGTTGTTCGAGATGTGCGGCACGTGAAAGGCCTGAAGAAAAATTTATTATCCTACGGATTGTTGGATAATAATGCAAGCAAGATTGAAACACGGAAAGGAATCATGAAGGTGTTCCGTGGAGCGCTTGTGGTGCTGAAAGGTGAAAAGATAGCTGCAAACTTGTACATGCTGAAGGGAGAGACTTTGGTAGAAGCAGAAGCTACTTCCAGGCTTAACAAAGGTATCACTTCCTTTGTGTGAGCATTGCATAACAAGTAATCAACACCGGTTAAAATTCAACACATCAAATTCTAGAGGAAAAAGTGTTTTAGAATTGGTTCACTCTGACGTATGGCAAGCACCAGTTACATCCCTAGGCGGAGCAAAATAATTTGTCTCATTTATTGATGACTACTCCAGGAGATGTTGGGTGTACCCCATTAAGAAGAAGTCAGATGTGTTTTCCACTTTCAAAAACTTCAAAGCGCGGGTGGAACTTGATTCTGTAAATACGATCAAGTGTTTCAAAACAGATAATGGAGGAGAATACACAAGCGAAGAATTTGATGACTTTTGCATGAAAGAAGGCATCAAAAGACAGTTCACAGTGGCAAACACTCCTCAACAAAATGGAGTGGCAGAGCGGATGAATAGAACCTTGTTAGAAAGAACAAGAGCAATGTTGAGGGATGCAGGCCTAGAAAAATCATTCTGGGCAGAAGCTGTCAATACCGCCTGTTATTTGGTGAATCGAGCTCCATCAACTGCAATAGAGCTGAAGACACCAATAGAGATGTGGACTGGTAAACCAGTTGATTATTCAAACCTCCATATATTTGGAAGTATTGTGTACGTGATGTACAACTCCCAAGAAATCTCAAAGTTGGATCCAAAATCCAGGAAATGCAAATTCTTGGGGTATGCTGATGGAGTAAAGGGGTATCGCTTGTGGGATCCCACTGCCCGTAAAGTGATCATCAGCAGGGATGTCATCTTTGTAGAAGATAAGCTACAAAGAAAAGAAGACGATGATAGCACTAAAAATTCAGAGACTACATAGATACATGTGGAAAAAGAGGTTGAACAATGAGATTCTTCTGAAGCAGAACCAACACAAGATGAACAAGAACCAGAGAATTCTGAAGCTCCAACAACTCGTCAATAAGATCGTGTGAGAAGACGTCCCAATTGGCACTCAGATTATGTTATAGAAGGTAATATTGCATACTGTCTTTTAACAGAGGACGGTGAGCCATCAACATACCAGGAGGCAATAAACAGCTCAGATGCTTCACTGTGGATGATGGCGATGCAAGAAGAAATCGAAGCCCTTCATAAAAATAATACATGGGACCTTGTGCCACTACCACAAGGAAGGAAGCCAATTGGTAACAAATGGGTCTTCAAAATCAAGCGAAATGGTGACGATCAAGTTGAGAGGTATCGTGCAAGACTGGTGGTCAAAGGATATGCTCAAAAAGAAGGTATTGATTTCAATGAAATATTTTCTCCTGTGGTTCGACTAACAACAGTTCGAGTAGTTTTGGCAATGTGTGCTACATTGGACTTACATCTAGAGCAGCTAGATGTTAAAACAACTTTTCTTCATGGAAATCTTGAAGAAGAAATTTATATGCTCCAGCCTGAAGGTTTTGAAGAAAAAGAAAAGAAGAACTTGGTTTGCAGGTTGAACAAATCTCTGTACGGTCTAAAGCAGGCGCCGAGGTGTTGGTATAAGAGATTTGATTCCTTCATTATGTGCCTTGGATACAACAGGCTTAATGCTGACACTTGTGCTTATTTCAAGAGGTCTGGTGATAACGATTTTGTTATATTGTTATTGTATGTGGATGACATGTTGGTTGTAGGACCCAACAAAGATCATATTGAAGAATTGAAGGCACAACTGGCTAGGGAATTTGAAATGAAGGACTTGGGATCAACAAACAAGATTCTAGGGATGCAAATTCACCGAGACAAAAGTAATAGGAAGATTTGGCTTTCATAAAAGAATTATTTGAAGAAGATCTTGTCACGATTCAGCATGCAAGATTGTAAGCCAATTTCTACCCCTCTTCCTATTAACTTCAAATTATCCTCCAGTATGCGTCCTAGCAGTGAAGAAGAGAGGATGGAGATGTCTCGAGTGCCGTATGCATCAGCAGTGGGAAGTTTAATGTTTGCTATGATATGCACAAGACTAGACATTGCACAAGCAGTGGGAGTGATTAGTCGGTACATGGCAAATCCAGGCAAAGAGCATTGGAATATTGTAAAGAGGATCCTAAGATACATCAAAGAGACCTCAAATATTGCATTATGTTACGAAGGATCAAACTTACTTATAAATGGGTATGTCGATTCTAACTATGTAGGGGATTTGGATAAAAGCAAATCTACTACATGATATGTGTTCAAAGTTGCTGGTGGAGCTGTAAGTTGGGTTTCAAAATTGCAGACAGTTGTGGCTACATCCACAACAGAAGCAGAATATGTAGCAGCTACACAAGCCAGTAAAGAAGCAATTAGGTTGAAGATGCTATTGGAGGAGCTTGGGCACAATCAAGAGTATGTTTCTCTGTTTTATGACAGTCAAAGCGCCTTGCATCAGAAATCCAACATTTCATTCAAGGACAAAGCACATACGAGTTCAGTACCATTTCATTCGTGAAAAGGTGGAAGAAGGGACGGTAAGATCCATACCAAAGACAACATAGCAGATTTCATGACGAAAGCGATCAACACTGATAAATTTACCTGGTGTCGATCCTCTTGTGGCCTGTCAGAGATGTAAGCAACATGATGGTACAAGGTAGAAAGAATGGTGTGAAGATATGATTGTTCCAATCAAATCTTCAAGTGGGAGATTGTTAAAATTTCAACCAATTATTCGGTGCATTAATGCACCGAATGTGCAAGTGGAATTGTGGAGTCAATAAAGTAGCTGCAAATTGTTGAAATAATAAAGGCATAACTACCAAATTGAGTCCCTAAACTTTAGGGTATTTACAAGATTAGTCCTCAAGTTTCAACTATAAATACCCTAGCTCATTTAACTTCAAAACCATCCCAAAGCATTCTAGCTTTCTTCCAATATTAGAGAGAATTTAGAGAGTTTCTTGAGAGTTGTTTTCTCCTTTTTTTTATCAAGAGAGAATTATCATTGTTTTCTCCTTGGTAGATCGAGAGAAGTTGTAATTCCTATTTTCTCATAGTGAAATTCTTCTACCGTTGCCCGTGGTTTTTATCCTATTTTATTTAGGGGTTTTCCACGTAAATTTTGTGTCTCTTTTTATCTTCATTTTTATTTTCTCAAATTATCAGTTGCGATTTTGCTCTATCGGATAGCCGTCTTCCGCAACAGCATGCTTGGTAAAGTGGTTGAACTATTGGAATGCTACATGCCCTCTTTGCAGGATGCTTTTGCTGGCTGAAGTAGATGCGTCCTGCTTTTGGTGAGGACACGAAGAGTTTTTCAAATTCCAGTGTACAGTACTTAGGAAAATGTTATGTGCCTCATATTAGTAAGATGATCAGAAACTAAATTTTTTAAGCAATATAAAAATTTTAAATCTTAACATTACGAATAAAATAAATTGGATTACGAATAAAACAATTAAAAAGGTCCTCTTAATGCTTGGGAAAACAGTCATTTGTGCACATCATACTTTGATGCCTAAATGGTACAAAATAATAAGATCCATAGATCAAGGTTTAGGGTTTTCGAAAACGAAAAAGAAAAACAATATCAAAGGGTAATATGAAAATCTCAACTTCCATCACGAGACCATAACAGTATGACAAGGTAGATGAAAAGCAGTTCACAAAGCAAAGTTCAACCTTGTCTAAAACCTCAAAATCATGCAAAGTACTGAAACGTTGATAATCAATATTGTACAAGTACAAAGTTCAAGAAATGCCACGTGAAGACAATACTACCAGGTAAGACAGTTTATCAAAGTTCAAACTATTAATTTTGGTTTATTTTAGTATTTAAACTTAATTATTTTTTTAAAAACCATATCGAATGTTTAGTTTTCATTTTATTTTATTGCCCGTCGTTAAAAACTTAACACGTTTAGTACTTAAACTATCGATTTTGGCCCGTTTTAGTACCTAAACATTTAATTCTTTTCAAAACTCAACCTTAAATTTTGAACCGGATAATAAAATAAAACAAAAACTAAAAATTTTAACGGCATAGTACTAAAATGAAACAAAAAATAAACTTTATATATGATTTTAAAAATTTTAAAATTTTAAATATTAAAATGAATTAAAACTGATAATTTAACTATTAAACGATAATTTACTCAAGAATACATGCTAGAAAAGACATTCTAAAATTATCTAATGCCTTGTTGGTTATATTAGTTAGCTATTAAATGCAATAAAGAATGGAAAGAACGATATAAAATATAAACGGTGAAAGTACATAGATAGTCGTCTAATTATAAGATTTTATTTTGTTGAGTCTTTAATTATTAAAAATTACAAAATAATCTCCCGATTATAGGGAGTTCCTTTGTTGAGTCCATTGACTCTTAAAAGTTATAAAATAATCACTCGACTATTCTTTAAGTTTCAAACTAGTCCTTTTTCATTAAAAAAAATTAACGGCATTTTGAGTTAGACGTTAATATATTAACTGATATATGATAAAATTTAATCTTATAATCTCAAACGGTTATTATATCTTAGTCAGCATATTAACATCCAGCTCAGACGATCCTTAATTTTTTAACAGAAAAGGACGAGTTTGAAATATAATGAATAGTCGAATGACCATTTTGTAACTTTTAATAGCTGAGGGACTCAACAAAGCAATTCTCAATAGTCGGGGATCATTTTGTAACTTTTAATAATTGGGGATTCAACAAAATAATATCCTATAATCGAGGGATCAATTATGTACTTTGGCCAATATAAATACGATTACAATATCTCATCTTCTCTCATCTTTTAATTCTATTCTCTGTTTTTCTTACTCTTCCCTCTTGCTTCTCCTTTTATCCTCTCTATTACAGTAATTTCATATTTTTCAAGGAATTCAACTTAATTGCTTAAGTTCGTTTCATTAAGAAATTGAATTAGTGCTTTGGTGAATAACATGTGTCATTAAAAGTCTGCGGGAGACATTCACTCATCACAAATGATTGTTGAGACATTACAAACTAACTTCCAAAATTAACAGAAAGCTAACCAACCTAACGAACAAACACATAAATAATGATATAACCTAACACCCCTCTAGATGGGACTGCATGGATATTAAAGAGGCCCATCTTGTCAACAAAAACACGATGCAAAAGAGGCCGAAGAGTCTTGGTAAACACATCAACTAGTTGATCAGAAGATTGAACGGTAAAGAGCTTCAAAACTTCAGTCTTGACCTTATCGCGCACAAAATAACAATTGATCTCAATGTGTTTGGTCCTTTCATGGAAAACTTGGTTGGTTGTCAAATGGATCACAGCTTGATTGTCACAATATAACCGAGCACGATCGATGAAGATGTGAAATGAGACAGCAAAGAGGCGAGCCAAACTGACTCGCAAGTAGGTATTTCTATAGCATGATATTCAACCTCACATGAAGAACGACTAACAATGGCTTGTTTTTCCGACTTCCAAGATATCAGACTATCACCAAAGAAAGCACAAAAGCCAAATGTAGAACATCGAGTGTCGGGAAATACATTCAAATAACTAATAATAAGTTTTTGGAGATTACTTATCAAAAAAAAAAGTTTTTGGAGATTATCTATTAAAAACATTAAATATTATTAATGAAAATGAGTAAAGACATACATTATAATTCATTTTAACAATTCATATCCGAAACCGAATATAAGAATACATGAAAGGTATAATCATAAATCAAGTGAACTTATTGGTTAAGAGATATTATTATTTTTAAAGATTTTATATTCGAGCACAACATTTACGTGAGCATTTGAATATTCATTATCAAATCTTTTAAATATTATCTAATTATCGTTCGTACCGATAAAAATTGCATAAAAGGATTAATATATATATATATGGAAAGTTCTATAATGTATGTCATTCATTGCAATTCACCATTAATTTTATAGGGTAAAATTTACAAATAGTCATTAAACTATGTAAAAATTATCTTTTTGAATACTTAACTTTTAAAAGTTACATAATGAATGTTAAATTTTAATTTTGTTACAAAACATGCACAAAACCATTAAGAAATATTTTAATTTTACTCTTAAATTTAATTTAAATAATTTTTATTAGGTTCATTGAATTGAAAATAAAATAGATATATATAAAATAAATATCATTTTTTAATTTTATATTATAAATATTAAATTTGTACCATATAAATTAAAAAATATTTGATATGATATTATAATATTATGGATTTATGATTTTTAAATTACATTTAAATTTGTTAAATAAAATTATTTAAAATATTAAACCGTGTCCATTTGAGGTTAATAATTTTAAGTTCACTTTCGAATTGAGCTCAATTTTAAACTTTTCGAATCGAGTCGAGCTCGACAATATTTGAGCTCAACTCGACTCGTTTACACCTCTAATTTTCTAATTTTCATTACTGACTTGCCTACTTTTATCTGGTTGTTTTTAGCAAGCTTAAATTGGAGCATTTATAAAGGAAATGGCCAAGGCTAACACAATAGCTTTGTTTATGAGTCTGGGTTTCCTACAAACCCCTTTTGCATTGAACTGTCAAGAGCTTCCTTAAGAAACTAACATCTTCAAGTATGTTAACTAGTTCCTTTGATCCACTCCAACAACTTGAAAAGTCTTACAAGCGTTTTTGTGAAAGATTTCAGTTTGTTTGTACTTAAGCATTGCAGCACTTTAAGTGGTTTGAAGTTCATATTCTTCTTTAATTTAGTTACTAAGTACTGCTGTGATTTTTATATTGGCAGGAATGGAGTTCCCCTGAGGCTGGTCAAGTATGAAAACAGTATTCTGTTCCAGATTGGCCATTGCTAGCAACCTATCTTATTAGTGAAGCAAGTGTCCAGAAATCTTCGAGATGGTGCACTTACATTTCAGCTCTTCCTCGACAGCCCTATTCACTGTTGTACTGGTGAGTTGATTTTACTTCATTACTTCTTTCACACGGTAGAGCTCTTAAAGAGTTTTACCTGGCTTCACTAATAAACTACAAAGGACCAAACATCTATAGTCCTTTGCAAGGTACTGTAATTCTCGTTGGCCCAACTGAATTTTTCATCTGAAGGGAAGAACCTTTAACTCCTCTAATGGTGGAAGTTCTTTAGATACTCTCGATACAGACTTCTGTACAAGGGATGGACTGCTGTTTCTCCTAACTATGCTTACACCATTTATAATCTGCTTTACACCATTCACCTTCTCCACTTTCCCACTAGCAGGAGCCTTTCTTTTCACTACCTCACTCGCAGGCACCATTTTAACTGCTCGCCCATTGATTCGTACTTTGGGGCTGGTTCAGTTTGTTGCATTTCCACTCGAAACGTGAATGATTTATCTGCCATAGGAAGATTATGTATTTGCCTCTCCAACTTAGCAAACTGATTCGAAATCGAGCTCAAAAAGCCGAGAGTACCCATCGTTCTTCCTTGGTTCATCACTTCAAAATTGTAAGAATAACAACTGTGTGATGCCAAGTATTGCTGCCATATCAGCGGCAAGCACCTGTTGAATTTTGATAGTAATTTAAAGTATGCAGCAGTGGTTTTTCGGTTGCATTGCCTTTACCATTATTGCGAAAATAAAGATGCTATTGTGGTCATAGTTAGTATCGATTTCGTACAATAACAATTTCAGGCGACACCATTACCGCTTAATAAAGGTAGCTATTCACTATGAACTAAGAAGTTTTTCTTGAAAGGATCAGCAAAATTATTGATCCAGCTAAAACAAGATATATCTCAATTATGAATCAAAAAGCAAGGAATCAAGATTATCAAATAAGGAAAATTTGCAGATGGAAAGACATTTGAAATGTGAAAAAACATAAACTTCAGTTGATGAATCAAACAACGTCAACAAAATTCCAAATACTATAAATTTAAACAACAAATGAACAGTAAAGAATAATATAATCTTAACCCCAATGTTCTTTTTAAAAAAAGGGATCTTCGAATAAAGCACCCACCAGTAAAGAAGATGGGTCTGGATTTTTTAATATGGGGCAAACCTATTTGTTGGGTTTTTAAAGGCTCTCTTTCTTCTCAATGACTGGAAAGGGAATGGAAGAGTAGCTTAATGGAAAACAAAAGAAAGAGATGCAAGCCACGATTGTGCGTTTGAATGAGAATGGTGCAGTGTTGACGTGTCCTTCCTTGGTTTCCCCAAAAATTATTATAATAATTATTTAAATTAGATCGATAAATATTATTAAATTATTCCATGCCAATTTATAATGCCATTTGAGATGGAAATATTAATAAGACACTTTTCACCTCTTAAGAGTGTTTGAAGACTTGTATAATACACTAAATAATTGTCCAATAATTTCGTGAAAGTAGTTCAATAGTATAGCAGAATTTACAGTGTTTAAAAGAATTGTTGTTATTTTTAAAGGTCATGGGTTCGAACATCAACGACTGTAGAAAGATGATTAAGTATTCATTATTAAATGATATAAATGATAGATCAAACAATAAAAAATAGTAACATTAAAAATATTAGACTTCTCTATTGAATGAAAAATAATTTAAGTACTAAAAGTGAAAAAAATGATATAATATCACGCCCATTTCTCATCTTTGAATTATTTTCTAAAAACTAAACTTTCATATTTCTAACAATTTGATAATTTATATTACTTAAATCTTTCTTCACTTATAAATTTAAAAAAATATTAAACACTTAAACATATTTGATCTCTTATATATTATACCAACGATAACTTTAATTAAATTTAGACTCGGATTGATGTGGATTTTTAAAAGCATTTGTGATTAAAAAAAAGCTTGTTTTAAGCGTAAAATCAATGTCAAACGGGTAAAAAATTAAAATAAAATGACGTGGAAACGTGGTTTCAAACCAACCGCAAAAAACAGGATTTTTAGCTTTTTCATTTTTAATTTTGTGTTTGAAAGCAAATTATAATTTTATTCTTACTAATGCATAGACTCCACTCAATTATGTATTTACATTTTATTTTTAATAATTTAATACTAAAATCCTTAAAAAATAATTTATTTTAATTACTTAAAAGTAAATAAAATTCATTTTTTATTTATTAAAATATTAAAAGCGGGATATTATAAAATATTTTTTTATAATTATATTTTATTATAGTTTAAATTGATATAATTTATATATAATAATAATTTTATGGATTTATTGTAGTTTAAATCAATATGATTTATATATAAGTATAAATATAATTTAAATGTTATATTTTTTAATTTACAACATAATGTCTATAATGAACATTTTATCTTTTCAAACTCACTTTTTAACAGCAACTCCAAACAATTAAATTTTAAACTGTACTTTTATACAACACTTTTGAAAGTTCATTTTTACAACATTTTAAAAGTCATTTTTTTAAATAAAACACTGCATCAAACTGGCCCGTAATCAACTAAAGTATAGCTTCATCTGTAATTTAGAATAAAAGCGAAGATAGTGAAAGAATGTAATTTAAAATTGGTTTGGGCGGCGTTTAAACTTTAAAATATAAAAATGAAAATGATGTAGAAACCTAAACCAGTTACGATTGAATTCAGAATTTTAAAATGATGAATTGCATGGTTCATAACCCTTTTTTTGTTATTATTATCAGCAGTGAGCACTAGGAGTTGGCCCTTTCCATACCAATCAAATTACAATCAAATCTTAAATTCACAATTTGAAAGCTACTTCTGCAATATCGTGAAAATTTGAGGGTCAAATATCAATTCCCCCTTTTTCCCTTTTTTCTTAAAAAGGGAAAATTGTACGAAATTAGTACTTTCCCATGAACAAATTGTGTTTTTGATTATGTTGTATCAATTTAAATCCAATCGAATAAGTTACTTTTTTTTTTTTGCTTTGAATAAATAAAATGTGAATTATTAGAAAAATAGAAGGATTTTATGGCAATGAAAATAAGAGCCAAAATCATCCAAATAAGCTTGTAAGTGATCCAGTCGGTCGATGTATGAAATGCCAATCAATATATGAAGCATGTGATGATCTTATCTTGTGGATAAGGATCTGCTTTCAATTTTTGCAGCTGGTGAGCCTTGGGTTGGCTGATATGTGCCAGGAAATATATGAAGTTAGAGGGAAAGAATAATTGTTATGTGTTTGATACTTGTTTTCGATTGAAGAAGTCACTCAATAAAAATAGAATAATTATTATTTTTAAAGTCTGATGTTCAATTTTTAACTTTTCAAAGTCAAAAGACTTAAAAAGAGCCTGTAATCAGAGGACTATTGACATATTTTACCAAAAAAATATAACGTGCTTCACTTTCACATAATTAGGTAGAGCGATGGTCGTGGTAGCTCAGAAAGCTACACTCTCCAGGTTCAACAGTGAAATTCTTGCCGACTACTATTTGCATATTGATGGCTGAGGTGCAAGGGAAATGGGTCAAGGTTTGTTCTCAATTCATGTTGGCTATGTTAGATATAATATATCTTTTCAAAACATTTTAAACTCTGGGCTTCTCCTTCTTCCCTCTCAGTTTATTTTCTGTTAAATATCTGTTTTGGGTCACATCCTCAGATTCATATTTGGTTGGGATAATTCCTGTTGGATTTCATTGTATACTAACACTCCTAAGTTTCACTGCATATTTTTTACCCTTCAACTTAGCCTTAGATTCCTAGTACATCAACAACCATGTTTTCACGACTTTATTTATCTGGGTTTTTCTTTTCATGAGTTTGTTGTAGCATTTCTGATTTAATACATGGGTAGTTTTTGCAAAAGTTGCAGATTTTTACGAATTAAAAGAAAAAGGGTCTGTCAAAAAAGGGATCTTTTGATTTAATTGTTTGCCCCTGGTTTTATTTTGTCTATTATATACACTGGTCTTTCGCATGGTCTGTGATTTACCTGCAGCTTCCTGTTTTGACTTTATCATTGATTACTGTCAAAATTGTAGCCATGATATTTTGATCTCCAGTTTTGCTCTTTGGTTTTGTAAATCTGTATTAGCTTAACCAGAATGGAATTGGTCCTGGAGCTAGAAGCTCACACGCCATAACCATTGTGGGACAGAAGGCCTATATCTTTGGAGGTGAGTTCACCCCAAGAGTCCCAGTTGACAACAAGCTCTATGTATTTGATCTCTGTACCTTAACATGGTCCGTTGCTGATGTAACCGGCGATGTCCCGCCTCCGCGTGTTGGTGTCACAATGGCCACTGTTGGTGAAACCATCTATGTGTTTGGTGGTAGGGATTCTGAACACAAGGAGTTGAATGAGTTTTATTCTTTTGATACGCGTACGAACGAGTGGGTCCTGCTTTCCAACGATGACAGTGGCCCGGCTCATCGCAGCTATCACTCCATGACGGCTGATGACCAACATGTTTATGTCTTCGGAGGGTGCGGTGTTTCAGGCCGACTTAATGATCTATGGGCTTATGATGTTGCTTACAAGAAATGGATCAAGTATCCAAACCCGGGAGATAGTTGCAAGGGAAGAGGTGGACCTGGATTGGCTGTCGTCCAAGGAAAAATATGGGTGGTTTATGGCTTCTCTGGAGTGGAAATGGATGATGTGCATTGCTTTGATCCAGTCCAAGGAAAATGGTCCCAAGTTGAGACAAGTGGGGAGAAACCAACAGCCCGGAGTGTATTTTCTACAGTTGTGATTGGCAAATACGTAATCATATATGGTGGGGAAGTGGATCCTAGTGACTTAGGTCACCTTGGTGCTGGTAAATTTTCCGGAGAGGTTTACGGTTTGGACACAGAGACATTGGTGTGGAAGAAGTGGGAGGATGATCTGGGTCTAGAAACTCATCCCGGTCTTCGTGGATGGTGTGCTTTTGCCAGCAGCTTGAGGGATGGCCAACTCGGGCTTCTGGTTTATGGTGGCAACTCCCCTAGCAATGATAGGCTCGATGACATTTTCATTTTTGCCCCATGTGTAGCATAGCAAAGTAACCAAAAACCGAGCAGTGGTTGATGGTGGTTCTGTATTAGGACAACAAGGATAATGTGTGGTTTTGTGCAGTAAGTTGCTATGAATAAGTCTAGAGTTTTACGTGCTTCAACGCTTGGATTGGTTATTATAGTTGAGTATTATCACACATATTTGATAATATGGTATTTCGAGTAAGTTTCTGGTTCTGTCATTCTATACCAGAAGTTTTAATACAGATGCAGCGGTTGTTCTGCAGAAGAAATATCTTCATGTTGCTGAAAACCATATATCTAAGTATCTATACAAGAGAAGTTGCTAAACACATCCAATACCCATATTTAACATATTTGGCGCGGAATATAGTGATATAACCTTCCATAGACAAGAAAAGTTTTCAAAAACTTAAATATACCCAGGTCGGATATGTAAATCATGTGAGTAAAAAAAACAGGTAAGCACCTGCATTGGTTCTCAATTCCAAAATTGTTGTGATCATCAATAGATGTTAAAGCAACCAGAAGGGTTTATATTGGTAACCAAAAACATTCAATAGATTCAGAATTGTAGAAGCATAGATGTTCCTCAGCAATATTACATCCTCTAAATCATGAGTTAATGTTGCATTGGCTGCTAAGCATAGTGTGAAATGTTTGTACAGTCAAATCTAGTTTTTCTGTATGAATGGTAAACCAAATTCCAAACTAATCATGCCTCTTCCTTTATCATTTCTTGCAAGACCAGGTTCTGTTAAGCCTTCGCTTCTGTTGCAGCATGAAGAAGTTCGTCCGGAATTGCCGCTGGGTCCAAATCCCAACAATGTTTGGGTAAATCACTGGATTCTCCTTGAAGTAACCATGAAGGAACCTGATGCGAAAAGCGGAACATCTCTTTCCTTGGAATCCATCTAATGGCATCCTTTTTTGTATTTCTCTGATACACTGTCTTGAATCCTACTAACTTGACAAGGGGAGTAACACAAACTCCAAGCTCTTCAGAATAATCATCGAGCACCTCCACCATCTCATATTGGTGCTTCACTTCATCGGGAGTCGACCTGTTCCATTCTGGTGACCAATTCTGATAAACAGCCCAAATATCACCACTCTTGGGGAATATGCGAACGCAACCTCCCCTTCCAGCCTTTTCTCCTCTCAGAAGATGAGAGAAAATGTTGACCTGATCAATGACGTCAGAAGTCCATGCCCTGAAGTGCCCACAGGATTTAGTAAACCCAGAATCCAACCAATTCACTGACCCGAATTCATTATCAGTCTTGGAGTTCAAGTAAGTGATGTGAATCTTAAATGGTTTTACAGAGACAACCTGGCGAATCAAGCAATATAATCGAGGCATACCATCATCTTCATCGTACAGTCCCCATATTTGCTTTGGTTTGAAGCATTCCTCTGACCTATCTTTGTCAAAATCATGAAAGTCGGAGTCCGGAACTGTGATTGAGACTGGTGCACTTTTATGTGATGCTGATTGATGAACAGAAACATTTAAATCCGATATCTTGGGAGACTTGCAGACTGGTGGTGGTTGAACTCCATCAGTGCCTAATTTAACTGCCGAGGTTGAGGCTGAGGTTGCGGCTGCGGCAGCTGCTTCTGAAGCCAACTTAATCTCTTCTAATTTCTTTCGAATTTCAGTCATAGCCTTGTCAATTAACAACTTCCTAGTATCAACTGTCGGTGGTGTTATGCATCGCCTAGTTGGTGGTTCACCTGGATTGAAAGGTTTTGGATCAGGCTCAACACCATTCCCATTTGCTAACCCTCCTTCTGATGATTTTAATGCCTTGTCTTCATATCCACTTTTAAATTCGGAATCAACAATAACCTTCCTTTTCTTCTCAACTCCACCAGTTTTAGATCCAGAAGCTTCGTTATAGCCATTGAACAATGGAATTGTATGAGTGACGATATTTTTCATATGTTTTCCATTGGCACTTGATTTCATCTTCAGCCCTGCTCCTCGATCATCTCTGTTGGTCTGATAAATGGAATCAGTGGAAATGGTTGATAATCCATTATGGCCCACGACCCCAGTAGAAGTTCCAGAGTATGAACTCCACTGAAAAGACATGTTAGAAACATAATCGAATCCATGCCCGGAATGATAACCTGAGACCACATTTCCAGCAAATGAAGTAGCATTCGTTGGGACATATGTGACCCCATCATATCCATGACTTGTGTATCCGTTACTCGGCACATAAGACCAAGGACAATAGGGGAAAGAACCGTTCACTGGGGCTGACCCTGTTTCAACGGCAATGAAAGTACCTCGGCAGTTCTTACATGAGAGTCTCTTATTGACATACTTACGGAGATACTCGTACTGAACTTTACAAGAGGTGCATACAGTCCAGAAAGTATCAAGTATACCTTGTGAAGTATTTGAACAGTTGCTCAAACCTGTAACCGCAGTGCCATATGTTGGAGTTTGAATCACTCTAGAAGGCATCTGTTTGTTTCTCTTGATATCATAGGCACTTTTCTCAATTTTATCCGACAACAAAGTCCACGCCTCAGATACGAGTTTGAAAGCCCCGTCAGCTCCCACACTTTTATTCTTATCGGGATGGAGTAACACAGCCATCTTTCTGTACTGTTTCTTCACTGTATCTCTATCTGAAGAAGGCTTCAATCCAAGAATCGAATAATAATCTATGTCACCGTTACATTTAGCCTCAGATGCAGCATAAACTTCGAATGTGGACACCATCTGCGATATGCCCTCTAATCCAGGATACAACGATTTAGCCTTTATTGCATAGTTCTTGGCACCTGCAAAGTCTCTTTCACAAAATCGCTTCTCAGCAGCCTCTTTCGCTTTAAGTGCCTCTTCTTTGTTCGCTTCCATTTGGAAAGTTCAAATTACTTTCAAAACCAAACTCTTGAAACAAATGCTATACAGATTCCAAAGTGACTAACCATAAAAGAAGCTGAACTGTCACATTCAACCATTTCATCTTTTCTGCACATGGTCACAGCACAACATTTAGATCTTTTAGCAGATCAAGCTTCATTTTTTTCAGGTAAAATTGTACTCTACCAAGTTATGCAACCTTCAAACACACTTAATTAAACCTAACCACGATTCCTTAAATTTAAGATCTTAACTATTTAACTTCTATTCAAAATTTCAAATTATGAAAACCCACATAAAAGCAAAAAAAAAATGTCCAAGCGAAACTAAAGGTTAATTTACAGTTAACTTCTCCTCCTATCATTTTTCTCAGTTTTGTTTATTAAAGCCGATAAAAGGCGGCTAAAGTTTGCATAAATTTGAAAAACTAAATCCACTAATTTCAAAGCCAAATAAAAAACATCAGATGGATCCAAATTAAACAACTCAAACAATATTTAAACTAAGTAATTGAACCCAAAATTTTAACGAGAGGGCTAAAACTTTTAACAACATTTAAGTGTAGGAGCAGACATTTCCACATAAATTACACTTTAAAATAAAAGCACACACACACTAAACTTACCGAGATTTGGGCAGCAATGGAAGCGAGGCAAGATGCAAGACCCAGATCGCCACGTGTAGCAAATTAAGGCTCCAAGCTAATTTTGGAATCTCAGTGAAGAAATGAAAAATCAAACTATCAATTCTTTGCGGAAAGCTACACTGAACTAAGTGGAGGGAAACAAATTAGGGTTTTCAATTCGGAATTGAGAGGGAGTAGATCGTCGATCAGAAAATGGAGGGTGGGGGGAAATTAATAAAAATGATAAATTTCAGTGAAAGTAAACCATGTTAATAGTATTTAATGATGGGGAGAGCTATTTTACACTTTTGTGCGTAATACGCACAGTTTATTTGTTTTTATATTTATATATAAAAATGAAAAGAGAGACAATTAGGTATTGTAATATATGTATTGCAATAATTATGGTATTGATATCCTAGGAAAAAATATAATGCGTGTGGTACGTATCTAGGATCTTCACTATTCCATAAGATAATAATTATCATACTGATACGAACCTGATCAATTTTAATATTTATCTTTGACAATCGAAAATCAATAAAATTTTATTTTAATATCTTCAAATCTCACATGTTTATATAAAATTTTGAATTATTTAAATATATTTTTTAAAAAATTTGAGTTCATTGAGTGATTAATGACAAAGTTTATACATGTGCATTGTTGTCGTCGATCAATCGACTTATCCATTTGTTTTCTTCTTAAGTTTAAGGATAAAATATACAAATAGTTTTCCGACTCTAAGATATTATTTTGTTGGATCTCCAAACTATTAAAAGTTATAAAATGATACTTTAACTATAAGGAGTAATTTTGTTAAGTCACTTAACTACTAAAAGTTACAAATTATTCACTCAACTATTCATATGTTTTAAACTTGTCTTTTCAATTAAAAAAATAAATGTCGTCTGAGTTTGACGTTAATATACTAATCGAAATATAATAAAATTATATTTTAATAATATCTATTGGCACTGGCATTGCTTTTAGGCACTAACTCGACGAAATAATGTTTCAAGTACTAGCTCGATAGTATAATAGTATAATGTAAACAAAGATTTTATCCATAAAATACAATTCAATAATTCTGAGATTATATTTTATCATATATAATCAATAGGTTAACGTCTAACTCAAACAATCATTAATTTTTTTAATAAAAAATAATAAATTTAGAATATATAAATAATTAGATGATCATTTTATAATTTTTAATAAAAAAATTTAAAAATAATAAAAATTATTTTATAATATTAAATAATTAAGATACTCAATAAAATAACGTTACTAGTAGATCGTTTATGAAACATACCCTAAAATTATTTATTTATTTCCGCCCTAGCAAACAAAGCCGGCGAACATTTTTTGTCATTAGCTTGTTGAGCTTCCCCCTAAACTCGTATTTGTTACACCACTGAGCCCAGCTTGTGACGCTATATTTGTTCTTAATCTGGACAAAATGGGGAGTCTTAAATTCAGCTGCATTCTAATGGCGATTTTTGAAGCTCAAATTGAACAATTAAAAATTGCACAAGGGGTGAATCGGTAAAAATTGTTTAGAGAGTAAGGAGAAAGAAAATATAGTCAATTTTGCACAGCGATTATAGTGGTTCGACTTTTTAACTAAGTCTACATCTACTATCTTAGCTCCTCACTAAGGATTTTCTAACAAATTCACTAATTTATTCTTTCTTTTTCAATTACAAAGAAATAACATTTACAATACTCTCTAGCTTTTCAAAAGTTCAGCTAGAACCAAAACCCCTTTACAAGGAAAAAAATGTAAACAAAGAAAACCTCTAAAAGGTAGGGTGTTTACAAAATAAAACTCACAAGAACAAAATATTTACAAGAGAATAAGAATAAATAGTGAAAATATCTTCACTTGTATTTGATTGTTTAAATATGTGTTATAACCCTTCTTCAAGTGTCTTGAACTAAAATTTATATGTTAGAATGAGTTTGTGACCGTTTCTAACCGTTGGGAGTAATTTAGAGTCGTTGGGATGCTTTTCTCTATAAAATAAAATTGCCCAGTACAGAGGGTATCGGTACTCATATAGGGAGTATCGGTACTACCTTTGTTATTTTTAAATAAAACTAGCCGTTGGGCATGACAGTATCGATACTATTATGTAAAGTAGTATCGGTACCCCTTTAGGTATCAGTATTATTTTTGCATTCTGGAAATTGAGAAATGTTGGTAGTATGTGAGTATCGATACTACCTAATGAGTATCGATATTTCCCTTACTTTAGGTATCGGTACTACATGAACAGTATCGGTACTTCGTACGTGAAAATAAGTTTTGTGCTCAAATTTACTTTTAAAAGACTTTGAATTATTTTTGAAGCCTTTGAAAACTTTGAATAAATTCAATTCAAGTCCAAAAACATTTTACTTTAATTTGTTATTAGCTAATTCCCTAATAAGAAGACCATTTCAGTTTCTGGTAGAAGCAATTTCTACCATTATCGTGTCTTCATGCATGGTATGTTTGGTGTTTTGTCTCCTTCTGTAATTTTAATTCCATCCTTCATTGAAAATAGAAGTGCAGCAAGAATGACTGCAATCATTAGAGGTGCTTCGAGTTGTCCTGCTGGTTGGACACCGAAGATTTCTGCGGGTCCATTTCTGTTCTTGCTGAATGCTTTTTGACAATGGAGGAAAAGCAAAATGGAGTATGGCTATTAAGTGCAAATTATTCTTCCTTCTAACATTTACTCCAAGGACACTTTCATTTGAGGACTAGAAATGGAATACCGGGTAATCAACTTCTTCTCTCTTTTATTTCCTTCTTTCCTTTGAGGACATTATAGCAAGGAACTATCCTTTTGTTTAACCAAGAAGATAAGACATGAGCGTGCTATGGCTTTATATGAAAGTTCTTTTAACGGTAGATATCAGAGGTTCAATCAGTAGAAGCTATCTCGAAACCTAGTGATTTCTCTATGTTTATGATTACATCAAGCTCTTGTAAATGGATGACTGCTTTCATGTTCTCAATTGTAAGCGACAAATCAAGATCACCACACTCTTGAAGATTTAGCAGCACATCAACTAAATCATCTTCCTCTAAGTTACCATCTACAGATTTTGTAGTTTCTCTCTTCAGCTCATGGTCATTGATTATGTTGATATCTTGTCGATCTTTAGATGAATTCTTCCCAGTGCAGGCTTCACCACTGAAGTGATGATGAAATTCCAGCAAAGGAAATATAACTTACACGTTAGAGCTGCCATCCAAGTCATGAGTTTTTCCGATGGCCTTTATGAATACCTGTTGATCCTTGCGCTTGCAACTAAATGCAGCCCTAGCAGTAATGTGGTTGCTTAACAATGACAGCTTCCGGAAGAGATTTATGGGGGACAGATTTACGGGTTGTCCCCCAGACAAGGCAATGGACTCGATCATATTCTGGCCTCTTCCTTATTGATCTGAATGCCTGGACACACTTAGCACTCAAGAGCTCCAATGTGCAAAGCTTTCGCAATTGTCTCCGAAAGCTTGACGTAGAGGCAAAACCCGATAGTCTTACAATTGTATGACATTATCTATGCAGCAAGAAGTCGAGTCCTATGAGCAAACACAAGGTCGTGCTTCTTTATCACTTCTTTTGCTTATTTGGGCGATGAAATAACAATGGCTGATACCGTGTTTAGCCTTTAATTTTTTATACATTAATGGATCGTATTTCTCAAATTCTCCCGGCGAGGATGGCGTAGTGAGCCAAAATTTTGGCGCAAGTTACCAATCAATGGCTGCTAGTAAGGATCAGGAGGCAATCTCTGCTTGAAAGTCTCCTGTGTTCTTTCATAACCGTGAAAACCAGTAGGAAAGGGAAGACGAAATTATTACCTGGTTCAGTTCATGTACTAAAATCAGTTAAAAACAAGCTTTCAAAAATACCGTAGAAGTTATTTTTCAATCAGTTTTGTTCAAAATAGCCACTATTTTGCTGAGATCTAAATGCACAAGAAAACACGTAATTTGTCGCATAAACCAACAAATTATGTCCTTGTAATCACGAATTTGCAGTTAAAATTGTATCAAGGCACATCTCAACAAATACAGTATCTATACAAAAGTTACATTGTGAACAAATGGTATGACAAATAGGGCAGCATACGTTTGGCAAGGCATTTACCATGCTCTAACTTGTTTATGTTAAAGTATAAGTACTTTTAAGAAAAACACAATCCTTAGAATAACAGACTTGCCCAACCAGCGACAAAAGCAAAGCCACCAAACGGAGCAAGGGCGGAAAATTTTCTATCCTCGAGATATGCAGCCGTGTAACACCTACATACAAACATAGTCCGTTATAATTTCACCGTCAACAACCTAGATTCTGCGTTATAAAGGCAGACAAAAAAAGATCAAAATGGCCAAAAAAGTGTGCAAAATGCATTTCAAACAAGAAGGATATGAAGATGTTAAACGATATCAAGGTTCGGCCTATTTCCTACAAGGATTTTTTCTTCTATACAAAATGACTTCAAAGTAGCTATTATGTAAATGGGGTCCCGGTTGTTTACAAAAATTACTTTGAAAGCATTTACCCTTACATTCTACATATAATTTGGATGTGGCAAAACTAGCAATAGATATCATGAGGGATGCTGGTGTGAAGTTCAGTGCTTTCCTTAATGGCAGAAACTCTAATTGGAGGAGAAGCACTTGAACACTAGACCGTTATATAAGCATTTGCAACTGATTACATAATTGTATTGATACATATGGCTTTGTCAATTATTTAAACCAAAGATATAGAGGACCCACAGAGTTGAATAAAAGCTGTGCTATGGTCTATGAATACCATTACAGAGATTACAGTTATTCACAACATCACAAAAGCATGGTGTCACAACACCCAGAGATGCCATGGAAAATTTCATGGTTTCAATAGAAATACATACACTACAAATGAAATAATATTAAGCAACAAGAAATTTTATAAAAATGTTTCAAGATACTGCAAATATTAGCGACGTGGAATGTATTTTCAGCGATGTTATAAGCATTCTTGTTGTCTAACCTCGTTTTACAATACATTGTTGCAGAACTAGCCATTTTATATGCCAAAAAATTCTAAATGCTCCATCATGGAGAATAGTCAAACACGTGCATAAATCAAAAACACCAGTTTAAAACCATTAAGTGTATGATTTTCATCAAGGAAAGTAACCCAAAATACGGAATCTCAACAAATATCAATCAATCAAAGTTCGAGACCTCTAACTTCCCTTTCACCAAATCCCTTGTTTTCAGATGAAGCATCCATCAAATGAAAATTTCTGAGAAAATTAAATAGAATTCAAAGAGAAGGCAACTTACGATCCAGAGAAACAGAGAATGCCAGCAGTCAAAAGACCTCCAAACTGAAACAGAACAAAAGTGAGCTCTTAACCCATTGATAATTGGACATGAAACAATAGAATTCAGCGCATTGTTCGATTAGTCTCTTAATAAAATCGATCAATAGAGCAACAAAGTACTTCTCATCAAATAATAACCAAACAATGCCTCAGGAAGCTAAAGAGGAAAACATAAATAAAAGGGCAAAAGGGAACTAACAATGTGGGGGCGTTTGGCAATAGGAGCAGCAAGAAGGGCAGCCGTGTGAAACAAGTGGTAAGTAGAAGCGATTTGCCATACCTTAGTTTATCATCCAATTCCAATAAGAAACAAACCCATAAAAGGAAAAGGAAATAAAGAGCAAAAATAGGGTAATAAAAAGATGACCTCTTTGTAAACGGGATTTTCAGGTTTGAAGATATGGAAACCATAAGTGCCCAATCCAAGAGCTGCAATTCCTGTCATTCAAAAAGAAAAAGAAAGAAAAAAAACCCATAAGTATATGTAAAAGAAAAGGATCGGAAAGATGAGAGAAAGAAATTAAGAACCAGAAACAGCAGCAATCTTATGCCAGTGATAAGCATCCATTTCGAAAATTCTCAGAAACCCCCTTCTCTCTCTTCAGTTTTGACTTCCGGTTGCATAAGCACGATCTGTTTTGCTGCAGTTAGCTTATTTTTCGTTCTCATCTATCTACATATATATAATTTTATTTAGGGTAAATTGTTCAAATGGTCAATAAACTATACTCAAATGATGTTTTTGTCTATTAAATTTTGAAAAATTAGAAAACTATCATTAAACTTTTTTTTTGGAAAGGTTATCAATAGAATTTTGATTTGATTATAAAAAGATAATTATGCTTAAAATGATTACGTGATATAGTTTATGTCCATCAAAATGGTGACTTGATATGTTAAATTAATGAACAATATATCATTTATCAATTGTAATTTAAAATTTATTTTAATATTTTTCAAATGGTTCTAATTCTAAGATAATTAGAATTTACAAAATATCATAAATTTAATATATATATATATATATATATATATATATATATATATGAGAACTTGTAATTTTTATAAAATTATATTTTTTTGAATTAAAAAGAAAAGGAAAATTCTTTAATATTAAAACCATGGCCAATTATTTAGAGAAAAGTTGATCAAATAAGCTAAGCGGGTAAAAGAATTAGCTCATTAGTCCATTTTTTAAATTAATTTGGATCTATAACAAATATTACAGTGTATGAGAAACTTGTCATGCCCACATGACGAGTTTGTTCAAATAATATTTTTATTTAAATTCATTACATCGTCGTAATAAATTATAATAAAATATAATTTTTTTATTAGAATTTACCATGTCGGAGTGAATCTTGAATAAAAAATATAATTTTTTAAAATTCGTTGAGGAAAACTATTGTTTAGCGTGTAGAGCGCCTCGGGTTGGATGTGTTGTGGAAGTGGTTCATTTGAAATTGGGCCACTTCCATCATGTTCAAACCCATATTTGCTGTGCTGAGAAAAAAACAGGCTTTCACCCTTTGGTTATCCTAAACGCTGTTCTTGATTCCAAATCAGAACCAAAAACTGGTGATATGAAGAGAGATTCATTACTCTGCACCTCATACCACCCGCTGGGATCATTATAAGCATCTCTCAACCACAAATAAGAATTAAATCTTTTTCTTTTTCATCACCCTCCTCAATTCTCTGTTATGTCTTCATCCTTGTTAAAACATAAAATGCACGACTGTGACTTTTCATCCAAAACTAAAAAGGATAAACTTTCAATAACCACGTAACACATTTATTGCTATCAATAACCTTTAGGGATGTTTGGTTTACGGAAAAAAATCATTATCAAGGGAAATAATATTTTCTATAATTGTATTCACACGTTTTGTTCATGAAAAATAACATTACTAGGTAATAATTTATTACCAATAGTAACATTTTTTAGTTAAAATGGTAATAATGTCATTACCAATAGTAACATTTTTTAGTTAAAATGGTAATAATGTCATTACCAATAGTAGCATTTTTGTAATGTGTCGAAACAGACACAAGAAAATAATTTCCGCGAAAAAACAAAACCTCACTCTTTTATTACATATTACACATATAAAAGGATAGGGAAAATAATTTATTTTGTTTGTCGTTTCAAAGAAAATAATTATTTTCCCTATCATATTAAGAGATATAAAAAGATAGGGAAAATAGTTTATTCACATATAAACCTACGCTATATACATATTACACAGGTATACGTAAAATAAATAAAATCGAGTATATCTCAAAATATAATCCTAACAACTATTACAGTCTATAATATAATAAAAAAATTAAACACGCCAATAAAATAATTAATTATGAATTTATTGAGGGATCAAAGGGAGTATTTTTATTTCTTAAAATCATGGGTTCAAACAACTTCGTTTATGGGTGTGCGAGCATTATCTTTAAAAAACTATAAATAAATATTATCTTATAATCGTTCAAACTGTCAAACTATTAAAAAAATATAACTTTATAATAGTTGAAGTTATGAGATTTGAATAGTTACATTTATATGTTGTGTATACATTATCTTAAATAAGATTATAAACTAATACTATCATATAATCATTTAAATTATTAAAAATTTGAATTATAAACTTTATAATATAGATATGATATTCACTTGACATGCTTCAGATGATTAAAAGGAAAAATCTAAAAACATGTTGAAGAATAATGATCAGTTCCAATAACCGACAGCAGAGTGCTGGAAATGACCCCCATGAGACCCAGAAAACAAAACAAGATAGGTTAATTGGGCTCCATTGGAAGGTGAAGACAAAACATGCTGATGACAGGGCTACCAAAAAATGGAGGCTTCGACCTCCTAAAAGTTGAAGCATTTGGTCGGTAAAAATTAAATAAAGCCGACTTCTTTACTTTCTTTCCTATCATTCACGACGCTTAGCTTGTCTGTTTGCTTCATTGAACTTTGTGATCAAAGTGAAAAATAAGCTGATAACTTGGTCTTATTGCAGGTCTGCCATGCGTGGAAATTAGCAGATGGACCCTTCATGGGAAACCTTTGTGTTTTGGGTCTATGACTTTAGGGAACACCTGCGCTTTGATTTGTTCATTTCTTTTATTCTTTCTTATCTTGTTTCTTCTCTTATTCTTTCATATCAGATCTTGGTGGGTAAATTCAATGTCTGATTTAGACCGGATGGACCACAGTGAGTAAGTGACGATAATCGCTTCCTTTAATTTTTTAATTTTTTTATATATTTTATATATTTTTGGTTGAAAAATATTTTTTCAATCCTTAAAATTTTAAAAGTACGTTCTCTCTCAAAATTTTAATAATTTCATATTCTAACATAAATTCTTATATACATCTTTGGCTCTAGAAACCGGTAGAAGAATAAATGAAATTTTATCTATATTTATTTGGAAATTTTGCTAATAAAAATGATTGTCATTTGTTTCTATATGTAATGGGGTAAGGGGAGATAAGATAGTAGGCCGCCTCCAATACCAGGTTAAGAGCAGCTTCCGTAGAAGACCTCCGAATTATGAAATATCCTCCGTAGGACTCCATCACACGACCTCAAGATTAAAAACATTGTGCTCTATCAACTGAGCTGAATAGTCTATACATGCGCGTGTATGTTTTCAACCCATGCCCGTATTTTTGGATTTTGTATATTGCTTGTCCCATATGAAGGATTCTGTTTTTGGATCGTTCAAAGAAAATAAGATTGTGTTTTTTTCAAGTAATTAAAATCTAAACACAAAAGCACCAACTTTTTTGTGTTCGCTTGTTAATTTATAAAAATGTTTTATATACGTACTAAGTTGAATATTTTCAAGTTTAATGAATTTATGCTTGAAATGTGTGTTAAATATATATATATATTTTTTAGTGTTCGGATCAATTAATATAAGATTATTTTAATTATTTAAGATCATAGATTCAAAACTTTGAATCTAATACGAAAATTTTATTGTTTTATTTGATTTAATCATTCCAGTTTCCTATCAGATTGTCAAACATATAGGTGAAGAAAATATGTACTTCATATAGAAATATTTATTATTTTACATTTCCTTACTGAGCTTTACAGATTGAATCATTTTACTTGTTATGTTGTTAACTTTTTAACGATGTTTTGACATGACATAAGCATTAAAACGACGTCATTTCGAAAAACTCAAATATAAACTGGAATGACGTCATTTCGAATCTTCTTCTTTCTCCCCATTTTCTCTCAACTTTACAAATAAGGTGATCGGTTGCCGCTGCTGGCCATCGCGTCATTTTTCATTACGACCACCATCTACCGCAATTGATGGTGGTTGTTCAGTCTCAAAATTCATGAGTCGGTTTGTCTCGACCCCCTGAATCCGAATCTGGTGGTTGTTTCACCGAAAAATGTCCCAAAATTCGTGAATCTCGACTGAAACATTTTGACTTCATCACTTTCAATCTTCAATTCGTAGACTTCGGAACAAGTTCCAATAAAATTGAGGTCGGATTTGGACTCAAGGTGTTGAGGCGAAATGACCCATGAAATATAGAATCCGAACGACCACCATCTACGGTGGTCGGTGGTGGCATCCAACCACTTTATGTTTTTATTTTATAGTTGGATGAGCAAAATAAGAGAGAGTAAAGTTTAGTGAGGAACAATGTAATTTACCCATTATATTTTTAATTATTTTATATTAAATAATAAAAAAAATAACATGTTATCATAAAATTAGAGAGATAACAGAGGAGTGAACAAAATGAGTTAATATATAAAATTTAATGAACAAATTTAAAAAATTAAAAGTATAGTAAATACAATAAAAGAGAGTAGAGTTTAATAAGGAATAATGTAATTTACTATTTATTTATTTATTTATTGAAAAATCTTGACTATAAAAAGAAGGGATCAATCTGAAATCCCGTTTCTCGTAAGACGATTTAGTATATAAGCATATTTGTACTTATATTTCCAAGGGTATAAGTATCCAAGAAAGGATATCTATGCCATTGAAATTATAAAATTTTATAGTATTATTTATTGATCTTCACTAGCATTTCTACCTTTTGATCGACAAGTTTATTTTAAAGTTTAAATATGTAACGGTGTATCTTTTCACGACATTTATTTTTTTATTGATTTATCAGTGATAAAAGATTATTTATTGATATAATTAAAATTTTGTAGTGAAAGAATCTGTTAAATTATTTGATTTGCTTACCATTCTTTTATCATTTTGTAAAATGTCTCATTCGATAAAGACAAATAATTATTTGAAGGTTATTGGTTTTTTTTATGTTGGACTTCATTCTCAATGAAATATTTCGATTTTTATTTTATGGATGAATTTTTGGTGATTATTACCTCAAATTTTCTATTCGAGTGTGTTATAATTTTGATTCATTCCATTATTTTTATTAATGAAATCTTGTTGACATTGTTTAAAAAAAATACAATATTAAAGAGGGTAAACTATTTATTTAGTCACCCATCTATTTTTATAATTTGTTCTGATCACTAAATTATTTTTTTAAAATCGTAACTAACGTTACGTCTTTGTTCTGTTTTAGTTACTCACCATTAAAAAATAAACAGAACTACTAATTTAATAATTTTTTATTTTTCAATGATGATGTGGCATTACGTTGTAGTGACATACTAATATTATCATTTTTATAGACAAATGACTAAAATGTAACATTATATATGATTTTGAGAATAAAAAAATCTATATATCCAAAGTGAAAACTTGAGAATATATAGATGACTAAATATGTGGTTTATCCATTTGAAAAGAGAAAGGGGGACAAGAGTTGTGGGGGACAAACTACAGACAATATTCCTTTCTCTAAATCCTTTTGGCACATTTTGATTCCCATAAAAATAATAATTTATAACTAAGGGGTTTCAACTAAATTTTATTAAAAATTATATAAATTTTGTACAAATATAAAAGTAGAATATTATAATAAGGCAAGTGTTGTTGAGTTTGTTGGTGAACTGGAATGCACTATATTAAAATTGAAATTTGCTAATGACTCCCTCTTCCTTTCATTCCTTGCAAATACCCCCTTCTTCTCATTCAAAATTTCAGACTTCAACGTGTTATCAATCTAGACTAATATGCATATGTCTCTATTTTGGAGTCAACCTATTCCGGTAGCCAAAATAAATAATCTTTCTTGAGATTTTAGACAACATAATAGTTTTTTCTGAATTATTTACTCTGAATGATTCTTTAAATTATCGACTTTATTTAGATTAGCAACGGCCAGGAATTTTTGTAAATAGATATTTTATTAATTGTAAAAGATTGGGATTCATATCTTGTTAAGTCAATTTCCTTTTCGAGATTTGAATTTCTAATCGAAAGTCATTTGTGGCATAAAGGATTGACTAAATTAAAATACTCGAAAAAGAGAAAGGAGTGATTGGGCTTTACTAAGGACCGATTTGAATAGAATGCAAATGATAATCTTTGCATGACAATAAAAGTTCTAAAAATTGCTAAAATACAAATTGAGCTTCCATTTATTATGCAATTCAATAGGGTATGCGTTTAGATGTTTTTATAATTTTTCAAGCGTGATTGTATAATTGAAAATTGGGGTATGAATGAGAAGTGATAAATAATATGTGCTAATAAGCAAAAAAGTGTTATGTAATAGGTGAACTATAATATTATGATCTAGAATGTTGAATGTGCCTAATGATAAGTGTATTATATGATAATAAGTTAAACGTTAGATGTGTAGATTATGCTAAAAAGGTTATATTCTAATCAACTAAATGTAATTTCTAATATGCATGTTTTAACTAATCTTGTGATGCCCCGAAACTCGGGTCAGTAGTTTGGGTCAACCCAAGACCTTTAAGTCAAGCCAATTAAACTTCCCAAGATAGTTGGACCAAGTTGTATAGGTATTGGGCTTAATTAAGGCCCAAGAGTTAAGGGTGAATGATGGTCATAAGTAGAGGTAAAAAAGAGAGGGACCAAAAGAGTAGTTTACTCATAGTTGGTCTTAAAGGTTATAAACCACTTTTTTAGATGGATTTCACGAGAACCTTCCCCAAAAAATATCTTCTTCTTATTCCTCCTCTTATCTTATCCTTTCTTCTTTCTTCTCCATAATAAGCCAAAGAGGAGCAAGTTTTTAGAGTTCCAAGTTTAGTTTGAAGAAACCAAGTTAAAGAGGTGAAAAAGAGTTTCAAAGTAAATGATAAAGGTAAGGTGACTCCTAGTTGAGTTGAGGGAGATTTTAGCAACCAAGGAGGTCAGATAACACACTATCAACCTTTTCATACTCCTAGTGATCATTAGAGATGTTTTCTAGCTTAAGAGTTAATTATAAAGCTTAGTGTTGCATGATCATGGTAGCTTCCATGTTTTGATGTTTAAGTACCTTGTAAAGCCTTATTTATGCTCTCCTTTAATCACATAAGACTTTAAGAATGTTTGGGGACCTCACTAAGGTTTTTAGGTTAGATGAATAGGAGATTTTCGAGTGAAAATGTGTTTTCTTTAGGTGGAGTATCGTTACTATAAGGATAGTATTGATATTTGTTCATCATTTAAAGCAAAATACGTGTTTTTTGGGAAGGTGTATCGATACTCTTAAGAGTATCGATACTTTAGGAATAGTTTCGAAACTCCGAGGCAAGTATAGAAACTTGCCATAACAAAGTGCTAAAAAGTATCAGTATTAATATAAAGTATCAAAACTTTAGCAACAATATTGATACTCCAGGGATAGTATCGATACTTTCATTCTATTTTGAGTAGTAAAGGCATTTTTTGAGCGCTTTAGACTCGAGGTACCCCAACACTTTAGTAATTCTACAAATAAGAATACAAGTGAGAACGTTAATGTTATTTTCAAACGTAGAAACAAGTTAAAGTTAAGAGAAATAAAACTAGCCTTGTTTGAATGCTCGGGAAAACGACCAAGATACTCGAGTTCCTTTAGAAAAGCTAGCAGAGTCGACAATATAGATTCAGTCCGGATATCCCTAGGTAAGGTTGAGGCCCTTCTGACTAACTATGTTTTCCTAGGCCATAACACTCTTTAGAAGAAAATATGGGTTAGTTAGGGGTATGGTTTTTAATGTAGAGAATTTCGGGGGCCATGTCAATGATAGACAAGAGGGGTGTGTGATCTCCAAGATGCAGAACCCTCAGCTGCACCATGATTTCTATCATAGCTTAAAGAGTGAGTATTCGAGAATACTCACTAAAGCAGTTTTAAAGCAGACTAGCTTGGGCGCAAGGTCCAACACTTAAGGAGTGGGCTAGTATAATAGAACATATATTAGAACAGATAGCAGTAGACCTTATTCAAGTAGACTTGATAGCTTAAGCTTTTTAGTGATGCTTTTAGTATGTTTTAGTTGTTAGCATGACGCTGAGCTAACTGTTTCCATGGGCAGGTTAGTAGATCCAACAGTTGAGAAGCTCTAGAGAGACCGAGGTCCAGACCCAGTGCAGAGCAGAGTACGTCACAAGTTTCTTTAATGGCATGTATATTCATGAATTCGGTTGTATTGAGTTGTAAAGTCAGTTAAGAGTCAGTATGTAGGTATCTATATATTTTGAGGGCTCTCATATGTAAAGAGTCATTTTAAAGTACAAGAAAGTAAGTTTGAAGTTAGTTAGCCACTTCGGTGGTTTCATGTGGCATCCTACATCGGTCGACTGTGTGTCATACTGGTCTAGGGTATTACATTTACGATTAAGTACCGATACTTTAGCATGAGTATCGATACTCCAGGGATAGTGTAGATACTTTCAGTCTGTTTTGAGCAGTAAAGGTAGATTTTGAGCGTTTTAGACTCGAGGTACCCCAACACTTTAGTAATTCTTCATATAAGACTACAAGTGAGAACATTAATATTATTTTCAAACGTAGAATCAAGTTAAAGTTAGGAGAAATAAAACTAGTATTGTTTGAATGCTCAGGAAAATGACTATGGTACCCAAGTTCCTTTAGAAAAGCTAGCAAAGTTGATAGTATAGATTCAGTCCGGATATCTCTAGGTAGGGTCAAGGCCCTTCTGACTAACTATGTTTGATGAGGCCTTAACACTCTTTATAATAAAGGGTGGGTTAGTCAGGGGTATGGTTTTCGATGTAGAGAATTTCGGGGGACATGTCCAGGGTAGACTAGAGGGGTGCGTGAGCTCTGAGATGCAGAACCCTCAATCGCACCATGATGTCTACCATAGCTTAGATAATGAGTATTCTAAACCAATTTTAAAGCAGACTAGATTGGGCGCAAGGTCCAACACTCAATGAGTGGGCTAGTAGAATAAAACATATATTAGAACAGATAACAATAAACTATATACCAGTATACTTGATAGCTTGAGCTTTTTAGTGATGCTTTTAGTATGTTTTAGTTGTTAGCATGGCGCTGAGCTAAATGTTTCCGTGGGCAGGTTAGTATATCCTACAGTTAAGAAGCTTTAAAGAGACTGAAATTTAGACCCAGTGTAGAGCAGAGTACATCACAAGTTTCTTAAATGACATGTATATTCATGAATTCAGTTGTATTGAGTTGTAAATTCAATTAAGATTCCATATGTAGATATCTATATATTTTTAGGGCTCTCATATGTAAAGAGTTATTTTAAAGTATAAGAAAGTAAGTTTGAAGTCGGTTAGCCAGTTCGATGGTTCCGTGTGGCATCCTACATCGGTCGATTGTGTGTAGTACTGTTATAGGGTGTTACAAATCTATAATGCTAAATGTGCATAATGATAAGTGTATTATAGGGACATGTTATAGGGTTAAATTCCGTCGAGATGAAGAATTCTTTTGTTGATTTTGATTGTTTCATCAATTGATCTCAAACTCCTTACATTTTCAGAATTTGTGTCAAGCTAGAGATTGTTAAAGTTTCACTCTAATTCAACGTGACACAAATTAATTAATATATAATTTTAGAAAGTAAAACACTTAGTTTGATTAGAAGTGTGAAACTTTTCTTTCTTTTATGTAAAAATCTACTTTGCGTATATTTCTACATTATAAGTTTCTTTTTGTAAAAGTGTATTTATCTCTATAAATAGGTACAGGGCTAGAGTTAGAAGTTAAATTTTTTTCTTCTTCTAAATCTTGTATTAGTAAAAATCCTCCTCTTCTGTCCGTAGTTTTTTTTTTCAAAAAGTTTTTTCACTTAAAATTTTAATGTCTATTTTATTGTATAATTATTATACTAAATCGATAAAAATATAATCAAATCAATATAATGTATAAAAGTTAAATGTTGTTTTTTTTAATTTAAACTTAATTAATATAATTATGAAAAACTTAATTGATGTAATATATAAGAGTTGAAAATTAAATTTATTATTATATTAACTTTATATTATCTAAAATTAACTATAAATAATAAAATAAATCAACAAAATATACTTTTTTAATTAAGTGATAAGAAACTTACTCGGAGTTAAACCGGATGATCCCAATAAAAATTTTTCATAAAGAATTGGTAAAATAAGTAAAATAAAAAAAGATGTTGAGAAAAAAATAGGGTGTAGGATCGAGGGTTAAATTTTTAAAGAATTAAAGATGTTTGAACATTATATAGGAAAATCATCGGGTTCCGTAGACGCTTTTGGTGGAAGTCGTCTTAATTTTTTTATATAATTATCGGTATTCGATCTTCCGTAAGAATATATCATTTTAGATTTATGGAAGATATTTTTTCTCCATAAGCACCGTGTAAAGTGATAGACCACATGTGCATTTGACAAGGGCATCCTAATAATTTCAGAACAGCAGTTCGAAGAGAAAACTATTTTCTTTCTTTTTCCAGACATACTTATGGTAATCCTGTAGTTTTGCCAAAATCAATGGTGTTTTCATAATTCGTCGGTTCTTAATTAATATAATAATGCACATGTGGGTGGCTCTGCAGTTTTCCCAAAAGAATATTACTTAAACTCTTTCCTTTCTTCTTCTCACTCTCAGAACTCAAAGCTCCGAAAGCTGAAAGATTCCTCCCCCCCCCCCCGACCCAAAAAAAAGGTAAGTAAAAACAAACTGATTCCATTTCTACCTGGGTTGTTCTTACTTGTCAGAAACAAAAAACTATTTTTTTTTTCTGTGTATGAAGAACTGAGTGAGTTGTTTCATCTTCAAGAACATATTTAGTAGGTCATGGTTGAATTTTTGGTAAACCTCACTTAGTTTACTTCATTTTTTTCTCCTTCTACAGCATCAAAGATGTGGCCCCCTCCCTTTTGTGTTACTCCGATTCTTCATTTTCCCTAAATTTTTTCTGTCTGCAAACCCATATTTGGTCATTAGTATTAGAATATGATACTCTAAATACTGAGAAACATGAAGGAAAAGGCAGATGATTTAGAGGTGATTGTGAAGGGGTGCATAGAAATGCATTAATATTACTTGGATATGTTTGAGTTGTTTTGATGATCAAAAGTCTTAATAACATACGCATTGAAACTATTGTCCTGGATTCGAGTAAATCTGTTCTGCTATTTTTATTATCAACACTTCTTATTTTTATGCTTTAAGTTTACATGGGGAAGGAGAAATTAGAAAAATATGTTCATTTTGTTATCTGTATGCAATGATACATTCTAAAAGTAGTTCATTTGTTATCCGTATGCAGTGATACATTCTAATATTTATATACTTATGATTCTCAATGCTTGCTTAGGTTTCGGTGAAATTGACAGTGAACATTATTTGGTATGCATGATGAACCTGGAATTTCTGTTGTATCCTAGATGCTGCTACTGGATCTTGCTGAGCTTGTTGCACCTTTTTTGCAGATCATGACGCGACAGGAGATGGAAACAATCTGGATAATCGGGGGACAAAGGATCATGGCGATGTTGGTTTTTTCCCCTTAGTTTGTATGCGGAATTTAGCCTATCAAAGAGAATCAAGATACACCAACAAACTGCTTAATTTCGACTGTTACGTACTTTGGATTTCGTTTCACGGCAATCCTGACAAGCTTGATTTCTTTGGTTGCCCCAGCCCGTAGAAAGGGTCAGAGAAGTTCAAGTAAAATATCTGTCGATGCAGGCATCCCAGCAACATAGAAGCTTAATCATGGCCGGTGGATTGTATCATCAAGTAAAGCAAGAAGTTGATCCCTGCTGCTTACCTCAATTCCCAGCTATTGATCGCTCTGTTTGCTATCGTGACAGCAGCCACAGATCCCATGTTTCGGTTAAGAATTCACATGAGCTTTATTGCACTTTGGAGTCATCTTCTGCACCTGGCAGTGATACGGTATACAACTCTTCATCAACTGGCAGTTTTTCATCAAATGGAAGCACGATGTCAAAGCAAGAACCTCAGTTCTATCCATCTGCCCTGCATCAGTCTCTGGAAAATACCTATAGCTCTCCTATTAGCGGTTCCTGTGTAACTGATGATGTAAGTGATTTGAGGGATAAGCTGAGAGAACTGGAAACTGTGATGATGGGAACCGATTCTGATATTATCGATAGCACAACCTCACTGGAGATGGACAGCTGGAGACTTGTAACGGATGCAGTCTCCAGACGGGATTTAAAACAGGTCCTTGTCTACTGTGCAAAAGCTGTATCAGATAATGATCTGTTGACAGCACAGTGGCTAATGGACGAATTACGGCAGATGGTGTCGGTTTCTGGTGAGCCCATCCAGAGGTTGGGAGCATACATGTTGGAAGGGCTTGTGGCACGACTGTCCTCCTCGGGGAGTTCAATCTACAAGGCTTTGAGATGCAAAGAACCGGAAAGTGTCGAACTATTGTCTTACATGCACATTCTTTATGAGGTTTGCCCCTACTTCAAGTTTGGTTACATGTCCGCTAACGGAGCCATTGCGGAAGCCATGAAGGATGAAGATAGAGTTCATATTATTGATTTCCAAATAGCTCAAGGGAGTCAGTGGATTACTCTTATTCAAGCATTTGCAGCCAGGCCTGGTGGGCCACCTCACATTCGTATTACTGGCATTGATGATTCCACTTCTGCTTATGCCCGTGGAGGAGGCTTAAACATTGTGGGAAAGAGACTGTCTAAGCTTGCAGCTCATTTTAAAGTGCCATTTGAATTTAATGCTGCTGCTATGTCTGGTTGTGAGGTTCAGCAGGAACATCTTCAAGTTCGACCTGGAGAGGCTCTAGCTGTCAATTTTGCTTTCACGCTTCACCACATGCCTGATGAGAGCGTCAGCACCAAGAATCATCGTGACCGACTCCTGAGGTTGGTTAAGAGCATGTCTCCAAAAGTTGTAACCCTAGTTGAGCAGGAATCTAACACAAATACTGCTCCGTTCTTCCCAAGGTTCTGTGAGACGTTGAACTATTATACGGCCATGTTTGAATCCATTGACGTGACTCTCCCACGGGAACATAAAGAGAGGATTAACGTTGAGCAGCATTGCCTGGCAAGGGATGCAGTTAACATCATAGCTTGCGAGGGACCTGAGAGAGTGGAACGACATGAGCTCCTAGGGAAGTGGAAGTCAAGGTTCAGAATGGCAGGGTTCACTCCTTATCCATTAAGTTCCTTGGTGAATTCCACCATAAAAACACTGCTTGAGAACTACAGTGATAAATATAGGCTTGAGGAGAGAGATGGGGATTTATACCTCGGCTGGATGAATAGGAATTTGGTTGCTGCTTGTGCATGGAAGTGATTTCCCCCCGTGTAATATATTGTACTCTCATACATGGTAACAGGGGACTTTCAACATAGTTACCCTGTTCTGCACCATTGACCAAGGCCTCTGGCATGCATGTAAGTGAAAATTATGCTTCTAACTGTTGTTTTAGGAACCTGGGAACTGAGCAATGGTCGAATATCCTCCCTTTCTCTTAGCTTCCAAGAGTTTATTAAAAGGTTACTGCTTATTAAAGTCTTTTCTTAACTATGTACCTGTAAATCATAAGTTTGCCGTCTTTTTATTCATGACCATACAACAACAGATTTGTGCAGAAGCAAAAAGGCCAATAATAACTGCAAAAATGTTGTCAATAAAGATTAGCAGTGACACCTATTTTATATCACAAATGTACTTTTAACTTAAAATGCTACACTTAATCTAGAGCATTATTTGACCCGTTGAATGATTTTTTACACGAGGCGTGTTTTAACGCACGAAAACGATTTTATTTATTTAATGGAAATTTATTTATTATTTTTTAAAAATTGAATTTCAAATTAAAGTAATCATTAATCTTTGGATTAGTTAGATCGAATATTAAAAAATATATTTTAATTTTTAAATAATATTTTTAAGGTAAATTAATCTACGGTTACTAGAAATTCATTTTTTGCGGGAGCAGAAATCGATTACGCATAGGAAATGAGAAATCGATTACGCATAGGAAATGATAAACACTCCCACAACGTCCAACATTAATACCTAATCGCTTATACATCATCGTGTTAACATAAATTAAAGAATGCTCAAATCAAGAATTATCTCCCAATTTATTTTATTGTTTATTAATTAACTCGTATGGAACTATAAGAAATACTCCCTATTTTGAGAAGAGATCACTAAATTCACATATCCTCCTATGAAAATACTTTCCCATCTACCTCTCTGAGAATTTTCCCTCCCTTTCTTTTTTTCCCATTTTCTTATTCTTTATAACGAAAACCTTACCCCACTTTTTTGATTATTTTGGACTGCATGTTAAAAATCTTTTTTGTTTGTTTTTCCTTTTTTGGCTTTGCGATCTGGTAGAGGGGGGAACAACGCTGAGGATAAAGCCCTGAGCAGACGGTTGTGACTTCATCAAAAGTACGGGAAAATACTTTTACCTCGAGGCCTTTTCGTCTTTCTCTCTGCGGTGACTGACGAAGAATTCGACGGGGGTGACATCATCGATTTGCATGGGGAAACAATGAGGTTGCATCGGGGGCCGTAGGGTCAGATCTGATCCAATGACAATGATGTGAGCGACGGTTTTCATTTGTGATGTAACCCTATCATCATTATATTTGGGCCGTTGGATCTAAACAGATCCAACGATTAGTAATGTAGCGGCTAGGTAGCCTTCTCCAAAACCTAGCATGTTTTAATCTAGTCCATCAGATCGCTCTCAAATCTGACGGTGAGGGGCGCGCGACGCTAAGTGAAAAGACGAAACCTAGCTCCCTTTCTCTCCACAGGTGGACTGCTTTTGGGCCTTTATTTTATGTTTGAGCTTTGTAAAATGGACTGAATGGACATTTTAATTTTTTTTTGTTTTGGTTTATTTATAATAATAATAAAACGAAAAAAATGGTGATTACAAGGTGGTTTGCCAATATTAATACACCCAACCAAACTGCAGCCCCCAACTTTCGGCCATTATTAAACTCTCACCCCAAGTTCTTTTTGGACAGGTTATGCGCTAGGCATCAAATTACACACAGAATGGGGTGGTTTGGACCATCTTGTTGATGTAATCAGCACTATTTTACGACTTTGTTTCAGGTTCGCTACTCATTTGCTTATGATGTATTCTGAGAACTCGATTTACTATGAACTGTATGTTCAACGACTTCAGTCTCTTCACTTGAATCCAACTTCCCACTCCGTTGCTCATTTGACCCACCTTCAGGACCCAATATAGATGCATCAGTTATACCAACATTAACAGTAGCACTTGCTTCCGACTTTGTTAATGATTCACCATTCAATTGCTCACTCGGTTTATTCTCTGCTCCAGGACTAGAATGAACGTTCTCACTTTCTCCTGCCTTGGTGCCTGATTTGCCATTATGGGCTGCTGGATGGACATTTACTCCTGTTACATTGTGAGTAACAGTCCTATTTGGAGGTAAATCATGGTCATGTTGTCCCTCGTAAGGAGTTATAACCAATTTTGCATCATGAGATGCCCTCTCTACATGTTTCTTGACAGGGCATCCAGGATTTGAACATCTGTAATAACTCCTACATCACAAGTGAGCAGAGAGTCAACTTAATTCCAAAGGCCGAGCCGCATTTTGATCATATATATCAAGAAGCAAAATTTTGTACAGTCAAAATGCGACAAGTAATATGCATCTGAGTGCTAAGATAAGGAGCATCTCTAGATGAGGAGACCTCCAGTCACTATAACATTGTAATCATTTCCATTTGCCAAATTTGTGTTTGAATCATGCACAAACAAAAATAACGTGATTCATACCTTGGATTGGGATTGCCTTTAACTAATTTTTGCCCATATTTGCGCCAACGGTACCCATCATTTACGATGTCAACCTCACTTAGAGTCTTAACAACCATATCTGATTCACTAGTTGGCTTATGCACTGGAGATGGATCAGCATTACTTTTTTCTTTCTTCCTGTTTGCATTTGATGACTGTTAAAAAAAGGTTACTATGATATATACAGAGACACAAGAAACAAACTAAGGTACCTGCGTTTTGAGATATTATGGCCATGATCACTACTGCCAACATTTAGTAACTTATTTGATTTTGAAGATGCACCTTTCACATCTTCACCAGCAGCAATAAGCAAAGGCTGCAAGCCATCTCCTGGCTCAATCGAGCGAGGTGTTTGGATATGTGCATCCAGTGACTTGTCTTCAAATATGAGATCAGTTAAAAATCAAGCAACTTTTACTTCATCAGATTACATCAGTCACTACTGATTAAGATGATTTATTACCTTTGACAACAGTTGGAGATGCATCATCGGGCCTCTCTTCGACAACAGAGACAACAAAACCAACAGCATGGGGAAGGTTCAGCGGTTTTGGATGATCATGCTGACCAAAATAAACAGTGTCTACCATTTTCCCATCATGTGCATGTTCTAGCTGCTTTTTCACTTGGCAATTCGGATGTGTACATCTGTAATAACTTTGAACAAATTCATTTCCTTTAACAAGTTTCTGCCCGTATTTACGCCAGTTATACCCGTCCTCTAAGACTTTCTCGCTTACAATAGGACTGCTCCCTTCAATACCTGGCGAAGGAGGGGGAGTCAGAGATGTTTCCTTACATGTAATGAAGCATGGATCCCAGCATTAGGTATTCCTTTCCCTTGAGCTGATTGTGAGGCCCGAATTTCACTATCAGAGATCAGCTGCAATTGATGACTTCCAGCATCTGGGCTCTGTACTTATCCGTTCCACACTCCCCTGAAGAAACCATCTGATGCAAAGAACCTCTCATCAGTTAAAATTTCAGCAAACCCAAGTTATCATTAAAAAAAGGTCTTGTATAACAAAAACAATAATGCCATATAATTACAAAACAAATCATCTGAAGAGCAGCCGGCCACTGTATTAGCCATTATTATTCAATTGCTTACACATTTACCATATTGCATCGTCTTCTGATTGGCTAATGCATTTCACAATTGAACAAAACATTTGCAGAAAACTTATGCATTTCAAAAGCTTTGTTATGTTGAGCATGATGTGAAATGCTTCCAAACGCCAACCGAACAATTCCTAATTATACTACAAAAAGAAGGATGGAACTTAGGAGGTTTATTTAATACAATAATAATCCGAAAGTTCATTTATTTCTTCACCTGGAAAAAACATACTTGAAAACCATTTTTTTTTTAAAAACATCGATCAGTTAATTCAATGACTATACTTCTGAAAATTCTGTAGCTCGTTTTATACGTTGTTTCTGGAAGAGTAGGAACAAAGTAAGAGCCAGCTAACGATAAATTCAATTCAGTGAAGAACAAATACAATAGGTGAAGACGATAAAAGAAGGGAAAAGTCACCTATGCAACAGTGGAAGAGACCATGAAGAAACCCTAGCTGAAGATCACGTGGAAAGAGCACGGTTATAAGAGGCGATCAGAGCCGTTGATGACGCCGGCGATCGGAATTGGAGTCGGGGAAGTAGCAGCGATTCAGATTGTTGAAGTCTAATCCCAACAAAAATATAAAAATAGTTGGGGAAATATACGGTAGAAGCAATAACACTCGAGTCTCTGGTTTCTTTTTGTCTTGAGACACTTTTATTGGTTGTTTTCCCCTGTAAATTATATTTATGCTTTTTCTTATTTTCGGTTTGTTTTATTATGATTATTTCGTTTTAATTTGTTACTATGACATGTTAATAAAAATAGAATAAAATACACAAATGATCTCTTGATTATAAGATGTCATTTTGTTAAGTTCTTTAATTATAAGATGTTGTATTGTTGAGTTTATTTATTATTAAAAATTACAAAATAGTCTCTCGACTATTCATATATTTCGAATTCATCATTTTATATTAAAAAATTGATGATAGTCTAAGTTAAATATTAACATGTTGTCATGCTGACTAAGATAAGATATTCATTTGAGATTTTGAGATCATATTTTATCATATCTTAGTTAGTAAGTTAACGTCCAACCTAGATTACTGTCAATTTTATTTAAAAAAAGATGATTTTAAAACATATGATTCGAGTGGCCAAATTTTTAATAGTTAGAGACTCAACAAAATAACGACCTATAATTAAAGGATCATTTTGTAACTTTTAATATTTGGAGATTCAACAAAGCAATGCCTTACAGTTGAGGGACCATTTATGTACTTTACTCTAAAAACAATTTAATTTTAAATCTAATCTCTAAATTTTATAAATGATTAATTTTTAAAATAATCTCTAAAATTTACATTAAATATTTAATAAATTTCAAATAAAATATTAATTGAGTTCTTAAATTTAATAAATTTCAAATAAGGTTAATCTGATGGATACGGATTACTATCGAAAGTTGTTCCTTGAACCTTTCTGCCAAAATCCCACAGCGAACCCCAGAAAGTGAGAAGCCAAACCTAACCCACACTTGAGGTTTGGGAGTGAGATCGTTGGCGAGGCAACTCAGAAGTGAGAAGGCAGCAGGCATGGGTGTGAGCATGGAAGGACAGAAGGTGATAATGGTACCATACATGGAAGCACATGTCCCAAAGTATCACCTGTGGATGCAGGACCCTGCTCTCCTTCGAGCCACCGGATCAGAGCCCCTCTCACTCCAGCAAGAGTAAGATATGCATCTCTCTTGTAACCAAGACCCTCTCAGTTGTTCTCTCTCTCTCTTGTGACCAAGAAGGGCGTATAAAAGAGAGACATTGAAGAAAGATGAACAAGGGTTGGGGGTTGAGATCAGGAAATTGGGAATTGAAAGCATGGAAAGGGGGAAACTAGAATTGGGGACACATGAGATGTACGAGCCAATTAATGATTCAAGCTCAGCCGCTGAAGCACCAACCCAGTATGAAGAAGCCCAAACAGCTGCCAAGAACGGTAAAGTTTGTTAGTAGGAATTACAGGTGGCATATTATTAGATTCTCCCGTACAATGTAAACAAATAAACGTGTAATTGGGATGAGCTAATTTTCAAGTATGAATTGAATGAAGTTTCCCTTTTCCTAATCCTCTCTTCTTCTGTTTCCTCTCATCTCTATTCTTCTCCTTGAACCTCGTCCATAACAACATATTCATGTTTAGCTACTTCATTTTTTGTTCAAATCATTATTTCGCCCATGTTCTCATGGCCTGTCATATATTTTAATGTATATGAAAACAAATGATCAACGGATCACACATCATCAATTCTCAACATGAATCATATAATGCAAATCTCTTACACCGCTTTTTTCTTTTTTCTTTTTTATAGCAAAACTAGCATATAGAATTGTATCACGTGCTTTAGCAAATTTCAAATCTCGATATCAACATTAAAAATAATAAATTTTGGGACATTTTCTCATCTAAAAATATTAATTTACCATCAAATTTTCAATTCCACTGCTTTAAAATCGACATTTTCCCTCAAACAAGTATAATAAATTCAGAACATTTCCCTTTATGTTGGGCAATTTCCACTTAAAAGAAGTAAAATGGACTAAAATGTGTGGTGATCCGCTAGTATGTATTACTTGACCCTATACTAAAGTACACAAGATAACTAATAATAGAAGGGGAAGCTGAGCTCAACTGCCATTGAAGATCCAAAATTAGAAATAATTGGCTTCCACTGAACTGTATATAAATGGTTTCAACCCAAAAGAATTCAAAACGCAGCAAAAAAAAAAAACCCTATACAAATGAATATTGCAGTCCTACCATTCTTGTTCTTCTTTACTTCAATCCTTGTACTCGAATCTACTGCTTTTGATGTCGTTGCCAACTTCGGCGCAAAGGCGGACGGAAGAACCGACATGAAAGTGGTAGGCAAAATATATGTATCGAGTACGAAAAAGCTTTTCTGTTGAACTGCAGGTTAATTTCTTTTGCCCTTTTACAATACAGGCTTTGCTGAATGCTTGGAAACAAGCGTGCGCGTCGGCCACACCGGCCACCGTCGTGATTCCGAAAGGGACGTACATGTTAAGCCAAGCATTGTTGAATGGTCCTTGCAAGTCTCATATCACGCTTAAAGTTCATGGCATCATAATGGCTCCAGCTGATCCTAAAGCATTCAAGGATTCAAATTGGGTTGCCATCTCCTTTGTCGATGGCCTAACGATAACCGGTGGTGGAGTTTTCGACGGACAAGGATCCGGTGTTTGGGGGAAAAGCAGTTGCGGCATGAACTATTGCGACACACTTCCCTTTGTAAGCCAGATTTCATGGTACATTTATTTATTAAGTTTTAATCTCTTGATACGGTGCTAATTAATCTTGCCCCCCCATAATGAACAGAATTTGAAATTACATGCTCTTAAAAACACAATGATACAAGATGTAACATCTAAAGACAGCAAACAGTTCCACGTTAATGTTCTACATGGCCAAAACATTACCTTCGAACGTTTCACCGTCTCTGCTCCCGAAACTAGCATAAACACCAATGGAATTCACATTGGACGATCGAATCTGGTCAACGTCTTTAACTCCATTATTCAAACCGGCAACGACTGCGTCTCATTAGGTGATGGCAGCAAAAACGTGTACATCAAGGAATTGAATTGCGGACCAGGTCACGGCATCAGCGTCGGAAGCCTAGGAAAATATCATAATGAACAACCGGTACACGGAGTTTACGTAAAGAAATGCACCATCTCTAATGCTGAGAATGGTGTTCGGATCAAAACTTGGCCTGCCTCGTATCCTGGCACCGCGACGGAGATCCACTTCGAGGATATTAAAATGGAAGATGTCGGAAATCCCATAATAGTGGATCAAGAATATTGTCCATCGAAGTCGTGCAATTTAAAGGTATGTTTGATCAAATGAAAATCATTATTTAAGCTCTAAATTCCAGCACCAGGTGATTGTAATGTATGTTTTTTATCCAGGTTCCATCACGTGTTAAACTTAGCAAAATTAGCTTTAAGAACATTAGAGGCACTTCTAAAACTCAAGAAGCAGTCAAGATTATTTGCAGCAGCGGTGTGCCGTGCGAAGACGTGAGGCTCATCGACATCGACCTCACGTACAAAGGACCAGGAGGACCCTCCACATCGAGATGTTCCAATGTGCATCCAAGACTTTCCGGTATACAGAATCCGCCTGCTTGTAAACAAAGTACTACAATGCGGCCGCAGCTGCTGTCATGATCGTTGTTGCGCTGTCGCGATTGCAGGTGATGCGGATGTTAGGACGGGATTTACTTCCTAAAAATAACTCTGTTTTTTATGTTACGGATGCGGTTTGCAGCGTTACAATGTATTTAAAAACATTACGATACGGTCGTTATATTATGTTACGCTCGTATTTTAGTACTATGCCGGTAAATAACCACCGTGTCCGTGGAATACATGCCATAGGCAAAACAGTTGTATTTTCAGTAGCATTTCAATAAATTTGATTCAAATTTGGATTAATTGAGTATGTTTGGTAAGTTTTTTTTATTAGTCTAATCAGGGTGATTACAATATAAGTTTTTTTTTTTGAATTCACTGGATTAAGTAAAAAAATATACTGATTTTAGCCAACCTTATTTACAGAAAACTAAAAAACAATTACTTTCAAAATTTTAATTTTAGTTAAAATGCACTCTATTCAGAAACGTTCTTTTTTCACTTACTTTTTAAAACGTTTTAAGTTTTTTATTTTATTTTAAAAAAGTATTCAATTTTCTAAAAATTGAAAAGGCTAAACTATCATAATAATCCTTTAACTTTTATATTTTGTACATTTGTACTTACTAGATTAGAAAAATTAAGTTTTAGTTAGTTACGTTATAATTTTATTAAGTTTTATATTAAATTTTATTAGTTTGATGACGTGATACGTTAGTAAAAGAATTTAATTATCATTTTAATCCTTGAACTTGTGATAAAATACTTATATGAGCCTCTTTATAAACCCAAAATAGTCTAGAAACTACAAGGAGTTGCAAAGTTGAGATGGAGCAAATTAGCAGCATTCAGGGTGCGTTTGGTTCATGGAATGTAAGATTATCAGTGGGAATAAAAGATTACCAGGAAATAAGATTACTGGGAATGTTGTGTTTTGTGTTTGGTTGGTTTAGTAGGAATGTAAGATTATCGTGTTTGGTTAAAGGAATAAAAGATTATTGGAATGTATATTTTACCAAATTGTCCTTATTATATATTTGTTTTTTAACAAGTTGAAAAATATTTATATATTTTCTTTAAAAAATGTAAATTCATAAAATTTATATAATTTTTTTACAAAATTGAAAATATAAAAAGGTTTAATAAAATGGTAAAATTTTATTTTAACCCCTGAACTTTATATAAAATTTTAATTATAGACTTCTTTTTGTAAATCTAAAATAGTTTAAGGATAAATTTGTAATTGAACCTTCGTAGAATTTTTATTATTCAATGACAGAATAAGAATATTTTTTAAAGAAAAAAATTTTAAGGGCATTTTAGTCCAAAACGCTGGTAATCCAACAATACCTAAGGAAAGGGAGGTAATGACATTCCCGGTAATATACCCCAAAAAATTCACTATTGGTAATGTAAGATTACCAGGAATGACATTCCCGACCAACCAAACAGGGAATGTGGATTCCATTTCCATGGGAATCTCACATTTCCCCAATCAAACACACCCTCATGGTTTTAATATGGGATGCATGGATAGTTGTTGGCGTATGGATGCATGGCTTGCATGAGGTGGCCTAGGATTTGTTAGGTTTGTTATAACTAGCTGACGTCATGCTTGTTATATCTCTACTGTATATTGAGTACTGTAGCCTTGAGAAAGATATGGTTTCAGCAATAAACAATTTCTTATTTTTCAATATGGTATCAGTTGTTCTTGGTGATTGAGTCTCTTGCTTCCGTTGTAGATGGCTCCTCCGATGCGTTTTGATGGTGGCAGTCCGTGTTGGAAATAAAACGCTCACACAAACAACTTTTATTGAAACTCAAACAAATATTACAAGAGTACTCTCACTCAAAAACAAGAACTACAACTCACTCTTATAAGACTTTGCTTCTTCACTCACTTAGAAGCTCTTAATTTTTCTTGATGCTTAAAACTAAAATGGGAAGGGGTATTTATACTACTCAAGAACAATCCTACACCACACAAATAAACTAATTTAAACCATTACAAATTCAACAAATATCTAACTCTCACCTAACTAAATTGAAGGGATATAGCGACAGTGATTGGCTTAGAAATCTATTGAAGGAGATTGGTTTGATACAAGAAGAGCCTACCAAGGTTTGTGTCGACAACAAGTCAGCCATTGCCTTAGCGAAGAATCCAGTATTCCATGATCGAAGCAAGCACATTGATATTCGCTACCACTATATAAGGGAGTGTGTTGCAAGAAAAGATGTGGAAGTTGAATATGTGAAGTCACAAGATCAAGTTGCTGATATTTTTACCAAGCCACTGACCAGCGAAGACTTCTTAAGATTAAGGAACCTACTAGGGGTCACGAGATCAAGTTTAAGGGAGGGTGTTGGATCATAAACTTGATCCATTATGGGAGCCTAAACCCAAACCCAAACTAAATTGATGTCATTACTTACATCATTTAATTAAAGATGTCATTGCTTACATCATTTAATTAATGATGTCATTGCTTACATCAATTTAAGGGAGGGTGTTGGATCATAAACTTGATCCATGAAAAATACGAATCCAGTAGTGCTCCTTCGATTATCTATGTCTCCACCCCAATCACTGTCGCTATATCCAACAAGCTTGTAATCATTAGAAACTGAATAGAACAAGCCAAAGTCAATTGTACCTTTCAGATAGCGAAGAATTCTCTTTGCGGCTTTAAAATGGGTGGTTGTTGGGGATTCCATGTAGCGACTAACCAATCCAACTGCGTGAAGAATATCGGGTCTCGTGCAAGTTAGATAGCGTAGACTTCCTACCAAACTTTTAAAGAATGTTGGATCTACACTTTCGCCTTCTTCATGTTTGGTCATCTTGATCCCGTATTCTGCCGGTGTGCTTATTGGCTTACAGTTCTCCATCTTGAACTTCTTCAGTATCTCCTTTGCATAGCTTTCCTGTGAAATGAAAATTCCATCATTTTGTTGCTTAACTTCAATGCCAAGGTAGTACGCCATGAGCCCCATGTCTGTCATCTCGAATTCTTTCATCATCACATCCTTGAATTCATTAAACATGCTTGGGTTGCTTCCAGTGAAGATCAAATCATCCACGTAGAGGCACACGATCAAAATATCTTCATCTTTGATCTTGATATATAGAGCATGCTCGTAGGGACATTTGTTGAAGCCATTCTCTTGGAAGTACTTGTCGATTCGGCTATTCCATGCCCTTGGTGCTTGTTTTAGCCCGTAAAGAGCCTTCTTCAACTTCAACACCTTGTCTTCATGCCCTTTGACTTCATAGCCTGATGGTTGCTGAATGTAAAGTTCCTCTTCAAGAACTCCATTTAGGAAGGCGGACTTTACATCCATCTGTTGTATCTTCCACTTGTTTTGAGCTGCCAAAGAAATGATTAGTCTGATAGTCTCCAATCGAGCAACAGGAGCAAATACCTCATCATAGTCAATTCCAGCCTTTTGACTATAGCCTTTAGCAACTAGCCTCGCCTTGTGCCTTTCAATCTCTCCTTTGGCGTTTTGCTTTGTTTTGTACACCCATTTGACACCTATCGCCTTATGTCCCTTGGGAAGTGAGGTAAGTTCCCATGTGTCATTCTTCTCGATGGCCTTGATTTCTTCGTCCATCGCATCTCTCCATTTCTTTTCTTGTACCGCTTCTTGAAAGCTCACTGGTTCACAATCGGCAAACAGACAAAATAATGTAAGATTATCTTGTCGTTCAGTTACCTCATAGAGATCTCTAAGGCTTCTTGTGCGTTGCACAACTCTTTCACTTTGACTCCCACTTGACGATGATAAAGGTGATGAGTCTCCTTGAGTGGTTGATGTTGGTGAAGTGGGTGGAGTTGCAAGCTCTTGTTGAGATTCATCTAGTTGCTCCCTCATTGTCTGCTCATCTTCTTCAAACTGAGGAAAGAAATTGAAGTCATCTGTATGGGAGTTAAAATCCCATTCTCCTTCTTCGTTGAAGACCACATCTCGACTAATCACAAACTTCTTATTGTCTGGATTGTACAACTTGTAGCCCTTCGAATTAGCATCATAGCCGATGAAGATAAAACTCTCGCTTTTATCATCAAGCTTCGTTCTTCTCTCGTCTGGTACGTGAACATGGGCTATACTTCCAAAGGTTCTCAAGTGGGAAATGCCAGGCTTTCTTCCACTCCATGCCTCTTGCGGTGTCTTTCCCCATACACTTCTTGTTGGAGATCGATTTGACAAGTAGACTGCACACGATACTGCTTCCGCCCAAAATTCTTTGGGCAGTTTCTTGCTTTTGAGCATGCTTCGTGCCATGTCGAGGATTGTTCTATTCTTTCTTTCTGCCACACCATTTTGCTGGGGGGATCTAGGAACTGTCATTGGTCGACGAATTCCATTTGCTTCACAGAACTCTTGAAACTCCCTGGAAGTAAATTCTCCACCTCGATCGGATCTCATGGCTTTGATCTTTCTACCGCTTTCTCTCTCCACTGCTGCTTTGAACTTCTTGAATACTTCAAAAACTTCTGACTTCTGTTTCAAGAAATATACCCAGGTTTTTCTTGAAAAATCATCAATGAAGAGAAGAAAATAGTTATTGTTACCGAGAGAACTTGGCTTGATCGGTCCACACACATCGGTATGGATGAGCTCAAGTGGCTTCTTAGCTCTTGTCTCTGACTCCTTTGGAAAGCTTTTCCTGAATTGTTTCCCGACTAGACACCCTTCACAGAGTTGGTCAGGATGGTTGATGTGAGGTAGTCCTTTCACCATCTCCTTCTTAGATAATAGCTCTAGACCTCCAAAATTGAGATGCCCAAATCGAAGATGCCAAAGCCATGATGCATCTTTGTAGCAAGCTTTCAGGCACTTTGCAACATCATTTTGTATGTTGATCAAGAACATTCTATTCTTTGACATCGGCACTTTAGCAATGAAGTTATTCTTATCATCTTTTATAGAAAGGTTATAATTATTCATATGAATATCATAACCTTTCTCTACCAGTTGCCCTAAACTTAAAATGTTACTTTTCATATTGGGCACATAGTAGACATTTGAAATAAATTGATGTCTCCCATCTTTCAAACGGATAAGAATGTTACCTCTCCCTTTCACTGCTATTGTGGAATCATCTCCAAACGAAACATTTCCACTTACTGACTCGTCTAGCTCCACAAACATGTCTTTCCTTCCACACATGTGATTGCTTGCACCACTGTCAAGATACCAGGAATTTGCTTGGCCACCATCAGTTTCCTTTCGTGCTAGAAGAAGAGTTTCTTTGCCATCTGTCTTTTCCTCCACGTAATTGGCCTTCTCCTCAATTTTGTTGTTGGGAGCTCTACATTCTGAAGCATAATGCCCAAATTTTTGACAATTATAACATCGAATTTGAGATTTGTCATACTTTGAGTTTGGATTAATTCTTCCACGGCCTCGTGTTGAGCTTTCTCCTTTCTCATAGTTGTTGTTGGAATTGTTATTGTTGTAATTCCAGCCTCGTCCACGACCTCGACTTCCACCTCGTCCATGGCCTCTACCTCTGCCTTGGCCACGTTGGTTTCTATCATTGCGTTGGCTCTCATGCATATCCTTGAGTTGCAGCTTGAGGAGTTGCTCAGTAAACTCATGCTTCTTTTTATGCTTCTCTTCGTATGCTTGCAATGATCCTTGGAGCTGTTCGATCTTCATTTCTTCCAAGTCTTTAGTTTCTTCAATCGTCACGACGATGTGCTCAAATTTGGGATCCAACGAACGGAGTATCTTCTCTATTATCCTCACATCGTCTAACTTTTCACCATTTCTTTTTAATTGATTAGAAACAGCTACTACTCTTGAGAAATAATCTGAAATAGACTCAGATGCTTTCATGTTTAAGGATTCGAATTCACCTCTTAATGTTTGGAGACGAACCTTCTTCACTTGCTCGGATCCTTTGTAAGAGGTTTGCAGCTTCTCCCACGCTTCCTTGCTAGAGCTTGCACTTGAAATCTTTTCAAAACCATCATCATCTAATGCTTGATAGATGAGGCAGAGAGCCTTCTTGTCTCTCTTTCTTGAATCCTTCAAAGTTGTCTTTTGATCTGGTGTAAGAGTAGCAAAAACATCATCATCCGCAGGCTCATTATAGCCTTTCTCTATGATATCCCACACATCTTGTGATCCAAGAAGTGCCTTCATTTTGATACTCCAATTGTCGTAGTTGTTGTTGTTGAGTGTCGGAACTTGGAATGGTGCCATACCATTTGCCATATCTCTCAATATAATGAGATTTTGTAAAATCCGATTGCACGGATGAATCCGGAACGATGAAAAAAAAACTTTGGAGGGACTTGGACACCTCGGTCAAGGGCTCCAACTCGGCTGAATCGGCTCAACTCGGTGAGTCAACTCGATTTTCTGGCAGCAGTCTTCCGGCGGTGCGTGGCGGTGCGTCAGAACTCAGATTGAGAAAATTCTGGCGGCGGCGTATTCCTCTCGTCGAGACCTTCGATCTTTCCAACTCTCTCTGATGCCACTTTGTTGGAAATAAAACGCTCACACAAACAACTTTTATTGAAACTCAAACAAATATTACAAGAGTACTCTCACTCAAAAACAAGAACTACAACTCACTCTTATAAGACTTTGCTTCTTCACTCACTTAGAAGCTCTTAATTTTTCTTGATGCTTAAAACTAAAATGGGAAGGGGTATTTATACTACTCAAGAACAATCCTACACCACACAAATAAACTAATTTAAACCATTACAAATTCAACAAATATCTAACTCTCACCTAACTAAATTGATGTAAGCAATGACATCATTAATTAAATGATGTAAGCAATGACATCTTTAATTAAATGATGTAAGTAATGACATTAATTTAGTTTGGGTTTGGGTTTAGGCTCCCATAATGGATCAAGTTTATGATCCAACAGTCCGATGACTGATTTGGAGAATGTTTCTGCTGCCTCTCAAAAGGTTTTCACGAACAAACGTCTTAGCGTTGTTTTCGATGAATCAAATTACCTTTTGTGGAAGCAGCAGGTCTTTGTAGCCGTTCGGAGTCTTCTCCTAGAGAAGCTTCTCACTGGATTCGTCTCTCCTCCGCCCAAGACAGTTACTCTCGGTGATGGGTCTGTCATCGATAATGAAGCGTTTGAGCTTTTCGTTGCCCAGGACAGTGTTGTGGCGTCGTGGTTATTGTCCACTATCAGCCCCTCGTTACTACAGCAGCTGGTGGGTGCTGACACCACGGCACAAGTCTGATCGACGATGAGTACCTTCTTTGCCAATCGATCCACAACTGCCGCCATGAATCTCCACTTCCAACTTAAATTTGCCCAGAAGGGAGACCTTGGTATGTGTGCATACATATCCCATGTGAAGGAGATCTGCGACTCACTCTCCGCTTGTGGTCGGTCGGTTTCTGATTTCGAGCTAGTGGTTACTGTCTTGAATGGGTTGCCCGCTGAGTATCGATATGTGGTTGTGTTTATCCTTCTCAATGCTGAAACTCAGCAGAAGAATTTTGAGCGAGTTCATAATCTGCTCATGAGCGCCAATGTTGCGCAAGTTCAACCACTTAAGTCCAGCGATCGTTCTATTTCTCATCCTGAATCCGCCTCTCGTTCTTACTCTGGTGGCCGTGGGCATGGCCGAGTCAAGCTTCAATGTCAACTGTGTGACATGAATGCGCACCTTGTTGATCGGTGTTGGTAACGATTTGATCAAACGTTCCCTGGAGTAACATCCTCTGGCTCTCGAGGATCTTCTAGCGATAGGCAACCGATGGCAAATTTGTGTCATTGCAATGCTGGTAGCTCGGATTGTGGTTGCGTTCATGGTGGACAGTATGCCTCTCGTTTGTTTTCATCAAATGAAAAAGATCGTAGTAACCCTCACGCTCATGTGGCTAAAGGAAATACTGGAGCTTGGTTTGCAGATTTTGGCGCCACACACCATGTCACACCGGATGCGACTGAAGTAGTGGATGAGGCTGAGTATTCTGGACCTGGTAAGCTAGGTATGGACAATGATAATCGTTTACATATTTCTAAGATCGGGCAATCTTCTTTACTCACTCCATCTCGCTCTTTAAGACTAAATAATCTGTTACATGTTCCTCTTGTCACTAAGAAATTATTTTCGGTGTCTAAGCTATTAAACAAAAATCAGATATCATGTGGTTAAAATATTTAATAAAATAAGAATTTTGAATAGTTCATATAGAAAGTCCAAAAATAATATTGTAACACCAATATGAACACACATATATCGGTCTGAGTAGTCAGATCAAGCAGCCTACTGTCAGGTTTTCCTATCACAATTAGATATAGTGTTATATCCTACGAATCAGAATAACTATATCAAAATCCTAGTAGAATAAATAATAAACTTTAATTAAACAATTTATGAAAACCTAAGAATAACTCTCAAAGAATGTGGACCGTACTGATCTACTATACGAGAATCGTCGGATCTAGTCGACCCTCGATCAAGAGAATCATGAGTACCTTCATAAAAATATAGTCATATATCATTTTCATAATCAAATCCCAGATAAATATACAAAAATGCTAAAAATATTAAGCATTTCCGGTTTAACACGCTTGATTCCGGACTTTCGGGTCAGAATTTGACGAAACATACTACAAAATCACACTCAAGAAGTCGAAAACATCAAGATGTAGGTTTTTGGAAAAAGTCAACATATATCAACGATCAAAGTCAACATCGGTTAACGGTGGCTGTCAGCGGTCAACGGTTAATGGCTCTGCTCGGCTCAGTGAGACTCAGCTCGACTTAATTCAGTTTGATTCGGTTGGGCCGGTCTAACTGGGTTGATTCGGTTGTGCTAGTTGGGTTTAGGTTGGACCGGGTCAAAACTGGGTGAACAAGTCAGATACGGGTACATATCGGGTACGAGTCAACAGGTTGGGTTGACCGTCTTCTAGAAGCCCACCAGGGCAGTGGACAAGCCCTACGCAAAGGGGCGACGCGTGGGGCACGTGTGGTGGCGTGTGCTACAAAAAAATTTCTAAAATTATTTTTGAAACATTATAAGGCACTTACCATACTCGATTCACCACGGTGAACGACGAAGAGCCCAATTACGTTACGTCAAAAACTTCTTATCGCTCAACCCTTTACACAAGACAACAAAGACAGCAAGATGACTACCGTTGGACTCGGGATGACACAAAAAACACAATGATATAGACGGTGTCGAGAACATAAATTTGATCGCTGACGAAACGTCGATTGAAGATTCTTGGCTTAAACTTTCTAAAAATAGAAAATGGAATAGAGAGAGCTTTTTAGGGTTTTCGAGAAATGAAAAATCTGATTTTTGGGTTTTTAAACCCATCCACGAATGGAGATGGCAAAATTATGTAATGGGTCTTTAAGTTTTGATTACTTTTTTGAATTTGGATTTAATTTTCAATTTAGTCCTCAAAATAAATTTAAAAAAATTTAACCCCAAAATTAAAGTGTCACAAGAGCTGGACACTGGCATGACCGCACCATCCGTATTAATTTTCAACACCCCATGAAATGGAGCTTGGTTCGTCGGATCGTAGGCCTGTTGTGAAGAGCGGGCGGGTTATGGCGAATGAGCCTTGCCTACGATAGTGTTACCCGGATGATCTCCTGCGTGTACCAGACATGTCCTTGGAAGATGAAGCAGTTTCTGTGCTTATTTTTGTTTGTTTTCGTATCATTGTTTTATTTTTAAATTAGATATTTTATTTATTTTATGTGTATATTTTGTTTTATCAAAAAAATGATTAAAACTTTCAAAGTTATCGTCTAAAATGTTTTATCATTAACTATAGTTAAACAAATATGTATATTCAATCAGTGCATGACACATAATATATTATTATAATTTCTTTTAACTTTACTTTTAAAAAATTAAAATTATTTATTTTATAAAGACTTCTTAAAATTCTTAAATTATCTAAAATCTTATATACTTAAATCTCATATATTACCATCAAATCAATCACCGTCGATTATTCCTTTTGTTGTTAACTTTCATTAGTCAATTGTCTATTTTATCGTGGCATGTATGAAATCGTACGATATTGTATAAAATTATATTTTTTAATTTAATCATCATATGTTTATTGTCATTGGTGAGACTACACTGTCACTTGAATCGATACTAAGTCATCGGAACATTCGACTACGCACTTATGGTATGAACACTATTCTTCAGGGAGATTTAGGGGTTTTGAGATTTTGAGAGTTGAAAATTTGAAAAATTAATTTTTTTATAGTGATACAGTGATTTTTTTTAAAAATTAATGCCATGTATTAAACCATCATTGGTTAACGATTTTATTATTAATTATTGGTCAAAAGTTAATATATGTTTAAAAATAACTCTCAACCATTTGACATTTAATATTCACACTCCTAACATTTTTTGTACTCGAACTCGAGATCTTAAGGAAAAACAACAATCTTTTTATCACCAAGATCACTTGATTCATGTTTGATTAACACTTTTTTTTAATTATTGTTGACGGTATAACCTTATAATGGCATAATGAAACTTTAAATACCTTAAATGGTAACTAAAGAAACATTAAACCTCGACATCTATTATAAAAATAAACACCTTAAATAAATAAAATGTTTAATTTAAATACTTATTTTCAATTAATTTTTTTATTTTATTGCGCAATTATTTTTTAATTTAAAAAAGAATTTGGTATTCAAATATAATTATACTAAATCAATAGCTAATCAAAGTAAACCCGTTATGGCCGCGTGTCCTTTGAAGAAGAATGTAAGATAATACATATAAATTTGTTTTATACTCAAAATAATTTGCTGTGGATATTGAAGACTGAATGTTGCAAAGTCACTATCAATAAGTCCATCATTGGCATAGCCATGGAATTGATTCATAACATTTGCTTTGGTCTACATTCACATTTCATCAATCTATATGTTTAATCGGACGGTCAAAATTCTTATGTCCATCAATTTCCATATACCTTTGTCCCATAATCAAAGGGAAAAGAAGAAAAAAAATCAAACCATTGTACAAGGCAAGGAAATGATAGTTTCCATATGATTCATTTCCTTGTGGTTTCCGTCTCTCCTTTTCTATAATAATATTCATACCATCTTATAAAAGTCTACCATGTTTATCTTCCACCTTCCTTTTCGACCATCTCTCTTAAAACCCCACCATTTGTAATCCATGTGTGCTTTAAATCTCTTGTTAGCCATGGATTTAGACGATGGGAGGCTCGCCAAAAGACGAAAAACCAAGCTTACACTCGAACTCGAAGATGATCATCGGCAGACGAAATCTGGGATGGAGACCCTTCCTGGTGAAATAATCGTCGACATACTATCGAGGCTGCCGATCACATCTCTGGTGCAATTCAAGTTCGTATGCAAAGGGTGGCGTGCTTTAGCTCAGGATCCTGTTTTTGCTGCAGATATGTGCAGAACCCACACAGCAAATACATGCCTCATACTTCACTGCGATTTTCCCATAAAGAACCACCTGTATTTTGTTGATTTATCGCGGAACAACCAAGAGAAAGACAAGGTAAAAAGATTATATGTGCCTTTCCAGAAATCCATGCCTGAATTTGATGTAGTTGGATCATGTAATGGTTGATTATGCTTGTCTGATTCTTTATACAACGATTCTCTTTATGTTTACAACCCTTTCACCGTGGATTTCATCGAGCTGCCGAAATCTCGACAGTATCCGGATCAGGAAGTAGTGTTCGGATTCGGATTCCATCCGAAAACCAAGGAATACAAGGTAGTTAAGATAGTTTATTATAGGAACACAAGTAGTAGTAGTAGCCGGCGTGTCGTGTATCCCCATTCGGACGTTCAGGTTTTCACTCTGGGATCCTCTGCCTGGAGGAGTCTAGGGAAAATACCTTACCAGCTCGTAAGGCGATCGTCGGAGGCTTTGGTTAGCGGAAGGCTTCATTGGGTGAGTAGGCCATGGAGATATCACCCAGCTCGGCGCATTATGTCGTTCGACATAGGGACCGAAGAATTCAAGGAGGTCCAGAAACCTGATCGTGGTGGCCATGTGTCTGTTTTAAGAGGCCGTCTTGCAGCGTCTGTTTATGGGAATTATGGGAAACTGGAGATATGGGTAATGAAGGATTATAACGTGAAGGAGTCTTGGAGTAAAGAATTTAGCGTTGGAGCTTATATGCCGAAATGTCTGAAACAAAATTTGGAGCGAGATAATAGGCCATTGAAGATCTGGAAGAAGAATTCGAGTGGTAAAGTGGTTCGAGTTCTTTCGGTTTCGGGAAATGGTGAAATCCTGTTGGAGTATAAGAACAGGGTTCTGGTTTCTTATGATCCAAAGAAAGGCAAATTTACAGATCTTGTGTTCCAGGGGATCCCACATTGGTTTCAAACAATTGTCCATGCGGCAAGTTTCAGTTGGATTAACACCCGATTTCCTTGATGATAATGTTTGTTTCTTACCTCAGCACATCTCATTGTAATTTGTTTGGATTTGTTTATTATACAGAATCAAGATTTGGGAAATCTTGGTGTTCAACTTATGCCTGCGTTCCTTTTACAATTGACTTGAACCAAACGAGTTTTGTCAAGGCAAACTTTAAAAGGAGCTCAACCACCATGGGTCCAAATAATTAAAAGTATTATCAAATGCTGAGAAAAGATATAAATTAAAATGAACTACTTTTTTTTATATATATATAAAAGATATGCATGTGCAGCGCACAGGGTTTTGTCCATCTTCCAACATTATTTTTGTCCATCTACATACGTCAATGGTACCCAATGCAATGGAAACACATCCTCACTAGGGATGGCAAACGGGCGGGTCGGGTGCGGATACTCAATCCCCATCCCCATACCCACCTAATATTTTTCAATCCACCACCCGCCCACCATCCATGGTGGGTACAAATTTTCAAATCCACACCCGCCCACGCGGGTACATTTTCAAATTCATCCCCACACCCACTACCCACTAGCGACATACCTAGCTAGACCCACCTGACAGCAAACTAATGGGATGTTGGAGTTGGTTCCCAGACAGTTCGTGATGGGGTAGCAGCGCATGCTTCAATTTGTCAGAGGAGTAGCTCTACGAATGTTATGGAGACAGATTGTAGGGAGCATGGAGTCGCAGAGCTGGATTGTTGTGTTGCTTTCGATGTTAATGCTCATAGTGCGCCTAATATGGGTTTTGATGGGCTAAAGAACATGGAAACTGTTGCTTTTGATGTTAATGCTTATAGTACGACTAATTTGTGTTTGGATGGGCAACATGGGCAACATAGGCTAAAGAACATGGAAAGTGACGTGGTTAGTGGGATTATGCGTTTAATCAAAGAGCCGAATATTTCCCTAATTAAATACCAGATTAAAGACTAAATATCCTTAATATTTGGATAAATTATATGTTATATATTATACAATATTAAAACTTATAAATTAGTCTTTAAAATTACACCTAAATTCATAATGGTCCAAAATTTAATAGATATTTAGCTGGGTGGGCGGATGTGGGGCGGGCGGATGCGGGTGGATGCGGGGCGGGTAATGTCTCAAACCCATTACCCGCCTACCACCCACGACGGATACCACTTTATAAATCACACCCGCCCACTACCTGCTAAAATTATACCCATCCCCGCTCCAATTGGAGCGGATGCGGTGCGAAATCTACGAAACTGTACCCGTTTGCCATCCCTAATCCTCACTACTATCTTTGTAAATACACTTTCCGCATGAAATACAATACAATCATTTTTTATATATTATATGGATAGACCACTCATTCCTTCTCGTAGCTTGTTCATATCTCCAACGTTATACCTTATTGTTTAAGATTATTAAATAATTAAGTTTATCTATATAAAACTTTTATAAAATAAAAAATTATATTTTTATAGATATAGAGTAAGTTCTAACCTTAAATTCATATAAGATACTTGTTTTAAAGATTTATAATTCAATTCGAGAATCTATATAACTTTTAGGATATATATTGTATAGATAAATTTTGTATAGACGTTAAAAGAGTATTTTGATATATATATATATATATATATATATATATAAAGTTTTGGTATACTATAAAATATCATATATTTGTGATAATTGATTATTTATTTCTCTCATCCATAGAAATAGACAAAAACATTAAATCTTATGTTTGTATACATCTTATTTTATCTTGATCTCATATTGATTTCTTTATTGTTTATAATTTCCTAACAATGATATCTACACTTGTAGGAACAATTTCTCTCGTAATAATCTCTTATTTTCTCATGATTACTGGTATCGTTTTTGTATGCTTGGTTATCAACTATTATCAATGTAACATTTAGTTTCGATTTAGATCTTAGGATCAAATCGTTAGTGAAAATTGAACATATTTTAATAACAAATATTATTTTGAGTAATTTAATATACACACTTAGGCTACTTGAAGAAAATGTAGCGGAAGACGGCTATCAAATAAAGCAAAATCACAATTGATAATTTGAGAAAATAAAAATGAAGATAAAAGAGACACAAATTTTACGTGGAAAACGCCTAAATAATATAGGGTAAAAACCACAGGCAATGGTAGAAGAATTTCACTATGAGAAAATAGGAATTACAACTTCTCTCAATCTACTAAGGAGAAAACAATGATAATTCTCTCTTGATAAAAAAGAGAAAACAACTCTCAAGAAACTCTCTAAATTCTCTCTAATATTGGAAGAAAGCTAGAATGCTTTGGGATGGTTTTGAAGCTAAATGAGCTAGGGTATTTATAGTAGAAGCTTTAAGGACTAATCTTGAAAATACCCTAAATTACAATGACTAAATGTGAGATTTTGCCATGTCACTTTTAAACCATTATTAGTGCCAACTATAAACCATTATTGTTGCCAACTTACAATGCATTATGAATCATTATTATGCATTATACAACTATTATTAGTTATATGACAACTAATAATCTTGCATTACAACTATTAATCTCTCACTTGAAGATTTGATTAGAATAATCATATCTTCACACCATTCTTTCTACCTTGTACCTTCATGTTGCTTACATTTCTGACAGGCCACCAGGTAAATTTATCAGCGTTGATCGCCTTCGCCATGAAATCTGCTATGTTGTCTTTGGTATGGATCTTCTACATATCTACCGTCCCTTCTTCCACCTTTTCACGAATGAAATGGTATTGAACTCGTATGTGCTTTGTCCTTGAATGAAATTCTGAATTCCTTGCTAGATGCAAGACGCTTTGACTATCACAAAACATAGAGACATACTCTTGATTGTGCCCAAGCTCCTCCAATAGCATCTTCAACCAAATTTCTTCTTTACTGGCTTGTGTAGCTGCTACATATTCTGCTTTTGTTGTGGATGTAGCCACAACTGACTGCAATTTTGAAACCCAGCTTACAGCTCCACCATCAACTTTAAACATATATCATGCAGTAGATTTGCTTTTATCCATATCCCCTGCATAGTCAGAATCAACATACCCATTGATAAGTAAATTTGATCCTCCGTAATATAATGCAACATTTGAGGTCCCTTTGATGTATCTCAGGATCCTCTTTACTGTATTCCAATGCTCTTTGCTTGGATACACCATGTACCGACTAACCACTCCCACTGCTTGTGCAATGTCTGGTCTTGTGCATATCATAACGGACATTAAACTTCCCTCTACCGATGTATACGGTACCCGAGACATCTTCATCCTCTCTTCTTCACTGCTAGGACTCATATTGGAGGATAATTTAAAGTTAATAGGAAGAGGGGTAGAAATTGGCTTACAATCTTGTATGCTGAATCGTGACAAGATCTTCTTCAAGTAATTCTTTTATGAAAGCCAAATCTTTCTATTACTTCTGTCTCGGTGTATTTGCATCCCTAGAATCTTGTTTGCTGATCCCAAGACCTTCATTTCAAATTCCCTAGCCAGTTGTGCCTTCAATTCTTCAATATGATCTTTGTTGGGTCTTGCAACCAACATGTCATCCACATACAACAGTAATATAACAAAATCGTTATCACCAGACCTCTTGAAATAAGCACAAGGGTCCGCATCAAGTCTGTTGTATCCAAGGCACATAATGAAGGAATCAAATCTCTTATACCAACACCTCGACGCCTACTTTAGACCGTACAGAGATTTGTTCAACTTGCAAACCAAGTTCTTCTTTTCTTTTTCTTTAAAACCTTCAGGCTGGAGCATATATGTAACATCCCAAACTATGGGTTAGTGACTTAATTGTAAAGTTTCAGAATTTGGTGATTAAAGTAGAAGAATATATTAGTTCAATGATTTATCTGGAAATAAATCCTAAAAATTGTTAGTAATTATTAAAGGAATTAAAGGGCAAAATGGTCTTTTTATCTAAAAGATAATTATCTTATCTCTTTATTAAGAGATAAGCATGTAGGGAGATATTTCTCCCGAACTTCTTCTCATTCTTCTTCCTCTCCTCCCGTATCTCCAAGCTCAAAGGTGAGTCTTCTACTTAGTTAATTATTTGTTAAGTTTAAGATTGGGTTTTGATCATTAGATGATAACTAAGCTTAAGGAAAGCTTAAGTTATCTTAAGATCAAAAGATAAAGGAGATAGAGAAGATTAAAGATTAGAGGTTCTTGAATGAAATATTGGAATAGAGTTCATAACAAGAATTGAAAATTGGATTTGACTTGTTATCAATCTAAGTAAGAGATATAAAGTAATAGAATTGGATTTGAAACATGTTGCAAAATTGATGTAATTATTGAATTACATATGTAAGATAGGATTTTGAGGTTTAAGATGAAATAAATGAATATAGATTGGTTTAAGTATGTGTACTAGAGTTAAGAATGAAAAAGGGGATGAAACATGAAGGATTTAATCCAAAATGAATGAATTTTCGGGTTCAAAAAGAGGATTCTGGGTAGAGTGCATCGATGCATATTCATTGTGCATCGATGCATCAAGGTTAAAACCCAGAAATCGTTTGAAGGTGTATCGATGCACAGGAAGTGCATCGATGCACTCTTTTAAAATAAATACATCGAATGCAATTCATGCATCGATGCATAAGTAGTGCATCGATGCATCCTAATGAAACATCGAATGCAATTCGTGCATCGATACAAAAGTAGTGCATCAATGCATCTCAGTAATAATACAACATCGAATACATTTTATGCACCGATGCATCAGTAATGCATCGATGCATACCTTCATTAAAAGATGAAATTGACTTTTCTCTTGGTCTAAAGAGTGAACCATTAGAGTATATTAGTTATGATACTGATATAGATCTATGCATGATTATGTAGATATAGAACGTGATCCCGTTCTGAATCAACTGAAGGATTAGAATCGAATCAAAGCAAAGTTAAGGTGAGTGCAATTTAATTTGTACTTATATTATTGAATAAACATTTGGCTTGCGATGAGCCAGTGATGGAGTTACTATGGTAAGAAGTAACTCCTAAAATGTTATTTGATTGGTGATCAATGTTATGATTTGTGTGATTATGAGATATATAAGTTATATGGAAAGTATATGTGAAATAAGATATGAGCTTATATGAATATGTGATATGAATAAAGCTATAAGAAATGATTTATGTGAATACATGCATTTGTGATGCGTGTTATATGATATTAGATATATGTTTACACATACATATGGTATGTGACCGAAGAGAATGAACATGTGATTATAAGATCAATGATTACACGTACATTTGGTACGTGACTGAAAAGAAAAGATATATGTTCATAAGAGAAAGGATATGAATAAGTAAATTGAACTGTTATGAATGTTAATGCCCATGTTATGTGATAAGAGAGCTAGTGGTATAGTTGGCATGCCAAGGGTCGAGGGTTTACCTATGTTCTTCGGAACATATGGACTGTTTACCTAGGTTCTTCGGGATCTATGGACTAGTCCTTCGGGACAAATATTGAACTAAGGTTCGGTGCCCCATGAGGGAATTGATACGAGCTGTGGTGAAAGCATTAGTGCACAACCTCAATGTACTCACATACCTTAAGTTCTCAAATATATACATGGGCTAATGCAAGGGCTTTAAAGATAATAAATAACTTGTTATGATACTATATATATGCTTTGTTGTGAAATGACATGGATACTCGATGGTGAGTATAGAAAGGTTCAATATATGCTTACATGATAAAAAGAAATTAGTAATAATGATATGAGTACTGATAAGTATATTAATGATATATGTATAAGTATGCATTATGTTATATGAAATGGTTTGTGGTTTTATTATATGTTTTATATGCCTCACTAAGTCTATGACTTAGCGTGTAAGTGATTTACACGTAGGTACCAAGAAACGAGAAGAGCAAGAATAGAAGTGGCAAAGACAGTATCATTACTAGAAGATCAGATCAAAAGTAATTGACAAAGTAGGTATTTGGTTATGTATAGAGTGTCGGCATGTAACAAGTGGTTAATTATGAATACTCGATAGATTTTGTATTAAATGGTCTCTTTTATGTAAATTAAAGTATTTTGTTTTAATGAAAAGTTAATGTGACACTTCGGACTCGTATTCGAGTCGGATATGAGTTGGGGGTGTTACATTTAAATGGTATCAGAGCTACAATTTAGTCGATTCTCGGCATAAACCGAAGTCTAGAGTGTCTTATAAGGTATACATGCCAACAAAATAGTGGAAACTTCTGATCTGATGGAATAGTAAGTATACTGTTTTGCTAATAGAACTATATGGTTGTATTTTTATAGATGTCTGGACAAGGTAGTTTTAGAAATGAAGCGGGAGATGATCGACCCGCGGAAAGTAGTAATTCATCTTCCCTGGCCAGGCAAGGTGAAGAACAGTCACCTACTGGAGTGCCTGTACAAGATCAAGATGTTTTCTTCAGGACGTTGGACGCTATTCTGACGCGTTTTCAACCTCCTACCTCCTCTACTCAGAGGATGAATGTAGCAAAGGAATTAAAGAGATTAGGAGCTCCTGAATTCAAAGGTGAAGTTGAGGAAGGTCCTGTTGTTGCGGACCTTTGGCTTAATGATGTGAAAATAATGTTAGATGGACTCCACTCTTTTGATGTGGAAAAGTTAGATGGAGTGGTCTCCTTGCTTCGTGGGCAAGCGAGAATCTAGTGGACAAATGTCACTCTGAGAATGACAAATGACCAAGTGATCTGGTCCTTGTTCTTAGAAGAATTTAAGCACAAGTATATAGGAGACCAGTTTATCATATAAATGAAGCAAGAATTCTTAAATCTGAAGCAATTAGATTTCACTGTATATGAATATGAGTGTGAATTTAACAAGTTAAGTCGTTTTGCGGCCGAGTTAATTCCAACAGAGAATGATGAGTGTGAATGGTTTGTAGAGGGCTTGTGTCCGAGATTGAAAGAAATGTTAATAGTGTTGAACTTGTCCTTGTTTTAAGAAATCATAAATCATGCTAAAGCTCTAGAGAGAGCTCAAAATGAAAGGTTTAAGGATCAAAGAACCCAACCATATAAAAGAATGGGGGCTTCATCGAGTTCTGCACCACTCAAGAGAGGTAGCGATTTTGGTTTTCAGTCTCAGGCAAGATCTGGATCGGTAGTATCCTCCGTTAGAGAATCAAATCAAATGAAAGTGAGACAGACTCAGTCAGTAGGATCTGATGAGGGCAGAACACAACAGAGACATTGTCAGACTTGTGGAAAATACCATGGTAGAATATGTAGAATGGTTTCTGGAGCTTGTTTTCGATGTGGTGAAACGGGATATTTCGTAAGAGATTGTCCGTTAGGAACAAATGAGTCAGTACAATCGGAGCGATATGCTTCGATGTCTCAGAGAGGAAGAGGTAGAGGCAGAAGCCAACTTGAATCCTCTACTCAACAGGAAATACGCTCCACTGCTCGAGTGTATAATATTAATACCAATGAAGATTTTAATGATCCAGAGATAATAGCAGGTACTTTTCTACGATATAATAGATACATTATACTATTGTTTGATATGGGTTTGCATATTCATCGATTAGAAGTAATTTTTTGAAAGAATTGAGAATGTAATTAGAAATTATTTATAGTGATGTAGTAATGACAACCTTATTAGGGCAGAATGTTCGAGTAAGTAGGATATGTTGAAGGTGTCCCATTAGAATTCAGGGAAAAAGTTAATGGAAGAATTAAGCAATGAAGTGAAGTTTATGATATCACGAAAGATTTATTGAAGAAGTAATAGGTGAAAATGAATAGTAGAAGTATAGAAAGTATTTTAGCTCCTTGTGCAATGAAAATTCGAGGACGGATTTTCTTATAAGGAGGGGAGAGTTGTAACATCCCAAACTATGGGTTAGTGACTTAATTGTAAAGTTTCAGAATTTGGTGATTAAAGTAGAAGAATGTATTAGTTCAATGATTTATCAGGGAATAAATCCTAAAAGTTGTTAGTAATTATTAAAGGAATTAAAGGGCAAAATGGTATTTTTATCTAAAAGATAATTATCTTATCTCTTTATTAAGAGATAAGCATGTAGGGAGATATTTCTCCATAACTTTTTCTCCTTCTTCTTCCTCTCCTCCCGTATCTCCAAGCTCAAAGGTGAGTCTTCTACTTAGTTAATTATTTGTTAAGTTTATGATTGGGTTTTGATCATTAGATGATAACTAAGCTTAAGGAAAGCTTAAGTTATCTTAAGATCAAAAGATAAAGGAGATAGAGAAGATTAAAGATTAGAGGTTCTTGAATAAAATATTGGAATAGAGTTCATAACAAGAATTGAAAGTTGGATTTGACTTGTTATCAATCTAAGTAAGAGATATGAAGTAATAGAATTGGATTTGAAACATGTTGCAAAATTGATGTAATTATTGAATTACATATGGAAGATAGTATTTTGAGGTTTAAGATGAAATAAATGAATATAGATTGGTTTAAGTATGTGTACTAGAGTTAAGAATGAAAAAGGGGATGAAACATGAAGGATTTAATCCAAAATGAATGAATTTTAGGGTTCAAAAAGAGGATTCTGGGTAGAGTGCATCGATGCATATTCATTGTGCATCGATGCATCAAGGTTAAAACCCAAAAATTGTTTGAAGGTGTATCGATGCACAGGAAGTGCATCGATGCACTCTTTTAAAATAAATATATCGAATGCAATTCGTGCATCGATGCATAAGTAGTGCATCGATGCATCCCAATAATAATACAACATCGAATACATTTTATGCACCGATGCATCAGTAGTGCATCGATGCATACCTTCATTAAAAGATGAAATTGACTTTTCTCTTGGTCTAAAGAGTGAACCATTAGAGTATATTAGTTATGATACTGATATAGATCTATGTATGATTATATAGATATAGAACTTGATCCCGTTCCGAATCAACTGAAGGATTAGAATCGAATCAAAGCAAAGCTAAGGTGAGTGCAATTTAATTTATACTTATATTATTGAATAAACATTTGGCTTACGATGAGCCAGTGATGGAGTTACTATGGTAAGAAGTAACTCCTAAAATGTTATTTGATTGGTGATCAATGTTATGATTTGTGTGAGTATGAGATATATAAGTTATATGGAAAGTATATGTGAAATAAGATATGAGCTTATATGAATATGTGATATGAATAAAGCTATAAGAAATTATTTATGTGAATACATGCATTTGTGATGCGTGTTATATGATATTAGATATATGTTTACACATACATATGGTATGTGACCGAAGAGAATGAACATGTGATTATAAGATCAATGATTACACGTACATTTGGTACGTGACTGAAAAGAAAAGATATATGTTCATAAGAGAAAGGATATGAATAAGTAAATTGAACTGTTATGAATGTTAATGCCCATGTTATGTGATAAGAGAGCTAGTGGTATAGTTGGCATGCCAAGGGTCGAGGGTTTACCTATGTTCTTCGGAACATATGGACTATTTACCTAGGTTCTTCGGGATCTATGGACTGGTCCTTCGGGACAAATACTGAACTAAGGTTCGGTGCCCCATGAGGGAATTGATACGAGCTGTGGTGACAGTATTAGTGCACAACCTCAATGTACTCACATACCTTAAGTTCTCAAATGTATACATGGGCTAATGCAAGGGCTTTAAAGATAATAAATAACTTGTTATGATACTATATATATGTTTTATTGTGAAATGACATGGATACTCGATGGTGAGTATAGAAAGGTTCAATATATGCTTACATGATAGAAAGAAATTAGTAATAATGATATGAGTACTGATAAGTATATTAATGATATATGTATAAGTATGCATTATGTTATATGAAATGGTTTGTGGTTTTATTATATGTTTTATATGCCTCACTAAGTCTATGACTTAGCGTGTAAGTGATTTACACGTAGGTACCAAGAAACGAGAAGAGCAAGAATAGAAGTGGCAAAGACAATATCATTACTAGAAGATCAGATCAAAAGTAATTGACAAAGTAGGTATTTGGTTATGTATAGAGTGTCGGCATGTAACAAGTGGTTAATTATGAATACTCTGATAGATTTTGTATTAAATGGTCTCTTTTATGTAAATTAAAGTATTTTGTTTTAATGAAAAGTCAATGTGACACTTCGGACTCGTATTCGAGTCGGATATGAGTTGGGGGTGTTACATTTAAATGGTATTAGAGCTACAGTTTAGTCGATTCTCGGCATAAACCGAAGTCTAGAGTGTCTTATAAGGTATACATGCCAACAAAATAGTGGAAACTTCTGATATGATGGAATAGTAAGTATACTGTTTTGCTAATAGAACTATATGGTTGTATTTTTATAGATGTCTGGACAAGGTAGTTTTAGAAATGAAGCGGGAGATGATCGACCCGCGGAAAGTAGTAATTCATCTTCCCTGGCCAGGCAAGGTGAAGAACAGTCACCTACTGGAGTGCCTGTACAAGATCAAGATGTTTTCTTCAGGACGTTGGACGATATTCTGACGCGTTTTCAACCTCCTACCTCCTCTACTCAGAGGATGAATGTAGCAAAGGAATTAAAGAGATTAGGAGCTCCTGAATCAAAGGTGAAGTTGAGGAAGGTCCTGTTGTTGCGGACCTTTGGCTTAATGATGTGAAAATAATGTTAGATGGACTCCACTGTTTTGATGTGGAAAAGTTAGATGGAGTGGTCTCCTTGCTTCATGGGCAAGCGAGAATCTAGTGGACAAATGTCACTCTGAGAATGACAAATGACCAAGTGATCTGGTCCTTGTTCTTAGAAGAATTTAAGCACAAGTATATAGGAGACCAGTTTATCATATAAATGAAGCAAGAATTCTTAAATCTGAAGCAATTAGATTTCACTGTATATGAATATGAGTGTGAATTTAACAAGTTAAGTCATTTTGCGGCCGAGTTAATTCCAACAGAGAATGATGAGTGTGAATGGTTTGTAGAGGGCTTGTGCCCGAGATTGAAAGAAATGTTAATAGTGTTGAACTTGTCCTTGTTTTAAGAAATCATAAATCATGCTAAAGCTCTAGAGAGAGCTCAAAATGAAAGGTTTAAGGATCAAAGAACCCAACCATATAAAAGAATGGGGGCTTCATCGAGTTCTGCACCACTCAAGAGAGGTAGCGATTTTGGTTTTCAGTCTCAGGCAAGATCTGGATCGGTAGTATCCTCCGTTAGAGAATCAAATCAAATGAAAGTGAGACAGACTCAGTCAGTAGGATCTGATAAGGGCAGAACACAACAGAGACATTGTCAGACTTGTGGAAAATACCATGGTGGAATATGTAGAATGGTTTCTGGAGCTTGTTTTCGATGTGGTGAAACGGGATATTTCGTAAGAGATTGTCCGTTAGGAACAAATGAGTCAGTACAATCAGAGTGATATGCTTCGATGTCTCAGAGAGGAAGAGGTAGAGGAAGAAGCCAACTTGAATCCTCTACTCAACAGGAAATACGCTCCACTGCTCGAGTGTATAATATTAATACCAATGAAGATTTTAATGATCCAGAGATAATAGCAGGTACTTTTCTACGATATAATAGATACATTATACTATTGTTTGATATGGGTTTGCATATTCATCGATTAGAAGTAATTTTTTGAAAGAATTGATAATGTAATTAGAAATTATTTATAGTGATGTAGTAATGACAACCTTATTAGGGCAGAGTGTTCGAGTAAGTAGGATATGTTGAAGGTGTCCCATTAGAATTCAGGGAAAAAGTTAATGGAAGAATTAAGCAATGAAGTGAAGTTTATGATATCACGAAAGATTTATTGAAGAAGTAATAGGTGAAAATGAATAGTAGAAGTATAGAAAGTATTTTAGCTCCTTGTGCAATGAAAATTCGAGGACGAATTTTCTTATAAGGAGGAGAGATTGTAACATCCCAAACTATGGGTTAGTGACTTAATTGTAAAGTTTCAGAATTTGGTGATTATAGTAGAAGAATGTATTAGTTCAATGATTTATCTGGAAATAAATCCTAAAATTTGTTTCTAACAAGGTTCTGTTCATCCGCTCTGCCACTCCATTTTGTTGAGGAGTATTTGCCACTGTGAATTATCTTTTGATGCCTTCTTTCTTGCAAAAGTCATCAAATTCTTCACTTGCGTATTCTCCTTCATTATCTGTTCTGAAACACTTGATCTTATTTCCATAATCAAGTTCCACCCACGCTTTAAAGTTTTTGAAAGTGGAAAACACATCTGACTTCTTCTTAATAGGATACACCCAACATCTCATGGAGTAGTCATCAATAAATGAGACAAAGTATTTTGCTCCGCCTAGGGATGTAACAGGTGCTTTCCATACATCAGAGTGAACCAATTCTAGGACACTTTTGGCTCTAGAATTTGACGTGTTGAATTTCAACCGGTGATGCTTACTTGTTATGCAATGCTCACACAAAGGAAGTGATACATTTGTTAAGCATGGAAGTAGCTTTTTCACCACAAGGACTTTCATTCCTTGTTCTGACATGTGTGCAAGTTTCTGACTCCATAGCATTTCAGAATCTGAACTACATGAGGCAACAGAGGCTTCTGCTTCTAGCAAAGTTTCTCCCTTCAGCATGTACAAGTTTGCAACTATCTTTTCGCCTTTCAGCACCACAAGTGCTCCACGGAACACCTTCATGATTCCTTTCCGTGTTTCAATCTTACTTGCATTATTATCCAATAATTCGTAGGATAATAAATTTTTCTTTAAGCCTTTCACGTGCCACACAACTCGTACAACTTTAATTGTTCCATCATACATCGTCAATTTGATGGTTCTCACGCCAATGATCTCTAAGGCATGATCATTGTAACTATACACAGATCCTCCTGAGACATGTTCATAATGATGGAACCATTCTCTTCTTGAGGTCATGTCAATGAGCCATATATCTGCATATCTCTTTCTACCTTCTACGGTGGTTGACGCTTCACAGCATAGAGCATCTCCATCATCTGAAGTGTTTGCAGTATTGCCTTGTGGATTGGAGTTTTTATTTAGACTCCAACAATCCTTCATCAAGTGAACCTTCTTTCCACAGTTATAGCACTTTAAATTCTTCTTGCTTATCGACTTCGATATACCATGTTTGTGACTGCTGCTTTGGCCACGTTCTGTTGATCTCCCTCTTATCGTTTTCAATGCTTCTGCTTGTTACAGATTTACTTGTCTGTCTTCATTGTTCTTACGTCAATTTTCTTCTTGTAGAACATCAGCTGCAACGTCATCGAAGACTAGACTGGTGACATTACTGTTTGTCAAGTTGATGATGAGTTGATCATAAGAATCCGATAGACTTTGAAGTAGAAGTTCAGCACGTTCTTGTTCTACTATTTTACAACTTAAGGATGTAAACTGAGAAAAATAAAGTGTTCAGTGTGTTTAAGTGTTCCGTCACTGAAGTAGATTCTGACATCCGGAGAGTGTACGATTTCCTCTTAAGGAAAATTTTATTGTGCAACGATGTGGCCTCGTACAATTTGGTGAGATGATCCCATATCTTCTTAGTTGTCTTCTTTTCCTCGATGCTTGACAATACTTCATCTGCTAATGCTAGATGAAAGTTTGTCATAGCATTCCCGTCCATTTCGATCCATTTGTTTTTGTATGTGAAATCTACCGGCTTTTCACTAATAGCTGCTAGACAACCTTCTTTCCTCAGGATGGCCTTCATCTTCAATTTCCACAATGATAAATTTCTCTCAATATCAAATTTTGTTGCCATAGTTTCTATTACGGATAACTCCCATTATTTCACTATCGTGAATAGTTCTCTGGAACCTTCAAAGAATGGGTAATACCTTCTTACTTTCTTATGTTGGAGGATCCATCTTTTGGTGGCAACCACAAAGACAATAAACAGATATTACACACTCAAATATGGTTCTGATACCAATTATTGTGGAAGACGACTATTGAATAAAGCAAAATCACAATTGATAATTTGAGAAAATAAAAATAAAGATAAAAGAGACACATAATTTACGTGGAAAACCTCTAAATAATATAAGGTAAAAACCCCGGGCAACGGTAGAAGAATTCCACTATGAGAAAATATAAATTACAACTTCTCTCAATTTACCAAGGAGAAAACAATGATAATTCTCTCTTGATAAAAATGAGAAAACAACTCTCAATAAACTCTTTAAATTCTCTCTAGTGTTGGAAGAAAGCTAGAATGCTTTAGGATGGTTTTGAAGCTAAATGAGCTAGGGTGTTTTAATAGAAGCTTTAAGGACTAATCTTGAAAATACCCTAAATTACAATTACTAAATGTGAGATTTTTCCATGTAACTTTTCAACCATTATTAGTGCCAACTATGAACCATTATTGTTGCCAACTTACAATGCATTATACAACTATTATTAGTTGTACATGACAACTAATAGAAAATATAGTTCAACCTTATTAATATTAGCGTGCATGTCCATATAATTTTTTCATACGATGTTGTAAATATTTAAATATGTCAATCAATAATATAATAAAATCAAATGTCAAATATATAGAGGTGGTAAACGGGTCATTTGGATCAGGTTTGGGTAGGGCCATTTCGAGTCGGATAATTTCGGGTCTAGATTAAATATGGCAATCAATAATATAATAAAATCAAATGTCAAATATATAGAAATGTTGTGTCTCAACAACGTTCATATTTAGTCGATCGAATTCCGACCGAAAGAATAACGGAGTATTCGTCAGCGCATGATGACTGCAAGAGATCCGTATCTGCGGATGTTGATATATCTTCAACAATCCGATCTTTTTCTTGTCATATTTGTATGTGGCTTCAAGGTGTACCCGAGGTTGATTCAGACTCTGATCGAACATCAGCTCGAGACGCACACCTTCTATTTCCCGAGTGGTGAAGCGATAATTACTTTGGAAGACGTTGCTTACCAACTCAGTGTTCCTGTGAATGGAGCCCCCATGGTGAGGTAGAATAATTACGAACCCAAAACGTTGGTTTACGAAGTTTTGGAAAATGTGTCACCATCTGAGTGCATCGATGGTATCGGGTACGGATGACATGGTTGGAGTCTAAATTCCAAGTGACTAACGACTTTACCGAGGACGAGGTTATTTTTGCATCTCGAGTATATCTTCTCCAACTGATCTGAGGGATATTACTACCAGATAAGTCTGGTAATTTGGTGCACACACAGTATCTTCAAATATTAAATGACTTTGTTGAGTGTTGCAATACCAGTTGGGGCTTGGCGATTTTATCCTTTATGTATCGAGAGCTTTGTAAGGCTGTAATTGTCGGGCGGGGTCGAAAATACGATGTAGCAAACTGTCTAATATTGTTACCATCGTGGGCATGATATAGTTTCCCATTTTTTATGTCGATTACAACAACCCCGGTCGAGTTTCCACTTGTTGGAATGTAATTTTTTTAACTTTGTTTTTAAATTTGAAATAATTTTTTAATCAATTTTTAAATATTTTAGATAACGCCATAAAATAACCGAGACGAAGTTGTCTGGTGCCACTGCAAAAGATATACGGATGAGGATCGACATCGACGGTCGATATGCGATATACATTTGTTCTTTTATTATTTTTTCAGATATATTTTTAAACTTTATACATATTAACTTTGATATTTAATATTTAAAATTTTATTGGCTTCTGTATGCTGATGACAAGATCTACCAATTATTTCCACCACAATTTTTTTAGGGAGTCGATTTATGGTGTGTCGCTACGCCGTTATTACATTTTGTGATTGTTGAGTGGCACGATGCTAATAGAGTTCTGCGATAGCATGTGTCACATCAGTCGATTCCTATGTAATTCGTTAAGATGGACCGCTCCAGAGAATTGATACGTGTGGGAAACATACCAAAAATTGGTCGGCGAAGCACGCTGACTATATCGAGCTATGGAATCAGCGACACCTATCGCTCCCCCATGGTACGATATTACACCGCTGTACCTAGATTTCGTCCATTCTCCCTATCTCCGAAAATGTGAAGTAAATGGGAATACATATCTCACGACACCACAAGATAGGAGAGAATGGGAACAACATCAGACCAGATTCCCCAAGTCCAAAAGAAATCATCAGCGTCTTTTTCTTCTGCTTCAGCATCTGCAGCTGAATAGTATTATAATGCATCTCAGGCAAGTTTCGATTAAATCCTACATATCATACTTCAGTCGAGACTCAACCGACTTGGGTTGGAGGTTCATGGGATGCAATGCAACACACTCAAACATCTTCTACAGAATATGTGGTTGAGGGTGAATGAGATCATATCATTTATAGTCAACAACATAGCTATCAAGTCGATTCAGTAACGACAATGATAGCGTCAAATACCATAACCCCATCATCGTATTTAGAAGGTGGATCTCAGAGTGTGTTAAGTACACCTCATTGGCAAGATGAAGACGACGACGATCAAGGCCAACAACCCCGCCGTACTTGACGAGCTCTGCGCCATTATCATTCGACCACTCATCAGCATCGTCAAGAACTTAGAAAATATAAATAAATTATATTAGTTTGTAAACAGTTTTCTTTCAATAAAAAATATAATTAATTTTAATTAATTTTTTTAAAATTTAACTTGATGGAACTCGTCACCTCGAGTTCCTTTGTGACCGTTAAAGAACTGCTTGTTTGACCAACGACTACAAAATGGTTAGTTTTTTGAATTCGAAGGAACTCGTCACCTCGAGGTGACTAGTTCCCCTCTTTTTTTTAATTTCTATTTTTAAATTTTTTTCAATAATCAAAAAAATATTTTTTAAACGGACTCGTCATCTTAACGTAACGAGTCACGAAAAAAATAATAAAATATCAGCCTACGTGATATCCACTCATTCAGATCCATTAAACGGACTCCTCACCTTGAGATGGCGAGTTTACCTAACACTGTAGCAAATATCGTAAATACCTAAATAATATTGGATGATGGGTAAATCCCTAAATTATTATTCTAATGCCCCTATTGGGTCAAAAATATCCGATATATAAGTGTAGACATCAATTTCTAGGCATTTGGGCCTATGATGAGAGAAATAGCGATCGGATTTTATTTTCGCTTTTGGGTTTTCTATTTAAAGTATAGATGGAATTTTATTTTTGGGTCGAGATATTAAAGTCATTTTCAGATTTTATGTTTTTATTGCTGAAAGAAAAAGCTCATTGGGCCTTGTTGGGTTGAGCTTCGAACTTGTCCAAAAAACAGCTCAATTTGTCACTTAATCCACTTTGTTCTAGAATCACCTCAATTAATTTCCAACAATTTTCAAATTATTTATTCGTATATAGTCATGGAATCAGATAAGCACAGTTGGATAAACAGAAGAAGATTTTTTGTTGAGGTCTATATAAACACTTTTCTTAAGATAAATTTGTCCTCTTTCAATGCTTTACATAATATTGGATGTCAATCTCTCATGATATAACAACAAATGATCATAATAGTATGCACAACAGTGATTAGTCAAACACAATCTTATATTTTTCTATCACTAGAAATAAAAAATTTGCAAGAAATTTTCTGACCCTTTTCCTATTCTAAGTTGCGTCTAAGTTATATCCCAACTAACTCTCATATAGTGGAGAGAAAATAAATTGAAAAATTAAGATCATTTGATGAAGAAACTATTTCTTTCATAAAAAGAATTATTAAAAAAATAATAGATATAATTAAATTTATACAAATTTAAATTAATTTTAAAGAATTATCTATTTTGTTTGCACATAAATCTTCCACCTTTCACTTAAGGTTTACTTACAGTCTTTTGGGTTTGTAAATGTTTTTATCTTCTCCTGGAAAAGAAAGATCAATATATATATATATATATAACAATAATAAATAAATAAAAAGGACTAATATTTGTTGGTGGAAATTTACAAATTTTACAGCTTCTCATGGCAGCAACGAAGCGACAGCCAATGTTAGTTGGCTTTATCTTTTTCTCACATCTATTTTTCTTTTTGATCAAATATTATTATTCTTACTATAATTTTCAATTTCAAATGTTTCTTTCCAGTTTACGTTGATGCAAATTTACTTCACATTCATTTTTTTTTAATTGTTTTTGTGTTCACAGTTAAAATGAAATCAAATGGAAAAATATGGTCTTGGGTTGTGCAGCACTTTTCTTTTGTTGGCATCTAAATTTAGAGCACTGGTTTGGAAAAATAATGAGGCTAAAATAAAATGCCGAAATATTAATCTATTGTTATAAAATAATTATTAAATATATCATATTATTATAAAATAATCATTAAATTTATCAAATTCTATTATTATTTTATAACTTACAGTAATTATTTCTTAAAATAAATTTAATGAATTTTAAAGTTTTAATAATTATAAAATAATTATAAAATAATTTTAACATAATTTAATATAGTTTGTATTTCTTGATAAAATACCATCCCACATTCACTTTGTTGCTCTTTAATTAGAAGCAAAAAAGACACATCTTTATATAGACCATCTCAGCTTAAGTCCTATCTGCAACATTAGTACCCAAAGTACTAAACATTCTCTCTGAATTCCTCTTGCTCAGGTTAATTTCCTTCCTTTGCCTGCTCTCATTGAAATCTGCTCTTGCTAAAAGTTCTACTGCTTCATTTTCTTTCAATTAAATTGAATATAAAGTTAAATCTAGATCTTTTCCCCCCGGGTTTTTGTTGATGTTGATTCTGCAGATATGGGGTTTTTTTCCCTTGAAAATGTTACTTGAGTTTTCTGGGGAACTTGGTAAGTTTTACTTTGTGTGAATGAGCCCAAGAACAAGAAAATGGATCATATTTTTGAATCCAGTTCTTGGTTATTTTCTGTAATTACGTGTTTTGGATCAAGTTTTGAGCGTTTTGTCAAGATATGCTTTTTCATCACTTGCCATATTTGGTTTTGATTACCAATTGCAATTACTAGTTTTACATAGAAGATTGAACCCTCACATCCTGATCTAAATTGTGAAAATGGGTTCTGAATTCTGATCTTGTGAATGTTATTTTAGTGTTATGTTCGTCATGTACACTTTTGGGGGGGGGGGGTTCACCTTTTAGCTGCAAATGCAATATAACTGTGAAGGATTTGGTTATTGTAGGATTTGGGGAGTGGAAAATGGAAATTTCCAGGATTTTTGTGTTCACTTGTTGTGCATTGCTCTTGTGCACCACCTTGGCCTATGGTCAAGCCAATAGCCCTCCGGCTCTGGTCGCAATGAGCCCAACTCCAACACCGGCACCAGCATATGTGAACCTCACTGATTTACTCTCAGTGGCTGGTCCATTTCACACTTTCCTCGACTACCTCGAGCTGACGAAAGTCATCGACACCTTCCAAAACCAAGCCAACAACACTGAGGAAGGCATTACAATTTTTGTACCAAAAGACAATGCCTTCAAGGGTCTTAAAAAGCCTTCATTGTCCAATCTAAGTGATGATCAGCTTAAATCAGTCGTCCTTTTCCATGCCTTGCCCAAATTCTATTCCCTTGCTGACTTCAGTGAACTCAATACAAAAGGCCCCATTGGTACCCTTGCTGGTGGCCAATACACGTTGAACTTCACCGATGATTCTGGCACCATTCATCTCGATTCTGGATGGAGCAAAACAAAAGTGACCAGCGCCGTACACTCAACCGATCCCGTCGCAATCTATCAAGTCGATAAGGTCCTTCTTCCCAAGGCAATCTTCGGTACCGACATACCTCCGACTCCTGCTCCAGCCCCGGCTCCCGATATTAGCCCTGCAGCTGCAGCGGATTCTCCATCAGCAGAATCCAAAGGAAGTAGTTCTTCACCGGAGCCTTCACCTTCAACTTCATCATGTCATAGGATCGTGAACTTGAGCAATTGGAGGCAGCTGGTTTTGGCTGTCTTAGCTGGTGGGGTTGTCATGTTTTGCTAAGATAAGGACTTGATTGCGTCTAATTTAAATTCATGGGGACCTCACACAGCTGGTTTCTAAATTTACATTGATTTTTGAAACCATTTGTATTGTTTATTCAGGTTAGTGTTAAAAATGTGAGGTCTTCTGTTTTAACTTTCAATTATAATGGCCTTTTGCCCGAATCTCCTGTTTCCCATTTTATCATATACATGTATCCCTTCTATTTGCCCCAATATTTTTATTTACAATGCAAGAAGGATGGAGAAATGGTAATAGTTGATACATTGCTCTCTTTTGAAAAATAATAATTTAATCCTTATATTTAAAACAAGACAGATATTGGCAAAGGGCGTCGTTCTACGTCTTGTTCCAGTCTTGGTTGATATTATTATTAGATCTCACCTTCATAAAGAAAAGGGAAAGATTATTTATGAAAAATCAAAGATAAAATTTAACCAAAAACATAACGAAAAATGTTTAAATTTCATATTTATATATATTTTTTAATTAAGATGGATTGATTATAGTTAGTATATATTAAAAAAAAAAAGCTCTTTAACTATTTCATATAGATTGTTGGATTCATGCAATTGCAAATGTAATTGAAAAAAGTTAAGAATGGGAGATGATTGTTCTCACATAGTGATTAGAAAGAGAGGACCACCACCTCTAAAATAATGATGGAGCGCAACTTCACGATTAAAAGGCCAAGTGGCTGTGAGTGGGTGACCCAACAAATGAAGCTCAGATCATCATCCATAATCAATTGCTACCTTATACTTGTATTGTATTGCACTGCAAGATTATTAATGTGTTGAAGAATCGGGAAAAGTAAACAAAAGAACATAAGAATTTTAACGAGATTCAGTAATGTGCTTAAATCTTCGATGCCTAGGCGGCACTAGAAATTTTATTTAATGTCTCATACCTATCATAATACAACACAATTATATATACCCACCATGCCTCTTCTTTTCCTTTCCTATCTCCATTTTTATTGTGGGTTTAAGGTTTCAACTTTATATTGTGTTATTCAACTATAAAAGAGTAAAAAACTATCTTAATAAAATAATAATATATACAATTATTAAATTAAAAATAGAATAATTATTTTAAAAAATAAAAATAATATGAGCAAGTTGTTTACAAATACGTGCGAGCTTGAACAAAAATTGAGGCTTACATTTCGAGCTAGGTTGACTTCATGACTTATGCAAACATCAAAAGTGTTAAGTCTTCTGCATAAATTCAGTCGGGCCATCAACATCTCTACCAGTACATTTCAAAATTCAGTCATAGTCCAAACGATTTATATACAATATAACTAAATTATAAGGACATAAAATAATTATATTATAGAACAAAAATTAAATCAAATTATAATATATGGACTGATCCTAAGTCTTGTTCTCGTTTCTAGAAGAAGAAAAAAACCACGTGGTTACCAAGTAAATTTTAAATAAAAAAAATTATACCCTTGTTTTATTCATTTTAATTTATTTTAAATAAAAGTTATCAAAATATTATATTAAAATACTATCAAATTAAATTCTAATTTAATCATAGTCGCATATGTAAAACTAAGTGCTTTAAACTTATATCTGATATAATTACATACCAACCTTTAAATGAGTTTACTAATTCTTTCTATGTAAAATTGACATAAAAGTAGAAAAATTTATTTTATGAACCCTTCTCATCACGTAAGATATGAACTCGACTAATTAAATTAAAATATGACAGTAATTTTTTTACTCATCATTAAAGCTTAATTTTTAATTATTTCTTTATTTCTATATTAAAATTATATTTTTATGTCTTTTTCGTCCTCCTAACTTTCTCTCCCTTCTCTTCATCTACTGTCACTTCCCTTCGTTCTTTATTTTTGATGCTTGCAACCTAAATCATGTTATCTTCAATACATATTAAGTCTATAAAGAGCGGTTTTGGGATTGCTATAACATCGACAACGGTGATTGCGGCAATTGGTTACCCAAAAGACTATGGCCAATATGACTCAATCGGTTATGGTTCAAAAAAGATGAGATTGATTCAACGTGTGAATCATAATCTTCATTGTCACTCTACCACCACTTAATTATCACTATTGTTGAAACCATGGAAGCTAAAAACAAAGACATAAGAAAATTAAAGACTATTTCGGACAAGAGATATTTTAGCTTACTTAGACTCGTTTAAGAAGAAAAAACAAAACATAGAGTATGATACAAGATTTAGTGAAGAGATTATGGTGACGGTGGCAATGATGATTATGGTTAATGGAAAGAGAGGGGAAAGAAAGTTGAGGGGTTGAAGAAGAGATGAAAATATAATTATTTTAAGATGAGTCAAAGAAAAGGGATTCATTTTTTTGGGTAAAGTACATATGATTGATGAAGAAATCATATATGGGAAAAATTATGTGTGCCTAGTTAATAATCTCCCTAAGTCTAGATGGAGGAAAATAGTACACATAACTCTTAAGAGGACAAAACATAACAAGAAATATCGAAAACACTATCCATTAAACATCACAATGAACTGATCCCGATTCATCCTCCCGGAATAAATCTAGAACTCTAGTCGGTGGAAAATCTAGTAAATGAAGAGAGAAATCCTCACAACAAGTTGATTTGGTCACGAAGTCAGCCACTCGATTGCCTCTACGAGAAATCCAGTAAATAAACCGAGAATTTTATCTTTTATAAAAAAAAGAAGAAAAGAGATTCCTATTTTATGCAGATGAAATCCAATTTTTTAAGTTGATTGATATGGTACGAAGAATAATGAGTCGGGAAATAAGGATTAATAGCGGATTTAATTTTTTTTAAGATGGACACATATATGTATTATTAATAAAAAAATTATATAAAATGAATATAAATAAAATTTCAGAGTAAACATTGTCAATAAAATAAAGAGTTAACATAAAAAATTTGAATTTAGGACCAGATATTAAGCGTATGAGAATAGCATGGTCCAAGTGATCATTATCCCATTTCTCATTATCCCATTTCTTCCGTCTAATTTTATTTAATATTATGATCTATTATCAGCATTGGTTTTTCTTGATTTCTTGATTTTAATATTTTCTCTAATGTTTTGTACTAAGCATGACCATATTAATTCTAAAACATTTTTCATATGTAAATATTTTATTATTTTTGAATATTTATATATTTTACAATTATTTTAATTTTATAAAATTAAAAAAAAATAGATTCTTTAATAATTTTGAAGGTGTGCTTCTTTAAATTTCTCTGAATAAATTGGATAATTATTTTGTATTGAAGATTTAATTGATTTTTTATATAAAAAATTTATAGAATTTTTATTCTTATTGAAAAGTCACATAAGATAAAATAACCATGTAAGTCATATAGATTTATCCCTTTTTTTTTGGGGAGGGGGGGGGGGGGTTTACAATTTGTTCGAAATTAAGTGAAACTCAAAATACCAATATTGATTAAAGGAATACATATGAATGTCCTATGTCAAAAACTAACCAAAAACAAAAACCTCCATTTTTATCTATGGCTCAATCAGCAAGCACACCCCAATTTGGTTTCATTTCAATCCCACATCGCTGCATCTTCAAGAGCACCATTTGCCTCATCTTTCTTTGACATCCGACTTCACTGCTTCAATTGCCAACTTCACTCATTACCATGCAAGTCCAACTAGAAAAACACAAAAAATGCAATCTAATTCAGCTATTTAACCTCGGCTTAATTCTCCATTTCTTTTATTCCGATACTTTTTTTTAATAGTCTGGGACGATTAAAAGATAATATTTGTGGAGAATGAAAGCACTTTGAACCGATTAAATGTGATATTTAGAATGATATCTCCAAACAGTTTTATTAAGAGTGACCCTGAGATTTTTTTTTTTTGTTGATAAAAAGACCAATGGGAAATAAATAAAATGAACATTGGGATGTATAATGACTATGAATTGAAATTTTACATTTTTATGGCCTAAAACATCATGAAAAAATATAATAGGGAAAAAGAAAGCAATCTCTTCACCTGTCCTTCCCATAGAGAAATGCATGCCAGTAATTTTCATTTTCTTCTCCATTATAGGATGTTTGATGTACAAACTCCCAGTCTTTTACACAACACACTTTTATTTCTCATTCATGGAGTTTAGCCTTCTCAATCTCAGATCGAGCTCTTTCATTACCTCCGTTTCTTGCTTTTTCCTTTGCTTTGATATCGTGTTTGTCGTCATGAATCCCATCATATCAAATGCAACCTGCACACATGTAAAGCAAGGTTTCATTTGATTGTTTGTGAAGGAAGATTGATACAGATTTTCATACACCAAGACCATACCCCTAAAATAACGAAATCTACCATGTTCGATTCGGATTAGGATCTGGTTTGTTACTTTTGGGTAAACTCATCATTTCCATTCAAACATGGAAGATACACTTATAACTGTAAAACGCATTCAAGTTAATGGTGATTTAACTATGGAATGGAAAATAACAGACAAAAGCAATAGATGGGAGCCGGACCCTTCGATTTAACTATGAAATGCCATGATCTCCTATCGGGTTTCTGTCAAGAACTAGGGTTGCTAGTCATTTCACTTCTCCGAACAGAATGACAAAGCAGTTTCGAAATGCTACGAAAGAAAAACAACAATGGAGGAACAAACAACGACAAATCTTACCGTCAATAACTCATCAGGGTCAAAAAGGTGATGGGTACTTCTCTGTAATATATTAATAATGTCACCAACCTGATGCGTTAGAAGCAATTCATGTTCATTCATCTGAAAAAGCAAACCAAAACTTAACTTAGCTCCCACGGCATTGTTTTGACAACTGGGCCATGTTAGGACTAAACATTGAACGAAATTATCTTGTAATGGAATGCAAAAGAACAAATGAAAAAGACATTGGCACCTTAAATATAGCCAAAGCTACATGGAAAAGAACCTTTGCCCCCTCGTAGAAAAGAACATCCCATACCCGCATAGTCGTCTGGACAAATAGATCAACAGAGAGAGAAGTCAGAAAGCAACTTCGAATAAAATTGACATCGATTATAACAGAAGGGGTATATATGGTAATGTAAAATCGTTGTTACCTCTGAAGGTAAGCTTTTAGAAAAGAGGCACAGGAACCACTCAGTAGCAACAAGTGAGACATCGAACCCCATTGCTTCCAAATGAGTAGCAATACTGCAGCGTTTTAGTTCAGTTTTTAATAAGGTTAGTTCCGTCCAAACGTAGAGCTAGAACAGATTAATTTAACCAAAACTATGCTCATAACTAAAACAAGTTAATTCTCACAAAATACCTTGGGCATTTCTTAGCAAGCAAATCCTTGAAAACCCTTTGCTCAACATGGCATCCAGATAAGTTATTCGTATAGCAGTCATTAACTAAAACGTTCTCAAGTAGGACGGCAAGCATCCAAAATACATCTTCTTCTGTTTTCATGACAAGCAATAATAATGCAGCAACATAATTTAATCCCTGTACCAAGAACAAGTTTTGTCTTAAAATGAAATCGTAAAATGTAGAATCAATATGTGATTACTCAAAAAAATAAAGTTGGCAATAGTAGGGACCAAGTGAAAGTGGTATTTTGGAATGATAAGTTTTATTAATATTCCAACATCAAATTTGATATGAATAATTAATAACAAAAGTAATCAAAGAAACACAGGGAACAATGGGGGTTTAATTCAGGTCTAAACTTAAGTCACTGTAAAGGCTTGGACAAAATGACCGAAATCGAAGTTTTATTTTCCTCTTCAGTGGATTAGGGCTTGTAGAAAAAAAATAAAAAAGGCATGATTTACATATCAAACTTCAAAAAACTTTGGCAGTGATAAGCTTGCATGATCACTGGTCCTTTATGCCCCATGAAAATTAGATGCAATCAAATTCTGTAAGACAATCATAAAATTTATGAACTCACCTGACAGTAGCCTACATCAGAATCACGGAAAGAATACGCCAGAAGCACACGCCTTAGAGCTGCATGGCCCTCTACTGTGTCCAACCATGGGTGACCAGGGAAGGTTCGTGGAAGGTCCTGCAAGAATACATATAATAAAATAAAGGCTCAACCAAGTAACCTAATTTAAAAGAAATGAAGCACCATAATAATTCAATATACAGAAACTTTAATCAATAAACTAAATCACAATTTTAGATATATCCAGTCAACAATTATGTGTTAGACCTTCACATTCATTAGGAGTTTTCACAAGTATTTTTGAAAGATAAACTTATTAGTTTTTTCAGACTCAATAGGACCAAATGACAGTATTCTCATTTCTGTATTTGAATCCCCAGACCATTGAGAACTTCACATCCAAGACATTTGAAACCATTGATCTCTGTTAGGATTATGTATATATCTTCATAAAAAATATTATTATTTTATATTCAATTACTGCTGAAAAAACACAAGAAAATCCCATAAGATCTTCAAATTTGATTGGAATACATGATAATTCTGCATTTTCAACAGCATATGTTTTCAATTAGAACCTCTTGAGATTTTCATTACAAAAGAAACCTTTTTTTCAAAAGATCAAAAACCTTATAAAGGGATTACTCCTAATATTAGTCCATGGAAACAAAATCATTCTTGCATTTACGTCCATCATAAGAGATTATGCATTTTCAATTCCAAATTCATTATTCAAAAAGTAACCAAACAAGCCTCTCGAGAAAAGACCAAGACAAACACCAACTCCAAGATCAAGAATCATAACAAAGATCCAGGAAATAAAGAAGACAATTTCCAATTAAGAAAATGAAAAAAAAACTCAAGGACTCACATGATCAATCTGACGAGTTGCAGGCGTGTCCATACCTTCAACGGCCTTCAACAAATCATTATAATAGCTTTCAGGCGCCGACGACTTCTTCTTGGCGGCACCGGAAAGTGAAAACCAAACCTTAGGCCTAAGCACAGGGGGAATACCTTTCCTAATAAGTTTCTTCAATGCAATGGCATTAACAAAACCCGACAACTTGAGTGAAGATTTCAATCCAATCGCGGAAGAAACCTGCGGCTTCAAATACCAATTGGCCCCTTTGCTTGCTTCGAGTGCCCACCAGACACGCCCTTGTTGCTTCACCTTTTCTCTCACCTCATTCAACACATTCACATCATCCACGTTGCCTTCCACCGTGAACCCATAAAGGTCTTGAAATTTGACAATAATATTTGCTCTCCTCGTGTGGATGCTTTGCCTTAAGATGGGGAATTGTGCCTGCCAATCCAAGGGAATGTCCCTTTTGCTTTGGGCACCATACATTTTCCCCTTCTTTTTTTGATGATGGATGGATGGATGGATGGATGGAGAGAAAAGAAGAAATGGGTTATCAGGGTCGTGTCAGAGATGGGAGAAAACTACAAATTTTGAAACCGTGAAAAATGGTCAATTAATTGGAGCTTCCAAGCTCAGAAATTCAAACTCTTTCAAATGGGTTTGATTTAAAACAAGTTTGGATCTACCAGAGGACAACGCTCTCACACATTTGGATGGCTATCAATCTTTTCCCATTCATATATTAAAAAAAAATCAATTTTTTTTTATTTTTTTTCAAATACCCGATAGCTGAAAATAAAAAAAACGGCAAACAAAGCAAAGCGCAGACTTCATTTTTTTTTCCTCCTCTATAAGAGAGAGAGAGAAAAAAAACAAAATGAAACAAAATTTTCTAAAAAAAGGAATTTCTTTTACTTATTTATTTGAATGACCAGAAAAAAAGAAACAGAATATGAAGAAATTACGAGGTTCTGAGCTGGATTCATCTTCTTCTCTCTGCATAAAGAAATCCCAACTGTTCCCATGGAAGATAACATTCAACAGGTAGTTTATCATGACTGACAACATTAACATTCTACGTGAATATTATATTTTTATAAATATATCATCTTTGTGCGTTTTTAGGATAAAATACTCTTTTCACATAAATACATCATGCAAATATTTTATTAATTCAAGGTGATTATAAGTAATATATATTCTAAATATTTTTAATTATTTGATAATGATATCTAGAAATAACGACAATTCCTTTAACAATTAAGATAAATTAATTCGTGCATACCATGCAATATTTTTTACACTCAACCTTAAGATATTTGTATTTTTGGACAATATCAATACTGAGTTGACAAATTGAAACCCTAATATTATTAATGACATTGATACCAAAGTTTAATATTCATACGAAAAGAACAATATCAATATTTCAAACATAGACATTGATACCTTCTCTTCTCGATACAATTTATCCATACGTCTATCATATATTCATGTACTATCAATAACTAAAAATAATTATTTAAAGCTCAAAAATCACCTCAAAACCTCTTTATCTATTATAATTTAGGTCATACTCTTTATAGAATCTAGAGGACTACTATAAATTCATTTAGGTTTGATACACTTTTAAGTGCATAAATTATATATTAAATTGACTTTTGATAACTAATTTTTATTTATTAAAAATAAGTGTTTAATATTTTCTTTATTATATTTATAGGTGTTTATCGTTATATTTTTTAAATTTTTTAATATAAAATATATATTTAAAAAAAATCAACTCCTCTCCCTTCCCATCCTAGTGAACACCTCCCCCTCCCACCATCAAATTAGTTTGGTTGAAATTAAATCCAAGTTCAAAATAGGTGATTCCATGGCGCACGTGAAGTTGATTCCAAGCTCAAATGCGCGTAAAGATAAAAAAAATTGTAAATCTACGCGACAAAAATTAAAGATTTTATAAATCGGCGATTATGTTTTAAAGGATTAGGGATTTTAGAAATATAAAGGATTGAGATGACATTAAGTACAATGATTGATTACTGGGTGGACGCCGCCGACTGGGTGACTATTTAACATTGACGATGGTGGCTGGAAATGACAATCGGCGGTTGATAATGGGTTTGAATAAGATATTTTAATTTTTTAAGATTTTTTTGTAATTTAAAAAAAATTGGGTTGTAAATTATAAAAAAAATATATTTTTTGTTTTTTATTTTAAATAAAAATTCTTAAAATTATCATAATGTGACACGTGTCACTTAATATAATTTTTTAACAACAATTAATGCCCGAGCATCTAAAAGTATAATGTTAGAAACGTTAGCTATCTATTTTTAACAAAAAAATCTTTAGATACAAAAATTCAATTTAAAGTATAATTTAAGCACTTAAAAATGCATTAAACCATTCATTTAACATAAATTATAATATGTTCAACATCAATATCACTAATTTAGCTCCCAAACATGCATAACTCAACAAAATATATATTATACAGAAAGTATCACATTTATGAATGTCACGATATATTAAAATATTAGAAATACACTATCTTAACTCTAACATTAAATGAAGGTTTCTTATTGAACTTTTTCTAATCTTCTCCTTGTCTCTAATACTAGATAGCTTTCATTAATCAAACAATAAGTAGGGAAGGCTCTAATCATTTGGAATGACAAGATAAACATTAAAGACAAATTTTAAAACATAAATTTGTTCTAAATGCTCTTAGATTTGCCTCAAACGTAAAACCCTCTCTAATCATCTCATTTTGAAGCTCATAAGTTTACGAAGATGATTCTTACCTTCTTTGTGTTGAAATTTTACCAACAAATAAAAATGGTTGTCCCTTGTTCCTATATGTAATGGGATAAGGGGAGATAAGATAGTAGGTTATCTCCAACACTAAGTTGAGAGAGTAGCTTCCGTAGGAGACCTCCAAATTATGAAATACCCTCCATGGAACTCGATCCCACGACCTTAAGGTTAAAAATATTGTGATCTACCAACTGAGCTGGATGGTCATTCCAAAATTTACCAACAAATGTTAGAAATAAAATTATAAATAATTATGAAAATTAACCGGGATCTAATCATGCCAAATAATTAAGAATAAGAAACATTAAATGCAGAAGTGTACTTGAATTAATTAATGGGTTGAAATCCTTGAATCTTTCTTTGGTTGTGGTCGGTGGCAAAGCTCTTCGCCGGATTCTGGAAAACATAAAGAGAAGGGAGAGAGTTTTAAAACATAGAAAGAGAGTGAGAGAGAAGAAAGAGAAAAAAAATGAGAAAATGTGATAAGTCCATTTATACCCTCGGTAAAACGACGTCGTTTTGGATCCATATTTATGCATTTTGGTTCAAGGGTCTAATCCCCCGTTTCCTTCGCAAGTTTCTCCTATTGCAATATAGTCCTTAATTTATGTTTATTTCATTCATTTTAAAATTGATGTCCTCATATTGTTATTTTCCATTTAGTATTAACTTTTGGGTTATTTTCTTTAAAACCATCCAATCTTTGTCATGTGTTTACAAGTCGGTCACTGATCCTTTTTTTATTTCAATTTGAATGCTTAATGTTTATTTATGTCAATTTAGTCACCATGTTGAACTTTGATGTTTTATTCACATTAGGACCCTGAACCTATTTGTTAACTATAATTTAATCCCTAAATTAATTATATTATTAATTAATCCTAGTACTAATTAGTTTATTAAATTTACTTTGTTATTGTTAATTAAATTTGTATTATTAATTTTAGCATGTTTTGTTTTTTTATATGTTTAAATGCATTTTTTGTAGATTTTTCTTATTTATTTGATTTTATTTGCTTTTAATTAAATTCTGTTAAATTTAGGCCTTTCTTTAATTAATAAGATTTTAGAGTTAATTTTTTAGTTTTAATTATTTTAAGTTAGTCCATAATTAGAGCCTTAGACTTCAAATTTAGCCATTAGATTTAGATTTATCAGATTTTAGTCCTTGAACTTTTAATTAGATATTCATTTGACATAATTAATTAGGTTATTAGTTAGAACCTCCACTTTAGGTTTATTTTCACTTTAGTCCTTTAATTTAGGGAATAATTTGATTTAGCTCTATCATTAAAATGTTTGAGGGACTATTTCAATTATTCGATTAAATAATTAGTTAAAATCAATTAAGATTAATATTAGAGCCTCTATTTCCAGGTTTAATCCTCTAGGATTTTTTTTTTATTTTTTTCATAATTTGACACTTTAAATGAGAGGTTAACTTAATTAAATCACATAGCATAATAAGGTTTTTAAATGATTGTTTGATTGCATCTTGATTTTAAAATAATAAGAAAATATTCATAAAAAATTAATAATGTTCGTTTACTTAGATCAATAACGAAGCTTTCGCATGAAATGATCGAGAGTCGTCGTTATTGGTCTTAGTAAACCGACATCTTTTTCCAAATTTATCATCTATAATTATTTTTAAATTAAATAAAACCCCAAACTCAAAATTTTCAATTTTAAATATAGGGTAATCGACTAGGTACCAATTCCTGGGTGTTGTGGGGGTGTTAATCATTTCCCGCATAACTGACTCTCGAGCCTGATTTCTAGTTTTCACATACTAAAACTTGGTATTTATGATAAAATAAAGTGTTTTTATTAAAATTACCTTATTTTATGTGTTCTCATCACACCTTAAAAAAATCAAATGGCGGCTCTCAACATTTTATTTTAAAATCAAAAGAAAAATCCCTATCGTCGTAACTAGTCGACTTTTCCCCGAAGGGACGATTACGACTAATATATTAACACTTTGTTTTTATATATTTTTAATGAAAACTTATTTCATAACACCTTTTTTTTATTCTTACACGATATATTATTATATACAATATAAAAATCCATATACCATATGTATTTTTTTAGTTGATAGGTAAAATTATTTATAGATGAATTTAAGAAGTACATTCATTTGGATTTCTTTCAATACTTTTAGATGAAAATTTTTAGAATATATTTTAACAAATGCGATTTGAGGAGTAAATGTATGCATTATGAACTAATATCGAATTTAAGTGAATCTATTTATAAAAACAGTTTTCCGTTATTGTTTTTCTTTGATAAAATTAATCATTAAAATGTTGTTTTCAATTTTTTAACCGACATTGTAGTCATGTTATTTACTTTAAAAAATAAAGAAATTCATGTTATGTGAGAAAGAATATTATATCAGTGTAACTACAATAATAAGATAATCTAATATTATAGTAAAGTAATAAACTTATCTGTGTGGTATATGTAAAACTTTTGTTTTTGGTCTAACAAAAGGCTCACTTTTATTTGATTTTATTTTAAAAATCTACAAATCTAATTTAACGCATAAACAAATCCAAAAACTGAAACAAGCAACAGAAGAACTAAAGAAAAAGAAAATGCCAACTTTTAGAACCATGGGAGCTTCTCCAAAAGCTTGGAACGTAGAAATCTGCAGCAGGCCGTCCGGTTATTTTCCGATGATCATCGCAGACGAAATTTTCTTGTTGCCTACGATCTCGTAGGTATCGTCGAAATCGTCTTCGTCATCCGGTACATCGAGGCACGATCGTTGTTTGTTATCGTCAGGGTTCGCAATGCTACAACTTTGGCCATTGCAGGATTGAACCAAGAAAAAGCCGAGGATCAATGTTACGATGATAAAAACAATCATTCTTCTTGTCACGGCCATTGGCTTCTCTTTTCTTTGTTGTTTATATGAAATGATGGAAGGAACAGCGATTAATTGATTGTTTTGGTGGGATTTTGGTGAATCCAAAGTGTTCTCTGCTTTGAGTTTACCGTTCATAAAGAGTAGTGATTAATATTTATATAGATTTGTTGCCTTCAGCTTTGAGCTGGTCATAAGGTAGACTTGGCAATTTTATGTTCTGATTTTCAACAGATTTTTCCGAAAAAGGAGGAACAGAAAATCGCAAAAAATAATGTTTAGGATTTTTTTTTATTTTGTAATTTTTTCAAATATTATAATATTAATAATAATATATTAAACATTATGGAGTAATACTTTATTGTTTAATATAAATGTTATATTTTATAACTGGTAAATTTAATTTTTTTCCTACTTACAAAAGTATTTTTTTTAAATCCATACAGTAAATTGTTATAGGTTAAAGTATTTTTTTAAAAATAGTATGAATCTATACTTTTTTAAGGTGTAAAACACGTGTCAAATAAAAGTATCGAATTCAACTTTTTGTTTTATTAAATTGTGTTAATTCAATTATATAAGTGAGTTAAAATATTAACAAAAAAATTAAATCTATAATATAATTAACTAATAAATACAAAAAATAATTCCACAAGTAGCTTCTATTGTATAACCTAGCCTAGCCAAAACTATCGACGGTTAGCCTAGAATTGTAGTATTTAACAGCAGCTTGTCAACAGAAGAACATTGAGGCTGCCACGTTCTTTTTCAGCCTTGGGAGGTCTGGAACTATAATACTTCCTGCTGATGTCACGTTTCCTGAAGATGTTTCTGAAAGTTCATCAAACTTCAAAAATTGACCCACTTGATGTGCAGCATGGTGAGCATAACAAATAGGAGCCACTGCACAAAGGGAAACAATAATGAGAATGACCATTATGATGATTCATACAAACAAATGACTTGCTGAATGTGAAACCGCGGGGGGGGGGGATCCACGAAACCTATCGAGATAGCTGTCGTGCTTCTTTGGTACCTGCATTTGCAGAAAAATAAATGATTAAAAACATTTGGTATGTTTCTACGACATTAGAGATGGCAGATCGAAAACTTACACGTAGGAAAGAGCATGGATGAGATTCTGCAAGTCATTAGGAGAGAAACCTATCTCGTCTAGCAAGACATGGTAATGAGCTGGCCTAGATGTTCCCTGTTAGAGATGAAACAATGCAACGGCAGAGTAACCATTAATCGATAAAAAGACCCTGCTTTCTCATATCATCGCAAGATTCAAGAGACTTTTTTTAGAAACAGTAAAGCTTACAATCATCCCAGCATGAGCACACATGTAGAAATCATAGTTTCTTGGATGCACAATTTTTGTGTCCACAACCGTCCCTGATGAGGAGAGAGAGAGAGAGAGAGAGACGGTAAATCAACTAAAGAGGAAAATGAAGTATCAGTAGCAGCAAACCTGGTGGAACATTTTCAGGGGCACTAGCTTGGAATAATTTAGTATGATGATTCTTCTGGGCAACTATCACTGTGAACTTCGGAACATCGGAATCACCCAGAAGCTGATATGCCTGTAAAAAGGATGTTTAACCATCTAAGAATCAACTACTACCAAGAAAAGAAGAGGTCCACAACTAAACCTTTGCAGAATCAGATAACATAAAAAGGTTCTGCACAAAATAGTAGGACAAAGGTACTTCTCACAGCTTATTACAAACATCAAAGGACGCATATCCCGTTCCCGGGGTGATGTTGGTTTAGTACCTTGACGATTTGCTCCAGCTCAATGTTTAATACTTGGTTAAACTGTGATTCACTTACTCCATCCCTAAATTAAAAATAAGTATTTAGGCAATTAAGTGATAAGAAAGTAATTCAGAAAGCAATAAGGAGTAAAGACAATGGGAAGGCTATATTAACATCCATCCTGTTGGTATCATCAGCTCATAATAAAAGTTGAGTGTATTAATGGCGCATAACAAACATTACATTTTAAAAATAACTATTTATGCAATTAAGTGATAAGTAATCAAATTGTTTAAGCAAACTGAATATGATCGGCTAATTGTTGGGGGGGGGGGGGAGGGATTATTTCTATTTTCCTTAAAAAAACAGAAGGCAGATGATTAATTTAAATTCAAACTCACTCACTCATTCAAACAATAATGTAATACGATGACTGCAAATCTATAGGCATAAGTGTACATACCTGAAGACAATAATCTGTTTCGGTTTGCGAGAACCGCTTGTCCTATAGAAATCAAGAAGCAATTCCCTTGCAACACAGAAAATAAACTCAATTTTTTATTTAAATTAGCCTTAAAAGCGTATTACTCATTTTAATTTTTCATCACCAAAGAAGCCAAGGGTATATACATCATGTCAGTATCAACTCATGATAAAAGTTGTGTATTAATGGCGCATCAAAACATAATAAATGAAAAATACATTTTAATGCATTGTAAGACTATTCATTCTGGCATTTAAAATTAAAAATAAGTATATAAGAAATAACTTCAGAGATGGGGTTAAAAACTGTTTATTTGACTAAAATATTCATCTGGGGCTTGTTTATAACATAACCACACAAATTGAAATTCTTTCAAATCATGCGAAAAATAAATCAGAACCATCATGAAATACTTTAGTAATGAATATCGAAGCCCATAAAGGTAAATCACAACACATGGGAATTCATTATATGGTTTTAATAAATGAAAAATACATTTTAATGCATTGTAAGACTATTCATTCTGGCATTTAAAATTAAAAATAAGTATATAAGAAATAACGTCAGAGATGGGGTTAAAAACTGTTTATTTGACTAAAATATTCATCTGGGGCTTGTTTCTAACATAACCACACAAATTGAAATTCTTTCAAATCATGCGAAAAACAAATCAGAACCATCATGAAATACTTTAGTAATGAATATCGAAGCCCTTAAAGGTAAATCAGAACACATGGGAGTTCATGATATGATTTTATTAGATTACCTGATAATACCATCATCCTTTCCATCTGGTGTTGGTTTATATAAAGCTTCAATCATCTCCATCTTTGGTGATTGTGTTCTCACAGATGCTCTGTACCTTGAAATCAAGGGCCAATGGAGCGAACCAACAACCTGATAGATACAGTAGATTTAACAGTTCGATATGGAAACACAAAATTAGGGGAATATATATAATGCTTTAAAAAATTTCATAAACTAATTACTGCAGCTATTGATGGGACATCTGATCGACCAGGGGCGCCATGAGAGACGTCCATTCCCAAAATCAATGTAGGAGTATCTTTAATCAACGGGAGATTTGAGGGTCGCTCTATTTCCAACAAAGAATTGATTCCTCCAAGCTATACAGAAGACAGACAAGGTGTAGATCAACATAAACGTTAAAACAATTATTTATTTGCTCTAGGGAAAATGTGTTGATTTAAGATTTTACCTTTGAATTGATTTTAAGTAGTACATTTGTGAGGTATTGGTCAGTAATTTTTCCAGGGGAAATGCATTGTGTGACAATTCCCATATCACAAAGACATTTTTTCTTCCAAGGTCCTTGACAAAGCATGGAAAATGTCAGTTAAATAATCAAGTAAAGCAACCAACCCGAAAAGCCTTACCATATATATCAGAGTTTTTTCGCATTGGCAAGACACATAGAATGAAGTCAGGAGGACCAGGAAGCTTTGCTATTATCTGCTCAAACATTGCCTCCACTCTAGCAGCAGGGCTGGCTTTAGCAGCATGCTGTCGGTCCTCCTCAATCAGTGTGTGTGGGCGTTCCATTTCCTTCATTTATGGATACATTTGTATAAGAAAATAATTATACTAAACAAGTTATATAGCGGCATAATAACCAAAATATGGAATAACCTACAATGCCCTTGTTTCTTGCACAACTGATTAGATCCCTTGAAATTCTACTGAGGTCACAACGAGCAGAGAAGTTTACACCAATCCAACGTTCAATTCTTTTTGGATCCAGAAGTCTCTGCATAGGAATGGAGAGAATATGCATATATAAATATTTTAACACAAACTGTTATATCAAATGCCATAGTATGACAACCAGAAGTGAGACAAACTTTGAAGCACAGCAGCTAGCAAGTAAAATTTAGACAAACAAAGTAGACTGTGACATAAATGATGGGTTTTGAACAAAAATCTCTCTTAACACTACCTTGTTGTTAAAGTTCCAACGTCCATTTCGTGGGATGCAGTCCTCGTGATTACCAACCTTTAACTGTTAATGACAACAAAGATGTCTCATTATGATGAAACAATGGAAAAGTTAACTTCTCTCTTTCTCCGGACATAAAGTGGCAGTAACACATACCCTTGGAGTCTCTAGGATCCTACCATCAACTTCTGTCAATTGCCTACCTATGGAAATTCCACATTCAACGAGTACAGGGTTCTCATTGAATTTGTTATTTCTCAAAGCCTGCCAGTTTGAAGAAGCACAAAATTGTGGTATTCAAGACACAATAACACAAGGTTAATGCCATATGGGCAAAGAAACATACATCATTAAGAATTTGAATTCTTTCCCGAGGCTTCTGCCTGGATCTTTCTACCAGGGTTGCTCTTTGATTCGAAGATAATGCTTTTGTATACCGCTGGAGTGGAACAAGTGAACAGAGCTAAAACGCCATAAAATTATATGTCAGTATCTTACACGTGTGATAACTGTGTAGTGTGATGAATTAAAAACACAATGCTTATCAAGAGTAACAAATTGGCAGACCTCCAGTGGTAAATAGTTGGGACACTTTGGTTTACCAAGAGCAAGACATGGCATGTCCGCAGAATATGTAAGTTCAATTCCACAATGTTTGGTGAAATACTCATACACTGTGATCTCAACAGTCTGTGCCTCACCAGAGTCACCATTTTTAACTTTCATCGGGAAGCTAGATGAGATAAAAGACAGGAATAAAACCAGAATCAATAATCTTTAATGGAAAAAGAACACAGATAGAAGTTATGAAAAGAAAAATTGTCCAGAAAATGAGCACATACTATAGCTCAGAACAGGGCTTTTCACTCAGACCAACTATTTTGAATTCCATGTTACGGTGTACTGTTTTAATCCTCAAGTTCTTCAAAATTCGTTTGGCCTGTAGAATTTATAACTTAAATGTTCAGACGGTAAGTAATGAAGTTTTTCTGTTGTTGATTTCTTACCTTCATCCAGAATTGATCATCCTTTAGATTCAGGTTCTGTTTTAGAAACTCAAATACCGGTCCAGGCCTTAAAACCATAGTCGTAGTTACATCTGCAACAAAAATTTAAGGATGAAAAATAATGGCAAGAATCAAAAGTTTTTGGATCAAAGTATAGATACAATGAATAAAAATGAAAATATACCCATATTCAGAGACAAGCCCCCTTGGGTGGGACGAAAACTGGAGTGGAATCCCCGCAGACCCAATACACCTCCTTCAACATCAACATAATTCCTTGAATCATCTTGAAAGAAGGATTGTCTCACCAAAAGGCAACCCCTAAAATACCAAAACAGGCCAAGCAGTACACACAGATATGCAAGGCAAACACATTTGGTTCAGTGAAAATGGGTAAGGTCTTGAACCAAACAAGTCCTAGAAAATTAAATACCGGTCAGCAGCTTGTTGCCTCAAGATGATGTCGAGTACTCTTAAAGAATCCTGAGACCTGTTATCTGATTCAACTCCACTGAGGGCAAGAGATATTGACTTAAAAGGTATTTTAGTAGAATAGCTTAGTTCTACTATGTAAGTCTTTGACAGGAAAGAACACTTTGTCCTCTTGCCACTCTCAGGAGGTCCACCACCAGCATCAGGATTCCTGGTTTCACAACCAGACAGTGAGTGATTGTTACAAAACTTTTAATATCAAGATTCTAACACCTTTAAAATCTAAGTTCAGCCAGAAGTGAAAGAATATACCATTTTGCAAATGATTCCTCCATCACTATTGTAAATTCAAACTTGTTCTGTGGCAAAGGACCCACTGTATACAAACTTTTTTCACCATCATATGCAAATCTTTTTCCAGCAAGTTCTGAAGAGTATGTTTGGTAAAGCTTATCAACAAGTTTTCTCCCAATACGTTTGTTTTCAACAACTCTCCTATCTTCTGAAGAAATGGTAACCTGCAAATCACATTGTAGTAAAAATTCATCCATAAAAGTGAACATCCAGGGGGAAAAAACAGAATGGAAACACAAAATAAACCTACAGTATATTGGTAAAATACAGCATCTGTGGCACTGACAGAAACTTTGAAGTGATTAGCAAGCAAGGATATCTTTCGTCCACTAGTCCCGACCTCACCCCTACTGACAATAGAATACTTGGGAGGCTTCAAGCTCTCTGGCTTCACATTGGATGGTATTGTTGGTGGCAATGTAGGCAGAGAAGAGGATTTAAGTTCTTCTTCAGGGACTCTTCCTTTCTCCATCTAGAGATCAATAAGCGAGGGCATTACCAAACAAATATAGTGAACATGCAAACAACTAAGATGTACAAGACTACACAAATTTTATGGTGTGGCAAAATGTCAGAATCTCCACAGGAACACAATCTTATAAGTTAAACATTTTCCCTGATTTGATGAATAGCTTCAAATATTTTAATTTGTCAAGGAAGTATTCCACAGAAAAATATTTCTTAAAGACAAAAAACTGTGAATATATATAGAAAATAAATAGAAAATATGTGACGAGCTAGTAGCCCAATATTAGAAATTTTCCGAACCAGCATATTAGATCAGATACAGATGATAACCAACATGAAATCATGCGGAAAAAATCCAAGGGTAATTAAATTTTCATTCGACCGGAAACCAATATTTTCAATAGCATGCAAAGATAACCTCGAAAGGAGGAGATACTTACATAACTGTCCTTAAAGAGCACAAAACCAAAAGCTAAGTCATATCTGAAAAAACCTCCCTTTCTCTTTTCAAAAATACCAAATAGCTCCACTTAGAACGACTGTGACTGCAAATTAGGGTGTGTGAGTGGCATATATAATTATCCTATACCCATGTCTAGAACATGCACTTCAAGAAAAGACTACGAAGCCCAGCAATATATGCTCGAATTTAACAATAAAAGGCGGGAAATCAGCACACCCTTCGATTGTTCTGGGCTCAACAATGGAGGAAAAGCAGGGTGGAAAAAGTAAAAGAAAACAAAGGGTACAGAATTGTTTAGCAAAATACAGCTTATTTTAAGAAATAACAACAATGTAAGAGCCTCTTTCAATGAAATATTTTCTTAGTCGAGTTTTTCAGCTCGGATTAACAAAATCAAATGAAACGAGAGAACACACACACACACATATATATATATAAAGTCAAAATCGCTTGGACGATGATTTAACATATCGGAATTATAAGACATTGTAACTTCAAAAACAAATAGCAGAGTATTAAAAACAGAGTCTCGGAATGACCAACGTTAAATAAGAAACTATGTTAAAATTCACAGCAATATGCAAATAGTCATGGAAAAAGAAAGAAAGAAAGAAAAATCCTACAGAAATAAATAGCTGAGCATTAAACAACAATGCAGTTCAAAATCGGCATAAAAATCAAAAGAAAAAAAAAACATGAACCAGAAAAACCCAAAAAAAAACAAAGAGAACAACGATCAAATATTCAACAAAGGACCAGAAACCATACCCTAGAGAGAGAATTTCTAGGGTTTTGAACAGAAGAAGAGGAGAAGGGAAGAGCTGAAGAATCGGGTCTTTGACTCGGTAAGAGAGCGACAATGGAGGGTTTAAGGGAATAGTATTGAAATAAATAGTCCCGGTATAGAGAAGGGTTCTTTTAGTATGTAGTGTTCAACACTTTAGGTTTTAATGTTTGGGGTGATCTACACCGTTGATCTTTTTAATCAAAAGATGATATTAGTCGATATATCTTCTCTTTTAGGTGAACAATAATTCCTTTCGTACAACAATCCTTGTGCAACCCTAATTGCTAAAAAGATGAGATCGTAGATTCTAATTGGTTTAAGGAAGGTTTAACTATAAATATCTATCAACTGCCCGGATCCATTCCTTCTGTTCCAAGTAAATGATATAATGCTACCAATGTCAATTAAATCATGAATTAAATTAATGTTTAACGATCATGATTAATTTTCGTTTTAATTAAAGAGGAAGCATCAGCCATTATATCAACTAATCTAATTATGCGGATACGATGATCATGCAAATCTCTAAGAAGATGTCTCTAAAGAATTAGGAACAGTGTTAAATATAACCAAGGACTCATTCGAGAAAGTAGGAACTTTGGCAAAGCCAGCCATCATATTAATTTCATACGTAAAGCTTGTTCAGAGTAGACGTGTGGTCTAAGATGTCTAGCAATTGCCCGTTTGAGCGAGTATGGACTGGAGGGTATTGAATCAGAGGAGGATATAAGCTAGACCTCCACATTATTTGTTTGGAGTTGAATCTTCTCGAGGCAATAAAACCAAGCTAGCTTAAGGCCCTCATAAACTCCTCATAATTTCGTTTGAAGCACCAATGTTATACCTAGATGTTTATTGAAGCCCACCATGAACTCTCCATCATGAACTTGTATAACCTCACATATCGAACCAAAATCCGAAGAATATGCCACTGTACCATCATGGGGAACTTGCCATTAAACTCCCTCTAGGCTACGGTTGAGACGTTGAGACTTAATATTGATGTTAGACCTTAAGTGATAATGATTATTTGTAGATTGATAGACTGAATAGATTTGAACACCATATAATAAATTTAACTGGTTATGTGGGTTTGTTCGTGGTTATGTTAAAGGTTTTTAATTGGTTAAAAGATATGAAACTTCGAAAGCTTCAAAAATTTCAAGAGACTTCAAAGAGCTCAGAAAACAAAAGAATAACAACAAAAGTATGATAAAAATCGTTTTTGAGTATTTACAAGACCATTTGCATGAGGTTTTGAGTGGGAAGAGCTCAAGTGGAAATGAATTTTGAGATGCCGGGGAATACACGGTTCCCTGAAAATTCATAATGCATTTCAGATCCTCTCTAGCTTCTCTTTGGGTTAAGGTGATAGAGAAGGGTAACTCTGGTTAATAAGAGTCATTGTTTCTATGTATACTGTCAAATATCATCTCTTTTATAATTTCATAATTTGTGCTTAAAACAACTAGCACTTTTACAAAAATAAATATCATTAGTAACATATAATTACTATGTTTGGGAATATTAATTTAAAATTTGTTATTTGATTATTATTTGTTATATAAATTTTAATGATGAAGTGTATTATGTTTTGTTTAGTTGATACTTATTATAATTTTATATTTGAAATATAATATACATGAATTTTAAAGTCACTAATATAACTATGTTAAAATTATCTAATATTCATTAAATTTTCCAATTCACTAACCAAATAGGTATCTAATAATTTTGTTGATTTAAAAAACATTCGTATATATATATCACATAAACTGGTGCAATTCTTGACATCGAAAATCCTATATTTAAATCTAAACTTTCACCCCAACTTAAAAAATGTTAGTTAAATAAAATAATATGAATGAAAGCTTCCAAAATAATCGGAAAGCTATCATATTTAAATATTTGTTATCAAACGTTTGAGGGTTTTTAAAACAGATACCACAAATTATAATTACACTATATTAATAAAAAAAATTAAAAAATAAGCTCAACGTTAAGGATAACTCAAAATGTTATGTTAAACCATTGAATTTAGAAAACATTAAAAAAAATGAATTTATAAAATATAAATAAATTTTTGATAAAATAATTAAAATAAATAAAAAAATTAAGTTTTTAAAAATATACGCATCGCTCCATCCCTATTCAGCATTGCACATAAAGGCTAGTTAAAAAATAACCTCTCATTGTGGATATCATGATGGCCACCGACAGTAGAGGCAATTATAAATTATCAATCAATTGATTTAGAAATAAATTAGATTTATGTAGATCTTTAGCATATAATCGTCTAATGTTTAAAAGCTGTTGACAACTTAATTACTATTTCTTAATCTTAATTATTAATAATTCATATACTTTATGAATTCAATTACTTAAACTTAATATATCTGGAGAACAATATTTTTTTAACAATTAAATTCATGATAAATTGGTTTAGCGATTTGATGTATTAAATTCTTTAAGCAAATATAGAAATTTGAATTATGATGATTAAGTACGGAACAAATGACTACAAATCCTCTGCCCCATTTTCTACTCCATTCCTGTCCCTTTAATAAAATCACGCCACGTAAGTTTAATAAAATCAAACTTACGTACTCCGGAGAGAACATGTACGACATATATCCTAGGAGTAGAGATTGACCCTCCAAACACAGGTAAGAACTTAAAAGAAGAAGAAGAAGAAGAAAATCTGTGTCGAATACATATCTATAAACAACACTTGTATGCAAGTCTGAGTAACATAGATATTGAGCTTAAGGTGAATTCTTACCTCATCTACTGTTGTCCCCGCCATGCATTGCTCGACTTCGGCCTCTGGAAGTTTCAAAGCTTTCGTCAGCTCTTGGTACGTAGCCTGCATGCTTCTCATCGACTGCCCCAAATCCTTGGCAATATTTAGAAGAAAAGTTTCAAGTTCCCCAATTTGATGAAGCATTTCCTTAAAATGAGAAGCCAATTGAGCGACTGGTTTAATATTTTGCTGGATGGTTGGCTCCAGCTGATTGCAGCTATTTTGGAGAGCTAACTCCGTTCCCGCTACCTGTGATACGCACAGATTAGACCTCGTTGAACACTCAGCGGAAGGTTCACACTCAATCGACAGACTAGCCAAATCATCAAAAGTATCATTCGCTGTCAGAAATATGGTATTATGATCAGATGGATCCATTGACACCAGAAGACTGAGGTCTTTCGGAAGATGCTTTCCAACTTTCTTCCATATCGGATTGTCTACACCGTCTTGCATAGAAGAAAACGATCTTTTTTGGCTTGAAGTCCCTAAAGGAACAGCCAGCAATGGAGTATCGTGCCCAAGCGCATTTTGTGATTCTTCATCAACTTCAGCACTTGAATAAGCACGAGGGATTATACTTGAACTTCCACTAACAGATATATTGGCATATTCAGAAACTAAAATTGGATCAAACAAAGGTAATAGACCTGTTGAAAAAGTAAAAAAACTAGAGTTATAATTTATAGCTTGTGGTTTGATGAAACAATAGAATTCATGTCTATAATCGTACTTACAGCTAAAGAAATGCCAAAGAGGAGGATCTGCTAAGACCCGAGGAGGAGGGAAAGCAAGCCTTCCAACCCAACCATGAACACAGCGACCCATGATTTGAAGAGCTTTACCTGTCATCAAAACTGGAAACTTTTACCTGATTGCAGAACCAGATATAGTGAAATCAACAAATGAAGAATGAAACAGCTGCAATGCATAACATCATAAAGCAACAACTGAAAAATACACAAAAAACACCCTGCCAATGATGCCTACATCCATTTGATGAATTCCTAGCAGCAGACATCTGATTCTGGAACTCTTTTTGACGGGAACGGATATCAGACCAAGACATTGGACTGGAAACACAGTGCCCTTTCCCTACGGCAAAATTGCTTGTCTCGACTTCATGAATAGAAAATTTTCTGTTAGAGGAACTGGGTATGGAACATTCATCCTTGCAACTCCTACTGTGGTGTGGCTCCCCATTCTGAGGGGTCGATATTGATCGTCCTGTATCTATCTCCATAGACCTTGGCAATGAACTTGGAAAACTTTCAAAAAGCAAGAAACCACACGATCCATGCCCCTATGTAATAATCATTATTAGACTCCAGTGAACAGTTCCAGCAATGATAAATCGTAAATGCAAAATGATATGATAAATAGATAACTAGCATTCCTAATATGCTGATCAATCTCAAAACAATAAGAAAGAACAACAAATTCCATGGTCAACATTATTCAAATAGATAAATATAACTAAAAATGCCATGCCTGAGCTTCTATGAATTAATATTAATGTTCATTTATATGAAATGAAAGATTGAAAATCATGGAGAATCTCGATTTAGCATCATCTGATTTTTTTAAGATCAAAGCATGAGAACCAAAAATCTTGTTCCAGAAAACCAAAATCGCATTCCCAAGCATATGACAAAACAATGTAGTTTAATTGTGGGTATAAAATATAGGGAAAAAGAAAACAATTCATAACCCAAGAACAAACAAAAAAAAACTTAAATTTCATCATTTCTAACAAAGAGAATTAGTTTAGTTGACATTCATCCTCGATGCCCAGATCTTCTACTGGAGTGCTTCAAATGACACAGTTGCTAAACAGAAACATGGCAACAAAAAGAACCAAATTTACCCAATTCTATTAACAAAACTTGGGATCTAAACAGAGATATGGATCTAAAAAGAATGAAAATTTTATCAAAATCAAGCCCACCCAGTCTCCAAAATGGAGGAAAAGATGGAGAGAAATGAACATACAGTTCTAATACGGCAAGTATAGTACTTAACATAGTTCCCGAAGCTGTCTTCCCGGAAATTGATCGTGCATGCTCCGGCGCCGCACCTGCACAGAGGTGCCTTGACATCCTCGCACCATTTGTAAAAATTCCGACCCGACCAGCTCCCCTTGGCAGCACCGCAGTCGCAGTTGCGAGCATAATACCTTCTGCCAAAACTAACGTCGCGGCGGGAAACACAAAGCGTGCAAGCGACACCGCAATGGCAACGCAGCACGGGGAAGTGGTGGAAGTCCGGTGGAGGAGTGGAGGGGTGAGACGAAGCATTCTTTGTCGGGGTAGTGGTGGAAGGGCAATCTTGTGCCCAGTGACCTTGATTCCCGCACCTAAAGCATTTGTCTTTGAGCTTTCTTTCAGATAGTCTTGATGATGGTGGAGGTGTGGGTATTGTTACAATTGAGCTTGGACCCTGGCCTCCTCCTTCGCAACGCCTTTCAAATTCAGCTGCCATTTTCAGTTTTAGATCTTCAAATTCAGCTATCTGATTGGAAAAGCTTTGGATCCTTTTTATAAGAAAAATCACCTCAGTGACCAAAAATACCTTATAATATACGATTTTAATCAACTTTTTTTGGATTTGCCAAAATGACCAATAAAATCGCAACGCGATATCAAAATCGCAACGCGATTTAGAAAATCGCAACGTTAAAAAGAAAATCGCAACGGTCAAAAGAAAATCGCAACGCGAGCTTCCAAGTTCGCAACGCGATTTAGAAGAAAATCGCAATGCGATTGATAGAATCGCAATGCGATTGAGAGAGTCGCAACGCGATTTAGAAGAAAATCGCAATGCGACTGAGAGAATCGCAATGCGATTTATATAATCGCAATGCGATTGAGAGAATCGCAACGCGATTTAGAAGAAAATCGCAATGCGACTGAGAGAATCGCAATGCGACTGAGAGAATCGCAATGCGATTTATAGAATCGCAATGCGATTGAGAGAATCGCAACGCGATTTAGAAAATCGCAACGTTAAAAAGAATAGTTAAAAAAATTTGTTTCTTAAGAATTTTCTCTAAAAAGATAGTATCCGCGCGGACGTGTCGAAGACACGTATTACCACGACCACGACCACGACCACGACCCGACCCGAGACGAGACGGCGGCGGCGGCGGCGCGCGAGAGTCCCCCTTGTCCTCTTTCACTCAACAAGGAAGTGCAAAATACAAGCCTTAAATATCATTCCCAATAGTGTTTCCAATACTATGTGGGATTGAGCATTACCAACACTTGTTCCCAATATCATTATTCTTCATAAGTTATCATCCATTACAATATGAATTATCGATAATAAATTAATTCATTTTAATAAGTATTTAAAATTATAACTTGATAAATACATGAAATAATTCTATTATTAAATAAAAAATATATTTTTTATATTAAAATTATTGAGATAGATATTTACTATAAAAGTAAAAGATTTTTTTTTCACGTACAACCTCTATGTGAATTAGTTTCAAATAAGGTATCGGTTATGCATTGGATTCTTTCGTATTAGATGGTCTTTAATAAGATCATCATCATCATTCTTTTGTTCAACAATACCATATATTAATGAGGTATATTGGTTCATTAACACGACTAATTCATATTGTAATGGATGATAACTTATGAAGAATAATGATATTTGGAACAAGTGTTGGTAATGCTCAATCCCACATAGTATTGGAAATACTATTGGGAATGGTATTTAAGGCTTGTATTTTGCACTTCCTTGTTGAGTGAAAGAGGACAAGGGGGACTCTCGCGCGCCGCCGCCGCCGCCGTCTCGTCTCGGGTCGGGTCGTGGTCGTGGTAATACGTGTCTTCGACACGTCCGCGCGGATACTATCTTTTTAGAGAAAATTCTTAAGAAACAAAATTTTTTTAACTATTCTTTTGACCGTTGCGATTTTCTTTTTAACGTTGCGATTTTCTAAATCGCGTTGCGATTCTCTCAATCGCATTGCGATTCTATAAATCGCATTGCGATTCTCTCAGTCGCATTGCGATTCTCTCAGTCGCATTGCGATTTTCTTCTAAATCGCGTTGCGACTCTCTCAATCGCATTGCGATTATATAAATCGCATTGCGATTCTATCAATCGCATTGCGATTTTCTTCTAAATCGCGTTGCGAACTTGGAAGCTCGCGTTGCGATTTTCTTTTGACCGTTGCGATTTTCTTTTTAACGTTGCGATTTTCTAAATCGCGTTGCGATTTTGATATCGCGTTGCGATTTTATTGGTTATTTTGACAAATCCAAAAAAAGTTGGTTAAAATCGTATATTCTAAGGTATTTTTGGTCACTGAGGCGATTTTCTCTTTTTATAAAGACCCAAGCTTAGCTGAGAAGAAAGAAACAGTGTAACTAGGAGAAGTCTAAAATACAACCCATCAAAGTAATATTATTTTATTCATCGATGACTATTAAAATATACTAAAAAAAATTATTTTATTCATCGATGTTTTAGTATAATTAAACAAACCACTTAACTATTTAAATAATTCATTAAAGTTACTCTTTGTTAACATATTATTGTGATACATGTAAACATATTATTGTGACTCATTTCCATATATTAACATGTAACATATCCAGATTGAAAGGTTAAATAAATTAAATTAATATTGAGATTAAATTTATAGAATGTGTAAGTATTGAACATTAATATATAATTATGTCATTTTTATTAATGGATATGTCACCATTTATGTTAAAAATTAACGGAGAGTGACTTGATTGAGTTATTTAAAAAGTTAGGTGGTTTCTTTGATTAAATTAAAATATTGATAGTCAAAATAATTTTTTACGATATTTTAATGGTCACACGTGTAGTTTCCCCTATTAAAAATTATATAAATTGATTGAATCGAAAATGTTATTAAAAATAGGTGTAATACTAAAATAAGTGTCAAAGTTATAACGTGTTTCATTATAACACCCTAGACCAGTACGAAACATAGTCGACCGATGTAATATTCCACACAGAACCACCGGAGTGATTGACCAACACCTTACTATTTTCTTGTACTATAAAACGACTATTTCCACAAATAAAAATCCAAGAAATAATATAATTTAAAACTTTATAGCAAGGAGCTCCCATAATAAATATTTACAATCAAAATATTAAAACTGACTCTTAATAAAATTTATTCCTCAACTGATACAACAAGGTTTATAAAATATATATGCTCTTCAAAAACTGTTGAGACGTACTCTGAATCTACACCGAGTTTGGACCTTGATCTATGTACTCATCGAACTCTCAATCTAGTGATCTGGCCACGAAAAACAATCTGAAGGCTCAGCTAATTAACTCAGCGTCATACTAACAACTAAAACATACTAAAAGTTAGTCACTGAAATGCTCAAGCTATCTGGTCTACTGTTCTGTTATGTTCTACTTTAGTGATTATACTCGTATACTCACTCTCTATTCTATGGTAGACATCATGGTGCGACCGAGAGTTCTGCATATTGGAGCTCACACACCCCTCTAGTTTACCGAGAATATGGCCCCCATAATTTATGCATCGGACATCACACTCTTGTTTCATTTAATTAAAATATTAATTTTCCCATATTTTAATAAATAAATTATTCCTCATTAAATAATATTTAATCATATCAAAATTTGATTCGAACAAAATAGAAAATATTATTTATTTTTAGATATATATGATGTTTTGTTCAAGTTTACTCATATTCATCACTTTAAAAATTTAAAATTTATGCCAATACTGCTTTAATTTATATAAACTATTATAAATTTTATATAGTAATTAAGTTTTTTTCCCTACACTATTATTTATTTACCAAATGTGACAAAAATCTCATACCCACCCTAATCTAGTATGCCATAAAATCATTTTAATTATAAACAATTTAAGATATTTGATCTGCACGAATCAAATCATCAAGTGATTAAAAAAATAATTATTATTTCTAAAGGTCTCAAGTTTAAGCACTAACGATTGTAGCATGGGTGATTGAACATTCATTGTTAAATAATTGAGAGTATTTAGAACATATACTACATTATAAGCACCCTAACCTGATAAAAAAAGATATTTGAAGTATCATATTGTGCTTTAATGATCCTATATGGAGTTCCCTAATATAATTGTCTACACCTTTTATTTGTTTATTTACTTCTTACAATTCCTGCTTCTAACATTGTCTAAACTATATACAAAAGCAAAGATGATAAATTAATGGCTTAAACAAACAAATCACCTGTAAATTTGACTAGTTTGATTGAAATGATCCGGATTTTATTATTAAATTATCTCTTAATTTCTTTTTGTTTGAGAAGAGGAGATACAATTTGTCTCTTAATTATTTTATCAAATTAAATTAACTCGTGATTTTTTATAACAATTTATCAAATTTAGGGATTCATTTGACTAATAAAAATAAAAAACTGCCTAATTTAAGTTTATCAAATTCAAAGATTAATGATAAAGAAAAAAAAGTAAATATAACCAAAAAAACCGTTAATATAACAAAAATAATACAGAGGCCAATTTAACTGTACTTACAAACTTGGTGGGTCATTTTACAATTTTTTATTAACAAAATAGTATCGATTTGAATATATTTTAATTATTTGATAATAAATACCCAAATATCTTGAATAATAACGATTTTTTAACTATTAAAATCACTTAATTCATTCATGTTGGATGCTATTTTAGGTTTTATATCAAATTAAATTACAGATGTTTGGGACTGGTGACCAACACTGGGAATTAAAAGGCTGAATTCATTTGATACGGTAGAATGAAGCAAAAATGGCATGAAAGATATCCAGGCATGGGATATCTCAAAACTCTATAGTACAAACCATAGAGATCAATGAGTGCTAAACAACCAAATGGTCCACAGTTTACGATCCCTACATCACATCACATGACATGACATGACACCACCATACATGATTATATTTGGAATTGCAAATTACGGTAATGAAGAGATAGGAACCAATTTCAGCCTAAAAAACAAAACAAATAAATCAATTTGTCCTCCTATGTGGCTCACACCAAGGGTTTCCATACCAATACTATATCAACTTGCAACCTATTATCCTTTCAAATCCTTTAAGTTGCATTATTTTATGAAAAAATGGATAGGTTAAAGATGGCATAAATTATTGCAAGATCACTTGAACTCTGCTAATTACTTTGTATGAGATTTGTGGGTTTTTTTTATGATCATGAAACTTTTGCACACTTATAAAAAATTCATTATATATCGTATTGATATCTTGTTGGTAAAATAAATTGAGCTCGTCAACAACGGGTGGTTCATCCCTTTTAGATTGAATAGAAAATTGTTATGAGTGAAAGAATGACCGTTAATCGATGTTTTTTTTTGGAGAAGAAAATGAATCATGGAGGATGAAGAAGGTGATACGAGAGCAATAAGAATTTCAGCCCCCACTCCAGTCTCGATTGGAAGTATCTATAATGGTCTTTAGTGTATGTGTCAACCGTACGATCGTCATAAATATTTACAAGGGCGGCGTGTTAAATAAATTTGATAGTTAAAATTTGAATTCCGTTTGAGCACGTCACTTAGGTCTGTCGGAAATCTTGTCCTTGCGTTGTGATTAATCAATAACTCGTATTTAAAAGATATAGGTTAGTCAAAGACTCCTATAGATAAATAAGTCTCTGAAAATTATCTTCGGAGGTATATCATATCTCAAAGTCGATTTTAAACCAAATGTCACTATCCTGTAAACTAAGAGTGTATATACACTGGATAGTCGGATCAAACTGCTATACGCAATCCTCATAGGAGCACCGAGGCCACAGGATGATAATAACACCAAAATGACCGAATGGCACCAAAATTTAAAAGCTCATGCTAGCCAACTCTACACCACAAGTTGGGGCAAACTCAGAAGTTACACCTACAGTGGGTACACAGGCCTTTATTATCAAGCATTCCCCACCCCCAATCATAATATATTTGGACCTAAACACCACCATTCTCACTCTCTTCTCTTCCTTCTTGAAGTTTCAATCATGGTATAGTATGCATTCCATAAAGTTTTCAATAGCATGTTTGAATAAATCTTTTAATGAATAGTTTCTTTGTTACCTTGATTTTCTGTCGGATGCACGCTCACAGGTTTTGGTTGATAGCCATGGTGAGAAAGATGGTGCAAACGATGGAGCAGTGGTTGATTTCTGGGGAAATCCGGTGGACAAGTCGAAAACCGGTGGATGGTTTGGTGCAGGGCTCATCTTAGGTGCGTTAAGGATGCGAATTTTGAAGTTTAAAAAGTGTGGTTACTTTGATACCATATTATTCTTTTGCTCATTTTGGTGCAGGATCTGAGCTCTCTGAGAGGATATGCGTAATGGGCTTATCAATGAACTTGGTCACATACCTAGTAGGAGATTTGCATATCTCAGCAGCAAAATCAGCAACTATTGTTACCAACTTCATGGGAACTCTCAATCTTCTCGGTCTCCTCGGAGGGTTCCTAGCCGATGCGAAACTTGGCCGGTACTTGACCGTCGCACTCTCGGCTTCCATAACTGCTCTGGTGAGTTTCTCTTACAGATAAACAAGAAATAACAAAGTTGGTATCTTGACATATGGTTCTTTTTCAGGGAGTGATTTTATTAACACTGGCTACAACAATTCCCAGCATGAGGCCTCCTTACTGTGATGACTACAGAAGGCAGCATCATGAGTGCATCGAGGCAAGCGGCCGGCAACTTGTTTTGCTGTATGTTGCACTATACACGACAGCACTCGGCGGTGGGGGAATAAAGTCTAATGTCTCCGGTTTCGGCTCCGATCAGTTTGATTTTAAAGATCCCAAGGAGGAGAAGGCCATGATTTTTTTCTTCAACAGGTTCTATTTCGGAATCAGCATCGGGTCTCTGTTTGCCGTGATTGTGCTGGTGTATGTACAAGACAATGTAGGAAGAGGGTGGGGATATGGAATCTCGGGCGGAACGATGGTGATTGCTGTGGCGGTTTTGCTTTGTGGAACACCGTGGTACAGGTTCAAAAAGCCTCAGGGAAGCCCTTTAACTGTCATATGGAGGGTTCTGTTATTGGCCTTGAAGAAGAGAAATCAGCCTTATCCTTCCCATCCGAGCCTTTTGAATGATTACGAAAACCGAAAGGTTCCGTACACGCGAAGGTTCAAGTAAGTCTTGTTGGACATAGTTTTCGTGGCAAATTCTGTGCTCTTTCTTGCTTGTGAAGTAACCAGATTTCATTTCAATGTACTGGTGATGAACGACTAGGTGTCTCGACAAGGCTGCAATCCTAGACGACAATTGTGCCCCCAACATGCAGAAAAACAACTCATGGATTGTCTCAACCGTGACACAAGTTGAGGAGGTAAAAATGGTCATAAAACTACTCCCAATTTGGTCCACATGTATACTCTTCTGGACAATCTACTCCCAGATGACTACCTTCACAGTCGAGCAAGCCACCATCATGCACCGAACAGTGGGTTCTTTCGTGATCCCGGCCGGTTCTTTCTCTGCTTTTCTCATCATCAGCATCCTCCTTTTCACTTCCCTAAATGAAAAACTTTTCGTTCCCTTGGCTCGAAAGATCACTCACAATCCCCAAGGAATCACAAGCCTCCAGAGGATTGGAACTGGACTAGTTTTGTCAACAGCTGCCATGGTGGGGGCTGCAATTGTTGAGAAACAAAGAAGGGAAGTTGCTGTTAACAAAGGAGTCAAAATAAGTGCCTTTTGGCTACTTGTTCAGTTCTTCCTCGTCGGTGCTGGAGAAGCATTTGCTTATGTCGGACAGCTCGAGTTCTTCATTCGAGAGGCGCCAGATCGGATGAAATCCATGAGCACAGGGCTTTTCCTGAGCACCATTTCGATGGGGTTCTTCGTGAGCAGTTTGCTGGTGTCGATCGTCGACCATATAACCAAAAGGACCTGGCTTAGGAACAATCTGAACAAAGGAAAGCTAAACAACTTCTATTGGTTACTTGCATTGTTGGGGTTGTTAAATTTCTTGTTTTTTGTAATATTTTCATCAAGACACCAGTACAAAATGCAGCTACCTGTTGTGCCCGAATTCGATGAGAAGGAACTTAAGAGCTTGAACGATGAAATGATAGAAGATACGGAGAAGAGAGCAAGTATTCAGGCAGTGGGAGATGTAGAGCCATAGTGAACGTGTCTCTTAAAGAGGGATTGTATGAATGGGTAGACAATATATAGTTATTGTTGTTATTTGAGTTTGTTAAAAGGAAGAGACCCGTATGTTTGTCCTGTGTAATTGTAAGGTGATTATTCAATTATTCTTTCTCCTGGCTGTGCTACATTCTATGGAGATGTTCCTTATCTTGCTTGAATGCTTGATAAAGATGAGCTTGTTTATCAAACCAGTTTAGTCCATCTCTATATATTACGTCTGATTTCATTTCTTCTCCTACAAATCTATACAGAAGCAGGTTATGAATGTAAAAGGATAGACTTCAGATCCAATTATGAGATAGAATCAATCTTTATAACAAATTAAATAAATTAAAAAAGAATAATTTAAAATTTATCCTTAAATTATGTCATTGTACAAAAGATTCATAATTAATTTTATCTAAAATATATGAATTAAATAAAAATTAAAATCTTTTAATAATATGATACGTAATCAAACTAACAATATTTAATATTTTAATGATTAAAATTTAATAAAATAATAATATACAATATTTAATATTTTAATAACTAAAACTTAGTAAAATAATAATATACATAATTAAAATTTATTTTTTTCGAATTTTTTGACTAAAAATATTTCATTATAAAATATAAGTGTCCATTTAGATAATTTACATAATTTTTTATTGGAAAAACGTTAACGTATTCATTACCCAGATTTTATTTTCCTTTCGTAGGTTATGTGAATCGGACTTGTTGCGGCGTAGTTATTCTTTGCCTTAGCAGTTGTCATCTTAAAATAAAGAATTAACTAAACTTACTATCATTTATGTTTATATTTAATTTAGTTTTGATCATTGATTTTAAAAAATAGAAGATATGATTAATTTTATTTTTACTTCATCAAAGTATGATCACTTTAGTTTTTATTTAATAAAGATATTATCACTTTTATTTTTAGTTAATTAAGATATGATCATCACGAGTTAACTACTGCTAACAATTAACATAATATATGCCGTGATAGTTGGTATAATCACACATTTAGTCTATATTATTTACTTATTCTCTCAATCTAGTCATACTTTTAAATAGATTTTAACATAAAATATATACTTTTAAATGAAATAAAAATACAAATAAAATATATTTAAATTAAGTTAATAATAAAATATATTTAATAAGTTAATATAAAATTTTAAGTTAATATATATAATAGGCTTAAATATACAAAAAAATGTCCAACCTATGTTTGTTTTTCAGTTTAGTGATTAAGGTTTATTTCGTTTCAATTTGATGCCTAACATTTCATTTTGTGACTCAAAATAAGTCTACTCGTAACAAACCGTTAAGTTTGATTGTTAATAATGTCACATGTCATATTTTTTAATACTAAAAAAATAATTTATGAAAATAATAAATTAATTCCACTCTCTTCCCTTTCACTCTCTTCCTCTCTTTTCCATCGAACAAATTTTTTCACAGAGTGAAAAGGAACACATCAGATTCCCCTTTTTCACCATCTACATTCCTCATAAAGTAAGCTTCCCCTTTATAATCTGAAACATGTGGAAATTCGCTTCGACACCATTAAACAAAGATGTTAATCACATTTTCCCTTGTCTTTAGAACCCCTTGAAATTTACCAAATCGATCATACGAAGGCGACGAGTTGAAGCTTCCATCTAGTTGTTCCACTACAATCATGTCTATTGCACTGCCAAATGGATGAAAAGGGCCAGGCATCGTATAAACACCAAGAGAAATATAGCTACCTACTCGTCCCCACCGTGTACAACCTCATCCCTTTGAGTTTCCAATACTATCTACATATCAAACACTTAAAATTTCAGCCATAATTCAGATTCTCAATGGACTACCTTTTGAAAAGTACGATCAACGAGAAATCTCACTTAAAAAGTCTAAAGCTTTGAATTCTGCAACTACTCAGATTGTAAAACATCAAAATCAATACATAATTCAAAGACCCCAATCAATATGTCATATGACATTTTTAATAGGTTTTTTGTTCTTTTCCCTCCTCGTTTGGTCATTTGACTGGATCAAAGTAAATGAAAGGGAAAACAGTGTTTCGAGGGAAAGAAAGAGAGAGAAAACTCATATCCAAAGCCAAACGAGAATGAGAGAAAAAGAGAAGGGGAATGAATTTGATTTGGTGGAAAAGAGGGGAATAGAGTAAGGGGAAAGAGAGGGAAATTAATTTTTTATTTTCGTAAATCATTTTTAGTATTACAAAATATGTCACATGGTATTTTTAATAGGTTAACGCCTAAATTTAACGGTTCATCACGGTTAGATTCATTTTAAATCACTGAATGAAATATTAGACACCAAATTATAACGAAATAAACGTTATGCACAAAATTGAAAAAATGGGTATAGGTTGGTCACCTTTTGTATATTTAAGTCTATAAAATATTATAAATTTATATATTTATAGATACAAAATACATACACTATGTTGTCTACTTTAGATTAAGCAATGATTTTGGTTAGATACATGTTTAGTTATTTAAGTGACCAAAGTTTGAATTTTTTTGACTCTAATTGCTTTCTTTTATTTTCTTTCAATCAGATGGTGACACATTATTTTTTTAATTGATGAAAATAAATATATTAAATTAAAATAAAATTAATCTTTCAATCGAATGATGTAACATCATTCGATTTGAATATTAAATTTATTTTAATTTATTAAAAATAAAACTAAATTAAAAGAATACATGAAAAACAGTAATCAAATATTTGATTATGTCAAAATATTTAATTACTATTAATAGTAATTAATTTAGATGAACAAAAGTAACTATACGACTATATCTTATATTTTTTAAAATTAAGGATTAAAGGTGGACAAAACAGATATACGCTGTGATAAAAAAAAATGAATGAGGTGATGACGGCGGCGGATGCGAGCACCATGAGAGGCGCTGGATCGGCCTTGGTTGCATCGTCTCCGTCCTCCAATCTGCCTCCTAACAACCTTCCTCTCATCTCGGCCTTCCTCGCCTTAGCTCTGGCTCAACTCCTCAAAATGGCTGTAAGATAATAGGCTGCTTCCAACCAGGTTGAGAGCAACTTCTGTATAAGTTGATTTTTGTTCTTTTGCTTCCAAATTTCAAATTGTGTTATCTCAATCCTTGTTTGACGCGAAAGTTAGGAGGTTGTATCTTGGAATGTTATGGAATTTGGTTTGGGCTTTGGCAGGTGCTATAACTCTCAATTGCTCATAGAGGAACCCTAACTATTTTACTATAGGAATTTTAAACATAATATATTGGTTAATTCAATGGCCCCTGATTGATAAGAACTTGTTTAGCCCCTGTTGGAGAAACCCTTGTTTTGAATTTTTTGTGATTTCTTTAATTTAATGACCCGTGGAGAAGTTTTGATAATTGATCATTGGCGTTGACTGGTAATATTCATGAATTTGCTGATCTGATTGCCATTGGTAATATTTACGAACATGAATTTGATAGAAATAGCCTGGCCCGAAGTGAAATGCCCCCATTTTTCTTACAAATTTGTGAGGAACTGAAAAAAATATGCTTATTGACGTTAAAGTAAGACTTAATTTTTTTTTTCATTTTCCTTGGTATCACCTTCATTCTTAAGACTTGTTGAAAAGAAATTAAGATTCCAGGTTCTAAAAAAAATTTAATGGAATCATTAAAAGCTAATTTTTTAGTTTCAGTTGATTCTATTCACAGTTTTAATGGTTTGTAAACAGTAGCTCAAACATTTGAACTTGTTTCTCCTAGATACTCAGGTTTAAAGAAAGGAGATGGGATTCTAAGAGGATGATTGGTTCAGGTGGCATGCCATCATCACACTCTGCAACTGTGACAGCTCTTGCAGTTGCTACAGGTTTACAGGATGGGACGGGAGGATCAGCTTTTGCAATTACGGTTGTCTTGGCATGTGTTGTATGTGCTTCCTAACTCTTCATTTCCTTGCGGTGACATTCTCGTATGAAATTTATCGGAATAAAGCCCCTTCTAAATCTGATAGTTAATGAATATAAATAGAGAAAATGGCCCTCTCTCCAGGACCTCCTCACTCCTGCTGGCATGGGAATGCTGCAGACAATTCCTGCTGCTGCTGGCAGTCCCTCCTTTGAATTTTCTTTTCTCATGCATTCCTTTTTCCTCTTGTCTATGACATGGTCATAGACCTGATCGCTACTGCCAGCATCCCCTTCAACAACGTTTTCTCTATGATTATTTATTAATCTTTGGGAGAATGTTTGCTACACTCCTCTTTCCTTCCCGGAACCAACATTCATCTAGCAGTTATGCATTCTGATTAATGACAATATGTATCCTCAGTCTTCTTGACATCAGTATTTATTTGGAAAGTAATTATTTGACAGAATATTGCTCTGACTAATTTTTTTAATGTAATTGGACAAGACTAAAGTTCAGTGGTTAACGGAAGGAAATTGGAGTTTCGATATTAAATAGAGGTTATAACTTCAGTGGTCAAATGAGACTTCATCCCAATTGCTATAGTTTTCCTTTTGCTGCTTATAATACCAGGAATTCTTTTTAATTTTATAAAGTATACTTTCTATAAAAATTGCTTAAAGCTATATCTTGGAGTACGAATCAAGAGAAATTTGTATATGTGATAAATTACACTATATGTTTGTTACATGAGATTATTCCTACTTTAAAGTGTTTGCTTCTTGATTAGATTACAATATTCTCTAATAAGACTCTAGATAGGTTTTATTTTAGGTTCCACCTGGAGACCCACTTTTTAACAATAGAGAATAATCAACCTTTGGGATTAGTGGTAAGATATTTGTGCTGTGTGGCATGAAAGGTAGGGTTTGGTCAAGATCAATCATTATTCCCATCCCCCAATTATTTAAAGAAAAGAAGATTTTTGAATTCATGAAGACAGCTTGATATTTAGCTTTATGCCAGGTAGGGTTAGAAAAGTACGTTAATTTTCGTATGCCCTTGTGTTTGGAAGACCAATGTGCTATGTTTCAGGCTCTCCTGAAATATGGATGAACCTAATCAGGATTGTTATCAAAATCATTGTGCCGTATTCAAATTGATTCTTATCTCTCTTTATTTTCTTTGAGTCCCCAAAATTTTGGTTTTAACTTGAAAATAGTTCTCATTGGAAAAGAATTAACATGCTTGTTAGCGTGTGAAGTATGGTTGATATTTTTTTAATTATACAGGTGATGTATGATGCAACAGGTGTCCGACTTCATGCTGGTCGTCAAGCTGAAGCAAGTCCTCTTCTACTTGATATATAGATGCAAAGTTTATTTGTCTTTTTCACTTATATTCTAATGCCTAGATACACTGTCCTTATTTTTGTTCTTTCCTTATTGCCAGTTGCTGAATCAAATTGTATGTGAGTTTCCTCCTGAACACCCTTTGGCCAGCGTGCGACCTCTGCGTGAATTACTTGGCCATACTCCACTCCAGGTCAGCTACTATGTAAACTGCACAAGTATTTAAGATAACTAATGCTTTGTTCCAAGTGTTTTTTACTACACAAGCATTTGTTTCCAAATCCCAGCTTATCAATGTAGTTGACAATTCTTTTATAAATACCAATCAGTTTGTAAGTCTGACATCACATTGGTATTCCACCCTTAACTGTTCATCGAACTTATAGCAAAATAAGTATTCAATTCAAAAATCAATAGATTGGTGGAAACAATGTCTTGAAGGCTTCAAATGTTTACTGTTGAAATCCCCAAAGCAGAAAGAGACTTTTACTCTGCCAAATCATGCGATCTTTCCAGATTGCTGCAACCCTGCTTTCCATATAACACAATCATTTTGTCCCCTATTTTCTCTTTTACTCCGTAAGTTCACAAAGTAGTAGAATGCTGCTTATTATTCATTAGTCTTCCCAAAACACTTATATGTAAGCCCAGAGGAGCACTTATAGTTTGGGAGATTAGTGTAACGTTCAGGTTTTTTCCGTACAAGGAGACAAATAGATCAATATCAGCTTTCATTCGCAATATTAAGATGGAATTCAGTATGATAACGTCTAGGGAGATGCAAGTGTTGTAAAATCTGATAAATGTGATGAAATGGTGCAGGTTGTGGCAGGTGCATTGTTGGGATTCATAGTGGCTTTTCTGATACGAAATTCTGGTTAGTTAAAACAGCCTTGATTCATTTGCCTTTCCGGTATCAAAAACTTTTCTATTGATGAAACCCTTATAATTTGAAGGAGGCTTTCAGATGATCAAAAATAGGAAGTGATTTGTGTTTATTTGAACTTCATCTTACATTGTAATCACACTCTAATAGCTTTGTCAACTCCTGTACTTGAATGATGGGAATGTATTGCCAGTTATTGTCCTTAGAATGAATATAAAATATTTAGTCATAAATTAATAACATCTTTCCTTCAGAAGCTACGCTATTTTGATTGTAAGTAAAAATTTTGATACAACAAATCTTAAAATTATCTACAGTTCGAGAAAGAATCTTCAATTTTTATCGTCTAACGTTTTTACTAATTCATTAAAAATCTACGAGTTTATTTATAGGAAAAATCATCTAAAGCTTGCAACTTTATGAAATAACTTAGTAAATATCATATATCAAAGCTTAAAATTATAATTACACTTAGTATTATAAAAGTTGAGTATATGAAGAATAAACTTTTTATATGATATCAATCACATATTTACTACAATTTTGTTAGTTACCTTTGTATTATTGATCATCCGCTACAATCTACTAAATTGTTTGTCATATATTTTTATTTTATAATTATTTATCTTTTAATTAATTAAATTTACAATCGTACAAATAATCATTTGATTGTTCAAGAGATTTGGATTCAAAGCATCGATCTATAAAAACTATCAATTAGAGGACAATAGTAAGCACATTATAAATTTCAGTCATCTTATAATTAGATAATAACAATTTGATGATGTGATAGTGCATGACCGTACGAGGTAATTTACCTCAACTTGCGCGATTTTGAATAGGACTAGGAAAAAATGGTCACTGCCAAGGTTGAACGCAAACAAGCTATGAATTTGACTTTTCTTCGAGGAATCATAATCAACTTTCAATACTCTTCCAAGATTAACATTCACATGGAGGGACAAGAGGACAAACTTATAAAATTTGGATAAAAAACGGACTATCGTAAGAAAATACTTAGATTATAAGAGAATTTAAAATTTTCTAAACGTTCGTCCACCAATCCCTCAGTCCATCTCTGACCACAAGTTGGGGGCTTCTTAATAAAAATGGCAGTTACAGGATTATTCATGAAAAACAAAGGTAACTATATCCATAACAAATCATAAGAACTATATAAGACTGCCTATAGTACTAACTCTATAATTCTCAACTATAATGGCCGCTCATGCACTAAGTTACACACCCGAATCAAATGAAATGAGCACCGAGTGTGTGACAAAAGAAATACATTCTCAAATACTGTTTTATAGGTCCATGTGGATCTCTTAAACGGCTTGAACATTACCTTGTGACTGTACATGAGATTTGGCTACCCCTTCTTGTCTCCACCCTTTTTGTCGAGATCTCGATTCCCATATTGCTGTCAATTTCCTCTGAGCTTCCAGTGTTACTTCAGCTTTCTCCCTTGCTTCTTCACATGTTTCCATACCTGAACTGCACTTGTCCGCTTCCTTTTGGTACTGCGATGCTATCTTCTTAGCCTCGAGTAATGCCATGTCTGCTTGTTGCCGACTTTCCAATGCTTCAGTTCTTCTGTCAAAAGTTCTGCAAAGTTCTTTGCGATGTCCTCACTCGTTTCTGGATCATGCTTTGCACAATCTACAGAGTATTTGAATTCAGTCTTCAATACATTAACTGACTGACCGTATAAAACATAGAACAAAACGACTGACATCACCCGGACTAAATCAATGACTCTACATCTTATACAAATCATTAGATGAAGGCGGTTGTTTTGTCAACACAATATGAGAGGGTGTACATTACCACAAGATCAATTATTGAGCAATTTCGATTCATACAAGAAGAATGTATTAACATGTTAAGAAATTGAAGCATGCAAGACAAACTGTTGGTCAACACTATTTCTTGCATCTCAGGAACTCTTGATTCTTTCTTATGCTTCAATATCAACTGTTATTTTAACAACCATCTAATTTCACCTTGGTGCCTATTCCACCAACTTATATCGCTTAGGGTTCCCTGTTTAATTTCAGAAAGTAATGAATATCATGTTAAGAAATTCAAGTAGCTAAAATTAAATTTTTAATCTAAGAGTGATTATAAAGTAGTATATATTCAAAAGACTTTCAACTCATTTGACAATAAATATTTAAACACCCTCGATATACGATGTGCTTAAACCTAAAATCTCTAAAAATAACTATACTTTAATCACTAAAATAATTTGATTCGTATTATAATTAAAATTATCATCAACTATGCATCTTTCAAAATAAATATAATAATATTGTAAATTAAAGCACGCTGTAACGTACAACTGCCTGAACTGGGCCCAACTCTCCTTCCACTCTCTCTCAGTTGACGGGTAGTTGAGCAACGAAAAAGAAGCGCAGCCAACTGGGTAGCCCATTTCACCGAACTATAAATCGCCACGTCACATCATGTCATGTCGGGTCTACTGAACACCGTCACCGTTGGATAAAAATATTAATCAAATCAGGTCTACGGTGAAACGATCCCTTCCTTTATACTCGTTACAAACTGAGACTCCGTCTATCCTTTTTCGCTTCCTTCTTAGCAGGCAAGTTATTTGTTTTTTTCTTTTTGATCTTTACATTATCTTTTGGAAAATCACATGCTGTTTGATCTTTCCTTTTTAAATTTTGTAATTTCAGATATTATTATTATTCAACTATGTAGTGTTTCTTATGTTTGATTGTCTGGAAACTGTGGGAAGGAAGAGGAACTTTGGCAGAAGATTTTCCATCTTACAGTCAACTTTTATTTTGCTCTTACGTAATCTGGCACAAAATTCGGATATAAGTTTATATAACTTTGAAAGATGGAAAAGAAGAAAAAAAACTCGTATATGACACTCAAGACTTCGGAGTGTAGCTCGATTTGGGCCGAGGAAAGGGAAAATATTAAAGCTTGTTATTGTTATTGCTTTTGTTACTTTGATTTTGAAGTTCTTAAGATTATGATTTTTTTTAGAACGGGAGAATTTCTTTTTTATGAAAACTGACATATATATATGAAATCAAAATTATGCATTTTTCTTCTGAATGACAAAAATTCATTTTTTATTTATTAAATATTAGGCTTTGCCTTTGCATGCGACCTTGTTATCACTCTTTACTTGCAGAAGCAAAATATAAATAGGCAGAGAATGTCACAAGCAAGAGCTATAATGAATCACTCAGACCTAAACACTTGCTGATGCTTGATAGGTGAAGTTCACAAGAACGAATTTAGAGATTGAAAACTTCAAACATTTAAAGAGTTTAAGAACAGATACTTGGACTCTCACCAAAGAAAAAAATTCCCCACAGTTCTTCTTGTTTTGTAGCGTTAGCTGGGTTTTATGAGTTATCTTAAAGTCGGAAATGATTTGATTTTCTGCTTTGCAGCTGTGAAAATGGCTATCGAATACAAAGGCATTCGTGTTACACTTCTTCTGTTGTTGCTTCTGTCTCCTGTTGTATTTTCTGGGCCAAATGATGGGTTGTTTAGAATTGGATTGAAAAAGAAAAAACTGGAACAAATCAACAGGGTAGCTGGACACATTAACTTTAAGGAAGGGAAATTGTCAACTGAACTTTTACGGAAGTATAATCCCCAGGGAAGTCCTGGGCTATCTGATGACTCTGAAATTGTTTCTCTCAAGAATTACATGGATGCTCAGTACTTTGGAGAGATTGGTGTCGGCACACCTCCACAGACTTTCACCGTGATATTTGATACTGGAAGTTCCAATCTTTGGGTGCCCTCTTCAAAGTGTTATTTCTCTGTAAGTTTCCAGGCCTCACTCTTCTTCTGTATGATTTCTGGGGGATTGAGTGTTTTTTAGCATTTTTACTCTGGAATTTTATGTAGAGCAGTTATTGGTTTTTGTATTTGGGTGCAGATTGCTTGTTATGTTCACTCCAAGTACAAGTCCAGTCACTCTAGTACCTACCATAAGAATGGTATGTTTCCATGTTTTGTTTGGACTGCAAATAGAGATTATCTGAGAAATCCCTACTCCAACATTTGGGATTGAATTTGGTTATTTAAGAAAACCTGTATTCGTGCTCGAGTAACATGTTAAATCAGTGAAGGTGAACACAATTTCTGATTTAGAAGTTTTATCTAATTTTCTTTCACTAATTTAATTGAACATTTCTGAGCTTGTGTATGAGTTCAAACATGAACTGGTTAATCATAATTAAGAATCTTAAACCTCGCTAAAAAAACTCTTCCAGATTTGAGTAGCTGTTAAGAGTCGGAAGATTTATGCAAATATCAGAACTATCAAACATTATGATAATTATTATGGTTAACCTGTTAAATGTTGTAATATTTTCTAATTCAGCTATAGTTTTTAGGGTTTGGTCGCAGGCTTAAGCTGAACAAGGACAACAGTTTGTATCAAAACTTAAAAAATGGCCATAAATTTGATTTAGTAAAATGCCATTAAAAGAGTTCAAGTCCACTTGTATCCTTATATTGTATGTGCTGTTGATTCTTATGCACATAACTTTTCTCATGATAAGGGGGTGTTCCATAGGAATAAAATGGAGTTACAGCTAAAGGAACCCTGCAAGCTGAGTTCCAAAATCATGTGCTTGAAAATAATTTTCAGTCTGTCCTTGAACCATTATTAGGCCATTTTTATGTTAAATTAAGTTAAACAAAAATCAGAGAGTTTCTGTATCCTCAATCCCTGAGCCATCTAACACATATTAACTCTTAAATTGATGCAGGGACATCTGCTGAGATCCATTATGGAACAGGATCAATTTCAGGTTTCTTTAGCCAGGATGCTGTCAAAGTTGGTGATCTTGTTGTGAAGAATCAGGTAGCCCAAGTGCTATTTCACTATTGTAGTCTGTAGTTCTGTTAGTGCATGACAGCTTAGGACATTAGGGTTTATGATAACTAGTATCTAAAGCTCTTAGGAGCATATGGAAAAGTGAATAAAGAAAAGTAAACATAAAAGAAAAGATAAACTAAGCTTAACACCTAGGATTCTTTGATTGCATCACTGATCACACAACCAAGAAGAAAATAAACCGAAGCATCACATTTAGGTTTCCTTGGGAGTAACACCTAGGATTCTTTGATTGCAAATGTTCTGCTATTGGCATCCATGCTTGCTTAAATCTAAGGTGATCTTGTAAAGATAATTTGAAGGCAAATACTTTTCTTGAAATTTGGTTTTCATCTCATTCCATGTGCTAAGCTGTGTCCCAACTTTTGTTATGTTTCTTTCAACACCATGCCACCACATATCTGCCAACCAACAAGCTTTATCTTTGCAAATCGAATCGATTGAAGTTCTAACACGTTGTGTCAATCAAAACACTCTTCAACAGGCTCCTGCCAGGATATGTATAACCTAAATAAAACAAACTATGATATTAAACCCTCATGTAATGTAAATAAGTGTACAACCCTAGGTCTATAAAATATAACAAGAAACCCATAGATACAACAAGAGTAAATGAATATAAAGTATTAAGTTAATCCCTCACTAGCTTATTAGGGCTCTTCAATCATCAGTAACTTTTTTGAAAATTTGTTTTATTATTTCTATTTGTAACAGGATTTTATTGAGGCAACCAGAGAGCCTGGTATCACATTCTTGGCTGCCAAGTTTGATGGAATATTTGGCCTTGGATTTCAAGAAATCTCAGTTGGGGGTGCTATACCGGTCTGGTAAACCTTTTGTCTATGCCACCAACGTACTAGTAATTGCTTCATTGTAATTTAAAATTCACAGATAACTTCTGCAGATTGTGCAAAGTTACTAATAGCAACTTGTCTATGGTGCTGAAACACACAATTCGTGTAGGTACAATATGGTTAGCCAAGCCCTTGTTAAGGAACCAATTTTTTCGTTTTGGTTGAACCGCGATATTAAAGGTGAAGAAGGAGGAGAAATTGTGTTTGGCGGGGTTGATTCTAATCATTATAAAGGGAAGCACACATATGTTCCAGTGACTCAGAAAGGCTATTGGCAGGTTGAAGATGTTATTGATTACACCACTTGTTTCTGGCATCTATGAGATAATTTCATTTCTGTTCTGATTTGCTTCTGTTTTGCCTATTTGCAGTTTGATATGGGTGATGTTCTAGTTGGAGGTGAAACAACTGGTAACCACGCATATCTTGTTTCAAAATTAAATGCTTTTTATATGGAAAAATAAATTAATTTGGCTGGTTTTAGACGATTTTGTTGCCTATGGTATTGAGATTTGCATACCCGTTTTCAGGATTCTGTTCCAGTGGCTGTGCAGCAATTGCTGATTCTGGAACTTCAATGTTGGCTGGCCCTACGGTAATTTTAAAATTTTCCCAATATTTCTAATGTCTCTTGTAATGGAGGAGAGATCCTAAAGTAAACGGAGTATCTGAAATTAGATATGATGGATCGCAACGCACTCTTGAAAAATAAATACATTGTATAATTTTTATGTGGAGTGGCAAAAGGACGGGCTGGGGTCGTTTTGGGTTTGACAGTCATTTTAGGTCCAAGCTGTGAGGTAAAAAATTTAAGTTCAGGTCGTTCAGGATGAATATGGAGTCTTTCTGGGTTTGGGTTTGACAGGTTTGAGTTTACCTTTTCTGGTCAAACTGTGTTTGTGTTAGGGGGGTCATTATGTTTCCTTTCTAAAACAGTATTATAATGATTTTGAAAGGCTTTTCTCAAGTAATGTACGAGTTACAGGGACTCCACAGCTTTACGATTTAGAGTTGCCAATACTTCTGTGCTATGTTGCCCTGACTCTCCTTTTTGCTTGAAATTACCATGTGACCCGTATTTTTGAATGGGTACGAGGATATTGCTGTGTAAGGACCTTCTAAATTCATGGAAAAACTTCAAAAAAAAAAAATTGCACATACCCATGTCAGATTCTTACCCTTATCCAACACTCAGCACCCAAAAGTAACATAGCTTCTGTGCACTTTTGAACTTCCAGCACTTTCTTTTTCCTCTCTATTTTGAATTTAGATGCATTGCATGTTTTCAAAGCTTCAGGCAATGTTTCTTTTCCAGCTAGAAGTGGTGCTATTCTCATCAACATTTATTGTCTTCAATGTAAACCTGTTATTTGTTTGAAATCCATATATAATTTCGCTGCTGTTGTATTGTTTTAGAACAATAGCTGATTTCTATTGATATTATCATATCATTTCCATATTTTCAGACCATCGTTACTCAAATTAATCATGCCATTGGTGCTGCTGGTGTTATTAGCCAAGAATGCAAAACAATGGTTTCAGAATACGGAAAAACCATACTGGAAATGCTGGTGTCTGAGGTTGGTCGTTACTCATTTCTCTCACTTAATGCATTTTTGTCCAACACCTCACTCTTCTCTTGAAGAGAAATGAAACCTTTGAGATTGAGTTAATTAAACTGCTAAGAAACCATATATATTCTGTAGATAAATTTTGTTCTTTAGTTGTTTTTGTACCCTCAAACTCCTTGCAAGACACTGATAAGTTCTTTGATTATTCTTTATTTATAGACACAACCACAAAAAATCTGTTCTCAAATTAGTTTCTGTACCTTTGATGGGACTCGAGGTGTCAGGTCAGAATCAATCCATTTCTTGTTGTCACTACAGTTGTATAATATGCTAGAACTGCAAAATATTTCTTCTGGTATCTAAAATTTCATCAATTAATATCTGTTCAGTGCACGGATTGAGAGTGTAGCAGAGGAGAGCTCGGGCAAATCATCTGATGGTGTCAATGATGCTATGTGTACTGCTTGTGAGATGGCTGTTATTTGGATGCAAAATCAGCTTAGAAGAAACAAGACAGAAGAACAGATCTTGGATTATGTGAATGATGTGAGTTATTTCTTCTACATCTTGGACAATTAGCTCATGGTATGCTTATATTTCTTCTGTTATAAATGCAGCTTTGTGAAAGACTGCCTAGTCCAAATGGAGAATCGGCGGTTGATTGTCGCAGTCTTTCTTCCATGCCTAGTGTTTCATTTACCATCGGTGGTAAAGTATTTGACCTTGCACCTGAGGAGGTATGTTGTTTTTACTCTTCTAGAGTTGTCTTGGTTTCAAATGGTCAATTACTTTTGGCTTCTTTTGAGTTAGAAAATCCATCTCGATGTATCCTGACAACATACCCAACCTTATAGTTAAATCTGGTTGATTTTCCGGTCAGTAGGGTTGACTTCTAGATTGGTTAACACTGCCAGTACCCCCATCAGAATCCTTTTCAGGGTTTTGGTTAAGACCAACCAGTTGTAGTTGTAACAACGTTTATTGCAACTGATTACCTAATTTGGTCTTGCTCTCGAGTTCTACAACACTTGCAGCCATTCGGGATTTAACTTCTACCATTCTTGCTTCGACTTCTTCTCTAACAATGGAATTGTCCATGGTGTTTGGCTTTGATGCCAGGTTACGTTCACGAGTTAAGGAATGAGTTATCATTCGATTCATAGGAAAATCTGCTTCGATGGAGGGGGCTCTCCCCTTGTTGTGGTTCTTGCCACAAGAGTAACCTATGATGAATTCTTGCAACTCGTCAAAGGGAGTTCCTAACCTTAGACTCATTAAAAGAGCATATTGAAGCTCCCTAATTAAGGACTTCCTTTTATTGCAACTCGTCAAAGGGAGTTCCTTTCTTCTAGTTTCCTTTGTTCTCTAGTCTCAGGAAAGGTCTCACAAAGTGTAGGAAGTGGTTTTTTTGTTAGGATTCGAGATCTCACCTCATCAAATTCTCGGTTCAGGTCAGCTAGGATAAGATAAACCTGCTCATTCTCTTCTTATTCATAGCATTTACACAATCTACAAGACACTCCCACTTATCATTAGTAGTAAATGGTAACCTCACTGCCGTTGTCTAGTCTTCCAATAAATTTGAATAGGTGTCTCTCAAAGCATCCGAAACATCTTTTGCAGTCGAGAGAAAAGAAAAGGTTTAGCTATGGCTGGTTCCATAGAATTAATAAGCCAAGCAATTACCAAAGAATTTTCTGACCAACATGAGTTCATCCTCGGATTGGCCGCCAATGGCCGCCAGATTTATCTGGTTAAATGCCCAAACATGTTGCTCCGATCAATCACCAACTTAGCGGACTAAAACCATTTCATTTTCAAGGTTGTTTTTGCCATTCAGTTGGTGAGACGATTTTACCCCAAGTCATTGTACTCTTGGTGTTTCAACAGCAGAGCTTTCTTCTGCCTCTGATCATTGATTCTTTCTCTGGTGAATGCCGTTTTAGCCATGAAATAATTGAAGAATTATTTTGGCTTTGATGCCATGAAAGTTATAGATGGAAATAACTTCTTTTCCATGAAAAGGATTACATCATAATCAGGGAAACAGATCCCTTAATGGAAATAACTTTGCCTGAAATTTCTAGAAAGCATCCCTTAATGATGAATGTATCAGTAGCTAGAATTACAAAAGCTCTGCATGTTCTGTTGTTTCTTTTTCTAATTAAGCTAATATCTGCTTTCTCTATCGTCTTTATATCGCGGTGGTGTTCTGCATCAGTACGTTCTAAAAGTGGGAGAGGGAGCTGTAGCTCAATGCATTAGTGGATTTACTGCTTTGGACGTTCCCCCTCCTCGTGGACCTCTCTGGTACTCTTTTTTTTTAACGTTTTATTATCGTCTGTAGGCAAAACCCTATTGATTACTGATCTTACCCTGGTTTCCGGTAACACGGGAAGAGCAAGTTTTGTAGAAATGAGGTTTGATGGTGGTTGTGGTTTTGGTTGAAACAGGATCTTGGGAGATGTTTTTATGGGTCGCTATCACACTGTCTTCAACTACGAGAAACTCACAGTTGGGTTTGCTGAAGCTGCTTAAATATATTATGTGTGAAAGTGGCAGCGTGTAGTTTGAATATATTATGTTATAAACTTAGAACATTTTAAATGTTGTGGACTGGGGTGTGAACTTGTATTGCGAATACTTGCTTCATCAATATTGGTTGCCTTAAAAACATTAATCCACTCATTGGAATAAGTTTGCTCTTACTGTTTACAGAAATGCTTCCAATCCAAATTTTCCAAAAAGAAAATACCATGGGGTCGAGCCGATTTGATTTAATATATTTCTAAAATAATTTCACATTTTTTTAAAAATACTTTATAATAGGAATAGTGCTTATTGTTACGGGGTTAGACTTTTGCTAGCTAATTCGTGAGGCATTTAGACGATTTCTAAATTGAAAGAGCACCTAAGTAAGCCTTCACCACGTCCTTGTGAGTCTCGGGCTCACCAAGCGACACACTAACCCGCTAGGGTTAGACCAACACTGTAGAAATTAAACACCAATGGGACTAATCAAAGCCACCAAGGTTGAACAACTCCGGGAAACACAAGCACTATTGAAACTCTCTAAGTCGCAAAGACTTAACCCACTTTAGAACTCTAAAAGAAGTATGGGAAAGTAAACCCTCTCGAGGCTACTCGATCCTCACGATTGGCAACACAAGCCACAAAGGCTTAAGCACAAAGAGAAAGCAAGCCAACAAGTTTAAGTAACAAAGCCACAAAGGCTAGAAAACTAGAAACAAACCCTACAAGGGAACAAGGAGTAATTCATGAGTAAATGCATGAGTTTTATTACTCTCTCAAGAGAATGTTTCTGATGGATCATTACAAATGAGGGGAGAGACTTTCTATTTATAGTTGATGCCTTAAAAAACCAACAGTCTAGATCAAAGTACATCAACGGCTTACATTAAATCCAATCCTATCAAAACTCTATCTAAGGAATTTGAATTCAAACAACATTATCTCTTTAATTAAGTATTTATCTACTTAAATTTAAAGATAATCTTATCCGCTATGGAACCTTCCAAGGAGTGGGCCAAGTCTGATGGTTCTAGGCAAGCCCAATACTACACACAACTCTTCTACAGAAATCCGTGCATATGTCTCGGTCCAAATCCATAAGTCTTGACAAATTTGCCCCCATCAAACATGTAACACCCTCATCGCTTTTCTTGAATGCCCTTGAAAATTATCATTCCCGGACTCGTAAGCATTCTACAAGAACTAGGCCAAAGTAAGCTTGGCCTATGACAAGCCCAAGTCTGCACACACATAACCCCTTTTCTAAGCAATGGTTCCAAAGTCTAGAACCCTAATGTGCAGCTCGTGACATTATACACAAATTCACCACTCTTAATTTAGATAATAATAAGGTTAATATTTATTTGAAGTAATAACACATGAGTTTTTATTTGAAAATTTACAATGAAATGAGTTTTTTTAATTCACATCTCGTGAGTCTTTTATTCTCAATAATTTTTTAATAGTTATGCAATTAGATTATATTAGAAAAAAAAAAAGAATGAATTAGAAATATAACTATCCAAACTTAGAGAGAAAAATGATGATAATAATTATAAAAAAACTCATAAAAATAAAAATGTTAAATCTAAAGATACGAAGAAAAAACGAAATCTTCTCTTGAGAATGACGAATAACATCAAAAGAACTCAATAACTTTCATAAAAATTTATTGTCTCTGACGAACGAGACGCTTTACGAAGTGGTAAGCGAACCAAACTATTTGATAGATTGTTTCACAATATAATTCTGATTATATTGACAAACAATCTTTTTTCAAAGAAGAGATTTGGCAATACTTAAACACTGAAAAATCATTCAGAAAACAAATATCGTAAGGATCTTTGTGCGAGCACCAAATTGACTGGTACGTAAAAAATATATCAAAAGTCATAAGGATCGTGACACAATAATAGAGAAAACCGTGTCACAAGGACATATATTCTTATTCAAAAATAAAAAATACAATTCAAGAAAAAAAAGGAAAATAAATGACATAGTATGGAAAAATAAGAGAATTAATAATCATCATTGGTCGAGAATCAACATTAAGATTGAGGTCAATGCTTGCTAAAAAATTAAAAAAAAAAGGAATGTGACACAAGAATATTGAGAGAAAATTTAGGTTTTCTCATAAATTTTTTATCTTTAAGAAAATAAAATTAAAATATGATTATCTTTTACGTTTGTGTTTATCCACTTTTCTTCGTTGATTTCAAAAAGACAATATATCGTGATTTTTGTTTTTATTTAATTAAGATGTGATCACCACGAGTTAACTGACGTTAAATATTTTAGTATAATAACTCATTTGGTTTCTGTTATTTACATATTCTCTCAATTTAGTCGTACTTTTAATAAATTAAAATAAATTTAATCCTCAAATCAAATGATATCACATGTCACTATTCGATTGGAGAACTAATTTTATTTTAATTTAATATATTTATTTTAATAAGTATTTATAAACTAAGATACAATATATATACATCATGTTGTCTATTTTAGACCAAATAATGATATTGGTTCAATGGTTGGGTACATGCTTAGATTACTAAGAGACCCGTGTTTCTTTAAGTATTAATTAATAATGAAAAAAATATATTTTTAAAAAATCAATTTGGTCGTGCTCCGGTTGAGACGGACAGCAATTTGGTCGTGCTCCCGATTTTTGTCGGCAGCGGATATCGGGACCGGACAGTACTTCGCTTCATTCCGGGTCGGTAGCCCGCTAAGGAAGTTTATAATGATCATCGATACGGGAAGCAGTTTTACATGGGTGAAATGCAAGTACAAGTGCAAGGATTGTTTCAAAGATAGGGTTAGCCTTCATGAAAGGATATTTAATGCTAAAGCATCACGTTCGTTTCATCTGATTCCTTGCTCCTCTGATATTTGCAAGCAGGACCTTTCTCGATCTTTCTCTTTGCAGCATTGTCCTCGCCCCTCGACTCCTTGTTCCTATGATTACAGGTGCATCTTTTTACTCCCTTAATTCTTGTTGGTAGGGTTAAGTATTTGATCAGAGTATGAGTAAAAAAAAATATTGAGTTAATTAGTTGGCAAGTCTTGTTTTATAATATAAACTTTATTTGATTTGTTTTAAGTCAAGTCAAATTTATTAAATTTGAATTGAGTTGTGTTTTCGAGTTTTTGTTATAATTTAATTATAAATATTTATAACATTAAGATAATATTTGACTACAATTTAAATGATTCTTTATAATTATATATATATATTTCATATGTAATATATGTATATGACGCAAAATTGAGGATATCATGCAAAATTGAGGAATTTAACTTGAATTTGAGAATCAATCGACTAATTACTAAAAATTTTGAATTAGTTGAGCTCTATTTTATAACTCAAACTTTATTTGAAATTTTTTCGAGTCGAGAATATCAAGTCAATTTGTTTGAGATTTTTTTATATTTAAGTATAAATATTTATAACTTTATGATAATGCTTGATTTCAATCTAAATGATTTTTTATAATTATATACAATATAATATATACTTTGTATTTTTCATTCGTGACATACATATATCATGTGGAATTGAGGAACTAACTCGAAAGTAAAAATCCATCTATCAATTACTAAAAATTTTATTTTATTCGAATTTTATTTTATAATTTAACTCGAATTAAAAAAAATAAAGTAGAATCAAGTCGATACCAATTTTTTTAAGCATCAAGTGAGTTTTATTCACCCCTGTTTATTGGTGTTCTAGGTAGTCGGATGGTACGGTGGTGCACGGATTCTTCGGCAACGATACGGCTATAGTACGCCTCACAAACGGCCGGGAAGTTAAAGTGCCGAGAGTGATTATCGGGTGTAGCGAGATCATACAGGGAGAGTTCCACGACATCGATGGTGTAATGGGGTTAGGTTTCGAATGGCATTCATTTGCAGTGAAAGCAGCTAAGAAATTCGGGTACAAATTCTCCTATTGCTTGGTCGATCATTTGAGCCCCAGCAACCTCGTCAACTTCCTCGTTTTCGGCGAAGTCAATGATCCCACAACGCCGAAAATGCAGTACGCGGACTTGATTCTGGGATGGTGAATCCATTTTACGCCGTAAACGTCTCCGGAATCTCCATCGACGGCGTATTGCTCGATATCCCGTCGAATGTATGGGACGTTAGGAGCGGCGGCGGCGTTATCGTCGACTCGGGTTTCAGTTTATCACAGCTCGTGAAACCCGTGTTCGACCGAGTCGTCGCCGCCTTCGAGGCTCCCATTAGCAAATTCAAGAAAGTGTCTCAAAGCTCGGAGGGGCATGACCCGGATATTTGTTTCGATGATACGGGGTACAAGAAGTTGATGATGCCGAAACTGAAGATCCATTTCGCCGGTGGAGCTAAGTTGACGCCGCCGGTGAAGATTTACGTGCCCGATGCGGCAAAAGGGGAGAAGTGCCTTGGGTTCACCACCACGGCTTGGCCTGGATCGATGGAGATCGGAAATATTTTGCAGCAAAATCATTTGTGGGAATTCGATCTTTTAAACAGCAGGTTGGGATTTGCTCCTTCTAGCTGTATATTTGAACGATAGAAAAAATGGGGAGAAAAAACTAGAAGCCATTGGAGTCATCTTCTTAAACGAATTCTTCCATTTTTATGTTTTAGAATGATAGGGATACATATGATATATCCAAGTTATTTGGAATTTGTTAGGAAAAAAAATTTAAACATCCATTATTATGGACTGAAATTCGAGTAACTCAAATCATTGAATGGGTCAATAATGTTTATTCAAATGTTATAAGAGTAATTAATTTTGATTGTAATATATATATATATATATATATATTACTAATTATAAATGTTAATTTAAATTAATTATTTGAAATAAAATTTTAATTTCAACTTTAGTTTTTCATTGTTTGAACTTGCTACCCAATCTACTTAGAAAATGGCATGTGTAAAATTGAGCTCGACATTCAGTTAACTCAATTCGATTTAAAAAAAAATACACCATCCACTTAAAACTCGACTTTTATTTGAGTTTAGAATGATTTTAGTCGACTCGAATTTAACTCGCTTGTTTAAGATAAAATATGAATAACTTAACTCACTTGTTTGAGATAAAATCTAAATCTGATCAGACCTGAAATAAATATATTTATACAAGATATTAATTTTATTCGATAAAAATAGAGATCTAATTAAAAAATATGATAAGCTACGCATTTAGTACCAAAACTGATATTTTACCTAAAAATAATATAGAAAAATGTATTGTTACAATTATCCCTAAATATAAAATATATAATTATATTATTTTTTGGGTCCGGTCGAATATCTTTCAACAAAAACCCAAACTCAAACCGACCTAAACATATTATCTAGAAACTCTATTCGAGCCTACTCGAACAAATTCTCTAAAAAACTCAATCCAATAGGATCAGATCAAATCAGAACTCATCGAATTTAGGTGTCGTGCATGTACGTTAGTCATTAAAATACTTGACCATATTATCAGTTTCTTCATTTTCAAGTTAGAGGACATACATTCACATGGAAACGCCTGAAAAAAAGAGCAGACGTGCTGGTATTCAACACAGGTTGTTGAAGTCATAAAGGACCACTCCAAGGATAAGGAAAAGCACATACTATATTAAAACACGCATCATACTGATTCAATTGTTTGAATAATACTTTCTTTTACCATCAAGACTATTAATTCTACTGATTTTTCTATGTTTGGGTTAATCATATCGTATGTTATATGTATGTTACAGGTGAGATTTGATCGAAACAAGATTAAATATTATAAGAAACATTGAAGGTTTGGTTTTATCGGAGAACATAGGCTAATTGGGTTGACAATAATATCGACACAACTAAACCAGTCTTTTTCCAATTAGTCTCCCACGCACATTTTGAGTAAGTTTCTTTCTCTTTCTCTCTTCTAAAATTATTGTATAGGGTGAGCCATTGGCAACTTGTAGACATTGTTATAATTGTTGGTAAAATATACTGTGAAATGAAACAGTTAGCATCGACTAAAATTAATAACAAATAAAATAAACGATAAAGAATAAATTGTGATATGGAATAGCATCTTAGAAAATATTTTGTCTCGATATGTGTAATTGTTGTTGTAGACGTACGTCACCGAAATTAACACGGTAATTCCCAATAGCAAATTAATTTACCAATTTAAAAAATATCATTCTGCCCATAAATATGTTTTAAAGTAATTCATTTTGATTTTGCAAAAAAAAAATTGTTTTAAAGAATTTGTTTTATTTTCTTAAAAAAATAAAACATGACATAGACGTGTCCAAAACGCATATTACCACAAACAAAATAAGTAGGACAATAGTGATGATAACATGCACATGTAAGGGAGTTGTTTCACCATATTCACTAGAGGAGAAAGAATTTCTCTTTAAATATTTTTCCAAATACATTTTTCTTCCTAATATAGGATAAGTGCCCTTAACTTTAATGCACAACAAACAATATTTTATTATTTTTGGGTAATATGCTAATGTTTGATTACCTTAGCATAAGCCTCATCTCCATGTAATTTTTCACTCAATTTGATTTTTTTTTGGGGACAATTCCATGTAATGGTGTGAAATTAAGTTGAAGGCCCAGAAAAAAGTAAGAAAATGGGGGCTTCTTTTATTATTCTTAGCGATGACCCAACTCACAAGAAAAATATCCAAACACTTTGCATGCAAGTTTGGTATTTATTTAGCTTCTCTCTTCTCTCCGCTTGACCGCTTCTGAACAGAAGAGGGTTTCCCCCCCCCCCCCTTCTTCCACTTCTTGCGCTCTCTCTCTCTAGAAAGAAACGGGATTAATCACGGAGCTTTTCTTTTCGGATCGAATAACGCGGTAATCATCTCGCTTCCTATGATATTTTGTGTAAGCTATTTCTGAAAAAAAAATGACTTTATTGTTACCTTGTCCGCCTCTATCAATTCTGTGAGATACGAATGTAGGTTTTTTTTAATTCCATTATGGATGCGATATCCGTATACTAGGTGAAATATCCTGGTGAAGGTGTCAAAGATTGCTTCTTTTAGCTTCCGCCTGTGAATAAAGATATTTACACTGTTTTTTTTTATCTGAGCGTTTCGTTGTTGGTGAATCTTCAAATTCAAAACTTGGTTGATTCTTTTACTATTTGAAGTCTTGAATCATGTGGATTCTGTGTCAATGAGTTCTGTGCAAACAGGGTCTTTAGTGATGGCTACTGAGATAGTGAATAATGATGTTCTTGCGGGAGACAATGAGGAGTTGGAGATTTCGAATGGCATTGAGAAATTAGAGATATCAAATAGAAACGATGACTTATCTGCAAACTCTTCATCTATTAAAAAAGATGAAGAAGGAGGCACAGGTGATCAGTTGTTTGTTGAATAATTCTTTAAGACTTTTGTAGTTCATATATGCTGCTGCTGGGTTGACCATTCATATCTTTTGCAAATTCAATAAATGCGAGGGCACTTCAATGTTTTGAAATCCTTTTAAGTTTGCAACAATCGTTCAATAACTGTTTTGTTTTTCTAAATTGTGATTATTGCTTCTATTTCTTTCCAAGTTTCATATCCCAACCCATTTGGTTTTGCTTTAAGATATGCTGTTCCAATGAGATGATGATAATGCTTCTCTTAAAGGCTTCATATTTTTGTGTTATTTTCTTGATTGCAGTTTTGAATTGTAAGGCAACTTAATTATTATTTATTTACAGTATAAATTTCATATTAAAAAGTTGGTTTAACTATTTTTTTCTATAAAATACAGATGCACTTTTTCTTTCTAACATGTACACTTCTCTGCATTCTTAAAATTGTTCTCTAGCAGAAGTTGCAAAGAAGAAAAAGAAGAAGAATAAAAGCAAGTGAGGACCTGCTTCTAAATTTGGTTAGTTTATGTTCTTATTGGAGATGATCAGTTGAGAGTTTGACATTATTATGTTCAGGAAAAAGGAGGCACTGAAGCAGACTGACCCTCCATCTATTCCTGTTGTTGATCTTTTCCAATCTATGGAGTTTCCTGAGGGTGAAATTCAACAGTACAACGATGAGTGAGTCTTGAAATTTTCTTGAAACTACACTTAAATAAAAGTGCACTTTTTTCGTTTTAATTACTAAAGCTGAAGAAAGATCTTCAGTGCATGTTATTTTTGTTTTGAAATTATAGTAAACAATAGGTGCTTTACAACACAAGGAATTTGTAGGAAGCCAAAGTTGAACTTTTCTTCTTTTTCCCTTTGATGATTGTTCTTTGTTATAGTAATGTACAAAGTAGTAAATTTTTAATCTGCCTTAAGCCGAGAAAGTGAAAGTGTTATGTTATACTTTAAATGAGAAGATAATCATGTCAGAATGCTGTTGTCTGAGGAAGTACTTGATTGATTGCAGAAAGGTACGGAATAAGATACATTTCTTCCTTTGGAATAATAAGAAGCACATGAACATATTTTACAGTATTTAGCTCCTTTTTTGAAGTTTAGTTTTCTCTGTTGTTTGTATTGATTAATGGTAGTATCAAGTGCTTCTCATAATATTTGTCTGTAAAGCATGAAATTTTTTATTTATTTTTATTGCTTTATAGTAATTTGTGGAGGACTACTTCTGAGGAGAAGAGAGAATTAGAGCGCCTCGAAAAGCCAAAATATAATGCTGTGCGTCAAGCAGCTGAAGTCCATCGTCAGGTTTGTTTTTAGTCTTATTTTTGCATAAATTGCTGCTTGTTATGACGTAAATATGAATATTATTTGATATGGGAAAATTTGACTTTGGGGACCTTTGCTATAATGTTTGACCATCACTAGTATTGCTTTCTCATTCTTAGGTTCGGAAATATATCAAAAGCATCTTGAAACCTGGAATGTTAATGGCTGACCTGTGCGCGACCTTGGAGAACACAGTTCGCAAGCTAATTTCAGAGAATGGTTTGCAAGCTGGGATTGCATTTCCTACTGGATGCTCTCTGAACTGGTTAGTTTTATGTTTAACTTTTGATGGGCCAATGTAACTGTAACCGTTTGTATCCATGCTCAAACCGTTTTGGTCTATCAGGGTTGCTGCTCACTGGACTCCCAATTCTGGAGATAAGACTCTCCTTCAGTATGATGATGTGATGAAGTTGGATTTTGGAACTCATATTGATGGTAATACCACGGTTGCTACATCATGTACTCTTTTTCTCTGCTCTGTTTGCTGATTAGATCTGTAATTTCATAAGGAGTTATGGTTCTTGTGAATTGTGATATTTCTTTTGAGCTGGAGGTGTCAAAAAAATGAGTTATTGGGTTTGCAGGATATATAGTTGATTGTGCCTTTACAGTGGCATTTAATCCTATGTATGATCCACTTCTTGAAGCTTCTCGTGAAGCAACCAATACAGGTATCAAGGTACTGCAACCACTCAATATGTGTATTTCAAGAGATAATTTTGGTCCTTTTTTTTGCTTTCTTTTTATTATATATTTTTCCTGTGGTAGGTTGTACTTAATTATTGAACATTTAAAAAAATGTTGTGTTGGTGAATGGAAAGAAACTTCACCCAATTAATTCATGCCCCAAGTATCTCCTGAAACTCTTATCTTTCCTAGTAATGTGACAGTCACCTTGATTGGTCATATTTGCATATGAATATAACGTTAGTTTTTATTACTATTATTATTAGGGTGAATATTTTTGCACTCTAGAATATAATTTAATGGTCATTTAATTGTTCAGGAAGCTGGTATTGATGTCCGTCTTTGTGATGTTGGTGCCGCAATTCAAGAGGTGATGGAATCATATGAGGTTGAAATAAATGGGAAGGTGTTTCAAGGTAGGAAATTTAGTCAAAGATATGTATGTTTAAATAAGATTTATCATCTTTATTTATATTTATAATATCACCACTGCAAATTTAGATTTTGGTTAATTAGCGTTCAACATTGAATATAACTGTCATTGCAATAAGTGGGCTTCTTTTCAGCAGTCAAAGCATATCTCTGTAGATGAAATGTGCAATAATTGTAGTTTCCTTGGATCTCTATCCTTTTGAATAAAATTAAGGTAATATTTGATGGAATTGCATTCACATCAGAAAATTTCATGAGTATTTTATATTGTGGACAATAACTAGATGCTTTAATTTCATTTGATTTGCATGATGTTTATTCAGTTTTCAACAGCATTACCTCATTTTGGACTCCCAACTGCAAATAACAACATTTGGTTTGAACCATATTCTCTCTGGAGAGCAGTAAATGGTTGAAGTTGCTGAAATTTTTGGAAAATGATGTCTTATAGATAAATGAAAATTATTTACTGTGCATAGAGCACACAGAAGGCCATATTTAGTAATAACATGTAATTTATAAGTCTTATAAAAAAAACATGTCCTTCATATCTTGTCTTTATATGAACCTTTTCTAGGGTATTTAAATGTCTTTGGCAGTTAAAAGCATACGTAACTTGAATGGACACAGCATTGGGCCGTATCAGATCCATGCTGGAAAATCAGTTCCTATTGTGAAAGGTGGGGAGCAAACAAAAATGGAAGAGGGTGAATTTTTTGCCATCGAAACCTTTGGTTCTACTGGTAATATATCTCATCAGATGGGGAATTGAATATTTACCTAGTATATGGTAGTTTGTATGTATCTCTATCCTCTAACCAGTATTTCTTTTTTGACTTTTTTGCAGGAAAAGGGTATGTCAGAGAAGATCTAGAGTGCAGCCATTATATGAAAAACTTTGATGCTGGACACATTCCGCTGAGGTTGCCTAGAGCGAAGCAGCTGCTAGCTACAATAAATAAGAACTTCTCTACATTGGCCTTCTGTAGACGGTATTTGGATCGCTTGGGAGAGACCAAATATCTGATGGCGCTGAAGAATTTATGTGATGCTGGCATTGTTCAGGTAGAGCATCTTGTTGTTGATCTTCACTGTATCTTGAAATTTTTGGTTTTGCACTTTGTTTCAAGTCATTCGTTATTGGAAACTTTTTGATAGCCTTGCATGCTATTCGTATAATTTGGGCCAAGTGGACCTGTTATTCCTAATTATTTTAGCCACCATTTAGCTTTATGGTAGTGACTTGCATCCGCCCATATAGAGGTCAACGTATTTGGTGGGTTCTTGGATGATTATAATCCTCGAACCCAGATATACATCAGATACGGGTTCTTCAAGGAAAATAGAGAGCATACGATGTTGTGCTTTGCCAGTTGGTAATAATACATAAAGTAGCTTAAAAGGGAGATTGATATTATCATGATGTACTACAAAAGTTGAGATTAATGAAGAAGGTATTTGCTTGCAGCCTTATCCTCCTCTATGCGATGTTAAGGGTAGCTATGTGTCTCAGTTCGAGCATACCATATTGCTGCGGCCGACCTGCAAAGAAGTTATATCTAGAGGTGATGACTACTAAGGGGAATTAGCTGAAAAGTTTTGTCAGTAAACATCTTTGATATTTGTTTTTCTGTTGCATGAGTCACTAAACCATTAATGTTGTAATTTTAGCACTGTAACTTTGTGTTTCAAGACTCATAATTGGAATTAAAATTTCAGTATCTTTGCTTTTGTTTGGTTTTTCAGAAAATGAACCAATCCTCATTTATGAATGAACCTGGTACATCAAATATGATATGCATTACAATAACTATAATGGGTTTATTTGTAATTCTCTTTTCAGACTTGAACTTTCTTGTTTTATGTATCCGTGATTTTATAATACGTCATCAGTAGTCTTGTTTAGAAGTAATAATCAAGGCGAAGATGTTGGTGATAAAAAATGAATTCAGCATGAATCTTGATGCTGTTGATTAAACTACTGATTTACACTGGCAAATTAGAGATTGAACCATACGGTATGCTTTATGACTTGTTATTTCTACTTGCATTTTGCAAATTCGATTGTGATAACATTATGCCAAAGCATGCTTTTATCTGATGCTTTATCCTTAAGAATTTTATTAACACAATGACAAAATATTCTAACAACTCCCAGCCAATGCATGTTGTACCCTTATGTTATGAGGATAAAGATGCTTTTCTCTTTCTCATACATAGACCTGAGTATCGATCGAGTTGGTGTTAAAAAATTGAAAATCCATACCCACTGATTTTTATTTTTTTAAAATATTAAAATTAAACACACTATAGTCAAAATATGATTAACTCGACTTTAGATTGATTTTTTTTCAATCATAGTAGAACAAAATAAAGTTTGGGTTTATTTATTTATTGCTTTATTTATGTTGGCATATGTATTATATGACTAGCTGCTTCCGATATGTGCAATGAATGGTATTTTAAGCGATTAAAAAATTTCTCCCAACTGGTACTTCCGGATAGATTAGTGTATAGGCATATTTATTTTGTTTACAGATAACAAAAATCTTAAAATGAAAACTTACCAAAAAAATTAATGGAAAACATGGAGAGGTCGGTTCTGGAGATTATGTTTAATTCATTTTCTGATCTTCGCGAGAAATCATCTTTAATTTTTTTTTAATTAGATTACAAAACGAATCCGAAAATACGACAGAAGCGAGATATGGTTTGGCAGTCAAAAAAGCCTTGGCATATTCTGGAAGCAAAAGTAGAAAGGGAAGAATAAATAGAAATTGCTGAGCATCTTCACCATAATCCACTAACAGGCAACAACACAGGTAGAAAACTACATATTCCATCACAGCTAACCACGGCATCTTGCGAAAGCTTTACAACTTATAAGAGGATTATTGTTACAGTCATATCATTTTCTTAAGCGCGCTTGGTTTCCAACAGACTCCAATCTCTTGCCTAAACTTGGCTGCCTCCTCCAATCTTCTCGGACCAAAACACTTACAAACAAGGTTAGGTTAGTCCCTGCAAAACAATGAACAGCTTTAAAGAGAATAAAATACCAAAAGATAAAGCATCTGCTCAAGTCTGACAATAACGAAGTGGCCAAGGAAGTTTTTTTTGGTGGGTTGGTAGGGCGGTTTGAGTAGTAGAATAGGTATGCACGAGTTTCTGTATTTTTTCTTGTATGACAATTAAGGAAAGGCATTGGCCTTAGCAAAGGGTGCAGATGACAAGGCTAGTGTGTCCAACAAAACTACAGATTATGACAGCCTCCACTTTGTTTCCATCTAAAATATTACGTATTTTTATAATATTATCGATTTCACTTTAATTAAATTAAATAAATTTCAAAAGTGATTCACATAATATCTACACTAATATTTTAAACTACAACTTAAAATATTAAGTACTTCACGTAAAAGTAAGTGTCTAAATTATAATCGAAGTTAATTTATAATGTTTAAATAATATTTACTAAAAATAAGTGTTAATATTTTCTTTGTTATATTTTTAGATATTTATAGTTAAAAATAACATTTTGAGTGACATGTGTCATGCTCAGATTTAATGATTTTTTAACGGTAGACACTTAAAAATAGAACGTAGAAAACATTATACACATATTTTATTTTTAATGTAAATTATTTTAGACACCAACAGTTAACTTTAAGTATAATTTAGATACTTATTTTCATATTAAGGCAATGTTAATCTATACAATCTAAAGTATAAATATGATTCGATAATATCTTTTATTTTATTTTAAAATATTCTGTGAATTTTTAAATTGATTAAAATTCAATTTAAGTATAATATCTTAAGTTGCAACCTAAAATATTCACCTGAAAAACTTAATATTGCGTAATTACACTTTTGGTTAAAATGTTACATAAGTTTATAAAATAATTAAAATTTAATTTGACGGTAACAATTTAAGTTCTAATAAAAGAATGTTACCATTTAATATTTTTCATGATTATAATTTTGGATAACTTAAAATGTTAAGTAGATCAATCTAAATTGTTATACATTTCATTAATATTTTCGTAAAATATAAACTTAGACTGGTGTGAATTTGTTAGACCAAATATAAACTTAACTGAATGTTATTTAGGCCCAATTGACTATTATTCCAAGTTGGATAAAAGGACTGTCCCTTCCCTTCAGCTCCTTAAATCCAATTTATAATATTTTCTATGATGATGTATTTTATTTGATTCGATTAATAAAAATGTCTTTAGTTCCTTCAGAATAATAAATTAATAATGATATTTAATTTGTTATTATCCTTTCCAATAATATTATGTTTCAGAACAATAAAAACTTATAGCATCCGGATTAAGCACATAAATCAACCCAGATTATGCTTAGGAGTGTAACCATTGACACAACATCAAAATAGATGATTAAAAAACACCATAGTATACATGGGTATTGCATGAAGCTTATCGATTCAATAAATTGAATCACAAACATAATAAAAATGTTCTAAAATTGCAGTTGAAAACAAAACGGCTACCGTCTTTAACAAGTCATTTTGGACAAGCCAAATGGCAAAACTTACTTTTTATCTTCTTTCTCCGCCTCAGCAGCCTTCTTCAATCTGGCACCAATGTGTCGCTCGTTCATTCGTTCCACACGCAGTTTGTTATAGGCCTTGAACGACTTCATCTCTTCCGTGACCTTCACAAGCTCAACCGAAGGCTTCTCGCGAGAAACAGGCATATACGGTCCTTTGACTTGGGTTGCAGTTGAAAGCTCTTCAGCAGTAGAATCACCAGCCTAAATGAACAGAAAACAAAAGCAATGTGACAAACACAAACTAGAAAAGTATTTCAAGTTTGAATAACTGCAGACGTAACGAAAATTACCTTAAACCTGCGCGGACATCTTGGGAAGACAACAAGTTTGGCCTTGTAGGTCTTAAGCCTCTGAACATTGGCTTGAAGACCTTCAAGAGATCGGTTCTTACGGCGATGATCGACAGCAATACCGATGGTAGGTGCAAGTTTCTTTGAAATACCAGCAGCCTGACAACAGAACCAGTTGGTGCAAAATTACAACAATATATTCACTTGTTCACAAGGATAGATACAAGATTTTATGTTAGCATGGAACGTTATAAATTTTAGAGGTGTCAAAGTTATAAAAGATTAGGACTAAGATTATAAATAGAAAATACAAAAAATATACGAGAATTTAAAATTTTCAATATATCAAACCACTTGATCCATCCCTGCTTGTTCATAAATCACAGGTAAGATAACCAAAATGTTTCCTCAATCACTTGAAATTACTGCTACCTGTCACTATGGAATTTATCAAAAAGTATAACCTGCAACTTAAATAAGAACAAAAACTACGCCTAAGAGATATCAAGAACCTCAAAACATAACAAAAAAAACGGCCTAAAACAAATTGAGAAGAGAAAATAGCAAACCTTGAGCTCTTCGAGAGTGAAACCCTTGCCAGTTCTCAACTTCATGTTGTACTTCAAAGTCTGGCCATGAACAATCGGACGAAGAGGTCCAGCAGTAGGCCTTGGAAAGATCCGTACTGCCTTCTTTTGCCTTGCTGCAAAAAACAAAAAACCTCAAATCCCGTTAATAACAGACCAATTTCAATCATTCCAAATAAAACATGGGCATTCATCAATAAACAAAAGAAAAAAAATCCCACCGATTCTTCTTCTAGCCTTTCTTGCTGGCTGGTTGAACCAAGTTTTCACATAGTTCTGCCAGTGCTTCTTAAAGTGACCATTTGGGATAACATTGTTATGCTTAACCATGACTTACCTGCAATTTCAGTTTAAAAGTCAAACAAAATGATAAAACGGGAGAAAAGAATAACGAGAAAGAAGCTAAGCACCTTTGGCAGGAGATTAACAGGAGAAACAGAAGAAGATCGTCGCGAACGAAGGATGTTCCCCTAACTATAGGGTTTTTCTGGACAATTGCTTATTTATATGCGGCTTGTTTTTTGATCCGACGGTCAATTCATGAACCTAGAAATCGGACGGGCTAAAATAAATGGTTATGTTTGTAATATATGTACTAGATTATACCATCAGGTTGAGCAACGAAACCGATAATATTGAAAAATAAATATTCAATTTGGTTTAAGTTTTTTAATTTACGATTTGGTTTCGGTCTGGTTTAAGAAAATAAATATCCAATTTGGTTAGGCATGAATTCGATTTTTCGGGGTGAAAATCATTTGAACTGAATTAAATGGAATTACAAAAATAAAAGAAAATAAGTATCCAAAAACATGTTCATTTTGAATTTATTATAAGATAAATTTAAATAAATAAAATATTAAAATTAATAATATTTTTTATAAATATTAAATTTATACATTTACACTCGATTTAACCTTTACTTTTTTTTGAGTTTGAGTTTGAAAAATAGTGAACAGTCAAAAACTGTCAACCCAAATAAAAAAGAAAACCATGATTTTTATACCATTCGGTTTTGGTTCCCATTTTCAAAAACCGACAAAAAGCAATTCAATTCATGTTTTAGTGAAAAACCAAACCAAACCGAATACACCCATTATAATATTGATTTTTTTTACCCAAATATAACTTATTTTATTTTCTATTTTAACACTTATATTAGACTATTTCTCGAGAGTAAACACATTTAATTGGTTGAACGAATTATTTATCTTTATTTATTTTTATTTCTTAAGTTATGAGTTATCAAACATTTATTTTCTTAAGTTATGAGTTATTTTCTTAAGTGAGGTGGCCATTGATATCTCTGAGAATGACGGCACGAAGTCGAATCGGAAGGGGATCAACATCGACGTCTGAGGAGCTTAAAGAATACTCTCTTTCCATTTTTTAAAGTTCATTTTTCCTCTTCCCTACATAATAATAGAATTAAATTAAAAAAATGTACAAAAACTATTTCTCGAAATATTATTTTATTTTGCTACATAAAATAAAATCACATTTTGTAAGAAGCTCTTTTTAGGACGACAGATTAGGCTAAAAACCTAAAGAAAAACAAATATATATATATATATATAGTGCATACACACTAGTTGGATAACAACAACACTCAATAAATGAATAATTAAAAGATTATATTTAGACATTTAAATTTTTTTTATAACTATTATGAAAATTTTCATATCTATTAAAGAAAATTAAGTGTTTGAATATAAATTTTAAATAGGTACTTAATGAATAATTGAATATAAGATTAATAGATGTTTGTTGTTATTACCTAGTTTATGCCGATGTTAATATGCGTCTCTAACAAGCACAATGTATATTTTTTTTAGAAAGCTCATTTAATAGTTTATATATTTTTGGACTCACCTTTTTTTAGCTCAAAATATACATGTATTGTTAGTACTGGATAAAAAGGACTTGCATATAATTTTCATGTAACGTGTTTTTACTTTATGTGACACAAAAATATTATTAATTTCAATAATCAAAATTAAATGTCAACATATTTTTAAATATGTGATATTGAAATTGATCATATATTTGAAAAATTAAAATAAAACTTTGAATGTGTCAATTTTATTAATTATATTAATGTCTTATTAAATAAATAAATTTAGAATTATAATTATAGTCGATATGATAATTTATGTAAAATATGAATGAATTAAGACATGATACAAATATAATATAATGATATGATTAATAAAGAAAATTAAGATCAACAAGAGATCGGTTCCTTGGCAGCGGGTGATATGGTTTCCTATGCATGTTTCCGTTGTAACACCCTTAACTCGCATTTGTATCCGAATACAAGTTAAAGATATCATCCTATTTATGTATGACTTTTACTGTTCAAAAGCTGGTACAATTTTTTTCTTTTAAATTCTTCAAACTTAATATTTACAGATTATCTAACCTCATAAAATCATAATATAATATTTTAATTTCTAATTTACATTCGATCTCGTAGAATATTTTAGCAGTTTAATACTGTTTCATATCGTAATTTAAAACTGCCTAATTTAAAATTTAATCGATTAATCTTTATAATACATTATTTTACTACACTCATACATAGCCACTTAGTATTTTATCATACTTTTACCTTTCTTTATTTCATAAACTATATTATTTCTCATTTGAGCACAATTTCTAAAATTTTCTTTTTTATAACACTATGCATAAAATATATGTAATATCTATAATTAGATTTATTTTAAACAAGTTACTTTGGTTGTTGTCTACCGCCACACGACCACCCACTAATAAAAACTTTTATTATATTATCCTCATTATATAAATATATATATCATTCGTTTAAATTCGAACCAATATAATACGTAGTTTATAAACCATTCAGTGTAATTTACATTATGTTTATAACATTTTACTTTTAAAATGTAATAATTAAACTTGTACCGTTTCTTTTCCTATACTTGCTCTTTTTCTTGCACCAATCATTTCACTATATTATTCTTTTTTCTGTATCGTTCCTTTCACTGTACCGTTCTTTTTTCTATACTAATTTTTTTTATTGTATCATTTCTTTTATTACACTATTTATCTTATTATACTATATCTTTTACTGTTCTGTATCTGATGTTGTATTATTTTATATAATATACCATATATTGTATCATTTCTTTAATTATCACTCCACCTCAAGCACCGACACTTAAAAATGCCTCATAGAATTACACCATAGGTGCCATATAAACATGTATCACGTAGTCACTCAACCTTATGCACCACAATGGTACACAAGTCGCATTGAGTGATCTTTGCAGTATTTAATTATCACTCCACCTCATGTACCACAAAGGTACATGATTCATATGAGTGATCTATACTGGTGCAACTCGTAAGCTTGTACTTGTTCACTTCATCTCTTTCATCATTGACTTTCATGTTTTGTGTACTGGACTTTTATTTAAGTTTTATATCATTTTTATTATAAAACATTTATAGAATAATTATCAATTCATACATTATTTTTACATATATTAGTACTTTAATTAACTTAATAACTCATGTTTGCATAAATATTCTAAAAATATTATTAACGGATATTCGATACTAATTTATTTTATCAAATCGAAACTAACTTTAATTCTATCAAATTATTCTTCTAAATCCATTAAATAATTATTATCATCATTTTTACAATCATTCACTTAACTTTTCAACATTCACATTTAACTACTAATAAACTTTTCTTTCAAGTATAAACTCAATATTTCATATATATACATTAATATTCAATTTAAATCTATATCAACTATTTTCACATTATATCAAGTCTAATACACTAACTTTACCTAATTGCCATTTCACCACCAACTTTCCTAAAATTTACGAATTGAATCTCTATTTTATACAACTTCCCACATTGAGCTAAATTCCAATTTAACTATTCAAGTTCCTCTAATAATTATTTAGACTTTACACATTATCTCATATTCGATTTCTACTTTAATCCCTAATTTCTCCATATTTACAATTAATTTCTTTAGCTTATACATTCTTCCAAATTCGATTCTAAATCCATAATATCATAATTTCAACCATAAGTTAAATTCTTTTTAAATTTTAATCTATACTTTTCTATTTTATTTAACGTCGTCATTTGTACCATTTAATCCTAAATTCAAGCATCCTAAAACAAATTCAAATATTCCAACAACATCTTTAATTTCTATTCCCTAACTTATAACAATTTTCCATTTCAAAACCTACAATTTATATAATTTATAATTTAGCCCTCAATCTTAACAATTTTAGAAATTTAACTTTAATTAATATAACCGAAATTTCCAGCCTTTTAATTAGAAACATAATACCTTAATATTACAAAATTTATCACTTAAGTCCTACCTTTTTTCATAGTTTAGGATTTAGTCCCCAATCTTTATCAAATTTCTAAATTAGTCCAATTTCACATTTTAACATCAAGTTCAATATTCTAAAAATAAATTCCAACGTAATGATTCAACTATTACACATTAATCCCCATATTTCTCAATTTATGCGATTAAGTCCCTATACTTTCACAATTTTCCAAAATAGTCCAAATAACATTCAAAACATATAGGATTATTCTAATATCAATTTTAAACCTTAGATTTTTTCCCCATAATTTTCTCTAAACTCTTCATCAAGGCTGAATACTTTAGAGTTAGGATTCAAAGTTTGTCAAATTGATTCAAGCATGAATTCAAGCTTCTAACATTTAATTTTGTGCAATTCCAACAATTCCCAAAGGTGGCCTAGAACACTATGGAAAAAAAAAACGAGGACAAGAAAAGTCAGAGAGAACTGTTTTATAAAAAATGAAATATTTAACATAAAAAAGCAATATAGTCTGCTCATCACACAAGTTCGCTAGTTTGGAATGCTTGCATCTACTTCATCTGGGAGGAATGGAATAGATGATGTTCTAGTCGATTTGGTGCTAGATCGAATGTTGAGCTTTGTGGATTATTCGAGAGGTTGTAAAGGTGAAATTTTCTAGAATTAATACAGGGAACCTTGATTCTCAAATTTGTATAGAATGGGGACTTGATATTTGATTGTGCTCAGTTTTATGGGGGTTGATTGTACTCTTTGGGGTGAATGAATGTGTACAGGGATGTTGGGGTATAGTTGGGGGCTGTTTAGTGTACAGTGGTTGTTGAGACTGTTTTATTTGTTTACTTTTGGATAATAATATATACATTTTATAAAAAAATAAACAAAACCAAATATACTTTACCCTTATAAAATATATATTTTCTTATAAAATTAAGTCTGAAATATAAGATAAAAGTAAAATTACAAATTGACAAATTAGGAGGGAGGAGTACAAAAATGGCAACCGGGAGGGGGGGGAGGAGGAGGGGGAATTTCGTAATCTACTACAATCACACGTGCCACTCTTAAAATCGCGGAGGAGATAAAAAGCTGAAGCGTCGAATTGGTTTTCTAGTAAATATTAGAGGCGTAATAATACATAAATAAATCATCTTTCCCTCGTATCGCTGTATTTCAAAATTCAAAAAACGACCCAACAACTCTCCCCGTCCCTGCTAAATCTTCAAAAACAAAGAAGGAAACCGATATTTGGATCTCCTGAATCAACAAGACTTTGTGTTGAGATTTCTTGATCTGACGCTTGTTTGCAGAGCCATGGGCTGTTTCTTCGCCTGCCTTCGAGTCAGAGACCGTGGCTCCCGCCCTCACATCGTCTCCCCCTCTTCCAAACCCGCCGTAAGTTTTTCAGTTTTCTCGCTCCTCTGTTTGGTTCCTGAGAAAATTCAGTTCAAGTCACGCTTTCTTTCCTTGCCTATTATATTGCTGAAGCGAAGGAAACTTGAACTAAACTCTTTTTGTTTGTTAGGCTAAGAAGGAACATTCAGTTTCAGGAAACCGATTATCGTCTCTCTTTCTCGACGAAGGTAAAATATACGTAAACAATGGTGTAGCTCATTAGTCGAATTAGCTAACTTCAAAATTTTCCCTTTTTTGGAATGGAATCATTTAAGTTTTATTATCTTGTCTCTCTTCTAAAAGACAGAGGAGATTATCCATCCCATGATTTCAGGCTACCAAAAATTGATAAAGATCTCAAGGGTGAGGTATGTTCATGGAGCTTTTTTATATATATATATTTGTTATTTTGTATGTTCATGCGAGTGTCTGCCAACTCGAAACTTTCCCCTATCGTAGGCAAAATGTCGTTCTTCGTTTTCAAACACATCCGCCGATAAGTTTCAGCTGGATAAGCAACATCATCAGCCGCCTACTCCAATCAAACTTTCCGAGGCCTTGGTGAGGAGTTCAGATTCTCCGGTCAATATACCAAACAGGTTATAAGTTTTAACTTCTGTTTCGAGAATTTTGTTGAATGAAATGAATTAATTCCGCCTTCAATTAATTGTTTGACCTTGTGAGTCTGCCTGAGAATTGACCGGTGCACTTTCTGTTGTAGCTGTCTATCAAAAGCCGCTAACATTGGGAGTTTCTCTATTGATTCTACTGAAGGCGGTGAGACGACTACCGTTAATAAAACGGTTAAGATTGATATTGAACCAGCTTTAGCTCACGGAAGGAATAAGTCTGTACGATTTGAATGCGAAAGCGATGCATCTTCTAAATATGGTGATCAAAATACAAACAAACTTGAATTACGAAGTTCTCAAAGTGCATCGAAGCCCTCGCCAAATACAACCCCATTAAAACTTTCTGATGAAATGCAAACCCCTGGAACAGTTTTTCCCGCAAATGGGAAGATTCGGATCAGGTCTGAAGATGTTCATTCGGTTTTGAATCCAGTTGAGAATGCCGCTCGGTTGAATGCAAAGAAGGAAGAGACATTTAGCTCCAAAGAGGTATTTAAAGAGCTGAAAGAATCACCCGAACGACCGGAAGAAGCCACACCCAAGGTTGGAGTAAAACAAACTTCTCTGATGAAAGAGTCAGAGGAAGAAGGAAGCTTGTCTTCTTGGTTCAAGCCAAAACAGTATACCATTGATGAACATATTAGAAACCTTCAGGCCACTTCTGGCAAAATCCCTCCTGGTAAAACTCTTGTGGACAGGCCCATCATCGGTATGGTTGCTGCACACTGGAATGAGGATGAACCATCGCGCATCTCACCAAAATGGTGGGATGGCAATGGAATCCCAAATTCAACTAATAAGTACAAGGAGGTAAACTTTTATTTATATATATATATATATATATATATATATATATATTTTTGGATGCATATTGTGCTTGCAGTTTAGACCTCTACATTATGGATCTTCTCCTGTTTTCAGGATCAGAAAGTGAGTTGGCATGCATCTTCATTTGAAGAGAGGCTGGAAAAGGCACTGTCTGACGAGAGTCTCATCTCTCAGAGGTATGTTTATCATTTTTGCTTGCTGCATTCATTGTCTATGATGCTATTTTATTTTGTTTGTAAATCGATGGACAGCGGCTAAGCTTCTAATTACCTCAGCCTCTTCAAAGCAATGTACCTGGTCTAGTTAGTAGTGTGATTCACTGTATAAAATGCCTTTTTCTTATTCACTTGAAATATGGAGGCCTAACCCATCATATATATATAAAACTGGCTAAAAGAATATATGAAAGCCTAGTCATACTTTCTGTGATTAAATACCAATGTCTACTTTCTCTTAATTGAACTTCAGATATCATAGCATACACTACCCGAGGTATTAGCAAGTGAATCTTGCTTCTCATTTTCTTCTTTGCTAATTTCCGAAGTATGTTGGGGCCGAGGTGATTTTTATATCATAGCTATATCCAACGATGTGATGGAGATTCATATTATTACTCTATCTAATGTGGGGAAGATACTGAGATTTAATATTATTGGTTCTAATATAGTCTCTGTTTGAAAGCCAAGAAAGCGTCCGAGAGTAAAGTAAATATTACAGTACCACGCATTCAGTTGCTCAAGCATTTACCTACTTTTTTATATGAACTGTTTCTGGGTCACACTTAGGTTGGATATCTATATCTTTGACCCCCTTTGATGGAAAATTTAAATAGAGTGAAGTTATGGCTTAATGTTAAACAAGTTTGTTGATGGCGACCTTTTTGCTGGATAGTAACATTGTAGATGAAGTTCAATTCCTATCCGTTCTTCATATGGAAGTTGAAATAATTCAATTGAGGGTAATCTACATATTTAGTCACCTAACAATCACTTTGGTTTTGATTTGGTCATCTAATTGTTTTATTTTTAAATCATCACTAACGATATGTTTTGGTTTCATTTCGGTCACTCGTCATTAAAAATTAACAGAACTTTTGATGTAGTATTTTTTAAAAAATTTTCAATGATAACATGACATTAATTTAACACGTTAGAATCACCAAAGTGATAGTTGGGTGATTAAATATGTAATTTACCCTTTATTTGATTAGTAATTCTATTTGCCTATTCAATCGCCAACGGTTTCTACTTCGCATCAACACAGTTCTGATGGCCTGTTTTAATTACAGGAATCATGTTAACCGAACACCGATGGCTTTTGACGAGAACGATGAAAGCGACACTGCTCTGTCTCAGCTGCGACTTTCCCCACATTCCAAGTCAGTTGTTTCATTCTGATGATTAGCAGTGTTATTTTTCGTTTGAATCTCATTTTCATATTTAATTAGAATAGATGTAATTGAGGCTTTTAAACCTGAAAGAAGGGTTTAAATTCTTGAAATATCATGGCTGGTTTGTCTTGAGCGGTCCTTTTCTTGGGAATCATGCTCAGTTGGATTGGGATTTGCTTCAATTGTATATCAATGGTTATTTTGTAATACTGTGTCACCATTAGAGGTGCACAAAAAATTTGAATATCCGATTTTGCGCAAAAAATATCTGAGACCGAATTTGAGAAAAACCGGTTTTTTTAAACCGGATCGGATATTTTAAAACCGGATAGTATAACCAGTTTGGGAAAAAATTGGATAACCGGATTTTTTACTGGATTCAAAACCGATTTGAAAAAAACCAGATAAAAAACTGGTTTTTTATCCGGAAAAAAATATGGTTTGGAGTTTAAAAATCCGGTAAGAGGTTTAAAAAATTGGATGACCATATTTTTTACCGGATTAAAAATCGGTTTTTTTAAAAAAGTGGTTTTTTTCAAACCGAAACCAGTTACACCGGTTACATCATCCGGCCCTCCAAACCGGTTATGATCCGAACCGATTTTTTTATAAATCGATTTTTTGACTTAATGAAAAAACCGGATCAATTTTTATCCGATCTGGATCGAATTTAAATCCGACTATGTGCATCTCTAGTCACCATGGTATATACATAGTTTTCTATCAAAGTTGCATCAGATTGTTCTTAGAACTCTTCATAACATACGCAACATCCAATTACATAATATAAAATTAAAATTTTACATTGAATTAAGATAGTTAGATGATTAAAAATAAACAATCGAGTTTAACACTAAAATATAAGAAGATATTTACTGATAAAGAGATAATTTCAATAGTTTATTTCTCTTATCAAACATCTTAAACTAAAAGTATTTTATATTACTTAAGTGATTCCTTAACACAGTACTGTTCCCATTTTCTTCGAGAGATGTTTTACAGTTTTATTCTGTTAAAATGAAGAAGCCGTTAACCCAATCGCCAAAATTTACCAGATTACGAGAGGCAAGCTAGAAATTTATCGCCGTAATTTTAATTGATATTTACAATTGGTATATGAATATGTTTGTAAACTCTTCACTAGACATTTTTAATGTGATTGAATTTTCTAATTCAACTCAAATTTCAAGTTTTCATTCACCAATTAAAAAAGTTCCACTTTAATTGGGTAAATTTTCAAAATCAATTTTTAATTAGTTTTAAATTTAAATAATACATTTTTTTATATAAATTAGTGAATAATTTGAAATGTATAACTATTTAAAGATTTAAAAATAAAAAATAAAATAAATCTTCAACGGTTTCATTAATTTCTACTGTTATAAATTAGGTAAATTACACCCTTCATCACTCAATTATTTTCTTCTCTTCTATTTTAGTCATTAAACTCTTAAAGTTTTTAATTTTGAAAACTTTAGAGACTTCAGGGATAAGGTTATAGTTAACTCATTTTATTTTAAGGGTAAACTACACAATAGTCACTTTTGTTTCAGAAATAAATTACTAAACATAGGTTGTAAACCCAAAATAGTTCAGTGGTAAAATATCAACTTACCCTTTTTTCCCCATATGTTTTCTTCCCCAAAGCTGATATCTTCTTCGCCGCGCCGCTTCTTTTGCTTCAACTCCAAACATTCTCAGTCCAACAAGGCCTTACAATGGATACAACAATCGTCGGCTCTTTCCACATCCCACTAATGTGTGTAGTACGGTGCGAGTGACCAAGAGAGTGTTGATAATAATGGAGTTGGTGTTATGTCACCGACGATGTGTAGATTTCACGGTGGTTAGGGGTTTGGGAACGAAAGTGAGTTTGTTGTGAATGGGTTATTTTCCTATAATGCTAGAATGACTTTGCAGAAGGTTATCGAGTGTGCAAAGAGGTTCAATCTTTCACCTTCAATGAAGTCTTTGTTGAAAAAGAAGGTTGCAATCTTTCCTGCTAGTTTTAGAGCTAATTCAAAACAAATGCATACATAAAATCAGGCTTTTGTGGGAACATTGTCTAAGGGGATGCCCCTCTGGCTGTTGCTGGGGGTTGAGGTTTCTGCTGAGAAATCAGAGGAGTCCCAGACTTCGATCAGCCAGGATGGGGTTAATTCAGTATTGAGTAAATTCTGTGATTTAAATATTGATGCTAATTTAGAGCATGTTGGGGAAGATCAGAAAAGTGAGATGATAATTTCTCTGCTTCATTAGTGAAATCAGTGAAATAGACAAGCATTCATTCATATTTTCCATTCTCTCGTTTATTAAGTTCATAACATGCTATCAGTCGCTTTTGATCCGGGTCTGTGTGCGTAGCCTCCTGTTTGTTCTCTTGGTGGTTCTCATGGCAGACAGTGGTGCCCTTTCACCAGATTCCGGTGTCTCTTTGTCCGAATCATCTGCTCTTGGAGGAAAGGTGTTTACCTACTAGAAAATTAGTATTATTCTCAATGAATATAATTTTCTTTTATGGAAACAACAAGTTTTACTTACTGTTCGGAGTCATCGCCTAGAAAAACTTCTAATTGGTGATGTACAGCCGCCACCGAAAACGATTGAAGGAGATGACAGATCCCTCGTTGTAAATGAAGCGTTTAAAGTCTTCATGGCCTAAGATAGCGTCTTAGCCTTGGTTACTTTCTACTATGAGTCCATCACTTCTTCCACAGCTAGTTGGTTCCGAGACTGCGTCGGAGATATAAAAAACGATTAGCACGTTTTTTGCCAGCAAATCTACGACTACTCTCATGAACTTGCATTATCTCCTGAAGACAATCAAGAAAGGTGATTTTGGGATGCGAGCATACATCTCCTAAGTCAAAGAAATCTGTGATTCCCTTGCTGCTTGTGGTTGTCCCATTTCCGTGTTTGAACGCATTGTCACTATTCTTAATGGGTTACCCTTTGAGTATCGTCCCTTCATCGCAGTGATAACAGCGAGCAGATATCTGTTTACTCTCGAGGGCATTATTTCGGTTCTTGTTGATGCAGAGAGACAACAAATTTTTTTGAACAGTTCGATAACCTGAACATAAGTGCCAACATTGCTCAAGTTTCATCTGGCTCCTCACCTATTGCTCGGAGTTCGTCCATGCCCACTCATCAATCGAGCAAACCTCAGTTGGGGTCAGGCGGACAAGTTCGAGGATGTGGCAAGGTTCAATGTCGACTTTGTGGCAAAACTGGTCATTTAATTAATCGGTGTTGGTACCGATTTGACAAAACCTTTCTTGGAGTTACAACCATGCGAGACAAGGACAAGTCGGACCATGCTTCAGCCAATATTAGTCGTGTGAATATCAACAATACTGGTTCTAGGTGTGCTTGTTGTTCTACTATTACTCGGGGTCATGGGGCTTCTCCTACTTCTGCTGATTCCACCCCATGGTGTGTAGACTCTGGCGCTACTCACCATGTCACTGCTGATCATGGTGAACTTACTGATAGCTCGGCATAGGGCCTAGTATGTTAGTGGTTGGAAATGGTAAAGCCTTGTCAATTTCTAACGTTGGTAATACTTCCTTGAATACTGATTATCGGTCTCTAAGGCTATCTAATTTACTTCATGTCCCCACGCATAACTAAAACCCTTATTTTTGTATCTAAACTTACTCGTGATAACCAGGTTTTTTCTGGAATTTCATGCTAATAGCTGCCTAGTCCGTGATGAAGACAGTGTTAAGAGGGAATAAGGTAGATAAGCTATATAAGTTTCGTACGTGTTCGTCCAGTGAAGACTTGATACCTGCTGCAAATGTGGTTGATGGTAGTGCAGTTGACTATGGAATTTGGCATGACCGTTTGGGTCAGCTTTCAAATGAGCATAGACCAAGTACTTGTAATGCTCTTCGCTTTAAAAATTTAATAAAGTCAGGTCTTCATTATGCAATGCTTGTCAGTTAGGCAAAACCATGTCTTACCTTTCCCTGATTCAACTACTGCACATACCAAACCCTTTCAATTAGTATTTGTTGATTTGTGGGGGCCAACACATACTCCCTCCAATGGTTTCAAGTATTATCTGGCGTTTGTAGACACCTTCTCTCACCATACGTGGTTGTATCTTCTGAAGAATAAGAGTACTAAAGCTCTTGACGTGTTTCGGTTATTTAAAAAATGGTCAATACATAGTTTCAAGCAAACGTTTTTTCCGTTCACACTGATTGGGATGGCGAGTTTCGCCCATTTACAGATATGTTTGTTCAAGAAAGGATTCAACACCGAACTACCTGCCCATATACTTCTCAACAAAAAAGTGTTGAGAGAAAACACCATCTTATCATAGAGATGGCTCTCACTCTCATGGATAGGGCATCTCTCCCTTATAAGTTCTGGTCATATGCTGTTGTTACAGCTGTGCATCTTATCAACCGACTTTCCACTAATGTGTTACAAGGCTGCTCACCTTTTGAACGGTTATTTTCGAGACAACCAATCTATGATCACTTACGCGTGTTTGGATGCTCACCTTTTGAACGGTTATTTTCGAGACAACCAATCTATGATCACTTACGCTTGTTTGGATGCTTATGCTTTCCTCACACTCGCCCTTTCCAACCACATAAACTTACGTTCCGCTTGCAGCCGCGTGTTTTCCTTGGCTATAGTATTCAGCATCGCGGTTACATGTGTTTAGCCTCGAAAGGAAAAATGTTCATCTCTCACAGTGTCATGTTTGATGAATGCACTTTTCCTTACGTCGACAACAAGATGTTGGATTCTGGAGTAGTTCGCTCTTCACTACGTCTTAGCACCTCGCTTCCCGTGGTTCCTGTTTCCGTGCAAGTTCTTGGTGGTTGCTTAGGGAATCCTAATTCTCGTTCCTTTGATTAATCACAGTTGCTGAGTTCTTCTTACAGCACACCTGACTTGGGATCCTTGCTTATCTCAACTTAAATAGCACTTCTAGTGCTTCTGTGGATTCATCATCAATAGATCCCATAAGTAATCCTCACATACAAGAAGATCATCATAGCTGTCCCTACTCAGATGTTCCTATAGCAGAGGAGGTTAAGCATCAATCATCAAATGTGGCAGTCAATCATCATCCCATGATGACTAGAGTAAAAATGGGTATCTTCAAACCAAAAACCTTATCTGCTGATTCTTCATCCTTTGTTGATGAAGTTGAGCCAACTTCAATCTCCCAAGCTCTTCAAGATCCTCAGTGGAGACGAGCCGTATTCAATGAGTACAATGCTCTAATAAAAAATGGTACATGGCATGTTGAGCCTTTACATTCTAACCGTGTTGCCATCGGATGCAAATGGCTATTCAAACTCAAACGTAATGTGGATGGGTCCTTTGCTCGGTACAAAGCACGATTAGTGACCAAAAGTTTTTCTCAAGTTCCAGGCCATGACTTTGGTGACACAATCAGTCCAGTGGTCTGATCTTCCACTTTCAACACAGTATTGTCTATTGATTTTTCAAATGGGTGGGCTCTACTTCAAATTGATGTTAGCAAAGCCTTTCTTCATGGCGATCTTGTAAAAGAAGTAATCATGATTCAACCTCCAGCATTTGAGCCGCAATCTTTTGATGGTATATCCTTGGTTTGCAGGCTTTAAAAGGCACTCTATGGCCTCAAACAGGCCCCGCGAATGTGGTACGCCAAGCTCAAACAGTTTTTCACTCAACTAGGGTTCATGGAATCAGCAGTAGATGCCTCTCTATTTGTCCGATGATCAAGTGGCAACTGTGTGTTTCTACTCATTAGTAATAACATGCGATTCTAATGAAGCTATCGAAGACGTTGTTCAACAGCTTGGAGGGTGATTTTCTCTGAAATTTTGGGGGAGTTGAGTTTTTTCCTTGGCATCGAAGTCACAAGGACAACCCAACACCTTGTGCTTCGACAACGAAAGTTTATAAGGGACTTGTTAGACAAAATAAAAATGAGTGGAGCGAAGCTAGCCCGAACTCCAATGGTTTTGTCCCCTAAACTTACCGGAAATGATGGTAAGCCCCTAGCTGATGCTCAACACTTTAGAAGTGTCGTTGGAGCTCTCCTATACCTTACACACACTCGCCCCGACATAATGTTCAACGTTTATAGGGTTGCACAATATATGCATAACCCTTGTTAAGGGCACTGGACAACCGTTAAACGAATCTTACGCCACCTCAACTTTACTTTATATCATGGCCTTCTTTTTCGAGTCAACTACTCCCCGGGCAAGGTAACAACATTTGTTGATGCTGACTGGGCGAGAAGCGTTGACGATCGTCGATCCATTTCAGGCAACTGCATATTCTTTGGTGATAACTTGGTCTCTTGGAGCTCCAAGAAGCAAAAGACGGTCGCTCAATCAACCACGGAAGCTGAGTTTTGAAGCGTTGCGGATGTAGCTTCTAAAGTCGTATGACTTAAGATACTGCTTGCTGATTTGGGAGAAAAGGTGGAAACAACTCCAACAACCTGGTGTGATAACACCAGTGCAGTGGCAATGAGTGCCAACCCAATCTTCCATGCACGATCAAAACATGTGGAATTGGATTTGTGTTTTGTTCGTGAAAAGGTGGTTGGCAAAGAACTCAATGTCAATTATGTTCCTATTGCTCATCAGGTCGCGGATGGTCTGACCAATCCATTGATCAAGTCTTCGTTTATAACATTTCAACGAAGAATACGTGTTGCAGAATAGACATGAGCTGCAAGGATAATTTGTTATTAGGCTGTTAGCTGAGCTGTCGTTCAGTTATTCTATTATATGTGTAAGCGTCTTCTCTCTATGGACATGTGTCCACCTTCTTTTTTTCTTTAAATATGTTACTGTGTAATCAGTGAAATAGACAAGCATTCATTCATATTTTTCATTCTCTTGTTTATTAAGTTTATAACAATCAGATAAAGGATCTCGAGAAGCAAGTCAAAGAGAAGAAGAACTGGGCTCATCTAAAGGCAATGCAAGCTGCAAGAAAGCTTAATAGTTATCTAACAGAGCTTAAAATGATGAGAATTGAGAGAGAAGAGATGCAGCAGATGAAGAAGGGGAAACACACAATAGAGGACTCAACCATGAAAAGGTTGGGAAGAAAACATATGAGAAAAAAGGGGTAAATTGATATTTTATACTTGAACTATTTTGAGTTTACAAAAATACACATTATTAATAGTTTATCCCTGAAACAAAAGTAACCATTTGTGTATTTGTGTAGTTTATCCTTAAAATAAAATGGGCTAACTATAATCTTAGTCCATGAAATCTCTAAAGTTTTCAAAATTAAAAACTTTTAGAGTTTAATGACCAAAATACAAGAGAAGAAAATAGTATAATCATGAATAGTATAATTTACCTAATTTATAGCAGCAGAAATTAACGTAACTATTAGTAAATGATGGAAAACATTAGTTGAAAGAATTTTTTTTCAAGTTGAAGGGCAATATTAATTTTTTTTTTTGAAAATTCAACACCTCGTGTTTTTTGCCAAATAAAAATTTATCTAAACTTTAAATAATTATGTTGTTTATCCAAAAATAAAAGCGGAACAATCGCCATTGGAGGGTGCATTAGAAGCTCCGAGGGGCTTTTTGGAAGACACTTTCTTAAGCTTTTGCAGAACACACATACAAAAAAAAAAGTAATTCATATTATAGTTATGCATAACAATTACTAAAACTGTCAGTTTTTACCCCCCTAAAAAAAATCCTAAAATCTCCACCATGAACAAAGACAACACCGACAATACCGATCAGCTAATTCGTGTATACGCCGATGGGATCTATGATCTCTTCCACTTTGGCCACGCTCGCTCCCTCGAACAAGCCAAGAAATCGTCTGTTTTCCTTCCTCTCTCTCGCTTAGTCTATGTTTGATCTCAATACTTTTCTGGGTATCTTTTGAAATTCCTGCTATTTAATGGGTTTCTTTCAAAATTTTCATCTCTTATTTCATTTTATTGTGTATATGTATACTTTTTTTCTGGGGTTTATTTCCCTTTCTGATTTAAGGTTAGTCTTAATCTTATTTCACTTGTGACTGCTTCCTTAAATTTATTTATCCGTTATAAAAGTGAATGAATTTTATGAAATTTTAGGTTTCCCAATACGTATCTGCGGTTGGATGTTGCAACGATGAAACAACCCACAAGTACAAGGGAAAAACTGTTATGACCGAAACAGAGCGCTATGAATCCCTTCGCCACTGCAAGTATTACTTCTTTCTATAACTCCTCAAGGTATTCTACCTTATTACTCATTTGAGGTACTGTAACACTCCAATTTAGGGGTTAAATTTAAGAAAATATAAATTGGTAGATTTAATTTGGTATTTTGAAAGAAATATAGGATTAAATTGTAAAGTTCTAAAGTTGGCAGACCGTTTTCAGAAGTGCAGAAAGTTCAGTGGCTAAACCCATGATTTAACCATTTTTTTAATATGTTGAATTATAAATCTGATTCTCGTGCGCAGGCAACAGAAATTTTCCAGATTTCCCTTCTCCAGCAACCCAACTTCCAACTCCGATCTACTCGCCGTCCGACCTCCAAACGACGAGCCGAAACAACCATCGTGTTCGTTGTCAACCGAGGAACAAAACCCCTCAAACCTTTCGTTGTGAATCATCGCCGTTCGTCGTGAATTTCAGTCGAAAGTATCGTCGGTAATAACTCGGTTTTAGTTGGTTTTTCATCGATTCACAACGATCGGGTCATCTGTTTACGACACCTCCCGCACCATCGTGTTCCTTGTGCCGTTCCGAGTCCACCGGTGTTCTCCTTTTTCTCCGACGGCGGCGGCGCGTTGGGAGGTGAACCGGTCAAACTTCTCGATTTGTTGAAATCGAGCTCTCCGCTGTTCAAAATTGTGAACCGAGTTTTGTAAGTATCTCGAAATCGCTCAAAATAATTTTTAGAAATTTTTTCCGGGATTTTATCACTGTTCACGCGCCCCCACGCGCCGCCACTGCGCGTGGGGAAGGGAAAAGTGACCGGTTTGACCGGTTTTGGAACTGTTTTGACCGGTTTGACCGGTCACAACCCGACCGACCCGTTGACCCGACCCGACCCGTTGACCGACTCGTTGACCGTTGACCCGTTGACCGTTGACCGGAGTTGACCACTGTTGACCAAAACTTTGATTGGCTTTGATCGGGCATTAAACGACCTTTGACTTCGACCGAGTATACCTATCCTGACATTTTTCGACGTTCCAAATCCGATTCCGCTGTTCGTTTTTCGAAATTCGAACCCGAAGGCCTCGAAATTGTCAGTCAACCCGTTGACTTTGATTTTGACCAAAAATTCCAAATTTCTGAAAAGTCATATTTTATGCTTTCAACGTCCTGAATCCAAATCCGAAGTCCGTTTCGCCAAATTCGAACTCGGTAAGCCGTCTTTCACTGATTTATCACCCGATTCGATCCGTTTATCGTAATTAAGCTCCGTTTCTGATATAATTTATGTTGATATGTATCTGAGGAATTATTGGAAGTTGAATTGAAGATCAAAGGCGTTCGAATAGAATTTTTATGGTCGATCAGTATTGCACGGAAAATTGAGGTAATACTTTACTACCTCTTTATGCTTTATGGAACATGTTGATATTGGTAAATGCATGAATAAGATAATGTTGGTCACTTTTGTGGAGTTGAATAATTTATTCACTCGATATGAATGTGGTAGAAATTCTGTAACTGAATACGGATCGAATGACTAATATAAGAGATTGAGGAATTGTTAGATTAAATTATAAGTTTGTGATTAGTGATAAAGAAATCAGCCCTGTATCTGCAACTTATAATTTATTTCATCAAAGGTTAAATGTTAAAAGTACTTGGATGAGAAATTGTGAAAATAATCTGGTAGGGTAAAATTACGAAAATACCCTTATGTTGTAAGATGATAAGAATTGTCCCTGGAAGTTGGTTAATAACTCTGAAAAGATATATTGATCTGGTAAAAACTATTGATGTGCATAAGAAATGCTAGTTTTGATTAGGAAATGCGGATAACCGGTTTTTAGTCTTATGAGTGTTTGTGAAGGATACTAGAAGTCTGTTAAGGGAATCATTTCAAGATCAGAGAGTGTTCAAGAAATCAATTAATCATAGGATCTCTAAATTATACTTATTTTCGTTAAGAGCTAATATCAAAATTTTCTGGTTAAGAAATTACGGAAATGCCCTTAAGAGGTAGAATAGTCTGAGTTGACTCTGAATGAGAAAATACTTAGAGGATTCGTACTTAACTCGATTAAGTACGGATTTAATTGTTAAGATCCCGACTTAGTACAAGAAATTCTTGATATTCCGTTTGTAAAGTCTGAGAAGACACTTGACCTGAAAATATTCAAATAATGAGTAAATACTCGAAGAGTAATTTATCGGGGGTATTCTGCTATCAGAATTGTTCGAACGGACTGGAATAGATAATAAATTGGAATTAAATAATAAGATCGGATTGAGGAAAAAGATTGAAATACCGTGGATCTGTAAAATGACCAAAATACCCCTATAATAGAAATGACCCAAGAATATCACCAAGCTCAGGAATGATTGGATATCCTCGAGCTCTGAAATGAATGGAATAAAACTGAACACCAAAAATGACCAAAATACCCTTATGGCCTATACTAAGTAAATGTCTTGGATTAATTAAGGAATCTAAGTAAGCATAGGTATTGGACTATCTTTAAAGGTAATGGAAAACAATTTAAGTGAGTAGATCAACCCTAAAGCTATGTCAATACCTGAATGACATAGATATTACTGGAACATGTGTTCGTCTTCTCAAGTTAGGCTCGATGATAAATTTTGGAAGTATTCAACTCAGCTCTAGATTGTATTCAGTACTAAGAATTGGACGTTTGTTCGACAATCAACCACGAAGACCAAATTGAATGGAATAGAAGTACAACATGTATCCGAAATTCAGGAACGTTTGAATTACTCTGGAAAATCCTGAAGTAACTGGAATAGAGATGACTGCTAAATGAAATAGGTAACTTCAATGACTGAGGATTTAGTAAGTGACTTGGATAAGTCTGGAAACTCTGATGAGTTTACGTAGTGTACAATTACAATGAGTTTGAACAAATTAATCAAGTACGTCAGCATTTCATGATATTGTGGAAGTGTGGAAATGAAATAAAGACATTGGAAGATCTATTCAACGATGATTCCGAAAATGGTCTATGGAAAAGAATTGTGGTATTAAAGAGTAAATACCCTGGAAGAACAATGAATTGACCAATCGACAGGCATTAGTTCTAGAAACTATTCATCTAAGAGTTGTCCGATAATTCGATCAATCGACATATAATATAAATGTCCTGAACCTTCATTTCTTCCTTATCAGCTCAAGTCACATTCTGAATAACTGATGATTCTGTCAGTTATTGAACTCTTTCAATAGTGATTCTGAATTCCGATATTCTATCGGTATACTAAAGATCTGTGTTCCCCTACTTGTTAAGATTATCCAATATCTTTGAATACTATCTGTAAATTCTGGTGTGTTCCATGCTCACATGAATATTTTACCTGATTTTTGATTTGATTTCTGATCTGATACTTGACATGGATTCTGATCTGATATCTGACATGGATTCTGATCTGATACTTGACTTGGATTCTGATCTGTTACTTAACCTGATTTCTGATATGATACTTGACCTGATTTATGTTTTGATTTTTGATATATCCGTTTACGGACGGACATATTTTACTTGGGGGATAATGTTGGAGGAAGTATACCTGGAGGCTCCTCAGCTGTGTGCTCAGGGCCTTATTTACCGGTTCCTCGGCTGTGTGCTCAGGGCCTACTGGACTTGATGGTGGGTGTATGGTTCTGGGGAACCTACACAACTTGGACTTGTTGGATGGGGGTATATATATATATATGTTTTTTTTAAAAAAAGATCTGAAAAGTTACATGATTTTTGGGAACACACTAGAAAACCTATTCTGATCTCCTGAACCTAGACATCCGAAATATTTCTATATGAAATGAATATTATCTGTCACTACTTGCGATATCAATGAACCTCAGCTCAGCCAAAGAAATCTGTAAATATCGGAATCAATAAGGAAAAATACGTTTATCTGTATCTGCATGTTCATCAGCATCATCTGGTAGTTCTGTATTACTGAGCTTTCCAAAGCTCACTCTATTACTCACATTTTCAGGTTAAAAGAATTGTACCAGTGCATCTATTGACTTCAGTAAGGGAGTTCGTACGGCGTTGTTGAAAAGTATGGTACATGTGATTAGGGGGCATGTAATTGTATTTTGATTTATATACGAGTTTGGAAATCTGTTTTATTTTTAAATAGTGAAAACTGATTTTATAAGTTTACATGATCTGATAAAAAGTTTTAAATTTTCCGCTATTTTTACAGTGGGTCGCTTCGGTGGCCCTAATGTGACTTCCTGGATCGGATCGGGCTACCCCCATCGGTCTGGGGGTTACATTTAGTGGTATCAGAGATATGGTTTGAGTCAAAAATTTTCAAGTTAGACCGGCCGGTCGAATGTCAAAATATGTCTGATCAGTACATGCCCCTAGACTGCAATCGTACCTCTCTGAGCCGGAACTCCAGGGCTGAGTCCCTATCTGTATTGAGTAAACCAAAGTTTCTATCTGCTAAGGCTATACTTGTACAAAAAGGAATACCAGTAACATCTGTCTAAACGCTGTAAAGTATCTCATGAGTCATGTGAGAGTTATTCATCTGAGAATTTCTGACTCGACTCCGGAAATGAAATTGAGATATGTTGCTGCTCTACGAGCCTATTCACGTATCCAATGCTGAATTGATTTCACAAGAATAAAGTTGTTCTGATTATTTACTTGGACTGAGGGAGAATTCTGAAGATATTGATTACTCGAGAAAATTTTAAATTCTTTTATTGAAATAAGGAAAAATTTATGATAAGAATGTATGCTCAGCTGGTTAAGGATAAGTGGAGGAATCGTACTTTTATAAAAGCTATTGATAGATTTGAAAGAACTGATGGAAGTTTCATTTATGCAATTATGTAAAATGAATGAATTTCGAGGACGAAATTTTTTTAAGGAGGGGAGAATTGTAACACCCCAATTTAGGGGCTAAATTTAAGAAAATATAAATTGGTGGATTTAATTTGGTATTTTGAAAGAAACATGGGATTAAATTGTAAAGTTCTAAAGTTGGCAGACCGTTTTCAGAAGTGCAGAAAGTTCAGTGGCTAAACCCATGATTTAACCATTTTTTAATATGTTGAATTATAAATCTGATTCTCGTGCGCAGGCAGCAGAAATTTTCCAGATTTCCCTTCTCCAGCAACCCAACTTCCAACTCCGATCTACTCGCCATCCGACCTCCAAACGACGAGCCGAAACAACCATCGTGTTCGTTGTCAACCGAGGAACAAAACCCCTCAAACCTTTCGTTGTGAATCATCGCCGTTCGTCGTGAATTTCAGTCGGAAGTATCGTCGGTAATAACTCGGTTTTAGTTGGTTTTTCATCGATTCACAACGATCGGGTCATCTGTTTACGACACCTCCCGCACCATCGTGTTCCTTGTACCGTTCCGAGTCCACCGGTGTTCTCCTTTTTCTCCGGCGGCGGCGGCGCGTTGGGAGGTGAACCGGTCAAACTTCTCGATTTGTTGAAATCGAGCTCTCCGCCGTTCAAAATTGTGAACCGAGCTTTGTAAGTATCTCGAAATCGCTCAAAATAATTTTTAGAAATTTTTTCCGGGATTTTATCACTGTTCACGCGCCCCCACGCGCCGCCACTGCGCGTGGGGAAGGGAAAAGTGACCGGTTTGACCGGTTTTGGAACTGTTTTGACCGGTTTTGGAACTGTTTTGACCGGTTTGACCGGTCACAACCCGACCCGACCCGTTGACCCGACCCGACCCGTTTACCCGACCCGTTGACCCGACTCGTTGACCGTTGACCCGTTGACCGTTGACCGGAGTTGACCACTATTGACCAAAACTTTGATTGGCTTTGATCGGGCATTAAACGACCTTTGACTTCGACCGAGTATACCTATCCTGACATTTTTCGACGTTCCAAATCCGATTCCGCTGTCCGTTTTTCGAAATTCGAACCCGAAGGCCTCGAAATTGTCAGTCAAACCCGTTGACTTTGATTTTGACCAAAAATTCCAAATTTCTGAAAAGTCATATTTTATGCTTTCAACGTCCTGAATCCAAATCCGAAGTCCGTTTCGCCAAATTCGAACTCGGTAAGCCGTCTTTCACTGATTTATCACCCGATTCGATCCGTTTATCGTAATTAAGCTCCGTTTCTGATATAATTTATGTTGATATGTATCTGAGGAATTATTGGAAGTTGAATTGAAGATCAAAGGCGTTCGAATGGAATTTTTATGGTCGATCAGTATTGCACGGAAAATTGAGGTAATACTTTACTACCTCTTTATGCTTTATGGAACATGTTGATATTGGTAAATGCATGAATAAGATAATGTTGGTCACTTTTGTGGAGTTGAATAATTTATTCACTCGATATGAATGTGGTAGAAATTCTGTAACTGAATACGGATCGAATGACTAATATAAGAGATTGAGGAATTGTTAGATTAAATTATAAGTTTGTGATTAGTGATAAAGAAATCAGCCCTGTATCTGCAACTTATAATTTATTTCATCAAAGGTTAAATGTTAAAAGTACTTGGATGAGAAATTGTGAAAATAATCTGGTAGGGTAAAATTACGAAAATACCCTTATGTTGTAAGATGATAAGAATTGTCCCTGGAAGTTGGTTAATAACTCTGAAAAGATATATTGATCTGGTAAAAACTATTGATGTGCATAAGAAATGCTAGTTTTGATTAGGAAATGCGGATAACCGGTTTTTAGTCTTATGAGTGTTTGTGAAGGATACTAGAAGTCTGTTAAGGGAATCATTTCAAGATCAGAGAGTGTTCAAGAAATCAATTAATCATAGGATCTCTAAATTATACTTATTTTCGTTAAGAGCTAATATCGAAATTTTCTGGTTAAGAAATTACGGAAATGCCCTTAAGAGGTAGAATAGTCTGAGTTGACTCTGAATGAGAAAATACTTAGAGGATTCGTACTTAACTCGATTAAGTACGGATTTAATTGTTAAGATCCCGACTTAGTACAAGAAAATTCTTGATATTCCGTTTGTAAAGTCTGAGAAGACACTTGACCTGAAAATATTCAAATAATGAGTAAATACTCGAAGAGTAATTTATCGAGGGTATTCTGCTATCAGAATTGTTCGAACGGACTGGAATAGATAATAAATTGGAATTAAATAATAAGATCGGATTGAGGAAAAAGATTGAAATACCGTGGATCTGTAAAATGACCAAAATACCCCTATAATAGAAATGACCCAAGAATATCACCAAGCTCAGGAATGATTGGATATCCTCGAGCTCTGAAATGAATGGAATAAAACTGAACACCAAAAATGACCAAAATACCCTTATGGCCTATACTAAGTAAATGTCTTGGATTAATTAAGGAATCTAAGTAAGCATAGGTATTGGACTATCTTTAAAGGTAATGGAAAACAATTTAAGTGAGTAGATCAACCCTAAAGCTATGTCAATACCTGAATGACATAGATATTACTGGAACATGTGTTCGTCTTCTCAAGTTAGGCTCGATGATAAATTTTGGAAGTATTCAACTCAGCTCTAGATTGTATTCAGTACTAAGAATTGGACGTTTGTTCGACAATCAACCACGAAGACCAAATTGAATGGAATAGAAGTACAACATGTATCCGAAATTCAGGAACGTTTGAATTACTCTGGAAAATCCTGAAGTAACTGGAATAGAGATGACTGCTAAATGAAATAGGTAACTTCAATGACTGAGGATTTAGTAAGTGACTTGGATAAGTCTGGAAACTCTGATGAGTTTACGTAGTGTACAATTACAATGAGTTTGAACAAATTAATCAAGTACGTCAGCATTTCATGATATTGTGGAAGTGTGGAAATGAAATAAAGACATTGGAAGATCTATTCAACGATGATTCCGAAAATGGTCTATGGAAAAGAATTGTGGTATTAAAGAGTAAATACCCTGGAAGAACAATGAATTGACCAATCGACAGGCATTAGTTCTAGAAACTATTCATCTAAGAGTTGTCCGATAATTCGATCAATCGACATATAATATAAATGTCCTGAACCTTCATTTCTTCCTTATCAGCTCAAGTCACATTCTGAATAACTGATGATTCTGTCAGTTATTGAACTCTTTCAATAGTGATTCTGAATTCCGATATTCTATCGGTATACTAAAGATCTGTGTTCCCCTACTTGTTAAGATTATCCAATATCTTTGAATACTATCTGTAAATTCTGGTGTGTTCCATGCTCACATGAATATTTTACCTGATTTTTGATTTGATTTCTGATCTGATACTTGACATGGATTCTGATCTGATATCTGACATGGATTCTGATCTGATACTTGACTTGGATTCTGATCTGTTACTTAACCTGATTTCTGATATGATACTTGACCTGATTTATGTTTTGATTTTTGATATATCCGTTTACGGACGGACATATTTACTTGGGGGATAATGTTGGAGGAAGTATACCTGGAGGCTCCTCAGCTGTGTGCTCAGGGCCTTATTTACCGGTTCCTCGGCTGTGTGCTCAGGGCCTACTGGACTTGATGGTGGGTGTATGGTTCTGGGGAACCTACACAACTTGGACTTGTTGGATGGGGGTATATATATATATGTTTTTTTTAAAAAAAGATCTGAAAAGTTACATGATTTTTGGGAACACACTAGAAAACCTATTCTGATCTCCTGAACCTAGACATCCGAAATATTTCTATCTGAAATGAATATTATCTGTCACTACTTGCGATATCAATGAACCTCAGCTCAGCCAAAGAAATCTGTAAATATCGGAATCAATAAGGAAAAATACGTTTATCTGTATCTGCATGTTCATCAGCATCATCTGGTAGTTCTGTATTACTGAGCTTTCCAAAGCTCACTCTATTACTCACATTTTCAGGTTAAAAGAATTGTACCAGTGCATCTATTAACTTCAGTAAGGGAGTTCGTACGGCGTTGTTGAAAAGTATGGTACATGTGATTAGGGGGCATGTAATTGTATTTTGATTTATATACGAGTTTGGAAATCTGTTTTATTTTTAAATAGTGAAAACTGATTTTATAAGTTTACATGATCTGATAAAAAGTTTTAAATTTTCCGCTATTTTTACAGTGGGTCGCTTCGGTGGCCCTAATGTGACTTCCTGGATCGGATCGGGCTACCCCCATCGGTCTGGGGGTTACATTTAGTGGTATCAGAGATATGGTTTGAGTCAAAAATTTTCAAGTTAGACCGGCCGGTCGAATGTCAAAATATGTCTGATCAGTACATGCCCCTAGACTGCAATCGTACCTCTCTGAGCCGGAACTCCAGGGCTGAGTCCCTATCTGTATTGAGTAAACCAAAGTTTCTATCTGCTAAGGCTATACTTGTACAAAAAGGAATACCAGTAACATCTGTCTAAACGCTGTAAAGTATCTCATGAGTCATGTGAGAGTTATTCATCTGAGAATTTCTGACTCGACTCCGGAAATGAAATTGAGATATGTTGCTGCTCTACGAGCCTATTCACGTATCCAATGCTGAATTGATTTCACAAGAATAAAGTTGTTCTGATTATTTACTTGGACTGAGGGAGAATTCTGAAGATATTGATTACTCGAGAAAATTTTAAATTCTTTTATTGAAATAAGGAAAAATTTATGATAAGAATGTATGCTCAGCTGGTTAAGGATAAGTGGAGGAATCGTACTTTTATAAAAGCTATTGATAGATTTGAAAGAACTGATGGAAGTTTCATTTATGCAATTATGTAAAATGAATGAATTTCGAGGACGAAATTTTTTTAAGGAGGGGAGAATTGTAACACCCCAATTTAGGGGCTAAATTTAAGAAAATATAAATTGGTGGATTTAATTTGGTATTTTGAAAGAAACATGGGATTAAATTGTAAAGTTCTAAAGTTGGCAGACCGTTTTCAGAAGTGCAGAAAGTTCAGTGGCTAAACCCATGATTTAACCATTTTTTAATATGTTGAATTATAAATCTGATTCTCGTGCGCAGGCAGCAGAAATTTTCCAGATTTCCCTTCTCCAGCAACCCAACTTCCAACTCCGATCTACTCGCCATCCGACCTCCAAACGACGAGCCGAAACAACCATCGTGTTCGTTGTCAACCGAGGAACAAAACCCCTCAAACCTTTCGTTGTGAATCATCGCCGTTCGTCGTGAATTTCAGTCGGAAGTATCGTCGGTAATAACTCGGTTTTAGTTGGTTTTTCATCGATTCACAACGATCGGGTCATCTGTTTACGACACCTCCCGCACCATCGTGTTCCTTGTACCGTTCCGAGTCCACCGGTGTTCTCCTTTTTCTCCGGCGGCGGCGGCGCGTTGGGAGGTGAACCGGTCAAACTTCTCGATTTGTTGAAATCGAGCTCTCCGCCGTTCAAAATTGTGAACCGAGCTTTGTAAGTATCTCGAAATCGCTCAAAATAATTTTTAGAAATTTTTTCCGGGATTTTATCACTGTTCACGCGCCCCCACGCGCCGCCACTGCGCGTGGGGAAGGGAAAAGTGACCGGTTTGACCGGTTTTGGAACTGTTTTGACCGGTTTTGGAACTGTTTTGACCGGTTTGACCGGTCACAACCCGACCCGACCCGTTGACCCGACCCGACCCGTTTACCCGACCCGTTGACCCGACTCGTTGACCGTTGACCCGTTGACCGTTGACCGGAGTTGACCACTATTGACCAAAACTTTGATTGGCTTTGATCGGGCATTAAACGACCTTTGACTTCGACCGAGTATACCTATCCTGACATTTTTCGACGTTCCAAATCCGATTCCGCTGTCCGTTTTTCGAAATTCGAACCCGAAGGCCTCGAAATTGTCAGTCAAACCCGTTGACTTTGATTTTGACCAAAAATTCCAAATTTCTGAAAAGTCATATTTTATGCTTTCAACGTCCTGAATCCAAATCCGAAGTCCGTTTCGCCAAATTCGAACTCGGTAAGCCGTCTTTCACTGATTTATCACCCGATTCGATCCGTTTATCGTAATTAAGCTCCGTTTCTGATATAATTTATGTTGATATGTATCTGAGGAATTATTGGAAGTTGAATTGAAGATCAAAGGCGTTCGAATGGAATTTTTATGGTCGATCAGTATTGCACGGAAAATTGAGGTAATACTTTACTACCTCTTTATGCTTTATGGAACATGTTGATATTGGTAAATGCATGAATAAGATAATGTTGGTCACTTTTGTGGAGTTGAATAATTTATTCACTCGATATGAATGTGGTAGAAATTCTGTAACTGAATACGGATCGAATGACTAATATAAGATTGAGGAATTGTTAGATTAAATTATAAGTTTGTGATTAGTGATAAAGAAATCAGCCCTGTATCTGCAACTTATAATTTATTTCATCAAAGGTTAAATGTTAAAAGTACTTGGATGAGAAATTGTGAAAATAATCTGGTAGGGTAAAATTACGAAAATACCCTTATGTTGTAAGATGATAAGAATTGTCCCTGGAAGTTGGTTAATAACTCTGAAAAGATATATTGATCTGGTAAAAACTATTGATGTGCATAAGAAATGCTAGTTTTGATTAGGAAATGCGGATAACCGGTTTTTAGTCTTATGAGTGTTTGTGAAGGATACTAGAAGTCTGTTAAGGGAATCATTTCAAGATCAGAGAGTGTTCAAGAAATCAATTAATCATAGGATCTCTAAATTATACTTATTTTCGTTAAGAGCTAATATCGAAATTTTCTGGTTAAGAAATTACGGAAATGCCCTTAAGAGGTAGAATAGTCTGAGTTGACTCTGAATGAGAAAATACTTAGAGGATTCGTACTTAACTCGATTAAGTACGGATTTAATTGTTAAGATCCCGACTTAGTACAAGAAAATTCTTGATATTCCGTTTGTAAAGTCTGAGAAGACACTTGACCTGAAAATATTCAAATAATGAGTAAATACTCGAAGAGTAATTTATCGGGGGTATTCTGCTATCAGAATTGTTCGAACGGACTGGAATAGATAATAAATTGGAATTAAATAATAAGATCGGATTGAGGAAAAAGATTGAAATACCGTGGATCTGTAAAATGACCAAAATACCCCTATAATAGAAATGACCCAAGAATATCACCAAGCTCAGGAATGATTGGATATCCTCGAGCTCTGAAATGAATGGAATAAAACTGAACACCAAAAATGACCAAAATACCCTTATGGCCTATACTAAGTAAATGTCTTGGATTAATTAAGGAATCTAAGTAAGCATAGGTATTGGACTATCTTTAAAGGTAATGGAAAACAATTTAAGTGAGTAGATCAACCCTAAAGCTATGTCAATACCTGAATGACATAGATATTACTGGAACATGTGTTCGTCCTCTCAAGTTAGGCTCGATGATAAATTTTGGAAGTATTCAACTCAGCTCTAGATTGTATTCAGTACTAAGAATTGGACGTTTGTTCGACAATCAACCACGAAGACCAAATTGAATGGAATAGAAGTACAACATGTATCCGAAATTCAGGAACGTTTGAATTACTCTGGAAAATCCTGAAGTAACTGGAATAGAGATGACTGCTAAATGAAATAGGTAACTTCAATGACTGAGGATTTAGTAAGTGACTTGGATAAGTCTGGAAACTCTGATGAGTTTACGTAGTGTACAATTACAATGAGTTTGAACAAATTAATCAAGTACGTCAGCATTTCATGATATTGTGGAAGTGTGGAAATGAAATAAAGACATTGGAAGATCTATTCAACGATGATTCCGAAAATGGTCTATGGAAAAGAATTGTGGTATTAAAGAGTAAATACCCTGGAAGAACAATGAATTGACCAATCGACAGGCATTAGTTCTAGAAACTATTCATCTAAGAGTTGTCCGATAATTCGATCAATCGACATATAATATAAATGTCCTGAACCTTCATTTCTTCCTTATCAGCTCAAGTCACATTCTGAATAACTGATGATTCTGTCAGTTATTGAACTCTTTCAATAGTGATTCTGAATTCCGATATTCTATCGGTATACTAAAGATCTGTGTTCCCCTACTTGTTAAGATTATCCAATATCTTTGAATACTATCTGTAAATTCTGGTGTGTTCCATACTCACATGAATATTTTACCTGATTTTTGATTTGATTTCTGATCTGATACTTGACATGGATTCTGATCTGATATCTGACATGGATTCTGATCTGATACTTGACTTGGATTCTGATCTGTTACTTAACCTGATTTCTGATATGATACTTGACCTGATTTATGTTTTGATTTTTGATATATCCGTTTACGGACGGACATATTTTACTTGGGGGATAATGTTGGAGGAAGTATACCTGGAGGCTCCTCAACTGTGTGCTCAGGGCCTTATTTACCGGTTCCTCGGCTGTGTGCTCAGGGCCTACTGGACTTGATGGTGGGTGTATGGTTCTGGGGAACCTACACAACTTGGACTTGTTGGATGGGGGTATATATATATATATATATATATATATATATATATATATATATATATATATATATATATATATATATATATATATGTTTTTTTAGAAAAGATCTGAAAAGTTACATGATTTTTGGGAACACACTAGAAAACCTATTCTGATCTCCTGAACCTAGACATCCGAAATATTTCTATCTGAAATGAATATTATCTGTCATTACTTGCGATATCAATGAACCTCAGCTCAGCCAAAGAAATCTGTAAATATCGGAATCAATAAGGAAAAATATGTTTATCTGTATCTGCATGTTCATCAGCATCATCTGGTAGTTCTGTATTACTGAGCTTTCCAAAGCTCACTCTATTACTCACATTTTCAGGTTAAAAGAATTGTACCAGTGCATCTATTGACTTCAGTAAGGGAGTTCGTACGGCGTTGTTGCAAAGTATGGTACATGTGATTAGGGGGCATGTAATTGTATTTTGATTTATATACGAGTTTGGAAATCTGTTTTATTTTTAAATAGTGAAAACTGATTTTATAAGTTTACATGATCTGATAAAAAGTTTTAAATTTTCCGCTATTTTTACAGTGGGTCGCTTCGGTGGCCCTAATGTGACTTCCCGGATCGGATCGGGCTACCCCCATCGGTCTGGGGGTTACAGGTACAGTCTGCCTGAGCTTTGCGTTTGTTTGTTACAAGCAACATGTACCTTTGGATGCAAGAGAAATAGAAAATTTGAAGAATTAACAACTAAAATTGTAATTTTTTTAGAGTAAATTACATGCTTAGTACCTAAACTATCAGTTTTGATTCGTTTTAGTGCCTAAATTTTTTTTAAAATCATTCATAAAGTTTAATTTTTATTTCATATTAGTATTCTTGTTCAAAATTTAACATTAATTTTTGAAAAAATTGAAAGTTTATGTACTATGACGACAAAATTGATAGTTTAGGTATTAAAGTTTTAAATTTTTAACTGTGGGTACTAAAATTAAATAAAAACTAAATATTAGATATTATTTTGAAAAAATTAAAACTTTAAGGTACTAAAACAAACTAAAACTGATAGTTTAGTCATTAAATGTGTAATTTACCTTTTTTTTAAGATATTGGATGGGCCAGTCAATGTGTTTTTCAAAGTAAAAAGCAAGTGGCAGAAGCGGTTGCCTCATTTTTTACGAGATATTTTATATTTAATATATAAATTTGTTTCAGTCATATATATATATATATATATATATATAATTTTTTATTAATTTCTATCAGTATCAGCACCTTCATTTAAGGACTTTGTTATTAATTTCTTACAGGTGGGTTGATGAAGTCATTCCTGATGCCCCTTGGGTGATCGATCAAGAATTTATTGATAAACACAAAATTGACTATGTTGCTCATGATTCGCTTCCGTAAGGATCGGCAATTCTTTCTTTGAGACTAAGTCATTCATGTCAAATGTCTCAATGTTTCGAAAATAAATGTTTAAATAGTAAATTGCTGTATATTTGTTTATTTTCTTATTTCTTTCTAGTCTTTGGTCCTGTTAAACTCTAGTTTCTCATAAATATACAAATACCTGAAATTTATCTATTCTTGTAGTCTTTATACTTTTTCATAAATCTTTTACAGCTATGCGGATGCCAGTGGAGCTGCAAATGACATGTATGAGTTTGTGAGTTTATTGACGTGACTCTTTGCACTTATTACTTTGGTGCTCTTTTTGAACTTTGTGTTGTATTATTAAGCAAGCTCTTGTTCTCAGGTGAAAGCTGCCGGGAAGTTCAAGGAAACAAAACGAACTGAAGGGATTTCTACATCAGATATTATAATGAGAATTGTTAAAGACTATAACCAGTATGTATTACGTAACCTAGACCGAGGCTATTCGAGGAAAGAGCTTGGAGTCAGCTTTGTAAAGGTGAGATCTCTTTATTGAATCTCTTGGTTTCGCTAATAATGTTTCTCTATTGAAATTTCCATTAATTTCAACAGGAAAAAAGATTGAGAGTGAACATGAGATTGAAGATACTGCGTGAAAAAGTAAAGGAGCAACAAGAAAAAGTGGGTGAAAAGGTATGCCCACTGTCATACCTTGATATCTAGTTTAATTAATTTTCACTCTTTTGTTGTATATCTAGTAGCAAACAATTATATTGGTTCTAGTTTTGTCAACTTCACATTGATATTATCGTCTAGAGTTTGAATCTGTGCATGTCTAATATATTTTCATATGATGAAGTCTACACTCCATAATTCATTCCAGTGAAACATTTTGGTTTACGGTAGTATAATCCATACCGTCCTTTTATATGTTGTTCTCCTTGAAACTTCAGTATTGACTGAATTGCCTCAATGGCAAGCAAGCTAATATTCATTACCTGGCTTTTCTTCTGTCTTTAAAATCCATTTGTGCATGTTTATGTTGACTCGAACAGCCCTGCAACTCTTCGGTATTTGGTAAATATCTGCACAATGTTCCCCCTCGTCATCACATCTTCATGCTTCTCAAGTAGTCGGCCCCTTATATGTAAATAGTTAATTAACCCACACACACTTACATTTGTAGTAACAAACATCCAAAAAAAAGTCATTTACCTTGGGGAAAATGCGTCTAAAAGCCAACTTTAGAATTGTTAAAATCCGGTTGCCAGGTTGGTCCAATGTTTGGCAGTGTTGAAAATCTAAAGGTAGATTGCTAAATTCTAAATCATGCTGGCTGGAAAAGGCGGACTTGTCTGTCTGGTTAAAGAACATAGCTGTAACATCCACTATATTAGGGGACTATTGCCTTTAGATTAAAGTATAAGACATTAATACAGGGTTATGTTCTGTAGATTGAAGTATATTCACTTTCATTGCTTGATCAAATTGGTCTACATTTAATTCCATGTATTTTTGCCTGGTCTGTTCAAGCCAATGTGTTTCATAAGCACCCAAAATAAGAAATATATTTCATCAAGGGAATTTTGTGTTGGGAATTAAACTTTGCATACCTCCATCCCCTGGATTTCAGCAGAAAGGATCACTAAAGTTATGGAATATGAGATTAACTTTTTCTAGCAACAATATTATACTACAGTTTTCTGAGTTTGAGACAGTTAATCACCTTTATATTTGTTTATTTTGTGTGTATAAATGTTTATATTTATGCATCAGATTCATATATTTTTTATTTTATTTTGTGTATATGTGTGTATGCATGTGTTATGTACTTGCACAGGTGGCCACATACCAGTTGCCTGGATCTGGAATATTTTTCTTTTGTACATCCTTTTTTCTGTTATTTATAACTTATAAGTCCCTAACCTTATCATAATATGAATGTGATTTAGTAGTTCACTAATCTTACCCGTCAATACTTGCAGATACAAATCGCAGCTATGCATCGTAATGAGTGGGTGGAAAATGCTGACCGTTGGGTTGCTGGATTTCTTGAGATGTTTGAAGAAGGTTGCCACAAAATGGTGAGCAAATCTAATAACCTATGCATATAGAAATGACAATCGGATGCATATAAAAATTTCAGGAATGTAATTAACAATGATGTTATCTCACTTGAGAACTTTGGGTGCTCCTCAGGGCACTGCAATCAGGGATAGAATCCAGGAGCGATTGAGGGGGCAGCTGTCCAGGGATTCTACTTTTCTGTTGCAAAATGGCAAGAGTGATGAAGATGAAGAATATTATTACGACGATGATGACTCCAATGATGATGATGATAATGAAGAATATTACGATGATGAAGAATATTACGATGATGAAGAATGTTATGATGAGAAAAATGCAAAAGGAAAGAAATAAATTTGCTTCTCCACACTCGGAGGTTCCGGTTTACCGCGTATGGGGTACTGTAAAGTGCTACATGGTAGATGTCCAATGTGTCATGTGGATTCTATAAAGCTAGAATTGAGGCAGACTTAGAGTAAGTATTTCTTCCGTTAGTTGTTTATCCATGTCTATGTTCAGGCAAAATACTTGTCCCCAAAATCAGACATGAATATGTTGTTTCCACTGGTGATTCTGTTTGCTAAAACCGCCTTCTTTTTCATTTTAGATTGGTACGATAGAAGGTTTTGTGCTAGTTTTCATTACAGCTATATAGGATATGTAAGAATATTCTTTTTTCTTCTCTTTTGGGGGAGGTTCGAGGGGGTTAAATCTAGATTTTTTATTCATTCAGAGGTTAATATGTTTCCTTCACAGGCTCATCTTTAATGTATTTGATTTCAAGTGTTCTTTGATAAGTTGGGAAATGAAAATTTAAGCGTTCATGGGTTTTTATTATGAGGATTATTTATTTTGTTTTGGTAATCTTGTTAATATAATAACATTAGGTGGATATTATATGTTGATTTTTTTTAAATGAAATGATTTATTTCACATATAATTAAGAAAAGGTACACTACATAAACCATCTAGTTAAGGGTCATTTTTCATTATTGTCGTCCGATTATGAAAATTTATGAAAGGGCCAATTTTCATTATTTTCGTCCAATTATGAAAATTAAATCATGGTCTATTGATAAGGAAGATATTGTTTCAATTTTAATTAATATTTGATCTCGAATTCAATCTAAAGAATTTTAATTTAAGATTTTTTAATATTTTAATCATTTTAATAATATGATACTCATAATATTCAAGTGACATCGGATCAAAATGATTAAAAAAATACCAATGCAAAAGAATTAAATCATAATATTTTCATTATTTTCGTCCAATTATGAAAATTAAATCATGGTCTATTGATAAGGAAGATATTGTTTCAATTTTAATTAATATTAGATCTCGAATTCAATCTAAAGAATTTTAATTTAAGATTTTTTAATATTTTAATCATTTTAATAATATGATACTCGTAATATGATCTCGAATGTATGATCCAAGTAAGAAAAATCATCTATGTATATCTTGTTCAAGTGTTATAGAAGCGCTTTAGAGTCCATCCTATAATTCCACTATCATACAACCAATGCAATTGTACAAACGAAATGAATATTTAGTGAATCCCGATACAAAAGTACATACTTGTACATCTAAAATACCATGGCTCAATCAGTTCATCATTCATCAAAGGACTTTGGTCATACTCTGAAAATGAAGAGGCGTAGATTTGAAGGTGGAAACTTGCGACCTGCAAATGTTGAAGACGGGATTGTGAGAAAATAGTAGAAATAATAAACCCTGTAAGTACAATTTAAGGGTCTATTGATAAAAGTGCTATGATCACTAGTTTTTTCTGATGTCACGAAATTTGGATTTAAAATCTAACTTCCACACCCACATCATATTTTAAGTCCCAATTTAGTCCAATCTGAACCATAGTGCTTTATCCTATCCCAACCATAAGCCCTAAAAATCCTTATATTTAATTAGTTTAAACCACTATGAACCAATGTTGACAGGTTTCATACATTGTACATGAAAGTATATATGGAAACTTCTTTATCAGATACATTATCTAGCTGGCATATCAAGTTGTTCTTATAGTGGTGGAGTCTTAAGGAAAGAGAAGTTTTGCCTGTTACAAACCTGAACAATGAACATGATGCTCCTTTCATGATTCGACCAGATTAAATCTAAACCAACTCGCTCTCCAATGCACAAGCTACATACCAAATACCATGACAAGGGATACTGCTAGCAAGCAGGTGGCAACCTACTCGAACCAGCCTCTAATACCATGCTCCAGAAATCTTAAGCCCGAATCAATAAAGCTCCGAATCTTTAAACAGGACAGAGAATCCCACAATGTGTAATCTAGAGGAAAAACATGTTCATCTCCCATTTGTAGTCTCGAGGTTTCATCAGTGTCCATGAGTTATGTTCCTCTTCAGTAATCAAATTCAGAAATCCCAAGTAGACAAGAACTCTGAAAGGATTTGTAGTAATCAACATCTTTTCCACTCTCTGCGCAGTCCTAACAATTCATATAACTTATCAGATTGGGGGTGTTCTTGATGTTTTGAAGTAAAATAGTTCACACAACCAGCCACCTCAATCCAACTACATCCAACATCCTTCCTCATACCCTCCATTGCTTTTCTCACTCTATCAACATTTTCCCAGTTTCCTTCCTCTGCAAAAATATTTGAGAGCAAAACATGATATCCTGTTGTATTGTTTCCCACGTCCATTTGAAGCAGCCTCTTGGCCACAACTTCACTCAGGTCAGTTTTTTTATGAAGCCTGCAAGCTGCAAGAAGTGATCCCCAAATCTCCAAGGAATTACCCTTTTCACCTAATTGCTCAACAAACTCATAGGCTTCCTCCACCCTCCCAACCTTCCCTAGCATGTCAGCAACACAGCAATAGTGTTCCACAGAGGGCTGGATGTTAAACTCTCTCTCCATTGAATTAAATATATGAAGGCCCTTGTCAACCAACCCAGCATAGCCACAAGCTGATAAGACCGCAACAAAGGTAATGGCATCGGGCTTAATGTTGGAAGCTTGCATTGAGTGAAACAAAGAGAGAGCTTTCTCACCTATCCCATGCTGACCATAACCCAATATCATTGTGGAGTATGTGGCAGAATTCTTCTGGGGGATATTCGAAAACATATTTTCAGCAAGTTTGAGGGCACCGGATTTTGAATACATGTCAACTAAAGCTGTTCCCACAAAGACATTTACGTCCAACAAATTCCGAATGGAAAATCCATGAAGTTGCTTACCTAAATCTAAATTCCCCATCACACTACATGCTGGGAGAATTGATGCCAATGTCACAGCATTGGGCATTCCATTTTGCTGAAGCATTTGACTGAAGACAACAATAGCCTCTTCAATAAGGCCATTCTGAGCAAGACCAGCAATCATAGCATTCCACGTGGCCTGATCTCTATTGCCAGAATTGCTTTTTCCAAAAAGTAGTATTGAATTCCTAATCAAACCAGATTTAGCATACATGTCTATAATATAACTATCCATCCCCTGAAATTGAATGCCATGTCTAAGAAGATAAGCATGGGTCTGTTTTCCAATTTCCTGGTTTCTAAGATTTGATGCCGCTGAAAGTATGGCAGTTACAGTCACAGAATCAACTAAGAAACCTTGCTTTTGCATCTCATATACGAGCAACAACCCTTCATCATCCAACCCATTCTGTACAAAAGCAGAAACCATAGTATTCCAAGAAATGACATCTCTTTCAGTCATCTTATCGAAAACTTCAAATGATGTGTGAATTGAACCACACCTGGAATACATAACAAGTATTGCATTGGCCACAATAACTGATAATTTGTGTACATTCTTAATTATATAGGCATGTAGTTGCTGTGCCAAATCCAATCGCTGCAACTGTGAAACAGCAATTACTGCTGAGAGATAAGTGACATCATCAAAGCCAGTTTCTGATTCCATAGCTTTAAAAAAAAGCTTAATTCCTTCAACCTGACAATTATTTTGAAGATACCCTCCAATCATAGTGTTCCAAATCTCAATATTTCTCTGCAAGCAGTTGTCAAATATTTTCCTAGCAAAATCAAGGCAACCAAGCTCTGCAAACATGGAAATCGACGAACTAACAACAAAAGGGTCATCAACACATTCACCACCCAACTTGAGAAGCATCCCATACAGAACTTCGGCATTATTACAGTCCTCTAAACCGGATATAGCTGGGAAAACATTAACAAAACTAACTGCACTTTGTTTTATCCCTGTTTTCATCATATTCCTAAACAACTTAACTGCTTCCAGATATCTCTCTGTCTTTACATACCACGAAATCATAGTATTCCAAGCCACCACATCTCTCTTACGCATCACATTAAATGCTTTACATACCAAATCATTTTCCAAATAATAGAAGCCTTTACTATAATCACCCATTTCCTTACTGTCCATAGAACTCAAACAAGTAGCATAAAAATTCAACAAAGCATTATAGACGATCCTACTTGGGTATGTTAAACCCCGAATGAAATGGCAATGCACGGCTTTACCTATGCGAAAGTTCTGCAACAGAGCACAAGCTTTGAGAACAGAGGAGTAAGTATAAGGGTCGCATTTGGTGAGAGAGGAGGAATTCTTCATGTAGGAATAGAATAAAAGGGCCTCACGGGGAATGTTGTTGCAAATGTAACCAATGATGATGGTGTTCCAAAGAACTGTTGTTGGTTGGGGAATTGTGTCGAAGAGCTGGCGGGCAAGGTGGGGTTGGCCTTGTTGGCATATTCTGCTAAGGCGGGAACGGATGGTGGGAGTTTTGAGAGTTGGATTGGGGGGTGGGGAGGAGATGATGGTGGGTGGAGAACGGGAAGGGTTGTTTTTGGCGGTGCTGACTGTGGTTGATGTCAGGGAGAGTGGCAGAGGGAGAGCCGAGGAGGCCATGAATGATGGATAAGATGATTTGTTTAGCTTGCTTGTGCTTTCTCTATCATATTTATATGCTTGGTTGGCAGTTAGAATTGCGTAAGTTTGCCTCAATCCACATATCTTTTTGCCATTCTTTCAGCTTCCCCCCCCCCCCTTTCTTTTTTTTTGACATAATGCTAAAACTAACTCCAATATTTATTAAAATTATTATTTTTAAATATTTTATTTTTTTATTAAAATATTTTTATGAATAAAAGTTATTAGTTAATTAGCGATCAACATATGATACTGATTTGGTAATTTTATATGTGTGCAATTACTAATATGACACCTATTACGTTATTATTTTATATGACATGACATGTGCTACATAATATTAAAATGAAAAATTATGTATTATTTTAAAATAAAAAAATAATTAGTTGATAAAATAAAACAAAAATATAGTTAAAATATTAAACATATAATTTGTCCTCAAATAAGTTATACATTTTTTATATATTTTGTGGAAAATGATTTTTTATTCTTTTTAAAATTATTACTAAATAATATTAAAATCAAATTATAATTGAAAATCAAATGAAATATTATCTATTAATTTTCTTGTGTCGTGTCATTTTTCAACAACAATTACTTATAATTAATGACACAATATCCATATTAATAATGCACCTACCCACAAACACAACTGCTTGAACCTAATATTTTTAAAATTTACGATATTTCAACTATTAAAGTCATTTAATAAATCGAGTTAAATTTATAATTAAATTTTAACCTAAAATTATATTAAAATGTATAAAAATATTACATTAATCTACATTATAAAAATATTTTTGTCATGGATTTTAAAATACTAGATATTCCTATACTATTTCAAATTTTAAACATATAACTCTCATACCAATAAATAATAATAAGAAATAAGGATATTTTTCAAATAAAAGTAATATATTGACTTACTTTTTTTCAAAAAATATAATATTTTTCAAAAATTTAAATTTAAAAATGAATAAAAATTATGGCATATTGAAATCATTTTTCATATAAGTAGTTATGATGTAATCCCTGGTGGGTGAAATGAACAAACTGGAAAATGATATGTAACACATAAACAAAGAAACCTGCCAACCTTCTGCAATAACAAGAAACCATGTATTCTTCCAACAACACCACTAAAACATGTGCCATTATGGACGCACCAGTCTCACCCTTTGCTATCCTCCGATGCCCTCCCCAGATCTCGAAAGCAAAGTCCAAGACAGTCGTCGGTCAGACACACAAAGAACAAAACCAAAACTTTAGTTTTTTTTTTGGATAAGTAAGATTTTATTATCCAAATAGCAAGAAGCTACAAAATACAATAGAGTCATAACAGATTACATACAAAAAGAATCAAAGGTCTGTAATATTCCAGTGGTTGCAGAGGTTAAAATTCACTGTAAGCAATCTATTAAAAGTCCTACCCTTTAAGTGAAGTCTAACAACATCTTTAATAGCCTTAAGTAAGTCTTCAACAGTCCTTGAACGTCCTTGGAACAGACGTTTGTTCCTCTCTTCCCATAACAAATACACTAAAGTGTTCAAGGCCAATTTCATAATCAAGGAAAGTAAGGATTTGCCTTTCAAGTTGATACATGCCTGAGTCATGAAGTCACCCCAGGAGCAGGCACAAAAAATCAATCCAGATAAAGAGAAGATGGACTCCCAAAGGGAAGCTGCAGTGGGACAAAAAAGGAAGAGGTGGTCTCTTGATTCAGGTTCTGCAGAACAAAGAACACAATGAGAATCAATAATCACTCCCATGCGTTGTAACCGGACCTTGGTAGGGAGCCTATGAAGAAATGCCATCAAGGTGATAAGGCTATATTTTGGTATGTGCATGGGGTACCAAAGCAGTTTTTGCCAAGGAACCGTGGGTCTCTTTTCTCTGATTGAATCCCAGATGGAACTAGCAGTGGCAGCTCCTGTAGACAGTAATTGATGCACCTCCATTCTCATTTTCAGTAACCTCTTCATGCACCAGCTGGTGCTAGGTTTTATCTCCACTGACCAGAAGTTCTTGTCCTTAAAAACATAAGAATTGAGCCAAGCCACCCAAAGAGACCCTTGTCCTGCTAGGACTTTCTTAATTAGGAGGATCATATAAGCCTTATTCCAAATCTTCATGTTTTTAATTCCTAGCCAACCTTCATATTTCAAACAACAGATGTTGGACCAGCTTACTCTAGCTCCATAAGATGCTCTGTCTGACCCTTTCCAAAAGAAACGAGAACAAAACTATTTAATCTTTGCAAGGACAGAGTTAGGAAGGAAGAGCTGCGTGCACCATAAATTAGAAATAGAAGAGAGGATTGTTCTAATCAGTTCCAGTTTGCCTGCGTAGCACAGAAGTTTAGTGGACCAGTGATTCAATATGGTTTTGATATTTTCAATAAGGTTCACACAATCCCTGTCAGTAATTTTTTTAGTAGTCAGTGGAATACCGAGATACCTAACAGGAAGGGAGCCAAAGTTAAAGCCAGAAATCTGTTTAATATTTTCCTTAGCAGCAGAGGACATTCCAGCAGAAAAAACTTCTGTTTTTGAAATGTTGAGTTTAAGTCCAGATATCTCGTAGAAATAATCTAGTACACTCGAGACACCAATAACAGATTCCACATTTCCTTTGCAAAAAATTAGGAGGTCGTCTGCAAAAGATAAGTGGGTCAAACCAATTCTTTTGCACTTGGGATGAAATCCAAATATACCTTTAATAGCTGCTAAATTGAGAAGTTTAGAAAGGACATTAATGGAGAGGACAAAAAGCAATGGAGAGAGAGGGTCTCCTTGTCTTAGTCCTTTAGCACCCTTGAAGAACCCAGACAAACTTCCATTAAAGGAAATAGAGTAGCTAGCAGTGGTAAAACAAATTTCCAGCCAAGAAGAAAAGATAGGAGGCAGACCTATAGCTTTCAAGATGGATAAAATGAAGTTCCAGTTGATAGAATCAAAAGCCTTGTGAAGATCAATCTTCAATGAGCATCTTGGAGAAATATTAGACCTATTGTGTAACACCCCCAACCCGTACCCGATCCGACTACGAGTCCGATATGTCACATTGACTTTTCAAAACCTTTACTTGAACAAAATAGTAAATAATTTTAAAACTTTTACTAAATACAATTAACTAATTTACATAAAAGTAGTATCATATGATTTTACAAACCAATAAGAGCATATCAAATTCCAAAACTTTATTTACATGACAACTACCTCTATATACCAATTACATATATTTTCTGATCTGAACTTTGTAAAGGAGATACTGACTTGTCTAGCTCCACATTGCTCTCTATATTCTTTTCGAACCTACGTGTGAAACAATCACACGCTAAGTCGAAGACTTAGTGAGGCAAATAAAACATTCCATATAACAAAACACATGAACATTTAATACTAACTTATCATACAAAATCATATAACAATTTCATACAAAATCACACATCTTTTTATATAACAAATACACTCATGTACATATAACATCATCTACTTTCTTAGTATTATCATTTATATTATTATCATTATTCATATCATTATCATCAAATTATTTATCACATGATATTGTATTTATCATTTCTGCATATCATATAAGACATATATCATTTCACCTAGAAACACCCATAACATCATACAATTCATATAACGCATTTTGTATAATCAAAAACATATCCATCATATATATATATATATTGTATTTGTTATTGTTTCTTTATTAGACCATGATACACTAGTGAGAACTAAAGATATTTGAGTGCATTGAGGTTGTGCACAAATGCTGTCACCACAGCTCGTATAAATGCACCGAAGTGCCGCGTAGAATTGCACCGTAGTGCCACGTAGAATTGCACCGTAGTGCCACGTAGAATTGCACCGTAGTGCCATATAATAATGTCCATAAGGACCACATATTATTCCTTAAGAATCATATACATATGACAAGGATCACATAGGTGTCTCAACAGACCCCATACATGTTCCAAAGAATACATATATGTCTCGAAGGACCGCGTAGACCCTCGACTCTTGGCATGCCAACTATACCCCTAGCTCTCATGACACATAACATGGGCATTATCATTTATTTCATTTCATATTCACATATTCATATTACTTATCTCTTATCGCATGTCTGATATCTTATAATCATGTAATCACATAGCTCATGTCATTTCTTGTGAAATCACACATATCATGTAATACATATAACTCATATACTTTCTCATATATTCACATAGGTAATATCATAGGACTTATATCTTTTCATATGGTTTATGTTTTATTCTCTTATATTCACATACATGTAATACATATCAAACATGTTTACATAAATCATTTCTATATAATTCACATGTACTTATATTCTTTTTCATATACTCACATAGTCATATAATATAATATTTCATATGACCTCATATATCACATCGTTTATATACATATCCAAATATTCAGAGATACATATCACTTAAAGTATTTCTATTTACATAATTTATGGTCATATAGTTCCTATCACAAGTCACTTATCTTATCTCTTCTTCTCATATGTTCATATTTATCATACAACACATAAGTTTTATTACATATTTATATCACATTCATATATCACTAATTCATAATATAATTTACATCGCATCATCTATCTTATTCATTATTTCTTAGTATGCACTTATATTACATAACCTATATTATACTGATAAACATATATATTACTTCTATTATTTCTTTTATATACAAATTAATCAATTTACTTAATTCAATTTCATATAACTCCTATAATTTTCTCATATCACTCTATATTTAAGTTTCCTAATTGATACATTATTCTCATTTCATTCTATAACTCAATTTTATTTAGTTTCTTCGTTTCTCGTGGATTCACTTTCATCATATTCTTTTATTTTTACATATTTTATTTCATAATCCTATACTCCCTTTATCATATAATTTATGTAGGTTCTCTTATAACTCTTCATAAACATATATTTTCCATTCTATATATTACGTAGATCTTATCATATGACTTATTCTTTATACTTACATAAATTATAACACATACAAGAACATATCAGCTCATATAATCAATCATACATACATTTCATGTCATTCGCCTACTTATAATCAACACTTCATGCATAATAAAACAACTATAAGAAATAGACTTATCACAAGTCCAATTTCCTTATAATCCTATAAAATAAGATGCACTCACCTGGGCCTCATTAAGTTAATACTGATCTCTCATATTTCCCTTGATCGATCTTATTTGCCAAATGTTCCGGAACTGATTTATGCTCGGTATCTACACAAATATACAATTTAAGGCAATTTATCAAAATCTAACCTTATAACTTGATACTAATAGCTTAAACGACTTTAAGAAATCAACATTTCCATTTTCCTTTAGGGGGTATCGATACCCTCATGACATTATGGAATTCTGCTCGTTTGAGAGGGTATCGGTACCCCTTTGATTCCCCCTAGCCCAGAAATCAGTTTTGAGCTCAAAAATCCTCTTGATTCAATTCAAACGCTTCATCTTTCATCCCTTTTCATATTCCTAACTTACATATACATACTTAAACTCATTAATATTCATTTATCTCATCTATAACCTCAAAATTCCATATTTCTTATGGAAATCAATAATTATACCAAAGTTTCCATGTTATCTAAACTTAATTATAACACTTCTAACTTCTTATTCTTATAGATGACAAGTCAAATTCATTCTCCAAATTCGTTTAAACATTCTTATTCAAAATTTCACTTAAAACCCCATATTCTTTAATCTCTTCTAACATCTTCATCTTTGAGTTTTTACTTATCTTTAGACTTCCTTAAGCTTTCTTACTTTCCAAAGAATCAAAACCAACTTAGAATTCAAATAATAATCAACTAATAAAAATTCTCACCTTAGCTCTTGGCTTCCATGCGTGAAGAAAAAATGAGAAGAAGAAAACTCTGGAAACTCATTTCCCTCATTTCCCACGTTTTATATCCCTTAAAAGAGAAATAAAAATATTCTCTTAGAAAAGACCATAATACCCTTATTACTTTCAAACTTTACTATTAAATCCAACCTCAAAATTCTCCAATTAAAATTCTGAACTTTTTAACTTATTTCGAAATTGAACACAATACTTTCAAAATTCACCTTTAAGTCACTAGCTCGATATTGAGGATGATACAAATCTCCCCTCCTTTAAAGAAAATTCGTCCTCGAATTTTCACTGTACATCTTGATAAGAACATATGTTCTAATGTTTTCATGTTGCTTCATTTACTTAATCTTTCCTGTCGCCATCAGAAAACTTACTTTTCATTCCTTTAGTTCTTCATCTACCTTCTTCCCTTATACATCCATATCATATCACTTATCAAGTATACACTAACTTCAGTTCTTATCACTTCAAATCATAAATCAATCAATTTACTTATCAATCTCTAATTGCCTTGCAATCATACTCCAACTTCATTCTATCATCACTTTACTGTCTCTTAACTTCTTTAATCATATAAATCATTCTTTTTTTCTCTGACTACTTCTACTTGACCAAGAAACATAACTTTAAATCTTCATCATAGATAATTAAAACATACATCTTGCAGAATCAAACAATATTTCACATCCTCTGACAAACCTTTCTTACTTCTAATCAACTTATAATTTATACTTCAACATAACTTTTATCACATCTGATCCTTTAAACTCAGTCATTTCATTTCCTTATTCAATTACTTTTCCCTAATTTAAAATCTTCTTATAACATAGGTCATATCTTTTCTTCAGACTCTCATACTCTTCTAGCATCCTTTAGATACACAAATCCATATCTTCTTAACTATACCACATTTACATTATCAGGATATACTACCATATCTAAATCCATATCAGACTTGATTGACTTAACCTTACACCTTTTCCAAATCTTACAACTTTATCACTTTTACTATTACAACTCATCAATAGTAACTGTTCAATCTAGGGCACAAGCCCTAATCAATCAATCAATTATATACATCATTTCTATTCGAAATTATCTCAACAATAATTTACTTAACTTATAAATCCACCTTTATTCTTATACACCATGCAATTTCCATTATTCATACTTAACATTCTAACTTCTTTATCTTATAAATTGATTAATGATGTATCCATTCTTAAATTCTTCTTAGCAATCCTTAGCTTTACTCAAACATACAAATCCTTACTTCCTTCACTATATCACTTTACTATGATCACAATATACAAATGTATCCAGATTCACTTCATATTTGGTTATCATATCCTGGCAATATCTTAAAATCTTATAACTCCAATACATTTCATCACACAATCTTGTTAGTCAACGCTAACTCTTTCCATCTGGAATACAAACCTTTATCACATCCACAATCTTACTTATACACAATACTACCCATTTGATTCAAATCCATAACTCTGATTTCATTCATCTTATAAACATATCACTGATGCACTTATTCTTGAACTCTTTTACAATTTTAACCACATCATTTGATCCTTTAACGTTCTTATGGTGACACTTGTTCACCATATTCTAACTTGTCCACTTAGTAACGAAACTACTCAATTTAACTTCTCCATTTGCAGAAATGAAAACCTTCTAATCATTATCTTTATATCATTTAACCCAAAGGTCTGTAACAACATAATCTTCCTCAAATCCACCCTTGAACTCGGGTGCTCTTAACTCTTTCAACTAATTCGATACATTCATTCTATTAGTTAAAGAAGTGGAAAATTGAAAACACATCAAAATATTATTCAACATCATGAAGACATTTTCTAATCTTGTACAGGCATTCCCTGAGGTTTTTCGCTCTTCTCCCTGCCTGACCAGGGCATGTGAATGCTATTACCTTCAGGTCTATCGCCTTGTGCTTCACTTTTGAAACTCTCAATATCACACATCTAATATAATATAACTATTAAACTCTATTAACAAGACAACACACTCCTTACCGTTCAGACCATAAACTTTTTCACTTCGTGTTGGCATGTACATTAAAAAAAAACACTGTTGACTTCGATTTAAGCCTAGAATCGGCTAAACCGTAGCTCTGATACCATTAAATATAACACCCCCAACCCGTACCCGATCCGGCTACGAGTCCGAGATGTCACATTGACTTTTCAAAACCTTTACTTGAACAAAATAGTAAATAAGTTTAAAACTTTTACTAAATACAATTAACTAATTTACATAAAAGTAGTATCATATGATTTTACAAACCAATTAGAGCATACCAAATTCCAAAACTTTATTTACATGCCAACTACCTCTATATACCAATTACATATATTTTCTGATCTGATCTTTGTAAAGGAGATACTGACCTGTCTAGCTCCACATTGCTCTATATATTCTTTTCTAACCTACATGTGAAACAATCACACGCTAAGTCGATGACTTAGTGAGGCAAATAAAACATTCCATATAACAAAACACATGAACATTTAGTACTAACTTATCATACAAAATCATAACAATTTCATACAAAATTACACATCTTTTTATATAACAAATACACTCATGTACATATAACATCATCTACTTTCTTAGCATTATCATTATTTATATCATTATCATCAAATTATTTATCACATGATCTTGTATTTATCATTTCTGCATATCATATAAGACATATATCATTTCACCTAGAAACACCCATAACATCATACAATTCATATAACGCATTTTGTATAATCAAAAACATATCCATCATATATATATATTGTATTTTTTATTGTTTCTTTATTAGCCCATGATACACTAGTGAGAACTAAAGTTATTTGAGTGCATTGAGGTTGTGCACAAATGCTGTCACCACAGCTCGTATAAATGCACCGAAGTGCCGCGTAGAATTGCACCGTAGTGCCACGTAGAATTGCACCGTAGTGCCACGTAGATTTGCACCGTAGTGCCATATAATAATGTCCATAAGGACCACATATCATTCCTTAAGAATCATATACATATGCCAAGGATCACATAGGTGTCTCAACAGACCCCATACATGTTCCAAAGAATATATATATGTCCCGAAGGATCGCGTAGACCCTCGACTCTTGGCATGCCAACTATACCCCTAGCTCTCATGACACATAACATGGGCATTATCATTTATTTCATTTCATATTCACATATTCATATTACTTATCTCTTATCGCATGTCTGATCTCTTATAATCTCTATATCATAGCTCATGTATTTCATATCACACATATCATGTTACATAAATCATACTTTCTCATATATTCACATATACTATATCTTTTCATATACTCACATAGTTATATATTATTTCATATCATATACACATGTATACATATCAAACATGTTTACATAAATCATTTCTATATTACATAATTACTTATATTCTTTTCATATACTCACATAGTCATATAATATAATATTTCATATGACCTCATATATCACATCGCTTATATACATATCCAAATATTCATAGATACATATCACTTAAAGTATTCCTATTTACATAATTTATGGTCATATAGTTCCTATCACAAGTCACTTATCTTATCTCTTCTTCTCATATGTTCATATTTATCATACAACACATAAGTTTTATTACATATTTATATCACATTCATATATCACTAATTCATAATATAATTTACATCGCATCATCTATCTTATTCATTATTTCTTAGTATGCACTTATATTACATAACATATATTATACCGATAAACATATATATTACTTCTATTATTTCTTTTATATACAAATTAATCAATTTACTTAATTCAATTTCATATAACTCCTATAATTTTCTCATATCACTCTATATTCAAGTTTCCTAATTGATACATTATTCTCATTTCATTATATAACTCAATCTTATTTAGTTTCTTCGTTTCTCGTGGATTCACTTACATCATATTCTTTTATTTTTATATATTTTATTTCATAATCCTATACTCCTTTTATCATATGATTTATGTAGGTTCTCTTATAACTCTTCATAAACATATATTTTCCATTCTATATATTACGTAGATCTTATCATATGACTTATTCTTTATACTTACATAAATTATAACACATACAAGAACATATCAGCTCATATAATCAATCATACATACATTTCATGTCATTCGCCTACTTATAATCAACACTTCATGCATAATAAAACAACTATCAGAAATAGACTTATCACAAGTCCAATTTCCTTATAATCCTATAAAATAAGATGCACTCACCTGAGCCTCACTAAGTTAATACCGATCTCTCATATTTCCCTTGATCGATCTTATTTTCCAAATGTTCCGGAATTGATTTATGCTCGGTATCTACACAAATATACAATTTAAGGCAATCTATCAAAATCTAACCTTATAACTTGATACTAATAGCTTAAACGACTTTAAGAAATCAATATTTCCATTTTCCTTTAGGGGGATATCGATACCCTACTGGGGGTATCGATACCCTCATGACATTCTGGAATTCTGCTCGTTTGAGAGGGTATCGGTACCCCTTTGAATGAGTACCGATTCCCCCTAGCCCAGAAATCATTTTTGAGCTCGAAAATCCTCTTGATTCAATTCAAACGCTTCATCTTTCATCCATTTTCATATTCCTAACTTACATATACATACTTAAACTCATTAATATTTATTTATCTCATTTATAACCTCAAAATTCCATCTTTCTTATGGAAATCAATAATCATACCAAAGTTTTCATATTATCTAAACTTAATTATAACACTTATAACTTCTTATTCTTATAGATGACAAGTCAAATTCATCCTCCAAATTCGTTTAAACCTTCTTATTCAAAATTTCACTTAAAACCCCATATTCTTTAATCTCTTCTAATATCTTCATCTTTGAGTTTTTACTTATCTTTAGACTTCCTTAAGCTTTCTTACTTTCCAAAGAATCAAAACCAACTTAGAATTCAAATAATAATCAACTAATAAAAATTCTCACCTTAGCTCTTGGCTTCCATGCGTGAAGAAGAAAGGAGAAGAAGAAAACTCTGGAAACTCATTTCCCTCATTTCCTACGTTTTATATCCCTTAAAAGAGAAATAAAAATCTTCTCTTAGAAAAGACCATAATACCCTTATTACTTTTAAACTTTACTATTAAATTCAACCTCAAAATTCTCCAATTAAAATTCTGAACTTTTTAACTTATTTCGAAATTGAACACAATACTTTCAAAATTCACCTTTAAGTCACTAGCTCGATATTGAGGATGTTACATATTGTATCCTCTAACCAGTTCCTGAGCAAGTAAAGTGTTGTCAATGATGTTTCTTCCTTTTAGAAAAGCTGATTGATATAGTCTTACCAAGTCAGGCAGGAGGAGAGTCAATCGCCTTACTAGGATCTTAGAGATAGCTTTATAAATCACAGAACAACATGAGATTGGTCTGAAATCCTTAACCTTACTTGGGTTAGGAACCTTTGGGACCAAAGCAATAACAGTTGCGTTGAAGGCAGGAAGAAGGAAAGAGTCAGTAAAAAATTGAGAGACAACAGCAGTTACATCACTTTCAATGATGTGCCAGGAAGTTTTAAAGAAGAAGGGAGAAAATCCATCTGGACCTGGGGATTTTTCATTCCCTTGGGAGAAAAATGCCTCTTTGATTTCTTCTTTTGTGACTTCTTTTACTATAGCAGCAGAATTTTCAGCAGTCAAAGAGTAATTAAAAAGATGTTTCAACATATTAGGGTCGATACCCTTAACAACAGAGTCTGCTGACCCTAACAGGTTTGAAAAAATTTGACAACCTCAGCAGACATAAGGTCATAGGTTTCCTTCCGGTTACCTTGCTCATCAATAAGAATTCTAATAGTGTCTCTTTTGTTTTTGAGAGCTACAACAGAGTGGAAAAATCTGGTGCACTTGTCTCCCTCTTTTAACCATTGGACTTTTTCCTTTTGTCTGAAAAATAAAGCTTCAGCTTCTTCTAATTTTTTCACTTCATTTTGGATAAGTAACTCTTTATCAAAAGAGTCCTCACCTCTAAGGGTTTTAATTTGCTACAGTTTAAGGTCAGCTTTAAGTTTGGTCACCCTTGCAGGAATATCACTATAACAAGACTGATTAAGAGCCTTCAAACTGACTTTTACACGCTTTAACTTGGAGAAAAGAATCTGCATAGGATTTCCTTGGGCAGGTTTTGACCAGGACTGGTTAACCACTTCAAGGAAGTTAGGGTGCTGAGTCCAATAGTTAAAAAATTTAAAAGGCTTAGGCCTATTAACTTGCAGTTCTTTACTGAGCCAAACTTGAGCAAGACAATGGTCAGAAATTTCGGGAGCTAGGAACTCTACATGAGATTCTTTGAACTTTGTAACCCAATGAGAGTTAATAAGGACTCTATCGAGTTTCCTAGCCAGAAAAGAACATTGTTGTTTATTGCTCCAGGTAAACAGAGGACCAAAGAATGGATGGTCAAATAAATCCAAGTCATGAAGGACATTTTGAAACTCTCTCATGTCTGGAGAAGTCAAAGGACTAATGAGATCATTGTCAGAACTTTCATTAGAGTGGAGGATGATGTTGAAGTCACCTCCAAGAATCCATGGGAGGTGACCTATGTTAGCTTCAAGATCATGAATATGCTGCCAAAGGAGCCTTCTAGTAGTACCATTGTTACTACCATAGATTGTTGTGATTACAAAAGGGACACTTTGGAAGAGGCATTGAATAGAAATACTTTGGTTAGAAGAGCAAAAAACAGATAAGGAAAGTTTTTTTTCCCATAAGATCCATATCCTTTCATTAGAAGCGTGATCATAATTTGAGTGGACAATCCAATCAGCAAACTTAGAACCAATTAAGACAGCAGCCTTGTCAGCTTTCACTCTAGTCTCAAGTAAACAAAATACATCTACTTTGATTTGGGAAGCTCTTTTTAATACCCTATCTTGTTTTAGAGGACTATTGAGTCCTCTAACATTCCAAAATGCTATGATCATTGAGATGGGATAACAGAAGTACTCCCTTCACCCTCGGCTATATTGGACTTTGTCTTATCTAAATTTTCTTTCTTTTTAGATTTTAGGTCTTTGACTAAAACTGCCACACCTAGTGATGATTTTCGAGGAATTTTTTAAGGTCTACGGGAGCAGGAGGGATTTCTTCAACGTCTTGAAGAGCCTGAAACGAATTAGAGAGTCCTGAGTCAGGTTTGACTTTAGCACTTCTTCCCCTTCCTTTTTTATGGATAGGTTCACCTTTGCTTTTTGAGGAAGGAAAAGTGGAGACAGGATTAGATAAATCCTGGGTAGCCTCTGCTTGATCAAGAGCCGTTCTTTAGGTTCAGGTTCTGCAGTACTAATTTCTGGTATAGTCTGAATTTCGTCTACTTTATCAATAGTTAAATTATCACAAACAGCAACATATTTACTATTAACTAAAGTGGAGGGGGAATTAGATTTTTCTTGAAGCAGCTCCGCACCTCCTACCAAGGGCTCAACATCATCAGAATTAGGAGAAGTTCCTTTTTTCCTCCAGACTTGGGTATTTACAGTAGCTGAGGTCTTAGAAGAACAGACCTTCGCATTGTGACCGAAAGCTTTACAGTTCAAACACCTAGCTGGCATCCAAGGAACATCTACAACAATCGAGACTGTTTTTCCCTCAGATAGAACCACCTCAACAGTTTTAGGAATTTTGTCGTTTATACCTATTTCAATACAAAACTTAGCATACTCTAAATGAGATTTTGTAGCAGTGACAGTGTCCATGGAAAGGGGTTTTCCGATGGCACTCGCTATATAACTGAGACCTATTCGGGTGTAAAGCTCAAGAGGAATGTTATAGAGGTGAACCCAGATAGGGATACTTGAGAGATCAAAACTAAGCTTGTTAAGGTTCGGCTCCCATTTTCTCAGAATTAGTGGTTTGTTCAAGACATGTCACGGGCCATGTTCTAAAACCCAATCCCTAGCATTAGCAGTAGAGAAAGTGAAAACATAGAGATTATTTCCTGCATTGCTAACCTGGATTTGTTCGCCCGTGAGAGATTTCCTCCACAAGCTATCCACCAATTGTTGCATTGAAGAAAAGCTCGGGGCTGCGCCGAGGAACTGACCCACTAAGGAGAGGTTCCATTCTTTGATTCCCGAGTCAAGGACCTCTTTGGGGGGATGGACAGAAAGGGATCCATCAAGAACCCTAGGAGGGAAAAACTCCAATTCGTGACCCTCTGAACAAGAGAAGAGCTTCCTCCAATCCATGAAGCTTCACGCAGAGGAGGCGAAAAGAAACCCTTTACAAGAAACCCAAAGGAGAGAGCACCGAGAGTACCGAGAGGATCAAGAAAGACTCCTAAAGCACGACGGGGGAGCTCGGAACCGTTAGCCCTGCTAACGTGCACCCAGAAACCCAAAGTGAAAACCCAGATATTAGATACTATATTATAATCACATGAGAAATAAAAAAAAAATGTTAGGGTGTAAACCCATTTCTCTTTTGTTCTTTCTTCAACTTTCCTTTTGTTTTGTTTTCGTGTGTTTTCCCAGGTTAAATGCTACCCCTTTGGGGCCTTGGTTTGGAGCTAAAATGGGTTGCATTAACGCCAAGCAAGGTGACAATGTTGTGTTAGCCTCCCCTGTTTCAGTGGTTCACCAGCACAACGGTAGCCATGGTGTTTCTTTTCCTCAGAAGCAACAATCAAGGAGCATAGGGCAGGTTGATGGAGATGATGAGAAGTCTGGTGAAAATGGTGAAACCATGAATCATCATCACGTCAAGAGAAGCGAGTCGAGGAAATCAAAGAGATGGAGTTCTAGCAGGAGGAGGAGTGGCTTTTTCAGCTTCAATTTTGGGTTTTCTCATAGGATCGTGGAGGCTGAACAGGTTGCAACCGGATGGCCTGCTTGGCTATGCTCAGCTGCTGGTGAAGCAGTGCATGGTTGGGGGCCTTTGCAGGCTGATGCTTTCGAGAAACTGGACAAGGTAACTCAGTTTTTCTTCTTCTTCTTAATTTAAACGTTTCTCTCGCCAAATGCTGTTCATGTAGATTGAACAAGGCACATACAGTAGCGTATTCCAAGCACGTGAAGTTGAAACTTGGAGGATGGTTGCTTTGAAGAAGGTGCAGTTCGATAACTCTCAGCCAGATAGTATCAGGTTCATGGCACGAGAAATAACCATTCTACGCAGACTTGACCATCCCAATATCATGAAACTCGAAGGGGTAATCACATCTCGGTTTTCTAGTACGGTCTACCTTGTTTTTTAGTACATGGAGCATGATCTTGCCGGATTATCTTCTCCTCCTGATATCAATTTCAGTGAGCCACAGGTTCGGCTTGTATCATTTTGGCTGTAGTTGAAACTCAAGCACAATATATATGTCGTTTTTTCTTCGGAATGTTCGAATTAGGTTTGCCTTTCTGTGCAGGTGAAATGCTATATGAAGCAGCTATTGTTGGGACTTGAGCATTGTCATTCGAGAGGTATAATGCATCGAGATATTAAGGCATCTAACATTCTAGTAAACAATGAAGGAACTCTGAAACTGGGGATTTTGGATTGGCAAACATCCTTACTTCAAAAAACAAGCATCGATTAACTAGTCGAGTAGTGACATTATGGTATCGACCTCCTGAGCTTTTGATGGGATCGACGAGTTATGAAGCCTCGGTGGATCTGTGGAGTGTAGGCCGTTTTTGCAGAGCTTCTAATAGGAAAGCCTCGGTTGCTAGTTATGTTGCATTACTTCTTTTATCTGAATTATTCTGGTAAACCTTCGCTTGTTGCCTGGCAATCATGTTTACTTCTTAGACAAGTCAAGTTGATTGAATTCTCCTCCTTTGGCAGGTCGAACAACTTGGTTCCCCACTTGATGAGTATTGGACAAAGATTAGGCTTCCTCATTCAACCATGTTTAAACCTCAGCATGCTTACCGAAGTTGTCTTTGCGATATTCCACCAACTGCATTGAACTAGTTAGAAGCTCTTCTTTCGGTAGAACCCCACAAGCGTGGGACTGCCTTTTCGTCACTAATTTCCGAGGTAACGCCACGAAGATAATAGAAGTTCATTTCGGGCGACACCAATATCTTTGATTCCTCAAAGCTTATAAATGGTCAGAAATTTACTAGGAGCTTAGTTTCCTGATTCCATGTTTATCTGTTGCACATCTTTCAGTATTTCCACACAACACCCCATGCCTATGATCCATAAAGCTTGCCAAAATATTTACCAAATTACCTAGTAAAGAAATTGATGCTAAACAGCGGGAAGAATTACGAAGGTGAACTTGTCACTCCTTGTTTCTGAAGTTTCTGTTTAAAATTCATTGCGTTCTTACGGTTATTGCTGAACCATGAAACCTTGAGATTCGACTTATCCACAATTGTGTATTTAGCTGCTGCATAGTCCGAAACCAGTGTTATTGCCTATTAGTCCTATTATCAAATGATTATGAAGGAATCTTTGATGATATATTCTATAATTCTGTGCATCAAACACTTAAGAAATACTAGATGCTTGGATGTTTCAATAGTTCAATTCCCTTTAATTTTGGTATATTTTTTCATTACAATATATCAGGAAGAAGTCCAGATCCAGGATCCGAGATTCCGGAGTATCAAGAAGAACAAGAAGATCTTGTAATACTTCAGTAGAAGCAATCAATTTCGGTAAAAATGCTTTGAAAGAAGTCTCTCCCTCGCTTTTCCTTTTCTCTGTAGGTACGTGCGCGCATCTGGTGCTAGCAAAACGAACTAAGATTAACTACTTTCATTTTATATGCAGGAAGTAGTCGATATGATACTCAATTCGCTACTAAGAGCTATGGTTTTACTGCAAACAATCTGAGGGGAAGTGACGGTACTGCTCGTAGAGGGCTGCTGAATCTCCACTTCGATAAGAGTTCAGAGATTTCGCAAGTAACAAGTGTATCTCAATGCGATATTTTCACAGCTCCACCACCACTGACCGGATCAAGCAGCTTCTCCTCGTTAAAGAAGCAAAAAGATTCGACGTCTGCAATTCGCTACAATCGGCGTTCTTCACTATGTCAACCTAGTGATGCAGGTGCATCAAGCTTTAGCCTTTCGAACGCTAAAATCTTTGAACTTAAGAAACAAGAGACATAAGATGTTCCTGGAAGTGTTTATACAGCTTCCGAACAGCAGGAGCAGCCGCAAAACAGATCGAATAGGCATAACAAGTTTGATAGGTCAGATCTTTTTGGTGCAAGTGTATTTCAACCTAACGATTATTCGATGGAATTTCATCAGGAAGAAATGTTAGCAATAAATAATGACATGGTAAGAACTCATGAAGCATCTATAATTCTCGTCAATAGTTCAGTTTTTTTTTTTCTCGCTCATGAGCATATTCTATTTCTTACGACTGCAATCTTTTTTTTATATTGGCATTTCAATCAACAGGTAAAAATTGGTTATTCAGGACCATTAGTAACAGAATCATCTAAATTTGATGAACTCTTGCAAAGGAACGAAAACCATATTCAGCAAGTAGCTCGAAGATCAAGATTTAACAAGGGAACGACAAAGCCAAGTTTATGGCTAAATCAGCAGGAAAACTGATGAAAGTTATGGTTTTTCTGGTTTTAGCAGAGAAATGATAACGAAGGGCTTGTTTCTAGGAGGGGGAAATCTTTTTGGCGCTGCTGAAATGCGAGCCAGGAAATATTTGTACAGATCTGTCAAGCAGGCAAATATTCTCTTGCATTTGATGCCACACTGTATACAATTTTCACCCCAGCATTATGTACTAAACATCAATTGTATTAAAAAAAATGCATATCAGAGCAATGATTCCACGAAATTCTTAAATATCATAAAGGAATCTTAACACCTTTAAAAATAGAATTCTTCTAAAGAAATCCTTCGTAACCTACCTTGATCAAGTGTTTAAAATATCATGCATATCTATACTTCCATGTTATAGAGTTGTTATTTGTTTCCAAGCATGTTTCAGTGATCTACATGATATAGTTTAGTGCTTTTGGGGGCAGTTTTATGCTCATTGTTGCATATTCCATTATTTGTATTATAGCTTTTATGATCTAATTCGTGTTTAATCTTCTATCTTCTTTGATAAAATTTTCAAACTTGGCATAACATCTTAGTTCATACACGTCATTGCATCAAGTTTATGTTTGTTTAGCATATTTGGTAGTGTTAGTTTATTCAATATATCAAATAATACATTTGTTGAACTTTATTTCAACGTGGTTTTGTAATAACAAGTGATAGGTTAATTATGTAATTATGTATCAGGTTTTTTATTATAAATAGAGATGTAACCTAAACCTATGAGACATTGAATAAAATTTCTAGCGCCGCCTAGGCACCGAGGACGTAAGCACATTGCCGAACCTCGTTAAAATTCTTGTGTTTTTTCGTTTACTTTTCCCGATTCTTCAACAAGTATTGGCAGTGTTTTAGCCACTTTTTTCTGTTGTCGATTTACCGGTATGGGTTATTGTCGAAGATAGCCGTTTTATTGTATCGAATGCTATTTTGAATTTTTGAATAAGTCAAGCTAAAACATCCCCTCAACGATAGGCTGAGGAGAAACTATGGCAGTTGCCTCTAAAAAAATCAGATTTTTTCTTTGTATTTTCTATTGATAATCTATTTTCACTTAAAATTTTAAAAGTTCGCCCCTTACGTAAAATCTTATGTCCATCTCTGATCTCTCTACTAAGGCCATAGCCAGATGGGAGTCTACCTATACAGCAGCTTACTGGTTGGCGACACAGTTCAAGAATGGCGAACAAAATGGATTTCAAAATTCCATTCATTCAGCTGAAAAACATAAGAACTTGTATCTATAGAGCTAACATGACGAATATATGCGTATAAAATGATAAGACAGTTGTTCGCAGAGCATCCTAATCAACATGATTCTCCCCCAATTGAAAATCATATAACATGAACTAAAAGTAATGTAGAACTGAGAAATATAAATTTCAGTTGGCATCATCTGGTTGGTCCTAATGAAACAAGGTTTAGATGATTCATATTTCAAACACTGCAACAATAGCTTTTTCGCATCCATTGCTGGTCTAATGCACGTCCCAATATGCTCATTCTGTAATACAAAAGATGACAGCAATCATAGTCACCAAATCTTTGCAATGCCTCCCAGTTAAAATAATAATAATAAACATCACATGCCTACCTTTTGTATACAGGGAATGCTATCCAACTTCCTACTCACACTTGATAGAGCGGTAAATGTGACGAACAAAGAACAGAGATGCACGGAAGCCGATGGCCCCAAGCATGAGGAAGAAGCCATAGCAAATGCAAGCCGTGTACCCAAAGAAGAATGAGGTTTGCATGAGGCCCGACATGTCTGATCGTGCATTGTAATAATACAAACAGTAGGCATATATGAACAAACCAGTTGGCCCACCACAAAGGAAGGACCTAACAGAGCATAGAGAATATCAGTTAAATACCACCTTATCAAAAAAGAGACGTGTCTAGATGTTTTCTGACTGTCAGTCAATAATATAAAAAATCATATTAATAATTTTACAAATGACTCAAGACTGACGGAAGATGATAGCAACTTGATGTCTGTGACGTCACTTTATTGGTAGTATTTGCAGCCTCCTAGTAAAATTAATTAATTCATCATCAATGAAAGCGGAAATCTAGGCCATATTATATGATTTGCAGCTTCACTCAGTCTGAAGAAGCAGCTATTGATAGAAAAACACACCAAACATGCACCAACAGACAAAAAAATATACTTGAGCTCAAAACAACGATATGAGAGGAAAAAAAATCTTGCAACCATGCATCTATAGCTCATGTATGTTGTTTTTGCCCACTTGCAAATGCACGTGTTTCTTTATAAATGCAAATCTGAAATCTAAAAACAGCATACCTCCATCACCACTCATGGTCTTCAGAAGCAAGTTGAAAATAAGTCAAAGCCACGGTGATAAAAGCAGTGACAATCAAGAGAATGATGAAAACAATAAACAGGATGCTGTATATGGTGTAGATCCTATGTCCCCACACACTGGCAAATATGTAGTAAAGTTCAATATAGATAGCACTGAATGGCAAGAACCCTGCCATTGCCATCTGAGGAAGAGTTTGCCTATACCAAGGCAATGGCGGGATCTCTCTGGTATATTTTGTGGTGCGGCAAGGTGCTTGAAACTCCGCCTTACTATTCTTTCCAGCAATACCTCCTAATACTAATAAAGGAGACGTGACCAGAGCCCATATCAGAAAAATAACCACAATGGTTCCAAATGGCAATGCTGCAGTGGCTTGATAAGCAATTGCGACAGTGTTGAGAAAGCAAAATGTCACAAAAAGAGGCCCGCAGAACAAGCTTCCCGTCAGTAATAAGTTTCTCACCTTTCATGGAAAAGAGAAGTTCTCAATATATTTGATCAAAAGGATATTCACATATTAGCAAGACATTTTATTTTTTTGCCCATTCAAAAACTAGTAGGCTAGCATTTTTTTAGTTCCAAGTTCCAAGTTCCAACTTCCTACATTCTATCATTGAGATTCAGTAGGAAAGAGGGGGAAGGAATAAGATAGGGAATTAGAACAATAGTAACTGTAAAATTAGCTTCAAGAAAGAGATCTATATGACTAAAAAATAATTTAGTAATTCAAATTTTGAAGAAAATCAACTATGATAGTAATTAAGGAACTAAAATTCATTAAAGTTAACAAAAATATTTACTATTTTTTTTCATGAAAAGTATTTATGGTTTTATCCCATATCCTTTGTTCCTCCCACAATCAATCTTCTTTGTTTCTCCCTAATGGCTTATATCAATTCTGAATTATAAAAAAGCAAATACACACCCACACATTGAGCAGAAAAGGTTTGAACAGCGGAGCCAATTTATTTTTAGTTAATAGGACAATTATTATAAAATAGATAAGGAGTCCTCCAAATCATATCCGAAATAATAATAATTTGTAGAAATGGAATATTAGTAAAAGAGACCAGTACTGCATACCCAATTTGTTCCTTCAAGCTGACAATAGAAAGAAGCAGCAGTGTAGCCAGCAATTCCAGATGTAAGGGCATAAATGACAACCAGAGCAGTGAACAAGGCTCCTAGATTATATGGATAAAAGACTCCCACTAGAGCAAGGATAAATATGAAAATTGTACTGGAAAGCATGCAAGCAATTACCGTAAACAGATAGCTCAGAAACAATAGAACAGAAGTAACTTCTAATAGAGGGCCAAACTTAGCTAAACCTTTGTCTCTTCCTTTTTTCTGTCTTTTGTTTACAGAATAACTATTGACTTGGTTGGATGATACTCACAGAGTAAAGAGCTGAGTGCCAGAACCAAGAGCAGCCGAAAACAAATACTTGTGCTTTGGGTATCTGAACACATCACCATGAATGTACTTCCACCCAGTCTCCTCCTGGTCATCTGCCGATTCTTCATCATGTGCATACCTGTTAAATAAGAAATTTAGGAAATGAAAAATACAACCAAGTAATTTGAATAAAATGTGGATTTACGATGCATGGATGCCTAGGGAAACAATTCTTACTTAATGAAATCATTCTTCTGGACTCGCATTAAAATGGTAGCAAGGAAACCAGTCAACAACAGAACGGTGACACATGAATTGATGATTGAGAACCAGTGGATTTCCAAGTGGTGGGGCAAGGAAGAAGATTGCGAGTATTTATCCGTACGCTTCTCAAACGCAGTCTCGGTTTCCTTCCTTTTAACAGTGTACATGAAATCAACATTCACAGGTTCATCTTCGGTGAGGTCCACCTGAATGTATAATTACAAATATACATTATTTCCAACCTGAATGTATATGACGCTACTTTGTTGAGTTCTTGACTATTAGAAGTTATGGGAGTAATCTATCCAATCTAATTTATCCCCTTCGTAATTATCAGGATTCATATCTTTAACCTTACTTAAAAAATCTAGTAATTCATCTTACTAAACTAATTAATTTAGTATGAATTAAACAATTTTATTCATACTGTAACAACCCGAAAATTTTAAAATAATATTTAATTGGGAATTGAGGTTTTAATTGTAAAAATTGGTGAATTTTTGGGGACTAAATTAAAAGATTTTAAAACTTGTAACTTGTTTTAGAGTTAAATAAAATTCAGGGACCAAACCCTGAATTTACCCTAAAATGTTAGGTATGTTTGGGTTATAAATGATTATGCGTGGTTTTCTGTTTTCAAAACAGGAAACCACGCCCAAATTTCCTCCTACGTCAATTTCCGACAACGATTTCGACGTCCTCCGAATTTCGATCGCCGTTTTGAAAGCACCATCGTGTTCGTTATCGAGTTAGGAATAATCCTCTCAATTTAATTGAAGCAAAACGCTGCCAAACGTCGTGAATTTCAAGTCAAAACATCGACGTTTTTTTTAGCCCAATCGCATAGAAAATCCTAAATTCATCGCCGATCGTTGCTCCGTTTACGACACCTTCCGCACCATCGTGTTCCTTGTGCCGTTCCGAGTCCGCCGGTGTCATCCTCGATCTCCGTCGACGGTGGCGCGTGGGGAGGTGAAGCGGTCAAAATTTCCGATTTGATGAAATCGAGCTCTCCGCCGTTCAAAATTTTGAACTGAACTTTGTAAGTATCTCGAAATCGCTCAAAATAATTTTTAAAAAATTTTCCGTAATTTTTAGAGCCCCGGAGGACACCTCACGCGGCCACACGCGCCGCCGCAGGCGAGTGAAATCTGTAAACCGGTTTAACCGGTTTTGACCGGTCTGAACCTGGTTGACCGATCTGAACTGGTTCGACCCGGCCCGACCCGTTGACTCGGCCCGACCAGTTGACCCGACCCGATCGTTGACCGTTGACAAGTGTTATTCTGGGAATTAATTTGATTTTGGTGCTATTCTTGGAATTAATTTGAAATATGTGCTATTTTGGTAATTTTTTTCGGAAAAAAAAGTGATATTCTAGGAATTAATTCGCAATTTGTGCTATTTTGGTAATTAATTCGAAAAGAGTGATATTTTGGTAATTATTTTAAAAAGGGTGTTATTTCTGTAAAATGTTTGACAGTTTGTTGATCTCCTTTGACCAGAACTTTGACCGGCTTTGACCGGCTATTAAACGATCGTTAATCTTTTCCAAAAATTCCTATCCTGACAGTTTTCGACGTCCTGAATCCGTTTTTGGGGTCCGTTTCACCAAATTCAAACCCGAAAGTCTCCAAATTGTCAGTCAAACCCTTTGACTTTGACTTTGACCAAGAATTTAAATATCCGAAAAGTCATACTTTATGTTTTTCGACGTCCTGAATTTGATTCCGAAGTCCGTTTTTCCAAATTATGACCCAAAATTCCCGAATCGAGCTTGTAAACCCAAAAGGCTTAATATTTTAATATTTTGATTATTTAATTGAGATTTGGTCAATGATTTATTCAATAAAAATATTTTATGAAGGTACTCGTATTTCACCTGAGCAAAGGATCAATTAGGTCCGGTGTTATCCGTTCGTTAGATTAGCCTGAACCGCGTACTACGAGAATTACCCGTAGGTTTCCGTATATTATTTAAATAATATTTAGATTATTTATATTAGGATTCCAATATGGATTTTTCTAATTCGTAGGATCTAGCGCTGCAGCAGAACGTGATCGACAGACCCAATAATAGGCTTCCCTATCTAATTTTCCAGACTGTTACAGGTGTGTTTCCTGACAGTGTTATTTTATTGTTTTAAACTATCATATAAATAGTTTATCTGATTTTTGACCTGGATTCTGATATGAGATTTGACCTGAATTTTTATATGATACTTGATATGGACTTTGTTTTGTACTTGACCTGAATTATGTTTTAATTTTTTATATACATATATCCGTTATAAGCGGAATATGATTATTTTGGGGGGAATAATGTTGGAGGAAGTATACCTGGAGGTTCCTCTGCTGTGTGCTCAGGGCCTTATTTACCGGCTCCTCTACTGTGTGCTCAGGGCCTTACTGGACTTGTTGGTGGGTGTATGGTTCTAGGGAACCTACACAATTTGGACTTGATGGATGGGGGTAGTATTCATATTTTAAAAAAAATTATATATATAAAACATGTTTGATAACTGATTTTACTGGAATATTTTATTCGTACGTTTTATACACTGTTTGGAGCACACTGAGCTTTTTAGCTTATTCTATAGATTTTACCCTTTTTCAGATAACAACAGATCGTGAACTAGCAGATTTGGCATCAGGGGAAACCAACTACTTATTTTGTACGAACATATATTTCTATATATTTTTCAGTTATGTTTGGTGACATGTATTTGCTATAATTTTGGACATATCTATATTATTAATATTTTGTTCTATATTATATTTAACGTTCTATAAGTTATAAAAAAAAACCTCTGAATGGGATATGTGACCACTTAAGTTTGAGTCTATCTTACAGACTGGGTCTGGGGGTTACACATACTTTGTTGTCTATTGTACTATTTCTATCACTTTATTTGATTGAAACAATACATTTGTACGAAATTTTAAAACATAAAGAATAAAGATAATGGGTGTTATTAGTTTAAAAATCTAAAAAAATACGTAGGATTATCTCGCATCTTATAAAATACGTTTAAAGGTCTTGCGTTTTATATAGTGTGAGTCTCTTCTTACGTGGAAATATTTTTTAGATAATATAATTTAATATTTCAATAAATGACCTCGCACTCTACACGCCAGGTGTCCAATATATTGAAACGTTTCAGCATTTTATCGCGTCTTTAAAATTTTTGAATTTTGATTCCACGACCTTGCATCCTATAAAATGTGAGATCTTTTTGAATACGTGTCTTTTCAATAGACCTCGTGCCTTGTAGAATACGAGGTTCCTTTAATCTCGTTTTAGAAGGGGTGCGATGACTCCTATAATATGACCCCCTCAACCAAAGTCATCATACCTTACTTACCAAAATATTTATCTTCTCTATGTATGTGTTTTTCTCTTATATATTCCATTATTTGGTTATTATAGCGGGATTACTGAGGCTTGATCGAAGACACGTATTCGATTATTGGCAGGTAAATTCAGAGGTAATATTTATTTATTTGAACAAGTATGAATGTTCGTTGACGTGTTATATCAATTGTTTCACAAACCCTTATGATGATATTCTTCTCTATTTGCACGAAGTCGATTTTAGTTACGTTAGCACTATAATTGGTGGTACAAAGTTGCATCCTCCACTGATAAACGCATTGCTAGAATGGTGGAGGCCGGAGACGAGCACATTTCATTTTCCTTGTGGGGAGGCGACTATTACTCTTAAAGATGTTGCAGTCCATCTTGGGTTGCTTGTTGCTAAAATGACTATTATTGATATTGTCGATGGGTACTAAGTCAGTTTGTGTGAGGAATTGCTCAGAATTTCCTCTAGCAATCGTGATTTGTATGAAGGAAAGATCAAGATTGAATTTTTAGACGATAATTTTACGCAGCTACCCCCAATGTCGCTCTAGTAATTAAGGAGATAAATTTTTAATTTTGGGTTTATTTTTTATTTTATTATTTATAATATTAAAATTTTATTTTATGTTATTGTAATTTTTTACGATAATTTTTTAATTTATGATTAGTTTTTTATTTTACAACGATTTGTTTGTGTTTATTTTTTACGATTTATTGGAGGATCTTGATGCCAGATAAATCTCAAAACAAAAAGCTTGTATCATTTATGCATTTTGCAGGACTCTAAATATAAAAGTTGGGGATAGACATTGTTGGCCTTTATATTTCGAGAGCTTTGTAAAGTTGTCGATCCGGACAAATAAGTTATTGGAGGGTGTCTGATGTTGTTGCAATCGTGGGTTTGATTGCGAATGTCGTTTTTACGATCGATTCCTACACACCCGACCCCATTTCAATTTCCACTACTTAAGAGGTAATTTAAAATAAACTATGTTTATATATTTAGATTATTATACATTTTTAGGGTTTTACAAAAAAAAATATTTTGTTATATAAATGATAGGTTGACTGGTACACTAACCCATACCCACCTACCAAAAACAGAGAATGTAATAATTGTAATTAATTTTGTTTTTTAATTTAAAAAATATTTTTTAATTCGAGTTTGTCTAACTTAGTTTAAGAAAATTTGTAGTTCCTTTGGACATCGTTTAATGATGATGATCGTGTACTCCGACTAAAATAGGTCTTAGTTTCGGCTTTTGGATTTTGATGGTCCCATTGATAGTCTATGAGATACTCAAGTGGTATCCTATCGATCACGTGCTGTGACAATTTAACTATGTCTAAATGATTCCGCTATCACCATCAAAGTTGGACGACTTGCATCATTTAACGCGATAGGGGAAAACATATGTTAATTGAAAAATTCATCATTCACAATGGGTGTCGCAGTGGATGATGAGATTAAATAGGTGACCCATTTGTCAACCCATTTACCAAATATGTATCTTACCAAAGTTTTGTCGGATTCGGAAGTCGTTTACAATCGAAGAATGATAAACACCATCGAATTTCCCTTTTGATACACTCGATTACTCGGTTATTTTAATTATAAAAATTAAAAGTTTAGGCCAAAATTTAAAAAAAAAGATTCAAATCACTTTCCTTTGAAAATTGATTATTCTAAAATAAAATAAATTAGGATATTCCACAAAATGTAAAATAAAAATAGGTTGAACCTGCATGAAAAAAGAAAAGGTCACGAATACCTGATAAAAAAAATACACTAAGAATATAAACAAATAAATGCGTAGTAAAAAACATAAAATGAATAAAAATGAATGTCATTTCTTACAAATAATTACCGTAAAAAATAGCAAAACAATTAAAGCTAATTACTAACATTAATACGTATAATATAATCCAAGAAAAGTAAAGCATGAATTTAAACGTAATAAAAGAGGAAAGAAAAAAACTAAAGGAAAAAAATAATGTAAATTAAACCTACAGAGATCACACGGTAATCAAGCAAATTAATGAAAAATTAGAACAAAACTATAAATCAAATGGAAACTAATTGAAAATAAGGAAAAACATTAATAATTATGATGCAACCATTATGAAAATAGGATTTAAGGAAAATTGAAATGTATAATAGAACATAAAGGAAAAAGGTAAGTGATTAAAATAAATTTTAAAAGAAATTAATATGGGATTAAAATAAAAAGATGTCAAAAACAAATGTTTTAAATAAATTTAGTATTTTTGATAAAATAAAATATTTTATTAAAATTATTTGATTTTAGGTGTTCCAATTGTACTTTAAAAATAATTGGTGACGACTCGACTTTTCTCAATTTTTCATAAAAGCCCATTAATTTTCAAAGAAAAAAACGTCGGAACGATTTTCCACCAAATATCGATTACGACAATATATATATAAACTATAAGAGTTCTATATAATGTAATTGGATTTTTCCCCATATATACATAGAATATGATTCACTTACACAATTACACTATTTAAATATAATAAGTATCACATTAATTTATAATCATTGATTTAAATAAATAAATGGTTCATATTTTTTATGGGTTATAAATATCTTTTAACTTATGATAAAACAATATCTCTTTCTATCTCAATATCAAATTTTAAACTCTAAACCTTGATCCCTAAAGTTTTACCCTAAATCTTAGACCCCAAATCATAAACTTAAACCCTAAACTTTAACCATAAAAAGAAAAAGTGGATCGTAATATATTACGTTAATAGGTCTCTAGAATTATGTATATAAGAAAGGGTAAATTATATCGTTCCTCACTAAATTTTACTTCTCTATTCTATTTTACTAATCGTATTTTTAATTTTATTATTTTGCTCACTGAATTTTACAAATTGAATCATTTTACTCACTCTGTCGTTATCTCTTTATCATTGTGATGATGTGTCATTATTTTATATTTAATATAACATAATTGAAAATATAAAGGATAAATTACATTGTTCCTCACTGAATTTTACTCTCTCTCCTATTTTACTCACCCAATTATAAAATAAAAATAGAAGGTCGTCGGATGCCACCGTCGACCACCGTAGATGGTGGTCGTTCAATCTCAAATTTCATGTGTCGCTTCGCCTCGACACCTTGAGTCTGAATCCGACCTCCACTTTGCAGAACTTGCTCCGAAGTCCACGAATTAGAGATTGAAAGTGAGGAAGTCGAAACGTTTCATTTGAGATTCATGAATTTTGGGACATTTTCTGGTGAATAAGACTAGATTCGAACTCAGGGGTTGAGAAGAACCAACTCATGAATTTTTAGACCAAACGACCACCATCAAAGACGGTAGATGGTGGCCGGAATGAAAATGACGTGATGACCGACGGCGACAGACGGTCACCTTATTTGCAAAGTAGAGAGAAAATGAGGGAAAGAAGATGATTCAAAACGACGTTGTTTTGATGTTTGTGTCATGTCATAACATCGTTAAAAGTTAACAGCATAATGAGCAAAACGATTTGATCTATAAAGTTCAGTGAACAAAATAGAAAAATTAAAAGTATCGATGAATAAAATAGAAAAGAAAGTAAAATTAAATGAGGAATGGTGTAATTTACCCTATAAAATAGCGGAATTACATACATAATGTTTTGGGGCTTCTGTTAACAACTTAAGCTATTCTCCTAAAATCTTTTTTCCCCATTTGGATTAAAGTAACATACATGTTATTTACGCAGTTCTATGACCAAATCTACCTCTGTAGGGTTGATAGGCGAATTTAGTTTGATTTGACCAGATATTTTAAAACTTTGAACTTTTTTTTTTAATTTTAGTTTTTATATTAGCAATTTTTTATTTTTTTATCATGTTTGATGATTTTTTGATATTTTTAAAAGAATTAGTCATAAAGTGAAGGGAAAATTATTCTAGATAACACCAAAATTTGAGTGCTAATTCATTTATGCTATTGAACTTTTAATTTTTTTTTCAATTTTAACACTAACATTTAGTTTTACGTTTAGTTATGTCACTCCACCATTAATGATTTAACGAGATAATATTATTTGTTGTGACAATGATGATGTAGACCATTTAATAATATTATTTTATCTCAATAAGATCCACGTAAACTTTTTTTACCCTTTTTTAATTCACGTGAAACCCTCAATTTAAAACTTTAAATCTCTAATTTGTTTTATCCTAACTCCCAATAAAAGAGACTCGGTCATCTTATCGAATTTGCGTGGACATTGAGGCCTTTTTGAAGGTCTCTAGAAAGTCATAATGTAATGTAAACAAATTAATTGAATGGTTTGATTATAATTTTTGAAATTGAGTGACATGTTTGTAACATGTTACATGGTTAATATTTAGAATACCTTGGTATATTTTATTTAAAATTTAATGTCTATTACACGTTAAATAACAAAGTGGTCTAACTGTTACAATATATAGATAGATAGATAGATAGATAGAATAATTTAATTGTGATTTAAAAAAAATGATGTCCCAATTATAAACTTTCTCATAATAAGTGATACATGGCGTAATTTATTTATTTTAATTAATGAGATAAAAAAAGCTGTGACTTTCGTTATTAATTATTTCGAGGGTGAAATTTAAAAAAAGAAATGAATAAGTTCTAATTTTTGGGTTAGGAAAAAACTGATATTCGTTTTTAGATTTGATTAAAAAAAAAACTAGGTTGTCCCATTCGTTTCCGCTTTGGCTTTGTTGGGAAGCCAATTAAGGAAGAGAAAAAGGACTAGACTTGCCAGAAGGGAGATTCGAGAAAGTCCCAGATCTATGATTGGGGAAAGGAAAAGGAGAGGAAAAGAAGAAGATGACGCTGATGACGATGCTTGGGGCGGTGCAGCTGGGAGCGGCGGCTGCCTGCTTGGTGGTGTTGATCCCGGTGGTGATGGCTGGTTGGCATCTGAGCCGAAACAGGATGTTGCTTTTCAGCGGTGTTCTTTTCATTACTCTGGCTGTTTGCGTCCATTTCACTCCCTATTTCCCTTCCGTTTCTGATTTCGTTACCTCCGTTTCTTCCGTCGTCGTCTTCTATCACCGCTCTTCTTGCATCAATTTGGTTAACGACATTTCATGGAATGTCAAGCCCAGCGTCTCTCTTCAACGTTTCAACGCCACCCACAACGTCTCTTCGTCTCTCGATTTGTATGACAAACGCTGGGATTGGTCCAAATCCCCCAAGCTCAACGCTTGCGACTTTCAGAAGTTGTCTAAATCCGATGCCTCCGACTTGTTAAATGGTTCCTGGGTGGTGGTCGCAGGCGATTCCCAAGCTCGATTTTTCGCCCTTTCCTTGTTGAATTTGATTTTGGGCCCCCAAGCTCAGCGCATGGACTCGGTTAGAACTGATTTGTTCAAAAGGCATAGTGATTACAGCACTTTTATTGATGAAATTGGTGTGACATTGGATTTTGTTTGGGCGCCTTATGTTGTGAATTTGACTAACTCGATTTTGGCTAAAAGAAATTACCCTGATGTAATGGTGATGGGGGCTGGTCTTTGGCATCTGCTTCATGTCACCAATGCTTCGGATTACGATTTGGCCTTGAGGGTGTTGAAAAGTTCCGTGATGTCTTTGTTGCCATTTTCACCCGAGTTAGGCATGAATGGGCCACTCACTGGTTCGGTCTCTGTTAAATCGCCCCATTTGTTTTGGCTGGGGATGCCCATGCTCATCAATGGGATGTTGAATACGCAGGAGAAGAGGGCGAAGATGAGCGATGCAATGTGGCATGCCTATGACAGGGCTCTTGGTGACAGTAGGCTCTTACACCAAACCGGTGGTCCTCTGGTATTGTTAGATATCCAGTCATTGACTTGGAATTGCGGACCGCGTTGTACATCTGATGGTATGCATTATGATGCAGTCATCTATGAGGCTGCTGTTCAGATCATGCTAAATGCGTTGCTCATTGAATCACATCAGAACCTTTGAAGTCCCCCACAATGGTTTTACAGCATGCTCGGCAAGTGCTCGACCCTCAGAGAGAGAAAAAAACATACACAGGCACGCTCACACGCACACACGGATGCTCAATTGTCAATATTGGCTTTGGATTAGCACACAAGTAAACTTTCTGTCATTATATGTCGAAATTCTTTGTTTTTCTAATTCATTTTTCTGCTGTTCTATTTTTGATAATGATTGAAAGCCGAATATTCACGTACTTGTATACTATAGTCTTATAACATTGTATGATTCACATCCAATTTTGTTCTTGGCAACATATAGTAGCAGCATTGATCTTGCTGATTCCCTCCAGTATGATTCAATGACGTAGCTTTTCTGCATTGGATTTTGTAGTTTTTTATCACATTCTTTTAACAAGTAATGTTCATTTTCTTGTTTGTGTTTCTTCTGATACTACTTGAATCGACAAGCGTTTTAGTTGTGCACAGACATGTATTGTATATGACCTGCAAGCCTTCATTTCATCAGATATGAATCGCCAGCCATTGCTCATGATGGAGCTATGGACAGTCTTATAGATATTTTAAAATTAATGTATAAAAAGATAAAGTATAAAGATTACATTTTAAATTTTAAACAAATATATTAAAAATATTTAAAAATACTTTACATTCATATTTATATATTTTATAATTAAATTTTAATTATTTATATTATATTGAATTTCGGCCACAGTAGAAACTCTTGTCCAAGCACGATCCATATCACTCGACTAATGTAATGAATGCTTTGCATGTGTAAGGAAATAATAATTTCTACTCACTGAACTATCCTTAAGAAATAAAAGGAAAAAAATTCTGTTGCAATGAATTCTCTATCTTATTAGAATTGAGATTATTAATTGTGCCGGAGATGGTAGATATTAAGATCGACTCTGGATATATTTTCTGCCTCTTCCATTTTTCCTCTCTTGGGTCAACATGCTGAGGCATATATTTAAGGTTGTCCCCCTTTAGTTAGGCTATGCAGGTACTGTGTCATTTGAAGTATTCAGATGAGCGGCGATATGCTCTTGTTGATGCCTCTCCCTGGTATCTTCTTCTTCCCCTAGTCGTCTACTTCCTTGACGTTGGGAAATCAATAACTCTCTGGTGGGTCAAAGAATTAGCTCCAAAAGAAGAAGATGCTCTGACCGCTAAAACTATTGGAACAAGGAAAAATAGAAGTAAATGCAAATGTCAAGAGTGAAATAAAAGTATAAATCTTTCTTCATTTTCTTATTCTATATTATTTTGTCAGGAAATTACTTACAATCCCACATGCAATATTTAGATGTTTATAGGATAGCTTGTAAATTGATTTCAATCAACTATTTTGCTTAGGAACCCATTTTAGAGAAGAAGAAAAAAAGTAAATTTAACTATATTTCAGTAAAAAGAACATAGTGAATAGATAATTAAAACCCAAGAATCTATGCTCTTTATCTTTTTCTTTCACCCCAACCAATGCCAAAGCCATTAACATTGGAAGCTGGTACTATTTTTCCTCTTTTTCTTGGAAAATTAAGATACAAAGTAAATCATTTAGATCATTTGTGCTCATCCAAACTGAAATGAATAGATCAGTCATCCAAAGTAAACTGATGGAAAATGACAAGGGGAATAAGAACTGATGTGGGGAAACTATTGAGGGAAAATGAAAGGTACGTGCAACTGTTATATATAATGTAATGAACCTAAGAATAAACGAACAATCAACTATATCAAAGAAATACTGAAAATAGGAACTGAAGTATTCAAAGATTGCTGATATTTTTAATCCTTTGCAGCAGATGGTGGACTACCTGCATCAACCGACCCATCGTCTGCCTCATGAGTTTGATGAGTCTCTCTTTCTGAGCTATGTCAATGGAGCTCCTCAATTCGAGTTATCATCTCGGACATCGAAGGACGTTTGTTGGGATATTGAACCGTGCAATCGACGGCAAGCTGTAGAAGCTTGATCATATCCTTCTCCACGTTCTGGTCTCTCTCAAGTTTGGGGTCGAATACCTCAGCTGTCCAGTCCTCTCGAACTATGGATTGAACCCATCTTGGAAGGTCTACTCCTTATTCAATAGAGCATGTGTGGGTGCCTTACCAGTTAGCAGTTCAAGAAGCAGTATCCCAAAGCTGTAGACATCGGCTTTTTGGGAAACTTTACTAGCATCGGTTACTTCCGGAGCACGGTAGCCATCGACACAGTTGGGGGTTGATGAGGGGCCAGAAAACTGAACAAGGCCGAAATCAGATACACAAGCATCGTACGACATAGTGAATGGGACATTTGACGATTTGATGTTTCCATGGGAGATTCCGGATCCCTTAGAATGTAGGTATGCAATGCCTCTGGCAGCTCCAAGGGCAATGCCACACCTTGTATTCCAATTCAATGGAGTGCTTCCAGCTCCTTTGTTACCTGCTCAATAATGATAATAATATACTCATTTGTTAATTATTAAAAAAGAACAGAACACAATGCACTCACCATGGAGAAGTGCAGACAAGCGTCCCATAGGCATGTAATCGTAAATAACGAGTTTCTCGTTCGCACCGAAGTAATAGGCTCTCATCGGGACAAAGTTCGGGTGATTCATTGCTCCGATGACCTCCATCTTCTCCTTGAATTCCTTCTCCGATGCCACCACATCCTTTAACCTATTCACTGCAACAATCACCCCCATCTCCATAGTGGCCTTATAGGCCGTCCCAAATGTTCCCTTCCCTAAGACCTCCGCAGACGCCTTCAATAAATCCTCCAGGTCGAAGAACCTCGACGCGTCACCGAAGAACACGAGTTTTTTCCTCCCACTAGTCTTAGCAATAGCATCACTCTTCCCTATTGCTTTATCTCGGCCTGTCTTGGAGGATCAATAATTCTCGTCTCTGTTTTCGTAGCACCCTTCCTTTTACATAAAAATACTACAAGAATCAACATGAACAAAACAACCAACACACAACCAGCAACAATATCAGCAATGGCTGCACCAGACAATGTAGTGTCACTGCTAGTACTGCTGCCACTATGTTTAGTTCCATTACAAGACACCAAAGGCTCCCCACATAAAGGATTCCCTTCGAAAGCAGTTTTCGGCTTGCTCGATAAACCTTTCGGGATCGATCCGTATAACCGATTAAAAGAAACATTAAATTGCACAAGTGTAGGCAAGCCAATATCTGGTATTGAACCAGACAAGTGATTGTTCTCCAAATGCAAAGTAGCCAACCTAGTCAAATTGTTAACACTAGCAGGGATCGTACCTGTGAAATTATTGTTTGCAAGGTTAAGTCTAACCAAGTTCTGCAAAGAGAACAAGAACTCAGGGATGTCACCGGAAAATTGATTCCCTTGTAAGTATAGGTTCCGAAGGGAAGTAAGCTCAGCGAAGCCGGACGGTATCAGCCCGGATAGAGCATTGAAACGAAGCGAAAGGGTACGAAGCTGTGTTAAGTTGCCAATGGCAATGGGAAGCTGACCGGACAGTCCCTTTCCAGGGAGTCTTAACTCCACCACTCTGTTATGCACACAAAGTACACCGGTCCAATTACATGCACTGCTCCAGAGATTCCATAAAAGTGAGCTTCCACCCACAGTTGCTCGAAGAGACAACAAGGCAGCCCTGTCGGAAGCTAGATCCGAGTTTGCAGTAGTGACCAACATTGTTGCCCATAACAACAAGGAGAAACATATTATGTATGAATTCGGTTTCATAGCTTTCGTGGCTGAGAAAAAGAAAAAGTATTTTCTTTCTGGAAGTGGAAATGGATTGCCAGAGATCAAGAGATTGGGATGAAGATGATGATGCAAAGGGTTGTTTGAGAATTTTAGTAGTGGCCAACGCCAATGTGAATGGTTACAAGGTTTATGCTTTTGGTTTTTTTTTCTAATAATGGGAACTTGTGAATTTTATGAATCTGGTTTGATTTGATTTCAGTAAAAAATAAGAGCCAGGGTTAAGGAATGTAAAGATTGATGTTCAAGTTGCTGAGCAGCATTAAGTATTCGAGGAAGAAGATGAAGAAAAGAAGCAACGGGATTTGTCTTCTTTATTATTTGTAAACTTCTTTTGGGGGGATATAATTGTATAATTTATTGCGGAATTGTGGGAATTACACTTCTTAGTCGGGTTTAACGGGTAACCTCCAAATTTCATTTACTTCTGATTTTCAAAATAAGGCCTTTTGATGCTAATATATTAAATATTTGAAGGATTGAATATTTACGCTAAAAAATAAAAGGAGAAAAACGGTGAGATTTTGATAATTTGCTATATGATTATTTAATAAAAATATGATATTGAAAATATAAATAAATAATATAGAAGTAAAATATAAATAAATATGAGACCAAAATATAGAACTCAAGAATCTATTATTAACCGAAAAACAAATAGATCCGTTTCTGAATTTTGCTCATTGAGTTTTGGAGAATTAATACATTACAACTATAAAGTTTAAAATTTTAATAAAACAAGATAATTATATTATTTTGATGATTGGATTATATATGATCAAAACCATGTACATATTATTGGAGACAAAAATAGATGAAAAACAAAGAGAGGTGATGAGATTAAGGAAGGCTAGAAATGGGAACATTGATCAGAAAAATAAACCCTGTGGATTTTGGAGTTGTGTGTGGTAAGAAGCCACATGCTTTATTACTTATGGTTTGTTCGGAGTTCTAATTCTATTTTCATTTTATCCTTTCACTTTTTTATTATTTTTTACCATCGAATTTTTAATTTTTATTGAATTAAAACAATTACCGAAGAAATAATAAATTTGTTAAACGAAGCCGATTATTATTTTAGATTTTTGTAATTCTTTTACATATTTATAAATTTTAGAAGGTTTAATAATCAAAGTATTTTTTATTTTTAATAATTACTCAAATAATGCTAAAAAGCGCTCGTATATATATTATTGAATAAGACTAAAAAAACGTACCTCAACCAGGAAAACTCTCGTATATATATTTTTATTTTTAATAATTACTCAAATAACCCCTCTTAGTTAAAATATAAACGACGGCCAATTATTTTTTACCATGAATAAGGTTTAATAATTAAAAATCTAAAATATTTTTTTCTTATAAACGAATAGCTTGCTTAGTTGACTAACCCCGATGCCGCTGGGACTTACCCTTTTTAGGCTCAAGTCGATTTTTGTTTTTCCTGGTTGAGGTAAGTTTTTTTCAGCCTTATTCAATAAATTATAAGAAAGTCATGTCTTGATCAATAATTGTTCAGTATTTTCCAAACTCTCGTGTATTCTTCTGTAAGGTTTAATAATTAAAATTTTAGAAGTTCTGGTCCTCTTCAAAGGCGGAGTTATGTCCTTTGTCGACTTCCATAGAGGGGTTCTAAATGAGGCCGACATAAATAAATCTTTTATCATTCTTACACCAAAGAAATCAGATGTTGTCCGAATTGATGACTTCAGGTCAATATATTCGGTGGGCAGTATGTACAAGATTCTATCCCGCATTCTCTCTAGAAGATTAGCAATGTGCATAAATGAAATCGTCAGTCAAAATTAGTTTGTGTTCATCGCAGGCAAACAAGTTGCGGATTGCTCTCTCATTGCAGATGAAACCATCGATGATTTGGTTAGAAGGAAGAGGGGAGCAGTTATCTTCAAAGCTGACTTTCAAAAGGCCTACGCCTCTGTCGATTGGGCCTTTCTGGATTTTGTTCTATAGAAAATGGGCTTTGGGAAACTGTGGCACCGCTGGATTTATATGTGTATCTTCTCTCCGTCCATTGCAGTTCTGGTGAATGGGTGTCCGTTAGTTTCAAAATTTGGACAGGCCTTAGGCAAGGCTGTCCATTATCCCCTTTTCACTTTAATATTGTAGGAGAAGCGCTAAGTCCCATGTTGAACAAAGCTGTGGAAGTTGGGTTGTGTAAAGGTATCCCGGTTTGAGCGGGTAGTTTCCTCATTTCTCATATCCAATATGCAGACGATTTAATTGTATTCTCTGAAGCGAGTGCTGAGTCGGTTCTAGACATAAAGAAAGTTCTTATAGACTGTTTGAAGTCGTTTCTGGCCTGAAGCTCAACATGAAGAAATCTTCCCTTTTCGGGATCAATGTCGAAGATAGACACATTCAAGAGTGGGCCGCCCACTTCGATTGTGGTTGGGGAAATCTGCCTTCTATATATTTTGAGCTTCTATCAGGAAGAGTGAGTAACTCTCAATATATTTGGAAGTCTAACATTGAAAAGGTTAGCCTAAGGATAGGAGGATGGAAAGGTAAATACCTTTCCTTTGGAGGACGGATAACCTTGATAAAGTTGATCCTTTCCGCTCTCCCAGTGTACTTCCTATTTTTTTTAATGCCCACTTCGATAGCATCGGAGCTAAACAAATTGGTTGCAAAGTTCTTATGGAGATCGGATTCGAATAGGCGATGTATTGGGTGAAATGGGACAATGTTTGCAGACCAAGAGAATTGGAGTGTCTGAGTTTCTATGATATGCGCCTTCAAAACCATGCACTCCTAAATAAATGGTTATTGAGGTATAGTGTCGAATCTGACTCTATGTGGAAGAAAGTAGTTGATGCAAAGTATGGGTATGACAATAGATGTTTACCGTCCCGCCCATTTGAACTAAAAAAAATCTTCCTGGGTTTACCTTTAACCAAGTCGGATGATCCGTTCTGAAAAAATATCAAGTGTGTCGTAGGCAATGGGAGTTCGATTGAATTTTGGAATGACCAAAGTTCTATCGCTTAAAGGATCCTTTCCGAGGATATTTTCCGCGCCTTGAAGATGGGAAAATATGCGAGTTTGGCGTTATGTCAAATGGATTGTGGGAATGGAATGGCTGCCCGAATGGTGAGTTTTCACCTCGCAATTTTTGGTGGGTTGTCTCGAAGTCTTTAATCGAGAAGTATCCTATTTGGAAATTGGTGTTGGCGAACTTCACCCCCCAAAGGTTGAAACGTTTGTCTGAAAACTTGTTCATCACAAAATCTCAACTTTAGGGGAACTCGCCAAGCGCAGTGTTGTGAACTTTGGGGAGGTTGTATGTATTTTCTGCAAATCGGACACAGAATCAGTAGTCCATCTATTCTGACACTGTAAGGTTATTTGGAGTGTGTGGCAAAGGTGGTGTAGCTATTGGAATACAAAAATGATTGTCCCAGGGAATTGTAGATCATTTATATTTTGCTGGGATCATCAACCTATTCAATCAAAGTGCAAGCCAATCTGGAGAATGGCACTTTTGGGCTAATTTGGTCAACATGGCTATGTAGAAATGAGGTGATGTTCAAAAACAAGATCCTAAATAATGCCCAAATCCTTGAGGTAGCCCTTCTCTGAATCGGTATTTGGTGCAACAGCAAATGACCTTGTCTGGTTTCAAGAGTTCAGGATTTTATTAGATGTCCAAATTCTTTCGCTTGTAGATTCGTGGTTGAGAGGTAAGTGGTATGTCATCAAAAGTTGGTGTTTTTTACCTCTGGAATGGTTTGTGTTTATTTCGAGATTGGTGTTAGCCCTCTGAGATGAGTTGTAATGCTATTTTCTACAAGGAGATCTGATCCTGCTCTATTCAGTGGGTGGTTGCTTGCCTTGCTTGGAGCTTCTGATTGTTGGTAGTTTGATTTATATTGCTGTATTAAACTGGAAGTATTGTAGTGGTGGTTCTATTTTTTAAAGCTACTGGCATTGATTTCATTGAAGCCTGGGTGTCACAGGCTTGTCCCTGTGATTAGCTCTTGGGTTGTCGTAGCTGGGACGGTTGGACCAGAAGCTCCAGAAGGTAGCCTTCAGTTGGTGTCGTTCTGGGGCGATCATGCAGTTGACTAGAATCGAAAGTTATGCATTTTGTTAATAATTGTGTCTTGTAATAGAAAATTTATAGGAAAAAGGGTAAATTTTACCCTGTAGTAAAAAATTATTCAATTACATCATTCTATACTATACCATTAACTTAAAATTCTAAATTATAAATTTATACCCTAAACCATAATCCCATAACATTTAAACCCTAAACCCCAAATGCTAATTTGAGATTTATAATTTTAGGTTTTAAGTTAAGGGTAGAATATAGAATGATGCAATTAAACAATTTTGAGGGTTAAATTGATACGAAAATACGATATTGACGAAAATGATAATTTGGGTCAACTAAAAGAGCAAAGGTGACCCTTAAGACAAAATTATAAGATGGATTTGGTTTATTACATCATTTATAGTCTCAATCAATGGAATTTATCTTTCTTTTCTTGAGGTGAATTTTCACTTCTTTCTCATATGTTAACGAGTGATTAGTTTCTTGGAAGTTAGTTTGAAATGGATGAATCTTATTAGCTGAAACTACGGAAGACGGGATGAGACAGATCTATCTAATAATTTCTCGTTTGTTCGTATTATTAGGCGAGTCTAAGATTAACAGGGTTGAAATTTTGAAATTTTTTTATAATTTATGTATTTTAAAATTGTATAAATTCGTTTATTTAACATAAAATTTATGCTTTAATTTCACCAGTGTTAAGTTTTATTTTGAACGATTGCCTTTGATTCAGTATTTTCTAATTTTGTAACCCCCTCTTGGGGGCTGAAATTTTATTATCAATAGAAAAGGGAGAAAACTTGGGGCAAAGCAATGAAAAAGATGAATACATACACAACTAAAATTACAAAAGAAACACCATTTACATCAACAACAACATGCTTTGTTGACATTTAGACGATACAAGAAAAAGCCAAGTTTGTGAAGTGGAATCTTAGCTCTTTTTCCCTTTATAACTTTGCATTGTGCATGCTCTCTTTTTTTGGGGGGAAAAGTTGGACATCATGAATGAAAAACTAAAGCAAAAAAAAAAAAAAGAATAAAAGCAAATCAATTCTGGAAAAGAAGTTGGAATCTTATTTACCTGCATTCATCAATTAAAATCCAAAGAATCGTGTCAGTATATTTCTGAATCAAAGATAGAATTTCACCTTTTCTCTTTGTTCTAATATATATTAATATTAGAAGATGCATGTAATCAACTTTAGTTAAAATTAACAAAGTTTAAGTAATTTACCATTTCGGTCCACCACTGTTCTTAGGAAAGCAAGGAAAATGATGAGCAGAGCGATCCCAGCCAATAATCCAATGATAATTGCAAATGTCTTCTCACCGTCCATGTTAGATTTATCTACATTTTTCATTGAATCATAACAAAATCATCATTTTTTTACTGCCTTGCTCTTATTTTTTTAAATAATACAATTATGTAATTGGAAATAAAACTTAATCGAAACTCTAACCTAACTTAAAAAAAGAAGAAGGGTGTGTATGAGAGATTTTACCGTTATGGGATTTGGGATAATAGTGATCATTATCTCGAGAGCCAGAAGTGGAGAATCTAGCATAACACTTGCCTAAATACATATCACCATAAGTACCAGCGCCGCATTCGGTTTTCAGCCGTTGGATGGCGGCCGACAAACAATCCTGGCATTCAGCTAAGCTGAGATCCCCCACACATTGGGCCAAACCCTGAACTTCCCCCGACCCACCCACTCTGAACAACCCTCCTCCGCCCATCAACCCCGCCATCATCGCATCTCTCCGCCCCACAATATCCGACTCCTTCTCATACTCCACAGACGGCCCACACTTCTTCGTCACCACATTCTTATCCTCAACTCCCAGGAACGTGGCGTTGTCGTACTTGACGTAGCAGCCTTCAAGCTGTACCGCGCCACCGCACGCGCTGGGGCATAAGGACCCGGTTTGACTCACTGCGCGGGCGACGCAGGTGGCGCAGTCCGGCATCGAAAGATCCCCGCGGCACTGGTAAAGGCCGTAGACGACATCTTGGGGACTTGAGGCCATGATGGTGAAGTTGTTGTAGGAGGAGTAAGTGGCTGAGTTAACCAGGGATGTGAGCAGCGAATTGAGGTTGGATTCGTAGGGTGAGTCGGGTGTGTATTTTTGTTGGGTGCAGCCCCCGAAGACGAAGGCATCTGTCGAAGAAGAGAGTATTGTTTGGACGGGGAGAAAGGAGAAAGAGATGAGAAAAAAGGAGAGCGAAAGCAGAGAAGAAGTCACCATTGTCGCTTTGCTTAAGGGAGAGTGAGGGGTTCACAGACTATATGGCATCTCATATTTACCCAAAGGGATGAATGGTCTTAATTGACGCTTTCATTTATAATTATATATATATATATATATATATATATATATATATATATATATATATATATATATATATAAACTTCATTTTTTTTATACACCCACGTGGTTGTCCCTTTTTTTCGATATAGATGGGATAAGAGGAGGTAAGATAGTAGTTTGCCTCCAACACCAGGTTAAGAGTAGTTTCCGTAGAAGACCTCCTAATTATGAAATGTCTTGAGCTTCTCTACCTCGAGAACCGGCTCCCTTTGGTGTGCTATAGTTGCCTCCAGCATTCTTTGTGAACTCGTCACGGCATCCTCATGCTTGGACACCGACGATGCTCTTGAGCCCAACGGACTCTCTTCCCGTTTCCCACCATGGCACTCCTTGCCTTTGCGTGCGGAAACTCCTCTTTTCTTGTGCCCCATATCAATTATCAAATTAAATTGAACAAAGAGTAAGTAAACAGAACTTACCCGATTCGCACCTTCCACCAAACTTGGTCGAAACGATCGTTGCTTGCCCACAACGACTCGCTCTGATACCACTTGTCACGCCCCCAGAACTTCGACGCCTCTCACCGTCGGAATATCAGAGTCAAGGTCTGACGGGTCATGTGGCCTTAGACGCTTTAGACGCTCCTCGGTCTTCCCGGCGACTAAGTAAGCCTTACCCAAACTAAGTGAGTGTGCAAACTCACAAAGGTTGGAACCAAACCCTCAAGGCTTCGGATTGCGGAAGCTTTCACGGCTGTGCATAATTGTTAAAAATGAACTGTTATCGATGAAACTCAATTCTTGTGTGCTACGGTTTCATTAGGATTTAGGTTTAAATATTATTACTAAATTTTGAGTTAAATTTTTATTGTGTAAGGATTATATTACTATATATTTTAGTTATTCGTCTTATTATATTTTTAATATTTTAATCTGATAATAATTTTTTAATATTTATGGATTATTCGTAAATATGATTATAATTGTATTTATAATTTTTTAAAAAATATATTGTATAAATTTTATATGCATCTTCTAAACGATATTTCATTAAACAAAACTTTTAATCGATACGGTAAAATTTCTATAACATCAGTTAAAAACTATAGTGAAGCGTTAGAAATTTTGACACCTATAATATCATAATTTTTACAGTACACAAAACTTCTAGCGATTAATCAAAGTTTTTAAAGTTTTACTATGATTAGAGTTCGATTTGAATTTAATAAAATTCAAACGGTAGACATACAAAACTTAAAAAAAATTAGAAAAAAAAAGTAAAATATTTAATTTAATTGAAAACAGTGAGTCTTTTATAATGAATATAATTTAATTAAAAGTAATAAATTTATTCTATTGTAAATTGATTGACAGTAGAAAACATAATTTAATTAGATTTCTTGCTATGTTAAATAGTAAGTTACTTATGACATTCCCTAGAATAAAGAGGGACTAATCTCACACTTTCGGAGCTAAGATTTATATTTCCAAGAAAAGACAACCGATAAACCAAGAAATCTAACAATACTAAGAGTCAAATACACTCAAGTTCTCTGTGTCTCAATCTTATCCTTCGTATGACAGATTTGTAAGGTCATAGTAATTCAGATTATACTTCATTTAATTGTTCTTGCATACTTTTGTTTTTGGATTAAGTAGTATTTTCAGAAAAATAAATTATTGATTTTAAATTCAGATTCACTTGATTTTCGAATGGTTATATCTTATAATTATATATTAATTTTTTAATAGAATTATATATTAATTTTAATTTAAGGTAAATATGATACATGAAATATAAATTTATGTGATAGTATACATCAAATTTTATTTTTGATTTAATTCTATATATTAAAAAATGATTTTAAATACACATTTTATAGTGTCATGTTGATAATGATATTATTTATTTATAAAAATTACATCAAATCAAGATCATATATAATTATATTAAATCAAAAGTTATATATTAAATCAAAATTTGTATAGCAAACTACATGATTTAATCAAAGTTTATATATTTAATCACAGTTCATTTATGTTTTTAGATGCTTTACTAATTTAATAGACTTTAAGGAAGAGCAAAATTACTTGCGTCGGAATCCATAAATAAATTTGGATTCTATTCTTTTGAGGTTTCCAACTTTGTAAAAAGGTCCCTATAATGCAGCGAGCTTTAACGAATGAGGACACAAAAACAACTGTATTCATCGAAGCAAGTGTTAATTGCTCCATTGTTCATCTTTGGGTTGGCTGCCTTTTTCAAAGGAAAAAGGAAGAAGAAACTACGTCAGCAGAGGGGAAGGGCCTGGCAGTCGGATATTATTACTTTTTTATTAAAATAAGTGGAATGATTGGTTCTTCTATGTTCTACCATAGTTTCCACTTATAATTGCTAAATTTTTAAAAATATATTAAACAGCTAAATTTATATTCTAAATTATCAACCTATCAGGACCGTCATTTTAAGAACCCACAATTTAATCCCATAGAACTCCCGCTAATTTAATCATTCATGATTTCTGCAATATAGTTCCATATCTGAACTTGTATTCGCTTTTTACCAAATAATTCCATAATTTGCTAACCCACCAGCAAAGAACATCATGGGCATGCAAATTCAAAGGATAATAATTTAAAACGGAATACGACATTAAATCTTTTAAACATAGTCAAAGAATTGATCCTGATATTGAAAACGAAAGTCAATCTACGCATGAAAGAAGTATGGGTTAGGAAAATAATTAGAGTGTAAGATTCATGTAGGGGTGTAAATGAACAGAGGTTTAAATCAACCGATAACTACTTAGTCTAATTGAATAATGCATTCAATCTTTTAAATAAAATCACATAATTGAATCTGGATATTATAAATGGAAGTCGATCCATGCATGAAAGAAGTATGAGTTAGGAAAATATTTAGAGTGTAAGATTCAGTTGGGGTGTAAATTGAACAAAGCAGTTGAGGAATTGTTCATGAACAGTTGAATTGTTCTTATAACATTAGTTTATGTTCGTTTATTAAGCTAAATAAATGAGTATGAATATTTCTTTATGTTCATTAATAAACGAACGCACATGAACAAATGTGTGTTCAGTTAGTTTATGTAATACCCCAAATTTTTGAATAGTGACTAAAATGTAAGTTTTGAAAGTTTGAGGGATAAGTATAAACTTTGTAAACTTTAGGGATGAAAAATATACTTTTAAAAATTTATATATTTTAGCCCGTAAATGAATAGTTTGGCCTAAAACAAGGATTTTCGTGAGAATCATATTTTCAGTACGAGATTTATGTTAAAAGCTATAAAGCGATAAAGTTCGGTATTGAAATCGGATAGTCGGATCGAACCGGAATTTTATGAAAATTTTAAGGATGTTAGAAAATGGTTGGAATTATTATTTCCATATTTTATATTAATAAAATCTGGCTTCAAACAGTGTAATTTTTCAGATTTGGTTGAACTGTGGAAAATTAGTGACTAAAATGCAATTTTCAAAAATTGCATTATCAAATTGAAAAGTCAAAGTCAAGTTGATTCATGTTTGACTAAGGAATATTTTATTGGAGGGAAATGCAATGGCATTTGGTAATTTTCAAGTCTCATTAATGGTATTTTTGGAAATTTTCATTAAATTGAATATTAAATTCAATTATATTATCAAAATGCCAAATGTACAAGTTATTAAATACTTGAATAATATAGATAAATCGACATTTTCAGCTTGTTATTTTCTCTTGGTCGAAACTTACATGGCTATCAAGTCAACGGTAAATTTAGTAATTTAAGTAGTTTGAAAGGGAAGGAAAAAATGTGGGATCGAGAAGATTATCATGGAGAAGATATGATAGCGAGACAAGGGTGAGTGCATCTCATTTGTATATATGTATCGACCAAACATTGGATTGCGATGAGCCAGTGTCAGAGTTACATTAAGAAGTGACTCCTAATGTTATGTGAAGTGTGATTCAAGTTTATATGTTTATTTAGTAAGCTAATAGAACTAGTGAACAAGTCAATGACACTAGTTGGTAAAATCTGCCTAGAAATAATGTTTTGAACAATAAGTTTAGAAAATCATCATAAATTCTAAAAAAATATTTGGAGGATGAATCTTATACCTTTGGATTTGTCTATCAGTACAATTTCGTTTAGAACAAACGACAACTGATTTAGAGAAGTATAGAAAAAGATGTGAATTTTTAATTAGTGATAGGTAAAAAACATGACATCAAATTTTGTCAAAAAACAGCTTATGTTAGTAAATTTTGAAAATCCACTATAAATTGTACAAGTGGAACTAGATGGAGTTACTTATATGGTTACATTTGTATTCGAGTCTAGTTTTCTTTGGTGCAAATGGAATAATTTTTCAATATATAAATTAATACAAAATAATATTTATTTGAAGGTAGTGCAATCTGCAAGAATATGAAATTTCAATAAATTGTGTAGTGGAAGCAATTTTAAAGCTTAATGAGCCTTATATTTGATTTATAAGTAAATTGTTTAAATGAGTATAGTTTATTTAATTAATTAATCTGATCGAGGACGACTTGCGATAAGTCAACTTCATTTTATTTTCCAGTATGATTTATAAATTTTCAGTATGAAACATTTCTATAATATTTTTCATCAAGTTTAATGAATGATTTTGGGTATGAACTGCCCAAGTATGATATTTATGATGATAAATTCTAAATGTTTACAGTTATCATATATTTTCAGTTATCAGATAATTTCCAGTTATAAGATATTTTACAATTATCAGACGTAGATTAATAAATGATTCTATGATGATAAATATAAGCCCATTGCATGTTGCATTAAGAGTCATAGGTACATTTGGCAGGCCATTAAGTGAGTGTTTATCAATTATCAGTTCAGCTTTGGTACATTCGTGTACTAATGTTTAGCACTGTTGGTGCTCGGGTTATGATTGCACTGAAGTGCATCATATCGCAGTTTCAGTTATGATTCGACATCGTGTTGTGCCTAGTATGCACCTTATACTCGTGTACCTTATATTCTCTTACATATACATTGAGCTATGACAGTAAGTGTGAAAGTTATGACAGTATATAAAAGAAAAGAACATGGAATTGAAAAGAAAGTTATGAAATATGTTTGAATGAAAAGAACAAAAGTTATTTATGATATTTGATGATGATGAGACGATGATTTTCAGGTTTTCAGAAGAAAAACGGTTTGACTAGCCCGATTTGAAGTTTTAATTGTTTTTATTTAAATTTTCAGTTTATTGTTTGTATTTTAGGTATTTTATGTATTAGCTATATTTCCACATCACTAAATTTTACTTAGCGCGTGATGATTTTCATGCGTAGGTTTGAATATATCTGTTGGGTTACTTTTATAAATCATATTTATAAATGAATATTTTGAGTGGTTTTTAAATTAAACAATGTTTAGGCAGTGATATATATTTATTTATTTCTGAACATTTATGAACTGCTTGCTTACTGATTGAAAATGGACTTGTTTAAAGTGATTAAATTTATTTTACAATTTCATATGAATAAGATTAAAGTTTTTAAATTGAAACAGAGAAAGTTTAGAAAAAAATAATAAACGAGATTTTAAGTTTTTATGCTCATTAAATGTTTGTCAAGTTAATGTGACATATGTGGCTTGCATGTCGAGACATACATGGGCTATGAGTGTTGCAGTTTATGTTCACGAACAATGTCATTTATCGAATTATTTGTTTATGTTCATGAATACGCTCATTTAATGACTCATTTATTTTTCATTTTTTACATTTTAAATATTGTTGAATGTAGGGACTAAAATGAACACCTTGTGAAATTTGAAGTTTAAACTAGAAAGATTAAGGAGTTTAAACATATAAATGAATGTTCGTGAACGCTAAATGAACGAGCATGGACACCTTCAAAAATAAATAACAAATACTATATTAAAATCTTAAACGAACACAAACTAAACATAAACACTTTTAAAATTAAACAAGCGATCATGAACACGATCTTATTCATTCAAACATGTTTATGTTTTGGAGATATAATTATTATTTTTATTTAAAATCATACTTTTTTATTAGAAAAAATAACCTCAGTGACCAAAAATGTCTTATAATATACGATTTTAACAAAAAAAATTTAGATTTGCCAAAATGACCAACAAATTCGCAATGCGATCTCAAATTTCGCAACCCAGGTTTCAAATTCGCAATGCATTTGTTTCTTAAGAATTTTCTCTAAAAAGGACCACGACCACGACCACGATCACGACGGGACGAACGGACGGCGGCGGCGGTGCGCGAGAGTCCCCCTTGTTCTCTTTCACTCAACAAGGAAGTGGGAAATCCAAACCTTAAATACCCATTCCCAATAGTGTTTCTAATACTATGTGGGATTAAGTATTACCAACACTTGTTTCCAATGCTAAGTTGAAAATATGCAAAAGACTAAAATCTAATATGTATCATCTTAAAAGAGGATCATGCTTATTTTTTGAGTAGGTGGGTGTTTAATAAATTTCCTGACGTTTCTATTTAAAATTTGATGTATTTATTAAATAGTTTATTAAACGTAATAAAAAACAATTTACATGTAAAATTATTTAATTTTACTCGTTCTTATAATTTTTTATTATACTTATTATTAGGAGTTTAATTTTTATATTCCCCTCAAGTTATTAAAATCTCAAATACGGACCTAAACATAAGTCGTTAGAATGTTGCGACTAATACGGTTCAGACCAACAAAGCCAATAAATACCCTTATGGCCAGGGCCCGATAATCACCAAAACGAACTCAAAACATTGTTAAGCTCGTGAAAAAAATAGTCGAAAGACCTACACAACAGCTCATGGACTAAGTTGGGACTGATTGCAGGTCCGAGTTTAGGAAAATTATTTGTAAATGTGAGGACTATATGAATAAATATGGAAGTGCTAGTTGATACGATCTATAAATGTGAGGGTAAAATAATTCTTCAATTATATGGTTACACGTGTGACTTGAAAATATGTCATAATAATATGTTGACATGTGGTATTTCCAGATTAGAGGGTTAATAATTTTAAATTAAAATTAGAACTAAATTTATAAAATGCATAAGTATTGAGGACCAATTTTATAATTATGTCATTTTTATTAATGGACACATCATCATCTCTGTTAAAAATTAACGGAGGGTGACTTGATTGAACAATTTAAAAAGTTGGGTGGACTCTTTGATCAAATTGAAACATCGGTAATTAAAATGATTTTGATCATAATTCAGTGGTCAACCATGTAGTTTACCCTATAATTTTTAATTTTCGAGGACTAAAAATTAAATTATATTAATTAAAAATTGACTTCCGTTACTGATTTAACAATCAAATATTAAATTAAAACTAAACTATAACGTCTTGATTGTAAGATGTTTCTAGTTTAATGATGAAAGCAGAATACCTCGAATACTTTACCGATTAAGTAGTTTACTCTAAACAACGTTTGATTCGCGAAAAAAATTATTAACAAATATTGAGAGAATAATTTTTTTTTAAAATTGTACTCTTACATTTAGTTCACGTAAAAAATTATTATCAATGAATTTTTTTCTCAATAGTAGTATTTTTTAATTAAAATGATGAAAATGTTATTACCTCTAAGTTCTTAGGTATTAAACAATTCCCACCACTTTGAACAATCGATAAACTGATGATTTTTTTATAATGATCCTCACTGATTCTTATTTTTTGTAATTTACTCAAAATTGTAAACATAATAATAATGTACAAAGAATTTAATTTAATAAAATATTAATAAATTTAAGTATTCAAAATTATAAATATAATAAAATTATTTCTAAATCGAATCAAATTTTGTTCACCTTTAAATTTTATTAAGTAATAAAATCATTGCAATTTAATTTTCAAAAAGATATATATATATATATATATATAATCCCATGCGAAGAGGGGAAATTAATAATAATGATACTTTTTCTTATGGAAAAAGGTAAGAAAGCAGAACATGGTGTGAATATAATAATAATGATGATGATAGTAGGTAAACTTACTCGGGGTCGGGGGTATTTATTTCAAACATACGCACACCTAAAGCAAGACAAAAATCTCAACTAATAAACAAGTAGTCTCGATCATAGTCAACAAAAATGCTCCAGACTTTGTTTATTTCATGAGTAACACATTATATTTTAAAATTAAAATGTGATTCTCACATTATATTTTACACATTTATAAGTATGAATTAGTTTTTATATATTCTTTTACATATTTATTATTCTTATCATATTCATTTTATATGTACTGATGTTTTGTAATTATATTTTTCATTTTGTAATTGTGTTACTTATTACTTTTTTTTGTATGTTGTGGACAGTAATATGTTACTATGATTCAGCTTAAAGAGGAAAATTTACGTATTTGTATTCATGATCTATATTGGTTTAATTTTAAAAATTATTTTAAAATTTATCTTAGTAATTCATTTTAGAGGAACTACTTCATTGCATGATTATTATTATTTTATCTTCAAATTAGATTATTTAAAGGGATTGTATTTAAATTATATTATATTTTGAATAACTTATCAATAATTATTGAAGTTTATTTTTAAACTGTTTTCATAATACATGAAAAATAATTTAAATACAAATTATTTTACCTAATTATAATTATTTTTTTATTTAATAGTTTGAACACCAATGCAGTGGGGTTGACAAATAAAGTGTATTCGGACAAAGTGTTCGATAAAATGTCCGTTTAAGTTTATTTTTTTGAAGTTAAATAAACAAATTTGAACAAAAAAAATTATGTTCACTTAAAAAAATAAACGAACACGAATAGATTTGTGTTAGGTTCGTGTTTGTTCATGAACAAACTCGTTTATTGAGTCGTTCATTTATATTTATGAACAAACTCATTCAATAGTTAATATTTAAAAAATATCTCAAATATATAAAATTTAAATTTTTTAATTTAGACTATTGTCCCTATCTGTTCCACCTAAATCTATCTTTGTATATAGATTTTCCCCAAATGGTTAATATTTTGTTGGCATAATGTCAAAATATGTTATTAACATTTGATTAGATAGTTATTTTAATTTAGATTTTCTTAGAGTATTTTGACTCTAATGTTTGTAGGACAAAAATACTCTTAATATTTGGATAAATAATTACATTAATTATATACATATTCCAATACATATTTATTTACTTATATACATAAAATGCTTATTTAGATATTCAAAAAAATAAAATTTATTAAATGATTTTATTGATAAAATTAAGATTCTATTTAAGAAACTTTAATTGGAATAATTGCGTGTTTGTGTGTATATATAAAAGATTAGATTTAAGGGTACGGTAAATTCAAACTTTAGCACGGAAATACATGAGGTTGAGAAAGTGGTAGCGCCGCTGAACATTGTGTGCCGGGATGGGGTAATGATAATTTCACAGAAACAATGGTTTGGAAAAGTTATAGACAAAAAAGAATAAAACGACCAGCCTCCACAAATTGACCAAACTCTATAGACTCGTTCAAACCAAAAGACCAAGTGCAATTGAACTTCACAATTCCTAGGCTGACACGTGCTTCCTTCACTGCTGTCTTCAAATAGCTGATAGCTCCACAGCCCACCATTTTGTGATTTATAAGCCATTTTGTGCATCCAACTTTGTTCATTGCAGACAAAAATGGGGAGGAAATTGGATGCTCTGCTGGGAAGAAACTTCAAGACTTCCAAGTTCAAAACTCTGACCAAACTTGCTGTTTCCAGGATCGGTATCCTTACGAACCAGCATCAAGCCCGGTATTCGCACTCCCGGTCCGATGTCGTCGAACTCCTCAACCTCGGTCACCACGAACAAGCCCTTCTTCGAGTAGACTATTTGATTAAAGAACAGAATATGGTGGATGCATTTACTATCATGGAAGGCTACTGTAATCTTTTGATTGAGAGAGTCATGCTGATTCAAAAGAACAAGTAAGTTTGATTGATTTTCTCATGGTCTGATTGATATATATATATACTTAAAATTTGACATGTTTCGACTATATATAGGGAATGTCCTGATGAGCTCAAAGAGGCAACATCAAGCTTGATGTTTGCATCATCAAGATGCGGAGAATTCCCTGAGCTGCTTCACATTCGTGGCGTTTTATCATCGACTTTCGGGAAAGAATTCGTCGCTCGTGCAGTCGAATTACGCAACAGTTGCAGTGTGCATCCCAAGATAATACAGAAGCTTTCAACACGACGCCCGAGCTTGGAAACCAAATTGAAGTTGCTTAAGGAGATTGCGTCCGAGAAGGGTATCACCTTGCGTTTGGAGGCAATGGCTTTTGTGGTGAGAACCTTGCAATCAAACGGAAATTGATCGTCGAATTACAAATTTTGATTCCGAAATGACAATATTCGATGAATGCAGGATGTCAATGAGAAGCAGGATGAATCCATGGCTGATAAATCTGCAAAATTGCAAGATTCAGACAATGAAATAGTCCTAGATCAAAGGCTAACGGAGTCAATAAAAGCAAGGAAAAAGTACAGAGATGTGGCAGATGCTGCTCAAGAGGCATTCGAATCAGCAGCTTATGCAGCAGCAGCAGCAAGAGCAGCTGTTGAGCTCTCAAGAATTGGACCCCAAGACTCCGATCCAGATGATCAAAGTGATCCCATTCATGAAAATGAACCAAAACTTGATTCTGATGCAATGCCAGATGCCATAGCATTCGACAAGCTTGATTCGGAATCAAAAGAAGAAACAATGACCCAAACTAGCAATGAACTCGAGCTGAACGAAACTGAGGAGAAAAAACAAGATTTATGTATAGAAAGGACACTTTCTAGTTCAAGTTCAGACATTTCAGCAGAGGAAAAACTGTCTTTGGAAATCTTTAACGCTGATATGGAGAAGGCAAAAGAGGAGACACAGTGTGAAGAGCCACATGATTTGAGCTCTGATATTACCCAAAATGAAGAAAACAGTGAGGATGACAGCAAGTTGGGAGATCAATCTTCAAAGCTGAAGAACACTAAAAGCTTAAATTTTGAAGAGAGTTTGCATTCACATGTGAACAAAAAGTGGGTGTCAATGAGGACTAGAAGGGACCATAGGATCTAATTTTTTTTTTGTTTATTTTTAATTGTTTTGAAGTTTTGTTTGTATCTTGATCTGCTATTTTTTTTTGTTAATCTCTTTATTTTGTTCTCTAATGACTTATCTTATTTAGAGTTAATCAGATTATCATCTTTTTACATAGAAATAAATATCAATTAAATTTGATAATGAGTTGTTTTTAAAAATACATTCGGGTAAGATTTAAAAAAAACAATTTATTGCTTAAATTTTTCAGGGGACACTGTTCCTCTCAGTGTAGCACTGAACAGTCACTCTGAGCTTGCCTCTCAGAAGTTGTTCCATACCAAACAAATGTTCAATTAATAGTTGTTACTAATGAATGAGTAGTTTCATTGTTTGAAAATTCTTGGATTTCAGAGTCTGCTGCAAGTAAGAAACAAACAAACGGTCCTTCAACTGCATTATCAAATTTTGGTTAAAAACAATGGCTAGTAGAATAGTAGTTTATTGCCTTGTTAATATCGACCCTCTCCAAGTTTGTTCTCGTATGAAAAGTTATTTGCGGCAGCTTTAATGTTAGAGAAACCCCAAAAAAATAGAGATTAGGACCACCATCTTCATCCTTTTTTGAGCTGATATTTTGTGAGCATTATATTTATGGTGCCATTATCTAAATTATTGTTTCTGTTGGACGGAATCGATGTGGGATAACAATTAGTAGACTGTGTAGAAAGTATCTTTTCCAATCAGGTGTTTCCCACAAAATTCTTCGACCTTGGCACTGTTCCTGGAGGTGCTCTTTGTGTTGGTGCTGAAATCGTCGACACTGAGGGGCGAGAAGAATTGAAAGAAGAACGACTGTGTGCCAAGTGTTTTTGATCCTCTTCGATCAACGGCGATAGAGCTTGGGACAAAGAATAATAATGGCTAGACTTGAAGAGTATCGGATAAAAGAGTTTGGAGAAAGGAAAGAAGAGTTTAATAATTACTATTAGAGTTAATTGCATTATATGTCCTCAAATTATGACTCTCATTTTAAATCGGTCTTCAAATTTTTTAACATTCCAATTTTATCCTTAAATTATGACTCTCATTCTAAATTAGTCCCAAAGTTTTGAACATTTTGAATTCACCCTCAAGCTATGTCACTCATTCTATATTGATCCCCAAACTTTTAAATGTTCTAATTTTATCTCTAAACTTTTGAATATTCTAATTTTATCCCTAAACTTTTGAATGATTTTGGAGGAAATTGTTAGAATAATCAAAAGTTTAAGGATCAATTTAGAATGAGAGTCATAGTTTGGGATGGATTTGAAATATTCAAAAGTTTAAGGATCAATTTAAAATGAAAGCCATAGTTTTAGGACATATAGTGCAATTAACTCTTATCTTGTCAAGAGTAAAGCCTTTTTTTTCCCTCAAGGAACGACGTTTTATGTCTTTTAATATTCTTCTCTCCTTTTTCCAATTTCTTTTGTATTTGTTTTTGGATAAATCAAATTTTATTTTCCAAAAGAGCATAGTTATGCTATAAAATACAATCAACCGATCAATACAAAAGAATTATACACAACTTGCTTACAAAAGGCAAAGATTGGTTAAGTAATACCCCATGCAATACAAATGTTAGAATTAATTCTATCAGCTCGATTAATATTTTTACCCTTTAGTTGGATTCGCACAGCTTCAATAATAACCTTGAGCAATTCATCTGAAGATCTGTGACGACTTTTGAAAATTCTGTGATTTCTTTCATCCCACAATATGTAAATATAGGTTGTCCAAGAAATCTTCAGAATTGTGATGAGTAAGGATTTCCCTTTCCATGTTGAAGTAGCCTGATTAACTATTTCTTCCCATGTAGTGGATGTATTCTTCAAGCCATTAAGCGATAGGACGAAGCTCCAAAGTTGAACAGCAAGAGTGCATTGACAGAAAATATGATTTCTTGTTTCCTGATCGATTTTGCAGTTTACACATGTTCATTCTGTTGAAATACTCATTTTGAGGAGCCGATCTCTAGTTTGGTTTTAGTGTTTTTACATTATCTTTACGTCAATTTTTCTGCAAAATTGTGTGTTTGTTTCTGTTATTTGATAATATTTTAGGGAAATTAGCTTCTTCCATTCAAATCTATTACATTTGGCTATTATATTTTTATGTGTGCATATTCTTTGTATTTGTACATATTTTTTTGTGTTAAATTCTTTGTGAACAAATGCTTATTGTAGTTTTACGTCTTTGGCATGGCGGTACTTTAAACATGATAATTTTTTTTTTCTTGAATAACAGCATGGGTGCTGGGAGGAAGACACAGACATTCACTGCAAAAGAAAAAACTCAACAGCGCTTTACAGTTAATTGTAGCACAACTGCTAGGAATATTAGGAAGAGAGATTTAGCTGGTGTTATCTTTGGATGTAAACATAGTACATTTGGAGAATGTTTGTATAAGCATTTGTTCGGTTGGTTTCCTCTTACACTTAGGAGCAGTTGATTTACTTTCTGTTTAACATATGCACATAATTTTGTCCAGGGTCTTATGAAAGGAGTGGTGTTTAAATCTTTTAACAGGATTACCTTCAGGTCATTATTCCTATGCTCTTGACATTGAATCAGGTTTGCCACTATTCTTGTTCAATTATAGTGACAGGAAGCTTCATGGTATATTTGAGGCTGCAAGCTCAGGAAAACTTTCTATCAACTCCAGTGCTTGGACCATGGATGGTTCGAAGAACACCCCTTATGCCGTGCAGGTATCAATTGTGATATACTTTACTTTATGCTGTTTTTGTGTATTGATTTGATAATTTGATCAAAGAGTGTAATTGGTCTTTCTGCATTTGTTTTCAGGTGAAAATTCAAGTACGAATGCAATGCCAACCGTTGCTGGAACACCAGTTCCAACCAATAATTGCAGATACTATTATGAATAAAAGCTTTTTTGGTTTGAACTAGACCAGGCTCAAACAAAAAATTTGATATCTGTGTTTTCCTCTTAGCCTGTAGTAACTAGTACTTTCCTCTCAAATAAAACTGAAAAGAGGGGTACTCAACTCAAAGTGTTAAATGCCCCCAATGTAAATCAAAATTATGATTCTGGAGAGAGATCTACTTTAAAATTGCAAGGTTCCACTGTTGATCCTAGTGTTGGGCTTTCTTTTTCTTCTGTTGTGAGAAATGTGAATATTAGTGATGCTCGTAAACCTTAGTCTAGTGTTGGGCTCTCTTGTGTGTGAGATGTCCACAGAAAAAGTGGAGTGCTTTGTTCAAAGAGGAAATTTGTCCTGATGCAACAAAGCAAGTTGAAGAATTCCATTTGCCAGCTGCAGAAGTGAATCCTGGTCATTTAGATCTGTTTAATGGAGAATTTGATGCTCAATGTGTTCCAGATTGTTGGGATGAAAGTAACGAGGTTGAAGAAGCTGTGTTAGACCCAGAGGATGTTCAAGAATATGGAGAAGTTGCTAGCTCAAAACCAAACTGTGCAGCCTTTTGTTCTTCTGTGATGACAGAGCCAAGTACATCGAACCTTCTTTTGGAAGTTCCTAGAAATGAAAATCCATTAGAGTTACCTAGCCTAGGGAAGATACATTGTTCAAATCAGATATGATTGGCCTTTGTCTCCATGTGTGCCAACAGAGGTTGTACCAACATATAGTCAATCAGAAGACACTGAAGGTCAGTCAATTAATCTCTCTTATCCAGAATTAGCATTGACCTCCGAAATGAACTCTTCTAGCATTCATTCGACAATAGCTACTTGAGTCCCAACTTTGAACCTTTAACTGTTCATTTTTGTGCAGTTATGTTGACCCTTATTATGATGTGCTATGTTCTTATAGTTGTTAGTTGGAGTGCAGGAGTTGAGGTTGTCTCAGTTCAAGCAAGCTCAAAAGGTCAATTCTTTAGAGAAAGAGCTGGTATGACATCTGATTTCTTAATAGTTGTTTCTTTTGATTTTAAACATTGTGTTTCCTCCTACAGTTTCATAAAATTGTACATGATAGTTATGTGGTGGTTGATATACATATTATATTATATTATAAATGTTCTTGAATCATTATCCTCCCTTGTTAAACATCATGCTTGTCCTTGCTGCAACTAGAATGCCAAACATTGTTATTGGTAGGTAAGCTAGAGGTGAAGTGCCCAACGAATCCTGCTACTTTTTACTTTCTACTTCAAGTTAGCTTGAAGATTTAAAGAAAATGAGTGATCATACTTGAAAGCTTTTATCACATGTTAAGTGCGCTTAATGTAAAATCCCATCTTATTAATATATATACCCCATGAAGTAAGCCCCCTTTATGACGCTTCTGATTAATTTCCTGAAACTTTTATTATCCTTGAAATCTTGCTTCAAATGATTATATCAACAGTTTTCAAATCTTGGCTAAAACAATTATTGGTTTCTGATCTGCATTCAACACCGTTGGTTGTAGAACATGTTCAGCATCTTTTATCCCCTTTTTTCACAATTGTGCTGTATATAATCTCTAGCTTTTATCTCCAGATTACTCAACGTTTTCCATTGATGCCTTTCCCATTTTTGGTGTTATGCCATGGTGTATATTTTTTCCAATATTTGTGCGCTTTTTAAAGTAGGACTATTCTTTGCAAGTGGCATCTTCTTAGTGGACTATATTAGCAAAATTTTGAAATGCAGGCTTGGAACTTTTTCTTTTTCCAGATTTAGGCTTTTATCATTTTCTTTGGAAAACCCTGTTATAGTTTTTTAACCTGATATTTGCATATACTATAACTGGAGTTGGGAAAACTAAATGTATACTGAGTTTAGTGGTGTGTTCAATGGAGATAGCAATTTTGATGGTTGAACAACTTGGCCTTTTAGGTTGAATCGAGTTTAGAAATTCAGCAATTGACAAAGAAGTTCAGTATGTTGGAGATGGGGTCTGTATCAAGGAGTGTTGAGGTGGATGATTCTGAAGAAGATAAGTTTCAATCAATGGATGGTCAACCCCATCCAGCTTGCGATGCATCCATCTGTCTGGTGGGAGGATTTGATGGTTGTTCAGATGTCTGCTTTGGACATCTACGTTTCTTCTCAGGACATGATGAGAACATGGACTTCAACGAGCTTTCTACGTTCATATTCTTCATGAGCAAAATTCAGTGATGAATTGTATATTTTGGGTGGTGTAGATTGTAATTTGTGGTGTGACACAGGTAGGATTGTTCTATTTAGTCGTTTATTTTTGCAATCATTTCTAACTTAAAAAGGTAATTGTGCTTTTGTCTTTGTTTCCCCTAATTGAATCATACAATCCACGAAGTAATCAGTGGACTAGTCATCCCCCTTTAAATCAAAAGAATGGAAGCTTTGGTTTACTTGCTTTAGAAGATAGAATGTTTGTCGCTGGAGGTGGAAATGGAGTTGAATGCTTCTCAGATGCAGAGATGTTTGATCCAAACATTGGAAAATGGATTCCTACCCAATCACTATTGCATAAGGTATATTCTTATGATAACTTGTATATATATATATCGTATTATTGGATGCTTGTATAAGCTGATATATCTAATGCCATGAGTCGCCAATTAGTTGGTAGCCTACCAACACTGAAGAGGCTGCTTAGACATTGTGGGAAAGATGTCAAACTCTGTGTTGATCTTATAGACCTTTCTTGATCTTAAATTTTCCTAATTTATTAACTAATACCATTTTGTTTTTGAAGAGATTTGCTCTGGCTGCAGCAGAAGTCAATGGGATACTTTATGTTTCTGGAGGATACAATGGAAACCAGTATTTGAAGTAAGTACTTTTTGTTCTATCATGTTGAGGGCCAGACTTCAGTGTTGTGAATGCCTTTGTATGACGATTTAACTGATTATTATCCAAGTAAAAACTAACATTCTAAGTTATTGAAAAAGAAAAGCACTTTATGAATGAAGCTGTGTGTCATGATAGATTTTTGTTGGTCAAAGGGAATTGGCTCGAGGAACATTTCTTTCGTTTGGCCCTGAATGTTGATTTTTGGGGTTTTTTTTATCCTGCTGCTTATTTTGCATTTCATGTTAGTGGATTATAAAGGGACATGGAAGTGCAACTAAAATGAGATTTTGAGATTTATGCTGATGGAGCATTTTTTTTTATTTAGTGTTTTTTTAAAGGTTACCATGACGGAAATCATTAATTTGTTTTAGAAGTGATGGCCCTTTTTGTGATTGGTATTGATCAGGCTGTGAAGATTGAGACCATTGATTTGGTTATGATTCTTTCTTTTTGCCTAATGACAAGTCATGGACTGATTGGCGTTTTCTTGCATGGCCATGTGTTTTCCTTGATTTTGTATTTTCATGCTCGTTGGATCTTTTTCTTCTTTAATATGATTATATTGATTTATGTCCTAATGATTTTCTTTTGTGGACTTGTTTATGGTGTAAACTAATTTGGTCCCGAATTCTTTTTGACAGTTACCGTTTCATCCATCTCAGATCAATGGAGAGATTGGATCCTCGAGAACATTCATGGGAAGAATTCCGAGCATGTCCACAAAGAGAGGATCTCATGCATTGGTTGTGCTCAATGGAAAGCTGTAAGTTTATTTCCTGTTTGTGCCCTTCTGTTTGTAGTGATCACCCACCCAACAGTTCATGTGATCAACAATCTAACTTATTTCCACATTAATATAGATTAACAATCGATTTCTTTAGAACATCCTTGCTCCCTTCTTCTTTTGTACCTAGAAAATAACATTGCAGTATAAAGAATGGCTCACCTTTGTATCAAATGCGAAAGCGGAAATATTTTTTGTAGATACACAATAGGCAGTTTTGATGGAATGAGAATGGTGTCAACAGTTGAGGTGTTTGACCCTCGTGCTGGTTCGTGGATGATGATGGACTCCATGAACAATTGTAGGGGACATTTTGGCACTGTCGTGATTGGAGACGAAATACATGTTATTGGGGGGTTGGAGGATGATAGGGAAGTCCTGGACAAGGTATGTAGCTACTCCCTGATCTTCCGTATATGGATGTTAGTAATGATACAAAAAACATATAGATATCATTACATGCCAACCTTTGAACAAAAATGATACGCCACTGGTACTGTACCAATAATAACCTTTTTGGCACTTGACACTCAGTTGTCTTGTTATCGGATGGTTTTTCCGATGTTGTGTTTTGTGTCTTTTAGTTATATTTTCTCATGTTACGTTTTCGTATTGAGGGTTTCATTAACATTTTTATATATTTTTTTGGTTGGATGATAGGTGGAGTCGTACAAGGATGGTGACGGGGTGGCAAGTAAGCAATTGGAAGGCCACCGGAAAAAGATGCTTCTTCTCTGCTGTCCTCGTATAAGAAGGATCTGCTTTCTCCCCCCCCCCCCACCCCAAAAAAAAAAAAAAAAGCTCAAACTGCAACAGAGTGAAAATAGGGAAATGTCCCTGTGCCCTCATCCATATATATGTGAGCATCCTATGAAGGAAAGCTTATGTCACTGTTCATTTAAACTCTAGTTAAACTACTACCATGCCTACTATAAATGAAATAATTATAATCAAGTTTCAAAATTTTATTTAAAAAAAAAACCTTGCCAACTTTTAGAACTCTAGTTAAACTACTACTATGCATATCTGTAATTTATGTTCGACGTTCGTAGTTACCCCTTTCAAAATGTAACATCACTTACCATTATACTCCAGATTTGTTATTTTCCTTTGGTAATTGCTTATTCTCAAGAGATAGTCGGACGAAGGTTTCGTGTTCATGGTGTGCTGAGAAGGTAATGATAGACTTTATAGGGATAGTAAAAAGGGTAAATTACATGTGTAATATCTAACTATCACATTTCTTCTGTTTTGGTCACTTTATTATTTTTTTTTAAATTGTATCTAATATTATATTTTGGTTATCCACCGCTAAAAAATCAATAGAACTATTGATGTGATATTTTTTTAAAAAGTTTAGTGACGATGTGATATTATCTTAATTGATACTTAAAGTATTAAACGTGTAATTTATCCTAAAAATTTAGCATGCCGTAAGTATCAAGTGTCATATGTTAGAATTAATCTTAGTGATAGAAACTGTATGATATGTATACGCTGGAATATTAGACGATGTGTGGAAAGAATAGGTGGGAGTTTTATTATCTGAGCGAGAGGGCATCTGCTTTATTAAAAGAAAAAAGATGAGCCCAAATAAATGCAGGACAGCAACATGCTACTACTTTTCCTATGATCAATGTATCAAATCTCTCACACACAAAAAAAATCATTTTTATCAACAAACACACACACTTGTGCTGAACATTTCCCCCTGCTTGCAAATCACATTATCTTGTTTATAGAGAAATAAACCCAGCAACAGCTCTTCTATGATATTGTTATTTTGATTCAAAAATTGGATATTTAGACCATAATGTTGTCGTCAGTGGCCACTAGGGTGAGCTGCTCATGCTTGTCGAATTGGCTGAAGTTCCCCTTCTGTTTAAACAGTTGACTGTGGTGATGCCTGCAGTAGGGACGATGTTCATGCGCTACGTAGTTGGATGGGCTGATCACACACCCTCCATGGCTGCACCTGAAACAAGCCTTGTGGTACGATTTGCCATCAACTGCAACCTGAAATCATTTATATTCAACACAATGAGAAGAGATTACCAGGAACACATGCAGGATTTTATGCAACTAATGAAGTTGAATTACTGATAATACCTTTTCAATGGGGTAAACAGTTTTCTTGCAAGCCACGCACTTTTCTTGAGTTCCTGCAAACAGCTTCGAAACTCTGCTGTTGGCTACCTGCATAGATAAACAACATACATGATTCAAGAGCTAAACAAATCTATACGACTTGGAAATCAATAGTGCAATGTAAGAGTATGAGGTACCTGCTCTGATCGGTCTACCCTAACAGTTTTTGGAGTCCCTGACAAAGAGAAAGTACACAAAGTAACCTGTCAATTAGGCTTTTGTAGCAGAGACAAAATGAAAATAAGTTTAAAAATCTATATTATCCGACTCGATATGAATATCAGATAAGAATATATGTGTCCAACAATTCAGGAAAAGAATGAAAAAGTAGAAATAATAATATAGGTAAAAGAAGTTATAAGTACCTTCAAAACTTTTATCCAAGCTGCCTGTCCTCTTGAACAATTGGTCGAAATGTGGCTTGCAATACAAGACACCCTCAAAGGAGCAATAATTGCTTAGCTGCAAATTTGTAGGAAAAGGTAAGCACACAGCATACACAAGGCCAAGGCCTTAATTTGCACTTTCACCACCCATTTTTAGGGCTAACAAGGCCACAAAATTAAGTTTTCATATTCAAACACACTGGATTTGTATGCAAACAAATTAAAATCACATAGGTTATTAGCAGAACATGTCCACAACCATGAAAAAAAGAGAGGCATTCATCGTTACCAAAAGTTTAAGTATCTAGGGGTCGAAGTTGAATTAAAATTTATTAAAGGTGTCAAAAATATAAATTAATTACTACATTAATTTAAAATGGGGGAAAACTTCACCATTAGCCACTGAGGTTTAGGCGATATCTTATTTTGGTCACTAAACTATAAAAAGTTTTAAATTATAGAATTAGAAAATTTGAATTGCTTCTTTTAGTCAATGAGCCGTTAAATTTTTAACATCGTTATCTTCCTCCTTTCTTACAAAAACCCCAACCTCCACCGGATGTTATCGTCATTCTACTGAAGCAAGTCATTTGTGGCAGTTTGAAACAAGAGTGATATAAAAATGTTTGCATTTCTCTCCTCATATTGGTTTTCCTCAAAATCTATTCAAAATTAATAAAATAATCATCCCACACTTACAGCTTTTAATGCTCTCATCTATGCCAACATCAGGTAAGACTAGTTTCAAGATATGTTGTTTATCTTTTTAAAATAATTCTTCTAATTTTTTATACTATAAGATGGACTATCCAAACTCCTCAAATCCGACAAATCCCCTAACCCCTAAAATAATGATTTTTTATGTTTAATTAAATGAATTTTAAAGAGGTTTTTAAGAAAATCTAAACCCATGAAATGATAGAGAACGACGAGATGTGTTCACGAGTGTTTTAGGTGACCACAAAAAATGTCAAAGAATGACAATTTTTGGTAGTTGATGAAAATGTGAGAAAATCTTAAATTCGATGAAGAAGAAAAAGAGGAGAAAAAAAATCATGTAAGACCAAACGAATAAAATATATCTTTTGACTTTCACATCAACAAATAACAGAAAAAAGATGTCACATCATCATATTGTTAAAAAGTAACGGTCCAATAACTAAAAAATAATTCAAAAAATTTAGTGTTAATTAAAAAATAGTTCAGTGATTAAAATAAGACAACACTCAAAGTTCAGCGACTAATGGTGTAGTGTAGTCCTAAAAATTTTCACTTTCTAATAAGATTTAATCATAAATTCATCGTTTTAGGGGGCAAATGTAATAAAATCGTTGTACTAATTTAAAACTTAATAATTTTAAAGGGGCTAAAATACAATTTTATTGTTTTAAGAGGACCAACACATCTGCCTACCCCAGACGTCGTCCTTTGGTACGTGGTTTTACGATTTAGTAGCATCTTTTGCCTTTTATTTTGTTATAGTGTTTCCGTTATGAACAGATGATTTATATATATAAGTGGAAAGAATATATGCTTTAGTGTCAAACGCATTGCCCACGTTACTTTTTTTTACGAGGTAATATCTATTCGAAAGATTCTCAACTATTTGATAATGAACGCTTAAATACGCTTACATACATCTGCTCGAATATGAGATCTTTAGAAATAACAATCATTCATTTAATCACTTTATTTGATAAAGTAACTCGTACTCTAGGGCTGGCTGTAAGCAAGTCGAGTGGAACTCGAGTAACATTGAGCTCGACTCGTCTCAAAAGCTCGTGAGTCTAAAATTTTCAAGTTCGACTCAAACTTGAAACCACAAAATGAAGCTAAAAAAAGCTTGAAATTAAAAAACAAAATCTTAAGCTTAACTCGGATGAAGCTTAAACTCAAACTCGAACCTGAAACTTAATCACATGAAAATTTTATACTGTATTTTAAAAAAAAAATCAACACATTAGTGTTGATATTATTAATAATTTAATTTTTTTTTTAAAATAAAATTTTAATATACTATTTTCGTTGGCAAACTTTTCGAGTCAAGTATCAAATAGTTTGTTAAGAACTCGAGTCCAGTTTTTATCGAACTTCGATTGAATCGAACTCGAGTAGCTCACTATCAATCCTGCCTCATTTATAATTATATGGCACTCTAATGACAAGAAAGGTAAGATTTTACGTCATTTTGGTACAAGTAATACACAATTAGTTCAAATAACAACTTACAATATCTTAAAGACAAGAGAAAGGGAAGAAACTTAGGATTCCATTAAGTTGTACTTGATTGAACGGGATGTATAATTGAAAGGTTTGATTATGGAACTTTAAGATCTCATATGACAAAGTGAGAAAGGGATTTGTTCCAGCTGTTACTATTGTTGTACTGATATAAGTTCTGCTTCCTCAACTCTGTGAAAACTATATCAAGCCATAATTTACAAGCTTGCACTTGCAGGCATCTTTTGATGATCCATCTTTCCATATATACATATAAAACGGAACTCTTTGTGATACCAAAATGAAGTGATATCTAAGCAGGGATTTAATTTGTCGTTGCGTTAATTACAATTGCAGATACATATAACATATTCTATTGGGTTGTGCAATAACGGTTTCAAATGATATTGTTACCGTTGTATAGCTATTGTTATTCTAATAGTGGATCGGCATTTAAATCTCTGGATCTAAGTTGATAACAGAAAATCCCATGCAAAGGGCAAGCCCCAGAAGCAAGACATGATCTAAGATTATGAAGGAGGAGGAGGAAGAAATACCTTAAGGGTGCCCTTGCAGTGGTGGCACCTGAAACAAGCTCTATGATAAACTTTGTTGTCAACAGTGAGTTGATCAACCCAGTACACAGTTTTCTCACATGCCTTGCACTTCTGGGTTGTCCCTCCATAGCTTGCCATAACTCTTTCAGATCTTTCCTTTCAGCCCCACAATTTGATCAAGTTTACAAACCTGGTTTGATGATGTATCAAAGATCACAACACCTTTTTGTTTTTGCTTTTCAGTAATGAAAACTCAGTGCTTTGCCTGTATTATTAAAAATTCTGTCTGCGATTCCAGCTCATGTCGGCCTTTTTGACCAATTATAAGCGCTGGCTGTCCACATTTGATCATATGATAAAAGCCTTTTAAAGTTTATGAATTTATTGTATTGTTTTTTTTCCTTCTTTTTTATATATATTTAAACTGCCACAAGAATAATTCCACTCTACCATCTTTTATTGACGAATTCCAAATATTTATATATATCTGGAATTTAAGAAGAAAAATATAAAACAGTAAATTCATAAAGTGAATATTGCAAGGTGAGAATGATTAATTAGGTCATTTGAGATCTAACTATCAGGTAACAGCCTCCTTATTATTCATCTCCAAAATCATCCATCCGGCGGATGCGATGCCCAACTCCCACGCATGAATTAATGCTGCCCATAGTTATGGACATATGCCAAGGTTTCGAGTAAACCCTACCTACCATTTGCCATTCTAATCTCTCGCTGTTTTTGGCATCCGCGCGAAATGGATAAATGAATAAAGTGTTCGAAAAATTATTTGTATAACATTTATTTGTTTGTTTATTAACTTAAATAAGTAGGTATAAATAAAATTTTTATATTCATTTAATAAACGAATAAAGATGTATTTGATTTGTTTATGTTCATAAACAAGCTCATTTGAAAGCTCATTTACCCAATTATTATTTTCATTTATTTTCTTACTTTTTAAATATTAGTGAAGTTAGGGACTAAGCTGAACACATAGTAAACTTTAAGGTTTAAATTGTGAAACTTAAGAAGCTTAAGGACTAGTGGCATAATTTTACCAACATATTGACAAACATATAAAATATTTCACCAATAATAAATGAATCTTTAAAAATAAATAAACAAATATAAATATAATATTAAAAATTTAAACAAACATAAACACGTTTAAAAAAAATTAATGTAAATATAATTATATTCATTTATATTCGGTTCATTTACACTCTAATGCGACAAATGTTTCGCTCCTTCCACGTTAACTTTGAACCAATCCGCTTCTAGCGCACGTAATCAAGAGATAGGTCTTCATTGCCATTAGTTATATTCTAGTCCTGTAAATATGATTAAATAGTCCATTCAAGGTACGGCCTGTTCAGCGTCCTACACAAATGTAGAATAGGTTCAAGGATCGAATTTTTCGAAATAGAACAATTTAAAGCAGTAATCACAGCAACGGAATCAACTTCGTAGTCAAGATTATCAATGCAAAATTGTCTAGCAAGTAAAACTCTTGAGGCTTAGATTTCAATAAACACGCACATGATTTTATACTATGGAATGAATTTAAAATTTTAAGAACAAAAAAAAATTATTAAAAATACAAAAAATACATAAATTATATAAAATATTAAAATTTTAAGAAGACGACCGCCCCTAACATCCTAACGTATTAATAAAGGGATTACATGGGATCATGGATTATATAAGAGAAAGCATAGAATGAAATTCTTACATCATCTTTTATGGAATTAACTTTCTTGCATGTTGCAACTACTAATAAAAACAACACCTTGAAATAAAATCATACACGCCATAAAGCCAGCAAGTTCATCTAACTTGAAAATAGCTACAAAAAATTGTTTTCCCATTGATTTTTTTTTTTTGAAATAAAGATCAATCGAAATAATCATGGTAGAGTAGGTTAAGTAGTTGTTGTCCCCATAAATGATGAAAATCTGAAATAAAGATCAATCAAAACAATCAAGGTTGAGTAGGTTAAGTAGTTGTTGTCCCCATAACTGATAAAAACATGAAATAAAGATCAATAAAAAATAATCAAGGTTGGGTAGGTTAATTATTTTATCTCCATAAAAAATAGGGTAAAATATGTAAATAGTCCCCCTATTATAATATTTCTGGTTAAGGCCCATGAAAAGTTACAAAATGGGTATTTTCCAACGAATTACACATCACTAGTAGAAAGGGTTTATGGGTTACCGCCAAAATTTTCAAGTTTTTCAATGCGATACTGTCAATGTTCATCGGCTGTTGCTGTTGCTTTTGCTTGTATCTATCTAATTCATAGCCTTTGGTTCCCATTTATTTCCATTTAAAAGTTACTACTACTAATGTCGTCGATACATCAAAAGGATTTAGGTGAAAGATTTGAAAATTTGAGTCAAATATGCTTTTTCATCACTCAACTTTGACCATCTTTATGTTTGAGTCAAATATGATTTAGGTGAAGAATTGACATTGTTGCAGACTACTTTTCGGTTTCATCAGGAACAAACTCTGACATTCAAGTGGCCATTTGTATGTGTTAGTATGAAGCGCATCTTTATCCATTTGTTGATGAGTTTCAGCATACAAGATCTGGATTTTTTTTAAAACAACTTGTTTTGAATGTTAACAATTATTTTTGGTGAATTATAATGGCAGTCATTCATGATCAATGCATGGTTACCATTAACAGAGTAACAATCATTAACAATCCGAGATAAAATGGAACTTGAGAAAAAGTAAAAGAAAGAAATCAGTTTTAGGCCAAATCAATTTAGGGTGTTGTATGTAGAGTGTTTGTGTGCGGTCGATAATTAAAAAAATTATGAACAATTGATACTTTATAATCATCTCATGCTATTAGAAAAGTTAATTGTATCATATATCTCCAAAATATAACCCTCATTTTAAACCGATCCTTAAAGTTTTGAATATTCTAATTCAACCCTAAACTATAATTCTCATTTTAAATTAAGCCTTAAACTTTTAAACATTCTAATTTTATCCCTAACTACGACCCTCTTTCTAAATTAATCCTAAAACTTTTGAATATTCAATTTCATCCTAAATTAATCAAATATGAAATTAATTTCAAATATAGTTTAACATACATTTGTTTTTTTTCAAACATATAATAATATAACTTGGCCTAATGATTTTATTAACAATGGATATGAATAGTATATACATGTAATTTGGGATGAAAATGGAATGATAATTTTTTATACCAATTTAGAATGAAAGTCATAGTCTAGGGATGAAATTGAAATATTCAAAAGTTTAATAATTGATTTAGAATAAGTCATAATTTAGGGATGAAATTGAAAATTTTAAAAATTTAAGGAATAATTTTAAATGAGAATCATATTTTGAGAACATATAATGCAATTAACTCAAAAGACTACAACTCTTACGTACATTCTTTACCAGCACTCCGTAGATAATTTTCAAGCCTGTATTTGGAGGCCCACTATGAAATCACAAAATTGTATGATTTTTCAAAAAAATATAATTTTAAAATATATTTTATGGTTTTAATATAAATTATAAATTTCCATATATATATATATATATATATATTAAAAATATTTAAAAATATTTTTAAGAAAATGCCAAAAAAAAAATATATATATAGTTATGTTATCAAAGTAGTTGGCTTTAAAGAAGTTCAACCCAAAACCACCCTAGGCCTTTCTTCTTAACCCAAGAAAAAAGAACTTGGGCTTGCACTAATAAAGAAACGACATCGTTTGCACCGAGAGTGACTTTTCCTTTATTAGCCTTTTCTTGCTTACAAAGACATTAACAATATAAAATTCTCAAAGAAAAAAAGAAAAAGAAAAAAGCAGCGAAAGAGAGAAAGATGGAGGCACCAAAGACAATTCAGCACGAAATTGGGGGAGTTCAGAACGACGCTCTTCGGTTCGGTCTTCACGGCGTTAAGAGCGACCTTATCGGATCTCACCCTCTCCAATCTGCTTATGAATCTGTAATAGTCTTCCCCTCCCTCTGTTTGTCTCTCGAGAAAATACATAAAACGGAAATTAGACTCAATATTATTCTTTTCTTTGTGGGTTAAAAAATCCTTTTGCGTTCACTTCTCATATCTCGAACGCACGTGAGCGTAATTAGTTTACAACATTTTTTAAGAAGTGGGCTTAGGGGTTTTATTACTGAGAAAGAAAAAAAGGAGAAGCTGTATATTGTTCGTGTGAAATTAGACAGTTATTTTTATGGGTTTTTGTTTTAAGATTTTTAACTAGGTTTAGAGGGTACTATTAGGATTTGAATGCTATTTATTTATGTGGACGCTTTTATTCCCTTTTTTAGGCGAAGAAAAGGCAGGAGGAGATGAAGAGGAAAGTCCTGGTCAATACTTATGGAACAGCATTTCCACTTAAGATGGATCTCGATAGGCAAATTCTCTCGCGGTATGACCTCCATTTTCGATCTTCGTGAACTAGTACTGCCCTTCCAATCCCAATTTTGAGCTGTTGACGCTTAACGAACTGATTTAGACCAGTCAGCTGGTGAATAAAGCCAAGAGGGCTTGAATTGTTCCTGAAAAACTATGAAGTGAAATTGACAAGCAAGTGGAAAATACTTATAAATTAAGCACATGGTGAAAAATATAAATATTTCATGCAAGTATGTGGCAAGTACATTTAAGTAAAAGAGTGGGGCAGTGGGAGCTAACACACACACACACACAGCGAATTTCTACCCTATCTTTAGACAACCTACATTGTCGTTTTGTGGCTTTCCTTTTCATAGTGCTCGATACTCTTGATTTTTCATTTTAACCTATAACTTTTAGAATCCCTATCTTTTCTAGTTTTAAGTAGTACCTTGTATCCAAGTTTTCTTCTTAATGTTTCGTCACTCAAGGGTCGTGCACATCCAAAATGTAGGTGTTTGGTACTTTTTGGGTACAATGAAGAGACTATTACAGCAACATAACAAATGAATCCAAACAAAAAAGAGAAGGGTTCTGTGGAAGAAGCGTAGATCTTGTCAAGTCCAATTAAGAAATGGATTATGGTTTTTATTCTAAAAGATCTCTCTTTTTTAAACTGTCTAGTTGAAATGATAACTATTGTTCATTTTTCCATGTTATGATCATGATTAAGGGGTTGCATAATTATAAAAATTTTGATTATGTCGCATTATTGAGCCATGTTTTTTAGATTTGACATATTTGCGTTTCATGTTTGGGAACATAGATTAGGAAGGGCTAACTATGCCTAGAGTGAACTAGGATAACACCAAGAACCAATCAAGCTAGGGTTGAAACTCTAATAATTTTCTGAATTCAGTGCTGAATATCTTGGAAAAATTATGCAGGTTCCAGAGGCCATTACTCCCATCTTCAATGCTAGGGTTGGAAGCAATGACAGGAAGCTTAGATGAATTTGGCTTAGAGGATTATCTGAATGGTATGACAATACATTAATACAAAATAAGTTATTTTTCCCTTGTAACTTGATGCGTCAGGGTGTGGGTTAGCTGATTAAAAATGAGTGGTTTGCTGGTTGCAGATCCTCGAGAGTCGGAAACTGTACGGCCATTGGACTTGCACCATGGCATGGAAATCCGTCTCGGCCTATCCAAGGGACCGGTCTGCCCTAGTTTTATGTGAACTTAACATGCTCAACTTCTGCTTGTCTTCCCTTTTATCTTAATGAATTTAGCCGTTCTGCGTCTGCCCCTTGTAAACTGCTTTTTATTGTGTTTGGGAGTGTTTGCTTGAAATTTATAAACTATACATTTACTTGAAAAATTTATTAGAAATATAAAATATCATCAAATAGTTTTCATATTTTGTATAAAGTGCACCTATGATTATTTAATTATGCTTTTTTTTTGTCATTCCATTATAAAATTTTACGTATATGAACACAAATAGAAAAATCAACTAGTTCATCGCATATGTTCAAATTTCATATATAATTTCAAGATTTATCTCAAAAAAGAAAAGAGGAAAATATGGTGTAAACATCATATTCAAAAGATACTCTCAACTTCCATGTTCCCCCACAGATAGACGTGTATTAATATCTGCTCTTATCAACGAAATCATTCTCCGGTTGTTTCATAGGTAAAGAACTACATCACTCATTGAGATTTACAGGGAAAACTCTATTCCACTAGTCCCCTGTAACTGTGCCCATCATGTTTTTCGTTCACCGAAGTGAGCGTGGCAAGAATAACGAAACCGCCCACAACAACAATCAAAATACCCAAAGAGTTTACAAGCAAAGCCTCGGTGGAGTAGAGTGATATTACCTGATTAGTTTGAAGGAATGTAAGCTTTTCTAAGATACCCATAGTAGCAGTCACGATGGCAATGGCATATGCATACATCCCAAAGAACACATGCCATGGCAACAAGGCAGCCCTGCTGTCTCTTGACCCGCCTGGGTACCAAAAGGTCAGGAATCCAGCTGCCCACTGTCCACAACAAATTAAAAGCAAAACACAAACATCATTGAGCACCTGCATGCATCAATAAAAGTGGAGTGAAAATGCACCGGAAAAGGATGTAAAGACAGACCTGGATGCCAAATAAGAAAAGGCAAGCTAGGCCTAACCACGAGTGAAGACTGTAGAAGTTGTCGATGCCCTTATCATTGTGGAACTTCAAAGCAGCCCATACACCGATAAGACTCAAGATAAAAGCAATGCACTGTATGGTAAGATGAACTAATTTTCTGAAGCTTTTTGTCCCCGGAACAGTCTTGTATGCCAACATGGCTGTATTAATCATACCGAACAAGTGACAAGAGCACGATTGTAAAGGATCATGAAAGTAACCTCATTCAAAATTCCATAAAATTCTGCAGTCGCAATACTTGAATTAAATTTCCTTTAAGACTCATCGTTCCCTGGCCTATGCAACCATGGAGACAGGGTAAATGAACCTCAATAGTATTTAACCGTGCAGCTAGTATTCAGCCTAGTCGGTTGTATACTTATATGTCTGACTCAAATTGTCAATAAAGAGAACACAGTTTTTATCTACCATAGAAGGCAACTAAGATAAAATTTTAACTACCATAGAGGCTCGATAACATGTTGAGATTGTGTTATCTTATTGGTTCTATATCACCTATAATTCATTGTATAGGCTTATAGTAAAATATTCCAACAGTTGAGATTCAAGTTATCTAGAATTGTAGTAAAATATCTAGGAAGTAAAACTCCATATTATTATTTGAATTCTAAAAGTCAGCAGAAATGTCCCTTATGTTCTTCTTACAAATCAAGGAAAAATAGATGCAGCAACTCGAAGCTAGATTATCACATAGCAAAGTATTTTATCGTTCCTTCTAAAGATCACTGCTTAAATGACTCTTCCTTTAAGAAATTGAGTTCTGAATAAACTTAAGGACAAGATATTGAAGCCATAAGGGAAGATTAAATGGCATCCTACAGTCGCTACGGTAAACTTAATGAAACTTAATTTCAATTCCCTACTTGGAAGGAGAAGCAAAGTTTATTCTTATTGCAAAACCATAAAATTGAAGCCAATAGAAACCAGAAATATTAAAGAAAAAGGACCTGTGCTTATGCATGCATCATAATAATATATTAGGTTTGACAAACATCTGCTAACATCATTGTACCATATTAATCACTCACAAACTCTTAAAATAATTTAAGCAGATCTTCCAGAATAGCAATAAAATTTCACTTATCAAATCCTGAGAAAACCTCAATGAAACTATTAGTGACAACAAAGAGTAAGCACACTTCAAAATGCCAAACTTCTAGACATGCATCAATGAGACAATGTATAGCATCAATTCCAAATTCATTCGTTAATCCTGTCTAGTTGATGTAATTTAATCTGATAAATTGGAAATAATTATCTCACAAGAACTTATATAGCACTTTAAAGGAGACTCAGATAAATATAAGTATATGACTAAAAGTTGCAGCATCTAGAATATCAGTAAAACGATGAGAAATGACATTCACCTTCTCCATTCAAGAGCACTAGTCCAAGGACCATTAAAACAGGATGAACCTGCAATATATACAAAACTAAGTAATTTTTTGTAATGGGAAAGAAAAACACTCCTCTTCATAGGATGAACTACCAAAGCGACTATTTAAGTGCCACTTTAGCTTACTTTGTTACGATAAAGCAAAGCATAAACCCAAATGATTAAAAAGATAAAAAGGACTGAACTCATCGAATGCCTCATTGGTAAAAGGGAATGTTGTTCTATTATAATAGAATGCAAATTATAACAAATGCCCTCTATAAAAGATTTCAAAACTAACTGGGAAGTAAATTATAAGAAAATTCGTCGCTTCTATAATTTCCCCCAAAAAAAAGGTGAAAGAAGGAAGAGATTACATTAAAGATGAGGTCTTTGTTATCGGAGACGAGAGCCAATCCTCCTCTGTAATGAAACGTCCATGTGAAAACAAGAGCTGCTATTACAATTCCGAATATTCTAATTACCATAAATATGGGAAATTTGATTCCTGGAACCCCCATTTTCTATAGCAGATGAGAGAGATGCAGAGAAAAGATTTTTTTTTTAGGGTTATCGGATGGGTTCAGAGTGAAGAATATGAAAATTGATGTCTTTCGGTTTAAAAGAAGAGAAGTATATGTTTCTATTGAATCTGTAAAGAAGATGAGATATAGATCAGGAGGAGCAAGATTTCAAAGTGTTCCAGTTTCACAAGCGTTTCAAGTTTCAACCGACTGGCAGCTTTAGGCCTAACTGGAAAACATGTGGAATACTTGAATTGCCACCTGGGTGTGCCAAGGAAAAAATACATATTTTAAGAATATATGAAAAAAATTGTAATCGGTGGCGGCAATTCAAATGTTTAAAAAAATATGTATTTTAAAATATACATATTTAAGAATATATATATATATATATATATATATACTAACATGAATCAAATGATTTAAAGGGTTAAAAGACTTTTGTTGTACTTTTAGATCTTCGGTTCGAGAACCGTAAATATAAAGATAATGAATATTTATTGTCAAATAATTAAAAAAAATATTTAAACATATAATATCTTATATTTACTTCATAATAATAATAAAAAATATTATTTTCATCATCATTTAATTTAATATTTTATTTTTATCACTTAATTATTCTTATTTAAATTCATATATAATATTACATTTTATTTATATATTTTTGAACTAAAAGAGATGATCTAAGTCAGAAAAATAAACCAGAAACAGGTCTAAGTTAAGGAGACCATTAATGTCCTAGTCGAGAATAAGTTGGAGATGCATCGGAGAATCTTCAAATGCCACAACTTAGAATGAATCGATCGGGGACAACTTTACAATTTCATCAGCAACCTTGTTGCACTCTCCAGAAATCCAAATAAAATCAATAATCCAGCATCTCTGGCGTAACTTGTGAATGGCTCGAACGAGTGCAAAGTGACTCAACATAGCTTTTACATCAGTGACCAGCTTAATCGTAGTGGCAGAGTAAGATTGGACTTTCAGCATTTCTATGCCAAGGTTTCACATATGTTGGAGATTCACAAACAAAACCCACAATTCGTAGTGGCTCGAACGAGTGCAAAGTGACTCAGCATAGCTTTTACATCAGTGACCAGCTTAATCGTAGTGGCAGAGTCAGATTGGACTTTCAGCAATTCTATGCCAAGGTTTCACATATGTTGGAGATTCACAAACAAAACCCACAATTCGACTTGAAGAACATTTGAAATACCAATAGACCTGCAAAAAACATGTATCTACATACTGTTGGCGTCACGAAAGACGCTACCTATAGAGGTCATACCAGTAATAGGAGAGACTGATGCATCAACATTAAGACAAAGCCAGTCAATTGAGGGATGTTGCCATTTAACAGGATATTGCTCACGAGGTGGAGGAAGGGCATCACGAACAAGCAGCTAGTGAAATGTTTGCTCAAGATAACTCCATGAGCCTCAGTCTCTGTAATCGTAGAGCAAGAACCATTGAAAATCAGGGAGTTGCGACTTTTTCAAATTTACCAAGTCATAGACGAGAAGAGAAGATGCCATGGGACGTCCAAGGAAGGATGGAGCAAATGACAAGTAATGTTGAGATGAATCCAACGGTTAATATCATAGGCAAAAAAAGTCATTTGAAAGGGAGTTCGAGAGAATACTTGTCCAAATGCTTTTCATCATAGGACAGTCCCGAAGAGCTTGAAGGATGGATTCATCATTGTTTATGCAGTTTGGGCAGCCAGGGTCGTAGCCAAGAGAACGCCTCACGTATTCGAGGTTTGTCATGAGTCTATTATGCGTTGTAGTCTAGAGAAAAGGACGAATGCGTTGGGAGATCGTGAGATGTCAAATCTGCGACCAAATAGAAGCTACAGGACTCCAAAGCGGTTCGACCATGGTCTTATAAGCAGAGCTAACAATGAAAAGGAAACGGAAGCCTTATTTCCAAACACAGCGATCGGTCGAGCCCATAGGATCGAAGGGCTTTATAGCAAGGATACTGGGATGGCAACTTGAGAGAGAATAGAGGTCAAAGCATCTATATTCCAATCGCCAGTAAATGTAACCAAATCAAAGACATTTATATCGACCGAAACAAGGTCAAAAGATAATGCATAGGAGTGCAGGGGACCTAGGGAGGGAACCCACTCGTCATCCCAAAACCGAGTAGTGAGTCAATTTCCTACAAACATGATGTTTTTTTTTAAATCATCCCAAATACGGGAGAGAGCCCTCCAAAGAAGAATATGTCCTACTGATGGAAAGAGGAAGAGCATCGTTAATTTAATTTTGATAATCTATTATTAAATTTAATCATTAATTTAATAAAAATAGTGATATAGTATAATATAATAATAATTACAGTGTTTAAAACTTAATTATTATTGATTTAATTTTAATTTAAAATAATTTTTAATATTTTAAAATCTTATCAATTTTGTTTTCATTGTTTGCATCTTTTCATCCAAAAGTTGGTCCCTTGTTATTTCACTTGGTTTGATATGTCTATTAGTACTCAATACATCTAGTTAGAGGTGAACATTTAATCGAGCTGGAATAGAAAAAAAATTTAGTTATTTAAATTGACAATATCTATTTTATAACTCAAATTTTATTTAAAAAATTTCAAGTTGAGTTTATAAAATATAATTCGATTCTAGTTGTTTGAGTTTCTGTTTAAATTAATTTCTAAATATTTATAATGTTACGATACTATTTGATTCAAACTTAAACGATTTTCTATAACCATATAAAATATACATATATAAATTTTTATATTTTTTCATATATGATATTTATATATAATGTAGAGTTGAGGGACTTGACTCAAACTTGAAAATTAATTCACTAATTATTAAATTTTTTTATTCATTTGAGTTTTATTTTATAATTGGACTCAAATTGATTGGTAAATATAAAACATTTTTCTTGTCAACATAATTTTTTTTTTGCATTTTCTGGAAAATAACTTACAGTTTAATTTTTCGTAAGTCATTTTCCAAATTTTGTACTTCAAAAAATAAATTCTCAAAATAATTTTATTTTATATATTTAATATTAATATAATGTTTCAATATAATTTTAATCAAAATACTAATTATTAAATATTTAAAATATATTTATTAATATTTCTAATAATGTAATATTATATTTTTAATATTAAAATAATATAAGATATTATATTTTTATTTTAATAATATACAATAAATTATTAATAAAATTTATATTATTTATTAATTTCATTCAAATAATATTATTAAATTATTAACGATGAATAATATTATTTATTTATTAAATATTAATAAAATAATCTTATAATATTTTAATAATGATGTTGAAAATATATTAATTAATTATTTTCAAAATATAATATGATACTTTTATTTTATTGTCTCAAGGCAGGTTTGATTTTTTTTTTCTTAGTTAACTAAAGCTCTTGTTGATAAAAAGGAAGAGAATAGAAGCTAACATATCCTTGGACTCGGTGCTTACATGCTTTGGGCACATAGTCATATTCGAAACAACTCGTCGAAGGTCGGAGCTAAAACAAACTCGTCATTGAGTTCACGTTTTCTAATGGTTCTAACTGAGTCACCAAATTTTGGGTTTTTAACGGTCATATTCAAAACATTTATAGCTATCACCGCGAGAACAAAGGATAAGATAACCACTGTCGAGTTTATACTACATGATGTGCATCGTAATGCTCTTTACACTTAAGCTAAAATCATTCGTAAAGATCACAAATATGATCGTTTCCTCTACACTTCATCATGGGTAACACTTTTAGGATCTAATTGTTAAAAAACAAAATTTGGTGACTCAATTTTAGTAAACTGATAATTGCAAGGGTCTAACTTGAATAAATTTAAAAATTAGTGATCAAATTGAAAAGTTTAGAACCATTTTGGATGCGGCGAAAACTTTAAAGCCCAATTCGAGAATTCTGTAAAGTCCAATGTCACGCCTTGTGGTTTTCCAACTAGTGGGATATTTAAGTTAATTTTTTTCCAGATAGAGAACCCTAATCATCACTTTTCTGTTCGCCGCCCGTACAAGGAATATCAAATATGAGATTTTATACTTCATAAATAAAATCTAAGCTTATCGATGTAACTTTAAACAGTCAACTTCTCCTTCTTTGCTCTGCATTTTTTATCTGTTCAATGATTTCTTGGTTTCGCAAGCTTATTTTAATACGAAGATTCAGAAAGAAAAAAACCTAATTTTCATCGAAACTTTGAATAATTACCCAAACCCAAAAAAATTTAAAAAAGACATGTTTTTCCAGTAAGGAAAATGTAATCCTGTTACATTGGAGCAAATCTCCATGACAAGAAATGGGAGAAAGCTCAAGCAGAAAGGATGGGAGATTGCTTTACGCACAGATAAAATCCTATGGACCATTCACTGAAACAGTGTATTCCGTGGAAGAACTATGTGCGAACAGAAACATTAGTCATAATCTTAGAGAAACAAAAATTGAAAAGGAAGGCTGCGCCTTCTGATGATGGCGGCCGTATCTACACATCTGCGAAAACCCTAATTAGATTGGGATTTCTTTGCAAGACAGCGTTATTTATATAGGTACATCGAGTATATCTGCAATGACGACTTTACCCTCACAAACATCTAATTTTATTTAGTAAATTATACTGTCCTTATTTTTAGTCTGTTCGATTCGATTTTGATAACTGATTTAAAAAGTTAATGATTTTGACTGCTTACTTTATCTATCTGTTCAATTATAATCTTTTAATCGTTAGCTTCTATTAATCCCCAAATGAAATTATGAGTTGATAATTAAAAGTAAAAGAGAATTTATATAAGTGATGTAATTTTGAGACACGTGGGATGTAAAAGCTTTTTAATTTTGATATTTATTGAAAACCCAACACTCCTTGGAAGAAGAAAAAAGAAGTGGCTGCTATGATGTTCTGAAACAAATAGGAAGGAAAATGGGCTAGCAATCTAGCACATGAGAGTTGGCATTGGGTGCATTTGACAAGGCGGTCGCAGCTCTTCTAAACACCACCTCCGTTCATAATGTTGGAATGCTCCTTCGTCTCGTACGCTCTTCACTTCTTACGGTCAACAGTCACATATCTACCTTGACTGATCCACTTCTTTGGGGGTTCAAAGTCTTACCCTCCTCCATGTATGTCAATTTGGCACTTGTTGAAGATATTTGTTTCAAAGATTCTGTAATCACTTTTTTAAACTTGGTAAATACATATCTATTACAAAGGGTGGTGAGATTTATCAAGAACACATGAATAAAGCTTTTCAATGCTTAAACAATGAAGCCTGGTTAAATACATTTTCTAAATGTGAAGTAGGCCAAGAAGATGCACTCATAAGATGATTAAAATGAGAAAACGTTAGTCTGATTGTTTGTTCCCATGTGATTCATATACATTTCTTCTCTTTGTCATGAAATAGGAACAAGATGGCTTCCACCAATCTTAATATCCCTCGAACTCAGCTCCTTCAAATTATCATCATCATTCCTGTTTTTCTCCTTACTCCTCTTCTTATTCACAGTTGCAGAGGATAATCGTTTCTTGACACGTCTATGGATTTCTAGCTTTATGTTTGTTGCTGGATTTTTTAAAAGATTTTACAACTCTTAACTGTAAATAATCAAGAAGTAGAAGTAGAAAATATATATTTCAATTTGCGTAGAATGTGTATATAACTTAAATTCCTGTTTTTAACAATAAATGCATTTCTTACAATTTTCTCTCTTAATTTTGTAGTTTATTCAATTTGGATCATACTATAATCTTTCTGTAAATTTAGTCTTTCCATCATTCATTCGTTTGATTTTTTATACTCTCATCAATGGTAAAAGGATACTTGAGGCACTATACTTTTAGAAAAATTCATTGTGGCCCTCGATTTTTTTTTGCAATCAATGTGTCTCTTGAACTTAGAAAAATAACACAATGCGGTCCTTTGACCAATGGTTTCCATCGTTGAACCTTACAATGTTAATGTGACACCTCACGATATTAACGTGACGGTCCACGATACTAACGTGACAATCGACGGTGGCTGATGATGTGACAGAAGGACTAAATTGGTGTTTTTTCAAGTTCGATGGCCAAATTGATTTTTCTAAACGTTCAAGGACTTATTTGATTTAAAAAAAATAAAAGTATTTTAAATTTAAAATATTAAATATTAAAAAGTTAAATATAAAAATATCATTAATTATTAGTATTATTTATTATTATATTTATTTATTTATTTAATTTTAAAATATTATTATTTAATTTAATTTACTATTTTATTTTCTATGGAAGTTACAATAAAAAGCCAATTAAAATGGTTGTTCATATCTCAATGAAAATAAGGATAGTAAAAATTCACAACTACCGGAAGAGAACATAATATATATGTCAATAACTTTAAGTACAATTAATATTTCAATAATTTGATTGTCAAATATCAGTATAAATATACTTGTCATATATATAAAACTATGAATCAATATGATCTAAAACTCTATGGTTTATCGATGTATAATTTAAGTGAATAGAATATAAAATACGATTATCAAATTATCGAAATATTAATCTATGTAAAATTATGAAAATATATAAAATTACTTTCAATTTATACTAATTTAAGTGAATTACACCTCATGTATAATTGGAGTAATAATACTAATATGTACATTATTTTTATTTAATAAATAATACTAATAATTATGGTATTTTTATATTTACTTTTTAATTTAAATTTTTTATTAAAAAATAAAATAAGCCCATGAATTAAAAAATAATTTTACCCTCGAACTTAAAAAAACAATTTAGTCCATATATAACGTCATCAGTCACGTCACCAGCCATCGTTGACTCCCACATCATCACTGTATATCTCCATGTCATCACTCTAAACTCCGAAATATCATGTTAGTATTGTAACGGTCAACAATAAAAATCATTGATCAAAATATCACATTTAATTATTTTCTAAGTTCGAGGGCCACGCTAAGTGCAAAAAAATTTTTGAGGGTTACATTGAGTTTTTCAAAAGTAGCCTTAGGTATCCTTTTACCTTTTTTTATTCAAAATATATTTTTTAAAAGAAATAAATTTATAAAAATATTTTATAATTTTAGGTAACATTTGATTTATTAAATAAAATTATAATATAAAATTATATATATATATATATTTAGATAATGTTGTTAAGTTGTACCAATTCATATTATAATATTTTTATAATTAAATTTAAACAAATATTCAAAAATTTACTTGAACTTTATAATTTCAACTCTACTAGAAAAAGATTAAAAAATTGAATCTTAAAATAAGACTTTTCAACTTAACCAATACAAAATATTTTTATTCAACTCTATCGAAAACTCACTTGTAATTTTCATCCCTCCTAAAAGTTAAAGAGTGTAATTGGAGAATCCAATTTTACTCAGTATGACTTACAAATTATAATAATTGATTGAACGTTATATATCTATATAAATTAAATGTAAATCCACTTAAATTAATTATCTAAATACGGGGTGAATTTATTTTGAATATAAATTTAAAATAATCATTTATATATTTATTTTAATTTCGATATTATATAATTTCTTGAATGGTGTTACTTGATTCGTGACCCTAGAAGTAAAGTGTGCGTGATATTCACGTGATATAAGCATAGATGATATAAAGATCACAGACAACAACCGAGAATGAAACCAATTAAACAGCTGCCAGGTTGTCATTTTCTATAGCTCTCTTCTCTTTACATTTTCGTTTCAATTAGTTAATATTTTTATTTGAACGGGGCATATATCGAAAATACCGCATAATTGGTTTAAAATTTTCAATAGAACAATGAAACTAAAATACTCAGCTGTCTGTTACCCAAACAAAAAAATGTTACTAAAATACTTTACTGTCTATCCGAAAAAATATTGTTCATCACAAATAATTTTTTTATATATAAAATAAGCAAACAAAACGAGTTGACTCAGTGAGGAGTTTTAAGCAAAGGTGCAACCATGACGCGAAAACCCGAGGCGCGACTTGTCCCTGTCGAACTCAAACAAAAACCCTTGTTGCATCAGATTCCCTATTACCGAAAACCCCATTTCTTTGCCAACCGGCTGCACCGCCAAGCACTTGATCCCTTCCTCCGTGTCGATGAAATAATTCCTCGGCGGCGGCTTTAACACGGACCCTCCACTCAGTTCCAAACTCAGCCTCGGCAGCTTCGGCCTTGCCTCACCTGTTACATTGAAACACAAGTCGAAACCCGGTGTTGCCTCTCTCGGACTCGGTAGCTTCACTCTTCGTTTAATCGCTGCTAATATCTTAACATAGGCTGCTTCGGGTACAAATGTTAAAGTGGTTCCCGAGTCCACGATGGTGCCGCCGTTTCCGACCTCGTCGAGGGACCAAACGGAAGGATCGATCCGCAGTTTGGCGTTGTTGATTTTCACGCTTTTGATCTCAATGTAGTAAAATGTGGGAGACAATGGGTTGATGAGTAATGGAGTGAAGCTCATTTTGGGGTTACTTGAAACGGTGTTTTTTTCGTCGCCGATGATGAGATAGCTCGTCGGAGGTGGAGATAAGGTGATGTCCATGAGGCAATAAGAGAACTTATCGCCGAAACGCCGGCCAAGTTGAGAAGCGAAGGAAATAGCGCCACGGCCTAATCCTATCACTCCATGAGCCCCGTTGAAGCTGGCGCCGGAGACGCTTGGACCGGAGATCTGGAACCCGCACCCAAAAGAGAGCTGCTCAAGCCTGGCTTCCCTACCGGAGCTAGTGTTTAAGGTGATCGTGTCCTTAGAGAAGAAGCCGCTGGTCGTGGAGCCATCGGAGTAAGAATATTGGTAACGACAAGGGCTGTGGAGCCGGGAACGGTTGCAGAGGTTGGGGTCGGGATGGGGGACGAGTCGACATTCGGAGTCGAAGCAATGGTAGGGGGAGAAAGAAGAAGAGTGGCGGGCCAAGAATGTGGAGCCCGGAGAATGGAAGAAGGAGCAGTTGTGGCGGCAGGCGGAGCACGTTAACCAGAGGAGGTCACTCCCGGTGTCGGCGACGAGGAGGAGGGGTTGGGGTGGGGAGCCTAAGCGAAGCTCCACGAAGTACTGGCCGGAGCCAGACGGAGCTCCGGAGACTACGGGTGACTTGACGGAGCTCTTTCGGGTTTTATGGTGGTGGTGGAGGCGGTGAATGTCGGAGAGGAGGGTTTGGGTGGGGGAAGGAGATGGGGTTTTGTGGAGTAAGGGAAGCTTGAGGTAGTCTTTGGCGGTGGTTGGGTGGGCGGAGAGAAACCATAGGGCAATGAAGAGAGAGAAGGTAAAGCGGGGGCTCATTATGAGAGTGAGAGAGAAGATGCTTGCCATTGGTTGATTTTGATAAATTAGATTTATAGGATATATAGGGTAGCATGTCTTTTGGATTTTTAATGCCAAATTGTAAATAAATTTCATTCTCGGATTTATTTCTTCCTCAAATATACCCATTTTAAAATAATTTTTTAATTTAACACTTATTTCATATTATTTTTAATTTAACATTCTCAATTGATAATGTACACCCATAACAAATACATATGAGCAGATAATTTGACATCAAGAGGAATTTTATCTCAACATGCATGGATGGAAATCATGTACTTTATTTTTGTTAGGGTAAACTATACCGAAGGCCACTTAATTAAGGTCCCTTTTCATTTTGATAATCATTTCTGAATTTTTATCAATCGGGTCACCCAATTATTTAAATACATTCAATCAAACCACATGCCGTTAAAAAATTAACGGCACATCTGACATGGTTATTATCTAGTAACGGTGAGATATACTTGAAGTTTTTATATATATTATTTAAGCCTACTCAGAAATGTGAAAAAACATTAATTAAAAAAATAATGGTTTATTGGGGGAAAAAACACAAACCCAGTAGAAAAAATGAGGGTAAACACTAACCTTTTTTCTGATGATTGAACTCATCTATTAGGTTTAGGATAAACCAAAAGACGATTAGAGCTTGAGAAACATTCTGATAAAGGTTTGAGAGATTTAAGGTAAACACTAATTTTTTTCCCTTCATTACAGTGCTTTCTACGTTCGTGTTCTCTTGGTCTTTCAGACCAAAATGGGTAGCAAGAATCATCGCTATTGAATAGATACAAGTGTGAGATATGGTAAGTGCTATTGTTTGAAAAAACAAATGTTTTAACTCTTTTTTTTGTAGGCTATTCATTATTCTATGGTTTATTTGAAAATTTTGGTTTTTGGGATTTCTGATGTCTAGGGGGTTAGTCCTATTCTTCCTCAATATTCTAATTTTACAAACCCAGAACAGGGATTAGTCTTATTCTTCCCTAAATTTCCCCATGGGAGGAAGAAGATCTGCGTTTGGCAAAGGAATTTTGATACGGCTGAGAAAGCGCCCAAAGCATACGCCGCCACTGCCCAGGAATTTCACCTTGTACAAGGTGAGGCAATTACTGGCTAGGCATCCATGATTGTTGATTTCCTTTGCAACAAGTTTCGCTAGTGTTGTATATTGCAGGGCATAAAGTAGACTGATATAAGCACCCTAACTTCATCCATGTGAATAACAACAAAATGTATTAGTATTGTTAATGAGAATAATTTGGGTTTGTCCAAGTTCTCGTTCACTTTTTTCGGTCTTGATGAAAAATCACGATTAATAAAGTAGCGATTGTTGATTGGTGCTTTTCTATGAAAGAAATAAAACCATAAGAGAGAAGATGATAGTGAAAAAGAAGAAGAAAGTGAAGAGAACCTCCCTTTTGACCTTTCATGGTGATATAAATACTCCAACTATAAGACTATTGATGTCGGATCTACGATGGCAATTGTTATATATAGACCGACTTAAATAAGATGATTATAATTGTTGGAATATGTTTGATTCTAATAAATCACGTGAGACTGTTAAAAGTTTAATCTAGAGATGTAACTATTCGATGATTATAAATGAAACTTCGAATGAATTATGAATGTCCCTGGTCCAACTGCTGTAGCTCATGAGCCTGTCGCCTCATTATAACACCATTGACAACACTTCTTATGCTGCTTTAACTCCACCTTACAATTCTCTCATAAACTGTAATTTTTTTAGTTTTCAAGAGCGTTTCAGCTCGGCTATGTTTATATCCTTCTCTAGTTACAGAACATATGCAAGTTCTTGCAGGAAAGCTGGTTTCTTTCACCATTTTTATAGGTCTTATAATCGTGCTTATTCCACCATCTGTAAGCTCATCTGATGGAAAACATGTAAAATTCATCTGCAGTGGTACAATCAATAATCACAACATTCAAAAGGTATTGGATTCATGTCCGTAATGGAGTTTATCGAAGTTCATCGTCAAGTTCATCATATACCATGAAGAGATCTGAAAGCTGAGATTCTTTGGGTGCTTTGATGGCTATTTGCCCAACGTCAGGTCTAATAGAACAAAAAATTATTACAAAACAACAATCTTTGATGTTCATTAGTGTCATAATCGTTGATTATGTTTTGATTTTGGTACAGATGAAGATAGTCCCAGAAACAACAATGTTTACTGTAGGGAGTTTCAGTCGATGTTGGATGGACTAAATGAAGGTTGTTTTGAGGAATTAACGCCAGTGACGATGGTGATGTCGGTAGTTAAGTGTCACATCAATATAAAATAACGGAAGGTAACGTAGATACTTTACCAAAAACGAGCTAAAAGTTTGATAAATGTATTACAATTTTCAAAAATTGGGTGAGCAAAATGCAAGTGTTTTAAAAGTTTGAAGATTTTTTATATACTTTACCCTAAAAATAATTATGGCCTATAACTAATAAAAATCATTTTAAAAAATATAATATATTATAAAATTCTGGTCCCCGGGTTTACGGACAACAGTATATGATTGACTAGCTTGTATAATTTATCTATTTAACTGTTAATCTTTAACTTATTCCTCAGCAAAACTAGAAATTCCCATGTATGAATTCACTTGTAATATCCAACCAACCGCCACCAGTGAAAAAGAACGATGTGCAATCCAAGACCAGATAAGGGTGAGGTGGCAACAGAGCAGATAAGGGTGGTGGGATTGAAATGGGCCAGGCTTGTAAACACAAATGTGGGGTTTGATTTGATTTTGTGTTGGCTGCTTATTTTTGTTAAGGCTGGGTCCCTCTTTTAGCAATTGAGGTGTAGAGCAAATCTTAGATTTTGTTTGTTTTGGCTATTAAAATCTAAGATGATTATAAAATAATATATATTTATAATTTTTATTCGAATTTATGATATTTAAAAAGAACCCCATCTTATTTTATTATTGAGATCATTTAATGGGAACTTTTTATTTTTTTCGAAGGAAAACATTCATATATATATAAGGTATGGCTGAATGGCTAAGGGGAGTTGAAGTGTCGTCCGGGAGGATTGGGTTTTTACTTCACTTTTTTTCCCCTTTTTCCTAATGATGATTTTGGCTTTTGAATTTTTTTTAATAAGAAAATTACTATAATTTTAAAATCTCACCTTTAACCTTCCAATTCTGTTCGAAAGATTTTTATATTTTGATTGTCTTCAGCTACATTTTAATTAATATATTTAATTTTTCTTTCATTATTAATCAATAAAAAAAGCGTTCATCAATAATAAAGGCACACAACTTGTCCGTTGGGATATGGTTGGTCTTCCTATTTCTCAGGGTGGCTTGGGATTCCGTAAAATAATCTCTCAAAATGAAGTGTTTCTTATGATACTTACTTTCAATTTAATTGCTTCACGTAATATTTTATGGGTTCGATTTATTCGTGCGATATATAAATGCGTGGACCATATTCTTACTCAATTGTACTGGAAGATGCTCGAGATTTTAGAAAAGTTTGAGAGTTGTATGGAATGATGTCCGAAATAACATTTGTTGGTCGGTAATGGAAGAGATGTTGGATTTTTGGATGGATGATTAGGTGCCGAGCATGGGCAAACTTGCTGCTTACATTCCACCATCTCTTATGCGTAATCTCCCTAAAGCAAGTGTGCCTTACTACGCATGGGTTTCATTTTTGTCCCAAATCTCTTACGTTTTGGACTATCCTCATCAAGGTTAATAAACTTTATGTTTTTCTTAACCTTGAGGTCGTGAGATCGAGTCTCATGGAGGGTATTTCATAATTCGGAGGTTTCTTACGGAAGCTGTTCTCAATTTGGTGTTGGGGGCAACCTACTATCTTACTTCCCCCTTACTCCATACATATGGGAAAAAGGGACAACCATTTTTTAGTCCTTACTAATTCTTGGTTGTTTCTGCATTTTGTCCTGATATGTTTCTTTTAATGTACTATTTTTGTTAAGGCTTTTTCGTACTTTGTTTTGTTATACTATTAAAATTATTTTTTTCGATTAGATTTAGGGGTTTTTTTAACGAGGCCTTTGATAGTATCTATTCTTTACCCAAAAAAATGAATATTTTTCTCACATATTTTGATGTTGATTGTAATCTCGTGGATTGTTAAATTTTAGTGATTGAGAGGTTTAGAGATTGACAGCTTAAGAGATAGAAGGAAGCTTAAATCTCGGGAAATCAAAGGTTCATCTATCAATTATGCACATGCTTAGCTTAGTTAACAATTGGGTTAAATAAAACCCTGGAAGAGGGATGAGGTTGAGAACTTCAACCTGTCCTTTAAATCCCATGCGTAAATATCCTTAACGATGATACAAAGCCATTTTATGTTGTTTGACTATTTGATAATTCTTTTAAAAGGCAGGGAACTATACAGTAACTATGATGGGGGCTAATGATAGTAATGATAAGTGAGATTGTTAACCACAATTATAGTATTGTAATATTTCGATGTTGTGGAGGTGTTTCAACTTTCTTCACATATAATTGATGCTTAGACTCGACTTTGATCTCGGAATTAGATATAAACCATTATTTATGAGTATTAGATCGAATCTAACATAAAACGATCAATGGAGTCTCCAATCACGTGACGAACTCTTCAAAAACTACCCAACACATTTGAAGTTTTGAACCACCAAAAAATAGTTTCAACAAAAAACTAGTTTGGTGCCAGAGTGAAATAGTGGTATAGTTCAAGGCCTAAATAAACATAGTCTTATTTCTTTAAGATAGCCCACAAATTGCTTGGTGACTTACAACTCAAGTTTGTTATCTCAAACGCTAGGGGTTCACTGTGAAGAATAGGTTTTCTAAGACAAAATCAAAAGATTTTCTAACTTTGCTCAAGTGGAAAGTGCCTAATTTTTTAAGGAACACACTTTGACTAGGGAACATTGGTTTAGTGCTTAACCAAGCTTTCATTGGATGGGGATTTATTTTTACATCTACTCCACATGGGAGGTTTATGCCTAACTGAGTACATGGAGTTTACAATCTACTCAACAAGCATGCATCCCAAGGACACAGTTTCCTTCACCTTCTTTATTGCTACAATATTTTACTTTAACAATAAAAAAATTTACTTTTTTCAATTAAAATTATGGTCAAACAAAAAATCTAAGAAAACTTTGCTCAAACTCTACTTTCCACTAAATCTAACCACAATTTTTTCCTTTAAATACTCTAGAGTGATTATAAAATAAACAAACTGAAGAACCATTTTACAAAAAAAAATAAAAATCTTAAATTTAAACTCACCCACACATGCAAATTATATTGTTTGAATCTAGGTTAGCAAGAGAATAAACTTTTCTTAGCCATTGGGAACACTCCAAGAGTTTAAAAAATCTTTATTAAATTAAAATTAATTAATTAATAAATTGAATATAAATTATTATATTTTTTTTAATTGTTATTGGGTGACTAGAAAGCATGTTGAAAAGCTAGGTGGAATTAAATCACCTAAGCAAACGGGACTTTTGGAAAAAGAAAAGAGGTCAACCTTGATGATTGTCTTTTAAGAAAGTGACATGACATGAGAGCATCACAAGCTAACAAACCGATTTTGTTCCTCCAAACCAAAATCTTAAAATTCTATGAACAATGTTACAAAAATACCACAATTAACTGCGATAATTATGACAATAAACTATTCCAATTCCCCCCTCCCCCCCCCCCAAATTATACGCGTCACTTTTAATAGCCTTACAAAATTTAAAAACAGAGAATGACGAGGAAAAATATCTTTCAATTAAAAATTGAAAATATTTTCGAAGATTTAGGAGAATTTTCGAACACACATGGCCTGGTCCATTGGAGACGGCTCTTCCATCAACCTTTGAGATGACATTTGGATACCTCAGATCGACCCCTTATGCAATCATAAGATTGATTCCTCGTCTTCGTAGCTCTACCTTCGCTTTAAAGATCTCATTACCAGCTCTGGCCTATGGAATTATCCACTGATATCTTCTTTATTCCCTGCTCAAGTGTTGTCACACATAGCTAGCATTCGTTGTCACATCCTGGGTGACTCTGCGAACACATGTAAATGGCGTTGACACGACCAATTCTCCATTAGAAATGCTTATGAAAAACTCATAGATACCAATTGGAACCCCCACTCCACAACTTGGAAGAAGATCTGACAGTTCCCGTCCCTCAGGGATTTCGTTTGTTCATATTGCTAGCTCTTAAGGAAAAACTCTTAACCAATGCCAAGTGTTTTCTACGAACTCTGGCGAACTCGGCCATCTGCATGATATGTCGAGCTTCAAACGAAACAACTGTCCACACTCTGGAGACTGTAGTCTTGCTTGTGATGTCTGGAAGAATGTTTTATCGCAGTCTATCCACACGGATTTCTTTACTTCAGAACTCAAAGACTGGATTTTGAAGTACACCAGCTCGGTTAAAACCTGGTCTACTTCTGCTATCAGCTGGAACCTAATTTTTCCAACCATATGTTGGCACATTTGGAAGGCTCGCAATGATCATGTTTTTACCAAAGCTACCCATGACTCTTTTGGCGTTGCTCACCATAGCTTAATTTGGGCAAAATATTAGGATACTTACAGGAACTCTAAGACAACGAAGGTACCTCCTCCTAGACACCTCATGGACATCCGACGGGCTCCTCCTCCATTGCAATGGAATGATCTTACCACGAATGGTGCCATGAGCTCAAGCACAAGGAATGCCACCATCGGCGTCCTCTTGCGCAATAGTTCTGGACATTGGATTTGCGGCTTTAGTCGCGCATCAGAATTTCGGATACACTTCAAGCGGAATTGTGGGCTATTCACGAAGGCCTTTGTTCAATCTGATCGTTCGAATGCTATATCAGCCATTAAAGACCTTGTTGCTCCATCCATCCAGTATCCTCTCGGACGAGTTATCTCTTTGTTACAACAACGAAGTTGGGTTCTCGATTTCATCTAGATTAACAAAGAAACCAATTTTCCTGCTGATGTTATGACAAAAAAACGCCTCCCCAATTCATTTCGATCTGCTTAATCAGACTTCTGCACCAGATTATGTTCAACAACCCTTGCATCGAGACTCTGACGGCCTTCTTTATTGTATTTCTAGGCCCACCTAGCTAAGCTTCTAGCTTCTTTATCATTCAAAAAAAATTGTAAGTTTCAATGTAAGTATTAAAATTACTCTACTTTTTATTCAATTTGATTCCTAAATTTTTTATTTTCGTAAGTTACTCAAAATTATAACTCTTATAAACTGGATTTGAACTTAAATTAGGGTTTTCAAAAAAAATCATAAATCAAAGACAAAAAGATTATTTTGTCCCTAGGTGTGAATAGTCCAAATTTAATTGTATTAACGTATGATGATGTTTAATAGACAAAGAGATGATTTTTACCCCTATGTTTCGTTTCGGGAGTCATTGTCCCATTTTTATTATTAAAAAGATGGACACATATTAAATTAGACATTTTAATTTATTTTATTTTGATTTTGTATAATTAATTATACTTTTATCTCATTAAATCGGTATCGTCCATGCAATCTCCCGAGAGTGTACAATAAAAGGTACGAAGGAGGGTTTAACAGGGAGCATCTCGTAGCTTTCTTCAAAGCAAGGACAAAACCTTGATAATGTGTTGTGTTTCAACGACATCTAACCAAATGCAATTCTTTTATATCATCAACATGATGTTCTAACCCATCATTAACTACTATGTCAAATATACATAAAAATAATACTCAACATTATGTCCTTAAACATGATTGCAGAAATAAATAATGTGTAATTATGGGTTATATATCTAATCTCTGTTTGATCGATTTAAATATTATTAAATTATAATTTAGACAGCTGCTTTAGAAACAAATTGATATATATGTATATATATTACTAAGCCTGCCAAGTGAGACCTAGTCGTTAGATTTGCGAGTTTTACAAATAGCTGGCCATCTAGCTATATTTTAATACTCCAATTAATTAATTTTTTAGTTTGTAGCACATGGATATTCATATTTTAAATTCTTTTATTTCTATGTATGCCATTAACATACTACTCTCACTCCACTTGTAAAGGAAAAAAAGTCAAGTTTTTTCTTTTTCATATTATATTGGAAATATCTTGATTGTGTTTTCCGTATATATAATGATATAATATATATATTTTTTTATATTTTATCTATTTCTATGGTATGTTTATTATATATATTTAGGGATGATTTTGAGTTGAGTTAGATCGGATTTTTGACCCATTTGAATTCGATTTGAAAATCAAACTCTTTCATCCATTTTGACCTAACTCGGAGTTTAGGAGAGTCTCATTTGATCTAAAATTCGATCTAAACTTTTAGATTAATACTTGCACTTGATATGATCCGACATAAATATATAAATTTATTTTTATTAGGTAAAATAAAAATTTAACTGAAAAAATAAAATAAAAAGAAATAATTGTAATAATATGTCATGTCAAAATTTTCATCTTAAATCCAAATTCATCCTAATCCTACTCTTAAAAAACCTCGATTCGATCAAAGTCAAAACCAATTAAATCCATGTGAAATGTCCATCAATGTATATGCTTCCCTATAGTTACTAGAAAAACGTGTTACTTTTAATCCATTTCAAATGTGTATTTATACGAAAGTTTAATACCTTTTTAGTGTTTAAATTATACTTCAAAATACAATTCAATGTCCCAATAATTTTTTACTAACAATATATGCTTAACACTTTTTAGGTGCATACTGTTTATCTTTATTAAAAAAAAAATCAACCCCATGGCGTCCTCACTCTCCCTCCCATTCTCCACCTCCAATGGTATCATTGGTTGTATTTTGTTCGGAGCAAAACGAGGAATTCAACGGTAGTGATTGTGTAACATATGAACGACTGTAGCGGTTGAAATCACTAAAAAACAATGAAAACGTAGAAGTCCGACGACCCTTCGCGGCGTTTTTCACGACAATCGGTGCAGTTTCATGGTGGGTGGGTGATTAAGTTTTGATCGTGACGGCGAGACAATTTTAATGGTGTCAACTGTAACAACCACAAACTGACGGTAGTCGATCGATGGCAAAAGATGTACAATTTGAGGGGGGGTTTTTTGAATTTTTTTAAATTATAATATTAAGTTTTTAAAATAAAATGAATTTTAAAATTTTATATTTGGGACATGTGTCATATAACAATCAAATTCAACGATCGTTACAGTCAAGGTACCTAAAAGTGTAACGTTGAAAACGTTAAACAACTACGGTTAGTAAAAAAATTTAGGCACAAAATCATATTTTGAGGTATAGTTTAGGCACTAAAAAGTGTATTAAATCTTGTATAAAAATAAAACGAGAAGCGATTTCAATTCATCAAGTGACTTTAGTAGTTAAAGATAATATTATTTTTCCTTGAGATTTTGGATTCAAGTAATTGTGTCTATAAAATGTATATGTATTGTGGATGATTGGAAAAAAAAATTTGACATCAATCTACTAAATAATCTAAAAAGTAGAAGAAAAAGAAGTAAACATCATGTTTTGCATCAATTTAAAAGGTTAGTTAAAACTCATTTCCGTTGAAAACGAAGGTGGGTTCTTCTGCGTGCCATCTAATAAATTTCCGCTTTACTCTCTTTAAATAATAACCGACACAATATCAGTTTCGATTTATGAATACCTAAGAAAGGTGTGACTTCTATATACCTTCTCCTTTAGAATTTTAAAATGGAGATTCAAGTTTTCAATTTTATTTCAAATCCTTTTTTAAATATTACACAGTAGAATTTTAAATTTAATATAATCAAGATTAATTTTATGTTGAAAAGATATAAATTTAAGAGTTTAAATAAAAAAAATTAGAGATGTAAATTTATAAAATTTTAAGATTGTAAAATGTTATTAATAAAAATAAAAATATATTTAAATTATATCAAAATATCAAAAATTTTAAATAAATATAATCAGGTTTTCTAAAATTTTATTAGTATATTTTTTTTATAGAGTGAGTATAAAATAGTATTTGTTTAAAATGCTTTTATTTAGATAAAATAACCTCAGTGACCGAAAATTCCTTATAATATACGATTTTGACCAAATTTTTTTCGATTTGCCAAAATGACCAACAAAATCGCAATGCGATCTCTAAATCGCAACGCGATCTCTAGTATCGCAAATCAGTTTCTAGATTCGCAACGCGATTTTGACTATTGCATTGCGATTTTTCAAATTCGCGTTGCGATTTTGTAAAATCGCAATGCGAATATGTAAATCGCAACGCGATTCTGACTATCGCAATGCGAATATGTAAATCGCAACGCGATTCTGACTATCGCAACGCGATAATACAAAATCGCAATGTGATTTTCAAAGCGCCATTAGTATCGCAACGCGTATTTTATTTTCAAATCCCAAACACGAATATTAATACATCCCGTAATCGCAACTCTTAACCTAAAACCCTAAATCACAACTCAATCCCATCTCCATTCTCACTCTCTACGGCGACATCCGTCCCCATCTCCGACGAAATCCATCCCCATCTCCGGCGAAATCCGTCTATCTCCATCTCTCAGAGCCACCATCACAATCATTCACGATCAGAAATGGAAAATCAACCAAATCAACCACCGATAGTTAGTTTTTTTAATTATTTTTATTTTGAAATTTTTACATTATTATTAGGTTTTTCATATTGAAATTGATGATAAGTTTACTGGTAATTTCAATAATAGATTAACCATTTCACTTAGATTGCTTATTAAATTCATTCGATTGCTGTCAATACTGTTAAATTGTTTAGTCTTTAACCCTGTAAAGTTAGTATTTGTCTTTGTTTTGTCTTTTGGTTGAAGTAATGAAATTTATTCAAGTTTTAATTTTAGACAATGACTATTTGAAACCGAGGATCGCAACGCGAAATGAAAATCGCAACGATAGTCAAATTTGCGTTGCAATAGTCATTTTCGTGTTGCGATTTTCATTTTGCGTTGTGATTATCTCATTGCGATAGTCATTTTCGTGTTGCGATTTTAAGTTTCAGAAACTATTATTCTTCTGCAAATTGAAACTTGAATGAATTGCATTACTTCAACCAAAAAACAAAGACAAATACGAAATTCACAGTGTTGCAAATTTAAGTTTGATGAATAAACTACTACTACTCTTTATTGTTTTTTGTATATCTTCACAGTGTAGTTTTTAATCTAACTTGGTATTTTTATTGTTTTTGTAGAACTTCTTTCGGCTCAATTGACCTTAAGGAATAAAATAAGCCTAGTCACTACAATTGCGTCGAAGCTTTCACCTGTACAAAGAACATTGTTTGATGATACTTGCTTCGGGCCATGGCTGAAAGTACAACATCCGGGTGGAGATGCTATGTTGACCCATTTATGGCTTCAGACCATGACTAATGATCTACCCGAGAGTATAAAATGTGGTAATGAAGAGATATGGTTTCATTTTCCACCGGCGTATACATGTTTTGGGCGGGAGGAGTTTTGCTTAATCACTGGTCTACGCTTCGGACACGATGATGTAGGTTGATACACTAGTCATATTACCCGTCCATCATGGTTATCCCGGGTTTTTCCTGAGCTTTCAATGGAGAAGCCGAATTTACACGTCGATGACTTGACAAGATTATTGAATAAGAAAGATGGTTTTACTCGGATGGATGACGTTGATGTTGTCCGAGTATGCCTTTTAGTACTTTTGCATGCCGACTTTTTAGGCAGAGAGGCTAGACAACCTATTCCTAAGGACCTAAATGCATGGAACCTGTTTCCGTGGGGTTCGTATCTATGGAAAGCTACCTGGAATAAGTTGTCGTCTGTCTTTGATGACCGCAAAAATTTGCGTGGTGATGGTTCCAAATACACTTTGTCAGGCTTTATTTGGGCCTTTAAGGTAAGAATTTCTATATAATGTTTCCAAAATTATAATTAATTATTTAACTATTACTAATGTTTGTGTATGTTTTTGTAGATTTGGATATTTGAGGCTTTTCCCGACATGCAGACATATGCATTAAAAACTTCAAATGATATTCCTAGAGTTATTTCCTGGAAGAGAAAACGGCCGCTGTTGATTTGGGAAGAGTTACTACGGTATACGACAATAAATGATGTAAGTTAACACAAATACTACCATATATATAAACAAGTTATTACTAGTACACGTTTAACTTTGTTTGAGCTTTTATATTGTTAGGAGGCCAACACTCCATTACAGAGGCTGACACCCACGGAGGCTGAGCTTGCCACTGATTGGTGGCAAGCTAGTAAGCGTTTTTTTGATGGCATGGATGATGAGCAGCCTCCACTTCGAGAGCCATCACCTCACCCAGAGCCATCACCTGATCGACCACACTATATACATCTACAACGAGAGCCATCACCTATTCCGTCACATCATCGAGCCTCTTCTCCATCATCACCTCATGATAGGCGACCAGAAAAGATGCCACGACATTTATCTCCCTGTTCTCCACCTCCACCTAAACGGGATGAGTTAGGGGAGTTACGTGATGAGGTCAATGCCTTACGTGAGGAGGTCGGTACTTTACGCGATGACATTGGTGCATGGCGTGATGAAGTATCTACTTTACGTGGTGAGGTAACGGCTCTACGTGAGATGGTAGCATCGTTGTAGAATGAGGTTCATACTCTACGCAACGAGGTAAGTTTAATATTTTTCATATTTAACTTGATTTACTCGTAATTTCACTTAGATTAACCATTTCACTTAGATTGTTTAGTAAATTCATTCGGTTGCTGCCAATACTACTAAACAGCTCTAAAATAATCATGTGAAGTTAGTATTTGTCTTTGTTTTGTCTTTTGGTTGAAGTAATGCAATCCATTCAAGTTTCAATTTGCAGAAGAAGAATAGTTGCAACACGAAACTTAAATCGCAACGCGAAAATGACTATCGCAACTCGAAAATGACTATCGCAACGCGGAAATGACTATCGCAACGGGATAATCGCAATGCGAAATAAAAATCGCAACGTGAAAATCGCAATGCGAAAATGACTATCGCAACGTGAATTTAGTTTCGCGTTGCGATTTTTATTTCGCATTGCAATTATCCCGTTGCGATAGTCAAATTCGCGTTGCGATAGTCATTTCCGCGTTGCGATTTAAGTTTCGTGTTGCGATTTTAAGTTTCAGAAACTATTCTTCTTCTGCAAATTGAAACTTGAATGGACTGGATTACTTCAACCAAAAGAAAAAGACAAATACTAACTTCACAGTGTTACAAATTTAAGTTTCAAGAATAAACTACTACTCTTTATGTTGTCCTTGAACATACACTAAACCTATATGCTGTCGTTTTAAATGTTTATAAGTGCTTACTTCCGGAATGTTATCTGATGCATTTTGTGAACTATGATAGAATAATGACTAGGGTGAATACTGTGCAAGTTTGAAACATATTTGTCTTTTTTTCACTGTTTAATATCATGTCTGTTTATTTACTGATTTATGTATTAATAATCATTTTTAGCGACCCGATAAGGTGGATGCTTTACGTCGGGTTTTTTTTGCACGACGGGGTTCACACATCAGACAGCGTGCACGTGCCATTACGTCTCCGTTCACCCCAATAGTGCAAAGACTCCGTAAAAAGAAGCTCGACTCACCTTTCATCGTTCAAGAGGCCTCTCCTATCGTTCAAGAGGCCCCTATCATTCCTTAAGAGTCCCCTTCCACCGTTAAAGAGGCCCCTGTCATCATTAAAGAGGTCCCTCTCACCATTCAAGAGCCTGATTCGTATGGCGTAATATGTCGAATTATTGAGAAACCCCCTCAAGTGCCAAACATGATGGATGACTGTTAGCTTTCGTATGAGTTACCGGCTAGTACCATTCCGACAGATGAAGTGGAGAGGAAACAACTACTAGAAACAATTCTAGATAATACCCTTTTGGCTAAGACCGCAGTTGATTTTTATCTACATGAGCGGAGCCAAGGGTGTTACGCTGACATATACAAACTCAACGATGATATGCATTTGTTGATTGATCGGTCTTGGTGGGGTGTGTTATTAGGGGTTGAAGAAAAGGCTATTTCGATGGGGGGTAAGTCTTATATTTCATTTTGATTAATTTTTTTTTAAATTTATGTAATTCACTAATATATGTCTTTTTTGTAAAATAACATATTGATGCATGGGTGTCACGTCTTCTAATAGTAAGGAAATTGAAGAAAAATAAAAAAATACACGATATACAATTATGCCGACGTCTTTTCACGTAGTTCACTTGAAGAATCAACGACATGAATCATATGCGTTGGCTAATGGACAAGCTAAACTTTATCCTGTATGGTGGGAGGTCGATAAGGTTAGTATTTATTTTTTTAAAATATTTTAAAGGTGTTCATAAATAAGTGCGCAATTTGAATTATTACTTATGATTGTAGGTGTTTATTCCTGTTTTGGAACGTACTCATTGGCTTCTCGTCGAGCTTCAGCTCTCATCCCTGAAGACAATAGTATATGACAGCATGATAAATTACATATCATTGTCTGATTTGAGAGATATTATTAAGGGATGGAGCTCTCATTTGGCTAAATTATTGGATGCGATTAATTATTGGACTTATTCTGGAAAAAAGAAGCCAAAGAAGTTCAATGTTACAGTTATCAGAGACGAGATCGCGCCACAACAAACGCCGGAAGCCAAAGGGGATTGTGGTCCTCTCGTATGCATTTGCTTGGAGTATTTGACGACAGGAAATACACAGTTTCTACCTCCCACCGATAGAGATAGAGGTGCAGTAGGATTGTGGTTTCGGCATTTTATGGCTAGAGCGATATATGCGAGACGCTGCCTACCTGCATCCGCGTTATGAAAGTGTCCATAAACAATTTGTAAGTCAAATGCAAGTGTTGTTAAGTACCTAGAATTCAATAATAATTTGTTGTTTGTTGGTTTTAGATGTGTAGAAGTGTTATTTGAGCAAATGTTTGGTTTCTGCAGGTTAATCCTAAAGTGAGCTGCGTGAAATTGATGTATGGGTGCATAAACAACTGTCTGGGGTACACTTTTTTTTATTGTTTAATTGATTTTTAAAAGTCTAATTTGTTTAATTGATGAGGAAAATAAGAATTATTAGCATTTTTGCTTGTTTAATTTATTTGTAAAAAATTGATTTGTAAAAGTTGATTTGTTTAATAGTGATGTGTAAATAATTCTTATTTGTGCTTGTTTAATTGATTGAAATGTAAAAGTTGATTTGTTGATTTCAATCTGCATCATATTGAAGGCAAAAGACCTGTTGAAGGTACACTTTCGCAACGCTAAACTCAAAATCGCAATACGAAAGCCAAAATCGCAACGCGAAAGTCAATTCGCGTTGCGATAGTCTAATACGCTTTGCGATTTTCTCGTTATGATAGTTAAATACCCGTTGCGATAGTCAAATTCGCGTTGCGATTTTTGCGTTGTGATAGTCATATTCGCGTTGTGATAGTCAAATTCGCGTTGCGATAGTCAAATTCGCGTTGCGATTTTTGAGTTACGATAATCAAATTCGTGTTGCGATAGTCAAATTCACGTTGCGATATTCAAATGAATGTGTAATAAGTGATAACAACTGAACAAATCATAGCAATCTTCAAACTCAAGTTACTAATACATGCCTAACTGAAAATGTTAAAAGTTTACACATAAAATACACATAATAGTCAAATTCGTATTGCGATATTCAAATGAATGTGTAATAAGTGATAACAACTGAACAGATCATAGTAATGTTTAAACTCAAGTTACTAATACATGCCTAACTGAAAATGTTAAAATTTTACACATAAAATACACATAATACAACGTTTGCATTTAAAAATCACCTAAGTTAATAGTCCCAAAAAGTGAAGCCGGTTGTGATTGCGATTTTGATTTTGATTGCGATTTTGATTGCCTTTTTCTTGACACCATATGAGCTTTGGATTTTGATGAGGATTCATACTTTGGTAGAGGAAAAGATGATTGTGATGGCACTGGTGATCCACATGTCAACCTTGTATGACCACTTTCCTTGCACCGACTATATGTCGATATCTTCTTCTCTTCACCCTTAGACGGTATACGATCGTGACTTTTTGGTTGGCCAGGTAGCCTTATGTCCATGGCTGGTGGCAAAAATGTTTGTAAGTCATCTGGTATGCCCCACTCAGAAGGATGTGGAATAGAGTAGATAATCTCGGCATAAGTCTGTCGATATACTTCTGTAGTGTAGCAATCCATAGCGTATGCGCTTGAATCATCTTGGTTTAGATGAAGAGCAACTTTTATAACATGGCCACATGGATAACCAGATGTTTGCCATTTCATACAACTACACGTCTTTGCATTTAGATCGACAAGCCCATTTAAGTTATTATCCAGTACTTCAAACAAAGTGTTTGAACATGGTTCAACTCTCATGACGTTGACTTCACAACACGTTTCGTTATCTTTTTTTCAGTCCATGGTGTAACACGATGTTCCAATATTCCTGTAAATTTAAATAAATAATACTTAGTAAAATATATGATAAGTTACGAATTTAAAGAAATAATACATGCATGTTTCTTTTCTTGTAGTACCACTGTTGAATAGAGGCTCGAAAAAACTCTATTAACATAGTAATGGGTTATTTCCGGGAATGACGACTTAGAGTGTTGATTGATTCTTCACTATTAGACGTCATGAAACCATATCTTGCTCCAAGTTGATGTACTCTTGACCATCTTTCAAACCCGACATCTTCTAGTGTTTGAGCACACTGAGGCAAAACACGTCTTAAACAATTTATATGCTTATTAAAATCCACTTCCTGATAAGCTTTTACAGCCTTCCAGTATGTCCATTTGTGATTTTTTATACTAGCAGACCTTGATTTTAGATTTCTATACAAATGAACACCACAAAGTCCATGAAAAGCATCTGGGAAACACCTTTTAATAGCGTTGTCAATTGAGTTTGCCCTATCGGATATGATTGTCAGATTGCTAATAGGACCTATGCAATCCCTAAGATGTCCCATAAACCATGTCCATGAATTAGAGGTTTCGGAATTGCCAACCCCGTAAGCTATTGACAGTATCACATTGTTAGCATCCATGGCTACTGCTAATAAGTTTACTCCAAGGTATCGACCTTTTAAATGTGCTCTGTCAATTATAATAACTGGGCGCATGCAAGTAATAAACGAACGAATCTACAAAATCATATACACAAGAAATATAATCATTTAAATGTGAAATGCATTTAACTAACAAAAATGAGTCAACAAAATTATATTGATTTACTAACCGCAGCACCAATGGCGATAAACAACAACTCAAAGCGTCCATCTCTATCTATTTTGATATGAGTTACCGACCCAAGATTTTTCAGCTTTAAATTGTGACAATAAGCCGGCAGTTGGGCAAACGATGCTTCTGGTGACCCCTTCAACAATTCCAAGGCATAACATTTGGCTCTCCAAGCTTGAGAATATGAGATACTAATCTTGAACCGAGCATTCATGTCAGTCATAATTTCATGTCCCCGATATACCCTGCCATTCAAAAACATTAACTCAGCTAGAAAACCACCCAAAACCTTTTTGTTTGCCTGTCTATGGTGAGGAAAAACTTAGGTTCTTGAACATGTATGTTTATCAAAAAAGTCCTAACTTGAAACATTTTGCAATCTTTTATCCTCTTTGCAATCATACACCACGTACAGTTTTTGTCAATCATACACCTTGTTTCAAAACGATCTTTGCTTGATTTGTTAACTTTTAGTTGATAGCCATCTTCCACACATTTCGTATACAAAGCTATCTTCAAGTCTTCCTTTGTATCAAAACAATCATCTTTCTTGATACGAATAATTTTTGTGTAACAATCAACTGCTATTTTTACCAACTCTTCTTCCGGTATCTGAAGTAATTCTGGCATATTCCAGTTATACTCCCGTGGCATTTTTTTCGGGGACTTTTCTTCGGGGATTTCTTCTTCTTCTTTTTCTTCTTCAGGGTTATATGAATTACAGAATGGATGTTCAACATGTTCATTCACAGTCATAACTTCCTCCTCATTATCATCAACAACATCTTCCTCGGCAGCGGCTGTTTCATCATCAAAATTCGGGTATTGACCAATATCAAAATCATTACACGAAGGGTATGTTTCTTCTTATGAAACATCATCAAAATCCGAGTATTGACCAAGATCAAAGTCCGGGTATTGACCAATATCAAATTTCGAATACCGACTAGTACTCACAATTTTTTATGTTGGCTCATCATCGTCTAACTGGTTAATACGAAAAACGGAATTTGGTGCTAAAAGTTGATTGGGATTTGGATTAGGGAAAGGTTGTGGGTTTTGAGATTGTGTTTGATATTGGAAGTGTGGTGAAACAAAATTTGCTTGGTGATGAAATTGTGGTGGAACCATTAAATTTTGAGCACCATAAACTGGGGTTGAAAAACTTAGTTGATTACTACCCGCTACTAACCCAACTTCACTACTTCTAGGTTCAACAACATACAATGTAACATCATCTTGCGAAACACTAATGTAAGCAATGAATCGTTCAACATCTTCATTGTCGGTTAACAAATAAACTTTACATTTTCTATGATAAGATAGCCTAAATCCACTTAAGGGCTCTAAATTCAATTTATTTGCAACACGTAACATTAGAGTTTCATAAGTTAACTTTTTTAATGACAGTTTTAATTAAAGATTCATGGGTAAAGGCATATATTTTAAAACACCATGAACATTCTCCCATGACCCTCCAAAACACAAATCTATTCAAACATGATCAACATTAGATGATTTCATTATTGTAAATTAATTTACTAAACAAACGAGTTGCGAAACTAAAACCTGTTGCCGGATGGGGAAGGATGTCGTTGGATATAGGAACGGATGTCGCAGGAGAGAGTGATAGATGGAGATGTAATGAGTTGCGATTTAGGGATTTAGGTTATGAGTTGCTTCTGCTGCGTAGTTATATACCCAAAACATTTGTATTGCGAAACTAAAACCTGTTGCGAATTTGAAATTCAGTGTTGCGACAGTCAGAATCGCGTTGTGATTTAAATATTCGCATTGCGATTTTATAAAATCGCAACGCGAATTTGGAAAATCGCAATGCGATAATCAAAATCGCGTTGCGAATCTGGAAATTGATTTGCGATACTGGAGATCGCGTTGCGATTTAGAGATCGCATTGCGATTTTGTTGGTCATTTTGGCAAATCGAAAAAAAGTTGATCAAAATCGTATATTATAAGGAAGTGTCATAATTACTTAAGTCCAGAACATATAAAGAAAATAATATTTACTTTACTTAATGATTTTTTTATTAATTTACTTGTAAATATTTCTTAATAAAGGAAAATTAAAATAATGATATAAAGCCTGAGATTATGTAAACTATGTCTCACCGTGTAATTAATTTTCTACCTCCAATTATGCCGTTTCACTCGTTTCTCACATGACTCCTCAATCTCCGTTGCCATCTATATATATTGGCATAGCAGCTCTCCCTCTCGAATCAGATCAGTAATCCTCTAACAATTAAACTGCAAGAAGCTTAAAAACTCCGTTTCTCTATTCGTTTTTCCTTCTTTGCAGTGAAAATGGCAGAGCCTGCAACAGCAACACAAGCAGCAGCACCAGCAGTGGCTCTGCTGAAAGATGAGCTCGACATCGTTATACCAACCATAAGGAACTTGGACTTTCTTGAGATGTGGAGGCCTTTCTTCCAGCCTTACCATCTCATCATCGTTCAAGATGGTGATCCTTCCAAGACCATCAAGGTCCCCGAGGGATTTGACTACGAGCTTTACAACAGGAATGACATCAATAGGATCCTCGGTCCTAAGGCTTCCTGCATTTCCTTCAAGGACTCTGCTTGCCGTTGCTTTGGTTACATGGTCTCCAAGAAGAAGTATATTTTCACCATTGATGATGACTGCTTTGTAAGTTCCTTTCTATTTTAGAATCTGGAGTTTACTTGTTTTAGTCGATTTTTTGGATCTCTACATTGATTTGAATTCTTGTGGTGTTTTTGTAGTGGGTTTCTGTTATTTTGGTCAAAAGTTCTATGCTTTTATTGTTTTGATGTGAGATTTGGATTAACGCATTTGTTGAATCTCCTCTGTGCCCTTCATTATGGTGTCTACAAGGTTCCCTTCACATGGAGTGCACTTTTGGCAGCTTTGCACGTTCCTAAATCATGAAAATATACCTTTCAATTATTAAGGGACTGCTTGCATTGTGATGTACAGCTATGGGATTTTAAAATCTTGGTTGTTATATATTCATGTTACACGATGAACTTCAATCTGCAAGTCAAGATCTGAGATTTGGGTCTTGTTTTTATTGTTGTTAGGTTGCTAAGGACCCATCTGGCAAAGCGATCAATGCACTCGAGCAGCACATTAAGAACCTTTTATCCCCGTCCACTCCCTTCTTCTTCAACACCCTGTACGATCCGTATCGGGAGGGTGCGGACTTTGTCCGTGGATACCCCTTCAGCCTCCGCGAGGGTGTTCCGACCGCTGTCTCTCATGGCCTTTGGCTAAACATCCCGGATTATGATGCACCAACCCAACTTGTGAAGCCTCTTGAGAGGAACACTAGGTATGAAACATGATCCCAACTTGAAAAGGTGTTTCTTGGTTATCATTAGTGATTTAATTTAGTAATACTCATGGTATATCAGGTACGTGGATGCGGTCCTAACTATTCCAAAGGGCACCTTGTTCCCCATGTGTGGGATGAATTTGGCCTTCAACCGTCAGCTGATCGGCCAAGCCATGTACTTTGGACTCATGGGCGACGGGCAGCCGATTGGACGCTACGACGATATGTGGGCTGGCTGGTGCACCAAGGTACATCCTAGTCATGTATTTGTATCACAATTGCTTTCTGTTTTAGGTATGAGAAAGAAATGTCCATTGCCTCACCATCACCAACTCACCGGATTGACGAATTTGTAGGTGATATGTGACCATTTGGGATTGGGAGTGAAAACGGGTCTGCCCTACATCTACCACAGCAAAGCAAGCAACCCATTTGTGAACCTAAGGAAGGAGTACAAGGGGATATATTGGCAGGAAGAGATCATCCCTTTCTTCCAACAGGCTGCCCTTCCAAAGGACTGCACCACTGTTCAAAAGTGCTATATTGAACTGGCAAAGCAGGTGAAGGAAAAACTTAGCAAAGTTGATCCTTACTTTGACAAGCTGGCTGATGCCATGGTCACATGGATTGAAGCCTGGGATGAGCTCAACCCAACCGGAGCTGCTGTGCCAAATGGCAAAGCAAAGTAGAAAAAATACAACCCTTTAGCTTCATAAAATGAAATAACATTTTCATTATCTATTGCATCTTTACTTCTTTGGTGGGATATTATGTAATTTAATTTTCTTTATGTTATAAAATTACTACAAATAAAATGTATTAGCATTGCTTCCATTCTATAATAAAACTCAATCTTTTTTAATATGCTGGCAGATCCCAAAAGAAACAATGGGTTTTCATTTTAAATAAAACCATATGATTATTCTTAACATCAGTACTAAACAATTCGACAAATCATATTAAGATCAAAATGAATGTTGAAAAATGCAATGTGCTTAAATTTCAAAGTAGTTTTCAAATAGAAATCAGATTCTGCAGAAGCTGATTATGGTTCAACCGTGGCTTTCAACTCAAAGATCATCAGACCCGGTAAATCAGAGCTTATGCTATGCCATTTGCGGCACCATCCTCGGTGGTATTTTCTATCTTTTGTCGTTTTGCATCACGCTCGCCATCTTGATGGTTTAGACATCCGTTTACGGCATCTTCACCCAAAAGAGATACATGTTTGTTCGTGATTTGTCGACCTGCTCTGAGCTTTGGCCCCCAGTGTCTTTCAGGATTCGGGAGGAAGCGGGCAACCTTCTTTGCTTGTGCCTTGCTCAGTGACGCAACAGCTCGTGCAAAATTTGCCTGCACAAAATAAATCCTTAGATCTCAACTTGTTTATGAACATGTTAATGTTGGACAATGCTTCAGTTCACACACAAAAACACAAAACAATGACAGAGAGGACTGGGGTTAAAGGGGGAATCATTATGCAACCACAAAAAGCAACTTGAAGGGCCGGTTCTTTGGCGAGTATCACTCTTCCAGGCTGATCAGCAGATTGAGCTTTCACTGGATGATTTTGAACCTATAGAAAGGGCAACAAAAAAAGATTATGAACCCATTTCATCAGACACTTCTCTTAATCAAGTTAATAGATGGGGTGTTGAGGTTAAATTTACAATTGCATGCAGGAGAAAACACAAAATAAAGGAAATGGAGGAGCAACACAAATGAAGTCCTTACCAGCGCATTATGTCCCAAATGACATCCATGGGAGCATCAGATTTTAGCCCAATGGGTTCACATGAGTTCCAGAAATACGATAACCTGCATTGATCACAGCGGAGCGGAATATAACTGCAGAAGGGGAAGCGCATTTTAGCGTAGAACAGAGGTTGTGCAGACTCAAAAAGAGAGGAACATCAAGCAATTCCTGCAAAACATATCCCAAACTTTGTAAAGAACATATATAAAAATCTCCAAAAACAGTACAACTCTTTTCTTTAATAGGTCAGTTTAGTCATATATATTCAGCGTAATTCCAACATCCGATACTTGCAACTTACGTAACATCTTATGCCTAATGAAATGTTTCTCAGCAATATCATATTTTAACACACCACATTTGAAATATTTTGGGTCAAGTCCAATCATATTGAGCCTTTATATTATAAAGTATTAACAGCACAGAACATAGGATGGCTCGCTGTTATTGAAATAAACCCTAATGGAAACTATGTTCTAAAGGCATAGAAACGAGCACCCAGAATAAAGTAAACAGGAAAGGAGAAAAAAGAACAGATACCTCAGAAATTGTACTCAATACAGCAGAGATGCGATCATACGCTGGAAAACGTTACTTTATGGACTTTACATCTGCTAGTATGGCGGTTACCCACTCTTGATCATGGATGGGAGCAGACCATATAGGCCCACCCATGTTAAATTTCTTCCCACAATCACTACACTCTTGAGGGACAACAGGTGCCAAACCTGGGAGACACCTCACGCTGGTATTCTGGAAATAGAAAGTGGATGTAGATCAATGAGTTGAACGAGTCGAAATTAAGCATACAGGGACAAGGAAAAATAAGCATAAGGGAGTATTTATAAAGGTAATCCGCTAAAAGTAGATTAGGAGGCCATCCTTAACGATAATAACAATAATATAAAAAGGAGGCAAATAATTGCAAGACTAAAAGGCATACACAAAACAGTGAGCAGTATGATATCAGTTAAGTAGGTTAAATTTTTTCCCCGAATCCATAAAACCTTCAAGTTGCATGAATGAGTCACAAATAGCAACATTAAGCAATTGAATGCTAAGGCCTCAGAGTGTACTTTAGTTTTCCTAAATTAGTACTCCACTATGTATATGCACAAATGGTGTAAGCCATGTACATGCTAATAACAAATAAAAGGCACCATTTGCATGATACCTCAGAAAGCACACCTTAGAAACAGTTCTCCCAATAGGTTGTAGATGAAAAGAATCACAACCAGTGCACTGATACACATATGAGAGCTTAAGGGGAGTATTCTTCATCGCACTGCATTGACGTAGTTGCTCTTCTATCATCATTTTGTTATAGTGCCATTTTACTTCAATAAACTAGATTAAAACAATAGGCCACCTACCTGTATACACAAACGAAAACACGGACATAAAAATCCATCTGGACTGATAGCAAAGGAACAATATAACGTTTGTAGCGGTTCGCATAACTCTGTTTTCAAGAAAGAAGAAAGACCAATTATGCCACATAAAAAGATTGTTATTGAATTGAATTCTAATATAAAAGCTTTGAGCTAGAAAGCATATTAATTAAGAAAATACATTTGTAAGCCAATGTATTAAAACTAACAATATACAGTTAAAGTTATCTTATCTAAAGACCATTATCAACTAGAAGTTGTTGAGTGAAAGAATAGAGGAGTCCTAGATGTTAAATGAAAGAAATAACATGCTTTCTGAGGGACATAAAACTACCTCAATGCATGCTATGAGGATCCTCAAAGCCATTTCGTGGAAATATTTCCCTCTCAATGGGTATGATCCATATCTGTTTCCGCAAACAATTATAAGATGATAAGACATATTCAAATCCATAGTTCAATTAAGGTAAGGTAAGGCAGTTTAATCTTACTTTGAATAGCAAGCCTCCCCATTACCCCCATAGAGGACTTCCATATCGGTAGCAATGCACATCAGCAAGCCCCCATCAACAACCGATTGAACTGCAGTGTCCAGGAACACAGACGGCGAACCATAAGGATCAAGATCAACTTGAAACAGAAATATATCATGAGGAGCATAAGCACCCCCTTGGACATTGCCAACAACATACAATAAAGTTGCCAATTAATTATGACATTTGGATAATAAATAACACAAAATATTCCCATAAATGGAAACTTTCTACAAAGTTCGATGTATGCATAAATACTAACTAGCATATGCTTATCTTTGAAGCAGTTGAGTATACACACTTATCAAAATGTTTTTAAACATTGTTAATTTAAAGAATAAAATAGCATATACCACATCAAATTCTTTTGGGTGGGTAAGCATGTAGACACGAGCATCAGCAAGATGTGACTCCACTTTCGAACATGCTACAGAACCATTGAACTTTATATTTCTTTGGCAAGCTTCAACTGCCCCTGCAAATAGAAACACAGTATTGGTATACATAAGAAGCAAGTCTTTGTATGTAGGGGAAAAAAAGCATGAATATAGAAGAAACCAGAAAGTCAATAGCTACAAGTCAGCTCTTGAACCAAAATTGATTCTTCATATAACATTAATACACCTACAATACCTTTATCATTGTCTAGAGCAATAACTTGACCAATCCCTTCTACTTCCAGAGCATATCTCAGACGTCTTAACCCAGATGCAGATAAGGCCTATAAAATCACCAGAAAAAGACCCCAGAAAATGACATGACTAACAATGGGGAAAAAGAATTAAAGTTAATATCTGAAAAACGGACGACTGTAAAAATACCTCTAGAACTCTTGGAGGTTTGAGCTCCCTTTGAACTTTTCCCTCTGTCTTATTATGTTCTTCTGATGTACTGCATGGTTGTTCATGAGATTTCTCTTCAGGCACATCAAATTCATTGTTCGATATTGCAGTATTAGAGCCAGATTTATCTGCTTTATCTTCAACATGAGATATAGAACCATTTTTCTCAGACACCTTGCCACTGATTTGTTTCTTTTAGACAATATTGTCTCGTATTCCTGCTTTTGCCTTGATATAAATGTCCTCAGGACTGCAGTGGACATGTCTCTGTTGTTAACCTGATAATAATAATAATAAATATTTAGATCATCTACCAAAAACAAACAATGAGGCAATCAACTAAGACTCTAATCATACTACAGCAGATGCAATATCCTACTCAAAACATTTGCAAATATAGCTATATGATATCAGTACATTACAGATTTGACAGTCTCAGTAGGCAATCACTAACAACAAAGCCAACAACCAAAAACATTTTCCACAATAAATCATTAAAATATAAGAAACCAAAAGCTTGCAATTAAAACTAAAAGAAAAACATTAAAAAGGCTAACCACAAAAGTTCATTAATTCAAATTCATTAATTCAAACACATTTTTACCGCCCTTCAACTAGATTCTCTTAGAACACCCAAAACTCATCAGAAGAGAACTTTTTCAATGAACCAAAAGTTACACATCAACTAAAACTAAGAACCCATCAATATTTCGACAATGAATTCAATAAAAACTAAATATAAAAGAAGCAAACTTGGAACCTGGGTTTTGTTGTAAAAGACTTCATTTTTAGCATGCATAAGTATCTCAGCTTCTCCTTCCTTGATGATGGTGTAATCATTGAGAACTGTAGACATATTGTCTTCATTTCATGCACTAACAAATCAGGGTTCCTTTTTTCTGAAGAAAATTTTTGTTTGCCCTGTTTTTCTAACTTTTGGTGGGGTTTGAAATTTGTTTTGAGGTCCCACAGTTTGTGATAGGAATTGAAACTCTATTTTTATTTTTAATTTTTCTTCTGCTGGTTTTTCACTTTAACGTTTGGTTTACGAATAAAAGATTAACGGAAAATAAGATTCTTGTAAATATTATATTTTTTATTTAATTGATTTAACAGGAATATAAGATTACAGTGTTTGATTAAAGGAATAAAAGATTATTAGAATAAAAGATTATTGGAATAAAAGATTATTAGAATGTATATTTTATCAAATTATCCTTATTATATATTTTATTTTTTAATAAGTTGAATTCTACTATAATATTACTATAATTAATTTATATATTTTCTTTAAAAAATTAAATTCATAAAATTATATAATATTTTTTTACAAAATTGAAAAGATAAATAGGTTTAATGAAATGGTAAAATTTTATTTTAACCCCTGAACTTCATATAAAATTTTAATTATAGATTTTTTTATAATAAATCTAAAATAATTTAAGGATAAATTTATAATTTAACCTTCGTAGAATTTTTATTATTCAACGAAAGAATAATGATATTTTTGAGAGAAAAAATTAAGGGCATTTTAGTCCAAAACGCCGATAATCCAATAATACCTAAGTGAAGGGGGCAATCATATTCCCGGTAATATACCTAAAAAAATTCACTGTTAAGAATAAAAGATTACCGAAAAATAGAATTACTGGTCAACCAAACGGGAGAATGAGAATTATATTCCCCCAATAATAAGATATGACGTGAACCAAACAGCCCAGCGCACGTTAGACTTCCTTACCAGCTCATTGCTAACAAGAGCCATATATATTTTTCAAAAATTAGAATAAAATTGTATTTTATAAGTAAAAACAAGCGATTTTTTATTAAATAATTATTTTTCAAAAATAAATATTAAAATGAGTTAATTTTAATCTGAAGTTTATGTTATTTAGAACAAGTTAAACAATAATTATTATTTAGTGAACAGTAATTATCAAATATTTTTAAAACATAAAATTAATCAAAAAAAATTAAAAAATATGCATCACCCTTGATACATTAAGATATTTATGAAATTATTTTTCACTGACAACAGATAATAATAAAAATAAAAATAAAAATTACCTTAACATCTTTAGAAGTACCCAAATAAAAAGAAACCACCCATTTTTACCACTAAGACAAGACTATCCCGCTAAAATAAAACTACCAATTATTATTTATATTATTAACTTTCCTTAAAAGATTATATATTTGTGCGGTACACAATTTTATTTTCTAAACATGTTCTCGCTCACCCAAATAACGTCTGCTGTTCTAGTAATTTATAGTGTGTCTTTTGCCAAATAAAAAACACAATTAATGTTTGATTAGACGAGATATTAAATTAATACAATACTTAAATGTTAAGATTATATTTTTTTTAAATAGAATTAAATGTTATTGATTGTGTGTATATAAATTATCAGAAAGACGTTAACACTTTGGGAATATATCCAAAATGCTATCTTCAATGACATTCAAGTATTTTTATATAACATTTGTAACTGAAAAATCTACTTTCATATCTCTCACATGGCAACACTAAATACTAAAGATTCAAAAACCAATAATGCATGGAATATAAATAATAGCTTCCTCACTTGTTCCCATTGATTATATATAACTTTAGTGTTATTTCCAACAATCATGCGTAAGATAAACCCCCCCCCCCCCTTCCCCCTTCTCAGAGGTTCATAAACAGAAACTTGGTCTTTGTGCACAACATTTTTCATATTTACACCCATGCTTTATCCCTCCCATATTCACAAAAGGGGGTTATATATCTATCTTTTTTTTCCTTTTTCCTTTTCTGTCTTCTGCTGGTTTTCATCCACAACAAAACCTTTCGAACAAAGATTAAGTCGTTTCATCGAACACCATGACCTGCAAAACCAACCGAAATAGACGCGGAGTTAGAGAAGCATGCCGAGATGGAACACAAAACTAATTATGAAGCAACCAATTTTGCTGTATGGCTTAGCATGCGACCTTAGTTCAAAGTTGGATAATCCCTGAATACCTCTCATATACCTATAATAATCAACATCCAGTTAACAACAAACAATATCTCCCATTCAGTTTTTGATCCGACAGGATCGTTTCTACTGCCAGCAAATATAAATCATATATAATATAACCTAAACCATGAAGCTCACCAAGCAAACATCACTTTTTTTAGCCTAAGATGCATCATACATGTTAAAAAAGTCGGCTTTATAGCAGAAAATGGTTGATATCAAGAGTTGCAAGAGAAAAAAAATCAAAAGGACGGGAAGCCATGCATGGATAACTACAACCAACGATTACATAATTGTTTGACTTGAAAATTACTAAATGTCGTTTGGATAAGCAAGCACTCGATTGCTGGTGGTTCAGAGAAGAGGAAAGATCAATTATTCTATGTAATATATGATATAAAATGGGTTAGGATCCACTTACACCTAGTGTAAAAGTTTTACACTCTTAAAATCGTTGGATGAGAGGAAATCAAAGGCTGAGATTAACTCGTTTTCTGTGAATATCTTCTCATTTCCTACTGTTAATCTCAGCCTTTGAATTCTCTCATCCAATGGTCCTAAAAAGGTGTAAACGGATCCTGCCCCATATAGCTTTTATAATAATATATATAACTTATTTTTAAGATGGTTAAAGACAATTAAACAGACTTAACCAATCGACCTAGATCAGTTCCCCTTTTTGTGATTAATCAATTTAATTTGGTTGGTGAGAGATATAGCTTCTTGTGTGGAGGGACAGGGTATTATTACAAGGCATATTCTGAGAGCTGCTAATTGGGAAGCGGATGAATTAGCTAAAGCTGGTATAGGTTGATTAATAGGTTCTGTGTTTGGGTTGTTAAGGTGCTATGTGTTGTTTGTATTTCTGAAGGGTGTTTTGGTTTAAGTGTTATATAATCAGTGTTATGTAATCAGTGTTATGCTGTAACAGTAAGTGATTAGGGATTGGCTGTGTATTATTGTTCAGATTAATAAAATTCAGAGGCCCTCTTTTCCTCCTTCCTATGTCCTTCATGTTACTAATGTAACATGTAGGGTATGAAGGGGGGTCTTAATGAGGCCTAATCTTCTATCAAAAAAAATTTGGTTGGTTATTTAAAGTGAACTCGGTTAGTTTGGTTGTCACTTTCATCGGCCCAAACTGATTAAACCGACAAAATGCTCTCCCCTAAAAGGAACTAAGGATGACATTTAGAGGATAAATTAGATTACCACTTGACAAATAAAAAGAAAGGAATCTGGAAAGAAAAAGCTTCACCCACATCGGAACAAGATAGGAAGTTAGGAACATCACTTTCTGTAGTTCTCTTACAGTTAATTAGCTTTTCTTTCCATCCTTTTTCTAACAGCTAGAGAGTAAGTACTTCGTTTAAGAAAAAGAAGAAATAATATTCTTATTAAAAACCTAAACATGGCACATCCATTCAAAGAGAACTCTACAAAAAGCTACCTACATATAATAAAATACAAACCATTAACGTGTACAAGTAGAAACAAAGCAATAAAAAACAAATGCATTTTTACCACATCATCATAGAAAAATAATATCGAAGGCAGCCAAAAAGGCCACTAGACCGTGAGCATCCTAGTAAATTGCAACTCTAGAAAGATGAGGAACAGCTAATCAAGCTGAACAAAATGGAAGCAAAACTCGGGTTATTGATTGTTTATAACCATGGAGATTGATTATTTACGGCTAAATACAGAAAAAAAAGGTACCTTTCCACAGACCGGACAGTTTTCACTTCTCTCCATCCATTCATAAATGCAACCAAGATGGAAATGGTGAGAACATTTTGTTATTATCTTGGGATTCTCTGGAGTATATTCTGCACCATAAGTGATATAGATAAGTTTAAAAGGAAGATAATGTATCTATTAAAAGCCCAATCTAATATAATCAGTAATTACATCAATTTTTTATGGCAGTATATGGAAGGTACACATATACATACTACTGTATAGGTTTCTCTTTATTCTGTGATTAATAGGTAACAAAGACTACTTATCAATAGGCAAATAATAGTACTCCAACCCACTAAATGGAAGGCAAAGGACTAGCAGGAAGGACCCAACCCCATCTGGAATTGGATGAAACTATAAAGATGCTAATTCAAAATAGTCCAGTACAAATAAGAAAGCTGAAAACAACCACTAAGATGCTAGCAGATACCAATGAAGACTAGACCCGAAATTTCAAACAAGAAAACATAGTAGCCTAGCCGGGGAGAGATGCTCTCCAGCTCCAGTCCTTGTTATTTATGTAGCTGAAAATAGTGGAAAATTACGCTTCAAAAAGATCAGGACCCGAAAACGATCCTTTTGAAGGGTCCTACTTTTCTTGACCCATTCAAGCCATGAAAGTGACCTTTAGGATTATATAGCACGGCCTCTGACACACCTTTCCTGGGTTGACCGAAGAGCAGCTAACAAAAGGGTGAGGGCAGGATTAACAACATACAAGCTGCTTTGACATATCAGGTGCAGGATGTGCTTCTATCCCCTTACTGAATTCTCTGTCTGTAATATTAAGTCTTGCAAGATAACAAATGTTATAGTTGAAAGAAATTCCACCTCATTTTTCTCTCATCCCTAGCTCTTTCTTTGACGAGCTCTTTGAGCGTAATGAAATAGGCATAGCTCAATGATTCTTGAAAGTGAATATCACTCACAATGGCCGCCCTTAGAGTTGAACCCTTCAACAGATAGTTTTACATGCTAGCTCCACTTAGTAGCAGAGGAAAGCTCAGCCTCAGTCTTATAGAAATTTGATTTTACAGAAAACTAATGGAAAAGGCGAATGGATTCAATTTCTTGCAATGTTGTCAAGAGCGCAAGTTGCACTCAAGGCCTTTAAACCCTTATATTGCCACAGGCGCACAGCATAAAAAAAACGCTACCTTGAGTGAAATAAAGTGCAATACGAATATATATGTTATTAATATATTGCCTTTAAACTCTAAAGTGGAGTCTAGTTTATCTACAAAAAATGCAACAACAAAAAAATTGCCAATATACTTAATTTCCTTATGACCGATGTTTGATGTTGAATGCTCAAATATTAGGAAGAATAGAGTTTGGTATTATAGTTTTCCTGCTACTAAAGGTATATCAAATGGAAAAATTGAAAATGCAAGGCAGGCTTTTTTATGCCTATTTCCTTACAACAAGCATGTTTAGGTGCACACGTCTGGCCTGAAAGGGTCTAAGGCGCTTATGTTGAATAATGCTAAGGAAAAAGGTGCATGCACACCTAGGCGCACGCCTTGACAACACTGATTTCTTGTCTGTTCTATTTTTTTTTGGCAAGTGGAAAGGGACGGCCATGATTTTTGGGCAATGAAGGGGTGATGAGAAGAGAGAATGAAATGGTAGGGATAGGAAATCTAGAATTGATGGCAAAATGGTGGCACCGTTGGAACTAAGAGAAACAAATAGGGTCATTTTGGCATTAAAAAAAAGGATTAGATTGATCGCTAAACTGACTCTAATGGAAGACGGGGCTTAAATGACATCTATTCAAGTAGACTACTTATTTTATCATTAAAATTACAGATTAGTTGCAATGCAAGTTCCCCTACTAAATCAAGGTTGCTCAATCATCAACTCAATAGTATCTGGGTCTAATTAATGGCAAATGTATCCAAGTTAGAGAGGCAAGATATAGCAAAAAATTAGTATTTAAATGCATCCCTCCTTCCGAAGTTCTAGAAAATCTTAGCCTATTGAGCAAGTTCTAACAAATTTTCATTGCATAATATAGTGGTTATAATAGAACACCACTCAAATTTGAGAAAAAAATATTTACCTTCAAGACAAGTTGGACAGACATCCTCCTCTTCTTCGGACGACGAATAGATGTACCCAATTCCAACTGGTGCTTTTTCTGATGAGAGTTTCTGTGAGGATTTAGAATGCTGCTCTTTTGAGCCTTGTTCAAAGGCATTCCATTTGCCCTCTGTACTCAAAGATCCTGAATCTGCGTCATTTTGATCTCTTAAAGGCTCTGTTTCTTCATGTGAATGACTTGAACCCTTCTCACGTCTTGAAACAAGACCACGTTGCAAGCGGAAATATCTAGTGTCAGCATCATAAGGCAAGGGCCTTGGAGGAGATTGGTACATGTCAGAAAGTGAGTTGTCTAGAGACGCAGAAGAGATAACAGATCCGGTCCCTTGAATAGATGAAGGTATAGAAGCCAATTCCCCTCTTCGGAACAATGTGGAATACTACAATTACAGGGACAAAAAAAAAAAAGAAGAAGGATCAAAAGGCCGGAACCCATAAATCAAATGGAAGATTTTCTTCTTCTTTTTATTATGTTGAGACATGTAACATCAAACCTCCTTCATGTTAACTTCCATGTCCCTACTGTTAGTGAAACACTATCTTCATAATGTAAACAATCAACTGATAATTTCATAAATTAGCTAAGTAATTAATAGTCCACAACTAACTTAATTAGATACCTTTTCACCTAAAAACCAATATACATAAATGCTGATGGAATTTCCCATATTGAGAAGTCCGATGTGGACACTATAGAAGTTTTCACTTGCTCCAAAACAAATTAAGAGGCTCTTTTAAAACAAAAACGTTTTTAGACACAGATGTGTGAGTTACCTTAATCTATCTTATTGCACATACACACAAGTAACTTATCACAGATCCAAACACATAATATGTTATAAAGGAATTTTAACCGACTCAGTAAAATTGATCAGCAGATAAAAAGTGCAGTGCGTGTATATATATATATAAAGAGCCCACTGCTACTTGTATATCATTCCTTATAACATTTTTGTTCACCCCTCCATAATACTCTGCCAAACCTTCCACAAATAATTACGCAAGGTACTGAGTAGAAAGGTTCATAAAGGACCTTGCTTGCAATGATAATACAGATGATCCTCAACAAACAAAATGACAGAAATTAGCTAATCCGACCCACACTTGCCACAGAATAAGAAGTTAAAATGTCCAACGACAGGCCTAATTTTTTACAACCTAAAACAAAAAGTGGCACAAAACAAGAGAAAGAAATACTTAACAAAGCCGCCATTTTAATAACCTCAAGTGACACATTGAAAGAGATTCAAAAAGTAATACTGGAGTCGGAACCAAATGTTAATAATGAGAATCATAAAACATACCACATGTAAGAAGTTCTGACAAAGCAATTGAGGCAGACACAATTTCTATATATGTTACTGTTCGGATTCATATAGTCCTCGAAATCCTCAGGGCGCAAGCAGCAACAAACAGAGCCCATAATGTTAACTTTTAATCTTTTCCTTCAGTTAAAACTCTCCACACAACCTCGTCATTAAAGCTCAACTGTTCTGTTTATATATATGTGCATCAACAAAAAAACTTTCAAAGCTAGAAAAGGGCAATGAGAGAGGAAGCTAAGCTCGAAGAAGCCTGACCACCTCCACGAACCAGTACCTCTCCCTCGTCTATTTACAAAATGTTGAATGCCCTTATATAATTTAGCTCAAAAGGTACTTCTTCATCTGTAAAATAAAAGGAGAAGAAAATTTTAAGTCAGTTATGGGGAAAATATAAATCAGATTGGAGCCAACAAAACAAGCATCATAGCCAGCTAGGATGCTACAAATAAAAAAACCAATGAGCTGTCCTTTAGAGGTGGGTGTATGGGTGTGTTGGGGGGGGGGGGGGGAGAATTAGATATACTCGTAAAAAGTTGTTTGTCCAATTTTATTTCTTACAAAAATTACAATCTCTTTAAGGTTTTGTTGATAATTAGTAAAAAGGTTCTTTCCTTCGATAGTGAGAAACGAAAAAACCAATAAAAGCAATCAAGCATGAATATTCGGGATACGATATTGCAGCTAAAATTTAATTCTCATTCAAATTCAACCACGAAAAATGAAATAAAGAACAAAACGAGTCAAATATTAAAGTTTTCATCAAAATAAAATCCATGAACAACCAAGAGATCAAAGCAGAAAACAAGCATGAATCAACCCACGTTAACAAACCAATAAACACAATCAAGCATCAATATTCAGAATCAAAGATTGCACCTAAAATTTAATCCTCCTTCAAATTCGAATAAGAATAGAACAAACGATTCATGTTTTCGTCAAAATCAACACCAAAAAGTCCATTAAAAACCAAGAGATCAACCCAGGAACAATCATGAATCAACCAAATAAAGAAACCCCATTTTAGATTGTTCTAAAAAAGAAACAAACTTAAAACACATAATTGGTTGCATGGACTGAAGATATGATAAATACCCAAATTAGATAATCCCAAAAACAAACAAATAAAGCATCTGAAACTGATGAAAAAGAAAAGAAAAGAAAAAACTTACCTTGATGGAAATTGAGCAGAGACTAAAACCCAGAGAACATTTGTTGTTTCTTTTTTAGAGGAAAAAAAAGGGAAATTAAGAGAGGGGCAGGGAACTCCGAATTCTGGGAAGCTTGAAGCTCAAAAAATAAAAATAAAAAAATGGTTCAGAGTTTCGTGTTTGGGTGTTTTGTTCGGCGAGAAAAGCTGTGAAAGCGCGGAAATAAAGCAATGGAGCCTTTCTTCTCTTTCCCTTTTGTCTGCTTCTCAATTACTTTGTTTTATCAGTTTATTCAATAAATAAAAAACTTTGTTTTATAAACATATTATCTCTCTCTTTTGTGAAATCCAATGTCTTATTAAATTTTGTTTTATTTTCTGAAGAAGTCGTAAAATGGCAACCTTTTTTTTAAGTAAAAATAATGTTTTTATTGTTAAAACCTTAGACACAAATGGAACAAGCATGTCTTTTTAATTGTATTTACGTGTGTCGTGTCATATTTATCTTATCATTTTCAGGGTTGGTGAAATTTAATTAAAATCCTAAGACTACTTTAGTATACCAAAGAAAAAAAAAGTCTTTTACTTGATTGATTTATTCGTCAATCTTTTTAATGACAATTTTTAGTATACCAAATGGAACAAGTTTTTTTCTTTTCATTACAATAAAAGCCTTCTATTGGCTATCTTGTAAAAACATACCTCATCTCGTTAATTAATGGATTAATGAAATTTCAAAACCCGAGTTGGAGATAATTTTGTAAAAATAAAGCCTACATACCTCCTATCCTTCCCTCTGTGTCCCAATATTTCAATCAATTGTATTTCAATGAAAAAATTGGGAATGAGGTTAAGAATTTGTGTATTAAGTTTAGAAATTTATGATTAGGGTGGTACGATGATAAGAGGGATAGTTAACAGTGCAGTTTCGGCCCATTCGATGATGAAAAAAATAACCGATAATGACGGGAGACCGTTGATAATGAGATTAGAATAAAAGATTTTTATGTTTTTAATAATTTTAAAATTTTGTTTTTTAATTAGTAATATTCTTAAATACATTTAAAAAATAAAAATTTACAAAAGTATATATAAACATGACATGTGTCATTTAACGATTTTCTTTAACGGACATTAAAGTATAAATACTAAAAATTGTAACAAAGAAGACATTATGCACCTACTTTGAGCTAAAAAATCTTTAAGCATCTAATATTAACAAACGTTATAATTTGATCACTTATTTTTTCATTAAGTCATATTTATTTATAAAGTTTATATCTACCTTAACTTTATAGAATCTATTTAATATAAATTGGCATGATAGGTCTAATTTCTATTTATTTTTTTAAGATCAAGTTTTTTTCCGTCTATCATGTTATATTCATTAAAATAATTTTTTTAGTTGTAAAACTATCTTTTATATTTTTAAGTAGGGTATTCTATTTCAAATATCGTTCACATTTAAATTTGAGCTCATTATGGCACTAACGTTTATATCTAATTACAATTTTATGTCATATCGCCGTTAATTCATCAACGAAACGATGACATGATATATTCGTTTCGTGACAATGATGACGTGACTCCCTTACTAAAACGACGTCGTTTTGTTGATGAAAATTTTATTTTTAATGAGATTCGAACCATAAACCAATAAAACCAAAGTTGAACACGCAACCACAAAGCTAATTTAAGAAATTAAAACCTTAAACCATTCATTAAACTCATGGTTTTTAATCATCTTCCCATCTCTTATTCCTAATGCTTTCGAGCCGGTTGAAGGCCTAGTTCCAATTTCCTTCCATGCGGTTGCCTCTGCTTTTGCTTCCCTGATCTGTTCTCTACGGTTAGAGTTTTCGTTCCTCCATTTTACAGTAGAGCGACTTTCGTTCCTGCGTGAGAGCCAGGAGCATTCTAAGCAAGCGGGTTTAAAACACTTTCTCAAGCAGGATAACTGTTTGATTTCCTAAGGCAGTAGGAAATCTCTCCTAGGTTCTAAGGTTCTCATGATTCTAGAGAAAGACTTAGCCTAAAGTTCTTCTCTCACCTTTTTATAAATAAAAAAAAATCTCAATCTTTAAATCTTTAGTTAATCATTATTTCCCTCCTTTCCCGGATCCTTCATCTTCCTTACAATTGGGTTCTTTTTTTTGTTGTTATTTTTTTTTTGTAAAACTTCCATTTTTTTAACAATGACGTTGGAATGAATTGAGAAAACTTAAGGATGAGATTTAATCTGACTAGAAATTCAAATTTTTTAAGGTTTTTGTAAGGAAGATGATGAAGACTATTAGTCTGTGTTTATAAAAAAATAAAAAAAATAAATTGTTATTTAACGTTTATATTGGTTTTGTTAAAGTTGTAACATTAGTTTGGAGGTTGGATGTTTGGCTTTAGTTCCTAAAGGTTTATTGGTCAAATCTCATAGAAAGTAATTTTTTCCATTAACAAGACTACATCATTTTAAGCTTTTTATGCATTAAAACGGCCGTGTCACGTCATCGTTGTCACATAATGAATATATTATGTCATCTTCTCGTTAATGGATTAATGGTGAGGAGAAATAATTACAGTTAAACATAAACAACAGTGTTAAGATTAGGGATGGCAACGGGCCGGGTTCGGGCCGGGTATTGGTCTCCAGTCCCCGTTTAAAAAATTCGTACCCATCTCCGCTTAAAAAACCACGGAGATTTAAACGGGGATCTCCATCGGGTAATCGAGAAAAACCACAGGAAAATGGGTATCCCCGTTTAGCATAAACGGTTATTTAAACAGGTATCGGACCGAGTATATATATATTTAAATTAAATATATAAATATTATATATTAATTTAAATTAAATTTATTAATATTATATATATAAATAATAATAATTTTTTTAATATTTATCGGGTCGGGTATCGGGCCCGATAATCCGGTAATCGGGGCGGGGATTACCAAACCCGTCCCCATTTAGCATAAACAGTTTTTTCCCATCCCGTTTAATTTGATTTTCGATTTTCGATTTTCCCCGTCGGGTTTGAGTTTTTTTGCCATCATTAGTTAAGATTGTTAAAAGTAAAACATTGGTGATATAAACAAGCCCGAACTTAAAGGTGAGTGGTATTTGAAGTAGTTTACCTTTTTAATTATATAATTTTATGATAATTTATAAATAAATTTTAATTTCATAACTTTTAAATTTTATTGTTAATAAGACTTTTTTGGTGACAAATGAGAAACTGAAAACCGAGAACTTAAGCTAAACTGCATTGTTATCCTCATGCAATAGTTGCACCACCGAAAGAGAAGGCTCTGCATACCATACGCATTCCACTTGACTCCGATCAACAAGCTTTGCCATGCAGTCTGCAACCCTATTTCCCTCTCGATTAACATGGTTAAATCTTAGATCCCAATCCGGTCGAAGTTACTCCCTCACGTGATGAAGAATGGTGATACGAGCCCGATCATCACCCAGTAGTTCCTGAATAACTTCTCGGTTATCACTCTCAACCAGAACATTACGTCCACCCGAGTCCCATGCACGCACCAATTCCAAATATATTCCCCAAATCTCTACCTCTAGCACCGAACAAATGCCAAGTAACTTGGAAAATCCAACCTCCCAACTGCCTTTATCTTTCTGGATCGGAGGGCTCCCAATTACCGTCATCTTTCTGGATCACCCTTCCGCACACTGCAAGTCCAGTGGCTGTCTGTTTGGCGCCATCTGAATTCATCTTGATCCATCCCGTTGATGGTGGTTGCCATCGATTGAGTCTTGGTTTTACGTTCTCGACTTTATAATATTTATTTAATTCAATTTTATAAAAAAAAAAAATCAATGAAATAGAATTATATATACGTTTCAGATAAATGCAAAATAGAATTAAAAATACATTTCAGATAAATGCAAAATGAACTTTATGCAGAATGGACGAATTCAAATTTTATATAAATAAAAGTCAAATTAAATTCTAAGTTTAAAAATAATGGAAATATATATATTTTAAATTTTAGTAATTTAATTTTTATTTTTAGCATTTTTTATATTTATTTTTTTAATATTCTTATAATTTAGATTTAAAACATTTAAAAAATTCAAATAAAACCATTAAATTTTTAAAAAAAATCAATTGAACCCTCGAACTTGACCAAAAATCAATTTAACCCATCTATTATGTCACCTACTACCGTGAACTGTCGTATCAGTATCATAATGATCAACGACAAAAATGGTTAGTCAAAAGGTCATATTGAGTGCAAAAATAGCTTAAGGACCGCATTAATTCTTCTAAAAATACAAAGGCTTCATATACCTTTTTGCCTAGATTTTTTTTGTATTAGTAACCTCACATCATGCAAATCTTATGACAACATACATCTAAATAAGACCTCAAATCCAACGGTTGTCATGCCAATCTTATGACTCACCATGGATCTAAAGATATCATATATCCTCCACAGATCAAACAGATTAATTAAAATCCGATCATTCAGTTGGTTCGATCGGTTTTGAATCCAAACCACGGATTCTATTTTCCAGCTCAAGCAAACAGATATTTGTTTGAACTCAAAAACAAACCAGTAAGACGATTTTAAAGACACAGTTCCAAAACACTTGGTAATGAACAAACGAAGGTCATTTTGAAGGTGCAAAAGACAAGAAATGTTGTCAAAAACTTTAACATGTGGGAAATGGAAGATACTACAATAATATTATAGTAACAGTAACAAAGCAGCTTCTCATATATGCATGGAAGCTTATGTCCCAAACAAGTTTTAAGTAAAGAATATATGACAGTTATCACCCTAGGAGAATTTATGCGACTAGGAAAACCAAGCTGTGCATAAACATTTACATTTAGTCTTAAGACCTAATAATATGAGGACCATGGCATGGCAAAAATGAGCACCCTAATCGACTGAAAAAGGAACCAAATGAAGAAAATGGGAAAAAAATAGATCAAGAATCATACACTAGCTTTTCCCAGTTCTACGCCTCTTATAAGCCTGATCAAACTCCTCTGAGCAGCTCCGAACTCCAGTTTGTATCATCACTTGATTGCTTATGTATCGGATTTCTTTCTCCTAGATGACAGGTGAAAAAGAAAAAGACAGGTTAGAATATCAAGCAAATAGTTTTACTGACTCATGTCCAAACCGTCACTAAACTGGGAGGGGAATAAATGAAGACGGCAAAACACAAAAACAACTTAGCTAGTACTTAATCTGGCCAAAAAGGATTATAAATAAACCTCAGAACTGGATGGCATAGAAGTCACTCTGCTAACTACTCGTTTACCAACATCAATTTTCACAGATATGCTCGCCTGAGACATCTCCACTCCTGAAGACTGCAGAGCTTGTGTCAGAGAATTCAATATCCTGTTGGAAACAAAAACTGATCTCTTTAACAGCATGTATAAAACCTACCATGAAAGGGCATGTTATAATTGATATCAGTAAACAGATAACACCATTAACCAAAATCTGAGAAATAAATCATGAAAATGTCAACTCCTTGTACATTATGTCAGGATCGTAAGTTATACAGAGCAGTTGCTCACCCTTGAGAGTAAGCGCTTGACAAGCCAACTGATTCATCTCTGATAGTCAAGTCCTCTTGTTCAATTGCTGAATTGTTCGGAATAACACTCTCGGTCAGACAGTCTCTACTTTGCCATGACTGAAAATGGGGTTGATGTATCATGTTCTCGGAATCAGAAGCAGACTCATGAAAAGCAATGCTACCTCTTCCATGAGTAGCAATTGCATCTGACCGTGTCTGCATGTTAACCATAGAAGTAGCTGATGCAGGGGGATGATCAAGTGCTTTAAACACTGCAGCATCACCCAAGTTGGACTCAATTGAATTCTGCATATTCGCAACCATTGACGGAATGATGCCATCATTCTCACAAGTAGATCCATTCTTCATAGTGTGAGAATGGTCAATAAAATTCTCTGCAAACCCATGCTGATTTTTCTGTTAAAAAAATAAAACAAAATCAGTTAGCTTCATCTTGAATTATGGAAAGTAATGTGAACAAAATTATTATTTACAGAAGGCTCCAGTAGTAACTCATTAGCCTAAAAGTTCAAAGCAAAGAGAAAAAGTGTCCACCCTATTGCTCAAAACATAAGATACATTCATCTATTGTCAATTGAAAGCTACTATTTGGTTGTGCATGCCAATAATTATCTCCAAAACAAATTCAACATATGCACTGGAACTTCAACACCCATCCTTAAGCTTTTCAAATCTTCAATAGGTAAGCCTCTCAAACATTAATATAAAACAAAAATATAACTATATGTTTGTGCAAAGTAACCACATTGACTAATTGACATGGGTGTACAAAGGCGCAAATATGAAGCATAAATAAGATTACCCATGGAATCATTTTTGCTGGCTCCTGGCTCCACCCATGGTACGATCCCTCATACATTTGCAACTTTTCCTGTAAAAACTGAATGTACTCTATGACCTACACATAAAGTAGGTCGTATTCAAAATCCATCAAGGAACTATAAATGATTAAATATATGCATGTACATACATATCTAATGTATGTGTATAGCATATTAAAGGAAAAACGCCATTGAGTGGTGACCTCTAACAGAAAAGATGCCTTGTCTCTCTTTTGATCATTTTGAGGTATAATATCTCTCAAAGTCTGGAACCTGACAACACAAAAATAATCAAAGAATGCTTGAAATATATTCAAAGAATTGAAACTGATTACTGCCACACTGTATCATCAAAATATAACATAACTGAATTCAAGGAAGCTTTCAGAATCCATTTTCAGATGCACCAAACAGCACCCCCCCCCCCCAAGAAAAAGGCTTATTGTGCAAACTTTAGTTAACAAAAGAATCACTAGATGACTTCACGTATGTTAAAGCAATATAACATAAAACAAAATGGAATAATATGAGCAAACCATATGAGACAATAACACTCAACTCAACTGTTTGATATTTCGTGAAAAACCATTACAACCAAAGCCCTCTAATTTAAGTACTTCTAAAAAATTATCGCATTCATAGCCAATACATCTGAACATTTTCAATTCTGGAAATTTAATTT